>NC_133751.1:192164039-193364039 GCF_036562045.2 Rhinolophus sinicus | reverse complement strand
TGCCTTCTTAGGCCTGCTTACTTTTCCCTAGTCAGTGGATTTGAGAGTCATCACTGGACAGTTTTCGGTCACATCCCTCCACTGTCACCTCAGCCATGGGTTAGGCAGGTGCCCTGTTGTGAATGACATTATTTTGAGTTAAACTGGTAGCAGATAACTCGGGCCTCGCAATTGACATTTTAGCGTTTCAACTTCCTAACTCCACAACCTGCCAGCCTTCTGGACTTTCTGGAAAGTGACTTCATATCCAGAATGTTTTCTTGTTTCCTCTGACTCCTTGGGATCCTTGCCCTTCTTTAAGCTTGGAGTCAGTGGGGGCTGGCACTGGTCCTGGGGGTACAGGTCTGGAGAGCACGTCCCTCCATGGACTCACGTGCTTGGACTTGGGTAGTCACTACCAAATGTTGCGGTAATTAATGTTCACTTTTCCATTTGGATGTTTGATTTGGATTTCACTGTGTTTTTTAAAATATATTTTACTAGAAAATATTAAACGCATAAAAAAATATGTGACACATATAAGGAGTAAAGATAATGAAATAAACACCATACCCACCACTCACTGCATTTTTATATACTTAATGAACAGTAATATTCAGTCCCTTGTCCCCTAACTTCTCCTTTCCTGTTTGCCCTCAGTGGGATTACAGACAGTGGCAAGAGCAGCTGGAGACACTTTGAGGATCATTCTATTCCCTTTTCCACATAAGTGGCCCCAGGCATCTATCTGTCTAGTGGGGGGTTAGGCATTGACCAGCGGTGTCACTTTTGTCACAGGAAAGCTGTTCAGGACAGTTTGTGTCCCTCAGTTTCTTCCTCCTCAGTAAAATGGGATATCTAATTGAGCTGCATTTTCCAAGGGGACCTCTGACCATTTTGGTTACTTCTCCTGGCCATTTATGTCTCCCGTGTGCCCTTGTACTCCCTAAATCTAAAGGTCTACAGAGATTCACATAGTACTGGGACTTCTTCACCTATTGTTCTTCCTATTCCGTTTTGTCTGGCTCCTACGAGCTCAGTGTCTAGAGATAAACTGCCCAGGTTTGGCCACCAGGCACAGGGAAGGCCGCTTTCCCTCCTCCCTGAGGCATTTGCCATTATTAATACCTGCAGGTTCCTAGTAGTCAGCAGCTATGGGCTTTATAGAATTGACAGTGTATACACCTTGAGATGTTAGGAATCTATAATCTAGTAGAATATGAATATACACAAATATACATAATATATTATAAATGTATTTCGATTAGCTCATTTTTTTAAGGTATTATGTCAGTAATTAACTCTAAGGAAGAAGATCCCCTTAATTAGCTTAAGTAAAAAGGACATTGATTGAAAAGGCACAGGGAGATCTCCCAGTACCTGATTTCAAGAGAGGTAAGCATGCGTCACGGGAACTGGAAAGGCAGCTTCTTTCTTTGAGATCTTGGAAGTGCTTATCTCTGCCCCTCACAGCCCACCACTGGCTGGTTTGTTTCTGCTCCTGCCCACTATTGACTGACGTGTGCTTTGGCTTGGCTTGCTGCTAACTCTGACTAGCTCTGTGTGGCCTTTCAATTACGCACCCACTGTCATCCAATGAGAGTCTTTATAGCAGGGGTTTTACCCTGGGGTCCACGGGTGCCTTGAGAATCCATGCTTAGAATTCAAGGTTTCATGAGTTGGGTGGGGGAACAAATGGCATCTTTAGTTTCATTAACCTGTAACTGAAATTTAGCATTTCTTTTATTATAAGGGTTAACAAAAACCACCGTGGCATTAGCAGTATCTGTGATTTTTGTCACCAGTAGAAATCACAGATATTTTCCTATCATTTTATGGTTGCTGCAGATATTGTGGAATATAGTTTACGCTCATCTCTACTTGAAATTATGGTTGTTATTAGACCCACTAGTAGTGTCAATAAAGAAGCACATATGTTGTTATATTATAAATCTGTGATTTTTTTTCATATTTGAATAATGACATTTAATTAATTGGTTTCCTTGGTAATTCTATATATTTTATTTTATGCATTTAAAAAGGGTCCCCTGCCTTCACCAGACTGCCAGAGGAGTCCATGGCGTAAAACAAACAGCAGAAACTAAGAATCCATGCTCTGTGACTTGGGTCACACAGCTGATGGAGAGAATCTGGTCCAGGGATTGAGTTCTCTTGGATCAGGTGTCCACCCTTGATCTAATTAGCTGGGGCCAGGTAATTAGGGTCACATAGTACAGATTTGACCCTCTCCCTCATCTTGCCTTTTCAAGGAGAGCTGTGGGTGAGTAGGACATACTTCCAAGGAAGGGAGCTCAACTGAGCTGGCCACCTTAGTTTACTCTGGAGTCATTTGTATGTGATCTAGAGAACAGTTTTCTTCCATAGCCATATTGTACCATCCAGCTAAAAACTACGTGCTATAGAATATCAAAGGCATGAGGAAGTAGAGTGTAGATATATCAATATGAGTTCAGGAAGAGCCATACTGATGGTACTAAGTAACATCATATGACTATGGTAAGAAAACGTAGTGATTGGTGTAATAGCAAAGTTTCGATGTTGAATGAAAAAAAATATATTCCCTTCTTCTCCCACTCAGGATCCTGGATCCTGGGAGAACCACCCTTGCCACATTCATTTTCTCCAGATTATAGGTTGTTCCATGTTGAACCCATCACGGATGGGCTCAGTGTATTCATCTAAGAATTGCAAAGTCCTTACAGCAGGAGAACAACATGATACTACGTGCTCAGAGAGGGGCAAGGAAAAGTGAGGCTGAGGACGTGCGTTCTCCTAACCTGGGGCTGAGTTAGGAATTTGAGTGCAGGGATTTCCAGAGAGCCTCAGTTTCTGGGGACAGCCTCACACAGATTTAGCTGCAGAACATCAGCTCCCACACGATACTGTTCTTGCCAGCTTTCCTACGGTCTCATCATTAATGCTGAGAGCTCTGGCAGCAGCGATTTGGGCTGGGGCTATTAGTTGGCTGGTTCCTGTGGATTTCCCTCCTGTTTTCAACTCAACATGCTGTTCTGATTTCATGGCTATACCTTGACCCCAGCCCCACACCCGGGCCCCACCCCTTGGCCTTGCTTCTGTTTGCCTCCTCGTGCAGGTTCAGAGCCGGGCAGCTTGGGGGCGGGGCTAGGAAATCCCTGACAAGGATGAAAAATCCTGCCTGCTTTCCGCTGTTCTTTCATAGCACACTGTGCACAGACCTGTATGATAGAACTGAACATATTTTGCCAAACATACAATCATTCATTTATTTCTTTGGACCTAGAACAATCTGGCTTAGAGAAGGTGCCAAGTAAGTGATTCTTGAATGAATAAATGTATTTGTTTCTGTGGCTTGAGACTTTTTCCCTGATTCTTCTTTCAGAACATTATCTTCTGCCATTAAGCAGGGATTTATTCTATATGTGTGTGTATGTGTGTGTGACACACTCCCTTGTTCATTCAATACAGTACTTGAAGCAGCTTTTTCAACAATCCTTTGAATTGTATTATCTCCCAGTCCTGGAAAACACTGTTTCCTTGGCCTATCCCCAAAGAGTTTGCAGTGGAACACATTTACTGGAGACTAACACAGCATCCCTAGACCTCAGGCTGGCTTTCGCAGGAAGCACCCTTTGGGATGAAGTCGGTTCAATGGTAGAGAAGCTCAGACGATGGGAAGCAGCTGTCTGAGAATCTCAGGCCACTGAATTTGAAAGGTGTTGAAGGCTTAGCATTTCCAGGTTCAGTTATTCTTTCTTTGTGGGACTTAGGGAGACTCTCACCTCACACCCACCCCAGCCAGTGCATCCCTTGCCCAATACCAACTGTTCTTGCTCTTAGAATGCTGATAGGAAGAGCTTTATAAGGCAAGAACTCGCAGAGGTGGCTCTGAGGTTGTCCTGTGGGCCCTCGCTTAAACTCCACTGGGCTGTGAGCTGCAAAAGGAGGGACTGCAAAAGGAAGCGCTGAGAAGTCCCCAGAGTTCCGTCCTCTTGCTATTGGACTTGGTGAGAGATTGACTGCCAAGGGCACATATCTAACTGGGCTCGTCAGAAGCGGGTTCTCAGCCAGGACTGGGATAAACATCTATCCCAGAGCTCTGTAGAAGTTATAGACTCGAATCTCCGTGAGGGCAGTGGCCATGTCTGCACCCCAGATGGAATTCCCGGCACCTACTTCAGAGCCTGGCACATAGCAGATACTCAGCAAGTATTTGTGGAATGAACCTGAACTCCAGGAGCTCATAGCCTAGCAGGGGAGATAGCAAATGAGTAAACAGATCATTGGAAATTATTACAATTGTTTGGAGAAAAAATCATAGAGTACTACATGAGCAAATACTTGAGATGGCGTGATCAGGAGTCCAGAAGAAGTGATATTTAAACTGAGATCTAAAAGGTGAGAGGGAGCAGCACTAGAAGAACAGGGAAGACAGATACATAGGAGATGCCCTTCAGCCACTGGCCAGTTCGCAGCAAAGCTGAGGAGGAAGTCTGCATGCCTATTTATCTAGCTTCTTGTCGGCTATTTATAGGAAAAAGAAAGGTCTACTGTTGATTCATGGTTCGTCAGTTCACTGCTGCCCCCACCCCACACCGTTCCTTACGTATCCAGCTTTGTTTTATAATGCCGTAGACCGAGCGTTCTTGACTGGGAATCAAAGGCTCCAGTGTGTGCCTGGCCACGAAAAACAATTATTTGTTTATGTGTCTGACTCCCCAGCCAGACTATGAGCTCCTTGAAGGCAGAGAACTCCATCTCATCCTTAGGACACAGCACACAATCTGACATACTCAACAATTTTGTTTAATGAGTGAATTCATAACAGTTAATACTTATTGAGTGCTTTCTATGTGCCAGGCAGTGCAGTGAGCACTTTACATGCATTATCTCATTTAATCCTTACCAGAACTCGATGGTGCATACAGTGTTATTATGCCCATTATATAAGTGGAGCAACTAAGGCTGAGAAAGGTCAAGTAATGAACTTGGGATTTGAGCAGTTCAACTCCGGAACCCATATAGTTTTGCTGAAATAAAGTGCGTTTTCTGGTTGCCTTCAAGTAACTCAGATTGCTTGGAACTTTCAAGGGGAAGGGTTTACTGTGTTACACACCTTATCTCATTTAGCAATCCTTACAACAACTCTCATTGATAGGGATTATTTTACTCATTTATGGAGAGAAAAATTAGGCTCAAAGAGATTAAGTCACTTAAAACGAATATGTAGGTGGGGGAGTTCTTTTCAAAGCTCGGCCTGTGTGACTGTAGATCCCATGTCCTGTCCCCATTCTATGCTCACTCTAGTCACTCGGTCACCAGGCAGGAACCTGCTCCACTGACTATGTTGAAGTCCTTTAACAGCTGGCCAGGCCTATTGGGAGCCTAAGAGTCTATTCCCAAAAGAGGGAACAGTGGAAAACAGAAAGAGGAAAGTGGGAGAGTAGACACTTTCTCTGTTTTTAAATCCTTTGAAAAACTGAGATATAATTCACACACTATAACATTTACCGAAGAGTATATACCAAACGTGTACAGTTCTGTGGTTTTATAATATTCACAAAGTTGTGCCCCATAACTACTGTCTAATTCTAGAACCTTTTCAACACTCCCAAAAAGAAACCCTGTGCCCATTTGCAGTCATGCTCCATCTCTCCTCCCTGCAGCTCTTGGAAATCAGGAATCGACTTTCTGTGTCTGTGGATTTGCCAATTCTGAATATTTCATACAAATGGAATCATATATTATATGGTCTTTTGTGTCTGGCTTCTTTCACTTACCATTATGTTTTCAAAGTTCATCCATTGAAGCAAGTATCAGTCCTTCATTCCTTTTTATGGCAGAATAATATGCCATTGTGTGGCTAGACCATGTTCCGTTTATCCATTTGTCGGTTGATGGACAGTTGGGTTGCTTTCACTTTTGGGTTATGAATAATGCCGCTATAAACGTTCATGTATGAGTTGTTGTATGAACATATGTTTTTAATTCTTGTGGGTATATACCTAAGACTGCAATTGCTGGGTCATATAGTAATTCTACATTTGTTGACGCCCTGCCAAATTGTTTTTTATAGTGGTTTATCTTTTATTAATAAACTTTTTAAATTGAAATACAAGGTGCATACAGAAAGTACCCATATCATAAGCACACAGCTAGAAGCATTATTACAAAATGAACATAGCTGTATCATCAGCACCCAAATCCGGAACTAGAAAATTTCTAGTACACAGTTTCTACCACCTCCAAGGGTAACCAGTCTCCTGACTTCCAGTATGATGGATTAACTTGCCTGTTTTGAACCTCATATAAATGGAATCATATGGTATACACTCTTTTTTGTTTGACTTTTCACTCAACAAACTGTTTATGAAATTTATCCATGTTGTGTGTAGCAGTACTTTGTTAATTTTCATTTCTGTATAATATTTCATTGTAAGACTGTACCACAATTTATTTATTCATTTGTGTTGGGTACATACATGAAAGTGGAATAGTTTTTTCATAGTTATGCATATGTTCATATTTAGTAGATACTGCCAAACAGTTTTCCAGAGTGACTCTATCAATTTATGCTCACATAGGCAGCATATGAGAGTTCTGGTTGTACCATGTGCTTGGCAACACTTGTATTATCTGCCTTTTCCCTTTTAGCCATTATAGTAAATACATAATGATATCCTATTGTGTTTTTGATTTCCCTAATGACTTAAGACATTCTGTACATTTTCATGTAATTATTGGTCATTTAGATATGACCAAGTTCTTTGCCAGTTCTCTGTTGTGCTATTTGTCTTTTTCTTATTGATTTTCAAGAGTTCTGCATATATTCTGGAAACAAGTCCTTGTTGCTCATATGTATTGCAAATATTTTCTCTCACTCGCTCGATTTTTTGCTCTCTTAATTGTGTCTTTTGAGGAACAGAAGTTCCTAATTTTAATGTAGTCCAGTTTCTCAGTCTTTTCCTTTGTGATCTGTGTCCTGTTAAAAATCCTTTACCCACCTAAGGTCATGAGGACCAGGCTTTGATCACCAGTGTGTGTGAGAGAGAGAGACAGACAGACAGAAAGAAAGAGAGAGAGAGAGAGAGGCAGTACATCACCCTATAGAGTAAGATTTTACAGGGTGGAAAGGACTCTGTCACCCTACAAGGAGCAGGCAGGGTGGGGGCAGGGAGCCCATGAGATCACAGCCACCATGGGCTGTGTTCCCAGCTGTCAAGCATGTAATCGGAGTGAAAGAGAATCCCTTTGGTGGTAGATGTCCTACAGAGAATACTACTGGGTCCTCTAAATCACCTCTGTACCCTACAGACCCAGCTGACTGCCTTCCCTTCTACACTAAAACAGGAGAAAAAAGAAATGAAATATGTACTTACACGCAGTGCCCGTGGCATGGGGCAGGGACAGAGCTTTCAGTGCCAGATGCCTGCCTCGTAGCTGTCATTTTCTTTTTGCTACTAAACCTGATGCTTTTTCCTTTCTGATTTCTACTACATTGTTTCATTTCCATTTGGGAAAAGGGTGGTGAGGTGGCTGAATTGGAGAGAGGTGCTAAACTATCATTCAGATTTGTCTCCCTGATAGGCTGGTCCCCTCCTTGAGCCAGAGCTGACAGGAACTGCTTGTTCTTCTTGGAGAAGGAATGGGAGGAGAGAAAAGAAGGAATGAGCGTTGCTACTGCACTTTCTGAGGGCCTCTAAGGATTCGTCCCCCCAGGAAACCACTTTTGTCCCCCCAGCCCCTTAGCTGCTCATTAGTCGCCTTCCAGACTAGAAAGCCATGGTTTGTGCAGGGGCTGGGTGGGGCTTCGGGACAGTGTAGGCTCCGGCCCTCCAAAAGGGAGGGGTTGATTAAGGAGTGAGCAAAGGGTCACAGCTTAGGCTGTACCATTTGCTTGTCACCTTGAGAAGTTCCACCTTGTCTAGCAAAACCTCCTTTCAGAGGCAGCCACCACAAAGGGCTCTTATGAGAGCAGCGGCCCCTGCCCCCACCTTCACTTCCACTCCCTTTACCATTATTTTTCTTTTGGGGCAGAGCTAAGGGGCCTTCCTGCTATGACTTTGAGGGGCTGTACTTATTTTAAAAGGAGATTTAGAGTCTAGAGCCTCCCCATACCAGAGATTCATTTTTCTGATTTTCTAGTTCCGTTGAAGGATTATTCAAGGGGTTAAGTCAGGCTTTCCTTCTCTGGAGGGCATTTTGTCTTTTCCCTCTATCAGCCTCTTGAGCTATTTGGAGATTTAAGAAGGGAGGTGAGAGCTAGCATCTAGTACAACTAGCCCTCAGAACAAGGGCCAGCCTTCTTCAGGGGGTGGAGGGTGGGAGGGAGAAATGGCTGTCTCACTGGTGATTCTAAGAGGCATCATGGTAATAGTGGTTCAAGGGTGTATTCTGGAGTTCAGCTTCCTGGGCCTGTCTGCCACCTCCCCATTCTGCTACTTTCCAGCTGTGGCCTTGGTCAAATTACTTAACCTCTCTGAGCCTCTGTTTTCTCATCTGCAAAATAAGAAAGACTTGAGTGCCCAGCTGACAGGGTCACTGAGGAGTTAACTGCGATAATGCGGTAAATGCTTAGCCGAGTACCTAGTGCTTTGAACACATTCCAAAATGTGAATCTTACTAGTATCATTCAAGCCTTCGATTCGGACCTCTCTATATGGTCTTTCTTCCTGCCTCCCTTCCCTTCTGACTGTGCGGTGCAGGGAGCTAGGGAAGGCTTCAAATGGAGCCACAAAAATCTGAATAATATAAGTAAGACTGGACTTTATCTCAAACTGTTTTGAACTCTGCACCTATCTTAGCTCCACTATGTTTCCAGCACCATGAGAGAGAGTGAGGCAGCAAAATTATCCCATTTTGAAGGGTGGCCACAAAGTGTAGTCAAATTAATGATTTGACTACACTGCAGACTCTCCCACCTTGTTTGAAAAGGATGGAGGGGTGAGGTGGACTATTACTAGGTGGACCTTTGCAAGGTCCCAAACCCAAGGTTAAGTACAGGCCTCTCCATGTTTTTTCCTTAGAGCCCCGCGTGGAGCGGGTGGGAGCTCAGGAGCCAGAGGCGGACAGGAGAGCATGGCGAGGTCAGCAGCGGCGGAGCAGAGTGGTCAGGGTAGGCCCTGTGCGGCACAGACCCAAACAAAGCGAAGCCAGACCAAACACAGGAGCAGTGTCAGCTGTCTCGTCAGCTTCCCACACGGTCTTCAAGGGCAGCGTGCCTTGTATACTTAGGGTACTGTGTTCTCCCACATCGCCGAGGTTGGTGAATAGTGAACTGAGAGAACAGAGGGGTATTCTGTGAGGGATAAAACAGAGAGACCCCTCGGGGTTGGATCTTGTCTGAAACTCAGAAACAGCTCATCTGCGTGAGATGCTGTGGGAAAATGTGAAGTAAGGAGAAGGGAGAATGAGATGAACATCGCCACCGGAGCTCTCTTTGTTATCCCAGTAACATTGTTTTTCCTCTGACCCTGAAGAAACTGTGAGATTAATCCCGTCAAACACCATTTGGCTGTTAACTCTTTGGATGACATATCTGCAGTTCATGTTTCTCTCCTTCCCAAATAGACTTTATTGAGTGTATTATTTTAACATGGAAATGCTGTAACGGAGTGTCTTGCACAAGCCACATTAGGGAGCAGGAAATGGTGGTGAGAAAGGGTTCCTGGTTGAAGCCTTGTTGGACAAGTTGGGCTGTGTGGAATCCTTTTGCTAAAATGTTTTGAGGAGCAAGTTGTTTGTGCTTTGTGTGCTCCTGGGGAGGGTTGCTTGACTCACCCCCAGAAAAGAGGGTGACGAGAATGAAAGGGAAACCGTGGCCTCCTCGGTAGGTCCTAAACATGGGGAGAATAAAGAAGATCTCTGAGAAGCAACAAGAGCAGTTTTGGGGAGGTCAGGAGACATAATATGTACTCAGCAGGCAACCTTTACAAATATTATCTTGTATAATCCTTCTGTCAGTCTTATAAAAGTAGGTATTGGTCTCCTCAGTTTTCTGGTGAGGTAACAGCGGTTAGTAACATAGCTGCTAACTGGCAGAGCCAGGATTTAAAACCAGAACCTTCTGATACAAAAGCCACACGGCCTTGGTCCTTCCAGAGACTGAGGAGTGGGCTAGCGTGGCAGTGGTGGACAGCGAACTACCCACAGGTATCTCCCTGCCCTGGGTTTGACTGGTTACTGAATTGTTAGAAGGTCATATGCTTTGGGGTACAGTGGGGAAAGGTGAATCCCTGGGTCAACCCTAGCTTTTCCGTGCACTGCAGCATTAGGGCATTTCTTGAGCTTCCTTAGCACTGGACTGGGGCCAGGCAAGGAAAGTCTCAGTGTGCCTTGCTAAGGGAAGGGACACATTTCTTGAGTACTTACTCTACTTTCATTGAATCCTTTCACAAACTCTGTGAGGTAGATGTTGTTAGTCTCACCCCCACCTTATCTATCCATCCCTCCACGTCTAGGTGGTCAGTATTTATTTGGTGAATAGATAGATGGGATGGGGGCACGAGTTCTATTTCTTGAAGAGTCTTTCTCCTTAGAGTCCCCTTCCTAAAGCATTTTTCTTGTTTCTTCCTATTTATCGTGGTAACCCTGTGGTAATTTGAGACCTTAGGAGACTCTTCCAATGCGCTCGTACCCCTCAGGGGAGCTGGTGATGATTTCCTAAACTGCAACTTGGGCTCCCTGGGCAAGAAGTTTGTATCCAGTACCAGCAGAGTTTACCAGACTGCAAGAGGTAGGAGAGGAGTTCTTACCCTTAGCAAGTCATGTGTGAGGGGCCCTGTTCTGTGGTCGTGACATTGTGACAGTCAGTGTCAGGGCCTTGGGGCTGGGCCAGCTTCTGGGGCTGATGCCACAACCAAAGACCTGCTCCAGGCTGATGCTGGGAGCTCCAGTTTGCTCGTTTCCCCTTTTTCTTCTAATAAATCTGTATCCTCAGCCTGTGGGCCCATATTGAGTAGCGTGAGCAGTGTATCAGGGTCTGGCCTTTCCTTACCCAGGACCCTAATGGTTTCTTTCCTGAAACAGCCCCAGAGGAAAGGTGGGATGAGACAGGAGAAGGTGAGATGGGATCAGATCTCTTATTTTAGTGGAAAGTGGCAGTTGGGCTCTCTCCAACAGTTCCTGTTGAGATCAGAGAGTAGGAGGGACTCTTAGAATTTCTGGACCACTGGGAGCGAATTTTAGACCTGATGAAGATGGGAGTTATTGCTAAGAGGGTAGTGTGGGCCGTAGGAACCAAGGTAGGCTTAGTAGGGACAAGAAGGGAAATAAAATGCCCTGTAGGATTTCTGTAACTTTGGTTTTCCTAAAGCTTCTGATATGGCTGTATAGCAGGGGCCAAAGTCCTAGTGGATGGAGATGGGAGCGTGAAATAGCTCTTGGAGACAGGAGAGTAGTATGACTCTTGCGGCTATTGAAAAGTCACGGTACTAGCAGTAAGCAGTGAAGAAGACCTGAAAGAATGTCCATAAATGTAGCAGGAAGCCTACAAAAGGAAACCTAGAGGAAGCTTCTGATTCCTCATTGTTGTATCAGTATTAGTTTGGAGCCAAGGAAACCTTGGCAACCAGTTGTATAGTAGAGAAAGCGACTTTGTGAAACAAAAGGCAATTCCCATAGGCATATCTTTAATTCAAAAAACGATGTTCTTGGCAATCTGGTGGATATGAATTTAGCCTTCTAGTCTTATTTCCCATGAGATACGTCCACATAGCCTGCCTTTTCACACCTTTGTGCCTCAAATACTTCCACCACATTCAGTCTAACCTTGCAAAGCTTAACTTGATGTCACCACCTCCGAAGCTTTTTACTGGACCCTCAGTCAGAATTCATCCCTTTCTTCTTCTCTGGGTTCCTTCCTTTTTACCTTTTGTTATAGGATAATGTTTGAAATATTTACATATATATATCTCTCTATCTATCTATCTATCTATCTATCTATCTATCTATCTACACATATATATATATGTATAAATAAAACACCTGCCCTTCTCCCACATGTGAACATAAACTCTTTGACACAGGGACGCTGACCTATTTCTCTTTGTACTAACTCAGTCCTGTTCTGAGGAGGGAAGAACCGTGCACCCATTTCCCCTCCCTCAGCCCCGTAGTGCCTGGCACACGGTAGGAATCTCAACTTCTTTGCTGAGTAGCATTGATTCTGGGTTAATCAGATGAAGACATTATACAGCAGAGCATATTACACAGTATTCTTCCCCTCCCCACTCTGGGCAGTGACCCGCTTTGTGGCTGGTACACCTTGTTCCTGGCTCAATCGTACTTATAGCAGGGGGCACTGCTGTTTGCTTTCCTTAGTCCTGACTCCAGCATTGTCCCTTTGATCTCTGCCGCCCGCCCCAGCTCGCCCTACCATTGTCCAGCGCAGGGAGCTAAAGTTTCTCCTTCCCAGGCTCTGGCCTCTTTACCTCTTTTCCCTGGCATATTCTGCAGACAATGCCCAAGGAATCAGTGACAACTGGGAAGGGCTAGAATAGGGTTAAGGGTATGGCCTTTCATCCCCGGAGGGTTCCAGGTCAGGCTGGCTGCCTCCTGTTTATCCGTTCGCTTTTTTTCTTATCACCTGAAGGAGCTTGTCCTAGGCTGGATGGGAATATAGGCAGATATGAGGGATTGAGGATTGTCATCCTGGGAAAGGCTGTATTGCCCTTTTGACAAAAATTCTGCGGTTCAGAGAAGTAAATAGGGTAATCATTACATTTGTGGGCCCTGAAGCCAGACTGGGTTCTCATCCTGCTCCACCACTTACTAGCTGTGGCCTCCTCAGGAAAATGGGGTCATACTATTGCCTACCATGTTCATTCATTCATAAATAGTTATTGCGCCCCTGCTATGGGCCAGGTTGTTCTAGGTGCCAGGGAAATAGCAGTGAATAAGACAAAAATAGGTTAATACTTTAAATACGTAGAACAGTGTCTATCTAGCACATAGTAAATATGCAGCAAATGTACCAATATTCTTTGCCTAGTACTTTTCTGAGGATATATACTCACGGAGGATGCCCATTGATAGCAACTGCAGGACCAGATCTCTCTGAGAGGAGGGAGGGCTAATATGTACGTACTAGATTTGGACTCAGGTCCAGGACAGCACTGGCTCTGTGACCTTCCATTTCTGGCACTTCATTTTGAGACTAACTCTACGAGCTGGCTAAAAATGACCCTGGAAAATTTATGAGTCTGTTTAGTTCCATAGAAAGGGCAGGAGATGGCATGGACTGCCTAGATTCTGCCTAGCCCATGTGTTCAAATAGTACAGTGCCTACCACGCTGTGTATGGGTGATGCTAAGAGAGGCCATATCTCTTGAGCAATATGAAAGGGCATCCTAGAGACATGAGCTATAAGGAAGGAGAACAGCTGTTGGCCTCTCCACTGTCAGGGCTTTCTGGCTGTGGAGTAGAGGCGTGGGGATAGGAGAGCAGAACCTGGAAGGAGAACAAGGTGAGGTGGGGGTGTGGCCTGAGAGTTTGCCTTCCCTATGTCAGTTCATTCCTCAGGGAATGCTGCTGGAGAGAGCTGTTTTACTCCTAGTGTGATTACTAGCTAGAAGTAAAGTTTGGACTCAGGGCTTCTGATTCATTACCTGTGGTTTCCAGTGAAAGTCCAAGACTGGTATAATCTTTATGGGAGTTGGGTTAGAGTACAAATGTATGTTACGTTTCCTGGGAATCAACAAGTTTTTCAGCTGCCACCATACACAGGGAAAGATATAATCTTGACTGGTTCAGCCACTACTTCCCTGCTTCTCCCGCTTTCTCTCTTCCATCCTTCACCCACAGTGGTTTTTCAGAAATGAATGCCCTTATAGCCCAGAGAAAGTGCCCTTGACGAGAGATATGGGCCGATCCAGGATTTGGGGTTGGTTGCCATATGAGTGGCTGGCATGGCTTCCTTGGAGACCTGCTAACTTGGCTAGGAACCATGAGGATTTGCATGCACAGGGACAGATGAAGGAGTTCTGGGCCCTTTCCAGGATTCTGCAGTGCAGCCAGGTTTGGGACCACTGGATACCACACTCTTTCATCTCATTTTTATTGCACTTTCTTCGGTCTTCAACATTATTTCAACTCGGTTCAGCCAAATATATGAAAGTCAAACTAGCCAAAGCATTTTGCTGTGAATATAAAGCCACAGTTCATTCTGTTTGCAGGAAACATGTAAATATAATGTGATTATAACAGTGTTTCTCAACGTTTTTTCATTATCACCTCCCTAAGGAATCTTTTAAGACATTTTTTTCCTAATCACCCCCCTTAGGAAATGGTAATATCAAAAATATACCAAAATTCTGTGCATGTATATCTGTGCTTTATATTTTAAAAGAGTAAGTTTTTTTTTAACCCCATAAGAACCAATTTTCACCCCCCTTGGGAGAAGTATCACCCACATTGTGAGTTTGTCGATTATAATAAAACACAGTGGGGTCGCAGTAGGGAGTATAAAATGTCAGGTAAGCCTCCAAACTTTTTAAACTTTATTTCTCTCATCTCCTCTAACTGAACGTCACAACTCCACAATTTCTTTTTATCCCCCAGTCTGTTATTGCCATATTACCATATTGCTCTCTCCCCTATCCTGGATTTCACTATTCATCATCATCATTTTTCTCTCTAGTATGGAAGTTTATGGGGGAATTTAATTAAAGTAGCAACTGTATAGCTCAGGGACAATTTAGGGAAGGTAAATTCCTAAAAATAGCCCTCTAAGAGGTCATCCCTTTGACAGAAAGAGCCTAGAGACCTATGGTGTATTCATGGAAGAATACAGTAAACCTGAGTATAGGAAAAAATTAAGATATACTTTGGAGTTGCCTTTCAGAGGAGATTCCCCAAGAGGTCTTCATATTGGTCCCAACAGGCTTGGATATGGGTGCCCTTTATGGGATCTAACTTCTTTATATAAATTCTTTTGGAGTTGATGTCAGTTCTGCCAGTGGAATATCGAGTCCCTTTTGTCTGGCAATATAGTGTAACCAATGACAGCATCTCCTCTCCCCTGTAGAAACTACCAGCGGCATGCAGTGTTGGTGATGGAAGACACTTTGTCACAGATCTACAGGATCTATATATGGCAGTCACCAGACAAGAGGTCCAAGTGAGGCAGAAACATCAAGGTACTGGTGAGTGGCTCCAAGAGTACTTGGTCTCCCAGGGTTAGAGTTAGGGTCTAGGTTTATGCTCTCCAGGTTCATGGTAGCTCTAGCCCTTGTGAGTTTTTAACTTTAAATTAATACAATTAAATTAAATTAAATTCTTATTTCCTTCTTTGCTCTAGCCACAGTTCAAATGCTCAACAACCACGTGTGGCCGGTGGCTGCCAAGTTAGATGGTGCAAATACAAAACATTACCATCGTTGCAGAAAGTTCTAGTAACTGGTCTAGGCACTTAAGAGAATTAGTGAGATAACCCGGAAAAAGAGGAGTCTCCCCATCTGAGACATGTCGGGAAATGAGTAGAAGACCAGTTGGTTATATTGTGTCAAGAAATCTCTTGTCCTACCTGGTGAAAGTGAACCTGGGGAATCTTCATAGTAGAAACAGGGCTTTTAAAAAATCAGCTGGAAGTTGGATTTGTGGCTGCTTCTGTCTGTTTATATATTAGCAACCCCTGGCGTTTCTCAGAATGCTTGGTAAATTCTAATGTCTTCCTGGTAAGAGGAAGGCATTTGTCACTATCTTCCCTTGATCTTTCTGATTTCAGGAGATCCTGGGACCTCAAGCAGCGCCTCCCCACCAGGAACTGATGGCCAACTTCTGAACCAGCCAGAAGAGCCGGTTTCCTCAGCACCATCCCTCCCAGTGCCTGAGAAAGAGGCCACAGTGAGTCACGAGCAGCTTCTTGGATGGTGTTCTGGGTTCTTGGAAGTGCCACCGTGTTGGTACGACCTTACCAATATTGGGACATTTTTGTCATCAGGCTTCCAAATTGAGGCTTTCTATATGGAGAGTCACAGTTTTTTAACTCTTCCTTTGCTGTCTCCTTTCTGCAATTCTTGTACTAAATGATGGACCTTGACTTCTTTTCTACCTGACCCCACTTCCAGTGGCAGTCCGTGGGGTGGTTCCCTGGGGGGAAAGGGGGAGATGGATGCACACGTCTCCTGCGTAGAGCCTTATATCACATTCACTGCCTGACGTAGACTTCAAGACACTGTCAGCCTCTTCAAGAAGGCCTCTCCTAACCAGAGCCGTGGGAGGAAGGAAGTTCCTTTCCTAACCTAAGGGGTACTCTTCAAAACCCCTGTTCATTTTGGGTTTCTTTCTTTCCTAGGGTCCTTCAGACTCTGTGCAGAGACCTCAGCTATCCAAGGTCAAGAGGAAGAAGCTAAGGGGGCTCTTCGATTAACTTGTCACTGTCTCAACTGCTGAGGATGGACTTGGAGAATAGTGCCACCTTGAAGGAGCGCCAGTGGCGGCAATACCTCTGACACAATTATACAGTCAGAGGCAAGACGACTGAAGTTCACATTGACAGGCCACCTGAATGGGTCCTGTTAACCGAGGGGATCCTGGCTCCATCCCGTCGGGCATTGGCCTTCCCTGTCCGAGCTGAAGCCGGTCTCTGCAAATCCCATACACTCCTCTTCTGTGGTGAAGGTTCTCTAGACCCCGGACGCTATCATGGACTCTAGGTGCAGAGGGCAAGTCAGCAGAAAGGCACAACATGCTTGGGAAGCATTGCCTACCTTTCTGAAGAGTCCCTAGCCAGTCCCAGGTGCTCCTCAGAGACCCACTTCTCTCTTCAGCATGTTATAAAAACCACTCATACTCCCCTGCTTTTGAGAGTACTTATTCTGTGGAACACGTAACCCACTTCACTTTACGGTGTCCCTCCCCACTTGTCTCTGGATGAAATCTAAGCCCTCAGTTTAGTCCCTCCGGTTCTTCTTATGCTTCTCTGCTGTGGCCTGTGCTCTGCCTCCATGTGGGAACTTTGGTCTGGAGAACTCTGTCCATGGTGGGCACGAGGCAGAACAGATGGCGGCTGCTCTCCTTTGCCCAACTGGATATGGGTTTTTGGTCTGTTTCCAAGGCATAGACAATAGATTAAACCACAATATGGGATTGAAATTACAAAGAGCTCCAAGCACCAGGGCCAAGATAGTTAGCTTCCCACTGGAGTGGGAGAAAAAGGAATTTTACTTTCCCATCCTTCATTCCACTTCAAATAGCACAGTAACTAGAAGAGCTAGGAAAGGTAGGATGACAGGGAACAGGAAATGGCCACAGGAGTTCTCTGGGACAACAGAATTGGCCTAGAGAACGCATAGCGCTTGGCAAGAAAAAATATAAAGGCTGTGTGAGATAGGTAGAACCTTAGACATTTAGAAAGTCAACTCTTTGGGCACATCTAGCAATATTTAGCGGACCAGGATTGGCAAAGTTCCGTGGCCTTCTCTCTAGGTTTTCCTATATAGGTAAGACCATATGAAACTTCACCTTGGAGAGACAGGAAGCAAAGTAGAACTCACATGTTAACTGGGGGCTGTTAGGTAGAGGAAGGGTCAGAGGCAGAACCCACAGAGGCCTTTTCTGGTTTATTTATCTGTGATGGTCAAATGCTTCCTCATTCTCATATCCTCTCTAGCTGGGAGTGGTGTTTTTGTCCTCATGTCAAGTCATGGGAGAGTGGACGACCCAAGGAATAATAAAATAATAGTGATTATAATAAAATAATAATAACATTTATTGAGCATTTAATGTATATCAGGTACTCTAATAAGTGCCTGACGTTGAATCCTCACAGCATCATGTGAGGAAGCTACTGTTAACCCACTGGGAAATGGAGACTTGAAGTGATTAAGTGACTTATCAAAGGTTACACAGCTAATAAGGAACAGTCAGAATTTGAACCCAGACAGCTGAGTTGTTAAGTGCAGTATTCTGTACATCATTGCAGACATTTTCCAGGAAGGATGTCAGGTCCTTCTTTCCTGTCTTCCACTGTTACATCCATCTCCTCTGACCCTGCTTCCTTTTAATAGACTCTTATTCCTCATGGGTTCTTCAAGACAGGAATCTTGAGGACTCAGGACTTGCCCTGTGCCTTTACCTGCTGGCAGCGCCTGAGAGCTCCCCCGGGGTTCATTCCCCGTTGCTGCTGATAACTCTCTACCTCCAGACCACAGTGTCCCATTGGCACGCCCGTAGTCATACCTATCACTGAAGTGAATTGGGAACCAAGTAAAAACAACCTGTAAACGGCTCACTTTGTTCTTTAGTTTCTTTTTGGCATAATTTAGATAGCTAGATTTCAGGATCTATAGGATATAGGACCACATGGAAAATGGAGAGACTTTCCCAGCAAGCTGGGAGAAAATACGGGTTCTTCACTTTGGATAATCCCTCTGCCCTAAGAGCACAGTCTCTAGAACTGGCCTTTTTAATTATAGGGGGATAAGAAGTTGTGAATCCCCCCAAATTATAAGTGAAACCCTAAGAGCATAACTTTTTCCGTGTTTGCAAAAGAATGTGTACTTTCAAAAAAGGTTAAGGAAGAATATGCCTGATGACCTCCCCGCCCATTGCCCACTGTACCCCAAAGGTTGCTGTCTCCATGGGGATATTGCCCAAACACATCCTTCCATAAACATTGCCTGCAGAGGCCCTGCCTCAGGCGTTCTTGCCCTGAAGCTCTTACCCCCCAAAGCTAGGGGTAGTGGCTGAGAATCATTTGTCCCAGGGCAACTCCAGGGAAATCCCTGCCTTGACAAATCGGCCGAGCCAGGCTGTATTCCAGCCCTGCCCCCTGGCTTGGGCCCCTCCCTGAGGCCCCCAGCCTGGCCCAACCCCCACTCCACATGCACATAAAAGGGTCGAATTCTCGTGGCTGCTCCATAAATTTTATTCCGTAAATATTAGTTTTCCCTGTGTTTAATAAAGCAGTGGCCCACCTCCCCGCCTACCCGCCCGCTCCCCGGGGCCGGGGCTGGGGCCAGGGCTGGCTGGTGGGAGAAGGGACTCTTTCAATTGCTTTGGAGTATTTTTAGAAAAAAAAATAATATAAGGTGGTTTACACGAGCAAGCCAGCAAACCAGGAGCAGGAGTAAGGACCTCGAGGAAGTTCCTGCAGGAACTGGACCTAAAAAGTAGAGAAATAGCGCCACCTAGGCTGCAAGGCCCACTTGTCCTGGCTGGCGGGCTCACCCCTCCCCCAGAGTCAGCTACGTAGGACAGGCCAGCTCTTTGCTGGAAGAGAAAGCTTCATCCCTTAGCTCTCCAGCTGGGCAGTACCTCCTTTACTCAGGCCTCACGGAGGGCTTTCCCAGCAGTCGTTGAAGGCAGAGTCCGAGCTGGGTCTTGGAAAATCCCACTGGGGTCATTTTCTCCTGTCACTAGGCAGCCAATCTCCCAGACTAAGGAGTGTTTCCAAAGGATAGTGAAGCTATTGAGAAGGTAGGAAGGATCCTCTACAGCCTCCATCTTCACACTGAATCCTGAGGAGCTAGCCCCGGAATTCCTAGGGTGTAATTCCTAGTGGCAAAGTGTGAAATCTGTGTTCCTTTGCTCTGGACTTGAGAATCCATCCCTGTCAGACCAAGATCGTCCCACGGGTCTGGGGCAGGTCCCCTACAGTGAGCACTTGGGCAGGAGAGATGCTCAAATCTCCTGCATACTCAGCCCTCCTCCTCAATTGTATCCTGTGGTACCTTTGAACTCCCTTTTCTGGCCTTCCTATTCATTCAAATCTCCCCAGTTTCCGAAACCCTTAGCTCCTCCTTCATTCCGGTCCCCTGGGAGATGAGCAGGAGCCCCATGTGTGATTCTCAGTACAAAGATGGCAGGAGGAGCGGGAATAGAAAAGGCGGTGCCTCTTCTCCTGGTTCGGATTTAATCTTGCTCTTCACATGGTCACCGAGGCATTTTCTTCTCTCCAATTATTTTGTCCCTCATTTTCTCCTATTGACAAAACTAGGAATATTTGCTCCAAAGAGTATAGGGGAAACCTAAAACCCTCTTAATAACCCTTCCTCATGCTGTGGGACACTCCCTTTATCATTTCTGCTTACCCCCCTCACTGTTTGTGCTATTAATGTACTCTGTGTTTACATACACCTCTCCTGTGTGCTTTTTGTTTTCATCCTTATGTTATATTATACGCCTTGAGGACAGGGTCAGTTTTTATCCCTAAGTCAGAAAATATCACTGTGGTTTTATACTACTAAGGCGTGCAACTGTATCTTAACTGGGTATTGATACAATCAGGATATGCCTTTCTAAGCTCTGCCCTGATGTTTTTCTATGTTCTAATTTTCCTGAAGAAGAAACTGTTCAAAAGGAGTGAGTGACATACTGCAAGGAAGGCACCACACGTACAGCTCAAAGCCCTTGGTTTCTAGTCCCATTACCGACATCTGTAAATGTAAGAGCTCACAATATTGTAATGGATTGTGCCAGGCACTTAGATACAGAGAGAACGCCAGAAGGGAAGGGAGCCCACACTTTGGAGGGAGGGTTTCTTCTAGCTGCTATGACCTCCTGGAAGCTGCTCCCGGGTATTTTTGTCAAAGGCTCCTTCTAATGCTCTATTTTTCTTCCATGTTCTCTCTGAGGGCCTCAGAAGATCCCACCTCGAGAGGGAGGGTATGGGGTGCCCGTCTGTGTGTGAGCGAGAGGGAATCCCTCTCTACTTGAGGAGCGACAAACCCATCTAGCCTCCATCTTTCATCCCAGACCCTTTGAGGAATACTTTTCTTATCTCCCGAGACTTTGCTTTATGGTGGCCCTTTATGCTTCTCCTTGATTCTTATGTCTCTACCCTGGCACATGGGAATTCATTAGCTAGCACCACAACATTCTAGCAAAGGCTCAGTTCCTCTCCCAAGCTGTTAAGTTCTACCCGCACTCAGTTTCTCTATCCTGGGGCCCAACAGGTTTTTCTGTGCTTTCCACACTCCTGCGTCCTTTGAATGACTGCTGGCTAGCCTCGGCACCTAACTCTCATGGGTTCCTGAGGATCTGGGCCAGCCTAGGGGAACCCGGAAGAGGCACTGGAAGAACTCCAGGGTGGGGAGCACACAGCCATTGACTCACCTGGGAAGATTGTGCCCAGATTACTCGTCCTGCTGGGCCAAGGGCCAGGAGTTAAAGGAGCATGCCGTACCATACTTTTCCTCCCTCCCCTCACTTTGGGGACAAAAAGGGTTAGAATTGGGGAGCAAGGCTTGGGGGCTGCTGGGAGTCCCTTCTGAAATCTGGGTGTTGTATTTACTTTTTCATATTGGCAGCTGGAAGGGGAAGCCCATCCCAGCTCGGCATTGTTGTCTAACATGGTTAATCAGATCCTATAATCCTGCTGTGGAAATATTGGGCCTCACTCAAAACAATAGAGACCAAGAATATTGTGGTTAAATTTCAACCAACTGCCTCCCTGGCCTGTTTGTCTAACCCCTACCCCCCTCTCCAGGGCCAGAGTCCTCCTTGCTTTATGGACCCCTGATAGGATCGAGAGCAGTCAGAAATCGGTGACAGGAGAAGGGAAAATGGAGCAGAGGAAGGGTAATCCTCTTGTCTGGCACTCTGTCCTGCCTTTGCCCTCCCACCCCAGGCCTTGAAGGGCGAGCAGAGGGCTGTGAAAGGAGTTGGAGCTGGTGGGGAAGCCCCGCAAGGTCTGAGTCTCTGTACAGGGCTCTAGAGCAGCCCTGGCTGGGAATCCTGCTAGGAAACAGATCCCTTATTCAAGACAGAAAAAGACTGCTGCCAGAGGAGCAGGAGAGACCGCCAGTTACATTCAGTATGGCTTCCTGGTGCGTCCGGGGCCCAAAGCAATACCATTGGTCCTATGTCACATATTGGAGGAACAGGAAGGCACTGGTTAGGGGAAAGGGAGGTGGCAATAAGGATTTCTGCTTGATTAGTAACGTCATATAACAGCAATACAAATAACAATGCTCTGGCGATGCATAAAGGTGATGCTAATACACCCACTTGAGTGGTTTTCTGGTAGTGGTGACATCCATTATGTTTCTCTCTTTAGTGAATTAAATGTAGCAGGATAATTTACATAATTAGAAAGAAGCACAGAGCAGTGTCTGGATTGTGCTTAAGGGGGAAACGAACACGGAGATATGCTCAGCAAAAGGCAGAGGACATGCCTCTTGCTAACCAGGGCGCCTGGTTTGTGCAGTGGCCAACTTCGAGTTTGTACTGGGCCGTGATGCACCCAGGAGGCACCGGTCACAAGTTGCAGCCACACTGTTTTTTGGAGGTGTCACCAGTCAATGAGGTGAAGTACAGTGAGGCCCCAGCTCCAGCACCGTGCACTATTGAATGGTCAAAGTGTACGCGCATTTTTAGAATTTGAAGAATGAAACAGCAGAACTGTGCCAAACGAAACTATATTTACTTAATCTGTCCATATAGGGTGGGGATGGAGAAACAACAAAGAGCACTTGATGTTTCTCACCTCGGGTGCTATGTGATAATTCAGGGACTGGCATGGCACCTGTGGGTCATTCATCAAAGCCATTTTAAAGCAGGGACTGCTTGGTGGTAGCTAAGCTTCCTTCCCACCAGAAAGATATCTGGAAAATAGTTCCTGGGAGTGAGACTCTAGTATGTATGCTTCTGGATAGGAATCTCAAAACTAACTTAATGGCAGTCATCAAATGGAATGGAAGCAGGTATGAAACTGACATCACAATGATCTAAAGATGATGGAAAACATTTTGACAGGTAAACAACTTGGATAACTAGTGGGAAGAGTTCAATGGGAAGTAAGAGCCCCAAGATGAAGCAGCAGAGAATGAACCATACTACTGACCACGCGGGGGAAGTAAGACACCAAGTTGGTTGGTTAAACCTTATACTGTACGTGGGCTTGAACTGCAAATGGGAACATCCCACAGGAAAATCCTAGGTCAAAGGAATTCAAAGTAATGGCACACGTTTGTAGGAAATGTGTTGGGAATGAGACTGAAAACCCCATATTCAACAAGAAACAGGAATCATTAAACATGCATTTACTCAAGCCATATACACATATATATATATCAAATGCTTACTCACTAGCATCCCCACCAATGGGCATTACGCCACATCCATACATTATGTATATACATTATATACATGCATACATATTTATGGCCACAAAGACATAGCTCCCGCTTTCAGGGAACCTACAATCTGAAGATGATAGTAAAAGGATAGATTTTTTTTCCCCAAATTTTTCAAGTGTATGAAGTAGAAAAGGGAGAGCCATGACTATGTATCTCTTTTAAAAAGTTTAAAAGAATTGTGTGTATAAATACTGTTTTGTTACCTGCTTTTACTTAACTATGTTGTGTCCATATTTACATGTCAATACATAAATCTCTGAAGGGTAAATTACCTTCTCTCTGAGCTTTATAAAAAGATTGAAAAACACCCTCACCATCAGAGTGTAGAAAGTCAAGCTTACTCCATTTTCTCCCCAAGCTTCATCTAAGATCACGCTGGTCTCCTTGCTGTTTCTCCAATATGCAAGCATGGTAGGGCCTTACTCTAGGTAGTTTTCTCTGCCTAGAATGCTCTTCCCCCCGATATCCCCTTAGTTGAAGCCCTCACCTCTTTCAGGTCTTTGCTTAAGTCACACCTTCTCAATGAGGCTTCCACTGACCCCCCCACTTAGCAGAAGCACCTGCCTCCTTACCTCACACGCTCTCCCCACAAGCTGGCTGCACTCCCAATTCTTTTATCCCGTTTTATGTTTTGTGCTCAGAGTCCTTCCTTATTCCTTTCTAGCACACTATATAATTTTATTTATTTTTATACTTATTTTTAATGGTCTGTTTCCCCAGTGCCTCCCCAGTAGAATAAAGCTCCATCAGGGCAGGAATCTTTGTTTGTTTATTTTTATTGTTCTCACATCCACCACCTGGAACAGTGCCTAGTACTTAGTAAGTGCTCAAAAATAGTTGTTGATTGAATAAACGAAGACAGATTGATCTCTCACGCACACACACATGTGCACGTATACACACAACTGTTCACACCAGCTGTATCTCGAAGTGGTTTGAGAAATTTGTGGGTATAGATGAATGTAATCTTTTTTTGTTTGCAGCAACCAGTTGTAAGGTGAGAATGGGGGTTAAATACCATTTTGTTAGCTATAACCCTAATGGAATGAATTTATCATTTTGCAGAAACTAAGAATATAAGCTATTTAAAAGCAAATGACTGAATACCTTCTTTCTGTGGCTACAGGTCCCCAGCTTGCTCAAGGTGCTCTCTCTACCAAGAGAGACTGGTAAGAGAGTGTGAGTGGGCAGGTACAAACTCTCTTACAGGACACTGACAGGCATGTCAGGAGTGTGTCACTTGAATGTTAGGAGTAGTATCCCCCTCCTCCTTTGCTGAACATTTATTGGACTGTTTTCCAAGATGCTTTTTAAGCAACAAATCTCTTCCCAAATAGAGACACTGGAGTGGAAGTAACACCATTCGTTAGTAAACACATTGTTATCCATTTACAGAAATGTGTTTATTTTTACAAATGTCTTTCTGTCTATAAGAGTGTCTCACAATCTTTAGTCTCTGACTTGAGAGGAAAGCACACTCTCTTTGTAACTAATTCTGCTGCCTTTTCCTACCCTTTCGAAGTCATCAAAGCAAGGTCTTTATTGCTTGAATCTCTCTGAAGTGCCTTGTAATGAGCTTATTGTTTGGGCAAAGGTAACTTGACATTCCCATTTCTAATCAATAGCTAGCTTTCAAAGCATTGTTACTTTTGAGTGGCTCCAAACGCATTCTGCACTCATCTGAGGCTTGCAAGACAGGTATGCTTCCATATCTGCATCTAGCTACATTTGGTGGAGTTGCTAACCTCTTCAAAAAATCCACAATAGAAGTCAGAGTGAGCCCAACCAGTCAGAGAAGTGGTCAGTCAAACAGAGTATGAGGTCTTAAAAGCCCAAGATGAAGATAATGGAAGAGTGGCCTAGATTTAGAGAGAAAATAAGTGACTGGAACGAAGGTCAACAACACAGCATGTTTGTCCCAGGAATCACTCACCAAGAAACTGGATTATTATGGCGTCAAACAGGCCCGGATTCCAACTCACAAGCTCTGAACCTCAACTTCTCCTTCGTAAAATGAAGGTAATGGTGTCAACTTCATAAGGTTCATGAAGGTTACATCAGATAAAACATTAGGTTTTCTCCCCTTTACTAGAGCATCCAACTTGGCTTGTCATTATTACGAGTGCCATCATCTTTGCTTGGGCCACTGGCCTTTCCTGAGAACCCTCTTCATTCTTTGCTCCTTCAGAACTGATGTCTCCAAGAAGTCTAACCTGGCTCAGCGTGGCTTATTTCCATATTCTTCTAGACCAAGTTCATCTTACCTATTAACCTGTCTAATTTAAGATGCATTAGTTGGTACTCATTTATAAATGAGTGGCATTCATGGCTTTGTAACTGCCTTTGATTTTCACGATTTATTTTTAAGGTTAAATAGTAAATTCCTGGAGGATAAAAACTGTGTCTTTTACTTTTCTGTTTGCCTTCTGTATCCTTATGTGCCTATTATACTAGTGTGCAGAAAGCAGATGGTCCCTAATAGAAAGAAGTAGCGCCTCCTACTACAGCTACTACCCCCACTACTGTCTTGGGGCACACGTATGTGAACATCTTGATGTTTTCCCCTAGAAGGCTAATAGGAATCAGAACTGTGGCTGCCACTAGTGAACCCAGAAGCAAATAAAAATGAGTTATACCTGAGATTTATACTTTACAGCTTATATTTTAACCCTCTCAACAACCCTATGAGGTAGGTGGTATTAATTTTCACTTTATAGATGAGAAAACAAAAATTCAGAGAAGTCGAGTGACTTGTTCAAGGCCACGCAGTAGAAGGTATCAAAGGATGTGTTCAGGCACAGATCTGCCAACTTCAGGCCTAGTGCTCTTTCTACTGAGCCAAGGTTGCCATGCACTGCGTCATTGGAAGATATTGGACTAACTACATTCCTGAAACTTGTTTGGTTGTGGCTCAGTACCCATAGATTTAGAGCAGGACTCATCTGGTCAAGTGGCAGGATTAGGAGGAAAAAAGGTGTAGCTGATTAGGCAGTATAGACCTACACAGTATGTTTGTACGTGTGCATACGTACGAGGTCTGACAAGGTCACGAACTTGTTGAAACGACGTTGCTAACCTTTTTTGATATCAGAGGGATTATTCATTATGAATTTGGACAAACAGTTAACCAAGTTTTCTATTTGGAAGTGCTGAAAAGGCTGCGTGAAAAAGTTAGGTGACCTGAACTTTTCGCCAGCAATTCATGACTCTTGCATCACGACAATGCACCAGCTCACACGCCACTGTCTGTGAGGAAGTTTTTAAGCCAATAAACAAATCACTGTATTGGAACACCCTCCCTACTCTCCTGATCTGGCCCCCAATGGCTTCTTTCTTTACATGAAGATAAAAAAAAAATACTGAAAGGAAGACATTTTGATGACATTCAGGACATCAAGTGTAATACAATGACAGCCCTGATGTCCAGTCCAGAAAAAGAATTCCAAAATTGCTTTGAAGGGTGGACTAGGCGCTGGCATAGGTGCATAGCTTCCCAAGGGGAGTACTTCGAAGGTGACCATAGTAATATTCAGCAATAAGGTATGTAGCACTTTTTCTAGGATGAGTTCGTGAACTTAATTGTCTGACCTTTGTATTTACACGTACATATGCACATATGTATATATAAATATATCACTATAAGTACACTAGATTTGTACTATAGCGTTAAATTCAAGATTGACTAAGATACTAATGTGGTAGTGTACAAATGTTTAAATGGTCAGGTTCTATGGTGTATTTTCCTCCCTTTCCTTCTGACCTATTTTTCCAATGTTTACTCTTATAAACAAAAAAAATCATATTATCCAAAGAAATCAATTTTACCGGGTTCTTTTCCAAATAGAGATGATTGAGGGGTGCAAGAGCTCTAAAAGTGAGAGAAGAAAAGTGATTTTACTAACTGGCCCAGAACTCAGATGTAGGGTGCCCTGATCAGGTTCTGTCACTGCTGCTCCGACCCCAGGCCTTTGGTGCCTCCAGGGTGGCAAACCTCAGTTCTCCAGTTTTCTTGTTGGCAAGAGCCTGACAGTGACCAGGAAAAGAAGCAGACTTTGTTTGAGAGGTCTAACAGATTGGCCCAATTCAAAAGCTGCCCTTCATTTTCTGAACAGCTAAGAACAATAGGCAGTTTCTGACCAGGGTGCTTAGGCCCCAACTTGGATTAAAAGTGCTCCAGTGTCATTGCTGCAGAAATTATGATGCTTCTGATCTCTACCTTCTTCTCCCCCTTCCTCCACTGAAGGAGACTGGACTAAATTTGAGCTGCAGGTCTTGAACCACCATTGTGTTCTGAGAAAAGACTATAGCTTTGGAATAAAAAAAGCTCTGGGTTCAAATCTTCACAGTGGGACTGCAGGCAAGTTACTTTATTTCTAGAGCGCTGGAGTTGTAGATTTGGACAATGAGAATGATAATTGCTGCGCACAGAGGGTTATTGTGAACATTTATGAAGTGCTTAAAGCACCTGTCATAGAGCGAAGACTTGATCAATGGCAGCCCCCATCTGCTTCTCCCAGTACACACCCCTGCTCCTAAACCAGCCAGGCCGAGGAGGGTCTAGATTTAGTGGAGCACAATCTAAACCAAAAAGGTTGTGCAGCTGTAAAAGCACCCTTATGCAAAGCTCCATCAGCACTACATAAGTAATTCTTCTTTGACGCTGATCCCGAGTTTCCCCAAAGATTGGTATTCAAGAGGATCACAGTTTAAGAGGAGAAATGAGAGGGAGAATGGCAGTTAATAAATGGTTATAAATTAGAGCCTCTGAGAGAATCTTAAATTGTCTTTCACTGAAGAAAAGAAGATTGAAAGTGAATCTAACAACTCTTTAAGACCACGCGTAGGAGATCTAAGCAGCAGAACGGGCCCTAGGTGCTAAGGCCAGAAAGAAGAAAGAAGCTGATTTTGCATTAGAAAGGGAGGGAGAAGGAAAGAAAGATTGAACTTAAGGCAAAACTTGTTTAGAAAATGATTATACAAGACTTGGATGGGTGACTATGGAAGCCTATGGATTTTCTCTTTTGAAACTCCGTAAAAACAGGGAGCCCGTTCGTCTGGGAGACTACTGACCTAGCTGCGTGGTCTGCCCCAGAAATCTGAGCAGGAAATAGGGAGGGGGTGGGGACTATTGCAGGGATAGTTCTTGAACCCTGGAAAACATAAGTTAAAGCCCTTTGAAAGCTTTCAAGGAAAAGAAACAACATTAGAGTGAGCTGTGACTCAGAGACCTAGAATCCGAATGTTAATATAAGGAGTGGGGCATGGGGAGAAAGTGTGGGCAAAGAGGAAAAAAGGAACAATCCTCTTTGTTTCCAAGTGACAGTCGCCACTCCACTCCTGGTGGGGCCATCCTAAATTCCTTGCTGTGGGCCTGTTTCCCTCTGTGTCATATGAAGTGCTTGGGTTAAGCACTCTCTTGAGTCCCTTCCAATTCTGAATTTGCGTTCACCAAATCCATCCAGAGAAATGTGAGCACCTCTGGGAAAAGCCACCTCAACACCACACCGAGGTTGCACTGGGTGAGGGGGTGCCGCACAGACGGCCAATACATCTGCTCTGGAGTAAGACACCAGGGGTTGAATCCCTCTGGCTCCTTAGCCAGGAGCACGTTACTTATCCTCCCAAATCTTCATTTTTAACATGGGGATAATAGCATATTTGGGGTTGTGAGTTTAAATTAGATAATGCAAGTAGAATATTTGGTATAATAGTATGTACCGGTAATAGTTTCCATTTATTGGGCACATAAGTATCAATAATATGATACCTATTGTATTGATAGTCTTGGAAAGAGAATTTTTTAACCTTTGAATTTCTCACCCTTTTATTTCTATCTTTATTGATTTTGTAGACTACATTGCTGCCAAATCTATACGTTGCTTGTAGTGTTAGTCGTGTTTGTTTCGTTTTGTTTTTTTAAACAAACTTGCCTTTTCTTGTTTTAGAAAAATGAAACCTAATTCATTCAGCTTTCTTGAATGGCATATTAAAAACCCATGTTTACTTCTCCAGCTGCCTCTACATAGTCTCTGTCCTTGTTAATTTGTAAAGTAGAACTAAGACAGTAATTATTTAGCAGCTCCTGTACGCCACCCGCCACCGGCTTTGAATTTTTCTTTTTTTTTCATCCTTAGCCAGCCCCTATCACTGAGATCTGCGCTGCTGCTCTTTGACGTTGCCAAGCGGGTTGCTCGTGTATTTTGTCGACATCACCATTTTCCCTGCTCTTCTCTCGCTACACCTGGGCTTGTCCCTTTGCAATTTCATCTTGTTCCTTTTAACAGTGTTTCCAATTCAAAATCCCCGACTGACTCTTCTAAGGCTGGTCGCCCCACTCCCAGCTTCACGCCCGGCAGCCGTGGGATGTGCGCCGGGTTGATACAGAATCCAGCTCCACCAGGCTGAGAGGGCGCGTCTCCCGGGCGAGGGTGGGGCACCAGGTTACTAGCGGCCTCCTGTCTTTTGGGTTTACTTCCCCGCAGGGCACACCGTAGGCGGCTGTGCGGTCCGGCCACTGCCCCCCGCCCCTCGCGTCCGGCCGCGCCGTGGGTTGCGGTCGCTGTGGGGGTGGCAGCTCCTGTCAGGGAGGTTTGCGCCTGGCGAGGCACCCCGGAGCCGCGGGGAACCCAAAGGCGAGGCCAAGGCGGGGTGGGGCGCGTCCGGGAGGGGAGGGCAAACTCAGGCAGTGCTGGGGGCGCCGAGGGCAGCGGGCGGGCGGGCGGACGCGCGGCGGAGGAGCGAGCGGGACGAGGGCTGGCTAGTGCCGGGGCCGCCCGCCCGAGGGGGAGGAGGCTGTGCTGCCCTTGTTGCAGGTTCGCTGTCGAGCGCACAGGAGGCAGGGACATGGGTAGGGTGCGGTCTGCGCGGGGCGCGAGCCCGGATCTCTTCCATTTCCCCTCTCACTCGGCCCCGGGCTGCGCCGCAGACGGCAGCAGCTCCCGCTCCGCCCGAGCCGCCTGACCGCCGGGCCAGGGTGCTAACCGCGGGGCCCGCCAGCCCGCCGGCCGGGCCAGCCCAGCCCAGCCCGGCGGCCCGCAGCCCCGCCGCCCGCCGCCCCCCGCCGCCGCCGCGTTGCCAAAACAAACGGGCCGGCCTATTTATTGGCGGCCGGCGAGCCGGGCAGCTCAGAGTCGAGGCGCCGAGGGGGACAGCGCGCCGCCACCAACCAGGGCCCTGGGCCCCCGCCCCGCACCTGAGTCCCACCGGCCCTGCGCTGCGCCGCGCAGCTCATGGCGCCCCCACCTGGAGCCCCCTGGAGCCACCCGGACGTCTGAACCCCCGCAGCGCCCGGGTCGACTCTCCCACCCATCAGCCCACCAGGCGCCCTCGCCCACCGCTCTCCCAGGCTCCCTGGCCATGTCTCCCGCCCGGCTCCGGCCCCGCCTGCGGTTCTGCCTGCTCCTGCTGCTGCTGCTGGTGCCGGCGGCGCGGGGCTGTGGGCCGGGCCGGGTGGTGGGCAGCCGCCGGCGGCCGCCGCGCAAGCTCGTGCCGCTCGCCTATAAGCAGTTTAGCCCCAACGTGCCCGAGAAGACCCTGGGCGCCAGCGGGCGCTATGAAGGCAAGATCGCGCGCAGCTCTGAGCGCTTCAAGGAGCTCACCCCCAACTACAATCCCGACATCATCTTCAAGGACGAGGAGAACACGGGCGCCGACCGCCTCATGACCCAGGTGAGCGCTACCCGCCCTCGCAGGGCGCTGCCGCCGAAGCACTGCCACCTGTCCGGCCCTACCCGCCCCCCTGGCACCTTTTCTCAATTGGCTGGCACGCCCCCTGGCACCTGCCCCTCTCGCCAAGCCCGGCTGCCTCCTGCCCGAGATGGGCTGGCCAGGGGTCCCGGCGGGAGAGTCGGCATCCCGGAGCCCGCGGGGGGCTATGAGAAGAGCTCCTCGCTGAGCAGCGCCACAGCCCAGCGGGTTGGCGGCGGTCCCTCTGCCCTGGAGCTCTAGCAGCTCGGGTCAGAGGCGGCACCCGGAGGTACTTCGCCCCGGCTGCCTCCTGCGCCTCTGGTACCCACACGGTCCCTAGCGGCCTAACCCCACGCAAGGCTGCGCCCCTTTCATTTCGAAGCCATTCGGCACCCCGAGGCGAAGAAGCTCCCGGCGCGAAGGGCCCCATGGCCTTTCCTCCACGCGCGCTCTTGGTTCGCTGCGCTGCCCCCTCCTGGAGCAGCGTCCCGACGGGTTCTGGGGTTAAGGAACAGCGAGGAAGGCGGAGGTGGGAAAGGGAACTTGTCGGGTGAGCCCACGTGTCTGTTCAGAGCTTAGTGGTGCAGCTGCGGTTGAAGGGTGGGGAGCCGGGGCCTTCGGGCTTTGGGACAGAACTTGGGCGATTCCTGGGCTTGGTGGCGGGGATGGGGAGGATTGGAAGAGAGGATCTGGGATGCCGGCGGCAGGGAGCAGAGCTAAAGCTAGTCTCTTGCGTGCTCTCAACAGGACCTGTGCTCAGCCCAACGCCGGTGGGGGTGGGGTGGGGCAACCTCTCTTCTCTGCAACCCCAGTCCGCAAGGCACGAGATCTACGCTACGTCCCCTTCCTCATTGGTATCCCAGGGACTTCTCCTGCAGGCAGGCAGCTCGCGTTCTAGGTGCTTTAGGAAAAGCAGCTAGACCTTCAGCATGCGCCCTGGCGCGGGGGCTGGCCGGCCAGTGTCGGGGCGAAGGTTGGCTGGTGGCCTGGCCGGGCCGGGCCGGGCGCGGAGGAATGCAGATAAGGACCCGGGCCGCGGGCTGGGCAATCATTGACAGCGCGCGCCCCGGCTCTGGACCCGAGGAAGGAGGGTGGTGGCGGGGGAGAGAGGGGCGGGGAGCAGGGGCCCGCGGCCTGACATTAGGTGGGGGGCTAGAAGTCTGGAGGCAAGAGCATGCGGAGCTCCCTTCCGGGGCAGTGAGCGCCTCAGCTAGGCTGCTAGCCAGGGAGCCGGGCCTTCGGTTGTGGACGCTGTTGGCTCCTGGGAGACCGAGTCCAAGGGTCTGTGGGGCCGAGCTCTGCGGAGTGGGGGTAGGTTGAGACATGGGCTGCCCACACCTGGTGACACCTCGCATTTCAGAGTCAAAGACTGTGGAAGGGTCCCCTCCCCCCAGTCAACTGCAGGGTCCCTTGGGCTGCAGGCACGCGGGGAGTCAGCACAGACAGGTGGTCTCTCCCGTAATTCCCTTGGGTCGCGGCTCTACTCTCACCCCATGTAAGGCGGAGCGTGGAGCCGGCTCCCTGAGATCAGAAGCTGGGTTTCTCATGTCCCTTCCCAGATAGGGGCAGCGCAGAGGTGCGGAGGGCTCTGGGTTCAGGGAGGATGTTGCGTGGGATTATCAACTACGCCGCGACCCTTGTAGGGGGAGACGCTTCTGGTCGCCCTCCATCGCGAGCCAGGCCCGGAGCTGGGCTTTCCACCAGCTTCTGGTTCCAGGGCTGCCGAATCCCAGGCAGGGGTGCGGGCGGGTTTTGGATAATAAGAGGGTCCCAGCAGGAATGCTTTGTGGCCCCCGACGGATCCAGGCAGGCCCGGATTCCCTTCCACACACCCCCACGCTACTGGGGCTCCGCACCTGCCGTGCCTCCAGGGCCGGTGTGGCCGGGCCTCAGCCCTGAGGCTACGGTGACACCTACTGGGCACCTCCGGCCTTACACGCCTAGAAGGCCAGCCGCAGGCAGTTGGCTCGCTACCACCCCCACCCTCCAGGTAGCGAGCAGTCCCTGGTCTCCAGTGCCTCGGTGAGACAGAAGAAATAGGCGCGGTGTAGCCAGGTCTGTGGAGGAATCGTTACTCCGAGCGGGGGAGGGAGCGCACAGGAGGGAGGGGCCACTTATGAGAGAAGGGAGTCCCAAGGGTGCAGGACTTGACGCGCCCTCCTGATTTGTGGCGCCACCATGCGGTCCAGGTCCCTGGGGCAGCCGGATTCTAGAAAAGAAGGAAGCAAGTTAGGGCTCTCTGTTCCTGAGAGAGGGACAGAGCACCCTCCCCGGTTTCCCAACTGCAGTGGGAAGAGACCAGTGGGAGAGACCAGCGTGAGGCTGCTCCTTCATCTGTATGCGCGGGCCAGCTCTTTCCCCTAACTCCGTGCTTTCCTCTCGCAGCGCTGCAAGGACCGCCTGAACTCTCTGGCCATCTCGGTGATGAACCAGTGGCCCGGCGTGAAACTGAGGGTAACCGAGGGCTGGGACGAGGACGGTCACCACTCGGAGGAGTCTCTACACTACGAGGGCCGCGCAGTGGACATCACCACGTCGGACCGCGACCGCAATAAATACGGACTGCTGGCGCGCTTGGCAGTGGAGGCCGGCTTCGACTGGGTGTATTACGAGTCCAAGGCCCACGTGCATTGCTCCGTCAAGTCCGGTGAGCGGATGCCAGGGGACTGGGCCCGGGGCCGGGGCCGCAGGGCGTGGGCAGGAGGCGCAGGGCCCGCTGGGGCCGAGAAGGTGAAGAGACCGGCCAGGGGATGGAGGCGGGAACCCCGGGAAAGAGGACGTCAGCGGCGCTCCTCGCTTCTGCTTGTGACAGCCTGCACCTCCCGTGCCTGGTAGTGTCAATGGCAGGAGCCTAGGGAGACAGGGCCCTGTCCCAGCGCTGCTGGGTGCCGACCTTGAGGTCCACAGTCCAGAGCCTGCTGCAGGAGATGCAAGACAGAGCAAGCTGGACAGATGTGGAAGCCAGGCTGTGACAGAGACAGCCTCCCCACCCAGTGTGGTGCAGAACCGAGGCGGGATGGTGGGGCCTGGGCCAGGGTGTGCCCAGACACCAACATGCACCCCTGACCAGGAGCCAGGAGCCCACAGGTTCAGAACCCACAACTGGGCTGCAGGTCAGGCCCTTTAGGGCACCACCTATGCTCCTCCCAGGGGGCGCAGGCGTCCCCAGGCTCTCCCTCAGGGTCCTGAAACTGAACATTTTGGGGGCAAAGCCAGCCATGAGGGCCAGAATAAACAGAGTGGACTCAATAAAGTGGATTTTCCCAGATTTGCCGCCTTGTTGATCCGAATTGGCAGGCATAGGGGCCTCACCCCTCTTTCAAATCTTGTCAGTATCCCTGTCACCCACACTGAACCCAGTCACGGATGCTTCACATGGTTCCTGTGTGACGGCCAGACTGACTCCATAGGGCTGCAGGCTCAGCCCTCCACGCTGGCACCATGCAGTAGTCACACTTGCAGACCTGGCACACTGAGAACAGCCCTGCTTTTTACTCTTGCTGATCCCACCTGGGCCCACGGGGATGACCACATGACCCCTCCCTACCCTGCCCCTCAGCACTTTCCTGCCAATGGTATCTACTTCAAGTTACATCTACTCTTCACCTGCAAACACTGGCCTGGAGCCAGCTCCCCAAGTGGCCACTTCCATTCATTATTCCTGACCCCCAAATACTGTTCTCCATCCTACCAACTGATGCCACTGTGTCGTGTCCCTGCACAAGGACACACACATGAACTGAAGACAACAATTTCACCCTTCCCACTGAGCCAGGCTTCCCTGGAGTCTGTATTCACCCCACAGCTGGTCCTCCACCCACTTCTGTAGAGACTCCAATGGCCAGCACTGGCACAGAACTTGGTGTGTCAGTCTGAGAGGGAAATTTGTCTGATCAGGGGGAGTGTCTGATCAAGGGGTGAGAAATAATGGGACATCCAGACCCCAGAGGATCTAAGTGACTCTTCCTTCTCTATGAGGCTGCAGCTTTCTGGGTGTCAAGTCATAGCTGACCACAAACCACCACCTGGCTCAGCTGACCTCTGGCCCTCTGCTTCATAGCATTGTCAGGCTTGAGAGCAGATGGCGGGGGTGGGGGTCCACTTGGACTTCAGGAAGGCCCTTTCCTCCTCACTCACTGGAGCTACAATATGCTGCTCTGATTGGCAAATGATTAGACTGGGGAGGCGGGCAGAAGATCACATTGTGGGTTGGAGTGGGTTCAAGGCTGCATGGGAAGTGGGGGCAGGAGCCAAGATATGGTGATGGGGCCTCTTTGGGAGCAAGAGGAGCTCTGGCTGGGCTGGGGAGGGGGGCTGTGACAGGAATCTGAGCTCCACAGCAGTAACCGCTTCATGCCCCTTCTTCCCACAGAGCACTCGGCTGCAGCCAAGACAGGTGGCTGCTTCCCTGCTGGAGCCCAGGTGCGCCTGGAGAGTGGGGCACGTGTGGCTTTGTCAGCCGTGAGGCCAGGAGACCGGGTACTGGCCATGGGGGAGGATGGGAAGCCCACCTTCAGCGACGTGCTCATTTTCTTGGATCGAGAGCCAGATAGGCTGAGGGCCTTCCAGGTCATCGAGACCCAGGACCCCCCGCGCCGCTTGGCACTCACGCCTGCCCACCTGCTCTTCACCGCCAACAATCACACAGAACCAGCAGCCCACTTCCAGGCCACATTTGCCAGTCAAGTGCAGCCTGGCCAGTATGTGCTGGTGGCTGGGATGCCAGGCCTGCAGCCGGCCCGAGTAGCGGCTGTCTCCACACACATCGCCCTCGGGGCCTATGCCCCGCTAACAAGGCACGGGACGCTGGTGGTAGAAGATGTGGTGGCCTCCTGCTTCGCGGCCGTGGCTGACCACCGCCTGGCTCAGTTGGCCTTCTGGCCCTTGCGACTATTTCACAGCTTGGCGTGGGGCAGCTGGACCCCGGGGGAGGGTGTGCACTGGTACCCCCAGCTGCTCTACCGCCTGGGACAGCTCTTGTTGGAAGAGAACAGCTTCCACTCGCTGGGCATGGCTGGGCCAGGGAGCTGAAAAGATCCCTCCACTGCCCTCCCGGAACTGCCCAACTGGATCCAAATGCCTCCCCGCCAGGAGGGTACTGGCCCTGTAAGGGACCTGAGCAGAGGGCACTGGATCCCACCACCTCTTCCACCACAGAGTTTTACCATTGTGACTTGACTGAGCAGTGCCAGCATCCCCCTCCCCCATCCTGGTGTAGTGACATTGCTGAAAGCTGAGCTGGCAAGGGGGGTGGTCTATCCTCCTATCCTATAGACCTCAAGGCTGGCACAGTGGGTCCCAACCCAGCCAGCTCTCTACAATTTTTTATACCTGCCTCCCCCAATGGGGAGGGCCCATTCCATCTGTCCGAGGCCCCGCTTTGGTGGGCTTGCACCTCAGTTGATGCTGCTAGATTCCCTGAGATCCAGCAGGGAGCTGGCTGGACTCAACACTGCCCGAAGCTGAGAAGGCTGCAGGATGGGGCCGCCATCCTGACCGTGACCTTCCTCCTTGGCCACACTCCTCGGGACACATCCAGAGACTGTTGCTGTCAGTGGACAGAGTTCTGTGTTCCAGCCAATGTGATCGTAGTGCCCGGGACCAAGGGAGTGGGTTGGATGTCCTGTCCACCCCTGCCCAGGCTAAGCTCCCTCACCCCTCCTCCGGTCAGTCTCCCCCACCTTATTTATTGGCACCGAGGGGGAAGCCCATGGGAGAGTTTTGGGGATGTCTTGGTCTTTTCTTCTTTTTTGTAATAAAAATTATTTAAGTTGTTAGAGCCCTAGAGTCCAGGATGCTGAGTGGGGTCCATACACGGAGCGTCTGGAGCCAGGGGTGGGCCTGTCCAGGTGTGCGCTCACTTTCTCCCAAGGACAAACCTCCAGCGCTCCCACCCCCTCTGCAGTCCCTTTGTTACCAGTAGCTCTGCAAAGTCCCAACAGAGAGCTGTGCTGTGTGGTAGGCCAGGCCTTAGCATGAGGACCCCAAGGTCAGCCTTAACACGGTTGGATGAGAGAAAAAAGTGAGGTCTAGTCCACGGTCATTTTGCTCATCTAGAACCACCTCTCGTGCTCTGTCTAGTCAAGGTGCTTTCCCTGCTTACTCTGGTCCTTCCTGGGGTCTGGCTTTCTAATTCTTCACTGTGGATAATGGGCTGTGGTAGGAAACTATTCTGGAGAGCTCACTGCCCTTGTGGCTCATTCTGACTTCTTGGATAAGTCAGGGGTCCTTTACTTAGCAGTTCTCAAACCCCAGAATCACCTGGGCAGCTCGTTGAAAAATGATTCTTGGTCTCATTTCCAAGATTTTGTTTTAATAGATCCAGAGCGAGGCCCAGGAACTTACTTTGACAAACACCCCAAACAGGGCAGATGGTCCACAGACCACACTTTGAGAAACATTGCTTAGTCTAGAGAAGGCCCAGTTTATTGCCCAAACAGCATGACCCTCTTCTTCGTTTTCTCTGGGTCTCTCTGTTCCAAAGCAGGTTTTCCTGCGCTCACTAGAGATCAGTTGAGATTCCCAGGCCCAGTGGTACAATTGGTAAATTTTTAGGAATTTCATGAGCCAGTTGAAATAGGCTAATGTGGGACTATTTACACCATGGAAATTGGGGTATGATACAAATTAACGTTCTTCCCACTGTGGAGAGCCAGTTGTTAGAGAGTACCACTGCCCAGGTCCTAGCCTTACACAGAGATTACTGTGTTGGGGGTGACTGTTCAGATTCTTACCTTCCCCACCCCCCACCTCCATGGAGGAAAACTCTAGAGAAAACTCCATTCCCTGGGGATTAAGTCATCTGGGGGGAAATAGGCCCCCACAGGCTGTAATGAATGATAACTGCTATCATTTAATGAAGACTCCATGTTGCCAGGCATTGTTCTAAGTGCTTTACACGAAGAACCAATTTAATTTTCATAACAACCCTACGTGGTATATACTATAATATTACGATTTTCCAGATGAGAACACAGAAACACAGGGAGGTTAGATAATTTGCCCAAGATTATGCAGCGAGTGATAGAAGCGGGATTTGAACCCATGCATCTGGCTCTCAGGCCCACTTTTTCTTTTAATTGAGGTAACATTGGTTAATAACATATAATTTTCATAACATTATAATTCAATATCTGTATACACTGTAGTGTGCTCACCACCGTAAGTTTAGTTTCCATCTGTCACCATACATTTGATTCCTCCTTACCCATTTTCCCCTCTCCCACTAAGGCCCACTGTTTTTACCACAAGATTTTCCCTTGGTGAACTTGGGTCCTCTCTGGAAGGTACTCTTAACATTTCAGGCCTAGAAATCTGCTTTGTTAGAACATCTAAAGTGGACTCATTGCTCTGTGGCAGACTCACGGACCAGGCTCACAGGAACCAGATGTCCATGAACTCATTTACAGTGAGAAACAAAAAGTCAAGATACTCTTGTCCACACATTTGCACATTCTCTCCCCTGTAGACATTCTGTGTGTGTGTGTGAGAGAGAGAGAGATGAAAAGAGAGAGAGAGAAAGAGAGACAGAGAGAGAGAGAGGCTCTTTCCTATGGAGCAGGGGAATGATGGTGGCTAGCTGCCTCTCCTACTGGGTCTGGGCACACTCTGTCCTGCAGACAGAGCCATTGGATATCCCCAGACCTTTCTATCCCAGATGGGCCTCCTCTGAAACCACATTCATTCTTCAGACAGAAGGCTGCAAAGGTTTAGAAAGAACTGTGTCTGAATTCAGCCCCTCAAAAGACCAAACTTGGGCTTTCCAACTTGGGCCCTGCAGGATGGCTCCCGCAAAGAAGGGTGGCAAGAAGAAGAAGTGCCATCAAGAAGGCAGTGACCAGAGAAGACACCATCGACATTCACAAGTGCATCCTTGGGGTGGGTTTCAAGAAGCGTGCCCCTCGGGCATTCAAAGAGATCCGGAAATTTGTCATGAAGGAGATGGGAACTCCAGATGTGCGCACTGACCCCAAAGCTGTCTGGGCCAGAGGAATGAGAAATGTCCCACACCGCATCCGGGTACAGTTGTCCAGAAAGCGTAAAGAGGATGAAGATTCACCAAATAAGCTCTATACGTTGGTTACCTACATACCTGTCACCACTTTCAAAAATCTACAAACAGTGCATGTGGATGAGAACTAACTGCTGATTGTCCAATAAAGTTATAAAACTGAAGAAGAAAAAAAAAAAGACCAACCTGGGGGTGGAGGTGGGGTCCTGCAGCTTTTCCGGGACTCCTGGGCCCAGATCTGAGGAGACTGTGCACGCAGGGAGACAAGGAGAGACATCCTGGAAAGCCATGCTCCTCCGCTGCAGTGGGGTGGCCCCCTCTCCCTCTCCCTGGAACTCAGCTCGCAGCATCCTCTCTGCACGATGCCAAGGTACAGAGGAAGGCTAACCATAGTGCCCAGGCCCAGGCAGCTATCGACCCAATGCCTGCCTCTCCTCTCGGGCCCACACTCCGTCCTCAAGGCTGCTGTATCCACAGCCGTGATCTTCATTCACCTGTTCAGTTAGGGTTTACTAAATCCCCCATGTCAGGCACCCTTGTGAGAGAAAGAGGCAGCCCCTGCTCTCAGTGAGCGGACGGTAGGGAGCAGCACGTGTGGCTGGATGTCCACACCAGGTGTTGAGTGTCGTGCCTGACGTCTTCACAGGGGCTAGCAGAGTGCTGCAGACAGACCGGGAACTATGAAGACTGGAGACAAGGCTCATGCAAGGAGGGCACGGAGGAGTTGGCATGGCAGGTGAGTCACGGAAGTGATCCAGGCTAAGGACACAGTAAATGCAAAGGCTTGAAGGCTTGAGGGATCCTGGGGGCTGGGAGGAACCACTATCAGGTCAGCATTGCAAAGCTGTTTGGTGCATGAGGGTTTGCAAAGCTGAGGCAGAGTTAGATTGCACAGAGCCTGGGTTCCATGCATTGGGACTTTATCCTGAGTGCCTAGAGGGTTTGAAGTCAGGGAAGCTCACAACTAGATTGTTTTAGAAAGCTCACCCGGCTGCAGAGTGCAGGACAGACCAGAGAAGGCAGCAATGGAAGTAGGGAGTCCATTTATTGGCGAGATAAGTTGGTGACCTGGACTGAAGAGGTGGCTGCGGTCAGAAAGAAGGTAATGGATTGTGGACATTTAGGCAGGAAAATGGGCAGAACTTGAAGCCTGTTTGGATGAACAGTGAGGGTGAGGAAAGGGCCCAAGTGAACTTCAGGTTTTTAAGCCTGAGATCCAGCTCCCCCATGCCCAGCGCCCGTGACCTTGGCCCTCCTGTGGCCTTAGTGTCTGCACCTGTAAGGCAGACGTGCAGGGCTTTCCTATATAGATGTCCTCTCGCCTCATTGCCCAGGGCTGGTCTACTTGAGTTCAAGGGACCTTTGCGACACTTGCTCTCTTTGTCTTTCCCCCAACACCAGAAGTGCATGGGGAAGAGACTCAGAGTAGGCCCTCACAGGCCAGTCCAGGCAAGACACAGGATGTGTGCCTAGTCCACAGTCTTCAGGGAGAGCTGGAGAGAGGGAGAACTGGAGTGTAAGGGTACAGGAGACAAAGTGGGGGAACCTCCTGGCTGTGAGGCCTTTGGAGCTGCCTGGACACACTGCCCTCCATATCGAGGCCACTGGACTCTGGCTCCCTGACTTGTCTGTGCTGAGGCCTCTCTTCGGGTACCCATCCCCAAGTTTCCTTGCAGCCTTCTCTCTCTTGTTTGGAAAGATCCAATCTCCTCTAACATGGCCCTTCCAAAGCCAGGTGGGCCTGCACTCAACCCTCTCCCCCCACAGCCTGAAGGTGCTGCCTGCTGGTGGGGTGGCTTCTGACAGTGACTGATGCTGTTTTGGGAAGGGCTGGGCCTAATGCAACAATCATTTAGGCAACCAGGCCTGTAGCTAGCACCTGCACCCCAGTGGTAACTGGAAATAGGCACCCCTCCACTAAAAATATCTTAGCAAATGTCCCCTCAGGAGATCCAACTAGAAAAGGCAAGTCTTCTGGCCTGGCTCCAGAAAGCCTGTTTAGGAGAGACCCTCGTGCAGGGGTCACGCTGGGGTATGTATGCAGCATATCTGGGTTCCCCCAGGGCTTGGTGGTGGTAGCTGCCCCCACTCTATGTCCTCTGCACCCTGGGTGGAACACGCCTCCTGGGGCTTGGCTCCATATCCCACACTCCAGCTTGGCTCTCAAAGCCTCTTTGTTCTACTGGGCCAAGCTGTGGCCAGCCTGGACCTGATAAGGCTGGGTCAGGCAGATAGCAGCCCCACCTTGCGCACCCCAAACCACACCCAGGCTGCCACGCACGCACTTTGAATCCCCCCTCAGATGGGCATAGAAACAGAGGGCTTCCTGCTCAGGTTGGGGGTCAGGAAGCCTTAACCTCTGGCGGGTCCTCCCTCTGTCCATTTAAGACCTCTTCTCATCTGCATGGGGAAACGGGATAAGGGAATTATTCCCACTTCAGAGGTAAACAAACCAAGTCTCCAAGAGGGACAATGACTTGCCCATAGTTATTTCTTCCATAATCATGAGCACCAATCGTGCTAGGTCTGCTGTTTACAGCACATTTTTAAATCCTAACAGCTTGTGAAGTGAGGTTGTTCCTAACTCTTACTTTGCAGAGAGGTGAAGTCACTTTCCCAACGCCATACAGTAGCAGAGTCCAGACCAGACTCCAAATCCCCTGCAGTAGCAACTGAGGGAGGTGGGAAGTGATGAGTCACCATCCCGGAAGAATGGGAGGAAGTCACACCCAGCATCAGCCTAAAAGCTCTGATGGGGCTGGGGGTGGCCAAGAACCTGTGGGAAATCGGTCTCAGAGGAATAATGCCCTAGATGCTATGAAAGAATCCCATTTTGGTGGGAGTGGCAATGGTTAAAATATGCCCACGATTATTTGACTCTCTTCTTCCCTTGAATCTGGCCTGAGCCTAGAAAGGCCGTGTAGTTTCTGCTTGGGTCTACTCTGAGGTTGCCAAGCTGGAGCTGCGGTAGAAATGTGTTTGCCTCCATAGCTTAGCCAGTGACCAGCTGACAGCCAGTACCAACTGTCAGCTGTGTGTGGGCGCCGTCTTGGATGTCTAATCTCATGGAGCCTTCAGACGGCTACAGCCCGGACCAACATCTGAACACAATTGCATGAGAGACCCCAAGAGAGGACTGCTGGCCAAGCCCTTCCTGAATTCCTGACCTACAAATTCATAAGCAAAATAAAATGATTGTTTGGAGTAATTTCTTACACAGCAGGAGTAATCAGGAAAAAAAAGGGCAAAGAGGGAAGGGGAACTGATGAGGGCATCTTCTGAGGCTTTCCGGGGGCTTTCATACACTTTTACACAAAAGCTTTTAAAAATGGCACCTTGCATGAGGTTAGAGGAGGTGTGATGTCTCTTCATCTTCTAAAGGGGCAACATGAAAAGACACACTGGCTTGGAATAATAGACTCAGGACAGAGAGAGATGGAGACAAAGAGGAGGGTTGGATAACCACATCTCTCCACACTCAACGGGTTGAAAAAATATTATGTACCTATTCTAGTGGCGGGATCTCTGATGATAGCAAACTCTTGGAGGAGTGAAGAGCCTTCTGGAAGGAAGGAAGCTCATGCATCTGGGCTGATGGATAGCAAGCAGTTATACATGGTTAAGTGGAAGGAAACACCACTAGAGAGTTTTAAAAACCAAATGTTCGATGTTGAAAAAAAGTGCTCCAAGATCAGGGCCAGACCTGGGAAAGGGCTGGACATGCCTGGGAACAGTTTCTGGCCACATTTTCCCAGAGTGCCCCTGCAAGCAGAAACGTATAGGGCCTCGACAAGAAAAGGAACTAGAAGTACCTTGTTGTCCTAATAAACTCCAGATGGGTCTGCATCTGGCTTCTGCACACACATCCAAATGCCCAACTTAAGAAAACTCAGAGGAAAGTGAACAGGCAGATAATAGGGAATGGGTGTGGCTCTGGGGAGTGGTTGCAAGTGTAGGAATGGAATAGTTATCCTGAGGACAGGTATCTTGGTTTTGAACACATAATCCTAGAGAAGCAGAAATGGGTAAGATCAAACTCTAATAGAGAGGGGGGAAATAGCAAGTTTATAGTGAATAGTCCTGGGAATAATAAAAATTAGTATCAGCAATAAAACACACCGACACCATATGTGCTCTGATATGACGTGCTGAGAAGGGCATGTCACCCCGGTGCTGTGCTTCCCAATAATGCACACCTTACTCTAACACAAGAAATAAACCCGGATTGAGGAACGTTCTATAAAATAATTGACAGTACTCTTCTAAAGAGTCAAGGGCATGAAAGACAAGGAAAAACTCAGGAAATGCCCCATGTGGGATCCTCAATTGGATACTGAAAGAGGAAAAGGGCATTAGCAGACAAATGTTGAAATCTAAATAAATTCTGTACTTTCATTCATGGTATTTGTTGTACCAAGTTTAGTTTCTTAGTTTCGATAAATGACCTATGGTCATGTAAGATGGTGTCTGAGAGAAACTGGGTGAAGCGTTTATGAGAATACCCTGTACTATTTTTGTGACTCTTCTGTGGTACCTAAAATTAACTCACAACTTCAAAAATGAAAAAAAATCTAAAAGATAGAATCTCGGGGACCAGTCAAACGTGGGCTCCCTTACCATACATGAAGTCCAAGCCAACTTCCACACAGAGGAAGCCAGCTTCGCTGAGCCAGCAGCCATGTCATGACATCTTTACTTGAGAGAAGGCCCTGGTCAGAAAAGGGTTGGAGGAATTTGATAGAATGGAAAAGTCACAGAATAATGGTGTTCTTCATTTGTTCAGAATATATAATGAATATTAAATCTTTTATCCCACTTAATCCTCCCCACCTGTGAGCTGATCAAGTTTTCCTTGTTTACAGATGAGGAGACTGGGTCTTACAGGAGTGAAGGAACAAGCTAAAAGCTGGTGCGGTTGGGATTCAAATCAAGTCTGCTTTACTCCACAGCTTGCTCTTAACCCCTTCACCTGTACCATCTTCTCAGTGATGTCCCTCATTCAGTTCATACTTCAGGGTTTCTGTGCTGGGGTGGGTGGGGGGAAAGGGACTAGAAGGCTGGAGGAAGTGGATGGCCTAGGATGGGCTGGTCAGCTGGAGCTGTCCATGGTACTGGCCAGAGACGCTTGGAGCTAGAGGGCCCCAAGAGATACAGTGTAGGGAAGACAGCTGGGAGAGATACACAGAGAAGGAACACTGCTCAGAGAAGAAGTAAAGAGCCGTTAGATGTGGTGACAGATCTTCCACCAATGAGAAGGAGTTAGATGGGAGAGACTTCAAGTTTGGGCTTGAAATAAATAACCGAGTTGATAGTAGCAGGCGAGGTAGGATTTGTCTTCAGGTCTGACTTGCAACTAACACTACTCGGCATAGCTATACTGACTATTGAAATCTGGAAATATTGTGGTACTAGCTGGTAAATAGTCACTGACTGAGTCCCCTATCACTGTGGCTACTCTCCCAGTCTCCTCCCTGCTCCCCCAGGCTTCCCTGTGACCCAACAACTAAAGGGTTAAGGCCTGGCACAGGGTGAGCTCCTAGGACCCTGCTCGGGCTCTAAGACCAGCTAATGCTCATTCTCATAGGTCAATGCCCGTATTTTACTAAGTGTTAAGTATTTTGAATGTTACCTGTTTGTCCCCATTTTACAGATGAGGAACATTTCACAGATGTTTAACAATTTGCTTAAAATTGCTCAGCTATTCAATGTTACAATCAAGACCTGAATTCAAGTCTTCTGGGATCAAACCTCATGTCCTTTTCCCTCCATCTCCCTACTGTGGGCCTCCGTGTCCATCTACCCTTTGGTGGGGATGATGAATAGAGGGAGAAAGTTATCTGGGGAGAGGGGATTGGCACGAGAGAGTCAGAAAACTTATGGGAGTCCCAGGCAGAACGAAACACTTTTCTTTGAATTCTCTTGCCGTATGGCAGTCTCCCCCCAAATGCCTGACAGTGTTGTGCCAGGGTAGCTGTTTCAGGCTGGAGGAACCATCAGTCTCTTAACTCCCTCCAGCTGCCACAGGGGAACAAGGCATTCCAATGTACAGCATACTCCATGCCTGCTCCTTGATCCAGCCCTGAACCACCCAGTGGCCCTCTTGGCTGCAGCCTTCTCTCATTCTTCACTCCTCAGACTGGGCTAGAGGACTTGCTCCACTAATTTCAGGTCAGGAGCTTCTGTGAAAGGATGCCTTTCCTCCTCTCCTTCCTGTAAATTAAATAAGCCTTGGAAACAGACCTGATTTCAGAATCAACAGTCTAAATTGAGTCAGAGTTGCAGGGTAAGGAAGGTGGGAGAGGGCTTTGCAAGTGCTGGAGCTAGGTTAACTTGCTATCTATGAGATCACCCTGGCATCTCCATTTGTCTTTCTCCATCCTGGAGCTTCAAGGCAGCCTCTTTCCTAGAGAAATAAGAGGAGAATGTAGAGAGAAGAGAAACTTCTTGCCTCTCCAGTGTGCAGCAGAGGCTGGGAGGTGATAGGAGAGGAAGGTGCACAGGCTGAGTAGTTTATTTATAGGGGCCTCCCATTTAGAGAGTGACCTTTGTGTGTGTGTCTAACTTTGTTGACTGTCTTCCATGTGTCAAGTACTTTACACATGCCTGATTACTCAGTACTTACACCAGCCTTTTGATAATTATCCCCAGGTAGCAGATAAGGAAACCGAGACTCAGAGAGGTCATGTGATTTGCCCTGTCACACAGCCAGTAAGTGGCAGAGTCAGGATTAATCTCAGATCTGCCTGATTTCCCAACCTACAGTCTTCTTTATTCCATGGTGGGGGGTAGGGGGTAGGGAATGGTGGGTGGCATGGGAATGTGGGGAAAAAGCTTAGAAAATATTTTTTGTGTGTGCTGAAGCCCAGATCACTGAGTGTGCTTTATTTTGATTACACCCATCACCAGCCTCAAACCAGGAGTGGAGGCTATCTCTTACCCATCCTCCTTCCTCCTTCTCTCCTAGGTCCTGGTCCTCCGCAATTTCCTGAATCATCACTCACCCTTGTTCATAGCCTTGAACCAAACAGTACCCATCTCCATTGTCTTTCTTGAATCTATGGAGGATATGACCACCAGGACCCCGCATCCATTATCTCCCATGGATTCTGGGCTCCTAAAAAGGGAGACTTCTGAGGCAAACCTGGTTTCCTCTCCCCTCCTCAGGCTCAACCCCTTGTCACGCCTCTTTCCATGCTGTTCACCTCCTGGGGCAAAGTCTAGCTAGCACTGGCCTCTCCCTGGGAGTACATCACACCAGTTAAAGTCAGGAGGTGGGCAGAACCTCACAGAAGTGGGGACCATAGGGGCCCTACTAAGAATATCCTTTCAATGTTCCAATTCCAGAATCCACCGAGGTTTGGGCTGGCCAGATCTCTGGAGGGACACCTTCCCAGTGAAAAGGCACAAAGAAGTGTGGCTCTTAGCCCGAGCATTTCCTCCTCCATGGGGTTTTGTCTCTGGGATTACTGAGACCACCACCAAGCCTTGCCCCCAGAGGAACTGCCTCCTAATTCTTTTTGACCTAAGAATGGACAAACAGGTCTCGTAGGTCCAGCTGAGTCAGGCTGACCATTTGAAAAAAGCTTCAGGGAAAACAAGAAGGGAATGACAGAAATTACAAACAGCATAAAAATTGTCATGTCCAAAGTACAAGTCTCAGATTCTGAGAATAACATTAAAACCAGTGAAAAACTCACTGAGTTCCACATTCCTTGATCCCAAGAAAACGCCAAATCTAATCGTGGTGGCATAACTTAACAGGCCCCCAAGCCTGTCCCCTCCCTCCAGTCTAGCCAGCCTCTGGCCATGTGATGTCCCAGGCCAACTCAGGCCACTTTGTCATTAAAGACCATCTTTTACCTTTCACAAGTAAACCTCAACTTTCCCAAAAGGAGAGTTTGTTTTCTGGTTTACCCCTAAACTCACAGGTTTCTCCGCTTAACACCTTCCCCCATCACTGTCCTGGGTAGTGAAACGTCTTTAATCGCCCATGACCCATGAATGAACTTTGAGATTCTCAGTTTTACTCACCTAAGGAGTCTTCACCTAACGAGACCCGCCCCCACCACACACATACAGATTAATGAACGAATGGGCTTCCAAAAAATCCATAGGATGTATAACAATGCCTTGTTCCCACATTCACCTTCAGATCCCTTCAAGAGTTAGCTTTGTGCTGGCCAGGAGATAAGGACACGTTCTCTCCCACCAGCAAAAGGAATCCATTTGCAAAGCAATATGCAAATAAGAAATGGTACGGGCTGCTTTTAAGTTAGCGAAATTGCAAGCACAGAATGAAGTTCCGCTTGAAATTCTGACCCAATGTTACCAACCTGTGTCGGGGAAGAACCGGAACGACACCCACTTGGGTCCATGGAATAGCCTCCTATGAATTTGGTCGTCAACTAAAGTCACGATTGCGGGGACGTCACAACTAAGGGACTATACGTACCATGTTGCTACTGGTAGAAGCCCAATTACTGTTAGCAGGGAAAGTCAGAAAATCAAAAATGAAAGTAGGGATTAAAGTTGGGCGGCGCTTTCGCCTTCTCTGAGCCATGACTCATTCGGGCTGCCGTCGTTGCCCTGGGATACCAGGAGACGCTGCGTCCTGTGCGTCCTGTATCTATGGAGACGACAACATGGCGGTGGTGTGAGTTTTGAACGTTGATCCCAGGGACCCAGGGAGCGGCGCGAGTGGCCAAGAAAGGTATCTGCCCCGAGAGGCCGTCTCCTCCGGGAAGTGGCCAGGGGTCCCTTTCATGTCCTTCAGAGAGTCCCGTGGGACTGAGACTTGGGTGAGATCAATCAGACTGGGGATCCCGAAGAGAAAGGAGGAACAGCTCTAAGTAAATGATGTCCTTTTTTTTTTTTTTTTACCTTTTTCTTCCTCCCTCAACTCTACATGAAGACCTGCCACATTTTCCACTGATCATTTTGGGAATTTTTAAGTTGGAAGTTAGTAAAATAAAGGAAGCTGATAATATATATTTTTAAGTCCTCAAGATTAGAAAATTGGATTAAAAAACACCGCGTCCTTGCCCAGTGTGTTCCCAATGATTGCAAATGTGTGAGCCTTTTGGAAGAGTAGTGCAGGCTAGTGTGGAAGTTATGGTTGTTAATTATAGTAATGTAGGTTTATCTGGGGCTTTTTCAAATACTCTATTTCATTTGAGCTTCACATCAACTTTGTGAGATAGTCAGCATAACCCTCGTTATACAGGCCAGGAGTCTGAGGCTCCGGGATTTGGAGAAACTTGCCCATCTCAAATGAACCTAAGCAGATGCTGGAATCCAGCTTTCCTTGCTCCAGGACCAGTGTTTGCTCCACTAAACCCTAAGATGGCCCAGACCAGCTTTCTACCCCATCCTCTCTCATCTCTTCTACGCACTTGTTGCAATATTTCATGTGTTGACTGGAGACTTCTCCAGAGCCCTGAGGCAGGAGCTGTCTGTAGAATCCCCGGAAGTGACAGGCATTAATGAGTCAGCGCAGGACTACACAGTCATCCAGTAGCAGAAAAACAACAGGACCCTCTGCTCTGTCTCTCCATCTTGCATTTATTTGATTCTATTTAAGCGTACACTTCACAATTAAAGTAGGGTCCTTGTCTGTCTTGTCTGATGCCTAACAGGTCCTCAGTAAATGCTTTGTGAGTGAATGAATGAATGAACGAATGAATTAATTTAAGACAGTCCCTTTCATAGGTTTCGAAGATGTTACTGATTAGAAAAAACTGAATCAACAGAATCTTTTGCTCTGGATAGGTGGTGGGGTGGGGGTGGGAGAGTGTCTGAACGGAAGTTTGTAAATTTCTAAATGATAACCATAAAATGGTTTACTAAAGCATAGTATGTTTTAATAAGGAGCCAATCCCCAAACCTGAAAAGAGATTATTTTAGGCCAAATAAAAGACAATTCACATCTAATTATAAACTGTTGTAAGAATTAAAATACATATGAAGGCTTTACAACACTGCCTGGCACATGGTAAGTTCTCAGTAAATGTCAGTAGAAGTTGTTATTAATTTTGAGATTGTTATTGGAAGAGGTGGGAAAGTATATTGAGTAGTCTTCAAAATGTACATATGTTCCATAAAGGTATTAGATTGATACTGTCCAATATGGCAGCCACACCTGGGGGGCGGGTGCTGAAGGAAGTCTGCTAAAGGAAGAGGGAATTTGAGGAGATGGAGTCAGAGCCAGGTGGGACACTTGTATGTCCCCTAGTGCAGGGCTAAGCACTCTTCTGAGCATTTGGTGAAAGCTGTGGACTCTGTCCCTGGAAAAGAGCACATGTCCATACACATGACATTTTGCATATAATTTTCCTATAACATTTGCATACATATTTGCATATACTTTCCAGCTGTAGTCCATCCATGGATCCTTTTGCTATAGAGGTTGATTCATTTAACTTTGAATTGAGTCATTATTTCAATGAATGCTTACTTTAAACCTGGACTACAGGTCATGTACTGATAGAGGAAACTCAGAAGACCAAGAACGCGTCAGTGTCATTTGCTTCTTCTTTGCCCCTTATTTCTCTTTTCACAGGAGGCAAGATACATTCAGAGGAAACAAACAGACAGTAAAAGTCAGATAAAGGTAATGCATATACTTCAGTAACTCTCACTGGGAGCTTGCTGAGAAATGCCAAGTGTGGCCATGGAGGGCAGGGTCCCTCTTCCAAGTGCCTTTCCTGAATGATGAGTCTCTAGGCTCCAAGAAAAGCCCTGGATCTTGTATTCAGCATTGTTCCTCATGGTGCCACCTCATATGTGTTGCCAGAGCGGGGAAGCAGGCCTGCCACTGTGACAATGATGGCTATGGCCAGTCTACTTCATCGGCCTCTCGTTCATCACCTTCCCGTCTCTCCTCTGGCCTCTTCCAGGCTCCAAACTGGCAGGAACTCCAACTTAGCCAGTATTCCCCTGGGACTTGTGTTCCAGGCACCTGATGCTCATCCAGGCAGCTCCAAGCCCCACCACGAGGACGAGGGAGAGCAGGGAATATCCCCGTGGCCTCCCGATCAAGCCTCTGCCTGCACAATGGCCGTTCCCACCATCACTGGCAGCAGTGCGGTCATGAGTGTCTGCAGCAGCAGCAGTGCCAGTGCTCCTGTGAGGACACATCCAGGGCTGGGGGCAGGGCGCGGGCAGGGTGTCGCAGGGCCAGGGCCCAGGGGAAGGGTAGCAGGATAGGGGGTAGGTCTGAAAGGACCTGACTCTTCTGTCTAAACCCCAGCTCTAGAGCCTGCCTTGACTGAGGACCAAGCTGACTGAGGGGTGGGACCAGTGAGAGTGATCGTGGGGGAGGGTGGAGGGAGAACTCTAGGGAGACGCGAGTTGGAGGCTGATAAAGCGCCAGGAGCGTTCTTTTCCCTCAGAAAGCTCTTCTTGTCATGTCCCCCTAGGACTGTGTGTGACCAATATATTTATGTTGCTTGCTCTTGGCAGTTCTCGGGATTGTCTCTCTGTAACAGCATAGGGGCAGGGGAGGGGGAAGGGCGGCTGTCTGGGGATGTGGCTGTGGGGTATGGCTTTGTGTTGGGTGCAGTGTGTGTCTGTGTTTGTGGATTCTCATGTCTCATTAGATGTGATGGTGGTTGCACTTGCCTCCCTGTGGACTGGGGGTCATCTCACTCTTCCCTCTGTGCCATCCTGGGCCTGTTTGCCCTCAGCGTCACTCATTGCCCTTCCCTGCTCTGCTCTGAGCTGGCAGGAGATTGGAAGGTGGCAGGAGGGGAGAAGCCAGGACATTTCTTTTCCACCCTCCCTGCTTTTGACAGTGTCTCCATCAGCAGTTGCATCTCCCTGTGATTCCAAGCCCACCCCCCAGACTGGCCTCTGGGCTCTACGAACCCGCCCACCTCCCCTAACCTAGGTGTAGTAGCAGCGTCTTAATGTTCCTCACTTAGGGGTTACTTCACTATCCCCTGTTTGTGCATTAAATTCCTTGTTTTAAAAAACCAGAGTGGCTTCTGTTTTCCTGGTTGGATCTGACTGATGTATCAGCTGATACTCACCCATGCCACCTTTCCTCCATGGGCAAATTGGGAAAGAAAATACTACATCGGCTTTCCGACACTCTCTGTAAATATTGAAACTGAGAGTGTAAGCGCCAAGAGAGGAGGGATTTGTCATTCTTGTTCACTATTGTAGCGCTTGGCTCAGTGTCCGGCTCATAATAGAGAGTCAATAAATATTTGTTGAGCAGATGAATATACCCTTACATTATGTAACCATATGAAAGCAGTACATGGTCAAAGATAAAATAAAATGGCACTGAATTGAGCCTTCATAGCAATGGCTATGGTAGAAAGAGGCACCCCGTTTGTCCTCCCTTCAACTTGCACCCTAGGAGTTTCTCCATTCCCCTCTCTGCTCAAATAGATAGGGATTAGGGATAAGTCCATGAAAGGGTTTTCCATTATAGATGAGAATTGTTGGCACATGTCACCTAGCATCATCAGAAGCAGTGCTTGGAGTGACCCTAGAGTCAGGGCATGGGGTGGAGGTTGGTCGCGGGCAAATAGGCTCCTTCCTCTGTTCCACCAATTGAGGGGTGGGCGAGGGAGTGTCCCCGTGGTGTAGAAAAGCGCCTGGGCTAGACCACTCTGACTAGGAGAGGCTTCTGGAGTGAAGGGGTAGGATGGGGAGGAGGGGAGAAGGAAGCAGCATCTGGGGGTGCACTGAGGCACAGAACAGGCCAGCCAAGACTGCTCAGTGTGCCAGATGTAATGGCCAGATGGGGTGGCCCAGGGAAGGCTTCGGGGGCAGGGTTGCAGGGGATCTAGTTGGAAAACCATTCCAGCGAGCTTGGAAGAGGTAAGATCTGGCTCCAGGGCCTGCCTCCCCCTCACCTTCTCTCTTCAGGCCATCTTCCAGGGGTGAGGGGTGGTATGATTCATTACTTTCTGGAAGTGGGGAGATGTTTGCCCATTCTCTGGGTCTTCGAATCCTACCCCAATAATGCATCCTTCCTTCTCGCTGCCAACTGAACAGCCAACCCGCTCCATAGACACTCGGATGTGCTTCCCAAAGAAGCAAGGAAAAGTGAAGAAGAGGGTCGTCTGGGGCATTGAGGTGGCTGAGGAGCTGCAATGGAAAGGCTGGCAGCTAGGGCAGGAGATCACCAAAAACCTGGTTCTGAAAAATCTATCCTTCAAAATCCAGAAGATGAAATACAGGTACAAGTATGAGGGGTCAGAGACCCAGTCCCTAAGCCCTGAAGCACGCACTCTTAAAAAAAAAACAAAAAAAAAAAAACCCTTTAAAATGTCATAAAATCAGAAGAGTATATAAAACATGTGCAGTTTGAAGAATTATTGAAAGTGAAACCCACGTAAACAGATTAAATAATGGAATAATGACAGTGTCCAAAGCTCACTTTCTCCCATTCTGTGTCCCTCCCTGTTGGAACACCTTCCCTACCCATAAAGGTAACCACTATCGTAACTTTCATGCTAATGATTTCCTTGCTTTTCTCAAATGGATTTACTACCTATGTTTGCATCCCTAAATGATATAGTTTAATTTTACCTTTTTATAAGTTTTATGTAGATGGAATAACATGATATGCATTTTAACTCTTTTGTTTTGCTCTATTGTGTTTGTAAGGCTCATCCATGTGCAGCTATAGTTTAGCCTTTTTCGTTGCAATATAATATTCCAGTGTATGCTTATATGGTATTACAATGTATTTACCTATTCCTCATTTGTGTTGTTTGTAGTTTGGGACTGTTATCAACATTCATGTATACATCTCTGGTTGCACAAGTACAAGAGTTTCTCTAGGGTAGACACATAGGAATAGAATTGCTGTGCCTTAGAACATGTATATGTTTGTTTTTTGTAGGTAAAGCCAAAAGATAATCTTTTGATTGGGATTTGATTTTCCAAAGTACTTGGATCATTTATATTTCCACCAGCCACATATGAGAGTTCCCATTCCTCCACATCTTTACCAACAATTGCTATTGTCAAGATTAACCGTTCTTTTTTTTTGCCAGTAATGGTAATTCGTTGTGGTTTTAATTAGCATTTTCCTGATTACTAATACAATTGAGTGTCTTTTCATATATTATTGACCATTTCATTTATGAAATCCCTGTTTAAGTCTGTGCCCATTTTTCTATTAGATTATCTTCTTTTTTTAAATAGATGTTTTTAAATCATGGATACTAATATTTTGTCAGTTATGTGTTGTGAATATCTCTCCCACCTTGTGCCTTGTGACTTGTCTTTTCCTCTCTTTATCATGTCTTTTGAAAAATAAAAGTTCTTAATTTCAAAGGAATCAAATGGTTGATGCTTTTGATGCGTTTTTGTATCTTGCTTAAGAAATCCTGCTTTACCCCACCTAGGTCATGAAGATATTCTCCTACAGTTATCTTCTAAAAGACTTTATAGTTTTGTCTTTCATCTATATGCAGTTGGTTTTCATGAATGGTTTGAAGTCAGGATCCAATGACATTTTTTTCCTCAACCAAACGTCCAGTCGTCTCAACACCATGTATTGAAAAGTTCATACATTCTCTGGTGATCTTCCCCACCACTGTTGTATGTCAAGTGTCCGCAGATGATGGATCCAGGCGGAACTCTCTGTTTCGTTCCCTTGATCTACTTGTCTCTCCCTGGGCCAATATCATTCTGAGCTTACAGTAAATCTTGATATCTGGTAGTGTAAGTCCTCCGACTTCGTTCTTATTCAAGGTTGTCTTGGCTATTCTTGGCCTTTTGAACTTTTCCTATAAACCTTCAAATCAGATGATCACACATACACATAAAAACTTTTTGAGATTTTGATTGGTATTTCATTGAACCTATAGATCAATTTGGGGAGAATTGACATCATTACAAATTGAGTCTTCCATGAACACAGTATGTCTTTATTGAGGTCTTCTTTCATGTCTCTCAATAAAGTGTAAAATTTTCTCCATAGATGTCTTACTCATCTTTAGTTAGCTTTATTCCTAAGTATTTTATATTTTATATTTTTGATGGTGTTGTATATGTTATCTTTTAAAGTTGTTTCATTTTCTGCTTGTTCCTAGTTTTTTTAAAAGTCGTTTTCTATATGGATGTTTTGTGCGTAACCTTTTTGTGTCCAGAAACCGTGGTGAATCCTCTTATTAAGTCTAATAATTTAATCATTAATTATTTTTTTCCTATGTACACATATTTTATATGGAAATCACACTTTTCTTTCTTTGTCCTTCCTGATTGCACTGTTAAATTGGAAAGTGTTGAACAGGAGTGGTTATAGAAAGTATCCTTGTTCATAATCTCAAAGTGAAAGAGTCCATTGTTTCACCATTAATTTGAATGTTTCCTGCAGTTTTTTTTCCCTCAGACTTTATCAGGGTAAGGAAGTTTTCCCTTCTAGTCCTAGGTTGCTGAGAGTTTTTCTCATAAGCATATGTTGAAGTTTATTTCATATTTTTAAAATTTAGATGCTCATCTGATTCCTTTTTCTTGTAATTTGTTAATATGGTGAATTCATTGATTTTCTATGTTAAACCAACCATATGTACATCTAGAATAGGTCCAACTTGGTCATAATTGAGTATTCTTTCTATACATTGCTAAATTCTTTTGGCTGACATTTTGTTTATAGGTGATAATGGCCTGTAATTTTTCGTTCTTCTGCCTTGGTCAAGTTTTGGTAACAACATTGTGATGGATTCATAGAATATGTTGGGAGTATTTTCTTGTTTTATATTATTGGGAAGATAAGGCTGGAATTATTTTTTCCAATGCTCGGTAGGACTTTCTGCGAAGCCATTTGGCTGAGCATTTTCTTTATGAGAAGATTTTTGAATACTTAATTCAATTTCTTTGATGATTTTCGGTAGGATGGCCATAAAATTTATTGTGTAATCTTGAGTCAGTTTTGGTAAGTTATGCTTTCCTAGGGATATGTTTGTTCATCTAAACTTTCACATTTATTGGTGTAGAGTTTTTGGTAACATCGTCATCTTATTAAAATTCCTAAAGGCTACAGTATCTGCAATTTTGACCCACCCTAGAACTCTGTACCTCTTCCGAGGTCTCTGATTTGAAAAGCGTCCCTGGCACCTCTGTTCCCTCCTTGGTTTCCCCCAGCTAAGCACTCAAGGATTTGGTTAAATCAGGGCAGCCTCCCCATCCCTGTCCCCATAATCACCATGGGCATCAGGTGCTGCTCCCTTGCCCCTATATCTCTTTGGTTGGTGCCCTGACATCCTGGAGTGAAGATCTGCTAGAAGAGTTGGAAGACGAGGGAGACAGGGCCTCCTGTGACAGAGCCCCTGTCTTTGCCCCTCCATGGTCCCAAGGACTGAGCTTTCCAGGGTCTTCCTTGATCTGTCTACCCCTTCTCGTTTTCTGAGCCCTAACCCTGAAGTGCTTGTCTCCTGGCTTTCTGTTGCAGGCCCCCCAAGACTAAGTTCTTCTTCACAGTCGTCCCTCAGCCCATCCTCCTGAGCCCGGGCATAACCCTCACTCTCCCCATCATCTTCCGGCCTCTGGAGGAGGTAAGGTCCACCATGGCAAGCAGAGGGCAGTGGGGGACACAGGCGAGTGACCTCGGAACTGGCAGCACAGAAAGGAGCTCTCCCACCACACACACATCCTGCCAACTGTGGCAAAAGCTCTAGCTTGGGAAGCCCTGGAAAAGGTCAGACCCTAAACTCATTAGACAGAGTGGATTTCCAGTTGTACATTATAGGGGCAGAAAGGCTGTGCTACTTACTATATGTGCCATCAGAGAGCCCCAGGTTCCTTGGTCTCCTCCTGCTCTCAAAATTGTCCCCCCAAATACTTTGTTCTCTTCAAAAGAGGCCCCATATCTCTGAGACCCAGACAGGGATGGAACACAGATAACTGATCCTCTCCTCGGAGACTGAGATGGAGGGCCACAGCGTGTTCCACCCCTCAGTGGTTGTGTTGGGGGGATGGCCAAGGTCTGGAGTGGGATGTGTGGCTCCTGAGTACCACCCAGGTACCACTGATGCTGACCTGCCTCTGTCCCCAACCCCTGTGCTGCAGAAGGAGTACAAGGACCAGCTGTGGTTTGAGAAAGAAGAGGGAACGTTCTGTGTGGACCTGAGGGCCACCCTGCCTTGCCATAACCTCATCTGCCCACCGTCCCTGCAGTTGCCCATGTGTGCCCTGGGGGACATGGCCGAGGCCTGGTTCAGCCTGGACAATGTAGGGTGAGGGGAGTGGCTGAGGCTCACAGGTGCAGAGAGTGAGAGCTGGGAGCAGGAGAGACAGCCATGTCCGGTGGGGGAAAGCAGTGGGGGGGGGGGTGAGTAAAGAGGGCTGCACGGCGTGTCTGCCCTCTAAAGCAGGGACAGGGATCAGAATGAGCTCAGTGGCTCTGACCTGCCCCACCCTCCAGGGACCTGCCCACCTTCTTCACCTGGGAGTTCTCCGGCCCATTCCAGATGCTGCCCGCCACAGGACTCCTGGAGCCAGGCCAGACATGCCAGATCAAAGTGACCTTTCAGCCTCTTATGGCTGTCATCTACGAAGTTCAGGCCACGTGCTGGTATGGGGAGAACAGCAAGCAGAAGAGTAGCATCCAGCTGCAGGCTACGGGTGAGGCCCGACCTCTCACCTGGCCACAGAACCCACCTGCTGCACCTCCCTGGGTCTCAAAGCCTCAGCGTGCCCCGCTACCCCACTTTCCTCCCTGGCCTGGCCCCCACAGTACCTCCAGCTTCTTTCCCTCCCCCCAGCCCTGCAGGTTTTGCCTTTTCCTTACCCTCCTTGGTGTCACAGATGAGTGTGTCCCTGGGGACACATACCTTCTTTGAGGGGCTGTTCAGCGTGGGGCCACAGAGGCCCTGGTGGGTTTCTCCCCAATACGCCCCTATCTCTGCCCCAGCCAAATGTGCCCAGCTGCTGGTGAGCATAAAGCAGAAGCGACCAGAGGACCAGGATGTTGAGGGCTTCCAGAAAGTGCTACACTTTGGCTCCGTGGCTGTGGGCTGCACTGCCAAGAGGCAGATCAGGCTGTATAACCCATTGATGGTATGTGTCCTGTGCGTGTGGGGGGAGTGAAAGAAGGACTCGGGACCACAGAGCTGAGTATTCCTGAAATCCGCTCCCTGTACAGAACGCCCCCGCTTCCCATATCTTTGGCTCCAAGCCTCACATAACCTATGTCTGTTGATACACACATGCATCAACAGGTATCTCCCTCTCTTCCCAGCTAGAGCTGAGCTGGAGTATTCCCTGACCCCCAAGAGCAGCCCTAAGACTGTATTGACCCCAGGACCACAGCCTTTATGGTACCTTTGGGGGGGAAAGTGCCCTTCTGGTCGGTCCCCATGCAAAGCACACTGCTTGGCTCCTTCCTTCCTCCTGGTGGAGGCAGCATTGTTCACACTGAAAGCTGACAAGTGGGGCACAAGTTGGATGCTAGCTGCCCTGCCCCCCTGGGCTGGGCACTTCAGTAATAGCAGACTTCCCCACCCTGTGATCTGACCCCTGCTGTCTTCTGCTGGCCCCACAGGTGAGTGCCCCCTTCAAGATTGAAGTGGCCCCAGACATGCTGACTAAAGACCAGGCCTTCTCGTGCCCCACAACCTCTGGCATCGTGCCCCCAGGAGAGAAGAAATATGTGTCGGTGTTTTTCCACCCTGACACCTTGGATGTCAGAACCATGGACTACTTGTCCATTATACCCTCTGGCTGTGCCGCCCAAACCCTGCTCAAAGTCGTTGGTTTCTGTAGAGGTACTGGCAACCCCAGGACGCTGCACTCCCTGGGGACAGGAGCAGCCCATGCTTGAGAGTGGGAAAGGCTGCTGGCCTGCTCCTAAGAGCGGTGCCTCCTTGCCCTTCAGCCTGGGTGTCTGCTGCCCCCTGGTGGGCTCAGTGAGGAATCCTGTGTGGACACGGGGAGATCATGTTCCCACCCTCACCCCTGGTGACCTGGAGGTCTGCTCAGGCTGCTGGGTCTTCCGTCTCCTTTCCAGCCTGGCCTTCTGTCTCCAGGCAGCACCACCTCCCATCGGTGGGACCCTTTCTGAGATACCCTTGGGGAGGCTGATACTCCAGCCCCACCAAGGTGGCAGCGCCCACTCACGGGGACCCCATCTCCTACGCCCAGGTCCTGCTGTATCTCTGCAGCACTACTGCATCGATTTCAACTGGGTTAACCTTGGAGAGCGGTCAGAACAGCCCCTGTGGATTGAGAATAAATCGGACTGCACAGCCCACTTCCAGTTTGCCATTGACTGCCAGGAGAGTGTCTTTAGCATCAGCCCTACCTTCGGGACCCTGGTGGGCAAGGCCCGCGTGACCCTGCACTGTGCCTTCCAGCCCACTCACCCCATCATCTACTTTCGGCGGGTGGCCTGTCTTATCCACCACCAAGTGAGTGGTGGGGGCGGGGCAAGGAGGGGCTCCCCTGGGAACTAGAGGGGCCAATCTGAGGCCCACTGATGAAGACAAATGCTTGGTGCTCACCCCCACATTCTGGAACTTCTGGGGATGTCTGCCTGGATCATCTCCTCCAGGGCCCCAGCCTGGCTTTGGAGCCAAAGCACGGCCAGAGGTACGTGAGGTTCACGCTGAGCCAGGTGGGTGTGCCAGTCTGGCCCCGGCTGCTCCAGGCTGGGGCCTCTTCTGCTGCTGTTGCTGGGGGGAGTGGGCGATGGACCTCACCCCCCACAGCACGTGCAGGGCCAAGAGCCTTGAAGTGAGTACCTCAGTCCAGGCCCCCGGGCAAGGTCATACAAACTGTGCCCTGACCAGGTGGTGCCTGGCCACGGTGGCAAGTGGGGCCTGAAATGTAGCCTCACATGAACAAATGTCACAGGACCCACTGTTCCTGGACCTGATCGGGACCTGCCACTCGGACAGCACAAAGCCAGCCATCCTGAGGCCTCAGCACCTGTCTTGGTACCGCACACACCTGGCGCGGGGCCTGACGCTCTATCCCCCGGACATCCTGGGCCTCATGCTGAGCGAGAAGAAGCTGGTGCAGGATGAGAATGGGGCCCTCATGATTCCCATGGAGGTTCGGTGGATTCCACGGGGCCCCCAGGGCAGGCTACCCCGCCCCAGATTCATCGCCCTTCTCTAGCAAGTCTTGGGCAGCCCTGTTCCCCCAGAGCCTTGTGGGGGTGACCTGTATGGAGCTCTTGTATGTAGCCTTTCCCAGAAAGGAGCATGCAGATGAGGGGCGTGTAGGAGGAATGGCAGTGGGACCCCCACCCACCTGTCTCCCCCCACGCAGGACCTGGAAGACATGCCAGCCCTACAGTATCCCCCCATCCCCCCCATGACTGAGTACTTCTTGGACGGCACCAGCGACTTGGCCATCTTCCCCCCGCCCGTCAGCATAGAGCCTGTTGAGGTGGATTTTGGTGCCTGCCCTGGGCCCGAGGACCCCAACCCTGTCCCCGTGTGCCTGATGAACCACACCAAGGGCAAGGTCACCGTGGTCTGGACACGCAGGTCTAACTGCCCCTTCTGGGTGACCCCAGAAACCTGTGACGTGCCCCCGCTCAAGTCCATGGCCATGCGCCTGCACTTCCAGCCGCCTCACCCTAACTGCCTCTACATTGTGGAGCTCGAAGCCTTTGCTGTTTATAAGGTGTGTGCAGCCAGAAGGGACGGGGAGGCTGGTTCTCTGCCGCAGAGCCTGAATGCAGGGTGGGGGCAGAGGGGTGACAGAGGGGTGCTGCAGGATCAATCCTCTCCCTCCAACGGGGAGAACTCAGCTGGGGTCAGCCCTTGGGGGAAGTTTGGTGCACAGGGGCTCCTGGATTCTCTTTCAGTCCTTGAAGTAGGATAGAGCCGCGGGCAGGGACCAGGCGCAGTCAGAGGCACCGGGTAATTATGTGTATGGGGTGAGGGGCTTCTAGCACAGCTTCCCTTGTCCAGGACACTTGGAGCACAGGCTGTCCCTAGCTCAGCCTCAGTCCCAGAAGCCCGTCACTCCTCCTCTCCAGGTGGTCCTGCCCTTTCCCTCCCTTCTCAGCTATGCCCACCCTGCCGTTCTTGTCTCGTGGCCTGGGTGCTGGGGCCGAGAGAAGAGTAGAGCGGTGCAGTCAAGATCAGAGACGCTTACCAGCCATGTGACCTTGGACAAGTCCCTTAATGTCTCTGAGCCTGGGTCTTTTCACCTATAAACTTGGCGTCATATCTGAACTTTTGAGAAGGCTTTCCAAAGCCAAGTCTTTAATCGCCTTCGTTCTAATATCTTGGCAGTGGAGGGATGTGGAAGTTTGTAGGAATGAGACCTGCCTTGGCTGTCAGATTTTTAGGCTACATGCTCTAGCCCTGTGCTGTTCATTATGACAGCCACTGGCCACATGTGACCACTGAGCACTTAAAAATGTGGCCGGTCCAAACTGAGACATGCTGTAAGGGTAAGAGACTCTGGATTTCGAAGACTTAGCACGAAAAGAATGTAAAATATCTCACGAATCCCTTATATATCGATTATATGTTAGAATAAGATTTTAGATCTATTGGGTTACATAAAACATATTATTGAAATTTATTTCATGTGGTTCACTTCGTTAATGTGGCTACCAGAAACTTTAAAATTATGTTTGCAACTCGTATTTGTGGCTTGCATTATATTTCTATTGGCCAGTGCCTCTCTAAGCACGTTCCTACAGCACGTCCTAGGGCTGGCGTGAGGAGTAAAGGGCGTGTTTGCTGAGTGCTCCGTGCTGGGCCTGGCGCACAGCCAGAGAGGCTGTTATGACTTGTTCTCTACCCTGTCTTCCCAGGGAGTCCCTCCTTTCTGTGCCTGATGTAGGACGCCTGCAGTGCAGGGAGCAAGCTGGGGCGCCCCTCAGGGTCCGACACAGGGCCCTGAGCTTCTCCCTGGGCCCGCCCCCCCTCCAGGTCCTGCAGAGCTTCAGTAACATCGAGGTCGACTGCACCGTGTGCCCGTCCTGGAACCTGACACTCCGGGCGCGAGGCCACAGCTATGCTTCTGGGTTGGAGCACCACGTCCCCCAGTACTCCCTGGACGTCCCCAAGGTGAGAGTGGCCCCGGCGGCCGTGGGAGTGGGACTGGGGAGCATGGCTTCTGCTGCGGCTTGCAGGTCCCTCTTCCCTCTCTGATGGCCTCAGAAACACATCCTGGCACCCTCCCTGGCCATCCCGACTTCCTCACCACCAGCTCCTGGGGCTCTGGGCCAGCTGAGGACGCTCTCCTGGGCTGCGGCACTGGGACTGGGGGAGTCTCGGACTCAGACCGCTGGCTCCTGCCTGCTCCATCGGAACATTCTCTGGTCCTCTCAGGTTTAACGCTCCAGTTAAACCTGCTACAGATAGCTCACCACACCATGAGTCCCTGCCCTTGGGGATCACCCAGGCCTCGGGTAGGGTCGCAGAGCCGATCCCTTGGAGTCACCCCTTCTTCCCGGGCCCCTCCTCTCTGAGCAGCAGGATGCTAGAGAGCATGAAGGCGTAGGCCCTGGGCTAGGTGGCCAAGTGCCAATTCTGGTTTCTCCTTTGGTGATGTCATCAGTCCTTTCACCCGTCTTCGCTACCCTCATGCCTCATATTGCTGGAAAGGCACCACTTTTGGAGAATATACTTGGGGCGATCCTACTCCCCCTACCAGATACACTTCTGCTCAAGCGCGCCCCTTCCTGAAGTCCCCCCTGACTGCTCCGGGTTCTCCTCAGTGACCCCCTGTCCCTTTCCCTTGGCCAGTTCCTCCCAGCGGTTTGTGACCTTTACCGCCATCCAGCACATTCTGGGCCCGAGTTGCTCCCTAATGCCTCGTGCAGTGCACTTGTTGTCCAGCTGGATGGGGCACCCTGGTCAGCAACTTCAGGCCTTGTGTTCTATAGCCTGCTCAGCTTTTCGCCTGGTGCTGACCACAGCCTAGATGCGTAAGGAGTGTTTGGAAGCTGGGATTGCGGGGGCTTTCCCTTCGTCAAAGTAGGGTTCTCCCAGCCACCTGCAGGAGAATCACCTAGAAGAGGCTACTTGCCTCAGACACTCCTGGACCAGGATCTCTGAAAGTGGGTTCTCCAGAAGATGGTTTGAGGACACCCTGAAATGAAAGAACTCTTACTTAACCTTGAGGAGGAGTTTTGGAGGCCCCTCGGAGGATCCTAGGGCCAGTTCCCGTGGCCACTCCATCTCCCTGTGTGGAGGTCTCCGGAAGACAGAAGCATTTTGGGGGGTCTGGCTGTGGCCTCCCCCATTCTCTGCTCCAGGGCGCTGACTGGGATGCATGGAGGCATCTTGGATCTCCTTAGAGACGGCGCCACCCAAGCCCACATGGACTTCCCTGAATGTATTTGTTGAGGTGGGTGGGGATGTGGGTCTGAGCATGGGTCCCTTTTCTCTTGTACCCCAGCTGTTTCCTGCAGTGTCTCCCAGTGAACCCTCCTACCGCAGCCTGCTCCTGACCAACAGAGGCTCCATGCTGCTGACCTTCAACCTGGCCCCCAAAAGCAGCTCGGACATCTCCCTGAGGCCCACCTCAGGCCTTGTGGCCCCTGGAGCCCACCAGATTTTTCTCGTCTCTACCTACCCCAAGGGCAACTCCTGGAAGCAGCACATTTTCTACTTGCAGTTCAATTTTTCTCCCCAGTATCTCAAGGTGGGAGGCATGGGTCAGGGGCTGGGTCCTGGGGCGTGGGCCACAGTCTGGGGCTTCCCTTTTCAAAGCCACATTCTGGGGTTGGCCTCTGAAGCTCACTTAAAGTAGACAAGGGGCTAGTCCTTCTCCCAGACGTGACATGGCAGGGAGAGGACCTCTCACCACATCTGTGAACAGCTCTCCCAACACTTAGGGTCCTGCCTGTCCACCTCATGGGATTCGGGATGAGAAAAAGGGTGCAGATTCCCACAGGAAAGAGCAGGGGCCACGCAAGACTTATCTGCAGGTGGTGGAGGCGTGTTTGGGCCAGGTCAGGGAAAGGGTCCAGGGTATGGACCCATGTCTGGCTCATGAAATGGTCTGTACATCTTTTCTTAGTCCCTGAGTTCTTTTCTAGAACCATCTCCTGGGTCAGTCCCGAGACACCCTGCCTTTGATAGAAGCTGCCCATGCCCAGGCTGGCATAGGGCTGCTTTCTCCAAGAGGGAAATCTGCCCACCCATGACTTCCTGAACATTTGGGGAGCCAGGACTGCAGGGTGAGGTCCAGGCACTGTCCTCCCTCTTTTGGCCCCAGGAGGTGAGCATGCAGAGCCGGGAAGAGCCACTGCAGCTGAAGCTGGACACCCACAAAACCGTCTTCTTCAAGCCCACCCAGGTGGGCTGCTGCTCCGCTAGCCTCTTCACCTTCCGCAACCCCTCGCGTCTGCCACTGGAATTTGAGTGGAGAGTCTCCCAGCAGCACCGAAAGATACTGGCTGTCCAGCCTGCCAGGGGGCTCATCCAGCCCAGTGAGAACCTCGTGAGTGCCATGTCCCACTGCCAAGGGTTGGAGGGAGGGGTACCCGCTGCCCTCACCCCCACTATCATCTCTTACTCATGTCTGTTGAGCCAGGCTTACTATGGTCACCTCCCTTTCAATCCATGGTCACCTCCCATTCAATCCATGGTCACCTCCCATTCCATCCATGGTCACCTCCCATTCCATCCATGGTCACCTCCCATTCCATCCATGGTCACCTCCCATTCAATCCATGGTCACCTCCCATTCCATCCATGGTCACCTCCCATTCCATCCATGGTCACCTCCCATTCCATCCATGGTCACCTCCCATTCCATCCATGGTCACCTCCCATTCAATCCATGGTCACCTCCCATTCAATCCATGGTCACCTCCCATTCAATCCATGGTCACCTCCCAGCCTTATAAGTAGGTGTGATTACCAGTATCAGCACCTGCCATTTTACAAGACAGACCTGAGACTTAGAGAAGAAAAGTCTATTTACTAAGATTATAAATTAGGAGGAGGTGCAGAGCTAGGACTTAAACCAGGGTTTCTGATGCCACTGCCCAGGGGCAAGTCCACTCTCCATCTATGGTCCCCAAAACCGTGAGCTCACTGGGAGGTGGTTTGGAGCAGCTAGATTTGAGGCTAAATGGGTGGCTATCATTAAGGGGTGAGGAAAGGGACTCCTAGAGGTGCCATTGGCCATGTGGAGGGGGGCACAGGCTGGGACACACACTAGCAGACCCCATCCTTGCCTAGGGTTTATAGACTAGTTGGGAGGCCAAACTTGGGCCACAAACCACCAACACAGGGTTTCTGCAAGAAGCCAGGGGTAGTAATCAATGAGGTGAAGCAAGAGCCAGCCTTGAAGGCCTGGAGTCAGCCTTGAAGGTCCACACCCAGCTCCCACCAAGTGCCCTCACCAGCTGTCTGAACTTAGGCAAGTTACCCCAGTTCTCTGAGTTTCTGGTTTCTCATTAGAAAACGAGGCACTAAAAGAATACCACTTACCTGGTAGAGATAAAGGGTTGAGAGGCTTAGGGTGATAATATAATACACGATGTGTGTAAAGTGCCTGGTACAAGGTAAAACACTCAGAAAGGGTTACCACAGCTTGATGTCCTGCAGTGGGACCTCAGACAGCCAGGACTCCGGGTGGGGGTTTCCCGGAGACCCCCATACAGGGATAATCTCTGTGACCACAGACGCTGACGTGGACCTTCAGCCCCCTGGAGGAGACCAAGTACTTGTTTCGAGTGGGGGTGTGGGTCTGGGAAGCAGGCCTGCCCCCAGACACCAAGCCCCCCACCACCACCCACTACATGATCCGGCTGGTGGGCATGGGCATCAGCAGCAGCCTGTCTGTGAGTGGGAGAACCCTGGCTTCCAGGTTGGGGTGGGGCGCTGGGGGCCAGGGCACAGGCCTGGGCACCCAGGGCTCTCAACTCTAAGAGGGCAGGGGTGGTAGCTTTCTGGCCCCTGGTCCGCACCCCTGGACCTGCCCTTCTTCAGGGATTCTCTAAGGCCAGGGGTGGGAAAGCCAGAGCCGTGGGCCTGGGGGAGCCCCCACCCCGGCTGGCTGACTCTGGCCCTCAGGTAAAGGAGAAGGAGCTGGACTTTGGGAATGTGATGGTGAACAGCCAACAGTCCAGGTTGCTGGTTCTCCTGAATGAAGGCAACTGTACCCTCCATTATCACCTGTTCCTGGAACAATGCAGTCCTGAGGGCATCAGCAATGACCCCCTTGGTACTGGGCCTGGGCTGGGACTGGGGTCAGGGCGATGGGCAGTGAGGGGCACTGAGTAAGATGGTTCATCAGACCATGGTTTGGGAGGAGGCAGAGCAGGACTTAAACCTAGGTGCTTCAACTTTCTAGATGGATGGCATTGGGCTGGCCCTCTCTGAGCCTCAGCTTCCTCATCTGTAAAATGGGGCTACTGGTGGCACCTACCTCACAGGCTGCTAGGTGGAGCAAAGTGTTTAGCAAGTGCCGATGGCACAAAGACAGGTCCCCTCCATCTTGGTCTGGGAGGAAGGATTCTGCTCCCCGTTTTCTGGCTCAGAGCCTGTTTGGTAGCCAGTGCTTTGCTGGCCTTGCAGAGGGTGTCTGGGAAGGGTCAGGAGGAGAGGCCGAGCCTCTCTGGACTGCACTCAAACCCTCTATGCCCTTGACCCCACCTGGCTCATCCCTGAGCAGCTCTTCAGCTGGACCGCACAGAGGGGAAAATGCCACCCCGATCCCAGGACACCATCTGCCTGACTGCCTGTCCCAAGCACCGGTTCCAGTACTCCTGGACCATCAGCTACTCTCTCCTCTCCCACAGAGGTACCTGGGTCAGCTGGCATGGAGAGTCAGTCCCTGGAGGAAAGAGGCAGGGTTGTGTGAGCAGGACGTGGGTGGGGAGATTTGGATGGTCCAGATAGAACTAGCAGAGTGAGTGTGAGCATGCAAGGGTGCACCTTTGGGTGTCTGGTGTGTGTGCCTCATACCAGCCACCTCTGTCTGGGTGGGTGTCCCTGTATGGGGTGCCTGAGCTGTGGAGGACTCAACGCAAAAAGTGTGGAGCTGTGCTAATTTACTGTAAGAGCTTAGACAAACCCTCAGCCGCCCTGGGCCCCAGCCTCCTCCTCTGTAGAATGGAGTTATTCCCAGCCTGCCCTGGGGCCGCTAGGAGTTATCCAAGGCAGCACAGAAGGGTGGCTCAGAATGTAGACTTGAGCCAGACTGCCTGGGACTGGGTCCTGGCCCCAGTGCTTATTAGCCATGTAATCTTAGCAAACTGTTTAACGCCCTTGTGCCTCAGTTTCCACATCTGTAAAATGGGGATAATAGTGATGCACAGGCAAGAAAAAGGAAAGAAGTAATGATACAGGTTTCCACATGGATGAACCTTGAAAACATTATGCAAGTGAAAGAATTCAGTCACAAAAAGCCACAGATTCCATTTATGTGAACCATCTAGAATGGGCAAATCTCTAGAGACAGAAATTAGATTTACCAGGGGTCGGGGGAGGGGAGAGTGGGGAGTGACAGCTACTTGGTACCAGGCTACTTTTCGTGGTGATGAAAATGTTCTAAAATTCGATAGCGGTGATGGTTGCACAACTCTGTGAATATACAAAAGCACTGAAGTGTATGCTTTAAAAGGGTCAATTTTATGGTATATAAATTATGTTTCAATAAAGCTGTTAGTAAGCATTAGTTTGCACACAAATAACAGTGCACATGAGGGTTTCCAGGCGGGAATTCCCACCCGTTCTCAGGAATTTTTTTCGCTTTCCCATTCCCGAATCCCGAGAAAAGTTGGTCAGGAAATTGGGAAAATCGGCTCCTTGAACCAGTGATACCCACAATGGGAAATAAACATACTACTCACAATGTATCTCTTAGACATTTTCCCTGTTTATCGCTAGGTTTTCTGGGTGGGAACTCCCGCCCGTTCTCAGGAAATTTTTTTGCTTTCCTGTTCCCGAATCTCGAGAAAAGTTGGTCAGGAAATCGGGAAAATCGGCTCCTTGAACCCAAGTGGTTGGTAGTATCGGCTGTTACTTTGTGGAAAATTTCATTGTGGAGAACAGAAAACAGGTTATATCTCAGGATTCGGGAATGGGAAAGTGAAAAAAGTTCCTGAGAACAGGCGGGAATTCCTGCCTGGAAATCCTGGTGCACATTAAATACAATGGTGTGTGTGAAGCACTTAGGACCCTGCCTGGTGTGTGAAAGTATCAGACAAAGGTTGTCTGTTGTTGGAAATGTCCCCACCCTGGGAGATTGCTGCCCCTGGCAAAGGTCCAGGGGTCCTGCGCATCCTGCCAGGGGAGCCAGCAGGTAAGCCCACTCCTCTCTTCTGCATCCCTGTCCCCCAGATAATACGGTTGGGGAGAAACAGGAGCTGTGTCGAGTCTTCCTGACCGCCGTGTACCCCTTACTCTCCATCCTGGATGCCTGCTCCATGGGCAGCGCCCAGGGCATCACCCGGAAGCATCTGTGGCACCTCTTCTCCCTGGATACGTTCAACAGTTACTTGGCACGTGACCCCACCCCCTGGGAGCTAACCTACAAGGTGCCCACGCGGCACAGGTGAGCTGGGCCTGGGGGAGGGGCCGAGCGTATCTGAGGATATTCTTGGAGCTCTCTGCCCACATTCCCAGCACCAGGCCCAGTCCAAGAAATGGCTCTCTATCTCCCTGCCAATTCTTGCCCATCCCTGGAGGGGCCTGGAGAAGGCAGGAATTGGCTTGAGACCGGAAGTGCTAGCCCACCCTGCCCCTGAGTCCCAGAGTCTCTAATTCCCACCTGTGGGGAGATGCGCGCCAAGCCAGCCACCCAGGGAGGGCCCCACCCTGTCCGCATGCCCATCTCTGAGCCCGTTTCTCTGCCCCACCCAGCACGAACCAGATCCCCCCTGTCTTCACCCCACTGAAGCTGGACTTCAATTTTGGAGCAGCGCCCATAGAAGCCCCACCCTCTGTGGTGCTCCTGGCCCTGAAGAACAGCGGAGGGGTGCCCCTGCACTGGTATGGCTGGCTTGGAAGGGGGTGCCTGGGGGGCCCGGGAGGCAGATGCTGGAGGTTTTCTCTTGCTGGGGGCAGACCTGGCTGCCTGGTGTCTGCAAAGAGCGGGTCCCCCATTGATGGGGTGTGGAGGCCAGGGTGGAATTGGGGTCCAGCAGGATGACACATGTCAATAGGCTGAGAAGTGGTGGAACCACCGTGCTGGAGACTGGCATGGGCATCTCAATATCTAGTGAATGAGAAGTGCCCACTGGGTGTCTGCTACATGCCAGGCACTGTGCTTTCCAAGCTTTTTCTCCTCTAAGCCTCGCCCCGACCCTGTGAGAAAATCCTCATCTGCGGACTCATTCACAGATGGGAGGCTAAGGACTCAGCCAAGAGCACTCAGCTGTCAGCAGGCAGAGCCAGGTTCAAACCCAGATTTGTCCAGCTCCAAAGTCCCCGCCTACACCAGTTAGTCAGTAAGGCTTTGACCTGCTCTTGTGTACTAGCCACTGAGCTGGACCCTGGGGCAGCCCTGAGCGAGCCCCAATCCCATGGGGGCCAGGCCTGCATGGGGCCGAGTGGAGGGTCTCGGCAGGGATGGATGGAGATCCGCTGCCACAGAGCAGTGTCAGGGAGGCTGGTGTGACTCAGTGAAGCCACGGGCCAGCTGTACTTCTCCAGTCACATGGGGCTCAGGCCCAGAGCCCTCAGCCGGCCACTCTTGGCCCTTCCTGTGCTTGGCTTTCCTCCCACGGGGCTCGGAACTTGTGCCCAGTAAACATCCCGTTTCCATGCCAGGGCTTTTTCTTATTCTTCCTCTCTGCCTCTGCCACGCGCCTCGATTTCCTAGTAAACTTCCTCTTGATGACTTCCAACTTCGCCTGGCTAAACAGAGGTGAGAGAGAAGTGTCCCCATCAGGGTCAAGCTTGGGAGTGAGAGCCAGGAGTCCAGCCTGGGTATGGCTGTGGGTGGATGAGCGTGGAAATATGCAGACGGGCATCTGAGATCTCAGGAATCTTCCTGCCTGAGAAGAGACTCTCGGGGGTGGAGGCTGCATCTGCAAGGGTGCAATGGCCGCCCCTTACTCTCTGGATTGTCCCACCCCTCCCTGTGGTGGAGGGAGTTGGGGAAGTTGGCTCATTAAATGGCTCCTCTCTGAGAAGGGCTGGACTATGCATAACGGGCCCCTGGCCCTGAATGACTGAGGAAGCTTGGCAGGCCGGGCTTCTGGCCTGATGGGGAAGGCCTGGGCCTGCTTTGAGCTCTCGATCCGCCATTCACTGGGCTCTTTGAGTGGCTAGGAGCCAGCTCCCATGGGGCTCGGGGGTGGGGACGGGAAAAGCAGCGTTGGCCTGTGTCCTGGCGTGGAGCAGGGTATTTGGGTGAATTGTGTGTGCGTGTGTGTTTGTGTAGAAGCAAGCCAGCTCACACTCTCCATGGAGAGGGTCCAGGTCGCTGGAAACCGAGGCAGGAGGAAACCCAGGCAGAGCGCCCGCCAAGCGGGGCCCATCCATCAGGAGATCATTTGAGGTTCAGGAAGGCAGTCTGTGCTTCTTCCAGGACTCCAAGCACAGGAAACCTTCCTTGGACGGCTTGACTCTCCTAGGCTTTTTGTGTTGTGTTTCCTTTCCATTCCTTAGAAGGCTATTTTTGAAAATTCTAGTCAGTCTCTGCCGAGCTTATAAAGAACAGACTGAAGGTTTTATTCCTGCCAAGACCAGCAAGAAACGGGGAATGTGGACTTGGTCTGGAGGTGGCAGCAGGCAGGACAGATGGAGTGAGAATTCCAAGGATGAGGAGAGCCTGGGGAAACAGGGAGCCACACTGCTGCCCACTCACTCCAAGCCTCTTGCTCTGATGTCTCTGCCCTTGCTCCAGTGAGATGTGGGCCCTTGCATTCAAGGGGAGATTCCTTACAGAGGCTGTTTAACACCATTTATTCCCTCATGCACTCATTAAGCCACTGGCTAAACCTTTACTGGGGCTTCCTAGCTGCAGGCTCCAGGCTGGCCCTCAGAATAGAAATGCAGATGAGCCCAGGTCTTGCCCTCCAGGTGTGACAGGGCTGGGAAGACCAACCTTTCTGTGGAGCGTGATGTGTTCTACGAAAGAGGTGTGTGCAGCATTGGGGCCACTTCACTCCATTTTGGAAGTGTGTGTGTGGGGGTACGCATCAGAAAGGCTTCCTGGAGAAAGCGACAACCAAGCTAGACTTGCAGCCTCGGGAGAAGAGGCAGGCAGGCTGCAAAGAGCCTTCCACCAGAGCGCCTGGCATGTACACGAGTAAGAGAAAAGGGCACAAAGTGACAAGAGCATTGTTGGGACGGGAGGGACGGGCCCCGGATGCAGCTGGAGAGGCTGGCCAGGGCCAAGGTCTACGCCTTGGAATCCTTCTCCTCGTGAGTTTGGACTTCTTCCTGAGAGCATCGAAGGGATGTAAGCTGGGATGGCGGAGCAAAGACGTGATCTACTTTCAAGACGAATCACTCTGGTCTGGGATGTGGGGAGAGAAACGTATTCGCAGCCTGAGGCAGGAGGACAGGCGGGGAGGCTCCAGCAGTGCCCAGATGGGTGGCCACACAAGAGGAATGGCGGGGAAAGGAGCTCGAGATTATTTAGAGGGAGACTGGGTGAAGGAGGTGAGGGAAACGGAGGCGTTGAAACTATCCAGACGACCCCAAAATAGCAAGACCCCCAGTTTGGCTACTGGTCAGTATCCCTCAGATAAAACAACGAAAGCGGTTTATTCACCTGTAAAAAGTCAGACAATATAAGGGTGATAGAAAAAAAAATAAGACATTCCTCAGCTCCCTCTCCAAATCCACCTCTTTCCCTCTGAATGAAGGGTTCCTGCTTTTCAGAGTGTGGTCTTGGGACCCCTTTGTCACTTGTTTTGTCAGCTACTTAGAGTGCAATGTCTACTTGACTCCATTGCGAGGTATTTCAGGCGTTAATCTACACTCAGCTTCGCTTCAGATTCCAGAGCACCAGCCCTGCTGAGGCACCTGTTCCCGGCCCTGTGCCCAAATTGGCCTGGACACCCTCCCTCTTGGGGGGTCCTGGTCAGTGTTGCTGGCATCCCTAGGTGCCTCAAATGTTTTTTCACAGAAACCCCTGCCAGGGTTAATGGCCAGCGCCAAGTGACACTCATATACAAGCAACCCCCTCGACGCCTAGCACCCACGATGGGGAGCCCCAGTCTTCGCTTTCTGTTTCGTCACCACAGCCCTGGTCCTGGTCCTGGGATTGGGGACCACTATGAAATGAGACTCCACAACAACCATGTTTGCTCGTCCATGCATGGGACAGCTTGCCAAATGGGGGGTGGGGAGGATGAAATGGAGAGGCGTGGAGGGGCCTCCGTCTGTCCCGCCCACCCGGGGCTCAGAGATCCCACGTGTCTGTTCTGACTGAGGGGCTTCACTCCGCTTCCTTTGTACTCCTCTCCCAGGGCCTTCCTCTTTCCAAGTGACCAGCAGATTGACCTGGAGCTGTGGGCAGAGCGAGCAGAGTTTGACTACGCTGAGCTGCACCAAATGCGCGTGCAGGACAATGGCATATTCTCCATCAGCCCCAAGGCTGGGAGCCTGAATCCCGGGCAGGAGCAGGTGGTGGAGCTCAAATACAGGTGCTCCCATCTCCGCCCGGTCCTGGAGACCCCCTTTCCCCTGGCTCCTGGAGGAGCCTGGCCTTGCACTGGGACTCCAGGGTACCCTAAGTGGCCACCACCCTGGGAGGACCCCGCTTTCCCACCTGCAAGGGAGGTTTAATTCTCTTGCTCTGTCCAACTCAGGGGCTTCCACATACTCCCAGGGGATAGCTGGCTCAAAGCCACAGGCAGCCATGACCATTTGTTCTCCCACGTGTGCCCGGGCTCCGTAACTCATCCCAGACTTGTCTCCTCCATTTCAGCCACCTGTTCATCGGCACCGATCGCCTCCCGGTGCTCTTCAAGGTGTCCCACGGCCGGGAGATCCTGGTGAGGCCCCAGCCCTGGGCCTGTCCTGGACAACTAAGAGAGGAGCAGGGAACTGTGCCCCCCAGGGAGCGGGGGGGCCCATCTCTCCACTGGGTGCTTCACTTCCTCTCGGGGAAGCGTGTTACTCATGAGCTCTCTATTTCCAGCTAAATTTCATAGGCGTCACAGTGAAGCAGGAGCAGAAGTATGTGTACTTCACCTCCACTAGCCACCAATTCATCCCTGTCCCCATTGGTGACACACTGCCCCCACGGCAGGTGAGTGGTCTACATCACTCTGCTCACCAAGAGGCCTTCCTGTTGACCTTTGTGTGTCTATCTGCATCAGCCCTTGACAGGGTGACAAAGACCCTGCCCCCTAGAAGCCCTCACTCTAAGAGGTGGGGCTGCAGGTTGAACCTCGAGATGGAGGAACTGGGAGAGACCCCAGGCGAGAGGCTTCAGCTTCCTGGTGCCTCGTGTTCACCCCTCTGCCAGATCTCATTCCCATGCAGAACAAGGGTTTTTCCCCCCTCTAGCACAGGGTTCTTCAAACTTCTTTGACCATAAACAACACTAATATATTTTGGATGATAACCCAGTACATACTACACACGCAACTGAAACAAAAGTACCCTGTTTCCCCGAAAATAAGACCTAGCCGACAATCAGCTGTAATGTGCCTTTTGGAGCAAAAATTAATATAAGACCTGGTATTATATTATATTATATTATATTATATTATATTATATTATATTATATTATATTATATTATATTATATTATAGACCTGGTCTTATATTATAGTAGAATAAGACCGGGTCTTATATTAATTTTTGCTCCAAAAGACGCATTATTGCTGATTGTCTGGCTTGGTCTTATTTTCGGGGACACACGGGATCACAAATCAGTACATACACTACTACATGAGACATACTTTGTTTTTGTTTTTATTGTATTCTGTTCCGTTGTTTTTATGCTGGATACACCCCCACTATATTGGTTTCATGACCTGCTCACTAATAGGTCTCAGCCAGTTTGAAAATCACTGCTCCAAGGAGATTTTTTTTTGAATGTGAAAAACTGGAATGTGAATTCGCACGAAGCTATAGAATTTTTTTATTAGTTAAAGGGAATCAGGTTCCTTTGTTCTAAAAAAATATATTGGAAATTTCCAAAAAACAAACAGATTTTCTCAAACATTTCACAGCTCTGAAATTTCAAATCGTGTAGAAGCCCTCGTGTTTCCGGGCAGGGGCCTCCAGCCACTCAGCCTAGAGGCAGGAAAGGGGCTTAACTGGACTGAGAGAGGGTCCCTTATCCCCGAGATCTGTTCACTTCCCTACACCACCCTCCACCTCACTGGCTTCCCAGCAGCCCACCCAGAGCTGGGTGTGTCCAAGCTTGCAGAAGCCCAGAGACTCAAAAAGGAAGGCGAAGACTCATGTGCCCCCAGGAGAGCTTTCCAGAGAGACCAGACCACTCCCCTGTGGCCCTGAACACAGACATTGGAAAACGCCCCCAGATCTGGAGCCAGGAGACCCAGTTGTGCCTCCAGTCAAACTGTACAACTGTGGCCACGCTTCCTCCTTTATTCATGAGATGATGACAGATGGTAGCCTGGACCTGCAACAGGGCAATAGAAATAGAGAGAAGTGAACAGATTCAATTTACATTTTGGAGGCAGAATCATTGGGACTTGCTGGGGATTGGATCCAGGAGGTAAGCAAAAGGGAGGGATTGAGGATACATTGGATTCTTAGTTTGAGCTACTGGGAATATGTCGTGCTATTTGCTGAAGGGAGCTACAGGGCGTGGGGGGGAGGGGGCAGGAAACAGGTATTTAAGAGTGAAGAGTTTGCTTTTGGCAAAATTTGAGATGCCTATGAGACAACCAAGAGAGGTTGTCAAGTAGAAGTTGGTACCAGGTCTGGGGTTCAGAGGGTGGTCCAGGCTAGAGAATAAAAGTCAGCATTTTCAGGATTGGGTCTGAGAAAGATGAGGGGGCCGGGCCTCAATCCAGATGAACTCTATATTTTCTCTGTGTCCCGTCTTCTTGTCTCTAAAATGAAGGATTGCACCAGAAGAGCTCTGGTTTTCTTCTAAGATGTTTGGTGATTCCCAAACTTTGCAGTTAGTCTTGGGGTACCTCATACCATCCCTCCGCTCCCTTATCTGCGTTATAAAGCTCCCTTATAAAGCAGGACTGCCTCTAATGGCAGACGTGGAAAGCGACAGCCTCACAGGTGATTAGAACCAGAGCCTAGAAAATGATGAAGGGTCTGGATGATGCGTGCATGGACATTTCCCTAAATTCTGACACTGGGGACATGAGCATTAGCGTCCCCTTATACCTCGACAACGGTAAATTGAGAGCAAATCAAATAAGGATTACAGATTACCGTAAAATGTCATAGGCTGAAAACACAGTTATATACTTCTTGGGTGATGAAGCCATAAGGGAAATAGGAGGTATTTAGGGGAGCTCTGGGACTGTACGTGTAACATTGTGGAGATCCACCTGGCTTCCCGCGATGGACACAGAATCGCAGGCTGTCTGCATTGGAGCCCTGAGCTAGTTTGGAGGTCTCCCTCTTCTCACCCCTGCAGATTTATGAGCTGTATAACAGTGGCTCGGTGCCTGTGACATATGAGATCCAGACCGACGTCCTGTCGCAGGTTCAGGAAAAAAATTTCAATCACCCCATCTTCTGCTGCCTCAACCCCCAAGGGGAGATCCAGCCAGGCACAACTGCTCAGGTCTTGTGGATCTTCTCACCTCTCGAGGCCAAGACCTACACGGTGAACAGCAGCCTGGGCTGACGTGGGGTGGAGGTGGAGTTGGCCTCCTCAGCAGGCCATGCTCTGACCAGTCCCTTCCTCCATCCTCCGAACTCCCCAGGCAGACGTGCCCATACATATCCTGGGATGGGACTCAGCCACCATCTGCTTTCAGGGAGTGGGCTATGACCCCCATGTCATGGGAGACACAGCCCCTTTCCACAACATCTCAGGGGACAACAGCTCCATACACTCAAAGCTGATGGTTCCTGGACAGGTAAGGGGAAGGGAGCTGGGAAGGCCTGAGGGCCCAGGGTGGCCAGTGCAGAGGGATGGAGAGGCTGGAAAGGAAAAGAGATGATGTTGAGAAGAGGCATACCGAGGTGAAGCCTGGAACCAGCCCTCCTCCACATTTAGGAGGCAGCACTAGCTCCAGCAGAGGCTTACCCTGCCACCTAGTGCCCACAGGTGTTCCTGCTCAAGCCAGTCCACTGGCTGTAGGGCCCTCCATGCTGCTCTCTCCTCTGGGCATTGGGATGGGGTTATTCGAAGGGGTGGAAAGAAGCTCTCCCACTCTAGGGCTCTAAGGTATTACCTTCAAACAGAACGGTCCCTCCCCTAGACCTAGATGGATTTTGCTGAAAGATATCTGGGGTCGATAACTGCCTTTAGTTCACACACTCCTCACTGTTGAGAGGTCTGACCCATTCATCCATCCACTTACCCATCTCCCCATTGACCCACATGCCCGTTTACTCATCCATGTATCTATCTATCCATCCACCCAATTCTCCATCCATCCTTCCATGCATCCATCCAGGTGCTATCCACTCATGTGTTTGCCTGTCCCCACTTCTGCTCCTACCCTTTTTGGACACTTACTGCAGGACCAACACTGTGGAGGCCCTGGGGACACACAGAAGAGTCAGACAAAGTCCCAGTCCTGGAGGTACTCAGTCTGGACAGAGAAAAAGTGTCCCTTTCATGTGGCCTCAGTCTTTCCAGACACCCCTGCAACACAGCTCCTCTTCTGTGCCCAGTGACAATACCAACAGCTGACCACCCATGAATTTACAACCATCCTTTAGAGACTCAAATGATGTGGTCTGTGTTCTCTATGCAAATTCTGATTTCTCAGCCCTTCCAAACCCATGTTAGTGGTCAAAATCATAGGCTTTACAGTGAGACTGGGTTTATCCCAGCTGTACCAGTGAGAGACCTTTGGAGAAAATATTTATGCTCTCTGAAGCTTGGCAGCATATCTTTAAAATGGGGACAAAAGTAGTGCCTATATCAGATGGCTATTGGGAGGATCAAAGGCATGTAAATTGCCTACTGTGGTACCTGGCCTGTTGAAAGCACTCAGTAACTGGCAGTGGTTGCTATGGTTATTATTTCTTCACCTCCCAAACTTGCTGTTGTGTTTTCTCCACCAACAGAATGTCTTCCTGTCCCAGTCTCACATCTCCCTGGGAAACATTCCTGTGCAGAGCAAGTGCAGGCGCCTGCTATTCCTCAACAACCTCTCCAAGAATGAGACAATTGTCTTTGTCTGGCAACTGAAGTCCCTAGATTTCGGGAAGGTAAGAGTCTCCTGCGTCCATGGAGTCAGAACCTCCAGCAGGGCTCCAGACCTACCCCATCCCACCCATCTTGTTCTGTCTCACCCATTCCTTCCCCCCCCATCCCACCCCACCCTATTACATCCCATTCCACCCCATCCCACTTCATCCCATCCCACCTTGTTCTGTCTCATCCCATCCCTTCCCATCCTACCCCATCCCACTCCATCTGATCTTGTCCCATCCCATCCCTGTGACGCTCCAGAGACTCCTTCCCCAAATCAACAGGTGTCCGTGAGTCCCATGAAAGGGAAGGTGGCTCCTGAAGAGATGATCCCATTCGTGGTGACTCTGGAGGCCTCAGTGCATGCCAGTTTCTATAGCATTGACCTGGTATGCAAGGTAGGACCAGCCCTAGAGAGAAGCTGGGTTGGAGCACAGCTCCCAGTCCTGGTAGGTGGGGTGGGCTATGAGATCCCCAGCTCCCCAGAGAGAGCCAGCCCCTGGTAGAGTGGGGTGCCCCACAGCACAGGCCCAGAACGAGGCCTGGCTACAGGCCCCCCAGACCTTCATCTTCTCTCTCCTTGTCCTGGGCCACAGGTCTACCAGCAGGCCCTCCTAGAGCAGTACCGTAAGGATCTACAGGAGTGGGAGGACGAGAGTGTGCGGCAGGAAGCAGAGTTCACCATCACAGACAGGACAGTGAAGGTGCGGAGGGCACAGTGGGCCTTGAACACCACACATCTTTCTGATTGGCCTTACTAGAGGGGACAGAGGTGGTGATCCATGCAAAACTGGCCAGCATGCCCTAAGAGATGTGATTTCTTTCATTAAACTAAGCATAGCATCTCCCCAAGAGACTCTCTGGATACAGAAGGCTGGCTGCCCTTTCCTTACTTCGATATTTAACAAGTGCCTTCTAAGTGTGGGGTCCTGGGGACCTGGGGGAAACAAGATAGAGGTCACCTTCTGGTGGAGGACAGTGCGTCATGGTGGTTTGGGGTGCAGGCTCTGGGAACTAGTTGCCCCGTTGTGATTCCTGACTTGGATGATTTCTAGCTCGGTGATCTTGGTCAAGGTATTTAACCTCTCAGGTACATCAGCTGTAAAGTGGGGATAATATGACGTCTGGGACTGGCTTCAAGATAATCCAGAGGGGAGGTGTAGGTGAGAAAAGACTGGCCATGAGTTGCTAATTGTAGAAGCTGGGTAGTAGGCAATGGAGGTTTCTTTGTAGCATTCTCGCCACTTTTATGTATGTTTGAAATATCCCAAGGTTAAAAATAAAAGTTTAAAAAATATTTTTAAATGCAAGTAAAATATTATCTGCTCCGGAGCGCTGTTGGGAAGATTAAATGAGTTAATACATGTAAAGTGCCTACAACAGTGCCTGGCCCCCAGTAAGCATTCACTAAACATGGGCTATTAGCTTTTGTGGGGGGGGGGAGACCAATAATAAATGGGAGACAAAACGTCTGTCTTGGTTCCTCCCCCTGATCTCATAGCTCCCCCACACTGGTATTGTACCTTGATCACCTCTGTTTCCATCACACTGAACCCCCAAAGAGGAACTGCCTCCCTCTGAAGCTCTGGCCCAACTGTGAATGCAAATCATGTCCTAAGGGCACGGAAGAAGGGATTTCTCAATTAAGTCTTAATAAGGGAAGCTGCTTCCTTATCATATGAAACCACAAAGCTCCAGGGCACAGGATAAGCTCCCTTGGGGCATCCTGCACATGTTTGGTGGCATGTCTTCTTTCCTTGAATTGGATAATCATATTTTCCTTGACTGCAGGATGCACTTCACTAGGGAAGGTTCTGGAAGAGGGTATGGGTAGGAGTTGTGCAGGACCAAGAGGGTAGCCTTGTCCTGCCATTGGTTTCAGGCCTTTGGTGGGTCAGCAGGAAGGGTAGGAAGACGGGGATTCCCTCTAGGCCTCTTGTACCCTAAACAGGGGTCTCTTTGCTTCCTCAGAGAAGGGCATATTGTACAGCCTGTGAACCTGTGAGGAGGTATAAGGTAAGGCCATAAGCCCCAGGCCCATCTCCTTGGGATAACTTGAGAGGGTCCTTGCTTGCTCTCAGAGATGCCTCCCACCGTTGGTCCAGCCTCTTAGAAGGGAGGGATGAAAGTGCCAATGGGTAGAGTCAAACCCCTGCGTGGACCAAAAGGTGTGGTTGGGGGGTTAGGGACCCATCAGTGACAAGAGTGTAGTCCCCAAACCCCTGCCTCTCCTCTCCCAAATCCATGCCTCTCCCTTCCCAAAGACACTGCCCCCCATCAAGAAACAGCAGACTCTCAACCGGCCCGCCAGCTGGAATCTTAAGATCCCAAAGGAGGAGACATCCTGGCCATGCCCCCAGCCACCCTCGCCAGGCACGCTCTGCTTGGGCCTCACAGCCCGAGCCCACGCCACCGACTACTTCCTGGCCAACTTCTTCTCCGACTTTCACCGATACTTCTTGCACCGGTGAACTGTCAGGGAGGGAGGGGTGTCCTTCCTCTGCTTTCTGTCCCCTCTCTCACTTCAGACCCAACCCTTGCTGAGGGCTGGGTGGGCCCAGGATGCCCCCATTATTGCTTAGGCCCTTATGAGGAGAGGGGAAAAGAGCCAGCGTCCCCTGGGAAGCCCCTTTAGGCCTCCCCATCCCCCATTCCTTCCTTTCCAACTTTGGCCTCTCCAGTTCCTGCATGGATTCTGAGAGTCAGGCTTAGTTCCCCACATGCAGTAGCACCATGTTTGGGTTAAGACTGGGACCTCCCCAGACTCATCTATGTCCTCATAACTGTGAGGCCACCACCCCGCTCATGCCCCCAACCCCAGCATGGTGGCTTGCCGAGGCCACTCAGCGTCCTGGCCTGCCCCAGGGAGCTGCCAAAGAGGAAGTGCGCCAGGGAGGAGTTGGAGGCTTCTGAGAAAGAATCCCCTGACACGTGGGTGCCTGTCTCCAAGCGGGGGAAGCAGCTTCTGGTTGACTGTCTTACCTCCATCATCAGGTGACCTGCCCACCCCCTGGACCCTCACCTCCCCATCTTTCCAGTTCATTCAGTCAACTCTGGGTCCACCCATAGCCCCTGAAGTCCCAGCCCTTCCTCTCCTGAAAAGTAGGACTTCCTCGCAAAATCCCAAGGCTCTCCAGGACAGTGCAACTCTAATAGAGTTGGCTCAAGGGATCCTCAAGGCGGGGTCCTGAGTGCTGCCTTGTCCATGGCTAGTAGATGGGTTCTGGAGCCACTTCACATTCTCCCCAGGATTGCCGTCCCTCATCTGTGTAGCTCTGACATCCTGTCTCTGCCTCCGCCACATAATGTTCTCCTCTAAGACTCCATGGGTCCCAGAGATACCTTCCTGTAAAGAAGAATGGGAGGGGCAGTGGACCAAGCACCTCCCCCACCCAGCACCTGTTTGTGGATGTAGTAGGCAATAACCACCCCTTGGGTGACCCCTGAAACCAGAGCTCCACAGGGGCCTGCAAGGCCTCTCCGCAAGGATCTTCTCTTCCTCCCTGACACCCAGGGGTCTGCTGGAAGACAAGACGTTCCATGAGGCCGTGGACCAGAGCCTGGTAGAGCAGATGCCTTACTTTTGCCAGTTCTGGAATGAGCAGTCGGCCAGGTTCATGGCCCAGAGCAGCAGCCTGCACATAGTGCCAGGCCTGTCTCCGTCCTCCAGCAGCTGGGAAGACAGGGAAGGCAAGGAGCAGGAGGAGGACAAATGGACGCTGGGGGAGAAGGAAGGCGGGGACGAGGAGAAGAAGGGCAAAGAAGAAGAGGAGCTGGAGGGGGAAGAGGAAGAGATGAAAGAGGAGGAGGAGATGGGAAAGGAGAAGCTGGAGGCGGAGGCGGTGACAGAGGAGCAGGAAGAGAAGTTGACCTGGGCAGGGACTGAGCCTGGGTCCCAGGAGTCCCTGAAATGGCAGTGGCAGCAGCAGTTGAAGGTCATGGTGAAGGAGGAGCAAGAGCAGGACCAGAAGGAGGCCATCAGCCGGTGAGCAGCCAGACCCAGGTGAGGGTCTGGAAGGGGGCTGTGTGCAGACGGATCCTAGGAGGCCATGGTATACTGGGACGGCCTCTGCTGTGTGCGTCCCTGCCCAACTCCGTGTTACTGACATTACTTTGGTAGCACAAGGCCTGGGTGGGAGTGTTTACAGAAAGGCTATCCGAGCTTTAATTTTTTTTCTCCAAGACCCAGCTATTAACATTCACCATCACACCACTTTGAGGAGGGTAGTTATAGTCTTTAAGTTCTCTTAAATGTGTTTCTAGAACCAGGAGAGACGTACCACCTCTTTTTGCACCACCTTCCATTGGGACTGCTCTGTGGCGCTCTCTGTCTAGGTTGGGATTCCCTAGGCCCCACCCAGTCCCTTGTCCGCCATCTCATCGCTGGATGCCTTTCCCCAAACCTGGCTGTGATGGGGACTACGATGGCCTGAGTTCAAATCCCATCACTTGCATGACGTTTGGCAACTTGGGCTCTTTAAACCATAGTTTGAGTGTCTGTAAAATTGCACCAAGGATGCCTCGTAGTGTTGGGAAGGTGGGGAGTTAAATGAGAATCCACACAGAGCACGAGGCACAAGGTACAGTACAGAGGAGGCCAGCGGAGAACGCCGAGCCTGGCGGTGGTGGCGCTGACACCCGCGCCTGCGTTCCCCGCAGGCTCCCGGCTTTCGCCAACCTGCAGGAGGCGCTGCTGGAGAATATGATCCAGAACATCCTGGTGGAGGCGAGCCGCGGGGAGGTGGTGCTCACCTCGCGGCCGCGCGTCATCACCCTGCCTCCACTCAGCTTCCCCAGGTGGGAGCGCTCCGGCCTGCCGCCGCGCGGATAGCGCCGCAAGGGCGCGGCGGGCGGCAGGGGTGGGCTGACTTGGCCCGAAGCTTCGCCCTCACCTTTACCCGGGATTTGTATCTTCCAGGATTGTCGCTCCGGACTTGCTGCCGACGGCGTCCTTAGGTCCACAGCAAACCGAGACGTCCCGGCTGGTGGCGCCGCCCCCTACCGACTCTTCGCGGACGCCAGCGCCCAGCCGCTACGACTTCCTTCCCTAGGTTCTGCCGGGCCCCCTCTCCACCGCCCTACCAGTAAAGCATCTAGACGTTTTTTCTATATCTGCCTTGACTTTATTTCCCCGACGCGGGAACAATTCGCGCGCGCTGAGGGGGACAGATGGTGGGAGCGGCCAAGATGGACCGATGGGCAGCGATTCATTGGAGACTTAGGGGGCTGGGAGGTTGCGCCTCTCCACCGCACACCTCAGCTAAGCGAGAGGTGTCGCCGCTCGCTGCCGGGCGCTGGACCTGGTCTGGCCAGTGGAGGGCGCTTCCGGCGGGGCTGGCTGGCCTTAGCGCCAGGCCTGGTCAATGCAGCAGGTGGCCGCGGGGCGAGTGGACCACCCCTCCTGTTTCTCCGCCACGCCTGCTCCAAGGCTCAGTTGCCCCGCCGCCCTGCCGCCCCGCCGTCCCGCCACCAGCCTTTTTTTTAGCAGCTGCCGGGCACCTGGGACTCTGCTAAGCGGTTGGGAAGGAAGGGAAGCCGAGACACGTCGCGGAGGGCCAAAAACTAGACTCTGGGACGCGGGTAGAGGTCACCGGTAAACAGCGGGCCACAGACCCTACAAGCGACTCCCTCTGTGAATCTGAATCCTCAGATCAAGGGATGTCCCGCCTTCCCTAGGATACCCACCTCCTACTCCCCCCAACCTCTGCCAGACAGCCTCTGTCCTCGGCTCCTCGGCTCCTCCCACCTTCACCCTCCCCCGCCAGGAGCAGGTGGGTGGAAAAGTGACATCTGGTGTTGTTCCAGAGGCGCCCAGGTCCCGACAACCCCCCCCCCCCAACACATACCCGCCACACACTGCCTCGGAGGAGCTCCGGCCCCAGATCTCCGGGGGGGGGGGGAGCGCTCCACCTCCTTTGAGTCAATATTTGCCCCGAACAAACGGGCGCCCGGACAGGTGTGAGTGTGCGTGTGTGTATGTGTGTCTAGGGGCGGGGATTTAACAGGCCGTATAAGAGCGCGCTGAGCTGGGGCTTCCGCACAAGCTCCGGGGCGTACACTGGGGACCAAGCCAAGCAGGGCCCGGTCGGGTGGAGGGTGGCCAGAAAGGGAGGGGTGGGCCAGGTGCACACCTGTGGTGGCCGCCCCGGCCGCCGACGTGTCAGCCGCAGATGCGCGCAGGTGAGGGCGGCGGCTGGCGGAGCGCTGTTGGACACTGCGCTCGCGGAAGACCAGGACTAGAAGATCACCGAGGGCCACCGCCAGGCCCCGGGCCCTCTGCTCCCGCCCCGCGACGAGCCCCTCGCACAAACCGGACCTGAGCGTTTTGTTCGTTCGGCTCGCGTGAGGCAGGGGTGGCCTCTCAGCACCCGCCCGGGGGCCCAGCCGAATCGCCACGCAGGCACCTGCCGCCGCCGCCGCCGCCGCCGCCGCCATACGAGTCCGGAGAGGCTGTGCGCCACTCCCAGGGGAGATCCGGCTCTCATCCGGCCCCGCTGGTCTTGCCTTGAACTGCCCTGGCCCGCAACTCCGGGGCTGCCCAGCTCCATTCCGGTTAACGCGGGCCTTCGAGTAGGTTCCACCGGGTGGCATAGGGGAGCTTTGGCACGGAATAGGCGCCCTTCCGGAGGTGGAAACCTGGCTTCTGATCTCGCTCTGTCTCAGCGACCTCTGTGGCCTTGGGCAAGTCATTTCTCACTTCTCTTCAGGTTTTCTCATTTGCACATTGAGAAGCTTGGTCTGGCCTCCAGCGGAGTGCCTTGCCAATCCCCAAATACTGGTTTCTGGGCTTCTAGCAGTATTTCTGAGCCCCCTGACCGGGGAAGTTGGAGGCCGCGGAAGGGTTGGAGCAACAGCGGTGAGGTGTGGAAAATCTGGATAGATCAAGTCCCTCCTTATCTCTTTGGTGCTGTCGCCCTGAGGGTTCACTCCCTGCCATCTTCCTGGCCCCTCTTCCTATATTTGAGACAGACTGACTGATTGGAAAGGACAAACACAGGGCCCGTAGCCCTTGCCTGATGGGGTCCCCAGGCACAGCAGCTCACCACCTCTCCCAAACTTCTTAATCCCAAGGCCTCTTATTTCAGTCAGCAGGAGGTGGAGTGTGTCTAAGTGACCCTCCGCTTAGGTGGGAGTCCATGGGTCATTAGCTACAATCCAAACCTACGACAGACCAACCGCCTTTTCAGGGACTCAAAGTGCTAAGTTCTGGCAGGGAGGAGGGGGACAGAGATTGTCCCAGACCCCTGACGTCCTGCTAGGACAGCCTAGAACGGACGGCTGCATACGAGGCCTGGGGTCAGTCTGAGTCCCTAGCTCAGTATCCATCCTGTGACTCCAGGGGTCCTCCATACCCTCTCCCAAAATTGGTGGAGATGCTGAACCAAACCCAGAGGGAGGGGCCAGTTGTAGGTAGAGGCTGGAAGGAAGGCTCCTTAGACAGCAATAAGGAGCCCTCATTTCCCCCATGGGGTGAGGAAGTTTCATTGGCTATACCCCAACACACCCAGGGAGAGGCAGCCCTCAGGCAGATGGGAACGAGGGTCAGGAGTCGCTGGTCCCTTCTAGCTCCAACGTGGACGTTGCTAAAGGTGCTGCCTTGTCTCCTCCACCCCTGCCTCACTCCACTGCCATCCCTCACCCAACTACCCTCAGGCCCCATGGGATCTGCTGAGTCCTTGGAGCAGAGAAAGGAAGGGGGTGGGGATGAGACGGCTCTGACAGATCCCAGGCAAATATGGGGGGAGGGGCTGCAGGTGGGATCTTCAGGCAGCAGCGCCAGGAAGGTGGGGAGATGCGTGGGTCCCAGGCTGGCGTGTGTGCAGCCCCTATCCTGGCCTCCCCGATCCGGCTTCTGTCCTGGGCCCAGCCATCCGCCTTTTGCCTGGCACTGAATAATGTGCCTGTCAAGGGCCTGGACGGGCACCTTCCACAGGCAGGTCCTCCCTGTGTCTCTGAGGGCTTCCTCTCCACTCCCCCAATCACAGAAGGGGGCTAGAGCTCCCTGCTCTGGGATTCCAGATCCTGGGGCTGTGCAACTCCCCATGGAATGACCCCCAAGACACACACATACATACACATAGCAGTCCTGGGGGCGGGGTGGTGAGGAGATGAGGCCACCAGTGGGCTGAGGTCTGCCCTGGTGACAGAGAGCCACTGCCTTCCCCCACCACCCCAGAGTCTAATTTCCCTGGACTTCCACCCCCCATCCCCAAGACCCGCATTTCCTGGCTCTTGTCAGTGATGGGCCTCTCATCCAGGTCCCGCCTCCCCTGCCTGGCCGGGGGCGGAGTCTCCAGGCACCAGGCAGGCCTGCAGGTGCTGGGCTGGGTGAGGGGGTGCGCTCAGCAGCTGGCGTTCGAAGCGGCCCCCTCCCCCCACCCCTGCCCAGCTCTCAGCTAGAGCCTGCTTCCTGTCATCGCTGTCAGCACCCCGGGCAGAGGAGGGAGCAGGGAGTGGAGAAAGCGGAAAAGGGGCCTGAGCTCGGAGTGCGGGCAGTGCTGGGACTGGAAAACAGCTGATTAGACATGGAAGCAGGGAGAAGGATGAGAGGACTGCTGAGAACACAAGCGGAAGGACAGTGGACAGTCAGACGGTGCAACCCAGAGGGGTGTGAGAACCACAGGAGAACTTTCAGAGAGGCTGCTGACACCCTGCCCGCCCCGCCACACACACACACACACACACACACACACACACACACACACACACACACACAGTAAAAGCAAGAGCTATAGAGAAAGAGAAGCAGAGACAACCCAAGAGAAAGGAGAGGAGAGGGACAGAGACAATGTGAGATAATCAGAAATGTACACTTCAGAGAGATGGAGGGATTCAAAGATGGAGGATCAGAGATTGGAGTAGCAAGAGTTGGAACGCACAGTCACCTGGAGGAAGAGGCAGGGTATGTGGAAACAGCCCCTACCCCACCCTACATTGGTAAAGGGAAATTACCCCCAAAAGAAAATAGAGGTAGCTTCTATGTGGGCTGCAAATGGGACTTCCAGGGCTGAAGGTCGGGGTGACACCCCTATCTTTTTCGGAGACTCTTCTCTACCCATTGAAGGGCAGAAGGTGAAGAGGAGCAAGGCTCAGGCCAGGCCACTGGGGCTGATCTGACTCCATCTCTCCTTTCTCTTTTGACCACGGCTAGACAGACAGCTGAGGCAGCTGTCCTGCCCTCACTACCGACCTGTTGATTCTGGCGGAGCCTTGGAACTTCTGGGTGTGGAGGCTGCCCAAGGTCTATGTGAGAGTGGGGGGCCTTGGGTGTGGAGGCAAGGAGGGGGGGCCCCATACCCAGGTGCTAATCCCCATCCGGCCAAGGCAGAACCAGAGGCTCACTGACCTTCTTGGAGATTAGTTCCCATGGCAACAGCAGGGCAACTCGCCCCCTCACTCGGGCTAGGCCTGGGGGTGGGCGGGACATAGTCTGGGTGGAGAGGGGAGGGAACCTTCCTGAGGCATCACACAAAGTCAGGGCTGGGGGGCCCCTCTAGGATCAGCATTTAGCTTAGTTTACAGATACAAAAGTGAAGAGGGAGAGTGACCTGCCCAAAACCATCTATGGAGCCAGGAAAAGCACCGGGACCAGAAGTCAGGTCTTCAGTTCCACTCCCAAGTGTTCTTTCCAGGAGAGCAGAGGCCTGAACAAGAGCAAAGGATATTGAGATAGTCTCCTTTGACCTTCCAACCCTCCTAAACTGAGATCAGGAGCAGAGTGGGTGGCTGGAATGGGGTGAGGCAGGAAGGCTGCCCATCCTGAGTACTAGGCTGGCTCCCACAAACAAGTTTGGGAAGGGGGATGCAGGTCCCAGAGCTATGTTTGCTGCCCTGACTCCTCCCCTGACCCCAGCCCAGCCAGCCCCAGGGGGTGGGCAGAACCAAGCAGCAAAGCCAGTTAGAACTACAACCACACAACGGTAACAGCTAACATTTATTGGGTGTGTACACCAAACAAGTTCTGTGTTTTACAAGCATTTAAATCTTCACAACAGTTTTAAAGACTATTATTCCCATTTTACAGAGGGGAAAACTGAGTAGAGTGTAAGTTTAACCAACTTATAAGTAGTGGAGCTTGGACTTGAACCTGGATAGAAGTGTGACTCCAGAACCCACACTCTTCAGTGTCTGTATGATCCTGTATGATTCTGAGACCATCTTCTCTAGGTGATCGTGGAGTGAAGTGTGTGCATGTGAAAGCACGTACTTATGTATGACTCCAATCCTCAGCACAGTGCCAGGCATATAGTACTTCTTATTAAATATTTGAGAAATAAGTGAGTGAACAAATGTCTGCCCGTCGATGAGTGTGACTTTGCAGTGTCCACTGAATCCTAGGAAACTGTTCACATGTGATGCATGTACGACCCAGCCAGGTGCCTATGCTGTGTGAACGTGTGTGTATGCCTATGCCCTCTCCCTGCTGCCCTGTTTGAGCCTTGTGGCTTTGTGTCTGGGTGGTGGTGAAAACTGCGTCCCATCTCCCTGGATGGTGGCCAGTTCTCCATCCCCACAGAGGGGCAGAGAAGAAAGGCTGTTTATAGCGAATAGGACAATGGGTCTGTGCCAGTGGGGCTCCTGCCCACTCAGAACCTACCTCTTTGGGGCCCAGCAGTCCCACCCTGCCTGAGCTGAGCTGGCATCTATCTCACCTTCCTTATCTCTGTCTCCCAGGAGACCAGACCTCACAGCCCCAGGGAAAGTGCTCATCTGCCTGTTGCTGGCTCCAGACCTGGGGTGGGGGTGGGGAGTGGAGGAACAAGGCTGCAAAGGAGGGGCTAGTAATGGCACAGCGGTGTGAGAGGGCATCATTCACAGAATTTGCATCTTCAGTCACCAAACCCCTGGCTGATTTCCCAGTGAAATGAGGGGTAAGGGGTGGGAGCAGAACGACTTGAGGAGAGGGGGCCACCAGGCACTTCTCAGCTGCCTAGCAGTACTGAGAAGTCGGGCCTTTTACGGGATGAGGTTCTATATGAGGGAGATGTCACTCCTCTGGGGATAGTCAGGGCCATTACCTGGGATGGGGATTTGGGCCAGAGCCCAGGATTGAGTTTGAGGGTTCTTTGTTGGCTCTACGTGTCCCTGTATGGGATGGAGGTCTGGGTGGGATCTATGGGAAACAGGACTGGGTCTGAGGGTTTCTCTGTAGGATCTTAGGGTGCCTTATGGGATGGGTGTTTTGGTAGAATCATGAAAGGGGGAGTAGTCCTGAGGATTTCTCTGTGGAACCAAAGGTCCCTGTAATGAGATGGAGGACTGGCTAGGGTGGGGATGGGGTTTTCTGAGGGTGATGAGATCCCTATGAGATCTTAAGATCTTTTGGAATAGATCTGGGAACAGTTTTTTGTTTGTTTGTTTGTCTACCTAACCCCTGCCCCATGCCCAGAGGCTAAGGCTGTGGGTGTGGAGGAGGTAGGGGTGAGGGTGCTGAGCTGGCAAACAAAGCCACCTGTGCATCCATCCTTCAGGAAGCTCTGAGCGCAACTGATCTGGGAAAACAAATAGGACCAGCTGCTGGGGGGTGGGAGGGGGCTAGGAGGAGGTTGCTGGGGGGAGTCTGGGGGGCTGGAGCTAGAACCACTTCCCCCAAGCCTTTGGAAAAAAACAGCTTGGTACAGAAAGGAAGCTGGGAGGGGGTCCATAGTACAGGAAAGGGACAGGAGCCCAGAGTCCCATTCTGGCACACCAGACAGCCCCCACCCCCGCCTCTTCATCGTCCCTTCCCCTCAGTGGCTAATTCTTCCCTTTTTTGGTGACTTTGAGGCTCAGAGCCAGGAAGGAATTTGAGGGGATGGAGAGAACCTGAGAGAAGTCTGAAGATCTTCTGGGCAACTGGCTATTGGTGGTGTTGGTGGGTGTGCCCATTTCTGAGAGAGCTGGTGCGGACAGCTGGAACTAAAAGCCATGGACTGTAGGGTGGTGGCAGTGGGACCTACACACCATTTTCCTGATGGGGAAACTGAGGTACAGGGGAGGAGAGAGGCTGGCTAGTGCCACACAGTTACGTAGTGCAAAGCCATGATCAGAATTTAGGACCAGAAGCAGAGCAGTGGCCCTTCTCTCACACAGGGTCTCCACCCCAAATCCCAGCCTGACTCGTAATTTTAATTTGGATCTCAGCTGTACTACTTTCCAGCACTTCCCCCAAGCCTTTGAAAACACACACACACATACACCCCTCCTGCGCAATACAATCTTCTGACCAACACCTGGACTGGAAACAGCCCTCCCAAGAGGAGCCCCAACCTCCAGCGCATGCCCCGACTGCCGCAAACACAGCGTCCAGCCTCTTGACAGACTCCCCCAGCCTCGGAACTAACGCCCGCGTCACGGACCATCGCAAACGCACAGCCTGACGCACTCGCCAGAGACGCCCGCCTCCCCTCTCGGCCTCAGCCTCCCACCAACTCTTCCACCCGCTTCACGGCGCCAACTTTCTATCCAGCGCGGTCCACCCGCGCCCCCTAGTGGCTGAATTCAGAATTGCTCGATAGAGATAGGAGAAGAAAAGAGCAGGTAAGGAGAGATTGGGTTCCTCATCTCGGACCGCTGCCATAGTCTGGACTTGCGAAACCAAGTAAGACACAAAGACACAAAGAGCCCAGGACTGGCTGTTGCCTCCCTCGATAGTTCGTGTTTCCCCCTTATGCTTTTGGGGAAATTATAGCCTCTTTGTGTATCTCCAAACCTCCCCTAAGGTAGGGAGTTCAGGGGACTGGGCATGGTTCCCAGTAATCCGCAGTCAAACCTGGCTGTGGTTGTCCCTGCTCTGACTCAAATCCTCCTAACTTGGGCTTTACTCCCTGTGTTCTAGGGCCCTGTACTCTTAACATTCACTTTCATACACATTGTGAATCTCAAGAGCAGTTCTTCACCGGAGAAAAGAGAGACCAAAGGGAGACTCTGGCTGCTCCCAGCACCTGTTCTCGGCATCCCAGAACTTTAGGGGTGGGGAGGTTGGTAAGATGGGCAAACCATTACCCCTGCACTTTCACTGTAGAATCTCCCCATGGACATTGGACTCAACTTGACCACCTTGTTCACTCACTCATTCGAGTTTTTTGAACACCTACTATGTGTCCAGCCCTGTGCTAGGTTTGAAGGTAACAAGACTGACACAGCCCCGCCCCTTAAATGGAGCTTACAGCTAGTATAAAAAGAGGCACTCAGCACATAAATAAAAGATGAGAAAGTCAACTTTACAGTGATAAACATTATAAAGAAAACAGCGTGACTTGATGGACAGTAAAGGCAGGACCAGTAACAAAGGAGCCAGCCATGCCAAAATCTTGTTAACTAAGACACTCCAGGTAATGAGAACAGCAAGTGCAAAGGCTGAGAGGTGGGAATGAACTTGGCAGTGGGAGAAAGGATTGAAGGCCAGCGAGGCTAGACTTTCAGGAGTGGGGATGCCTGCATCTGGCCTGTGAGCTTTTTTAGTCTCAGGACGTTGGGTGGCAAGAGCACTGGCTTTGGAATTCTAATCTTGCTCTGACACTGACTAGCCATGTGAATTTGGACAAGACCCTGAACCTCCTCAAGCCTCAGTTTCCGTATCTATATACCCAAACCTACCTCATTGGACTGTTGTTGAGCCTATGAGGAAAGCACTTGGCTCATGGGAACAACAAATATTTGTTCCCTTCTCACTCACCCCTCCACTTCTGCTGGAATATCGCTTCCATTAAAGAAAACTCACAATTTTGCCAGAAGCCTTTGTATCTCACTGACAGCTGTGTGGTTAGGAAATTCTGCTGCAACTTGTGAGGAATTATCCTGCCTGGAACCTCCGTTGGGGCCCCAAACCTCTCCCCTCCTCTTTCCCTCCCCCTGTCCTCATCCTTCCCGGACCACGGGGCACTGGGATTGGGGGCAAGAGCCTAGAACCTACAGTTAAAATAGAAGCCCAGGTTCACAACTCAGCTGGGCCACCTCCTCGACAAGATTCCGGAACCGTCTGGGCCGCAGCTTCTTCTGAGAAATTGAGGGCAATAGCCGCCTACCTCACTGGGTCGGTGCGAGAATTAGCTGAGATCACGCGTGTAAAAGCTGCGAGCAGAGCGCCTGGTCTGAACTAGGCGCTCAGTAATCGGTTGCTAGCTCTCAAGTAGACGTCGGGACCGGAGCCCCCAGACCCTGGAGCTCTGTCTGACAGATGGCAGCGTGGCGGTTCCGGCCGCGCTAAGGTTGAAACGTTCTTCTTACCTACCCTAGCGAGCCACTCCTTTAGTTACTATTTATTCCTAGGCGCTTGGTAAATCCGCGCGCTCGCTCAGGCAGTTCACGTTTCCCCGCGCTCGGCGCCTCCTTGCGGCGAGTCCTGGTCATCGCCCCTTCTCCGCCCCTCGATACAAGAAAACTAGGGGAACGTGGTGCCGGGTCTGGGAACTCGAGTTTGGGAGGAAGGGGACTGCAGTGGAACATTTAGGGGAAAGAGGACTGTGAGCGGTGTAAGAAAAGTCGCTTGCGGGGAGCCCCTAGCGTGGCCCAAAAGAGAGGCCTCAACCTAGGGCTGAAGAAAAGGTGGAGTTTAGATGTTGGGAAGAACTTCCGCGCCCCGAGTTCGGAATGCACAGTTTTACCTTTATCCCCGAGGGTCTGGGCCAGGGAGGGCGCGTTCTGCTCCGAGGTCGGGTGCGCCTTGCCTGGCTCAGGCCCCCCCCAAAAAAAGAAAGAGCGGAGTCAGCCTCGGCTGTAGCGGGCGCGGGACTTGTGCCTCAGCACGGTTTATTGTAATCCCCGGGGCTGGGGCCAGATCGGCGGCTTCGGGGAAAGCCTCGGCTCCCCAGGAGACATCAGACTGCAGACTGCCCGCCGACTCAGCTCTCCCCTCCCAGCGAGGGAGGGGGCGAGGCCAAGTATAAAGCCCTGCATGCTCCAGTCGCGCGCAGCCTTTCCAATTTCCGTCAGTATTTCTGTCAGTACGGCGCTCATCTACCGGGTGAATGCTGGGTGCTCGGGCTGGGTCTTTTCCGGGCGGGGGAGAGCGAGATGAGGGAGAACCAGCCCAGGTCCAGCTCCCGGGTCCTTCACCCTAATCCGGTTGATCGGGTCTGGGGGGAGAGTGCTCGCGAGACGCTGAGCACTTTGTCCCATCCTTCTTGCTGCAGCGGCATGAGCAGCGCCCCCGCGCAGGGCCTGGCGCCGGCCTGTCTCACGCTCCGGGACGAGGAGGACCTCCAGGGCCGTCGCTGCCGGCTGCTGAGTGACTGCGCGAACATCTGTGAGCGCGGAGGCCTGCGCAGGGTGCGCTCTTCCAAGGTGGAAAACGGCTCGTGAGTGATCGACCCGGCGCTGATGGGCTGGTTTGGGGGCTTGGGGCTCCCCTGGCTCAAGCTCCGAGCATGGGAACTCAGCTTTCAGCAGTCCTCCGTTCCCCAGACGGTAAGCCCTGCCTGAGAGAGACCCGCCAAATGCGAAACCCCTTGTCCTCCTGAAAATGCCCCACCCGCCGCAAGATAAATCATAAGAGTGTATGTATCCTTACGTGAGCCGGAGATGAAGGCGAGAAGCGACTCTTTGCGGGGGGTGGAGGGGTGGGGCTGTGGGGCCAGCTTGAACCCAGAAGTGGTTCCCAGTGTGGTTCTGTCTTCTCCAAAGTTTTGCTCAGTACAAAGTTAAAAGGCTCTGCGCTACGTTTAACAAAAGAAGCCAAATCTCGTCCGCTAGCCCCACCCTAGTCTCCTAGAGCCTGGGGCTCTCAGGGAAAGCTGAGGCGCGGAGCTATAGCAGGTTCTTGCTATCACAGATTGCTACCACAGATGTGGGGCGGGGCTTTCTACACCTACTTTTGTAGGTATCTAAATCCTTGTTGTAGAAGCGCTTGGTCTGGTAATCTTCACAAGCTGGAAAATTCCATTCAACCTAGGGGCACTGAGCTGGAAGCCTGGACTCCTCAAACCCCTGGTAGCAGCCTCTTTAGGGTCTTTAGCCTCTAGAGGGGCTGGATTGATTGTTATGCGATGGGTATGTCAGGGAAAGGGTCTGGGGTTAGAGAAAAAGATCGGTTTCTCAGTCTTTTCAATCACAGGATGCCAAGAGTTGGGGGGCGGGGAGAAGGAATATAGCTGGGGTAGAGGCCTCCCAGCTTCCCTTATCTTTCTCCAGTTGGGTGGTGTATGAATACCCCGACTTCCAGGGACAGCAATTCATTTTGGAGAAGGGTGACTCTCCTCGCTGGAGTGCCTGGAGCGGCAGTGGCGGCCACCACAGTGACCTCTTTCCGGCCAGTGCGCTGTGTGGTGAGCACAGCCTTCCCCCTCCTCCTTTGCCTCCTAGCTCTTAGCTCCAGGCCCTTGTCACACCATGGAGCCTCAGAAAAGTCGTCCACTCACTGTGTGAGAGTGTATAAACACAACTCCTAGATGGGTGGTACCAGAGGGATCTCCTTAAATCTAGAATATGGGCCTAAACCAGGCGCTAGGTATCAGCACCACGGACAGCGCTGAGACCATGCCAGACTTGAGCACGCATGGAATTCCTCACGTCCAGTTGTTGGCAAGTGTGAGCAAGTTCCTCTGTCATCACACAGCCTTGTGGGGTCTGGGTAGCTGCTGTTAGCTTCATACACTGGTGTGGAAATCTGGCTCAGAGGGGCAAAAAGACTTGCCCCAGGTCACAAGGGTTAACATGAAGATGCAACTAGAACTCAATCCAGGGATCAAGGCTGAGAAGGGGTCTCTCTCTCTCTCCTTTCTGTTAGGGGAAAGGTTATTAATAAATCAAATACACTGAAGGGGAGGATTTCACTTACCATTTGTGCTGACTTAGGTGCTATACTGGTTAGATTTTGTGCTGGGGCTGGAGGGCAGAGAGCAGGTGCTGACTCAATCCAGTTTCTCCATTCCAGGAGGCCAAGGAGCCCTGAATGGGGAAGGACCTGGGACTACGGAAACCCAGACCCAACCAACACTGAGGCCCTGACCTGTCTAGTCTGACTCTACCGTCCAACACCCCTTAGTGGGGCCCTCCCCTGTGAGAAGCTGCCCAGGGTGCTGGGCAGATTGTGTAGTCAGCGAAGACCTTAGTGAAACTCTCTTGGTTAATGAATCAGATTTCTCTCAAGACCTCGGATTTTCCTCCTGAAAAATAGGTCAGTGTCACAAGATGCTTTCTAGCCCTGACCTGGGGGTGTCGCTGGGACAACCTCCCCACCCCAGTCTTACCACCTTAACCCAAAGCCATAGAATGAACCAGGCTTGGGAATCTCTGAGCATCCCAGCGTCCTGGACTGCTAGGGAGCTAATGGAATAAACTCTGAGAGTGTTTGTGGAGCAAAAGTGTTTGCACAACTTGTGTTGGGCAGCAGAGTTGGGGGAGTGGGGCTGAGAATGTATCCATTAATACCTTTTTGGAGGGCCTGACCCCTACCTTCCTGTGTCGCAGAACCACAGTGACAGCCGTGTGACATTGTTTGAGGGAGACAACTTCCAGGGCTGCAAGTTTGAACTCAGTGATGACTACCCACCCCTGCCCTCTGTGGGTTGGGCCCACGAGGATGTGGGTTCTCTCAGAGTCAGCTCTGGAGCGTGAGTCTTAGGACTGGAATAGGGGAGATGAGAACAGGCTGGCAATGGGACCAGGCAGGAGGGTGAGGAAAGGTGATGGGCATTCTAAGAGGCATGGTAAAGAGATCTGGTAGGGACTGGAAGACAGAGGGAAGTGAGGTGATGGGAGACTTGGAGGCAAGGGAATGTACAATGGCAGAGACAGACTTGGAGGGAAGGGCAGGTCCTAGGAGCATAAGAGTTAGAGGAACAATATGGGGGTAAAAGAAGGCATTGAAAAACGGATGAGGGGGCCATGGGGGATGGGAATAAGACACAAGGTGAGGAAGGTGATAGGAAGACATGGAGTAGTGTGTAGGGCAGGGAGAGAAACTTAAGCAACGGTTTTGGAGCTGGGACAGGAGGACTACTGATGGAGGACACCCATGAGGGTGGGGGCAGAGCCTACTTACCGCCCCTGTGCCCTCACTCGTCTAGGTGGATGGCCTACCAGTATCCAGGCTACTGGGGCTACCAGTACCTATTGGAGCAGAACTGGCATGGTGGGGACCTCCGTACCTACAGCAAATTCGGCCCCCAGGCCCCCAGCGGGCAGCTGCAGTCCATTCGGAGAGTCCAGCAATAAGCCCCATGGCCCCAGCACCTCTCCTGAGGACCCTCAATAAAAGCTCCTGAACCTGCCTGCCTTTCTTGCCTCTTTCTTATCTTGTTTTGTGATATCCATCCTCATCCTTCTGAGGGTCCTTCTCTGCCCACCTGACCCTCCTCTTGGGTTCCAGGACTCTTGTTTATGGAGCATAAACTGGCTTAGGATGTGTGTGGCTACACTCTGATGAGGCTGAGAGGAAAGGGCTGGTAAGAACCCCGGACATCCTGTTAACTACAATCAGCCCCACGGTTCTCCTTGTTAAAGGTGTATCAGCTCAGGCCAGGGGTACTGCTGGCCCAGATGGCACCTTTGCCATCCTCTGGTTGGGGTGCACACAGTGACACAGCAAGGCTCAAAGCTGAATTTCAACCCCCCCACATACCCTGGGCCAGGCACCCTCATTCAGGACAGGACCTCCTTAACTCTATGCAGGGGCTCTGTTGGGTTCCTCTTTAACCCATAGGGCATTTTCAACCTTTATTGTAACCCTGGCTCCCTCTCTGGCCTAGGGAAGCCTGTACCCCTCTCCCAGCCTTTATACAATTTCTACCTTATAGAAGAGCAAGGGGGTGAGAGGAAGAATTAGTGGGAGGTTCCACTGTCTCCCAGGTCCTTCTAAGGAGGAGACTGCCTCTCTGAGCAGAGCCTCCAGAGCCTTTTTCTGGATAATCACAATCCCTCACATGGTTTGAGCTCCCACATTTACAAGCTTTGCATACCCCTCCTTTCAGCTGTCCCAAACAACCTCCTCTTCATTCTTCCTTCTCTTTCCTCACTCTTCAGACAACGGGTGAGCTGGAGAAGCCACCCCTTAAGCACTGATCGAAGTGAGCCTGGGTTCCAGGCAGGAGGCAGAAGCCCACAAACATAGTGGGGTGAGTGTGGCAGCAGCCAGCAGAGTCCCTATCACTAATGTAGTGTCTTCCCAGGTCCCTCTTTTGCCCAATTAGCGATACCCTCAGTCCCACGTAGGCAGAGTCTCCATGTGCCTCAGGGATGCTGGTGTTTTCAAGTCCCTAGTGGACCTGTCAACGGGAAGAGGTGGTCCAGATTGTCGCCCTTGCCCAGGGGAGGCCGGGCGATGTTGGAGAACAGTGAGATTTGGATCTGGGAGTCCCCAGGGGCCCAGTTGTGCAGGTATCTGTTCCCTTGGGAAGAGCCTTGGATCAGAGTCAGAACACCTGGGACTCAATCATATAGCACCCTTGAGCCTCAATTCCCTCTCCTATGAACTGGGGCTACTGATCTCTGCCTTGTCTGTCACAGGGATGTTGTGAGGATTCAATGAAAAACCCCTCAAAATGCTTGTGGTGCTATGGAAAAGCACTGGGGCAGCCAACTAGGACCCTCCTTCCCCTGCCTCCCCACCATGGATCCCAGGATTCGGTCAGGAAGCTAAGGGACAGATCTCTAGGTGGGGCATGAGTTCCTCTTTCTGCTTTACACCTTGGGGAGGTCTAGGGTCCATGGCCCCTGTTGCAGTTGATCCTCCTAACACATATGCTTCATTCACTTCACCAGTGAAGAAACGAGCTCCTCTGAGAGGGAGAAGCCTCTCCTCTGACAGAGAGGTCACCTATTTAATTGGTGACGAAGCCAGGAGTTGAACACAGGGCTCCTGACTCCAAATCCAGGCTGTTAAGTGGAGGCTGACCTGAGCTGTGGCTTAAAGCCTCGTGCCTCAGCAGAGCCCCAAACCTTTGTGGGCCCCAGAGGAGCCTGGTCACAGATTCTTAATTGACTCTTTCTGGGATACTAATAATAGCAATAGCTAAATGTTTGAGCAGTCAGCATAATTCTGTATGGTAGGTCCTATAATTCCCATTTTACAGATGAAGAGACTAAGGTACAGAGGTTACTTAACTTCCCCAGAAATCACACAGTTAGAAAATGGGGGACCCAGAGTTGAATTCAGACAAACTGGCCTCAGAGTCCAGCAGCCCATCTCCCCACTCCTTACTTTTGGGGCAGGCAATGGGCGAAGGGATATCTGGTCTCCACCATCAGCTGAGCTGCCCTCCTTCTAGGAGGGTTTGTGGCTGCCAGAAAGCCAGCAAGATGGCTGCAGGAACTGGCAGTGTGACCCTGAACAGGGCACTCCCTGTCTGTCTCCAGGTATCAGTGACCCCACCTGTACAACCAGGGAGTTGGGGGAGCTAATGCTTGTAGCTGCCTTTGCAAGCACAGACCTTGTAGGTTTTCTGGGACCCAGGGGTCTAACTCTGCTCCCCACACTGGCAATTAAGTATGGGTGGGGGGTGCAGAGGCCAGGCTGGGCCTGAGTGTTTTCACCTTTTCCCTCCCATTCCAGGCAGGCTGATGGTCTGCAAAACCCTGTGGGACCTGTGCCCTGCCTGGGACAAAGGCCAAAGGGCATGGAGGAGGGCAATTCTTGTCTGGTGCAGCCAAGACCCAGGTAGTGTCGGGACAACTCTCACCACCTCCCCCCACACACAAACTCTTCCTGGAGCCGGCCTACCCTGTTAGCACCTGCGTCTTCATTGAGGCAGGGGCTCAGGGCCTGAGGTGTTGATCCTTCACCAGTTCAAAGCTGGGATGTCTGGATAGAACCTCACTCTGAGAGCCTCTCCCTTCTGCCTCAGTCTTCCGCTGAGAGCATTAAGTGGGTGAACCTTGCTGCTTCCCCACTCTCCCAGCTCTGACCTCCTTCTCCTTGTTTTCTATCTGGGGAAGCAATAAGAAGGCAAGCCCACTCTCAAAGCCCTTGCCTCCTGTGAAGCCCCGAGTGTGGTTTCCAAGGAGCATTACAACCTCTCATCTTTGCTCTCACTGGATTCCACATCCACATCCTGAAGCCCCCATCCCTGTCCCATGAGGGTCCTCTGGAGCCCTGGGATCCCTCATTTGCCCCTCGGCTCTGCCTCTCACACTCCTCCACGGCTCCTTTGCACCCTGTACCAGTAAAGACAGATGCTCCAGCAGTGACAGCAAGTGAGCAGGGATCCTGCAGGACCCACGGAGTTAGACGTTCCAGCCATCCTCAGTCAGGTACCCCAGACCAGGCATCCTGCAGGAAACCTGCCCACTCTAATCCACGTGCCCTGGAGTCCCAGGCCTACTCTCCTCCTGGGCTGAAGCAGTGGGAGAGAAAAGATGACCAATTCTGAGAGTAACTTCCAGGTACTGCATGGCTGCAGGTGGGCTCCTGGCCCAGAGCCTCGTCCTTCTTCAGCTCGTGTTCCTCCTCAGCGGCCTCTCTAGAGTCAGGAAGGCCCCCAGGTACTCGGAGATTCCAGGCCACCTGGGAACTACGTCAGCTTTGCGAATACACAACCAGTGTCTTTGCCCTTTTTTTCAGGGCGGATTTCAGCCTCCACTCCATCCCCCACTCCACCCCACCCCACGCCCACTGGGGCCTCGACCAGCACACAACCCTGTTTTAGTCCCTCCACTCCTGTTAGCACAAGGTGCCAACTGCAGTTTGGTTCAGGGGTAACCAGGATGGGAGTGGCGGTGAGGGTGAATGGTAGGTCGCCTGGGATGACAGAGGGCGGGAAGGATGGGAGCGCAATAGTTGTGGCAGAAGGGGAAGGGGGGTCATGAGCTGACTGTATGCCACAGATCAGTGGGGAACAAATGAATGAGAAAAGGAGGATTAGGACGGAGAGGAAGAGAGGAGGAGGGGGAGATGGGAGTGGGAGAGACTAGATGGAAGAGAGACCTAGAAAGCGGAAGGAGGGCAACCCGCTGGAACTTGTGGGGGACATGCCCCAGCGCTGGCCCAGAGGCCTGGGAGCCCTGGAAAGGCTGGAATCGGGCGAAAGCAAGAGGCAGACAGGGAAGGAGATCATGTCTCTAGGGAAGAGCAGAGAGTGGGAGAGGAGGAGGGGGTAGAAGGCTGGGAGGGGGGCTGAGATAAAGGGAGCAACGGCTGCCCGGCCCGGGAGCGCAGCGACAGGCGAGAGGGAGGGAAGCGGAAATTTAAAAGTGAAGATGCAGATAACGCAGCCTGGAGACGGCAACCCGGGTGGGGATGGGAGGAGGAAGGGGGAGGAGAGTGGAGCGGTGCGGGGAGCGAGCATCGACGGGAAGAAGGGGCTGTGGCCCGGAGTGTCCGAGGTGGGGCCGGGTACTCCGCCCCATCGATGTTTGCTGAGAGTCAGGGAGGCGGAAAAGAAACACGCTCCTGACCCCCATCAAAGCGCAAAGCCCATCCCCCGCGCGTCTCCGGGCTGCCGGGGCGCGGGGGGCTGCCGGGTGCGCTTGGCTGCCGCGCGGCACGACGGAGACTTTATTGCGATGGGAAGATAAGAGGGGCGGGGGCGGGGTCCGGGGGGCCGAGGCGGCAGCGCTTTAATTAAAACGGAAATTGCGGCCCCTGCCCGCGCGGGGGGCCGGAGGGTTCCAAGCAGCGTGGTGGCTGGGAGCGTAGCTCCAGGACCCCCTCCGTCCCCCGCCACACCCGGGCAGTCCCCTCCCGCCAGGCCCAGCTGGACCTGGCGCGGTCTCCATCTCCCTGTCACCCGCGGTCGCCTAGGGCGGGGATCGGTGCCCCGGAGCGCAAAGCCTGACGCGTCCCCCCTTTCTCATTCCCCCCTCCCACCGCCCAGCCTCTTGGCTGCGATGAGACAGAGCGGCGCCTCCCAGCCCCTGCTGATCAACATGTACCTGCCAGGTACCAGGGACCAGCCGGGGGCTGGAGGCACCAGGGCGGGAAGTCTGGGCTGAGCCATGGGAGAGGGATGCTGGGGTCCAAGGGAAGGGGCGCGGCCCAGAGACTTGGCGTGCTGGAAGGACTAAGCAATCTAGGGCATTGAAGGATGTTAAAGGCAGATGTAGAGCTTTGGGGCTTTACATGTGAGGTCCAGAGGACTCGAAGTGAGCAGATCGGGACCTTGGGGGACCAAGGGCTCCAGCTCAGGGGCTGAAAGAGCCTGGAGCCGGAGCAGGGATCTTTGGTGTGGCGCGGGCAGTGTGGGGAGGTCGTGGTCCGCGGGGCGTCGCCCCTGCGCCCTCGTGGCTTCTCACCTCCGTGCTCCGAGCGTTCCCACCAGCCTAGCCTTCCAGGCGCCCTCCTTTCCTCTCCGATGGGCTCCGTGCGCTCCCGCTCGGCTGTCGCAAACACCGCTCGGCTTTATAAGGCTCCCGCCGGCCCGTTCGGAAAGCGGATTTCCTTTTTCCTGGACGCGTTTCCTGACTTGGGCATTATGGAGGGGCTCCGCGCGGCGCGCGCCTGGGCCAAGCTCCGGGAGGAGGAGCCCGGCAGCTCCGGCCCCCAGCCTCGGGCCGGGAACCTAAGCACCGCTTCTCAAGACTTGGCCGGGGCCCTTTGGGTCAAGCCCACAACCTCCGCCTGGGTCCGCCTGACTATATTCTTCTTCTGCCACAGATCCCGTCGGAGACGGTCTGTTCAAGGAAGGGAAGAGCCCTGGTTGGGGGCCGCTGAGCCCTGCGGTACAAAAAGGTGAGCTGGCTGGCAGACTGGGTGAACAGAGCAGGGATGAGGACAGTGGTGAGAGCCAGGGCACCCATTCGAGAAGGATGGGGGCCACCGCTACCAGAACAGAGGAGGAAAGCGATGTGCAGTGCTGGGCTCTAGGAAACGGAGGACCCGGACATGGTTGTAGAAAGATTGGGGGTGGGAAGGAGGCATTCACTTGGCCTTGGGTTCCTGCATCTTCCGAGTCCCAGCGCTGGGCTTGCAGGCCAGGGCAGGGCGAGAGGATCCTGGCCCCCACTCACTCTTTCCCCTGCTGTGGGGACAGGGCTGAGGCGCTTGGCGTCCTTTCCCTGCTGAGAGCAGGAGAGAAAGGCCTCAGCACTGCTGGGCAAGGGGACCTGCAGATTTACTCCCTGGCCACTGCAGGCCACATCACCACTAGCCCGGGCCTGCACCTATCTGCCTCACTGACCCGCACCAGACAGGTTTTGCAAGCCACGAAGGCTGGGTCATTACAGTTGATTTCTAGGTTCATAATCAGCTCTCTGCGGGTGGCTAGATTACCCTTGGCTTTGGCTTGTTGGTGGCAGAGCCTGGCTGGCCTTCCAGGCAAAGCTTCCTCACAGCCCCTCACCCAATTAGTACCCTAGATCTCACCAAGTTACAGTAAAAACAAGGTTGGCAACTTCTTTATCCCAAAGGGAACGTGACCCAACAGGAATGGGTTTCCAGGCCTCTGTTGCTCCACATCAGTGCCAGCCGCACATTTTTACTCAAATCTTCCCTTGCTTCTGATCCTAAACTCACTGCTCCCTAGCTGGAACCAGGCAGCTCCTCGCTGGGCTCATTGGAGGGACTGGGGTTGAAACTGTGGAGGTCAGCATCTGGGCTCTGAGCGAGTCATTGAAAAAGGAAGACAGGTTCGCCAGGTTCCATTTGAAGCAATAATCAGACAACTTCGTGGAAAATCCATTTTATTCTAAAAGAGGGGGTGTAATTGAGTCAATATTTTTCTCTGCTTGTCTGACTGAGGCTCCAAGACTGGGGAGCCAGAGTTCTGGGGTGTCCTGCTCCCATCATGCGCATATCCGGGAAAAACCTCCTTGCCGCTCCCAGTCCCAGAATCTGGAGAGGGCAGAAAAGCCTGGAGGTGGATCAAAGATGGGAGAAGGCAGGGAGCCAAGCACAGCGGCTTCCGAGTCTCAGCTCCTTTCCTCAGAGCTTTGCATCTCCCCCAGGAAAGAATGACATCTTTGCAGGCTGGGAATCCCGCCTGTTTCGAAAAAGAGGCCCAACATTTTTAGCGCCAGCGCAGCGCTCAGCGCACCAGACCGTGCTGGAGGGGGGGAACCTTCAGAGGCTGCCCCTCCTCTCACGCATAGAGGACCACTGTCCTCATTCCTGTATGACGTGGTACCACAAGGAAGCCAGCTACCACCTCTTCCCCATCTCAGGCCGCCGTCCAACTGTATGTCTTTGGGGGCTGGGCCTTGTCGGGGACCAGGGTGGTCCTGCTGCACGCCTGCCTCTTCTCTCTGGATCTCCGGATGTGGTCCCGCTGGAATGTGGCCGCCTAATCTTACCTGGGCAGGCTACCCCGCGAGGTTGTGCAGGCTGTGTCCTGAATTGGGACTCCCTGCCAAGGCTGCAGTAGGGGCTGATATCCAGTTCTTGCTTACTTCCGAGAGAGCCGGTGTGTCTCACTGCGCTGCTGGCTCCTTGCAGAGGAGCTGATGTTTTGCCCTCTGCCCCCACAAAGCCACGCATCTGGGGGGCTGAGTCCTCCTAAGTGGAAGCCGTGTTTCCATTGTGGAAAATCTCGGTAATGGCTAGGACAGCCTTGCTGATCAACCCCTCCCTGGCCAGCCGCTCCCGCTGCCCCCAGCTACGCAGCTGGATTGAGCCTTTCCCTCCCGGACACCGGGTGCCCCAGGCTTGGTCAGTTTCCCACCTTATCTCCAGCCTCCCCCATTCCGCCTGTGGCTGACTGCCCTCCTCCCCGCAGGCAGCGGGCAGATCCAGCTGTGGCAGTTTCTGCTGGAGCTGCTGGCGGACCGTGCCAACGTCGGCTGCATCGCGTGGGAGGGCGGCCACGGCGAGTTCAAGCTCACGGACCCAGACGAGGTGGCACGGCGCTGGGGCGAGCGCAAGAGCAAACCCAATATGAACTACGACAAGCTGAGCCGCGCACTACGCTACTACTACGACAAGAACATCATGAGCAAGGTGCACGGCAAGCGCTACGCCTACCGCTTCGACTTCCAGGGCTTGGCGCAGGCCTGCCAGCCGCCACCCGCGCACGCCCACGCCGCCGCCGCGGCCGCCGCCGCCGCCGCAGCCCAGGACGGCGCGCTCTACAAGCTGCCGGCCGGCCTCGCCCCGCTGCCCTTCCCCGGCCTCTCCAAACTCAACCTCATGGCCGCCTCCGCCGGCGTCGCGCCGGCCGGCTTCTCCTACTGGCCCGGCCCGGGCCCAGCCGCCACCGCCGCGGCCACTGCCGCGCTCTACCCCAGCCCGGGCTTGCAGCCTCCGCCGGGGCCCTTTGGCGCCGTTGCCGCCGCCTCGCACTTGGGAGGCCATTACCACTAGACGGGGCGGCCGGGTGCTGCGCGGTCTCTCCCAGACGCCCAGAGCCTCGCTCAGTCCCATCCACGTCCTGGGGAGGGGGCCCGATGCCTCGCCACCGTTCCTTTGACCTCAGATTTGACTCCACCCGCTGCACCTAGCCCCGGGGGAAGGGACCTGAAACCTTCTCAGTCTTCCTTTAACAGTGAATTTGCCTCCGCCTCACCTCCCAAACCCCAGGGAAAGGTGGCTGTGTCCCCCGCTCCAACCAATTCCTCTAACCTCCATCTTCTTCTAGACTCCAGAACCCTAAAGGGGGTTCCCGGGCTTCCCGTGTTTTTCTCCCCTCCGCCTGCACTTCTGCCTCGCTACTGGAAGCTGCCTCCATCATGACCCCTCTCTTTCGAATTCCAAGTCTTTTCTCATGTTTTCTCTTCCCAACGGAGCTGCCCGGATCCCAGGATATTGGAGGCCCCGCCCAGTCCACTTTCTCCTCCTGGGCACCTCAGCGGGCTTGGTAAGGGCCACTGCCCCCCATGACTCACCTAGGTAGCCCGTCCCTCTTCCTCCCTACCCTACCCTCTCGCAGGACAATGACTCAGTGTATTTCTATTCCCTTCCAGGCCCATTAAAGTCCCCAATTCCCCCCTGCCTCCTCTCTCAGTTCTTTGTTGCACCAGAACCTTTTTTCATTGGGGGGGGGGGAGAGGTGAGATACCCAGCTCGGGCCTGCGCAGAAAGGCCTGCCGAGGAAGAGCTGGAGAAGATGAGGGCAAGAGGCTGGGGTGCTACCGGAGGCAAGCGACGAGTCCCTGGTGGGTGGGCTCCTAAGAGAGACACGCCCTGCTGTAGTCGCCCCCCCACACACACACTAACCCGGCAGTGAACCCCAGCCTGGCTCACCCTCCTTGCCTTGCACCCACCCCCTCACTCCACTCCATCCTAACTTCGTCCCAACGCAGACCAGCACCCACCTTCCCCCACGTCACCCATCCTTCCACCTGGCCTTCACCTCATCCCAAACTCCATCCCACCTTGTTTCGTCTTCACACCATCTCAACCTTTCCTCAGTCACTCCCATTTCATCCCCTTCCCCACCTCCACTGCCCTCCTCATCTTACCCTCACTCACAAACCGCCCCCCAGCCCGGGATCTCGCTATCTTTTCTCTGGATCTGCCTCCTCATTTTCAGGAGGGAACCACCACCCTTCCACACCTGCCGCTCCCAGCCGGGGCTTGCTGTGGCACCTGCTTTCTCGCGGGTGGCGCGCACCCTCTGCTGGTGGGAGGAGGATAAAGCCCAGGCAGGTTTGGAAGCTAAGCCTGGGAAGGCTTGCACGCGGCGCGGTGGAACCTCAGGCGTCTCCCCGACAGAAGACCGAGGACCCCGACGCTTCCAGGCTACCTATGGCCTTCAGACAGGAGGGCGAAAGGAGGGAGTCCTAGCCCTGCATCCCAGGTCCGGGCTGGGGAAGTCCAGGTAGTGGGTCATTCTTCTGGCCGGGCCTTTTTCCTTACCTGAAGTGAAAGAGTGGACTTAGAGCTGCACAACTAGGCAAGCCCCTTGCTCCCCCTTCCCCATGGTCCTGGTGTTTCTTTCCCAGGGGAACGTATCTTCCTGGACCAAAGGTTCCTCTCTGGTTGGTGGGAGAATGCCTGGGCTCCCACAAGGTAATTGAGATTTCCTGTGCCCTGTGGGCAGGAGGGGAAATGCGGATAGAAGGCAAGACAATTAAGTGCAGCCAGAGCCTGAATGCCCCTTCCTAAAGAGTGCTGATGAGACCATCCCGGTCCACATAAGGAAAAAGTCTTGAATTCTTTACCTTTATCTTGTGTGGGTTTTTTTTAAAGATTTTATTGGGGGGGGGGGCGGCCCGGTGGCTCAGGCAGTTAGAGCTCCATGCTCCTAACTCCAAAGGCTGACGGTTCGATTCCCACATGGGCCAGTGGGCTCTCAACCACAAGGTTGCCAGTTCAATTCCTCGAGTCCCGCAAGGGATGGTGGGCTCTGCCCCCTGCAACTAAAATTGAACATGGCACCTTGAGCTGAGCTGCCTCCCCGATGGCTCAGTTGGCTGGAGCACGTCCTCTCAACCACAAGGTTGCTGGTTCAACTCCCACAAGGGATGGTGGGCTGCGCCCCCTGCAACTAGCAACCGGCAACTGGACCTGGAGCTGAGCTGCGCCCTCCACAACTAAGACTGAAAGGACAACAACTTGAAGCTGAACGGCACTTTCCACAACTAGGACTGAAAGGACAACAACTTCACTTGGAAAAAAGTCCTGGAAGTACACACTGTTCCCCAATAAAGTCCTGTACCCCTTCCCCAATTAAAAAAAAAGATTTTATTGGGGAAGGGGAACAAGACTTTTTTGGGGAACAGTGTGTACTTTCAGGACTTTTCCAAGTCAAGTTGTTGCCCTTTCAATCTTAGTTGTGGAGGGTGCAGCTCAGCTCCAGTTCCTGTTGTCAGTTGCAGGGGGCACAGCCCACCATCCCTTGTGGGAGTTGAGGAGTGGAGGAGTTGAACTGGCAACCTCGTGGTTGAGAGCCTGCGTTTCAACCAACTGAGCCATCTGGCACTGGCCCATTTGGGAATCGAACCCGCAGCCTTCGGGCGTTAGGAGCACGGAGCTCCAACCACCTGAGCCACTTGGCCAGCCCCGAATCTTAATTTCTTTTCATTTTATTTTAACTTTGTTTTTTCTTGTTTTCCAAATAACACATACACGACAGACACAGTTTGGAAAATCCACATTTAAGGCTTCCATTAAATATTAGTTGGATGAAGAGTGTAATGAAACATGTGAAAAAGTCACCACAGTCCTATTACACAGAGGCTACTAGTCATAACTCTTTGTTACAGTCTCCTTCCTTTCCTCTGTGCCTTTTAGAATTTAATGGTCTCCTGCTCTAGTTGCCTAACATTCTGGCTTCAGTGTGTTCCACGTCATTATGCCTTATTGATCTCATGGGGTGGGAGGGGAGACTCACCATTCCAAGGAGCAGATGAGTCAAGGGAGGAGTCCTCATTGACTTGGAGAGAGAAAGAGGAAAGGGCCTCTTTGCAGGGGGCAGGAAGCTGGGAGGGAGAAAGAATGCACTGGGGAGACAGAACTAGGTTCCAGAAAGATCTGGGCTGCTAAGAATTATGGTTTGAATGTAACAAGGTGACATTTCCTGGCAAAGAGTGTAAGGCCCTGCCCTTAGATCTTTAAAATAAATGATAGGAGGCCAGAGTGTGAGGCATGGCAAGGGCAGGATTCAGTAGAGCATGTGTGTAAATTTGTGGTATCTTAGTCAACACAATATTAAATGGGAGCCTGCAGGGTGAATGCAGAAAAATAATTGTGATCTGAGGATGTACTGATGGAGCTACGGCACCTAAGATGAAGGAAATGATCCCCTTGCTCTAATAATTGTGCGCCTGGCATATTGTACATGATGTTAGATAACACTTTCAGGAAAGACCAAATGGAGAACATACAGAGCAGAGGATCCAGGAAGTGGAGAAGAAGAACACTGGAGAACCAACAATGGAAGATGTGGTCTGGAAAATCAAAGTGGGGAAAAGGGCACAGAGCTGTCCTCAATTACTCAAAGAGCTCTCCTGTGGCAGAGGAGCAAGATGAGTACGAGCGGGGCAGTGTCACTGCTACACATAGTAGGAAGCCACAGTAAGACAGGTGTGTCAACTTGATTTAATGAAGAACCTTCTGCCATGGAGCTAGTCGGATGAGGAGTGTTCTGCTCCCGAAGTGTTCAGACCCTTCCTTGGAAGATTGCGTGGGGAGGTGGAATGGGTGACTTCTCCAACCTTCAGACTCTAGAAGTCCTGCGAGTGAGTCAGTAAAGGAGGGATTTCAGGCATCGTCGGGCAGCTGGCAGAGGTGTTATTAGATTGGGGGTCTTTTTACCTATGAAATCACATCCTCAAAGCTCACTCTGCCCCTCTGTTCTTTCCTACGCACAGAGCCAGTATGGGAAGAAAAGATATAGGCCTGGGAACTGGAAAACTTGAGTCTTGGTCCCAGCTTGGCCACTAACTTGCTATGTGACCCTCAGAGAATCACATCTCTTCTCTGGGATTCCATTTACTGTGGTTTTGGGATGACTACTCCACCCAAGCCCTGAAGAAGCCAGTCTTAACATACTCAGTTTCCTGACCATCCAGGCCAGTCCTCATTGAGCTTTCACTCCTTGATCCTTGGCCCTCAAAGGCATTTGATTCCATCATTGCTTCCTGCTCCCAATCCAGGGTCTAGTCCCTCTTTGATTCCCTGAAGATTTGAGACTTTTCTCTATCTCCTCATTCACGTCCCTGGTGGAAATATGGCTCACTCCCCTGCTCCCCTGTCATATGCTTACATTACAGAGTTTACAAAACACTTTCACATCCATTGTTTTATTTATCCCCTCCAAGGTTAGGGAAGAAGACAGGGCAGGGATGGCTTTTCCATTTGGAAGATAAGTAAACCAACACCCAAGATGTTCAGAGACTTAACCAAAGTCCCAGGAGTTGTTCTAGGACTTGTGTCTTCTGGTTCCTCTCCCAGGCCTTTTCCCAGTGCTCTGCGTGGTTTCTCCATGGTCCCGAGTGGCCTTTGGTCACCTTGTTTATAGGATCACCCCCAGATTACACACACCAATGTCTCCTCCAGTAATGCACGCTCTGTATGACCAGGCTCCACTTGCCTTCCCCTGCAGATGAAATCAAAAGCTCAACTAGCAGCTAGTGCGTGGAGCTGCACAGTCACAGAGCAGTGATGCCACCCAGGGCACTGAGGCTTCCAGAGCCCTTTCTCATATGTTGGCTCATGTGATCACAGACAGACATCAAACCAGGCTGCTGTGGGGTACTTTCCTCAGGGCCTTCTGCTTCTCGGGCCTTCATCTCTCTTTTAACATGTCTCTAAAACATGCTTAACTTCAGCTTTTTCCCCAACCTGTTTATAATTCCCATCAAGTAGACCTGCTGATTATAAAATTGGGCCCTACCATTCATTCAACCTGACTCTGTGTCAGGCTCTGCCTATGCTAATGCTTTCCATGTGGCATCTCCTTTATCTGGCCACAATCTCACCAGGTGAGGATGGTTCCCTCCATTTTCAGATGAGGAAACAGGCTTGGAGATGTTAAATGACTGGCACATCCTGTCACCCCAGAGCTGAAGTCGTCACCATCACACCACATCCCCTCTTGCTGGGTCTTCTTGGAGAGCTTCTTTCTCACGTAAAAGTGACCTGCTGCTTGCCCATCGAAGGTGGACTTTGTCTAATTGTCTAATTGAAGAAGCAGATGATTGATTATAATGGACAAAGTGATGGCTTGTCTTACGAGTGTCCTTAGTTAGGGCCCCCACCTGAAAAAGAACAAAGCAGACACTGTTAAGTTGCCTCCTTGCCTTTGGCAAGCCTTCACTTTCCTAACTGTGTTCCTACAAACTTGGAATAGATCATTGTACTCTGGGGTGGGGCTGGGGGTCTGAATGCTCCTTGATTTTGGTGGCAATTCCTACCCAGTTGGGTCAGTGGGATTTCTCCCTGACTCTCCTCTGTCCTGGGATGGTGGGTCTCGTGTCTAGAGGGAAGTGGCCCAATGTCTCACTGACTGTGACTTTTTCTGAAAATTCTCTTCCACCAGACTTGTTTGCTATTTCCTTCTTTTCTTTCTTTGTAAACAAAAGGCAACACAGCATGATGGTCAAGAGCAAGGGCTCTGAGGCTAGACTTTCTGGGTTCTGGTGCTGGCTGTCACTGACCAGCTCAAGTTAATTCTTTCTGTTTCATCACCCCATCTGTAAATGAATATAATACCTCATGGGGTTGAAAGATTAAATGATTATATAACTGCCTTGGTATATATGCGATATCAATTTTCTATTATTAGACAACAAACAAACCCAAACAAGAGCAAACACCTGCCTCTTCCCCTGTCATCCCAATCAGATGCCCACCATGTCCAGGCCAATCCAGGCCTTGTCCTAGACCCATCTGCAGTGCTTTGTCAAGAACCAGCCTCTTTACTGCTTATGAGGCCACAAGCCAGCCTCCTATACTCAGGGCGTCTTCCATTTCTTTATGGGGTAACAAGAAAATATACTGAACTTAGATTTATAAGATTTCAGCTAGTTCACAGCTGTGTGACTTTGGGAATATTTCCACATCGTTCAGGGACTTAGTTTTCTCCTACAAAAAGTGGATAATAGTAATGCTTACATCCCATAGTTATTGTGTGGATTAAATAAAAATAACGTTAACAATAACACTTACCATACTTCTCACACTTAATGATACCCAAATAATATCCTAATATTATTTCTCTCAGTGTGGCGGACACAGCTAGCTCTCCCCTGAGTTGCATGCTTCTCATTTCATACAGTTGACTTGCCCATGGGAAGAGGTTATTAAGACAGGGTCTAATATTCCAGTCGTCCTTAATTTTGCTATTGGAATATGAATGGAAATGATAATATGTGTCGTTCCCAGGCCAAAGCATTTAGAAGTGGATGTGCCTTCTACATATTTCTTTCTGCCCCCTGGATTCAGAGGACAAGTTCCTAAGAGATGACAGAGATACAATATGGAAGGATCCTGGTCCCTAGAACGTCATATGGAGAGAAGTCATCCATCAACATGAACTGGACAACGACATGAAATTTCGAGGTTTTCTTGTTACAGCAGTTAACATTACCATAACTAACCCCCAAATTGCATTTAATCTGTACAACAATCCTCTGAAGTAGATACTATGATGTTCCCCATTTTATACACGAGAAAACTGAGGCATGGAGGGCTTAAGTCTAAAGTCACACAATAAGAAAGCGCAGGCTCAGGAAGCCACAGGACTCTATGGCCAAATCCCAGCCCAACCCAGGACAGGTTCCCAGTTCCAGCACTCACCATGGGTTCCAGACAAATAACAGGGCAAGAAATACATTTTAGAAGGTCTTGTGGTCGACTGTGACCATTGTATTTATCTCACGTGGCATGATGGAGTAGAAGGAGCCCACTCCCTGTGGAACTGAGGCTACTTCCTCTTTCGGAGCCTCCTCTGTAAAATGAAGACACTGATTATACCCACCTCATTCGGTTTGGTTTGCAGCAAGGGCAGAGCATGTGCCTCAAGAAATCAGCATGGCGGGCCGCTCCATAACTGTCATTCCTCCAGCATTGACCAGCCCAAAACAGAGACCAGCCCTACAAGCTCAAACCATCTTCCATCAGTCTAATCTCCTAGTGTGCCCCACAGTTCTCCTTCCATGAGTCAGTTTCTGTGAGGTTGGGGGAGGAGGAAGTAGCTAAAGGAGGTTAGAAGGCCAGACCCTGAACATCAGGTTTCTTTTTCCGGAAGAGGAGGCCAAGTTGCTTAGCAACACAGCAGGAAGCTGTCAGGCTCAAGGTGGTGCTTTCCTTTTTTCATCCTGCAACATGGAGAGATCTGGGAAGACACTAGATGAGGAGATGGAAGGGTCCCAGGCTCTGATGGTGACTTCTGGGCCTCATCCTCCTTTCCTGTGACAAACTTCCCAACCCCTCAACTCTTTCCCCCTGGTTTTCTACCCTTGACACAAAAGGCAGAAACAACTTCCTGGGTCCATCTTGCATACACACCTGTGCAATAGTCATACTGTGACCTAAGGGCCAGACTCAGGACCACCTCATATGTGTAAAAATTTCACCTGATACTTACAACAGCCTCTTCAATTCCTATATGACAGATGAGGGAAAATTTTCTCAAGGTTCCACAGTGAGGAAAATGCAGGGCCCAGATTTGCTGCAAATCTCAGCATATTTCCAGCACATGTTGTAGCATGGATCTTAGTTCAAGCGTTGACATACACATGTGTGCCTGCTATTCCACGTGCTCTCAGTTTGAATTTTCTTCATGCCTAGTGTCCCAAGATGCCCCAAGATTCACCTTCCACCCCCACCCCCCAGTCACAAAGCAGGTGAATTGTGGAGGCAGAGTTTAGCTGTTCTTTGCTGCTGGCTCCAACCAGCCTGGGGCAGGGGGATTCCTGGAGTGGGGAGTCCCAAGAGGGGTCTGGGATACTGGCCCAGAGGCCTAGACTCAAAAATGCTGGTGTGCTAGGCTAGGCTGGCACAAGTATCTACACACCAGCAGCTGAAGCAAATCTCCTGGCTAGCATTCCAAAGAGAGGCACGTGGGTCCCCCTGGGGCCAAGTCCTGACAGCAAGGAGTAAACATATGTCACCCAGGTCACAGATAGCTCAGGGGAGTCTCAGGCCTCCACATTGCTTTAGGGACCAGGAAAGCTGGTCAGAGAAGCCCCAGGCCCCATTCTGGACTCTGCCATGGTCCCTTAATTCCTTTGTCAATATTTATTAATATGCTGATTACCACAGCAATGGTTGTTACCCCAGTAATATTGTCACTCCTACCATAGCAATTTGATAGATACAACAAATCTGAGATCCTTGTTTCTATCTGATAGATAAGAAAATGAAATTCAGAAAGATTGAATAATTAGATCAATACGTAGTAAATGATAGAGTAGGGACTCAAAGCTCTGACTCCTAGTCTTTTGTTCTGTATATCACATCACACTGCCTTCCAATGTCAAGGGGAAGAAAGGAGACCCAGGGGGACATTCAGCCACCCCATCCTCTATCCCCAAATTGTACATATACAGGACTGTGTAGGCCAACATGGCTCAGGTGGTGTTGCACACAGAATGCAATTTGAATAATTATCTTGATCAGAATTTCATCGGCTTCCAAAAAATGGTTTGAGATGACTTACTATATAGCAATATAAACAAAACAGAATACTCAATTTTAAAAGACAAATAAAAAAGCAATTGGTGAAATGAGAAGCATTGCCGTAAGTCAGGCACAAGGGAAGGATGTCTTTGTTATCTCTTCAAACCTGACATCATTTGTACCACTTATCATTCTACTGGAGGTCCTAGTCAATGTAAAAAGATAAGAAAAAATATAGGCTACGTGTACATATTGGAAAGGAAGATATTAAAATCCCTTTTTTTGCAGACAACATGATTGCCTACCTAGAAAATCCAAGAGATTCAACTGGAAAACAATTAAGAACTAATGAAATTAGCATAAGATTAACATACAAAAGCTTCAGGTTCTCCTATAACACTGTAAAAATAAGGAAGAGAATTGTGAATAACAGATTTACAGCAACAATAAAAAATATGCTCCCAGATAAATCCAATGAAAAACACGGGAAACACCTAAATGAACAAAGCTATAAATTTTCACTAAGGAATGTAAAAGAAGACCTAAATAAATGGAACACTTAGAGTGTTCCTGGGTGGAATGACTCAATATTGCTAAATGTCCGATCTGTCCAAATTGATCTATAATAGTGGTATGGTCCCAATCTGAGTCCCAAAGGAATTTCACGGAAACTGACAAGCTTGGTTCTAAAGTTCTTCTGGACTGTGTTTAAGAATAGCTAAGACAATTTTAGCAAAAGAACATTGAGCAGACTGCAAAGCTACAGTTATTAAAGGTATGGTTTGGCGCAGCAATAGTCAAGTAGACCAACGGAGCCAGTAGCGCCTTCAAACAGACCCACGTATTTGTAGGATTTTCATAAACGACAAAGAGGGCATTCACCGTAGGAAAAGGAAGACTGTTCAAAGTCTGGCACAACTTGCTATTCATTGGGAGACAAAAGTTATCTCTCTACTTCTTGTCACATACAAAAATAAATTCCAGAATAGATTAAAGAATGAAATAAAGACACTATAAAAGTACCAGAGCAAAATTCAAAAGCAAAGCAAAACCTAACGTCTAAACCCAGAAAAAAAAAAAAACATTCGGAAAGAGAAGTGCCAAACATCTAGGAGGAGTTACCATAGTTGTATGCTAAAGCTATGTATTTAGTTGTATCCCTATTGGCAATTAAAAACAAACATGGAAACGATCAATATTTTAGTTCATTTATCCATTTCACATTTACTAAGACCCTACTACATTGCCAGGCACTGTGCTAGTTCTCTTTGTTTAAAGAAAGGCCATGAATAAATTAATGTGAAGAGAAAAATGTCCCCTAATTTTATTCTTTGATTAAAGGACAATGGGTCTTCTATGGCAGTTTGAAAATACTTAGAGGTATTCTTTAAATGGTCTTGGATGGATCCTTGTAAGGGTGTGTACATGTGTGTCCATGTATGCACCATAGCCGTGCTGTGTGTGTACACACACAAGCTTGCTGGGCTAGATAGGTGTCTAATTTCCTTTGTCCAGCAATGGACATTCTAAAACCTGAGGGATTTGAAAACAGATTGAGGAAAGGGAAGGCAGTAAAGAGACTTTGGAGATGTGTGAGAGAAGAGTGGGGCAGGGCTGTAGATGTGTGTTTCTCCTTTTCCAGACACTGCCCAGCCTCACTTTTTTCTCCTGCCTTTCCTTCCCACTTTTTTCCTTCCTTTTTTCTTTCCTTCTTTCCTTCGTTCCTTATTTCCTTTCTGTTTTTCCTTCTTTGTGATTTTTCTTCTTTTTTAGGCAAACATCATCATCATCGTCATTATCATCATCACCAACAACAATTAGAAAAAGTACTAAGAAAAAGTGCTAAATTCAGAAAAAGTACTAAGAGAGTAAAACTGATCATTTAAAATCCTAACAGTTAGAGGGATCCAAGATGGCGGAGTAGATAAACATTGTGCCTGCTTCCTTCCATGAACAGATTAAAATTACAACTAAATTATAGAACAATCAACCTGGAGAACCCTCTGAAGTCTGGCCAAACAGAAGTTTTATAACTAAGGATATAAATAAGAAGCCACATCGAGACTGGTAGGAGGGGTGTAGACATGAACCAGGCTAGTCTCAAACCTCTGTGTGGTGGTTGAAAATATGGAGGGATACCTCAGCTACAGAGGTTTTTCCCCAGAGAGGTGAAGGACCCCAGCCCCATTCTAAGCTCCCCAGCCTGGAGTACTGGTGGCAGGAAGAGGAGCCCCCACAACATCTGGTTATGAAAAACAGTGGGGATTCCAGCTATTCAGGTCAGATGGAAGGCTGTGGGAAACCCAAACATCCTCTTAAATGGTCCACTCACAGACTCACTAGCTTGCAGGCACTCACCTTGGACTCCAGCAGAGGGACAGTGACTCGGGGGGCATCAGAGGCATACAAAGAACAGACTGAGGTGTGTAGCTTCAAGTCCAGAGCTGTAGGACAGTCGCCACTTTCCCTGTGTTGGGGTCCTCTTCCTGTGCAGCTGGGCAGGTAGCCGCCCCCTATGCTTATGGCCAAATCTGAATCTGATTGGTCTGGTGAGCTCCAGGGCTCCATCCTGCTGACCAACTGGGACCCATCCCACCCAACTCCCCCAACACAGGAAGCACTTTTCAGGGAGCAGCCAGCCCAGCCCACATTACACTTTTTCTTGGAAAATTATCAGAGTCCACAGGCCCCAGGCAGTCAATGACTGGCCTCGGTGTGCTCTGAGACTTTTCCTGAGTAGCTCCAAGCTCAGCACTGGCATCAAACCAGAATCTACATTAACCTGGTGAATACAGCTCTTTCCACTCTAGTGACTGCCTGTCTCACTCAACTCGTATACTGCATGAGGCTTCATTAGTGGCTGAAATTTAAGGGAGCTGGCAGGTGGCAGCAGGCCTCAGGGTGCCCTGGCTTTTTGTGGAGCTACCACAGGCCTGATACTGGTGGCAGCCATCCTCTGTTTGCAGCATGGCTTCTCCCACGTGCCTCCAGGTTTAGCACAGGCAGCAAGAAACTGTGGATCACTTTATGGCTCCTATCAAGTAGTCCCTGGCTGGTCACAGGCAGTGGGTGACCTAGGTCTGCACGGGAGCCCCTTCCAAGGTGTCCCAGAACCAACATACCTGGAGGCTGGCTTCAGAGCACTGCCCAATTAGCCCCACAAGTGGCATATACAAAGGCCAGTCTCAACAGACACCAGAGCCTACTGGGGTGAACCTCACTCACTGGGGTAAGCCCCCTGCACAGCAGCCCATAAGCTGTGGACATGACTAAACTCCACAGCCAATCAGCCTGAGGGTCAGTCCCATCCACTAATGTGCCAATAGCAATTAAGGCTCAACTATAACAGGAAGGCACACACAACCCACACAAGGGACATTCCTGGAGCACCCAGAGCAGGTGACCAGAGACACTGTGCCAGGGCCCCACAAGGTATTACATAAGGCCACTGAGTCAAGACTGGGAGACATAGCAGATCTACCTAATACATAGACACAAACACAGAGAGGCAGCCAAAATGAGGAAACAAAGAAATACATCTCAAATGAAAGAACAGGAGAAAACTCCTGAAAAAGAACTAAACAAAATAGAGGCAAGCAACTTACCAGATACAGAGTTCAAAACAATGGTTATAAGGATGCTCAAAGAACTTAGTGAGAACTTCAATAAAGAGATAGCCAAGCATTAAAAAGGACATAAAAACCGTAAAAAAAAGACCAGTCAGAAGTGGAGAATATAATACATGAAATGAAGAATGCACTAGAAGGAATCACCAGAAGACTAGATGAAGCAGAGAATCAAATCAGTGATTTAAAAGACAAGGTAGCATAAAACACCCAATTAGAACAGAAAAAAAAACCCAAAAAGAATCCAAAAAAATGAGGATAGTTTAAAAGACCTCTGGGACAACATCAAGAGTAACAACATTCGCCTCATAGGGGAGGAGAGAGAGCAAGGGATTGAGAACATTTTGAAGAAATAATGACAGAAAACTTTCCTACATTGGCAAAGGAAATAGCCATACAAGCCCAGGAAGTGAAGAATTTCAAACAAGAGGAAAACAAACATGCCCACACCAAGACACATTATACTTAAAATGGCAAAGGTTAAAGACAAAGAGAGAACGCTAAAAGCAGCAAGAGAAAGGCAGCTAGTAACTTATAAGGAGCCCTCATAAGATTGTCAGCTAATTTCTGAACAGAAATTTTGAAGGCCAGAAGGAATTGACACAAAATATTCAAAGTGACAAAAAGCAAGGATCTACAACCAAGACTACTCTATACAGCAAGGTTATTGTTTAAAATTGAAGGACAGGGGTGACCAGTTAGCTCAGTTGGTTAGAGCATGGTGCTGATAACACCAAGGTTGCCAGTTTGACCCCCACATGGGCCACTGTGAGCTGTGCCCTCCTTAAAAAATAAAAAATAATAATAAATAAATAAAAATTGAAGACCAGATAAAGAGCTTCCCAGATGAGAAAAAGCTAAAGGAGTTCATCACCACCAAACCAGTATTACAAAGAATGTTTGAGGGACTTCTTTAAGAAGGGAGTGGGGGGTGGGTGGGGTGGGGTGGGATGGGATCAAAATTATGAATAATAAAATAGCACTAGCTACATATCTGTCAACAATTACTTTCAATGTAAATGGATTAAATGTTCCAATCAAAAGACATAGGAGGGCTGAATGGATAAAAAAATAAAACCCTTACATATGCTGCCTACAAGAGAATCACTTCAGATTAAAATACACACACATAGATGGAAAATAAAGAGATGGAAAAAGATATTTCATGAAAATAGAAACAAACAAAAAAACTGGAGTAGTCATACTTATACCAGACAAAATAGACTTTAAAACAAAGACTACAGCAAGAGAAAATGAAGGACCCAGTAATCCCACTTCTGGGTATTTATCTGAAGAAACCCAAAATGTTACTTCGAGGGGACGTGTGCATCCATATGTTCATTGCAGCATTGTTTACAAGGGCCAAGATGTGGAGGCAGCCTGGATGTCTGTCGATGAAAGAATGAATAAAGAGGAGGTGGTACATGTATACATTGGAATATTGCTTAGCCATGGAAGGGAATGGGTTCTCGCCATCTGCGGATCCACAGGTGGACCTGGAGGGTATTGTGCTGAGTGGAGTATGTCAGACAGAAAAACAGATGCAATGTGATTTCACTTATATGTGGAATCTAAAGAACAAAATAAATAAACAAATCAGAAACAAATTAATAGATACAGAGAAAATTTTGATGGTTGCCAGATGGGAGGGGGTTGGGGGCATGGTTGGAAAAAGGGGGAGGGATTAAGAAATACAAATTGGTTGTTACAATGTAGTTATGGGGATGTAGGGTATAGGATAAGGAATACAGTCAATAATATTGTTACAACTATGTATGGCGTCAGATGGTGCTAGATTTGTTGGGGTGATAGTTGGGATGGGGATGGGTGGGAAGGTGAAAAGGTGAAGGGATTAAGAAGTACAAATTGGTAGTTACAAAAATTACAGCATAGAGAATATAGTCAATAATATGGGAATAGCTAAGTATAGTACCAGGTAGGTACTAGACTAGTCAGGGGGATCACGTCTTAAATTATATAAATGTTTAACCATTATGCCATACACATGAAATTAATATAAAATAATATTGAATGTCAACTGTAATTGAAAAATTTTAAAGGGGGGAAGGTGAAGGGCAATAAATAGTCCAAACTTCCAGGTATAAAATAAATAAATCAGGGATGTAACATATGAGGCCACCATGGGGAATATAGTCAATAATATAGTGATAGCATAGTATGGTGTCAGATGTTGCTGGACTTATCATGGTGATCACTCTTTAGGTATATAAATGTTGAACAACTACAGTGTACCCCCTGAAACTCACATAATTTTGTATGTTAGCTGTATTTTTAATAAAAATTTAAAAAATAAAATAAAATCCCACCACTTAGAAAGAGCAACCATTAACATTTTAGTAAACATCCTAAAAGTTTCCACTGTTGCACGTGCGCGTGTGCGTGCACACACACACACTCGGGACCATATTATACTGTTTTTAACCTGCTGTTTTCACTTTGTCATGGTCATTTTTCATGTCAATAAGTATATATTGATGCATAATTTTTAATGGTCCACAATATCCCAAAGAATATTGATTTATCACAATTTACTTAATCTCCTACTGATGTATCCTTTTTTTAATTACATAAACAATGTTATGATAGTATCCTTGTGTCAGGTCTTTTCCCACTTATCTTCTTAGGGCTAATATCTGAAAATATGGTAGTTGGGTCAAAGAGCATACTGCATTTCACATTTTGATCTGTACCCAATTGCTCTCCAAAAAGGCTGAACTAACACATATGTCTAGAGTGTGAGAAAGTGCACATTTTCTCATGTTTTTATTGTGGTTGGAATTTTCCATTTTTATAATCTTTGTCAGTATAAGAGATGCAATAACCGAACACTGTTTTGACTTGAATTTCTTTGGTCAATAATGAAGTTAAATATCTTTTTATGTGTTTGTTGATTATTTACATTTTTATATTACCTCTTTAGAGTTTTAATTATCTATTCAAAATATATTGTGTTGTAAATATATTCTCTCAGCTTGTCACTGTCTTTCAATGTTGTTTGTGGTTGTTCTTTTTCTCTATTTCTCTAACATTCAAAAGCTTAAGTGGAGTTAGATGAATCAATCTTTTCTTTAGGGTCTCACTATCTCTAAAAAGATGTTCTCCATCCAATTCAAGATGCAATAATAACAATAATAATTAAATAACCCATATTTTATCCAAGTATTTTTATTTAATATTTGAGTACTGTCATGTATTAATTACTATTTTCTAATTATGCAAATAATATCCTAATACATTTTCATGTAAAAAATTAAACTCCACAGATAAGGTGAAAGTCCCCTAGACATTAATCTCAGTTCCTTCCCAGAAGTCACTTATTAAGAGTACTGTGTATCTTTCTCAAGTATCTATTATCCATACACACACAGAGATAAAATTATAACAGATTTCATTTGATCTGTTTTGCTTTTGCATAAATGATATTGTACTGTATGTATTGTTATATAACTATTAATGATACATGTTTTGACGACCTTTCACATCATAACATATAGTCCTTTCCAGTGTTTTTAACTGGATGCCGTCTGTAGTATTCAGTAACTTGGATGTATCAAAGTTTATTTAACCCTTAACCTACTGGTGGATATTTCGGTTGATTCCAATTTATCTCTCTCCAAACAATAATACAATTAAAAAAGTCTTTGTCCTGTATCCTTGTGTACATGTTCAAGTATTTCTCTATTTGATCAATACTAGAAATTGGAATTCTTGAGTAGAAAGGTATGTGCATTTAAATTAATAGGTAGTTTGGAATTGTATTGTTCCCTCTTCTAAGGCTTTTAAAATTTAACTTATAGCTTTTTAATTTAATTTTTAAAATTAATTTGGAATTTGTTTTGGGATACAGGATGAGGAAGGATTGACTTTTTTCTTCAAATAAATGACTATCCTGTTATGCCAAAACCATTTACTAACTAATCCATCTTTTCCCAATGGATTTGAAATGGTACCTTTATCATATATTAAATTCCCATGTATGCCTGAGTTGAGCTTTCGATGATCTATTCTGTTCTATATATATGTCTATTCCTGTATCTGTGCCATATATTTTAGTTACTTAACTCTATAATACTTTTTAATATCTGGTAGGGCAAGCTCTCCATCATTATACTTTCTTCTTAGGCTTTTCTTGATATTCTGTGTTTTTCTGGGATAACATATAAATGATATTTTTTAAAGGAGCAAAATGTTGTAAAGAAAGGTTGTAAAGAAATATCTCTTTTCCTACTTATACTGTTTATCTTCATCCCTCCTTCCTTTTAGGTTTTCACATATAAAAATGCACACACAGAGACTACTTTTATGATATATGGGCATAGGAGACGATGACCAAGGGGTGTAAAGAAATCGGTGGGGTGGGGGCGGGCAATTCTTAAAAGAAGGAAGTAACTACTGTGGGCAATATCTCCAAGTAGGAAGAGACCTTGGGAGCAGCTAATTGTTGAAGATATAGAGGGAAGAATCCAAGGGGAAAAAAACAAAAAACCTGAATGCCCAAACTAGTCTGGGGTCATTTTAGGCCAGAAACTAAGAGGTTAGACCTGAATACTGAGAAAAGGGTGGGTGGAGCACGTGGAATGTAAAGTAAGCCAGCTAGTTTGCAAGTGCAACAGAGAAACTGCCTCTGAAAAAACCCATCAATGTATTAAAATAAGTTCAAAGGAACTTGAATTCTGAGACTGTGCCCTGTGGTTTTTTTTGTCTTGTACCCAGTCTTTCATCACACTGATCTAAAACAAGTTTTCTACCCTCATTTACATATCTAGACTGTGTAGGTATAGAAGACCTTCCTGTAGGGTGTCTGGCAAAGTGCTGAGAAGGAAGGTAATGGTCTTAGTAAAGGTCTTTAAAGTGTCAACCCCTGCTGTCTTGAGGCCATTTTCAGTAAATGTTTATGATGTACTAAAGGATCAGGAGTACCGCTTAAAGCGGTGCACATGAAGAAGGTCAGCCCCCAGACCTGGCTGCCAGTTGTCCCTGGTCTTGGTGGTGTGGTTGGAGGGGCTGCTTTGGCAGTCTCTGTTGTAGAAATCTTCCAGAGGTGCCCATTTGAGCACCTGTCCCAGTGGGTAGGAGGACACAGGATATCCCTTTGGATACTGCCAGATGCTCTGGTTGCTGGGCATCCTGCCTGGCAAGCAAAAGTTTCCATGACAACCACCTCCACCCACATCTGCAATTTTTTGCATTTCTCTTTTCCCATTAAGTACCAAGGTATTTCAGGGACAGGCAAGCATAGCTCTCAGCACAGAATGTCCTCTGCTCCAGGAAGAGGGGCAGGGAATGGGGAGAGTGGAGATGTGTATATGTTATAATTGAGCCAATCTTCATCAGTATAAATGTATATGTAGCTGCTTCTGGATTAAAATGTGTGTCTTTGGTTGTACATCAATGCATATATTGGCATTATCATGCAAATGGTTTGATCACTGTTTATCTGGCCCATTTGCTTTCCTGCTCCCCTCCCCTCTCTGCTGCCCCTGTGCTGGGCATGCTGAGTCATGGTTCCAGCTGGGTTTCCGTCTCCTGTTCTCCATCTTCTTTCTTTCCTCAGTTCACTCCTCACCCCTGCTGGGTTTTCTTTAGAGCTCTGGGCCCTATTCATCACCTCTCTCCTGAGCCTGGACTCACTTTTCCTAGGTTCACTTTTGGGCTGTAAAGAGGAGACACACTCTGTTTTTAAGCTTACTTGCGTCTCACGTTGCCTTCTCAGAAGACAGTTTCGAGCTGTTCTCCTTACAACCGCCTGTTCTGCCAGAAAAATGTGTCTAACCAAGTTTTACCCACAAGGCTAATTATTCCATGTATTCATGCTGACCCTCCTCCAGTCCCTCACCCCTGATCGGACTATGGCAGTGTCTCATACCTTAGGGCACACCAAGGAAGGTGAGATTTAATTTGACGCCACACACACTGAGGCTTTTTTCTCATTCCAGGCCTCCAAGTGCTAGACTACAAGTTCCTGGAGGAATGCGTGCGTATGTCAGTGGGTGTAGTACAGGGAGGGTACTGTGTCTATGTGTTCAGGGGCAGTATCTACAGCCTCCCTCCGCCCCCCAAAGAGCAGGATGTTTGAGGGTCTCTGTAGGCTCTCTGGTCTCTTTTCCATCCCCTTTAGGCTCTTCTAACGTAGAAACTCCAATCAAGTAGTCTCGCAAACTAGTTCCAAATAAGGACCAAGATTGTTTCCCCGCTGGAGGTGGGAGAGTGGAGAGTTGGCCCCGCCCGCCAGCTCTGTCTGGTTACTATGGCGACAGCCGCGGGGTGACCCAAGTGCTCCTCCTCCCTCCCTCCAAACCAAGAAAGATGACGGCACCGCGCTGACTGCGCCAAATTCCAGCCAATGGGTAGCTGCTCCCGCCTTCCCTTCCGCCAGTTCTCTCTCCCTCCCCCCGGGAACTCGATTCACAAATCTGGACAGGGGATTTCCGGCTCCAGGCCGGGTGCTAGGGCGCCTGGCCCAGGCCAGGGCAGAGTCGAAGTCTATCCTCCTAGGAGGGCAAGTGGAAGCCGGCATTCCTGGGTTCTCGGGCCGGACTCCTGCAACTCGCCACCAGAATAGATCACACCCCACTCCCAAATTATCCGGAAGACTTGTTGAGACCGAGTCCGCACTCGTCTTGCCCCTTCAAGCCCCCACCCTGCCCGAGAGCTCCGGTCAGCACCACGGACAGCGAACCCGGGCTTTGTCTTTGCCTGCCTTGCCAGGTTGTATCAGGATGCTCGTTTTCTCCGCGGAGACCAGGGTCGGAGACGTCAGCGCTCTACTGTAGCCAGGCCTCCTTATGCCAATGAAACGGAACGGAGCGCTTAGCCATGTGTCTCTGAAGGCAAGGGGGACCAAACAGAGATCTCTGGCTAAGTAGCTCATTTCTCTTCTTTCAACCCCAAAGACTAGCTCCTGTCTCCCAGGATGCCTGTGTCCTAGCCTCCCTGGGTATAAAAGGCCAGATCTGAATCTCAATAGGGATGAGCATCCTCCCAAGGACGCTCAGGATGGGCGTGTGACCGAAGTAGTCTTGAAGTAGCCCAGTGAATGGAAACAGCTTGTGGGGCTGAGTGTGGCAATCAGGCCCCACCTGGGAGTGGTGAACACAGACTTAGGTCTGATTAGACTCTTGACTGGATATATGGCGGGGAGAGATGAGGACGAAAAGAAAAGCAGCAAAAATAACTAGCTATTTCTGCCTCAACGGACCACTCTATAAAACAGGGACAGCTGCCGTCCTCACCATTTAATCCAGAAATGAACTGGGCTTTAATGAGGAGCTAAGTTAGACAAGATGGAGGCAGAGGTGGGATGGGGGTTGAATTTGTATTATCGGCAGGCCTCAACCTTTGACTACATCACTTTACTCTCTGTAAAATGGAAGCCAGTGTGTGTGTGTGTGTGTATGGGGGGGTTAACAAGACTGAAAGAGTAGCAGTTCTCAGGGACTCAACATTCCCCACCACGCCACTGGGGGCCCTGCTGCCCTGCCTGTGACAGTTCCACTCCCGCTCCCTCCCTCCTGGGGCCCAAAGAAAGGCCGGCTCAAAACCATCTGCAGGCGCTTCCAGCGCTTTATAGTTCTCTCCCGGACAGACCGACAGACAGCAAGTGCGGCCCGCGCCGTCGGCCCGCATCATTGGCACCTTGGACACGGCACCAGGCCCAACCCAGTCCCTGGTCCCCTCCCGGGAGCGTTCGGTCCGGCCTCAGATCAGCACCTCAGACAGCTCCCGGCCCAACCTCCCCCCTCCCCCCTCCAGAAACAACCAATAAATTAAAAGGGGAGAAAACAAAAACACCTAAGGATAAGGAAGAGGGTGCCCCTCTCCTTGAGTATGAAGAGTTTTCTGTCTCTTCCTGTCCTTCCGCTGAGGCGCCGCTGTTGCCGGGGTGGCCTCCTAGGTTGAGTATGCTCCCAAACCTCAGCCTCCTGAAGCCGGCATCCCCCTCCCCCAACTCCCGGCATGCAACACGTTGGAAAGGTAGGGAGAGGTGGTGGGGGTGGGGCGAAGGACCATCCTGATAGTTGTCTGAGCTCCTGGGGCTGCAGTTTCTCGCCGCACCTCAGTCAATCCAAATTAAGAACTAATGTTCCTTTTGGTCTGGGGAGGGGAGTATGGGGCTCAGTCGGGGGAAGAAATGCAAGCTGACATAGCGGAGTGGAAGGGGAAGGAGGTAGACAGGAGTGAAGGTGGTGTCACGTGCCAGGAGCGAGGAAAAAGAGAACAAGAAGGGAAGATGGGGACACAGAAAAAGAAACGGGCAAAGAGAGATAGGTGGGGGGTAAGATGGAGACGGAAATACACACCCAAGGAACGAAAACTGAAAGGCAGACAGGATGGAAGATGAAGATACAGGAAGAAAGTGAGGAAATGGACAAAACCAAGGGAGATGGACTTACAGACACACCCAGAAGGGTAGGGAGAGACCTGGTCAGAATTAGAGAGATGGGGGGCAGACAGACAGTAAATGTGAGGTAGGGGCTCCCCCTCCCGCGTTCATCCCCCACCCTCACCCTACACCCAGCAAATTCAGACGTCGTGGCCCCTGGCTTTCTGGCCTCCACTTGCCCCTGCGGGGTAGGGGCCCTTCCTCCTCCGGCCGGGCACCGAGCGGCGGTAACAGCGGCGGCAGCTTAATGGTCCCATGGGCTCCGAGTATGTGTCCGAGGCTGGGGCGGGGGGCAGGCGCGGCCCTCGGGGATCCCTAGCGGTCCAGATTCATAGTCCAGTGCTTGGCTCCGGTCGCGCAGCTGTCCCTTGCGGCCGAGGAGGAGGCGGGGGCCGCCGGCGCACTCCCGCTGGGTGGACCCCCGGCGCCGGTGGCGGCCTCGCCCTCATTCTTGAGGTCTTGAAAAACCTGCGTGAAGAAGTGGGGGTCGGCGTTGAGCCGCAGCATCTGCGGGCTGAGCCGCTGTATGAGGCGCAGGCAGCGTTGCCAGAAGCGCTCCTTGTCGGGCTCCACGAGGAAGGGCTTGAGTGGGTAGGAGATCTCATTGCCCATGTAGGAGTAGGCGAGGTAGAGGCAGGTGAGGAAGGCGGCCTGCAGCTCCGCGGCGGACGCCAGCTCATCCCCGCGCAGCGACTCGCGGCACAGCAGGTACACGAACACCAGGTTGGCGGGAGTAATGAAGGCCTGGTCTTGCCAGCCCTGCAGCAGCAACGAGCGGTCCACTCCGCGGAACCAGCCCACCAGCTCGCCCGGGCTCAGCTCCTTGAGGCGGTAGCAGCGTCGGCACACGAAGTCGCCCAGGCAGCGCAGGAGCTCGCCGGTGGACGCCTGCACGATGACCCGCCGCGGCGAGCCGCCAGGCACCGGCGGCGCCGCCTGCGGGGCTGGGGGTGGCGGCGGCGGCTTTCCCCCTCCCGAGCCTGGCGGCAGAGCAGCCGCGCTGCCCCCCGACGACGGCTCGCAGGTGGCGGCGGTCGCGGGCACGGTGGGCACGGGCACGGCCAGCGGCTTGGTGGCACCGCCGCCGTCGGGGGGATCCCGGCCCTTGCGGAGAAGGTTCTCGCGGTTGCGTTGTTGGACCAGGGGGTCGGGGCCGGTGGACGCCGGCTTGGGCGTCACCTTCTTGCTGCCTTTCTTCTTCTTGGCAGAAGCGGCCACCAGGCGCTTCCAGGTGAGCGCCGAGATGAGTACTGATGGCCTTTTGAGCCGGCTCTCGCCTTTGCCTCCCTTGCCTCCTGGCGGTACCCCGTAGCCCCCCAGCGCCTCGTCCCCCACGGGCGGCGCCTTCTTCTTCTCCTCCGGCAGCCCGCCGGGCCTCCGGCCTTTGGCCGAGGAGGCGGGGGAAAGAGACAGCACCGTGCCCATCCTGCAGAGCGGGGCCGGCGCCCGGGCCCCGGCGGGAACCGCGGGCGGCGCCGCTGCCGCCGCCGCCGCTGCTGCAGCCCCCGGGGACCCGGCGGTGGGGGCCTAGCCCCGGCCCGGGCGCGGAACGGTGGGGGGGGTAGCTGGCTGCTCCGCTGCTCCGCGGCGGCTGCTGGGTGTCTGAGCTGCGCCAGCTGCAGCGTCAGCCCCACCCCTTGGGCCCCTTCTTTCGCCGCGCCGCGCCGCGCCCCGCCTCACGCAGCCAATCCGCGCCCTAGCTGCCTGACTAACCGGCAGCTCCTCTGACCAATAGAATCTCGCATGCCATTCCAAAGTCCCACCCATCCCCCTACCTTCTGTCTCCAGAGGTGGCGGTCGTTCGAAGGTTCCCCTAGGGTCAGAGCTGGGGATGGGGGTGGCTGCTCCCACCTCCCCATGCAGGTCCTAGGGCCCTGGGCCACCTTGTTTTGATGCACTAGATCGCGGTAGCAGAGAAGCCATGGAAACAGCCTCTCCCCCTTTTTGATTATGTGTTGGGGGTCTGTGTGGGCAGTGAGAGCCCTCATCAGGGCGCTTTTGCCCCAGCTGGGTCACACTACCCTGGCGTCTCCAATGTGGCCTTCTGATCTATTCTCTCTTAGCTCGCCTCCCCTCCTAACCTCCCCACGAGGCCACCACAGAGGGTCGCAGCAGGCATAGTTTTGCTCTCCCAGAGGCAGGGTCCTGGCCTTCCTGCAGCTCACAATCTGCTTCCTTGGGGGCCCTTGCTCCGGGGATGGCAAGACCCTCGAGGTACGGCGGCCTGATTCTCTGCATTTCAGTAGGTGTGGAGAAGGTCTTGGCTTCTAGTTGCTGGGCCGTCCCTCTTTTGCTCTTCATCCTTATCAACACACTCTGATCCCACATTTGAATGGCTGATGGATGGTTGGTCCCTGTGGAAATGCTGAAAATTGTACCGGTTGGTCTTCTCAGGCTCAGGCAGGAGACAGGGCCTCCTGTGTGGAGGGAGGCCCAAGAGAGTTGGCACAACTTCCAGGCCAGCCCCTGGGTCCAGGTTGAGGTGGGTTTTCATCATTAAATGCTTTCTGCCATTCAGGTCACAGCTGTCTCCATTTCCAGCTGCAAGCTGTTAGGATGGCTCCTGCATATTTCTGTTTGGGTCTGTCCTCTCAGTGCCCACAAAACCTTTGTCCTGTACTTGAGACTCTCTGGGCCTGACCCCTCTGGTCCTGAGCCCAGCTGGCTCTGGGCAGTTCTATTTGCCACCTTTCTCCAGGCCTGCTCTCTGGCTCCTCAGCACAGGAATCTTCAGCTTCTTACGTGGGCCGTGGAAGTGGGTATGATCGTAAGAAAAGCCCCTGCCTAGGGATTCAGCAAAATCCTCAGAACTGTCCCTGGAGTCACTTCCATGCTCCTCACAGACCACCAACAGGGCTCCCAGGATCCACTGCTGTCAGGGTTGGAGTGTATGCACACGTGTGTGTGGTTCACTCCAGATAGGCTGTTCCTGAACCCCCTTGGGCTGCAGCTCCTGCCATCAGAGACACCAGTTTTTCTCAGCTGTCCCACAGCCCCTGCTTACTCATACCCCCCTGGAGACCTGTGGTCTGACTGTCTTGATTCCCTATCTCTTTTCCACTGTACACACGCAGACTTGTACCCCTCCCTGACTCAGAACCCATGTGTATTGTCTCAGCAGGGTCTCTCCTGCTCCCTTAGGTCTGATCTTTTTCTCACAGCCAAAGCTGAACAGCTCAACCACCCCATTCTCCCTTTTTTCAGCTCCTGTAAATGGTCCCACTTCTTCCTACAAGGCCTTTCTGAGTCAGCCTTTTTCTGACACCCAAGGAACAGTTGGTTCACCGGTAGTTAAGGACGGGCTCCAGAGAAACTGAGCGGCACTGGCAGAAACACTGAGCACGTGGATCTGAATGGCACGTGGGTCCTCCCAGATCCACTCCCGGGAGTCCCTCACTGACGTAAGTCCTATTGCTGGTGTCATTTAGGACAAGATCTTCTATGCAGAACCCACAGATGTCACCAACATGGTACCCGAACTCTAGGCCCAGCTGTGACCTCCTGTTGTCCTTTGGGTCAGAATCAAGAATTTCCTACTCTGCTTCAGCGTCCTTTAAAAGGTCTCATATCCCCTTTTAAATCTCCACCTTGCCCTGCCTCAGACCCCCTCTCTGGCTCACCCACTCTCTACCCTCTTAGTGTGGTTATCCCTAGTGAATCTCTGAGCTCCTCCTATCACTGGTCAGACCCCCACCCCCCCACTCAAACCACTATCTTGCCTTCTTCTGTCAAGCTCTTGAAATTCCACTTCTTCTGTCAAGCTCTTGAAATTCTTGAAATTAGGAAGGGACCTAATGCTCTTTATGACATCAGTCTTTCTAACCTCTTTCCCGCAGTAGCAGCTGCTACATAACAACTTGGTTTAGGGCTGTGCTCTGAGTCCTTGGTCCAAAATGTGCAAGATGGATATGGATGGAATTTTAAAGGACAACGAAATCAAAACAAATCCATAAAGAGTGACAGCATTTTTGTTTTTAAAAAGCTGGAGGCATTAAGGGAAGAGAGAGGGAGGTTGTATCTCTATAGTGTAGAGGCCAAAGGGGATAAGTGTAGGGAAATCAGAAAGACTTGATGAGAAGGTGGGCTTTATGGAAGGACAGCTATGTCCCTACCACATCTGCAAGTGTACTTTTCTGGTTGGGTTATGTGTAAGGTCTACATTTGTGATTGATTCATTTATCTGTATTAGTATCTGTATGTCGCTTCTCGTCTGTCCATTCCCCATAGATGTACATGTTCCTCTGTATTAGAAACCTTTAGATGAGAACCCCCTCGAGGCCAGGCTCCTTGTCTGTCTCCATCACTCTGGGGTTACCTAGAACAGTGCCCTGTCCAGATACATGGCTATTCCTGAAGGCTCGTTAAGGCCAGAGCTACAGGCCTAGACGAAGAACTAGAAGGCTTAGATCAAGGTTTCTGCCTGTGCTTATTAATGGGGATCACAGTGTCAGCTTAGAGATGAGCCCTTCACTGACCCCCTGGGAAGATGAGCCCCACCTTTAAGGGAACATCTCCAGGCTGTGCTGCTCAGACTCTTCTGTCCTTTGGTTTTTTCATCTTCCTCTTTGAGAGGCCATAGTGTAGGTGGCAGGAGGCAGGAGTAAGAGTCCACAGCTTATAAACTGTATGACTTGGGAAAGTCATTCAGCTCTCCGGAATTCCCTTTCTTCATATTAAAATGCAGGAATTCTATATACTTTTATTATCAGATAAAAAATGAATACTAAAGGAATAAGATGACATCTTGGGGATTGAACTTAAAAATGATTCCTAAAGCCTCTTCCAGTTCTATAATTCTGATTCTAAATAAAATCTGTCCTGTGAATCTGTTTCACTCTCTAGCTCCAGCCCTATCTGGTTCTGCTGGATGGGCTCAGGCTGTGTGTGCATAGCATCCGTGTGAGGCCTGTACTTCTGCAGGTCAGCCCAGGAGCCGAAGGGGAGGGGTGCCCAGCTCTCAGCTATGTAAACCTCCCTAGGTCCCTCCCAGCTTTAGAGGGGCACCCCAAAAGGTGGTGAGACAAATGACAGGGTGCCAAGATGGCCAAGGTCCATGGTCTACCCATTAAACATCAAGGCCAGAGGTCCCAGAACCCAAGGCCATTGCACCCCCATATCTCCAAAGGGCCCCTACAAAGAGGCTGACCATGCAGGTTCTGAAAACAGCCAGGGTGGTGACTCAGCCCGGGCATCTGAATGACTGCGTTCTGCTGCCCAGCCCTGCTGCTCCAGTGTCCCCATCCCAGGGTCTCAGCTCCTGAGGTGTGCAAAGGGAGAGCACACTCACCAGCCCAGCCCTCCCTCCTTCCCCTGAGGACCCTGGGGTGGGGAGGAATAAGGCCCGGGGAAGGCAATGGAGGGAGCAGAACCCTTTCCCAGGCAACAGTGGGGAGTGGGGGAAGGGGGTGAGCAGAGGGAAGAGATGAACCTGACCAAGGAGCTGCTACTAGCTGCCAGGAGGGAGTGTCTGCACTCTCAATGGTTTCCCATCCAGCAGGCCCCTTGCTTAAAGGAATTAATTGAGGAGACCAAATATAGGATTTTTGTAACAGACAATATTGTTGATAAGCACAGTGAGGAAGTGGTGCCCTGGGGCAGGGAGAGAATGGACCGATGCTGAGAAACTGGAGGACCCAGGATTAAGGGTCAGGGGAGGACACAGCTGAGCTGGGGGCTCCTTTTTCTTGCTCCTAATAAAGCCTTCGTCTCCTAGGTCACCGATGCCAGCCCTCCTTCATCCTCCCCCCTGGATCTTCTCTCCCCAAACCCCTGGCTTCTGACTTCACTTCCCTCTGTTGCCCCCTGAGAACAGTTCTCCCTGCCTAAAACACTCTCCAGCAGCTTTATTTCTCAGCTCACCTTCTCTTGCTTCCACCAAGCCCCTCCTTTTCCTCCCCTCACCCTAATCAAGCATCACCCCACCACTAGCAGCACTCTGGTCTCTTCCCTGCCCCTGCTGGCGCCCAGCACAGCACTCCAGGTGTAGGAACAGATCAAGAAGGGCGGGGGTGGTGGCTGTTGCTTTTCTGGGATATTCTTAGCCTGTCTGGGGGCTGGAGCTGGAATCAGCGTTTCCATCTCAACCAGGCAGGTGGCTGCAGGAAAGCTGCTGCTGTGACTGGGTCTTCATCTAGTTCCCTGTCCCCGTCCTCCTCTGTCTCAATTCCACTCTGGGAACATAGACCCTCCATCAGTCCTGCCTTCCCATCCCTACCAGGCATAGTGGGTACTCTCGGCTCTGGCCTAGCCCCAGTCAGGTATGAAAACCCTGCTCTTGGACTCTTGGGGAAAGAAGGACCTTTGAGAACTCTAGCTCAGATAGTCCCTGGATCTACACACAGCCTTTGCTTCTGTGCCTCAAGGCTCACTTTAATCTGGCCCCAAACAACCCCTGCATGGTACCTGGTCCCTAGACTGTCATGACAACCTTTCTTATTTTGACTTACAGGAATCACTCAGGGCCCCTGGAGTTGCAGGAGCTGCCTCCTGTGAGAGGCTGAGCCCTGGGGTTCAGTCTTCCTTGAACAAGGGAGATTGAACAAAAAATGCACTGGCCCAGATTCCTTGTTGACAGAGGGAGGGGCCAGAAAGAGATCTGACTCATTCACAAACAGCACAGAAAATGTTTGTCTCCTTAAAAGAGACAGATAGTGTGGAGGTTCCTATGTGGGTTCTGGAGTCATGCAGGTCTGGGTTCAAATCCAGCCCCTCCATTTATGAGCTGGGAGACTTGAGGCAAGTTTCTTAATTCTTCTGCGGTCTATAAAAGTGGACCATCATAGGGTTGCTGTAAGATTTTATTTAACCTCACAAGGCTCCACAAGGCTTGTATATTACATGTGCACGGTGCTTGGTGTTCAAAAAAATGTGTTATTACAAATTATATTGTCATCGCTTTTATAGAGCAGAAAACATTTGCTTGACCTGTACCCTGAGCATGTTTTGTTTTGTTTTCTTATTAGAACATTCATTAATGGGCCAGGGTAGTATTATCATTTCTTTTTGTTTGGTTTTTGAGACTCGAATTTATAGCTGTCCTTTCTTCTTGGCTATTGTGCGGGAAGCTATTGCTATTGATGATGCTCCTGAAGTCACAAAGACCTGACAGCACGTCAGGCACTGGTCTCCATCTCCGGCTCACAGCGGGCCTCATTAACTTTGTGAACCCCTGTGTACCTGATATGTGCCGGGCACCATGCTGGCCCCGCACTGTGACTGCTTCTCAGGGGGCGTGCTCTCCCACACTGCTCTCTCTCCACCGCTCCATAGCGTCCATTGAGGGTTAGTTCTGCTTTTCAAGGGCTTTGAGAAAAAGTTCTGCAAAAATTTTAAATCCATTTTAGCAAATACTATTCAAGAAACTGTAGCCTACAAGGTACTGAGCTAGATGCTGGGAACACGAAAAGGTGTGAGGTAGGGCTCCAGCCTTCAATGAATGTACAACAGAGAAGACAGATACGAAAAATAGTAATAGTAGAAGATTGATCAGTGACCTGTGATCAGTTACAGAGCAGGGGATCGGACCCCTTGGCTAATCCTGTCCACCCCCCTCCACCTCTCATGGTTGCAGCTAAACCCTCTCCAGCTGGTCTTGAGTTCTCACGGGTAAGCAACCACTGTCAGGGAGTTCAAACCAATTTTTTACTGGGGTCCAGTTCCTCCGCCTGGTATTGTATCCTCTCCAGTCCATGGCCTTCCCTATCTGACTCCAAGCTGTGATGACAATAAGCACCTTTCCTAAGGCAGAGCCAGGCCTCTGCAGCTCCCTGCTCACAGTGACAGACTCCTGTCCCCCTGAACATGAGGGTTAATGAGTCACTGCTTGTGTGAAGCGTCATAGTGGGCCCGCTTACTGGCCCAACATCTTTGTTGGATAGGAGCCACTTCTGTTTCTCTGCTCTTTGTACAGGTTTAGGGGCAGGTCGGGGGTGGGCTTTGAAACAGGTTCATTAATTTACACTTGCCTTACTCTGATCTCAAAATATAAAGACAATCCTTTATTTTGACTTTCTTTGAGTAGAAAGCAACTCTAATTTTATAGCTTAGAGCCCATACACTCCCTTTTGGTGTGAGTAGGGAGCAGAGAAGAATAAGGTTATCCACTACATTAACTAGCAGCTCCTACACTACTCTGCCCAGCAGAACCACCTCGAGTAACTTCGTAAAAACACCACCTCCGAGCTCTGTCTCAGACCTATGGAATCCTAATTTCTTCAGGTGGGCTCAAGGGGCATCCCCATCAGAAAACACTGAGAGGGAGAAGAAAACTGGGAGCTGGCGGGATCGCACCTGTTCTCTCTGTTGAGCACCGCTGTTGTTGCTGCCAGTCATGCATCCAGCCTGCCTGTGGTAAGAACACCCTAATTTCCTTTGGAAAACCACTTCTCCCATGTTCCAAATCCATGTGGTCTACATGGGATTAACCCTTCTCTAGACCCCAAGATAGATTTAAGACACGGACCTGACCACTTACCGTCCTGGTTACAACAGATCAGGGGTGGGCTGGTGACCCAAACCAGTCCAAGGAGACTCGATGCTTGGAGTTTTACTAGAACGACTGGACAGAGATGCTTTTCTTTCTCAGAGGTTGCTAAGCTGGTAGGATGAAAGCCTGGAGATGCTGGTGACTCTCTTGCCCCCGCCCCGTGGTCAAAGGTCATTGGAACCAGTACACAGGAAAACAGTTAACAGATGGGAGGAGAAATTCCTGATGTAATTTTAGCTCCTGGATCCAGCTGGGCCTGATGCAGGTCCGTGAGCCAATAAATACCCCTCCATCCCCTTTTTTTCTAACCTTAAGGTAATTTGAGTTGCAAAGCTAATATTTGCAAGCAAAAAAAAAAAAAGAAAAAAAAATCTGACTAACAGAATTTCCTGCCTGGAAATTATCCTTCTGGGAATTTGTTGGTAACTTTAGAGAAGTACACGTTTGGTCTAAGTGACTGAGGACGGTGGTCTCACACCAGGTTGTTAGTTGAAGGACTGATTCTGGAAGAGACACTATTGACCACAACCTGGGTTCTGCCCCAAGGCCTATTTCCTGTTGAATTCCTCAAACCTCCCTGTCCAGACCATAGCTGGTGATTGGAGCTCTTTATCAGGTCCCAGTGACCCTTCCTCAAAGTAAAAGCCTTGGGATAGGAAAGCCATTTCCCTATAGCCTGCACAATTGCCTAATGTTCTTTCTGGGCTGCTGCTGGGTTGCATTCCTTAGGTATCAGCTTCCTGCTCAAATAAGAAATTTGATGCTTCACCCTCCATTATGCTTCTGAATCAAGTTTGCCCCCAACCAATGTAAGAGGCAGCTGTGGTCACACAGAACCAATTGTTATCATCAGAGACATTAGCACAATGTCTCTGGGGGGCAAGGGTGGAGGTGGGTTTGAGCTTTAAACTGCCCCAGGGTTCTTGTCCAGAACTCCTTGTCTGGCCTGCGTTTGGGGAGCTCTCTGAGTTGTGGCTGAGGCTCCAATCAAAACAAAATTTTCACATCTGTCTTCAAAAAAAAAAAAAGAACATGGTTCACATCTGTCTTCCAAAAACAAAAAAGAAACAAACAAACAAAAAACAACTCCAAGACTGTTTATTTTCAAATAGCTTGTGGATTATTCTGCAATGGAACAATATTTTCCTATCCCACTCTGTTGCCCAAATACACAATCTTGATGGTGATTCTATGGGTACTCGGGCATCCATTCATAATTCATCTTTCCATTCATTCGTTCCCTTATGCACTCCACAAATTTGAGTGTACAAAAAATTTTCTTTTCTTTCTTTTTTCCTTCCTTCCTCCCTCCCTCCCTCCCAACCTTCCTGTTGGTTTTTTTTTGGTTGTTGTTAAATTAAATCTGACTTCTAGCCCAATCCTATTGGGGTAGAAGGAAATTAAATCTTAGTTTTTATGGGGACTCGATTCTCCTTCCAAGTTTTATGGGGACTGCATCCTCTATATTTCCAGGAAAAAGGTCTCTAGCACAGTCATTTGGGGGAAATCACTGTCCAAGCCCAAAAGGCCCCTGAAAATTGGCATCTCTACTGTTTCTAAGCTGTGACTGGGGGTTACGAATCTTTAAAATTGTTATACAACACGTGAAACATACAAAAAGGTATAAAAAAATAAAACAACATATTCACCACCTAGTTTAAATAACAAAATATTGCCTTACACATTTTAATTCTCTTATCTTCTCCTCCCCAATAGTCTCCTCTTCCAATCACCACACCCCCAACAGAATAACTAATATTCTAAATTTGGTATTTATCCTTTCCATATATTTCTTTATTCTCTTACTACACATGTAGATCTTGATTAAGCAAATATGTGTGTTTTATTGCTACATAACAACTATCACAAACTTACACATTTAGAGGCTTAAACAACATCCATTTTTTAGCTTGCTTCTGGTAGGTCAGAAGTCCAGGGAAGCTTGGCTTGGTTCTCTGCTTAGAATTTCACCAGGCCAAAATTAAGGACAGGGGTCTTATCTGGAGGCTCTGGGTAAGAGTCTGCATCCAGGTTCATTTAGGTTGTCAGGAATTCCTTGCGGTTGTAGGACTGAGGTTCTCCTTTCCTGGAAGACTGTCAGCTGGGGGTTGCTCTCAGCTTCGCAAGGCCACAAGTCAGTAATTGTGCATGGAATCCTTCTCACACTAGGAACATCTGTGACCAGCAGGAGAAAACTTCCTGCTTTTAAAGGATTCATATGATTAGGTTAGTTAGGCTCACCCAGATAATCTCCCTATTTAAAGTCAACTGATTAGCAACTTCAATTACATCTGCAGTAATCCCCTTTGTCGCATAATATAACATAATCATGGGAGTAACATGGGGAGGCGGGACCAAGGAGGCCATCTTAGAATCCTTTCTTCCTCCCTCTTTCCCCTCTTCCCTCCCTCCCTTCCTTTCTTTCCATGTGTCTATCCATCTACTGAGAGACAGTTGTTAACATTTTAACTTTATGTAAGTAAAACTATCCTATAATAATCTGAAACTTACTTTTCTTTTTTCGCTTTACATTACATTTGTAAGATCCATCCTCCCTGATGTTCTGGGGCAAGGCCAGAAATATTAAAAAAAAAAAATCAAGCAATCAAAAAAGATAGACAACTCAATTTTTAAAATAGGTAAAAGACTTGAGCAAGTGTTTTGTAAATGGAAATGTCTAAATGGACATCAAGCTTTTGAAAAGGCGCTAAACTTCATTAGGCATCACAAAAAAATATATATTAAAACTACAGTGAGATTCCACTACAAACCATCAAAATAGCTAAAATGAAAAAGAGAAATATCAAGCGTTAGTAGGACTATAAGTAACGAACTCTTATACACTGCTGGTGACAGTGTAAATTGATCCAAGCACCGTGGAAAACACTTTTGCAGTATCTACTGAAGCTGAATATATGTGTATCCTGTGACCCAGCTTTTTCACTTGTCGGTTTATACCCAACAAAAATGAACATATATTCACCATAAAATATGTTAGGATGTACTGAGCAGGGATATTTGAAATAGCCCCATACTGGAAGCTACCCTAAAGCCCATTATATTAGCTACCTATTGCTGCATAAAAAATTACTCTAAAACTTAGTGACTTAAAATGATAAACATTATCTCACAGCCTCTGAGATCGGAAAATTGGAAGTAGCTTGGCGGGATGGTTTTGGTTCAGGGTCTCTCATGAAGTTACAATGAAGGTTACAAAGAGATGACTGCAGTCATTTGGAGATGTGACTGTGGCTGGAGACCTGCACCCACGCTCACTCATGTGGGTGTTGGCAGCAGACCTCAGTTCCTCACTGTACGGGCCGCCCCACCGTGTTCATTTTGTTCCCTTGCCATGATTTTTTTCCTCAGAGATTTCTGTTTACTGTGTTGAGTCTTACTTGCCTATGTTTTTAAAAATTTTATTGGGGAGTATTGGGGAACAGTGTTTCTCCAGGGCCCATCTGCTCCAAGTCATTGTCCTTCAATCTAGTTGTGGAGGGCACAGCTCAGCTACAAGTCCAGTCGCCGTTTTCAATCTTTAGTTGCAGGGGTCGCAACCCACCATCCCATGTGGGAATTGAACCGGCAACCTTTGTGCTTGAACCAACTGTGCCATCTGGCTGCCCCTTACTTGCCTATTTTTAATACAATTAAGGAATGATAATTAAGTTCATGAACTTTTGCAACAATTTTTTGCTAACTTTTTTGATATCAGAGGGATTATTCATGATGAATTTGTACCAGCTGGACAAACAGTTAACCAAGTTTACTATTTGGAAGTGCTGAAAAGGCTGTGTGAAAACAATTCGTGGCTCTGGCATCATCACGACAATGTACCAGCTCACATAGCACTGTCTGTGAGGAAGTTTCTAGCCAGTAAACAAATAACTGTATTGGAGCAACCTCCCTACTCACCTGATCTGACCCCCAATGACTTCTTTCTTTACCTGAAGGTAAAGGAAATATTGAAAGGAAGACATTTTGATGACATTCAAGACATTGAGGGTAATACAAAGACAGCTCTGATGGCCATTCCAGAAAAAGAGTTCCAAAACTGCTTTGAAGGGTGGATGAGGCACTGGCATAGGTGCATAGCTTCCCAAGGGGAGTACTTCCGAGGTGGCCATAGTGATATTCAGCAATGAGGTATGTAGCACTTTTTCTAGGATGAGGTCACGAACTTAAATTGTCAGACCTCGTATGTATAATTTTCTCTTTGAATCCTTTCCCTTCTTTTCAAATTTTAACTTTTAATGTATTTTTCCTTTTCACCTTCTAATTGTCTTAAGGCATTATCTACTGTATTAATTCACTGTAGTGTTTTTCCAATTTGGCCTTCCCTTCTGAAATTACTTTTTCTTTCATTTCTAATTCTTTTTTGAGTTCTGTCACCCCATTTCAGAGTTTCTCTAACTTTGATTTATGTTGTTCTTTTATGTCTTGTGTTATTTTTAACACCTTTTATCTTCTTTCTAAATAGTTAAGGTTACGGTTTTTATCTGCTTTGTGGGCATGTCTTTCTGACATGCTTTCTTTGCCTGCAGGTATTATTGTGGTTCTGCTTCTTATTTTCTTATAACTCTGTAATTGATTTGGCCTCAATACTTTTCTTTTGCTTATATATACATGAAATTAATTTGCTTGAACTTTTAGAGGGAATTGCGGGTCAGGGTAACTCTTCTAACTTCACAGAGTTCTCTTTTCTGTTATTTTCATGTCATAATAAAAAAGATGGCAGCGTGCTTTATAAGATTTCTTGGCTCTGCTCACCTTCCCATTTTAATTTGGGCCTTCTCTTGTCTCTATCTTTGTTGTTCCTGTCCTGCTCAATTTTGCTTCTCTTAGCAGTTTCTCTTCCATGTGGGATCCTGTCCCAGCAGGGAGCCCTGATGGTCAGTCCTGAGAGTTCTCAAGGGCTAAAGCACTCCATTTATTTCAGACCTTGCCACAGGCTGCTTGCACTCACTCACTACTGAACTAGGCAAAACCCATTCCAATTTCTGCTTTCTTAAATTGACCTATGAACACCTACTGGTTAGTATGGTGTCCTCCTGTTCTCAGTTCCATCAGAAGCCCACTACTTACCTCTGCTTTCTTCTGCACAGATGCCAGTTCCATGCAGGTAGTGCTGCCTTGTTCTTGCCCATTTGTATTTTGCGGTTCATGGAAATACCTTGTCACCTAATTTTGCTGTACATGTCATCCATGGGTTTTTAGCTACTTTTTAAATTGAAGAATAATTAACTAATATAACTAATATTATATTAGTTTCTGGTATACAACATAATGACTTGATTTTTGTATACATTGAAAAATGATCACAATAGGTCTAGTTACCATCTGTCATCATATATATTTACAAAAAAGTGTTTTTTTCCTTGTGATGAGGACTTTTAAGATTTACTCTCTTAGCAACTTTCAAATATACAATGCAGTATTAACTACTATAGTTATTTAACTACTATAGTTACTATGCTGTACATTACATCCCCATGACGTATTTTATAACTGCAAGTTTGTGCCTTTTAACCCCTTCACCCATTTCACCCTCATCCCCCTCCCCTCTGGTGACCACCAATCTTTCCTCTATAGCTATTGAGATTGGTTTTCTGTTTTGGTTTGTTTCTTTCTTTCTTTTTTGTTGTTATTATTTTAGATTCTACGTATGGCATTTGTCTTTCTCTGACTTATTTCAGTAAGCATAATGTTCTCAAGGTTAATCCATGTCATCACAAATGGCAAGTTTTCATTTTTTATGGCTGAATAGTCTTTTCACAGAATTCCAGCTATTTTCACAGAATTCCAGTATTCTACGTCTTCTTGTGGATGGTGGCTGAGCATGTTCACTTTGTACAAATTCATTGAGCCATGCCCTTCATATTTGTGCACTTTGCTGTATGCATATTATAAATCAATGGAAAGTTTACCCTTGTATTAGTCAGGGTTCTCCAGAGAAACAAAACCAATAGGATGTATGTGTGTATATATAAATAATACACATATTATATTGCAGTTCAAGTCTGAAGGCCATCTTAAAATTTGCCATACCCTCCTAAAAAGAACTTTAATTTGAATAAATAGATGAGAATCAGAGATGCTAAGTAACTTGCCCAAGGTCACAGCTACAGAGTAGAGCATCCTGGAGTAAACTAAGCTCTTCTTAATGCCAGAGTCCATGCTCTTTCCACTACACCAGGCAAAAGGAGTTCTAATGGGGTCTGGCCCCATCTTCATAGCTACTTTGCAGGTCCAAAACACCATCTTCCTCAACAGGGGGTGTAATGACTTCTGACTGTTCTCACTACTTTTACCTTCCACACACAGCAGCCATAGTAATCGTTTCAAGATGGAAATTTGATTCCATCACCTAGAACACTTCAGTGGTGTGTCACTGTCTCAGTTTGTACAACCTACTATAACAAAAATACCACAGATTGGCAGCTTAAACAACAAACATTTATCTCACAGTTATGGAGGGTGGGAAGTCCAAGATCAAGGTGCTGGCAGAGTCGGCATCTGGTGAGAGCCCGCTTATAGAAGACTTTCTTATAGAAGACCATCTTCTCACCATGTCCTCACATGGTAGAGGGGTAAGAGAGTTCTCTGGAGTCTCTTTTATAAGGACATTAATCCCACTCATGAGGGTTCCACCCTCACGCTGCAATCAATTCCCAAAGACCCTACTTCCTAATACTACTGGGGTTAGGATTTCAACATATGAATTTTAGGGTGATAGAAACATTCAGTCCATAGTAGTCATTAAGAATATAGGTGTAACTTCTATGGTAAAGACAAAAAACAGTAGTTTAAACAAGTAAGAAGTTTATCAGTCTGTCTCATATAATCTAACTGGTCAGGTCTGCTATGACTGCCCCATTGTGATGGGGTTCCAGTCTCCCCGTCTTGCTGCTTTGACATCCTTAACATACGGCTTCCATCTCATGGTCGGGCATGGCTCCCCCAGCCCCACTATCATGTCTGCATTCTAGCCGGTAAGGAGAAAATAGAAAATGGAAGCCTGCCCTTCTGCTCACAACCCACTGCTCAGAACTTGGGCACATCTATATGCAAAGGAGTCTGGGAAACGGGTAGCAATGTGCTGAGCCAAAACTCTGTGGTTTGAATACTAAGGAACAGAGGGGAAATGGATATTGGGGGACAATTAACACTTTGTGCCACAAGTGATTTCTGTTGCTCTTACAAAAATACTTTTCATGTCTCTTGGCTTTGCCTTGCCAGGCTCCAGCCTCACCTCTCAGCCCAATCCCCTCACTGTCTGCCCTCCAATGACATTCCCCTTCTTTCAGTTCCTTCCGTGGTCCATGCTCCCCCCGACCCCCACCCCAGGGCCTTTGCAGGAACTGTTCCTTTTGCCTGGAATGCTCTTCTCCCACAATCATCTAGTTAACTCCCACTCATTCTTCAGATGTCAGCTCAAATGTCATTTCCTCAGGCAGACCTTCTTGATTCCATTCTAAAATAGATATTTTTCTTAACCACTCTTTCCCACCATAAACCCTTCCTCTATAATACTTAACTCAGTTATAATTGTATACTTATTTGATAATTATTCTACTAATTGTCATCTCCTCCTCTAGACTAAGTCAGTAAAGGCAAGGCCATTTCCGTTCGACTCACTGTTGTATTCCCAGCACCTCACCGAGTGCAGGGGACAAATATTTGTTTTTCTTTAATGAATGGACAAGTGAGTCATGTAAGTCCTTAAAATTGCCTGGATGATACTGCCAGGACAATTTTAGCTGTGAGGACAAGTTCTCAGACCACATGGCTTGATCTAGAGTTCTCAGCTTTGCAGTCACTGTAGCAAGTCTGGATGATCTGGGTCTTCCTGAGCAGAGAGGGGGTTGTTTGAATTCCACATTATAACGCTTTATTCTAGCATCCAGTGCATTCCCCTCTTGCCCCCTGACTGCAAATAGATCCTGCCAGTCTTTCAGCATTTTGCGTTGATGAGATTGTATTAAAAAAGAAGTCAGGCAGGTTGGATCCTGCCAGGTTGCATCTCTGCACAGAAATTCCCAGAGCGGCATCATGTGAATAGCTGGCTGCTCTCAGGTCCAGAGCCCAGAATATCCAGAAAGGGGAAGCACTTCGGAGTGCCCAGGAGAGTTAAAATGAGGTGAACTGAGACTTTCTGCAAGTCAAAGAGTTAACTCCCCCTTCTGCATATTCCAGGTTCAAACACAAAGACCTCTGCACACTTCAGAGTTATGTACAATGTTTCCCTGAAAATAAGACCTAGCCGGACAATCAGCTCTAATGCATCTCTTGGAGCAAAAATTAATATAAGGCCCGGTCTTACATTATATTAATTTTATTAATTTATATTAATAGTTTATATTAATTTTTACTCATATTAATTTTTGCTCCAAAAGATGCATTAGAGCTGATTGTCCGGCTAGGTCTTATTTTCAGGGAAACACGGTATCTGGATCCTTTTGGCTACTAGTCACAACAGACTAATTCTCAGCTAGCCTAAACAATAAGGAGTTTCTTGTCACACATTACAAGGAGTCTGGAGGCAGGACAGCCAAGGATTCTTTAAAATTCAGCCATTGGAACACTCTGCAGAGGATCTGAATTCTTTCCATCTCCATTTTTATATGAATGGTTCTGCTCCTTGCTTTTTTCATTTGACAATATATCATATCATTTCAAACAGGACATAAAGAGCTACCTTATTCTGTTTCCTTTTTAGACTGAACAGTGTCCCATTTTAAAGAGATATCATAATTTATTTAACCAATCCTCTCTTGATGAACATTTAATTTGTTTCTTTTGCTATTACAAACAATGATGTGATGGATACTTGTGCCTACGTTATTTCACATGTGAGTGCATCTGAGGATAAATTACTAGACGTGAAATTGCTGGGTCACAAGCTATATGCAGTGTTTATAATTTTGATAGGTGTTGCCAATCTGCCTTCCTTACAGGTTATCAATTTACACCCCCCCTCCCCAAATAGTACAGCAGTACTTTAAATCATTTTGACACCTTAACTTAAAAATTGAGTGGAAAAACTATGGTGGATGTCTGAATGGTTCCTGCATAGAGAAACAGTAAGGGGTTGCACAGCAACTCAGTCATTTTAACTGGTAGCAATTCAAGCCTCAACCCTCCTTTTCTATAAATCATTAATCCCTATGGGCCGCCCCCCCCCCCCATTGTCTGAGGGTGCCAGGCTACCATGAGCAGTCCACATTTTAGAACTAGACAGTATCTGTAACTCAGTCATTCTATCCACAAACAACTAGATGTCTTTTCTCCCCCTCTCCACCTAGCCATCTCCTAGTCCTCCCTCAGGCTCACTTGAAATGTCCCCTCCTCCACCAAACATTATCTGACACCACTCCCAGGCAGAATTAGTCACTCTTCTCTGCTCTATAGACTTTTGTGCACACCTCTGTCACAGCATGGATCATCTATAATATAATTATCCACTTACCTATCTGTCTCCCACACTGCATTCCCCAAGGATGGAAAACTCACCTTCTTCGTCTTTAAACCAGTACCTCTCTGTGTGGTGCCTGGCACATAAACGGTTTACAGTAAAGGCTTGCGGAAATAAAATTAGGCAAGGGCACAGTTTCATAGTGCCCGGTGGCAAATGTAACAGTACTTCTCTTTTTCCTTTTCTGTTGATGTTGATCAGAGGGTCAAAACTACAGACGCTTCTGAATATTTATTTCGTTTTTATGTTTCTGGACTTTCTCCTTCTCCTGGAATCTGTTCTGTTCTCTGCTATGTCCTCAGTGCCTAGAACAGTGCCTGGGAGACAACAGACATTTCATAAATAAATTTTGAATGAATGGGTATCTCTGATCAGAAGGAACATCTATAGTGCTGCTGAGATTTTTTTTGCCTATTTGATGTGAAGATAAGTAACATTATTAACCAACTTGACCTAATTGACATTTATAGAACACTCCTCTCAACAATAGCAACATACATGTTCTTTTTGGTCAGATATGCAGGACTACAGCTTGGGAGAGGCATCTATGTAGTAAACAGACTCTGAGCACCTTCTACATAGCAGGCACTATGCAGGGGGTTGGGGACACAATGGAAACAGAAAAAGCAGACTTGGACCCTATTCTCCTGGAGTTTACAGTCTAGAGGGAAAGACAATCAAATAAATCTCACCAATAAATTTGTAATTACAAAGACAGTTTTGTGAGAGCATATATCAAGGAATGCTGTCTTCCCTGAGGACGTGACATTTGAGCTAGATCAAATGTCACTAGATAAAACACCAAAAGCACAAGCAACCAAAGGAAAAAAAACAGATAAGTTGGACTTCATCAAACTTAAAAACTTCCATGCTTCAAAGGACACCATCAAGAAAATGAAAAAGACAACCTAAGCACAAAAGAAAATATTTGCAAAACGTGTATCTGATTAGGGACTTCTATCTAGAATATATTAAGAACTCTTAAAACTCAATAATAAAAAGACAAATAACCCAATTAAAAATGAAGAGGATTTGAATAGACACTTATCCAAAGAAGATATACAAATAGCTAATAAGCATGTGAAAGTATGCTCAAAATCATTTCCATTAAGGAAATGCAAGTCAAAACCATAATAAGGTACCACTTCACACCCCAATGGATGGTTATTATAATACTTTTTAAAATGAACAATAACAAGTGTTTGTGAGTGTATTAGTTGGCTAAAGTTGCCATAACAAAGTATCATAAACCAAGTGGCTTAATCAACAGAAACTTATTGTCTGTAAATTTATTTAGAGTTTTGGAGGTGTTAAAAGACAAACTGAGGCACATTAAAAATTTTAAGAGTTTATTTGAGTAAACATTGATTCAAATTGGGCAGTATCTAACCTAGCAGATAAAGAGGCGCTCCAAGGAGCTGTACAAAATGAAACACCTTTATAGGCAAAAGGGAGCAGGCGTAAGGACGTTATACTATATAGGCAAAAAAAGGTTGGTTATTGCCAGGTTGCTTTCCTTTTGGGGATGACAGGGGTCTGTCAGGCAGATTATCTCACTAGCTGATCAAGTGATTCCTGATTGACTGGTTTAAGATTCCATTCCTGGGAGAGCCGAAACTGTAATTAAGTGTCAGTTTGGTGATGTGGGGCTTAATATAAGTGACTCCATTTTGGGCCTGTTGTCATGTTTTTAACATAGGCTAGAAGTCTGAGATCAAAGTCTCATGCTTACTCCAAAGGTGCTGAGGAAGAATCTGTTCCAGGCCTCTCTCCCAGCTTCTGGGAGTTCCTTGGCTTGTGGCAGCATAATTCCAGTCTTCACATGGTGTTCTCCCTGTGTGTGAGTCTCTGTGTCTAGATTTCCCCTTTTTATAAAGGACACCACTCATATTGGATTTAGGGCCCAACCTACTCCAATATGACCTCATCTTAACTCATTACGTCTACAATGGCCTTACTTCCAAAGAAGTTCACATTATGCGGCAGGTGGCGTAAGGACTTGAACATGAATTTTGGAGGGACACAATTCAACCATAACAGAAAGGATGTGCAGAAATTGGAACCTTCACACAGTGCTGGTGGAAATGAAACATGGTGCAGCCACTCTGAAAACCAGTCTGGCAGTTTCTCAAAATGTTAAACATTGAGTTACTATATGATCTAGCAATTCCACTCCTACAGGTAAGAACATGAAACTATATGTTCATACAAAAAATTATACACAAATATTCACAGCAACATCATTCATAATAGTCAAAAGGTGGAAACAACCCAAATGTTATTCAATTGATGAATGCTGAACAAAAAGTGGTATATCATACCCTGGAATTTTATTATTACTTGGCAATAAAAAGAAATGAAGTACTTAAATTTACACAGTGTTATATGTCAATTATACCTCAATAAAAAAAATAAAAAAAATATTGATACACGCCTCAGTGTGGCAGCATGGATGAACTTAGAAAACAGTATGCTAAGTGAAAGAAGCCAATCACAAAAGATCACATAATATATGATTCCATTTATAAGAAGTGTGCAGAATTCGCAAATTTATAGAGACAGAAAGTGAATTGGTTGCCTAGGGCTGGGGAGATTTGCAGGGAGAAGGAGGAGTGACTACTAATGAGTGCAGGGTTTTTTCTGGGGTGAATATTAGAACATTTCTAATACTGATTGTGGTGATAGTTGTACCATTCTGAATATACTAAATTGAATTGTACACTTTAAATGGGTAAATTTTATGGTATGTGAATTATATTTCAATAAAACTGTTATTTTTTTTAATATTATTATTATATTATTATATTATATTATATTATAATATTCCTATTATAAATAGGAATAAATAAACTCCTTACCATGAAAAAAAAAAAAAAAAAAGAAAAGAGGGAAGGGCAAAAATATTCCAGCAAAAAACAATCACCAGGTAAGCTCCAGAATGGCAACAATTTTTGCCTGCTTTGTTTGCTGTTGTATCTCCAGCACAAAAACAATTTCTGGAAAACCGTAGGTATAAATAAAATACTGTTTTATGTATGTATAAATAAAATTACATATATATACACATATATATATACACACACACACATACTGGTGTCAATATAAATATACACAGATATATATATATATATAAACATATATATGTTAGTATAAATAAAATTGTATATGTATATAAATAAAATAGCACAGATATATACAGTATTTCGTATATATTTATATGAATGGGTGCAGGACCATGTGCAAAAGCTTTGTAATCAGGAAAGGACCGTGGCTCATTGGAGAAATGAAAGATCAATGTGTGTGACTGGCATGGCCTGGAGAGGAGTGGGTCTGACCATGCAAGTCAGATTTGGATCTTAGTCCTAAAAGCAATGGGCAGCTACTGAAGGATTTTAAGTGGAGGTGGATCAGGTTTACATTTAAAAAGAATACTGGTAGCAGGGGAGAGTCAATGAAGATAAGGACTGAGAAGTTGGATTTAGCAACAAATAAGTTAGTGACCTTGGACAAAATCAGTTCAAGTAGAGAGATAGGGTGATTAATTTTGAGAATTGGGCAGGAAGCGGAGCTGGCAAAAGTATATATTACACTTGGTAAGGCTTCTCCATATTCTCAAGTCTCCAGGGAAACCGACCAAAAATATACTTGGCTTGAGAAATAACAAAAGACGTGTTCACATGCATATTCACACACAGCCGGTTGGTTCACCAGTTGCTTCTGTTTCTATTCAAGGGTTCCACACTTACCCTGACACAGGAGGAGGACCCAAGGCTGAAGTTTTTCCGCTGTTCTCTCCCATCAGATGCTGGCCTTCTTTCATCGCTGGGAGGACAGAGAGAAGGCTGCCACGATCTGAGATTTGGGGGCACTTCAGACACACAACTTGTTCTCTTTTAGCTTTACCAGGCCTCTCATCTGGACTATTTACAGCTCAGAACCCAAAGGCAGACCAAATAGACACATTCAAGCCCTACTCACTGAAGACTGAAGGTGAAAGGTTTAAAATAGGGCACTCCTCCCTGGTGTGACCAGATATGTGAGAACCAAAAGAGCTGGCTTCTAGTTCTAGTTCTAATTCTGCCAGTCACAACAGCAAAGCTTTGGGCAAGTAACTCCACCCCTCTGGGCTTTCATCTCATCTTAAAAATTAAGAGAATAGACACATGCCCTGCCCCGATTAGAGTGGTAAGGAGGAGACAACCACCGTGTAAGGGCAGATCTAGAGTTTGTGAGGCCTGAAGTTTATATCATTTCATGAGACCTCCTTAAGAAAAATATAAAATTGCAAATACAAAATTAGGTACAAATCTGAATATATACTTATGAGAAATTACATTAAACTCAAAATTTTTAAATTAGTACATACCAAATCACAATTTTTAACATAAAATATTTGTTAAATAATATTTTGTTACATAATTTTCTCTAAGGAGAGAAAATAATAAGTTTCTTTCTATGGAGAGAACAGGAAGATAATTCAGTCTTTCCTCTCTCGGTTGATAAAAATTTTTTCTTTATTATTGCTAGTTTAGAAAAGATTCTTACAGCCTCCCAATTCATTTTTTAAAGATGGTTGTCAAATTTGGGGAAATCTCTATCAAGCTTCTTTTCTTTATGAGCTATAAGATTTCAAGGAATTTCACATTCTCTTGTGCAGTGATTAATCTTTTACAGCGCCTCATTCTTCTGGTGCTGGATACCCTAGGACTCAAGGACCTCTGGCACTGTTAGGTCACCATGTTTGTCATTTAGCAAAGTGGGGTGTAGGGTATTCCTAGAGGCTGGCAATAACAAGCACCTACATGAAACACACACACGCCACTTAACTCAAATTAAGAGTATTCCCTATTCCAAAATGCCTAAAACTGCCCACAGCCACTTCAATGTCCCCAGATAGGAAAGACAGTGGTCTTAACAGATTTAGGTTAAAATATCTTAATTTGACTACTTTTATAAAACGTGATCGTAGGATCTCTTCCACGGCCATAGATGGAGGCCTGGGAAAGTGAGGGGCCAGAGGTGAAGTTTCATTAGCGTCAGGGCAAATCACCTCCGCGGCCACAAGGACTCATTAAAAGGCTGAGCCCAAGTAGGGAATGTGACTCGTGTTTGGAGGAAGGTACAACAGCCCTGGCTGAACTCTGTGGGGGCAAAGGGGACCTCGCCAATTTGGCTCACAGCGCGTGAACCGCCCATGGTAGCTGTCCAGTGAACTAAGTTGTGGCAGCTGCCAATTAAACCTCACGCAGAGGTCCCTCCCGGCTAAGCCCACGGCCGACCTCTCCCTCCTGCGCAGCTCCTCCCCCCGCACCCCCCTCCTGGCCTCCCCCCGCGCCCGCTCCATTCCCAGATGGGACGGAGACTTCCAACCCACCTTTCTTGTCAGCAGGGCTGAGTCTCCGGTTTCAAAAGGGGCGCGCTCCCTCGGGTTCGCCCCTCGCTTCCGGCCCGTAAACCCGCTGGTCCCGCCAGGTCTCGCGATAGCACTTCTTCTCGCCTGCGGGAGCTGGCCTGGGATAGCCGCACCCGCGGGTCTGCTGGTGCCGATTGTTCTGGGTGGTGATGGAGACTGGGGCTCTTCGCTCAGCCTGGACAGGGCTGTTAAGGCTCACTCGCTCATTTAAGTCCACCGGGCCCTGATGGCTCAGATCAGAAGCCGAAGGGCAGGGAACCACCTTCAAGCTGGTGTTCACGCCGGACCAAGGCCCTAGTGGAGTTCTGCCTTGTGTGGGTGATAAGGACTCAGATGTTAATGACTGCCTGTTCTAGGGGCTGAAAGGGTGCGGGACACCGGGGTCTACACACGTTGTCGCCTTTAATCCCCCCAATAACCCAGAGAAAGGCCTGGTTTTTATTCACATTATACAGATGGGGAAACTGAGGCTCAAAAGTGAAGGAACCTGCCGAGGGCCACAGAAAGGATGTGACCAAAGACTCGAACCCAGACAGTCTCACTCCAGCTCTAAGGTCTCATTGCTGTGGTAGAGCAATTTGTCAACAAATCCTACCAACCTCTAGAATCCTAGAGGAGTGTAGCTCGGTGAAAAGTGTCCTGGCTGTGGGTTCACGCAGACTCAGGTTCGTATGAAAATCCAGACACTTTTTATGTTGTGTGACTTTGAGCAACTTCCTTAACCTTTCTGAGACTTCAGCTGATTATACTGTGCGGATACTACTACTTTGTGGGATCATTGCGAGCATTGGATGTGTGTTCAGTGCCTACTCCAAAATCAGCTCCCAATAAATGGAAGCTACTGCTAATTTTTTTATCCCCTTACACGTTGTACAGTGTTCAATGTGTAGGAGGTGCTATTATAAACCATAAGTGAATGAATGGAAGGAGAAGTGAATAAGTCTGGCCAGACACTAAGTGGCCCTTGCCTCCAGCCCTCTAATCTCTTACCTGATGTGGTGACACCACAGAGGGCTTGCAGTGGGAAATGATTGTTCATCCTCTATTTCCCAAACAGGTGTGTGTGTGTGAACTTGTTATTGAAGTAATGTACAGAAAAGTGCACAAATCTTAAGTGCACTTACGTTTTCATAAAATGAACACACTGGGATAACTAGTCCCCTGATGAAGTAAAACATTGCCAGCCCCCAGAATCCCCTTCATGTTTCCGTCTAGTCACTACTTCCTCTGTAGGAGTAATCACTATACTGCCTTCTAACAGCATAAATTACTTTTGCTTGGTTTTGCAAAGGACACAACTGGAATCATCCAGTAACTTCCCAGATCTCCATGTCTCCTAAAATTTCAGTGGGAATTCAAGAAGAAGCCCAATGGGATTGCCTCCCACGTGGTTAGGGCTGTCTAATGCCACTCATCTCCCAATCACAGCTGGCCTCTCTGTCAGTCTACTAGCACATGGAGTCCTGTGTCCACTGGCCCCTGGCATGCCTCTCTGAGGTAGGGAAGCATCTCCCGCTTCTTTTTCTCAGTTCTTTCATAAAGGTTACCGTGGTAGAGATAATGTGTGCCCCTGGGGACCCCTGTCCTTGCCAGTATACCCCAGACCTTTCCTCCTTCACCAGGAAGTCCCTGGGAGAGTGGGGGATGGGGATGCTTTGAGCCATAAGATGGTCATGCCCAGCCTCACACCATTCCAGATAACACTCTTCCCTCTGCTCTGTTCTGTGTGCCCCTGCCCCTTCCATCGAAAACTCTCACTTGGGGTAATGAGCTCTCAGAGCCTCTGCTGTTCCTCTCTGCGTTTTGGCTTCTGCCACAGTCCCCTGGCCCACTAGACATGTCTGTTGGGCATGTCTGTTCATGCCCAAATCCCAATTGTGGGCATGATTTTCATCCTCTTCCAAAGGATTCCTGATGCCATGCAGATTGAAGGGTTCTGGGCATTCTGCCTCGAGGGGGCAGTGTTGCCTAACACCATGAGATAGCCCAGTCAAGAAGCCCCCATTACACAGATATTATCATCAAATCCATGTTACATATGAGGAAGGTAAGACTCAGAAGTTTAAGGGCTTTGTTCAAAACCATATAGTTCATAAGTGATGAGAATTAGCCTTGGGAGTGCCATTTGATGCAGGTCTAAAAGGATGGGTATCTCCTAAAGGCCACCATTCAATGAGACTAAAATGGACTAGATGCATAGATATTTTACATATTTTATATCTACTCCTCAAAACAACTCCACGAGATAGGTGTTTTATTTACATATGGCATATGCAGAAACTGAGGTCCAGAGAAATTATGTTGCCCAAGGTCAGAGGGACAGTGAAACAGGGATTCAACTCAGCCTGACCCCAAAGCCTGCCTCTTTCTTCTATCCTGTGCCACACTAAGTGGAGGGATTTTGACAAGTGCAGATATAAGTGGGTATGTGGGTAGGCTGGGGGTGGAGTCATCTGAAGGCCAGGTGGGCTTGATATTCAAGATGGCTTTTTAAAATCACATGTCTGGCAACTCATCTGAATTGGCTGGAACAGATGGGGACTGGCCAGGCATTTCTCTCTCTACACAATCTTTCTATGTGACTTATCGTGTTTCCCCGAAAATAAGACCGGGTCTTATATTAATTTTTGCTCCAAAAGAGGCATTAGGGCTTATGTTCAGGGGATGTCCTCCTGAAGAATCATACTAGGGCTTATTTTCCAGTTAGGTCTTATTTTTGGGGAAACATGGTACTTAGGTTTGCTCATAGCATGGTGGTCTCAGGGTAGACAGACCTAGTATATGTGGCTGACTTCTCCCGGGGTGAACATTCCAAGAGGCTGAGGCAGGAGCTACAAGACTGCTTATGACCTCTCTCTGGAAGTCATGCAGTGTCACTTCCACAGTATGCTATGAGTGAAAATGAACCACAGGGCTAGCCCAGATTCAAGGGGAGGGGACAATACATAGGCATGAATGTCAGGAAGCGTGGTTCAGTGGGAACCATCTTTGGAGATCAGCTGCTCTAAGGGACTGGGGCAGGAAGGATCCGCTCTGGGAACCGCACGTAGTCCTATTTCAGCAGGACATGGTGTGCAAGGGAAACATTTGGAAATGATCATTTGTGGCAGGGGGTGAAGGGCTTCAATGACATGCTCAGGAACCTGTATGTTGGTATATACTGGGATCATCAACTGCCCAACACCTGAGTCTCCTTCCTGTGTTGGAGGACCCTCCTTATTGGAAGTCTTAGTGGGAGAAAGGTCACAGAACTGTGACCTCAAAAGTATGTCTAATCAATGATCCTACTCAGGGCTATGAATCTGCAGTAAGTGACCCAGGAAGCAGAGGACGGTTTATAATTCAATCTAGAGGGAGCAACAGCCAGATCTCACGGTGGCTGTGCAAGAGATGGCCCCACCGCGAGCCCAGGGGCAGTAACCCCCTAGTCAGGCTGCTCCTGGGGTAAGGCCCAGCTGAGGTTCTGGCTATCTGCCTTCTCTTGGTTCCTGCCTGTTTCCCAAGCCTGATTATTTAGGCTTCCTGTCAATTCTGTGACTGTCTGATTTCATTCCAGTAAATTCCTCTTCTACTTAAGTGAACCAGAGTCCATTTCTGCTTGCAATTAAGAGCCCTAATTGATACAAAGACCCATTGAAAGCTTCAGCCAGAGGAAACAACATGATGAGAGCACTTTACGGGAGAGAAAAATAGAAAAAAGTCTGATAGAGATGGACTGAAGAGAGAGAAATAGGAATGAGAGAGGCCAGTTGGGACACTGTTGTGACATTTAAGGTGTGTGATGAACTACAATATGAACAGTGCCATTGAAGTAGGTGAATGGTCAGGTTTTGGCCACTGATTGAATATGGAAAAGAGAAAAGAGGGGAAATTCCAAGCTGTCAGGAGTTTTAAGCCTTAGTAACTAGGAAAATGATGATGTTACAAAGAGAAACAAGCAAGTCAGGGAGAACTGGTTAGGAAGGGGAAATCATTCATTTAAATATTCAACAAATACTAAAATTCTGCTCTATGCCAGTCACTGTACTAAGCATTGAGAAGAGAACAGTGAACAAAATAAAGTGTCAGTCCTTAAATTAACAAGTACATACATAACATAATTAAACTGCCTTAATAAAGCTTTACTTTGTGGTGCCACAGACACCCAGCAAAGCAGGTCTAGCGGGCAGCCAGAACTTCAAGAAAGATCCTAATAAGGGAGGCTAGGCCTAAAGACGGTTTAGTAGTCATTCCCAAAGACATTCATTCATTCATTCATTCATTCATTCATTCATTCATATTTATTGAGTATCTATTATGTACTCAGTACATTTCTTGCCATAGAAATTCAGCAAAAAAAAACAAAAGAGAGATTCAGCTCTCATGGAGTTTGTTATAGAGTACCGAGGCAGACAGTACACAAATACACAAATATGTCAAACATGTGATGTATACTATGAAGAAAAATAAAGCAAGGTAAAAGTAAGAGCTGGTCTGCTATTTTAGACAAGATGTTGTGTGAAGCCCCCTCTTGCAAGAAGATATTTGAGTGAAGTCTTGTATGAAGAGAGGCAACATCCATGCGGTTATCTGGGAGAAATCTATTGCAGGCAGAGAGAATAACGAATGCAAAGGCCCTGAGGCAGGACAATTTGGTTTGTTCAAAGAACTGCCAGGAGGTGGTGAAGCAAAATGGATGACGGGGAGAGAAGGAGGAGATGAGATGAAGGTGATAGTGGGAGCCAGATTTTGTAGGGCCTTGTAAATTGTTCTAAGTACTTTTGTTCTTGTTCTGAATAAGATAGGAAGACTTTGGAGAGTTTTGAGCAGAAAGGGAACACTAACTGACTAACTTTAAAAGGATCACTCTGGCTGCTCCAAATAGAATAGACTGGGGGTATGTGAGGGCAGAAGCAGAGACCAACTTGGAGACAACTGCAGTCATTCAAGCAAGAGACCGTGGAGGCGTGGGCCAGGGTGGTAATAACGGAGGAAGTGACATGTGACCAGACTCTAGATATAAACCGAAGGAGAACCAACAGGATCTGCTGATGGATTAGACGTGAGGTACCAGAAACATAGAGTCCAATGACTCCAGAGTTTTGAACCAGAATACCTGGAAGAGCAGTTGCCATTTATCGAATAGAGAGGATTGAGAATTATATTTAAAACTTCAAGAAAGTAAAATTGTTCTCAGCCTTTCTGCCTGCCTGACTTTCTGAATGATTTAGCTCAAAAGCCATGCTGTGGGGCCAAGCAAAGTGAAGTATCATGTGGGGGCAGATAGTTACATTAGGTTGGCATAGGTTATCATGGCCAAGATGGAGGAAGACAGTCTCTGCGAGGGGAGTGAAGTGGGCAGCGGCAGTGGCGGGGAATAGGTTACTTACAAAAGGATTAATCCAACAAGAAGGGAGAAGGAAGTTACACAAACAGAAAGGGATAAGATTAGAATAAATCCTGTGGTGTTGGATTAGAATTGAAGGCACTGTGTAAACTCATGATTTTCTACATAAGGAGATTGATAGATCTCGGAAGTACTCAAAGAAGTATGGTGACAGAAGCCAGCTTGGCAACTGGCCAAATCTGGGAAATTTTGATCATCAAAATAAATAATGAGATGGGGGTAGCCGGTTAGCTCAGTTGGTTAGAGCATGGTGCTAATAACACCAAGGTTACCAGTTTGATGCCCACATGGGCCACTGTGAGCTGCACCCTCCACAACTCGATTGAAACAAGAACTTGACTTGAAGCTGATGGGTCCTGGAAAAACACACTTAAAATAAATAAAAGTTCGAAAAATATAACGAGGCAATGAGTAAAACACTAGCTTCTGTAATATTGCTGCCAACGATGCATAACCTGAATCGAACCATGAGGAAATAACAGATAAACCCAAATTGAGGGATATTCTACAATATAATAGTTCTGTAGTCTTCTAAACTGTCCTGGTCATAAAAGTAAAGGAAGCCTTAGGAACTATATCAGACTGAAGGAAACTAGAAAGACATGCTAGCTACATGCAATGAGTAATTCTGGAATGGATCTTTTCATAATTAGGCCAGTTGATGAAAAGTCCAATAGGTCAGGTCTGGAAGTCAGATAATAGTAATGTATCAATGCTATCTTCCTGACTGTGAGTATTGTATTAGGTTATGTAGGAGAATGTCCTTATTTATAAGGAATATACACTCCAGTATTAGGGATGATAGGGCATCATGTAGGCAACTTACTATCAAGTGGTTCCTGGCAGGGGAAAATTCTTTTTACTATTGTAACTTTTCTGTTACAACAAAAGAAAAAGAAAAAAAGACAAAGAAAGAGTGAATGATATCCCTGAGAATGAGAGGAGGGCCACATAGTGCAATATCAAACATGTGCACCAAAGGATTAAATATGTTTAAGGGGAGGACAGTTGATGATGTGTAGTGTTGCAAAGACATCGAAGAGGATCAAGACTGAGAAAAAGGTATTAAGAGTAAATTTTTCTATATTGATAATTATGGCAGCAGCTTTATACATATGCAGTACAATGGAAAATAAATCAGCTATTCCATTCACAGCAATACTGGATGTATATATGGATTTGAGGACCTAACAGCTTTGCAGGTTCCCTGGGCCATGAGATTCAGAGGTTGGAAACCTGCTTTCACTACAAATCATTATGATTTTAAGAAGAAAATCCCAATGACATAATCATATTAGCTCTTGTCAGAAGGCTAGGTCTCCCTAATTCCTAGTTTTAAAAGGGTTCTTTCTTAAATTTATGATATATAAATTTATGATATAATTCAATGATTAATTAATTCATTGAAAATTAATGATATAATTCAATGATCACATTTTGAACACAAATATTCTGGATGTGGAATTATTATTGTGCCCAAGTAATACATGTTCATTATAGGCAAATGAAAAACGTAGATAAAAAGAAACAAATTTTACACCACCTATAATCCTATCATCCAAAAATAACGTTAGCATTTTGCTGCCTATTTTTGATTTTTTAAATGCAAATCACATAATTTTTGTTGCAATAAAGGAGGGATCTTGCCTTGTGTTATTTTATATCTTGCATCCCTTCTCCCCCACCGCCATATAGAGCAGACACTGTCTCAGTCACTAAATATACTTCAACTACTTCATTTTTAAGAACACTGCGAGGAATTCCACTGAGCAGATGGGCGGTGATTTATGTTATCATGTTCCTATTTGCGGACTTTTATGTTGGGCGCCAAGAGACCGCGCCGCAGCCCTTGCGGTCGAAGCAGGGAAGACTAGAGAAGATGGGAGGTTGGAGAGTGGTTAGTTAAGTCGTCGAACAAGGTTTTAGGCGCGCAGGGACCGAGGAGAGTCAGCAAGGCCGCGGCCGGCGGAAAGCAAAGGGCCTAGAGGAGTCAGATTTGGTAGCGACATAAGGTTGTATCCAAGGACAAGGGGAGCCGAATGGTGAAACCAAAACCCACCAAAATAGAGCGAGACCCCAGGACACCAGCGGCGGCGGCGGCGGAGGGCAGTCCAGGCGCAAAAGCTGGTGCGCCGCTGCTGGGCACCAACAGAGGGCGCTGGGTCCGCAGCAGTTCGCAGTGGGCGGGTCCCAGCTGCAAGCCAGATGTGGGCAGCTGGACCGCGGGAGACGCGAGCTATACCCCAGCCTCTGCAGACCCGTAGGCGGGGGGAGAGCGAAGAAGGGGTAGCAGGGGGCAAGGGTAGTGGCAGAATGCCCCCCCGTCGCTGCACTGCAGGCTCCCGATTGCCTCCCCTCGTGGGGCACAAGTGGGGAGTCTCCCGCCCAGAGGAGGCGACGTTTTCTGCGTGGCACAAAAGAGGTATGGGCTGGCAGTGGCCCTGGGGCTAGCAAGACAGAGCCGAGTCCACGGGGTGGGGCTCGGGCCAGGAGAGACCCACGCGACGGTATGAGGCGGGAAAGAGAGCGGGCCTTGAGGGCTTTGAGCTTCTTGAGTACCCAGCCCTCGACTTCAGACGCTCCAACACACACACACACACACACACACACACACACACACACACAGTGTTCTTTCTGCCCTGGGTGCGGTGTGCATTCCAGGAGAGAGAAACTGAGGCACAGCAGGACAGAACACTTAGTAGAGTTATTCTCCTATTGTCTGGATCGGAGAAGTTCCGCTAGAGGATTTCAGCCTGAAGCTTCAATTAAGGACCCCTAGCCAAGGACAACCCCAGCGACCCCGCCCCCTTGACCTGCCTGCTGTTTCCACACCCCCCACACCCCACCCCCGGCCTCTTCCCGGACTCCGGGGTAATCAGCTGCTGCGCGCTGCTGTAATTGGCGGTGTAGGCCCTGCCTGGCAGAAAGGACCGGCGGGCAGCGCAGGGGCAGCCAAGGGGCTTAATTGCAGGGCTTCGGGGCGCAGTCTGGGCTGCAGCTCCGCTCGGGGGAAGGGGACGAACACTTAGCTCGGAGATCCTGACCTCGGAGGAAACCAAAAGACCTTCGGGTCGGTAATCGGGAATCCCTTCCCCGGAAACTGGGGGTTGGGGGGCTTGAACCCCAGCAAGAGTGCGAGAGGAGGAGCGGAACGTCCCTGGAGAGCTAGGCGGGGGAGGGGAGCAGATTCCAAACTCCCAACCCCAGAAGCGCTGGTTAGTCTTGTCCGAGTCTCCTCCCTCGTCCTGACCCCCACCCTCCTCTTTCTGCCGCCCCCGTCACCCCCCTTCTCGTATCCCTAGGGCGCTCCCACCCTGGGGAAGAATGTGCCCTACTAGCGCACCCTTGCCATGGTAACGGCACACCCCCACCCCCGCGTACCGCAGCGGCGGGGCCTGGCCACGAGGGCGGCTAGAAAAGGGGGTGTGGGCGCCTCCCAGCCCCGCGGACACACCTCGACTGCCCTGGTTGCCACAGGAACCGGGGGCGTTTCGAAGTGCGCAGCCGCGAAGTGTGGAGGGCTCTCCAGATCTCTCACCCCTCTAATCCACCAGCAGAGGACCCTGGCTTCTGGGAGGGACAGTCCCCTACCAATTTCAAGGACCAAGTCCAGAAAGGGCTCATGGGGCATTTGCAGCTTCCACGCACTGCAAGCCTAGGGAGCAAAGGCAGACGGGGGTCCCAGGGAGCCTGGAACCTGAAAAGGGCTCACCACTGTTCGCTAGCCCTACCTCCTCCCCCAGCAGAGCCCGAGAGGGGCGCTGGCTGCAGGAAGCCCGGGAAGGGCCCGGAGGCGCGCAGGCCCCACAGCGGAGCGGTGATTACAGGGACCTGTCCCCTCCCGCCCCCGGCTCCCACTCTCATTAAGTCATTTTTTCCCCTGTTGGAAAGTCCCCGTGCCTTGAGCGCAGGGGTTGGGGCGACCGCAGGCAGCTGCCGGCAACCACATAAGAAGTGGGGGTGGGAGGGGAGGAGGGGGATTGGGACTACGGCCTGGCCAAACTCCAACGTGGAAGGCCCCCTGCCGGGGGCTAGCTGGAGGCGCCTTAATTTGGGGAAGAAGGGGAGGGCCCGGATGCCCTGGACCTTACTTCTAACCCACTGGGGCCCTCCTACAGCTCCCGAGGCCTCTACCTTTGCCTCTCTGCTCTTTTTTTCTGACCCTGGGACCTTGGGCGACTGAAAAGCAGGATGCTTGGGTTTTGATCCCCACCCTAGTCTGGCTGCTTCTCCCTGACCCTTAACTCCACCACTGCTTGCTGATCTGTCCACCACCCTCATACTCTGTTAGTTCCTTCCCTTCCTCCCTTTGGGACCATCCAGGCTCCATTAGACCATATTGTTTATTCCTCCTGCCAGGAAAGGAACAATTCAGTGTCCATCAAGGTGAAAGGTGTTGGCGGGTACAGATGGTCCTCTTCCCCTCTGAATGATCTTTGGTCCACCTCCTGTTCTCATTTCCAAATCTCAACTCTGGTCTCCAAGTTTTGGGCAAGTTCTTCCATTTACCTCCACTGTCACACTGTATGTCAGCCCTTTCCCTCTATTTGCCATCAGCCTGTTAATTCCTGCCTGGACCTTCAGCCAGTATGCATAAGCCCAGTGCCTCTTGGGCCCCATTTTCCTGTCCTTCATCACCTCCGCATCTCCCTTCAGGGCCCTTACCAAGTCTCCCTTCAGGGCCCTTACCCCCCTGCCTGTTCAATTATGGGGTCCAGCTTTGGTCCCAGGACTCTAGTCAGCTTCTGGCCTGAGAGAGGGTGAAGGTGGGCAACACCCTATTTCTTCCTTCCCCAACTTTCCCTCTCTTCCTTTACAGATCAGACTAACATATGTCAGATCACCATGACTTAACTGGACTGGTGTCCAGCCCCCCTGCCCCACCCCACTGCTTGCCCCTCCCTCTAGAAGCAGCATGCTCTGCAGTATTACAATTCCTATCTCATTCTCCCAACCCTGACCCTATAGCCCACACCTTCAGTGTCTCCTCCCCTAGCTCTGTCCTCTTAAGCCTGGAAGGCAGAGGAGGGTGAGGCCACAGGTAATACTGTAGTGGACACTGCTGGGGGTGGAAGTGCCCCCCCCCAGGCCACCATTCCCCTCTTCTCTCCTCCTCCCTGGGATGGAAGGGAGGAAGGGGGCAGGGAACCCAGCCCCCACAGCTCTCTCCTAGGTGAACAAGAGGAAAGGAATGAGGCAGGTGTGTCTGGCTGTTCCTGCCTACCCCTCCTCCCCAGGGACTCTCACCCTCTCACCCGCCTGCATGCCTGTGGGGCTGTCTTTTGGGGGGATGGGAGAGAAACCCTGTATTCCACAGAGTCAATAGAGCTGAACATATGGAAGGAAGGCCATGTTTCTTTAGGCGTGTCTGGGAGCTGCTGGGATGAAGGCATTGGAGGGGAGGGAGCTGAGGACAAATTAGTGGGTCAAATCTTCCAGCTGGTGCACCTCAGGGGTGCATCCTTCCTTCTCACCCTTCCCCAAGGGTAGGGATACATGGGACAGAGCTAGGGAAATATGGGGGATTTGCAGGCTGGCCATTGGGGAGGAGAATGACTTCATCCCTGTCTGGTTCATCAAGTGTGCCATTCTGGGGTGAACTGAGGCAAACAGCAGGATCCCGAGCGGCGAGCAGCAGAAAGCCTGGACCAAGTCGGTGAAGTGTTCTTTCCCGAGATCCTGATCCCACCTTCCTCTCCACCACCCTTCTCCTTGAGGGCCTTTTCCAGAAAAACATCAAATCTGCGAGCTGAGGAGAGTGCAACACTGGACCAGCTCAGCAGTGTTCTCATGGTGGTATGGAGGGGGGCGCTTGCTGACCTGTCAAGGGCAAACTGAGTTGGGGATCTGGGGGTACAAGAGGCCCAGGAAAAAAGCCCCCCACCCCCAGCCTTATAATACTCCACCTCCCCTGCCTGGACTCAGAGAGACCAGAATCCAGACAGTGAGTCTCCTCGCCCTCCCCCGCCACCCTCCTCCCTGCCGCACCTCCTAGCCCCACCTGCTCCCCGGGGCGCTGGGCTGGGTTGAGCTGGGTCTTGCCCAGGATTACTCCTCTCCGAGTGCCTCCTGTCTCGGCGGACGGGTGCTGCTGGGCACCGCCACTCGTCCTGGCTTGTGGCAGAGGGTGCAGGCACGAGGTGGACTGCTAGAGCTCTGGCATGGAGGGTTCCTGATCCACTCCTTGTCAACATCTCCTGCCTCCATCCAGTCCTGGCCTCATTTCTTGTTTGGAAGATGCCTGTAGTCTCCTAACCAGCCCCCCTACTGTCAACCTGTCCCCCTTCAGCCAGTTCCTCACACAGCAATCCATGTGGGAATCGGACGATGACACTCACTGCTTGAGACCCTCTGAAGTTTTCCATTCCTCTTAAATAAAATCCCAACTCCTTACCTTGGCCTGAAAGGACATGTGATGTGACCCTTCACCACCACCACCCCACCAGCTCCTCTCCTGCTAATCTGTCCCTTCATTTCTTCACTCCAATCACACGGTCCTCTTTGCTGTTCCTCCTCAGAGCTTTTGCATTCATGTGGCCTCTGCCTGGAAAGCCCTTACCCTAAATCTGTGCATGGCTTTCCTCACCATATGGGTCTCAGCACCCGTATCACAACGCCAAGAGGCCTTCTTGGACCAATGGTTTTATCTAAAGGAGCCCAGTGGGGCCCCCTAAATCACTCTACATCCAGTACCCTGCATTATTTTATTCATCACACATAGCATTGTCTGAAATGACCTTGTTTGTGTATTGACTTTATTGTCCATCTCCCCCAGCCAGAACGTAAACTCCAAGAAGACAGATGCTGTGTCTCTCATTCATATCTGTATCCCCAGCACCCCTCACCCCCTGCAGAATGCCAGGCCACAAAGAGTGCAAAATAAATTATTTGTTAATTGAAAGATGAGGGGCAGAGACCTGTGGGGGAGGATGTCTGGGGCCTCTCTAGAATCACCGCAGCTCAATTATGTCCATTTCTTCTTTTAAGTCCTCCTGCCCATCAGCTTCCATTCATTCCTTCCCACTTCAGAGAAATTGGTGAAGCGATGAAAGGAGAACAGGCCTGGGGCTGCCAGGCTGACACTTGCCCTAGGGTGTGTGGGGCAATCCCCAGCCCAACTGAGCAATTTGAGCTTGGGACAGGGTATAGGGAGGCAGGGCAGTCCTGGAGCCCACAGAAGTAAGTGGTGGGGTCCAGGCAGGCCTGGACTGTCCCTTAATTGCAAACTTGACGACCCTCAGAACTGGGAAGTTCCTATAAGATCATGTGGTCCAATGTCCTTTCTTGGAAGCCAAGGCGACACTGTCAGGCCAAGATCACAAGTGGCAGAGGGCCAGTCTCAGGGAAGAGAGACGTGCTCACTTGCAGACGCTGACCCACTCGGTGATGCGGCACTCCTCGCAGACCACGAAACAGCACCAGTGGAAGCGGCAGTGGCAGCGCTCGCTGCGCGTCTGGCGCAGGATGTTGTGGCCCCGGCCGCAGCACATGCTACCGCAGCCGTCGGGGCCTGCACTACTCTTGTTGCACAGGCGGCCCACGGTGCCCGCCGAGTCCAGGCGCGGCTCGCGCTCGCAGAAGTCGGGTGACTTCTCAAAGTAGACCAAGTCGGCAGGGCTGGCCCGGCGGCGTGGCCCAGAAACGCCCGGAGCAGGAGAGGGTGCCCCCGCGGGACCGGGCTCCAGCTGGCCACCGTTGCGGTTGTGTGGCCGGATGAGCGTGGCGCGGTGGAAGCGGCTGCGCAGCAGCGCCCCCACTGCACGGAACTCCGGAGTCACCTGCCAGCACGTCTTGAGTTGGCAGCTGCCTGAAGTGCCATGGCACTTGCACTTCCGCCGCATGTTCTCCATCACCGCCTGCAGAGGGAGGCACCGTGAGGAGTGACGCCCATGCCCAGGCCCACTGCCCTTCTTCCAACACAAGACACTGGCCCGCGAGAATACGAGGCTTTTGAAACCAACTTTCATTGAACAGAGGCAAAAGCTGAGTCCCTAAGAGGGGTTGGGAGGCAGGGGTGGCACAGCTTCTGAGCCAGGCAGTTAGGAGAACTCTGCCTGCTCTTCTGCTGCTCTCATCTGCCTCCCACCAGGCCATGCCTGGGGGAATTCCCTCCTTCCTGCTCCCCTCCTCTCCTGCCCACTTTCCCCAGCACCTGCAGGGGGCCCTTGGGGCTGGAGGCTCTTGCTTCCTGAGGGGGGATCCCAGATCTTCAGGGAAATTCCCTCTCCTTCCATCCCTCAGGAGCAGGGGCTGCTGGCCCCACTACACCCAGCCCCAAAGCCTCTGGCCTTGCTCCAGGCTATGAGTGGGGGCTGCAGGGAGTTTGAGAAAGCCCCTTTCCTCCTCCAGGCCCTGCAACCCTTCTGGAGAGACACCCCTTCCCCCCATTATACTGGTGGGGCTTACTCTGCCCAATGCTGAGTGCCACAGTTTCTCCTAGGAAACGGTGAACACCAAAAGGGCCCAAAGGCTCTACCTGAATGCAGAATGGGAACAGAACCCAGAGAGCCAGACCCCCAACCCAACGAAAGTGGAGAGAGATGCCCAGACCTAAAAGAGGTAGGTACTGGAACACAACCTACGCGTGCCCTGCCCGGCTCTCAACCTGCTCTCGAGTCTCCTCCCAAAGAAGCTCTTCACATCAGCCTCACCACAGGCCCTCCCTCGAGGAAGTTGACCACATCGTCCTCTCCCCCACTCCACTCCAAAACCACACCCTCAAACAGGGAGAGCAGTGATCTGGGGCTCTCCAACCTGGGCAGTAGGTCCATAAGAGAGGGACCCTGCCCCTCCACGTTTTAAAGGGCTCTGCAGCTTGTTTGCACAGTCTGCAGTGTCAGCACCACGTGGGAACCAGCCCAATGCCTCCCCTGGCCAAAGCTCCAGAACATCTGCTTCCCACAGGCAGCAGCCATTAATTAACCAGTTTAATGAGGAGGAGGAAGCACTGCTGGAATGGGCTGGGATAGTCCCGAAGCTTGGGAAAAGAGCTGCATGGACAGGGCAGGGCTGGGTGGGAGCTGGACATGACCTGAGGGTCGATATGCCTCAGTTTACCTCACTTCTAAGTCAGGATGGGAAGAGCTGATTCAGCTTGGAGTCTTTGTGGAAGGAGAAGGTGAACCAGCCTGGGCTCAGAGGCCAGGAATGAAACAGAGAAAGTGCCAGCCAGAGTGAGGGCAAGGCCTGAGCAGGCTGAGAGAAGGGTGTGGGAGCTGAATAACCAGGAAAGGAGGGTGCTGAGCTCCATGAGGGCTAAGGAGGCATCGTGATGTCTGTGTGCACATGATGTAGACGACCCGTAAGCAAAGGAGCACGGCCTCAGCGCTCAACTGCCTCTCCCACTTTCTCACTAGTTACGTCACCTCGGGTAAGTTTAGTCTCTCTGTGCCTCAGCTTCCATATCTTAACCTGAGGTTCATAATAGTGCCCTCATAGGTAGTTGGACGGATTAAATAGGCTAATATGTAATAAAGTATTCCTAACACGTAGTAAACAATAAATGCAAGTTATTATTACTTTCCTGCCTCCCCTCCCCCCCCCCAATTTTTCCTTTCAAATGAATGACCTTCGAGGTAGTTGAACACTTGAAGGTAGGGGAGAAAGGAGGCAGGTGACTGGAACGGTTCCACAGTGGCCCCTGGGAACTTCTCTTTGAGGAATTCCCTATTCTGCCCAGAAGGTTGTGAGAGGAGGAGGATGGCAGCAGAGGATATCACAGAATCATGGAACATGAGAGCTGATTGGGCCAAACTTCCCACTTTATAGAGGAGGAGACAGCATAGCAGAGCCAGACCCCAGAGGTCTGACTGTAATCCAGTCTCTCTCCACGGCTCCCATAGGAAATGGGTGGAGCAGGATGCTAAACAGAGGGTGAGCTAAGGAGGGCAGGGGGTGTTTCTGCCTTCCATCTCCAGGCCTAGTCCATGCCAGTCACACAGTGGGTATTCAGGTATGTTTGTTGACTGAATTAGGAGGGGGCAATGAGAAAGTTGCTGAGTTAGGGGGAGTGGTGTGGTCCCCAGAGGAGAGAGGGCTGTGGTAGGGGAGAGGCCCTATGCAGAGGGATTTGGAGCAGGGGAAGGGGTGGGGGAGTGGCTCTCACCTGCCTCCCTACTCGGTTGTTGTGGAGCCTCATGCGCGCGTGGATGTCTCTGTGAGGCTCCCGGGAGTCCAGAAAATCCTTAGAGAAGCGCTCCCCGAAACCCACGTCGGGGCTGCAGCCGCCCCACTCCCAGGAGTCCTGCAGGCCAGGGCTGGCAGGGGGCAGGGCTGGGTGCTCAGGAACCCCGTGGCTCAGGCCCTTACCGCGCTGCAGCGCGTCCAGCTGCAGGCGGTTCAGCTTCCGACGGAAGGCCTCCTCGTCGCCGCGCCGGGATGCATCGCAGCCGCACGCCCTCAGTTTGCCCAGGGCGCAAGCGTTGGATACCGCGTGCACTACTCCGGCTGCAGCGATGGCATAGGCAAAGGCACTCTCTCGGAAACCTGCAGGTGAGATCCAGGAAACAGCTCTCAGCGGCCCTGATGTCCCATCCCTCTGTCTTCCCTGCCCAACCTTCTCGCCATACAGAGGGGAAACTGAGGCCCAGTGTTTGGGGAAGATCTGGAACAGGGTAGAGTCAAAGGGGCCCAGAAGTCACACCAGAAGTTCTGCACAGAGGATGGAGTGGTGGAGGTCTCCCCCATAACCTTCCTTTTTGCACTCCCTTCCCTGTTTCATTAACATCACCCTTAGGAAGCTCAGAATTTGTGTCTACGTCCCTACTGTTGGACGGAAAGCATCTGGTAAACACGCTTTTTAAGATCAGGGACTTAATCTATTATCTCTCATGTGATACTGCATTTTTAAAATAAGCCTGCAGAAAGAAGGCAAAATGTAATCTAAAGAATAAATCAGCAGTGATGGAATTGCAGGCCCCAGGAAACATTAATGGGCAGAAGGGTAAGTCGGGGGAGCTGGGGTCCTCCGAACGCTCCAGGCCCCAAGATTGCCTGCCTGGTGCCTCCCGGCTCAGGTCTACTATAGAACATTCTCTGAGGGCCATATTTGAGAGGCGGACAAATGAACCAGAATTTCCCCTTTCCCTGCAAGGGGCACTGCCCAGCCACCTGTGGTCAGTCTAGGTCAGCTGAAGTTTGTTTAAGATGGCGGAGGTGAGCTGCTGCCCTGCACGGGGTCACACACATAGCAGTGAGAACATTGAGAGGGAAGGGCAGCTAAGACAGATACTTTTTCTGCGATGCTCAAAGGGCACAAAGACTCCCTGATGTGCCACTCTCCAGGGCCACTGACTTATCTGCACTGCTTTCCTCCTTGGTGTTCCCAGCCTTAGCTCTCCTCTGGGAAGGCCCGGGTAGGTCTTGCCTGCGGCAGGGGGAAGCCTACCTGTGGAGAAGTGTCTGGTTCCTGGACCCACAAGCTGTTTCTTGCTTATTCTGTGTCTAAGAAAGGACTAGCTAGGAGCAGATTCTGCTACAAGTCTCTGACCGGCCTCTGAACCTGAGAGTGTGGCCAATGAGAGAAGCCACGAGCAACAATAGCCCCCCATGAGGAGGAGAATCCACCTGGGCCATGGGCCTCTGTTGGGGAACTTGTCCAGAGGCTGATGACCTTGGGAGAGGCCAGAGAGTCAGAGGAAATGCTCTGGCTCCTCCCATCCTAGCATCAAAGACTGGGAGGCCATGCTTTTGGAGGCCTCACAGACCCCAGAGAGCCAGCCAGGATTGGACAGAGACCCAGCCCAATCCTACTCCTAATGCTCACTGTCTGAATCACAGGGCCCTGTCCTCCTTTCCATGGCCCGCCAAAAACAAAGCAAAACATAACCCAAGATGTGTAGTAGTAGTTAAGAATATGAACCCTAAAGCCAGATTGCCTGGGTTGAAATCTTGGCTCTTCCACTTACTAGATGTTACTATAATAGCTATATGACCTTGGCCAAGTGACTTGAATTCTCTGTGCCTCAGTTTTCTCATCTGTAAAACAGGATTATTATTATCGGCCTCATTGTTGTTCCAAGAATTAAATGAGTTAGTAAATTTCAAGTGCTTAGAATAACAGCTTACTTATAGTAAGTATTCTGTTCGTGCAAAAGTAATTGCAGTTTAAAAGGTTAAAAATAATTGCAAAAACCTCAATTACTTTTGCACCAACCTAATACTACATAAACATTAGCTATTATTGCGAAGTTCTTCCTGCAGTCTTACCTCACTCACTACTGCTGCAGTTTCGGCCATTGTTTTTTGTTTCCCCAATCAGGGATAGAGTCCAGCAACTCACGACCCACTCTAGGATAAATCACCCGGCCTGGCAGAAGCCCCTAAAGTAGGCACGAAGTGTCCATCTCATGGCATCTTGGGACCTTTCTAGAAGAAGCCCAGCTATGAGCAAACAGTAAAGGATGGGGATTGGGCTGGAGCCTTCAAAGGGGCTCCTCAGAATTGGTGGGAACTGCAGGAGAGTAGACACCGCTCTGGAAGGGAAAGGAGGGCAGACCCAAAATGGGGAGCACACCCTGTGTTTATCCACTGCCTTTTATCTGTAGAACTCTGAGCACTTCTCTTATTGCTGAGGGAGTCATCGGCTTGCTCCTATGGCAAATGGCAATACTCAGACCTTCAGAGGCAGCCTAAGCCTCAGAAATCCCCCTGCCCCACACGCACACACACTGCAAAAGGAGGGTGCCCAGGGTCACAGCGGTTATGGAGCTGGACCCAGCCCCAGCTCTCCCAGCTCTCCAGCCTGACAACTTTCTGCTGATGGACATTTGACTCTAGGGAAGAGTGGCTGCTGAGTAAGAAACCCAGGTAGCTCAGTTCCCTATTACTATGGCCCTGTCTATGCATTGCCCCAGGAGAGAGCAAGAGGCTGGTCCAGGGGAATGTTCTAGGCCAACCATTATCTTCCGGGCTCTGTTACATTCAAGTGCAGGCCTTGAGGAATATGGAGAAATGTAGCCCACAGCTCGTAGAGAACACCCCTACCTACCCCAGGCAGTTAAAGATACCATCCCCTGGCTTCTGGCAGCTGTCACTGCCTCAGGTAGGTGTGACCCGGCAGGGTTTGCATGGCCACCCTCTGTTCCAAATATCCAGGTCTCAGAGAAGTCCAATCCACTGGATCTGCCCCCAGCTCCCATTCAGGGCCCCAGTTTCGGTCCTGGCCCCAACTGTCTGGGGCAGACGCAGGCACTGTGCCATCTGGCCAGCTGGAGGGGGATAGGGGTGGGGCCCTGGCCAGCTGGGCTGCCCGGAGCATTGAGGGGGGGACTCGTTAAGACGCACAATTAGCCGCCCTGCCTTTGATCTGGGACAGGGACTGCCAGCATCTAAGTGGAGTCAGCTGCTGCTACAGGCCGCAGCCAACAGCCAGGAAGGGGCTGGGGGAGGAGGTTTGGAGGGCAGGGGAGTGTGGAGGAGAGAAGATTCAGGAGCCAGTGGGAACCAGGAGGGGTTAGAAAAGCTTGAGGCCCGCCCATTGGAATCAAAGAGGGAGGAAAGAGGAAAGGTCTGGTCTTCATTCCCTCTGTGCAAACAATCTGTGTGTGCTCCTGTGCATGGGCTGAGAGAGAGGGAGTTGTGTGCATGTGGGAACTCTTAAGGATGACACTGAATGTGGCTACGCCACAAACATGGGTAGGTGTTTGTATGTGCATCCATGTCAGTTTCATTTCTTGGACTACCCTTTCATTGGATCAGCTCACCTCTGGGCAAGACCATGATGGCCTTGTAGCTTGGGAGGCAGTATGTACGACAGGGGGTTGAGTGCAATCTCTAAAGTCAGCTGGCCTGCATTTGAGTCCTGGTGATACAGCTTACTTACAAGCTGTGCGACTAATGGCAAGTTACCCAACCTCTCTTAGCTTAATTTGTAAAATGAAGATAATAATAGGACCTACCTCATGGGGATTCTTTGAGGACCCTAATGTACAAATGAAGTGCTTTAGAACAGTGCTCAACACACAGCAAGTACTTCATATGTGTTGGCTGATTCACTGGGTGCCATTAGAATAATGGGACCTTAGGTGGTCCTGGGATATGATTGCCTCTGCCTCTGTGTCCCCATCTGAAATGCCACCACATACCCCCATCCTAGAGACCTAGGCATTAAACCAGACTCCTTGAGTCTTGGGGAGGTGGGAGAAGAAAGAGCCAGGGCCTTGGAGAGCAGAGGCTAGACTCTCAAATTGCTGGCTTCTCCTGGGCTTGGAGCTTGGCTTGCCCCTTGCCTCATGCCCCCTTTTTCCATTCATTCTGAATGGGACTGGGCCTTAGGGAGGGCAGTACCTAACTGTGGGAGCTTCAGGACCTGCTGTGTGAATCTATTATACTACACTCCCCTCCATCAAGCCTTTCCCTGTCCTCTAATCACCTTTCATTCCAGGGCCCATTTCAGGAAGCCTGAAGCAGCCCCTTCCTCAAATCTCCCTCAGGTCCCTGCATCCTGAGTGGGAGATAGATAGTTTCTCTAGTCCTCACATTGAAGAGCTCTCCTCTAGCAGATGTTCTGCCAGCATCCCACCTGCCCAGGTACCAGCAGTCTGGGTCCTAACAGACTGGGTCCTAACAAAAAGCTGGGGATACCAGTGCCCTCAGCACTTAGGTCACAGCTGCCCTTGGGCTGGGCAAAGCAGCTGGTCTGGATTGGGCAATACTTACAGCTTTTTTCTGACTCTTTCTAGCCCCCTAGAGGCCTCTCTCCCTGCCCCTCACCTCCACCCCCACCCTCACCCTGGCTCCAGCACCCCCATACCCTCTTCCTAGCTAGGTAAAGCCCTATTGTATGCTCTGCCTTCCTAAGTACCCACTCTAAGTATTCAATCTCCCTTTCCTCTCTCTCTTGTTAGGAATCCCATCCCTTTAGCCCAACCCATCTCAGGGACCATGTCAGGACAATTAGATAACAGCATTAAGATGGAAGGTTCAAGGGGCCACCTCCTCTCAGCAGCCTCTGAATTTTAAACATAGCAGAATGCACATTTAAGAAACTCCACTGGCAATCAGAAGAGGGCTCAGCACACTCATCTTCCCCTGAGGGGAAACTGAAGTCACCTGCCGTCACAATGGAGAAGCCATAGTTTAAAAAGAAGGGAGACTACAGGTTGGGCCCAGACCAGGGGCTGGCTGCCACCAAGAGTGGTCCTATGGATTTAAATTTAGCTAGTCCTTGAGATGATGAGCCAACATTGCCAGGAAATGACCCCACGAGGGTGAACTGTAGGTGCAGTGAAGAAGGGGCCGCAATGGTGGCCCTTGGACGGGGGAGTGGCAATATTTTCCAGAAGTCCAGAGTGCCCTCCTTGGAGGGAGAGGTAGAAGTGAGGTGTTTCAATGCGGGAACAGAAGCCGCAGAGGTAGGAGAAAATGTTTTGAGGCCAAAGGACGGAGCCCAGCACCCCTGCCCAAGCGCAGGAGCCGCTGTCCCGCCCCCTCCCCGAGCTGGGCGCCGCCCCGCACCGGCTAGCCCTGGCAAGTCTCCCCCTCCACCCCTAACCTCTCCCCCGACAGTCCCCCCAGCTCACCTCCCGCTTATTAAACTGCAGGTGAACCCATAGTGCCTGGCGCCGTGCCAACCCCGCGCCGTTCCACGGTTCAGCGGAACTCGCCCGGGGTATCAAAAGACCCCAAGTCTTCCACTAGGCCACCCGGGCCTCATCAGGCATGGCCATTAGAACACCTGGGTTCAGTCAGTCTAGAGGGGACGGGAGGACCGGGAGGAAGAGGGGATACCGAGGCTAGGGAGAAGGGTGAAGAGCTCCCCCGAAGCCAGGGTTACTGCGTCCAGACTCCCGGGGTCTGAGCGCTGGAGGGACATCAGTGCCTTGGGGAGCGCGGATGACCTAGAAACCCGGAATGAGAGCGGGAGAGCGCCGGCTGGGCCCGGCCGGGGCACGATCAATGCCGAGGCCTGTCACTTCGTGTCGGCCAGCGCCAGGCGGGGATGGGCGGGGCGCAGCGCCCAGCCTAGGAGGGGCCGGTCTGCCGGGGTCCAGGGCCATGGCTCTCAGACCGCTGCGAAGGCTCGGGGCAGCGCGGAGGGCGAGGCGGGAGCGCGGGGCCAGGTGGAGGTGGGGGTGCCCTCTTGGAGAGCGGCTGGGCCCGGGAGCCGTCTGCCGGGGCCCGCGGGGATTAGTTCGCGGCTGCATGCCGCCACACGCGTCGGGCTGGGCTCCGCCAGGGAGAAAGAGTGCCCCAGGCGCGCGGGGGAGGCAGGAGGTAGAGCGCGCGGGGGCGGGGCTGGGCTGAAGGAGGCTGGCGTGGCCCCTGACTTGGGGGCTCAGGGGGTACTCCAAGGTGTCCTGTTAAAAAGGGAAAGGCCCTGGCTTCCTAAGTTCTCTCTGAAGTTGAGGGTCCACTGGGGTCTGATTCCCAAAAGCCTCAGGCTTCAAGGCCAAAGGATACAGGGGTACCCCTCTCTCCTCCTCCACTGTCAAGTGAGAACTGGACAAGTCCCAAGGAGCCAGGTCCCCACACTGTCCCACTCAAGCAGCTGGGAGAAGGAGAGACAGAAACCCAGTTAGGCCCATCCAGGAGGCAGGACCTCCATCTTTCTCAAAAGACCTGAGTCTAGGCCTAAGATACCAACATAGGAGGTAGGTGTGAATGGAAATGAGTGACAAAACCTCCAGCTCTCTCCATCGCAAGCTACTCTAGGGGTTGCACAGGTGGGCCCTGGCCATCCAGCAGCCTGGGAGGGAGGACAGGAGTGCACTGTGGCTTCTCTGAGCTGTGAGGGGAAGAGGAATTGGCAGGGCCGCAAGGTGGGCTGGGCAAGAGGCACACATACACACACCCAGTACCTCTGACTCAGAGAGGGTTTTCTGGGGTGGCCAGGATGAAACAGAGGTTGGTGGTGTACCTTGCCTGAAAGAGCTGTGGAAGTACAGACCTTTTACCTGCCCAGGCTTCCCTCACCTATACCATTTGGCAATAGTCCCCGACCCCATTCATGCTGATTCTGGGTACTTTATCACAGGTGCTCCAACCTCAATGCTGTTTGCTAGGTAGAGGGTAAACTGAGGCAGTTGACACATATAGATATTTCCTGGGCCTGAGATATGCAGCGTCAATGACAGGGCAGGATAACCCAGGAGTCCAGTTTTCAGGCATGGAACCTGCCACCCTCAGCCCCCACAGCGCAGCTTGGAGCCACATCTGCCACATTCGTCCGCCCCCCTGTGTCTTTCTGAAACCAGACAGAGGCAGGAGAGAAGCATGGCTGGCAGATGGGCACCCGGGGAGGTTGCCAACTTGAGGGAGTGGGTTGGGGATGGCTGGTGGATAGTTGTTGGGGTGGAAGTGCCGGATGGGTGGGGCAGAGGGGCAAGGTGATGGGCAGCTACCTCGGCTGAAGATAGGACTCTCGTAGGGGATCTTGTTTCGAGTCTCGAGACTAGAGCAGTTCCAGCGCTGGTCCCGGAACTGGTGCTGGCACTCGTGGATGGCAATCTGGATGCCCTGGATGGCTGAGGCAGCCACGTCAGGGTGGCGCACACACACCTCCATCTGCCGCCTGCTCAGGCCAGGCAACGTCAGGCACACTGTGTTGGCGTTCAGCACGGGCTCCGGGGGAAGGCGGAGACCCAGAATATCGTTGGGTGCAGACCTGCAGGCATGTGGGGGGTGGGTGAGTGTCTAGGGGGCTAGGAGGACCCCATCTAACAATACACAGTTTGTCTCAAAGGCCACAATCCCTCTGTTCCAACCCTTGCCTTTGAAGTTTGGGCCCATTCGTATGCCCCTAAAGCATTCTCCTTTCCTTGACCTTCTCACCATCATTCCCTCCAACAAAACCCACCTAGCTGCACACCCACACAGGTTAATACGTGCAAATGCACACACAACCGGAATGCCTGTGCACACAATATTTTATAAGTACATCCCCAGGCATAGATGCTCACATAGGAAGCATTCCCCAGGAGACCATTCCCAAAGGCATGTTTCAGTCATATTCTCATAGACACTTCTGCATATCAAGGTAGACACACAGACCCGGAAACACTTACATATATGCACACTTCATCAGACAGTTACAAACACCTACACAAAGGCACAAGATACACACATGTATTTATCTTAACATATACTGATCCATGAGCTCTCACATTCACACACATGTGCACACACAGACTGCTGTTTACAATACAGCTTGCTGGGCTCACTTGAAAACACACACACACACACACACACACACACACACACACACTCTGCGAACCCTTCCAGCTGCAGTTTCTCATTGACTCCACCTGGGTTACACCCTTCCAGCCCCCAACCCCTGCCCCTGCCTGGGGGCCATCTCCAGGGTGGAGCAGGGCAGTTTGAGCTTACTCCTGGGGTGGGGGTGCATTCCCCCAGCACAGCAAGGACTCCAGGTTGGCACTTGCTTCCCCCCACCACCACCACGCACACACACATACCTTCTTTTCTAGTAGCCATTACTCTCCTGGGCACTGCCCTGTCTCCCTGGACTGCCCATATTCTGTCACCAGTTCAACCCCTTCCTATGAGGGCACTGTCTTTCATTGGGCACCAGGACTTTCCTGGCATGCTGTCCCTCCCTCTTTCCAGGGTCCCCTGCCCCAGTAGGAGCACCAGAGGCCCCTGTGACTGGGGGTCCCAGCTCTCCAGGAGGGCGGAGCATAAGGTGAGGTCTCACCTGGGCACGGCGGCAGCCAGCAGCAGTAGAAAGAACAGGAGCGCGCAGAGCGCGGGCCGCGGCTGGGGCCGAGGTCGGAGCCGCAGCCAGGGACAAGGGTGGGTGCTGCCCATGGCGCGCGCGCCGTGACGGGCCGGGAGTGGGGGGCTCACAGCCCGGCGGGACCGGCGAGCCAGGGGCGATGGCGCATGATCCGCGGGGGTCGGGGCGGCTGCGACACACAGCTCCGACTCGGGTCACGGCTCCGGGAGCAGACGGCGCCTCCCCGCTCCATGGGGCAGCGCCCCCGGGCACCGCCCTCGGGGGGGGGGGTGGCGGGCGGGCGCACCGGGCACCTCTTGGCACGGGGGTCCGGGGAATTTCCCGAGGCCCCCCTGCGACAACTCCCGGTGCCTCTAGAGGGTAAGGGGGGCCGGGAGGTGCTGTGGGTTGGGGACGAGAGGCTGGGGTGCCGGGGAGCCCCCCAGTGCAGCGCCGGGAGCCTGAGCTTCCGAGGGCGTGTGAGGCGGGCCAGGGTGTGTGTGTGGGGGGGCGGCGCTGTCTGTGCCCGGCCCCACCGCCCAGAGTGAGTGACTGTCCTGGCTCGGGGAGTTCCGCCGCCTCCCCTCCCCCCCCAGAATGTCTCAAGGTTCTACCCCACGTGACGTCACGACAGGGGGTGTGGAGGCATGCACGCGTCTCGAGGCCACTGCGTCCTCTCAGGACTCTGGGTGGGAGCGGCTGCGCTGAGGGCAAGAGGAGAGGTGTGGGGGTCAGTGCGCGCGGGCACAGGGAGATGTCAGTGCCCGGGGCGTGCTGGTTTGTGTCGGAAGGTGTGTTACCGCGAGGTGGTGTGGGTGCCTGGCTGAGATGCAGCTGCTGGGGAGCGGCACCCCCCCCCCCAATATACACACCTGCAGAGGCTGGAGAGGAGGGGCTGGCCCCTCTGCTCACCTCCCCCACCTCAGGAGGGACTTCCCAGGCTTGGCTGGTGAGGCAGGTGTGGGGTCCTGCAAAGGGATTTGTTGGCCTCTGGATCTCATTCTCCTTCGCTGTGTGACCTTAAACAGGTGCCTGCTGTTCACTGAGCCACCTCCTGCCCCTTTGTAAAATGAGGTCAACGAGGTCCATCTCATCTAGACATCTCATCTAGCCAATGAAGGTAAAAGTGCTGAGACTCCAGCAGTAAATGCTTGTCTGAGAGCAGAGCACCCTAGGGCAGCAAACCCTGGGAAGAGGGATTAGAGTCTTAGAATCCTAAAAGTGTGCTTTGAGGTCATCTTATTTCACAAAAAAATATTGAGGCTCAGAGAGGGGCATGACTTACTCAAGGTCACACAGCAAGTAGGTGAAAGAGCTGGAACCAAACCCAGTTCTCTTGATTCTGAGCGGCCCCAACACTGAGTACTGCTTGTCCTGGCCCTGCCACCTCTACTTGGACCTCTGGGAGCTCCCCAACACCAGCCTCCTCTCTGGAATCCCTTCTATCCTCCCACAGGAGCTGAACACTGAGCTCATCTCAATATGGGGTGAGTGTACTGGACCCAGGAAAGGGCCTGAGAGCCAGAGGGTTGGGGACAGAGGAGCCAGCTTCTGTTTCACTTTCTAACCTGGGCCCTGACAGTGAATCCTACTCCCACTGTGGCGGTAGCATCCTCCTCTACACACACACCCCTTCCAACCTCACTGCCCCCTCTGTCTGAAGAGAACCCCTCCTGATTTAAGGACAAATTACCCAAGCCTCTGGGCTCTGAGACAAAAGGGGCCCTTTCCTGGAATTGGCCATCCCTGGGGAATTGGAGGAGAGGGGTGGGGCCTTCCCTGTCCCCAGACTGTCAGGTGGTGGGGGCAGCCTGAGCAACAGCAGGCTGACGGTATATTCCCCCCTTCATTCCCCCATCGCTGCCTGCAGCCACCGCAGCTGTCAGGAATTAAGGGCTTGAGGCTGCTGGGGGTGGGGTTGGGGCAGTGGGGGGAGCAGTCTGGCTGGACAACAGGAAAACAGCCAGGGGCAGGAAGCAGTCTGCGTCAACCAGAGCCTTGTTTGACCCCAGCCACCCCCTGCCCTCCCCAGCCTCCCCCACCATGCTACAGGCACAGGGACAGCTTGGGATTAGAGTTTGGGAAGGGTTTGGGCATAGACAGGGCAGGACCAGACTCAACACAGGAAGGAGGTATGAGCCCAGGGTGGAAGAGGACACCAGCAGGGACAAGCCAGGTGGCGAGTCATGCCCCCATTGGCCGTTGGAGAAACTGAGGCCCAGAAAGGATCAGGAACACACCCAGTTGAGAACACGACACCCTGAATGGGTTTCTATCCTCATGCTCCCTGTCTAGTGCTCACACTAGCATTTCCCATGATCCATACATCATATGCATCCCCTGGGATAGGCCATGGAGGGAAACACTGATTCTAGCCCCAAGCCTCTGAATCAGCCTTTCCCGGGGCAAAGCCTGGGGTCTGCATTTATAACCTGTATCCCAAGTGATTTTCGTGAGGACCACATTTGAGAAACGCTGCTGACCTGCTTGCGCAGCTGATTTTTTTCCCTTTGTTCTTCCTCTAATGAGGGAGGGTCTCTTTGCTCCCCTACCCTCCACTGTTTATGAAGGCTAGAGCTGTACAGGAGAGACAGAGGAAGCCCCTGTCTTTGAAAACCCCTCGAGGCAAATCACGATGCCCAAGCCTTGTTTGTGCTCAGGTGTGGTTCCGGCCTGATGTCAGGAGGATCTAGAAGTGCCCAAGCCTGGGGCACCTCTCCACAGTACAGGCAGGAGAGGGCATATGGAGGCACAAGGCCTTGGCATATGTGGAGATGAGGCCCAGAAGGAGTGCCTGCAATGGGAGTCCCAGCCCCATATGATCCATGACATGGGCAAACCCCTATCAGCAGCCCCCATGCTCCGCCCTGGCCCTGCCCTGGGTTCTGGCCCTCAGCCCAGCCCCAGCCCCCACAGCCGCCGCTGGGAGACCACAATTACAGGGCCCACTGGGGTTGGGGGGAGCAGCAGGGATGAAAGGCAGCTCAGAGAATGGTTCCAGCTGTGGTGACTCTGGAGGAGGTTGCAGAGAAGGGAGGGCTGGAGAGGCACCAGGGTGAGAACAGGTGGGACCCTCACAGCGTTAGTCCAGCGCAGGCCAGGCTCAGTCCTGCTGGGTGAGTCTGCAAGTTTGTTTTGGTGAAGAAGAGAGGGAAGGAGTCCTAGACTAATGAGGGATCTTTGTCCTATTGCTTGGGTCTTAGGGACCACCCCGTCACCAAGGTAAGGGGGCATAGCTTGCTGCTTCAGTCTCCCAAACTCTTAATATTTGGTCATTAAAGGGAAAGGGAAATGCTTCCTGAGCCCTCGGCCTCAGGCTGATCCTGGGCCTTCCAGCCGGCCTCCCCACCCATCTGCCTGCGTTCTGGCTGTTCCTGATGTGGTCACGCACACATCTGGGGCATCTCTGTGCTCTTCCCCCATTCCCCAGTTCCACATGTCCCTCACCACTCAGCCAGCGGGAAAGCTTGATGGCTCAGACTATGCCTGGGGCTGAGCAATGGGGTGAGCAAGGAGGGGTGATGTGATGGAGCATTTCTGAGCTCTGCTTCCAACCCCCTTACCAGGCAGCAGTGGAAGAGTGCAGGGCCATTTCTGAGCTTAACGGGGACCAGGATAATGGTCAAAATGGTGCCTTTCCGGCCATCACTCTTACCTTTCACAGATGACAGTTCCCAGCCTCCTGCTGGGCTTGGTCACAGAAGATGGACCACTAACATGTGACTAAAGTTTGAAGATTGCAGTGTACTCTTACAACGTACTAAAGCTACCAGGCATCTGCATTTCGTGAGGGGGAAACTGAGACGCAGAGTAAGTGATCAATCAAGGTCCAGTTAGCAAACTAGGCCTTTTGTCACTGTGTCATGTTACTTCCTCTGAATACCTTTTAACCTGCTTGGGTTGATCTCAGTTCATTCCGCTGCCTCAGTTTCCCTCCCTGGCATCATGAGAAAGGATGTCCATCATCACCCACCCCCATACCACCCCCTCCTACTTCAGGACCTGGAAGTAAAGACTGGGAGGCAGGCATCCCAGCCCTAGGTCTGGTCCAGCCGAGAGGTCCCAGACAGTCTGGAACCCTAGCAGCTTGACCCAAGCTGTCCATGGGTCTCCTTGCTTCCTTTCACCCTACCCTTTCCTGCCCACGACTCTTGAGTTCCCCAGATATCCTGCCCGGTCTTGTCTGTTGGTTTTTTTTAATGAAGAAACTGGGCTCTGTGCACCCTCTGGTGGTCTTGGAGGGAAGTGCAGGAGATCATTTTAAAAGTATTGTACCCAGCACAGAGCTCTGGGGAAGGCAGAGCTGTGAATGTAAACCCTGTCTATACGGAGCTTCATTTCAATTCCATGTAGCCCACGATGCCAGTTCCACTCTCCCCCCTTGATAAATCATCCAAGCCCACTTGGATTGAGAGATTCTGAGTCCAACTTCTCCATGACACTTCTCCGAAGCCCAGGCATTTGACCTGAGGGAGCCAGGAGGAAACAGGAAGGAGAACCCAGATACTCCTTCCTTCTCCCAACACCCCCCTCTCCATACATGCCACCCTGGGGTCCTGACCTGATCCTTGAAGGATGAACCAGCCTACGCCGTATAGTGGAGGCAGGCGGGTTGTAGGGGGAGGGCAGATACATTGGAAGCCATGGTTAAGGTCTGTTACATCTAGGAAAAGTTCCCCTTCCTTCTGCGTCATTTGAAGGACTCTCCTCTATTCCCTGTGCCCCCATTCCCTGTGGTCCTAGGGGCGCTGCCAATCCCAGTCATGGTAGTACATCTCCCTGGACGTTGTTACTGGTTCAGGAACAGGCAAGTGACCCGAGCTGACCCAACCAGGGTCTTCCTCAGGACTTCTGCTGAGAAGGCCATTGTTTTTCAGATTACCAGCTCTAAGAATGTAGGCGTAGGGATGCCACTTAGAGAAAGTCTGTCTGCTGCAGGAGAGAATGAGAACAGCAGGAAAAGAGAGGCAGAGATAGCAGAAACAAGAGATGTGGGGGAGGGGAAAGAGACTTATGACATCCTTTGGGTCCCTCAGTTCAGCTGTGCCTGAATTCAGTCTTACCCCTGGACTTCCCAGGTATAAGGCCCGTTAATTTTCTTTGGCCCAAGTTAGTTTGAGTTGGGCATCTTCATTTACAGAGAGCCTGCCTAATATCTGCAAGATATCAGCTTTCTATCCCCATTCTGATAGTAACTGATAGTAACCATTTATTAAACGTAAATTTGACACATAGTGTCAAATGCTGTACTAAGTGCTTTTCATAGTTCAAAAACATCCTCCCCATAATTCTGTGAAAATATAGAATGGATTATGATGGCTGCAAATTCTTTGCCACTCTCCCATTGAGACTTGGAGTCTATTTCCTCTTCCCTTGAATTTTGGCTGGTTCTGTGACTTGTGTTTCATTCAATAGGGAGTGACAGCAATGCCGTGTAACTTCTAAGGCTGGGCCTTAAGAGGTGACATGCAGCTTCTGCCTTTGAGTTTGGCCAGTCTATTTTAAAAGCCAGCTTTTTGAAAAAAATTTTTTATTGGGGAATATTGGGGAACAGTGTGTTCCTCTAGGGCCCATCAGCTCCAGGTCATTGTCCTTCGATTTAGTTGTGGAGGGAGCAGCTCAGCTCCAAGTCCAGTTTCTGTTTTAGTTGCAGGGGGTGCAGACCACCATCCCATGCGGGAATTGAACCGGCAACCTTGTTGTTGAGAGTTCACACTCTAACAAACTGAGCCATCCGGTCGCCCCTCCGGAAGCTCAGCAGCAGCTAGTTGTCTTCAGTCTAGTTGTGGAGGGCGCAGCTTACTGGCCCATGTGGGAATTGAACTGGCAACCTTGTTGTTCAGAGCTCACGCTCTAACCAACTGAGCCATCTGGCCACCCAGAAAGCCAGCTTTATGTAAGTAGTTCAACTACACTAAGACCACCATGCTGTGAGGAAGCCCAAGCTAGGCACATGGAGAGAAGGAGACCACTGGAGAAGCTCTGAGGCACTGGACATATATGAGTGAAGCCTCTTGGACTATCTAGCCCAGCTCAGCACCATTGGAATACAGCTGAATGAATGACCACAGCTAATAGTTCTACCATAAGGAGCAGAACCACTAAGCTGAGTTTTGACAAATTCCTGACCTAAAGGATCAGTGAGAAGTTATGTTGGGGTTGTTTGTTATGCAGAATGTATAACTGAAACAGGATGATATTCCCATTATACAGGTAAAGAAATTGAGACTAACATGGCCTATACTGTAAACTAAGCAGCAGCACCAGCTTCAAACTCAGAGCGCCTGAGTTCAAAGCTCTTGCTTTGCCCTACCTACCTTGATGGGGTGTCAGTCCACTGCAGTATTTGGATTGTGGGGAAATTGGGGGCTCTGAATCCCACCCATTTAGCTATGCCCTCCCTCATTCTCTCTGGAGGAAGAGGTTTAGCTCTGGAGAACTCAGAACCCCAAACCCTCCTTTCTTCCCTTCCTGCTCACTATCAGCTTCCTGGGAAAAAACCACGAAGAAGGAAACGTGGTCGGGTGCCAAGAGAAACCTTGGGACAACTTTTCTTCATCTCCCTCAATGTGCAATTAGAAATGCTGTTCTGGGCAGTCTTTTCCATGGTAATGGGAGTGAAGTTAGTTTCAGTGGTAAGTCTGATGGTACTAATAACATATTTCATCACATTCTACAGTTCATAAAGTGCTTTAATCCTATGGGCTTGGATGGCCCTAAAAGTCTACCCACGAATTCCCCAAGGGTCACAGAAACAGAAGGGCAGATAAAAATGTCACACTCCCCTAGAATTAAGATGAGGGGTGAACTGAGAGCTGGGTGCACCAACAGAAGCTTCCGGTCCTCTTTCCCCAGATCCTCTCAGTCTGCTTCTTTAAAGCGGGATCGTGACTTCCTCCCCAGCTTGCAGAGCCAGGCCCCAGCTGTGTGACAAGAGTGAACAAGAAGAATGCCAAGGGAAGATTTAGCACTCCTCACCACAGTTGCCAGGAGAGCCCAGTCCCATAGGAGGGAAGATAGGAACCCAAGGTGATGAGCCCTGAATTGCTAGTTCTATGTAGTTCCCTTTAGATACTCCTTTCAGAGCCTGGCCCCGGGACAAACCCGCAGGAGACCCGCCTCCCTCCCAAACTGTGGGCCCAGTCCTATCGGTTTAAATATCTTTATTGATATTAAACTCACCCACCCAACCCATGACCAGCAGTTCTGAGGAGCCCATCATCCAGAGGCCTAGAGAAGGGTTCTTTGGTTTCCATCTGGGGCGGAGGAGAGAGGGCTTGTACAGTCTCTCCCAGAAGCCCCCAGAGTGCCTCTCGGGCCCCACTCCGGTGCCCTGGGCCTGCCTGGGCGCGTGTATAACTCAAGCCTCCCGGCCTCGCAGTTTCCAGAGGCTTGGGAGATGGACTTGCGTGTAGGGGAAAGCTGGGTCAGGGCCAGCGCCCCTTGCTGGAGCCCAGAGGTCGCGCAGGTACCGAAAGGCGGCTCCGCGCTCAGTTCAGAGAGGCGCGCGGCGGGTCAGAGGCAGAGGCTGAGCTCCTTGCGCACGTGGCAGCGGTGGCACTGCACTACACAGCACCAGTGGAAACGGCACAGGCAGTTCTCCTCGAGCTGCACGCTCTCCTGGCGATGCCCGCGGCCGCAGCACAGCAGGTCGCAGCCGCTGAGGTCCGGGGCACTGCTGTTGCAGGCGCGGCCCCGAGTGCCTGGCGAGCCGGTGCGCCGGTTGGGGGCGCAGAAGTCGGGTGAGTCAGCAGCGTAGAGCAGGTCAGCGCGGCCCGGCGGCTTGAGACTGCGGACGGCGGGCAGCAGAGCCTTGCCATCGTTGGTGCCCATGACACGCGAGGCGCCGTGGAAGCGCTCGAGCAGCCGCGCGCCCACCTCGCGGAACGGAGGCAGTTTCTGCCAGCAGGTGCGCAGCGCGCACGAGCCCGACAGCCCATGGCACTTACACTCGGTGCGCATATGGCTTCGAACGGCCTGCGGGGAGCAGAGGAGTGGGCAGATGGGGACAGATGGGGGTACTGGGTGCGGAGAGGCCCAGACGACCGACACAAAGTAAGATGGGGGCGTGGACCAAAGGGAGGAAAGAGTAGGGAAAAAAAAGAGAGAAAGCGAAAGGTGAGAATGAGGAAATCAAGGGAGCGACAGCTCGGAGAGGAGAAGAAAGAAAAATGATGGCGGAGTATGAGAAGTGGGACGTGGGGGAGAGAATGTGCTCAGAGATTCCAAGATCCCAAGACAGGGAATCGAGGAGAAAGTCGAATGGACAGCAAGGGTGAGATCCTCCCTGGAGGAGGGGGAAGGTGGTAGCTGTCGCACCTCTTCCTCCTGCCAACCCTCACAGCCCCAGGCAGGGCTGAGTAGAGGCAGAACCGTCTGTCTCCACCACCCCTCCCAACCCTCTCCGACAGGTATGTGGGCCTGTCAGGACATTCCTCTCTGGGTCCCCTTTCCTCCCCCTGCCCAATACCTCAGGCCCAAACCCTAGAGGACACAGGATGTGTGTGTGGGTGTCCTTAGAGCACCCTAGAATTGAGGCATAGGGTGCAGGAGGCCCCACTGTAGACGCACTACTGAGAATTGGGACCCAAGAGTCCTGCCCTTTATTTGCTATTTGTGTCTGAGAGTCACAACTGCACCAGAGATATGGGGTCAAATGACCCAGGAAGACAATCTGCAGAAGCTCAGTGACCAGAGGCCAATCTGAATTACAGATACTTGTGTCCTCCTCCCCATCCCAGGCCCTCTCCTTCCTCCTGGAAACATGTGACCCAGATAGCTTTCTTGTCCCTAAACAGTAGCTCCTGGGGCCCTCATTGCAGAGGGAAGGGGAGAGGCTGCTGGGGTCCTGGGCACGGCCTGGTCTGGGGTTGCTAGGCAGCCAGTTGACAAGAGCCCAGATTGAGTCACAGCTTTCCTGGCCTCTGCTTGACCCCCCTCCCACCTCCACCAGGATCTACTCTTTGTCCTTCACTCCTTTCCAAGCCTGTTGCCTCTTGGGCTTATTCTAGCCCCTTTCCAGGCCTCCCTCAGCTCTCCTGGCTTCCCTACCTCTAGACCTCATAACTTTGCCCGAGCTTCTGTCCTTCCTTTCATCCCCAACCTTTGTCTCCCTCCTCTGTCCCTACCCTGGCAGCCACATCTTTACGTACCCCAAAGTTTACCCCACCTGTTCTGTCTCAGAGGTATGCCCCCAAGTGACTCCTAGACTGGCCATCTCAACTCCTACATGGCCATCCAGGCCCCCAGCCATTTTCCCTAGTGGCCCCCCCGTCATGCTGGCTCCCACACATTAATATACTCCTACACTACCCACCCTTACTTCCTCACACAGTTCCACTAATGTGTTCCTACACAGACACCACACATCCACCCACCCACACTCACAAACACACTCTCCCACATCCACCGACACACTCACACATTTCCACACTCACGCGCAAGGAGTGTGTACTCTTACACATTCCTGCCCATACTCACCAGCCGTCCTGCCTCATTGTTGTGAAGTTGCACCAACACACGGATGTCTCCACGTCCCCGCTTATGCCGAGCGTCCATAAAGAGCCTCGACTTCTCATCCCCGAAATCCACGTCATCACCGCAGCCTCCCCATTCCCAGGCAGCACTGCCATCTGGGGAGCCCGTGGGGCCAGGGGGCCCAGGGGTGCCTGGCAGGCCCGGGGGTCGTGGTGGGGCCCGCCCTCGGGGCGCCTGGCAGCCACACTGCAGCAGCTCGCCCATGGAGCAGGCCTGAGTGACCGCGTGGCTGGCGCCTGCAGCAGTAATAGCAAACACAAAGGCCGTCTCCCGGATGTCTGTGGAGGCAGGGAGGGACAGTCAGCTGGCAGCACCAAAGCTGTCCTGGGGGGCTGTGATGGGCGAGGCAGTGAGGTAGGGGCTGGGAGGGCCTGGGAGACAGGGTCTGGACAGGGTGCCCGGAGATCCATGGGAGAGATGGGGCTCCGGCAGCCTCCCCAAACCTCCACCTCTCCCCTGGACCCCAGGTCCCCTCTCACACTGACCCTGCTGCAGGATGCGCCCAAAGGCCTTGCTGTGGCTGGAGCAGTTCCAGCGGCGGAAACGGAACTGGAACTGGCACTCTCGAACCCCAAGCCGGGCACCCCGTGCTAGCTCGGCCACCACTTCTGGCTCTGCCTGGCACAACTCGGCCTGCCGCCCTGCCAGCCTCCGTGCCTTCCTGCAGATACTTGTAGGGTCCATGACCAAGGGGCTGCCCACTGCCCTGGGAAGCAAAACACAGCAGGTCAGGGGTATAACTCAAAGGGCCCGTGTGTGTGTGTGTGTGTGTGTGTGTGTGTGTGTGTGTGTGTGTGTGACCAGCCCATTCAGGCCGCAGCCAGGAGCTGGGACATGCCTCTCCCCCACCCACCTACCCACCTGCCCTCCCCAACTGAGACTGACATTCTTCTCTCAGGTTCTCTTATCATCCCATCCATGTCTGTGTCAGCTCTTAACTAGAGTCTAGACTGCTATAGAGCAAGGATTCAGTCTTATCCTTCTGTGTACATCTTCATTAATAAATCTTCATAGGAATTTGACTCAAGGTGAAGACAGCTGGCACCAGGTAGGCCAAGACTAAAATTCAACAGGCCAGGCCCAAAAGGGAGACAAGGAAGAAATTAACAGAAGGTAGATCAAGAAGGCTATCAAAGAAAAGAAAGTATGTATAGATACTAAAGAAAAATAGGCAGTATCAGAAAGAAATCTGGTCTTAGTGGACCACAAGCCGGATGTGTGTCAGCCGAACAGCCTTGATGCTAGAAAGGCAGGGGCAATCCCAGGTATATAGAAAGCCATGGGATGTTAGAATTGCAGGGGATTGGAGCCTCTGAAGAAAGTCACACCCCCTCTCTAGCCCAAGTTTCTCCTTCTGTAAAATGGGAAGGCTGGGCTTTGATCTCTAAGATGGGACTTCTCACCCTGTTACCCTGAACTGGAAAGCAGGAGAAAGGAGTTGGGAACGGAGACTCTGAAGTGCTGTGAAGTAGGTTCCACTGACCCTTCTCCTGCTCCAGGATCTGTGGCCTTTCTAGAGCTGGATGGCGGCAAGCCAAGCCCTCTGTACTGGGGTGACATAGCTGATTGGAGACAGGGGATACTGGCTGGGTGGGTAAAGACCTCGGGAAGTTCCACACACTTTCAGAAATCCCTCTATTTCCAGCCTTCATTCCACCTGACAAGGGAGCTACCATTTGGTTTCCATGTACCAGACCCCTGAAGGCTAAGTCAGCTGGGTATTCACACCTGGGTGTAATGAAAGGGCTTTCATCAGATTGCTCTTATTTGAATGCTTAACTGGGATCCCTTTCTTGTAGGAATGAGTGGGTTGAGCACATGGGAGCTGAAGGTAATTTGAGACCACTCAGAAACCCTTCAGCAGAGGGCAGAAAAAGACTCTGGGATGGGGAGAGAGAAGTGACACTAGGAGACAGAAAATGTAGAGGAAAATGGTGGCAGATAGGTGTCAAAGGTCAAGGTGGCCTCTTTTCAGTTTAGCTTTAGTATACACCCGCCCCCACTGTCCCCATTTGCTCCACAAGTACAGGCTGCCCAGGCATGTTCTGGCCTCACAACAATGAGGTGTAATGGGCTTAGCAGCAAGAGGAATTTAGGTCTTAAGGTAGAACTTCTCAACACTGAGGAGTGAGATGCAGGAAGATGTGTAAGCTCAGTCCTTTAAGGTCTCCTGACACACACACACACCCTACAGGTCACTGTCATCCTCCGTAGCTACCCAGGTAGTCCAGGAGCTGAAGTTCTCTCCTTAGTGGAAAGGGAGACCTTCCCTCCACCGTGCTTAGAACCTGCCCATCCCTGCATTCCAACTGCAGCCTGGAAAGGTCCAACCTCGACACTTTCCCAACCCTAGAGCAGTGGGGAGTGAGCCAAGGGTAGGGCAGCCAAGCTGGCTCCCAGTGACCTTCAAGAGTTGATCAGTCCCTATCTATCTATCTATCTATCTATCTATCTATCTATCTATCTATCTATCTATCTATCCCCCCCCATCTACTTATTCCACCTCATTACAAAAAGAATTTGAGGCATGTGGGTGCTGGGTGGTTCAGTTGGTTAGAGCACAAGCTCTCAACAACAAGGTTGCTGGTTCGATACCCACATGGGATGGTGGGCTGCACGCCCTGCAACTAAGATTGAAATCGGTGACTGGACTAGGAGTTGAGCTGTGCCCTCCACAACTAGATTGAAGGACAACGACTTGGAGCTGATGGGTCCTTGGAGGAACACACTGTTCCCCAATATTCCCCAATAAAATTAAAAAAAAAAAAGAGAACTTGAGGCAGCTTCCAGCATGGTCGTACATGGTCAGTAGGTAAGACCACAGCACCTTGAGGCAGGACTGTCATTCTCCTTTGTCTCCTAGCAGATTTTTAGGTGCTTAATTTCTATCCCCCATCCCCAACTTTAAACAAAATTTGCATATTATGAGCAAGTATTATAATACTACAATGAATACCATTTAACACACGTTTTTGAATGAATGAATGAGCCCACATTCATTCCTCACTTGAGCCCAGCCCCTGTCCATATGTCATTTTATGACTCCTAATTAATTTTTGTAAACATTGTATTTCCCCCACTGGATTCAGAGGCAGGGAAACAATCCTCCCCAGGCTGTCCAGTTCCTCTCCTGCCACCTACATGCCCAGGACTCTGAGTCTGGGACTCTGCAAACTCACCTCCCCACCCTCCTATGCTGCTAAATTCCCTAGTCTTCTTTCCCCAACCCTGCCCTCTGCTAACTCCCTACTTTCCCAAGGTTGACTGGCCTTATCTTCCCAAGGTTACTCTGCCTCCATTCCTCTCCTCTCCCTCCTCCTGCCCTAGGAAAGCAGGAGAGGGAGGGGGGATGCAGGAGAGAAAGGCAAAACCTTCTTGACCTTGTCTGCTTCCCAGGGGCTAGAGATAGAGAAATCAAGAGGAGCATGAAGGGCAGGGCCCTTTCAGGAGGTGGGGCTGGCCCTTCTTGGGGTTGAAGGGCTGCCCCAGAGTCAGTTCCTGGTCTGGGTCTGGCTCCCCAGGCTGGCTGGCTGCCTGGGAACTAGACTTGTTTACAAGCTGATCAGGAGAAGGGATGGGCAATAGTAGCAGCCAGAATCCCAAGGGACCAGCTTGCTCCCTGCCCTCCTGTCCTCGCTCCCATCCTCAAGTCACAGGAAAGGAAATTCCAGAAAAGGAGTGGCAGGGGACGTGGGGTAAAACACCGAGCCCTCGCTTCAGTGCCCTGGTCACAGTCAGCTCTGGGTGAGCTGAGCCACTCTGGGCAAGTCAGGTCCCTCTCAGGGCTTCTGAAACCTGAGGAGTTAGCATGAAAGGCTCGCATACCCCCTCTAACTTTAACACTTGACTCCTTATCAAGAAATAGCTCCCCTAGACTCTCCTTTTCCTTTATCCTCCTTCCTTCCCTTCTGCTTCCCTAGGGCATGAACTCTGCTGTTGGTGCCTCTGAGTCAGTATTGTTCTGGGATCAGCCGAGAAGATGTGCCCCTTGGGGGACATCTGCATGTTTTGAGGGCTGGGGCACAGTGGTGGTAAGACAGAATATAGAATATGTAGGGTCTGAGATCTTAATCAAATCGACATTCCTGGGCATAGAAACAATGAGGACAGCCTTAAAAGAAATCAGTACGCAGACAAGAAGGGACAAGCCTAGGGTTAGCCATTCTAACGAGCTTGGCCTGTGCCAAGAACTCCCCCCAGGGACCTTGGTTGATAGAATCAATAGCCAGCTGAGTGAGGTGGCATCAGGGGCCAGCCAGGTCCTACTGGCAACATCTGTAGATCTAAGCCCGGGCAGTCCCGGGTTCTGGCCTAACCTGCCTTTTTCCTTTTCCTGGATTCAGAGGGTCAAAGAGAACGGCAGAGATCATGTAGTCCAGATCCAGCCTCACCCCCATTATATAGATGAATAATCTGGGAAGGGAGATGACTGACCCTGGCCACTCAGTGCAGGGGTCCCCACTGCAAGAAACTTAAGTGAATATTTTAAAAACCAAGGGGCCAGAGGGAAATGGCCACCAGAGGTATCAGAAGACCTCAGCATGCCATCGTCCACACAGCGCTTACTCCTAGAGGGACTGGCTAACTCTGCAGCCATCCCAGACTGCACTGCTCAAGTTCTGGATTCAGAGCCACCCCTCCCCACCCCGAAGTCATCAAATGCTTACCCAGCATCTTTCTAAGTTCACCTCAGATCCTACTCACCCTACCCCGCCCCCAGCCCTCACTGACCTTCCCCCTCTACACCACCCCACCTGCCACTCATTTGGGGGTGCTTGTTATCCAACCAGGGGCATAATGATTTGTCATCTTTTCGTGTCTTATCTGTCCATTTAGACAGAAAACTCATTAAAGACAAAGATCTCACGAAGAAACATAACGTCAATAGCAGAGCACACTCAAGGCTGTGGGGATCCAGTGGACCTGTGTTTGGATTTGGGCTCTGCCGTTTGCTTGTTCTATGATGTTGAGCGAATCCCTAGCGTGAGAGGTTGCCCTTAGTATTTGTTGAGTGATGAGGAGCTTAACCTTCTGAGCCTGTTTCTGCAACTGTAAAATGGGAACAAATAATGACACCTGCCTGCTTCCCCGGTGACATATGGATAGAGCCTGTCCAGAGATTGGGCTTCCACCAGTGTTTTTTGTCTTCCTATTCACACCTTAGTCATCTCTCTGCCTACATGGTGCAGGGCAAACAGCAGGAGGACAGGCAGGCTTTGTGGATTCCTGAGAACACCCTTTTCTCCAACTTTCTGCCCTTACTTCTCAGCCTGGATCCACGTCCCTCCTCCCCTAGGGACCAGAAGCACACTCCACGACCCCTCCCCTTCCCCAGCAAGCACTCCTGGGTAGATTATTGAAGCGGAGGCGATCACAGACCCTTTGGATGCCAATGTCCTTTGAAGGGTCTCACAGCCAGCTTCCCTGTATTTCATACCCACACTCACCCCCAGGGTCCCTCACTGACCCCCACCTTCCAGGAGCCAGCAGAGGGAGCCCTGAACCCTGGGGCTGTGGGTGGGGGCTGCACGGGGGTGGGGGAGGTGGGTGGTGGAGAAGGGGCAGAAAAATGTTGCCTGACAGCTGCTGAGGCGGCTGGGCCCGGGCCTGTGCCCGCCCGCCTGTCCTGTCCTGCTCTGTCTAACTCAGTAATTACTGCTCCCCCTCCCCCAGTCCCTACCCCCACCCCAACTACCACATCAAAGCCAGTGATGCCCCAGCTCCATTAACCCCTGCCTCCCCACCAGCCACCCACCACCCCATTCCACCCCTCTCCCACCCCGCCCCAATTTGGTTCCCTCTGCCCCTTCCTGGAAACTGCCCTTTCCAGCTCCTCACACTTCTCTCCTTCCCAGCTCTCTTGGGAGAGGCAGGGGCTTTCCTTTCCCTGACGGACTTCACCACATAAGAGGTTTCCTATTGATCAGGGCCGTGGGAGACCACGGAGGGGACACACTGGCTCTCCACTGGATCCTGGGAGGAGAGTCTGTCATGTGTCTTTCGCTCTCCCATACTGAGGTGGGGAGCACCCAGGTGAGGGTGGGCATGGGGGAGCAGAAGGGGCCTGTGGAAGGCCCTGAACCCCTTTCCTGACCCCACCCCTCAAAGCAACCAGGGTGAGATCCTCAGCAGAAGGAGGTGGGCTCTGGGCCTCAGTCTTTCACTGCCCGCATCCTGTGCTCGGACTTTGCTGGACTTCTCACTGTGAGGGAGAAAATTGAACCAGATGATCTCTCAGTCCCTCTTGGTCTCATTTCTGGATTAAATGGGAGACTGAGAGCTGGAAGAACCAGCCAGAGAGGCCAGGTGGAACGTGGCAGGACTCTCCCAGTGAACTTTTCCCCGCCTCAGTTCCTGAGGCAGTCCAGGGGAAGCACCCAAGGTCTCCTCCCACCACACTCCAGGCAGGAAGTCGGGTGCAGGCTAGAGGGCCCTCTCCCTAGTCCCCAGGGACAGGCTGATATGTTCCCTGAGTGCCTCCTGCCTCGGTTGGCTGGGTGCCCTGCTGCCAGCCTGACCATGGCCTGGTTGCCTGCCCCACCCTCGATTCATCCTCTCCACAACTGCCTTTCTCCATCAAAGTACACATTCTGGAATCCCCCTCACTGGGCCCTGGTGATCAAGCCTCTCACTGACTTCCCCCCACCAACTCCTGGCTCCAGATGAGAACGGGGCAGGGGGGGGACTGCACCCCCACCAGGAAGTGTCACAGTGCCAGGACTCTGGTGGGCTCAGGGCATGCTCTGGCCCAGATCAAGCCGGCCTCCTTCTGCCCCTGCCCTTTTCTGCTCACAGCCGCATTGTCTCCCACCAGGGTAAGCTGCCAAGGCCAGAGGCCTGGAGGGTGGGACGGCATGGACGCCCCACCCCCACCCCCACTCCACCCCAAGCCTGGCCAGGGCCGTCAACAGGACTGCCCACGAAGGGTCAGGGGCCCCAGATAAAAATGGGATGGGAAGGGTGGACAGGCCCAGCCTGGGGTGGGGGTCACAGCTGGAAAGCTTGGGTATCAGAAAGAAGTCTGGTCCTTTCTCTGACTCCCTGTGGGGCCAGAGATGAGGCTGTCCTAGGCCTCTGGCTCCTGTTTCTATAAGGGAAGGTAGGGTGGGGGTGGGGGTGAAAATCAAAATGAGATGGGGGAAGAGAGAGAGCCTGGGTGGTGTTTTTCCGAGTGGAACATTGGGAGGGTTAGTTCCCTTCATAGAAAATACAAAACAGAAAGAGGAACATGGAAGAAGGGAGATTGATTTGGCTATGCTGTGAGTGTGAGCTATTTCCTCCATCCAGTAATTGAAGGTATAAAGATGGGTCAGACATTGAGAAGAACTTCCTGGAGGAGGGCAGGGAGCAGGTAGAAGGGGTGGAGCTGGTGACCAGGAAGCCATAGCCTTTCCCTTTCTGTCTCATTCTTAAGATGGGATCTGTCCGGGCCAGAGGTAGGCTAGACGGCCTGAAGGCAGTGGGCTAGACAAGATGGACTCAAGACTGCCTGGCCAATGTCCTGGAATCTGGAATTCTGCGATTCACAAGGCTAGGGTTACAGATGGCAGAAAGAGAGGCTGGAGGCAGAGTTTAGAAAGCACAAACTGCAACAGGGGAAGGAGGAAGAGTGGGAAAGGAGTGAAAAGGAAACTTCTGGAACCTGGAGTCAGGTTCTTGAGACTATTCCAGGGCCCCAGGCCACTGCCCTCCAGGACCGTCCTTTCCTACCAGGACAGGCCTGTCACTCAGAGTTCCTGGGGTCCTCTTGGGCTCCCAGACTGGCTGCTGCCAGGATGTCAGAGGAGACTGCAGTGAATTGCAGGTCTTGCCGCTTTCCTGTCTGCCCCGGAGCCCTGACCTGGCCAGCATTCTCTGGGGAGCAGAGAAGAGGGCCAGCAAGCAGGTCCTAGACATCAGGGAACAGCCTGGAAGTTCCTGGCCTGAAAAAGCTCCTAGCTGAAGTGAAGCGGGGTGGGGTGGGTTGGGGTGGGGGAGTGACGATGGGGGGTGGGAGAGTGGGACAAAGAGTGGCAGGAGCCTCAGGCCACCTGGGATGTTGGGTCTGGCCCACCCGCCCAAACCTGATCTTGCAGGGCAATGATGGGGTATGGAGGGGCCAGGAGTGTAAGCAAGCAGAATCAGAGTTTCTGAGAAAGGGAATGTGGGCTCAGACCAAAGGAATGAAGTATCAGAAACAGGCAGAGGAAAGTGAGGGGGCCGAGGCAGGGGGGAGAGGCAGGTTCTCTCTGAGAAGCATCTGAGAGAGGCAGTCTCTAGACACCTTATCACCCCAGCCCCTCACTCTTCACCCTGCTCACCCTGCAGCTGTGGCCATGAAGGCCTTTGTGTTCTCCCACACCTGCCCTCCTCACCTCCTCCCCCACTCCTTGCTCCCCAGCTTCAGGGTCAGTCTCCACTGGACCAGGTCTCCCTCCCTCAGGTTTGGCTCTCACCCAGCAGCCCTTCCTGAACAAAGGAACCCCCCACAGATACAAACCCCAGAAAGATGAATCAACAAATTCAGCAATACTCCACAGAACTGTCCCCAGCACCTTTAGCCTCCAGGGCCCCAAAGACCAAGGCTCTGCCTTCCAGGAGCAGGGAAGAAAGACCCAAGAGGAGATGGTTGTCAGTGAAATGCAGTAACTGGCACAGCTCCGCAATGCATGGGCTGCATTGGGAGCTCAGAGAAGGCAAGGGAGGGAAGACAGAGGGACAGCTTCATGGAGAAAGTATCATTTTAACTGGAAGGAGGAGAATATTTTGGACAAATGGAGGAGGGGAGGGAAGGCGATGACCATCAGGGAGAGAGAGAGAACCTTGTCCACATACCTTGAGAAAGGGCAAAGTTAGGAAAGGTGTGTTTTGCTTGAGACCCTGGACTTTAAATTTAAATGAATCCCCCTTTGCACCCATGAGGTCTCTGGCCAGGAAAACCTGGGATGTGGGGGAGGGGACTTACTTTTATGGAACACCTCCCAATGTCAGATCATTTTGTAAATCATCCCACCGAATCCTCCTATCAGACTGCCAGGTAGGGGGGCTGTTTGACTATTTTACAGTTGAGACGTTGGGGGGCAATGAGAAGTGACTTGCCCAAGGTCACAGACTTAACAAGTGGCCAAGATTAGATCTCAGGTCTATGTCAAAGCTGCTACTGCATTATGCTAAGCCATGATCAAAGAACGCATGTTCCCTAGCCCGGACCTGGGTCGTCCTCGATTTGCCCCCTCACTGACACCCCCAAGGGACGTCTCTCCCTCATCTCGGAAGAGGGATCTCGGCCAGCAGCTCCCTGTGTGGGCATCCAGCTCTTTTTCTCTCTGGAAGAGAGGGATCTATCTGCCTGCTCCACCCCTCCTTCCAAATCCGGCAGTGGGGGAGGAGTGGAGTGTAGAGAATCCAGCCAATGACAAGGCGATATGTAAATAGCAAGGCCCTGCCTTCTTAGGATTGGCTGATACATCAGCGGTATTGTCCAAATCCCTCCTCTCTAAACACTGAACTATTCCGGGCGGGTCTTTGCAGCTCAGGAGACTGGGAAGGGAAAAAAGTCTGCGGGATCCAGATATCCCGGCGGTCCCGACTGGGCACCCACTTTCTCAGCCCCTGCCCAGTCCCACCAAACTCAAAGTTTCAGCAACCTTCACTGCCTTGGTGTCTGCTCTTAGTTAGGGCCAGTTCCGGAAAGACATCCTCATCTCTTGGCTGTCCAGGCCTCCCTCCCTTTCACGAGTACTCCCCCCGGTTCCCAGTACCTCCTGAGCTGCACATTTACTTTATCTTTGACCCCACATCTGGAAGGCCTAGGTGCCTGGGTCCCTTTCCTGCCTTCCCTCCTCTTCTTTGCTCAGGGAGGAGGAAATAAAGAAAGCCAAGGTCCTGACTCAGTTTCCCCTTTCCATCCCTTCCCCGCCACTGCCGCCCGCTCTGAAGGAACCCAGAGAGAAGCTGGTGGATTGGGGGGCAAAGTGGGGCGGGGAAGAGGCAGCTGTTTGACTCTACCTGACTGTGGCTTCCCACCTTGTTCCTCTCTTTTCCCCAAATCCAGCCCTCCTCGCACACTCTCTTCTTCGGATCTCTGACTACAGATCTTTCCCCCTGTCTCCCCCGTAGCTCTTTCCTACCCACCCGCCAATTCCTCGGTGACCTGGATTGAGCGCATAACCAAGGAGGGAGATGGTATGTAGGACACGGGAGGAGGAAATACAGTAGAATGTTCGGGGGTGGGGGTAGGTTAGAGCCGCCCAAGTGGCAGTTCAAAAGTGTCCCTGGCGGAGGCCGGCAGGAGAGCGGTACGCACCTCCCCCGCACCTCCCCTGCGCGCAGGTAGAGCCCGGAGGCAGCGGGACCACGGTTCGGTGCAATCTGTCGCGAGGTCCCCACCCTCCAGCGTCCGGAGCCGCACCGGGACAGCCGATGCAGCACTCACCACCACAGTCCGCCGACGTGCGCCGGACACAGGAGCAGCAGCAGCAGCAGCCCGAGGCGGGAGGGCACCGGCGGCAGCATCGTGACCGCTCTACTGCCGGCCGGTGCGGGCAGGGGGCGAGGCTGCGGAGCCAGCCGGTGGGCGCCGGGGCCCGGGCTTCAGGGCGAGCGCGGCGACGGCGGCGGCGGCCTGGAGGCGATGGCTCTGGCGGCGGTGGGGGGGCCCATCTCGGGCGAGGAGGGCGCGGCGGAGGCGGAGAGCGGACCGGGCAGCCAGCGCCTGTGTCTCCTGCCGAGCTCGCTCGGGAAAAGAAATCAGAGCTGGGGGCGGGGGTGGGAGGGGAGCGGGGCCGGGGCGGGGGCGGGGGGCAGGGAGGCCGTGGGGGTGGCAGTTGCGACAGTCAGGCGGCGGGACTCTCGGGAGGGAGCCGCGCGCCCCGGGGCGGCAGGCGCAGAGCTCGGCGGAAGGCGGGAGCTCGGGCCCGGGGCGGGGCCCGAGCGCGCTCGTGGCTGCGGGACCCGCCTGCCTCGCCCCCTCACCTCGCCTCTCCGGGAATGGGAGCCCCCCGCCGCCGCGCGGAGTCGGGGGCAAGGAGGGGCGGGAAAGTAGGGTGGAGCGGGGTGAAGGGGGAAGGAAGAAGAGCTGAGGAATGGGGGACGGGCTGGAAGGGAGACGTTTGACAGGTTTGTTGACTGTAAAGAGAGAAAACTTCCCAGGAATGAGGGAGTTGGGGGGGTAGCGGTGCGGAGGGCGATGCTGGAGCGGGGGCCAAGAGAGGAAGTCCGCCTGGGGCGCTGGGTGCTCCCGGGAGTGGTGTCTGTCGAACTCTATGGTCGTACGGGCGGACTCTGGAGGGGGTCACCTCTTACCGGGCCCCGCCTCCGCGCCGCACGCCCCTGTCTCAGTCTTTCCTTGAGAAAAGGAGGAAGCCCTAGGCCTCCACTCTTGCTCCCCAGCCACCCCGCCTCTTCAAGCCCGTGTTGAGCGGAGGCGGGTGCGGAGGGGAGATTAGGCAGCAAGAGAAACCTCTTGATGGCCTGCGCTCAAGCGCTCACACGTGTAAACGAGAGATAGAGTCGAGGCTGCAGACTTACAAGAGATTGAGGGGTGAGAACTCGCTGCAGCCGGGCCTCACGTATCCGTGGGTACCTGCCTCACCTTGCTTCCCCAACTTGGCGGGGCCAGAACGGGTGGGAGAGCCAGCTGCAGGTGAGATGGCGTTTATCTGATTCTCTAATGCCACAAAAATGTCTTTGATGCCCCTGGCGCCCTCCCCACGGGGCGGGGGGAGATCAAAGGCTCCGTGGGAAGGAGGGACAGCTCCATTCATCACCGCAAGCGGACTGGCAGTCCCTGCTCCTTCCCTCCAGCCTCACTTGACCCAGGGGTGCTGAGGGACAGGTGGCGTAGGACATTTCACAGCAAGGGCCTGTCTCTGCAGCATCATCATCTAGAGGGGCCATCAACCTTTAGGGTGTACTGGGCTGGGGAGGACAGATCGAGGGACTCACGCCGGAGGTGCAGATACCTCAGGCTCCCAGAGGAAAACTCCTGGTGGTTTGAATGGGGGAGCCCCTTAACTTGGGGAGTAAGGCCATTTCCAAGAAAGATAACCTCTCCTGGTGAGCAGAGAGAAGGCAAGATTCTGATTCCCCAGAGAGTAGAGACGAGTGGATCAGGATGAGACTGGGGAGCAAGGGGAGGTGAGAAAAGACCATGGGTATCTACCCCACAGGAGGAGGCAGATTGGGAAAGGAAGGGTGAGCAAGCGGAGAAGAGAAAAGAAGTGCAGATATGTTAGTCTGGGCGCTTAGGGAAGCCCCCGGGTTTTCTGGGAGCCCCACACCAGGGCTTTGGTGTCCAAGATGTGTCAGTCTAATCCCTGGGTACAGAGGGGTCTGGTGAGGGGCTGGGATGCTCTAGAGAAGCGGAAGGGACTGTGGGATGGGGTGCTGGTGGCTGAAGGAGATAGTGAGGAGAGCAAGTGATGGCCCAAGTGCTGTCCCTTTTAGTTCTAACTATTCATAGCATCAAGATGCCACCCATATCCTGGCACCTATTAATTTTGTACACAGTTGCTATTTCTGCAGGGCAATGTCAACTCCAGGCACTGCACAAAGACATGCCCAGGGTGGGCACACACTCAGGCCAGATGGTGCTGAACAGGAGGCTGGGGGCTCTGTGGGGGTCCCTGGAGGCTGCAGGTGGCTAATGACCAGCCCCTCCTCCCAGCCACTGCCTGGGTTCCGAACCCCCTGCCCCCACCCTGCTACTGTTATTGCAGATTATGAAATGCTCTCCCTATCCTGCATTCTTCTCCGAGGCAAGAATTTTAATGTATTTGTCTTTGTCATCAGGGGACCAGGGCTCTGGGACCGCCCTGCCTTTGCCTGAGGAGGGAGCGCCCCAAGTCTAGTCCTGGCTGCCTCCAGACCCCAGCCTCTCTCCATTACCACCCCCTCATGCCCTGGCCCTACCCCTCACCTCCCCCTCCTAAGACATAGTCTCTCGGTGGGGTGAATAAAAATGATGTTATTGAAACAACAGAATTGGGAGCAGTGGCAGGGAGCAGGGATCAGCTCAGGAAACTGGGGAGTTTGCCAAGAAGCCTTCTCCCCCGCAGGCGGCCTTTCTGCCCCCACCCCCCACCTTTCCTAAAAACACACACAGATGGCCCCACCCCTCCCACAGTACTCTCTCTGGTCAGATCTTGCAGAATATTTGGCCATCCCTGGACTCCCCAATTCCTTGTTCTCTCCTCCCATCCCAGAGTCCCGTTCCAGAATCAGTTAGCCCAGTGGTGCCTGCAGAAGCTCTGGGGCAGGGGAGGTGTGGCCTGTCATCTGTGATAGACAGGCCTCCTGAACCTTCCATTCCCAGGGCCTGGGTTCCAAGGGCAACGTTGCCTCTGTTCACTCCCCTTTGCCTTCTCTGCACCCCCATCTAGGAGTTGGCTGGCATCTGGGCAGAGCCAGAGCAATGACTTCTGCCCTTATACCCTCTGAACCTTCAGAGAGATGAGTTTAGAAATTCCTGAGGACTCAGTGCACCGCTATCACCTTAGAAAACTCTGCAAGGAGCAGGACTGCGGGACCAGGAGAGAGACAGAGGCACACAAAGACAGTCCAAGGTACATGCACACACATGCACACTCACCCCTCCACACACACACAGCTTGGCACAGGCTTCCAATTAACCCCACAGAAACCACAGGACACCCTCCCCTCCTCCAACAATGCTGAAGAACCTTCACCCACAGGTATGGATGGACACACAGATGGGGTGGCTCAGGATGAGACTCATGCCTGCCTCCGTGCAGACCCAACGCACACACATGCACACCACCTCTGCATAGGCGCGCATGTAGAGGAACAGTCACAGAAGACTGGAACGGAAACACTGCCGCCCAGACAGAGGCATGGTGAATGGAGGGGTGCCACTCTGATCCCTAGCTCTCTGTTCTCTGGGCACTGAGCCCCCTCCACTCTTCCCCCATCTCTCTGCCTTAAGTCCCGAGAACCTGTTAACTCCACTTCTAGGCCCTGGCTCAAAAGAGAGGTGAGAAGCAGAGACATGGGTGTCTGGCTGTGGGGTTGGAGAGGAAGGAGGGGCAGAGATGGGGACTGCGGAGGGGGAGAGAGAGGCAGCTGGAGAAAGATAACATCAGAATCGCTGCAGGCACAAGCAGAGCCCTCTGTTTCTGTCGGATTCTCTCTCTCTCTCTCTCTCTCTCTCTCTCTCTTTCTGTCTCTGTCTCTCTGTCTCTCTCTCTCTCTCTCCAAGTCTTTCCCATGTCTTTTCCTGTCTCTCTATAATTTGGTCTCTATTTGTGTCTGTCTCTAAATCAATTTCTCTGTTTCTTTGCTTCTCAGAATGACTGAAACTGCAGGAGCCCAGGAATTTGGGCCTGTGACCCTTTCCGTCCCTCTCTCCCTCCCTCCCCACTGCCCTCCCACCCTCCTTCCCCAGCAATGGAACCTAATTCTTAGTCCTTTAGGATGGTGACAGGACTTGAGAATTCCTAAGGGCCTTGGGTCTCTGGGTCCCAGTAGAACAGAGGAAAGGCCAACCCTCTAGAGCAGGGGTGTCCAAACTTTTTTCAACGTTTTTTACCAAGGGCCATATGTGGTAACATACACAAACAGCCAGGCCACTCACTCGAGGTGAAGTACGTATTGCCTCACCTGGTTTATTTAAGTAAACTAAATATATTTTTGGAATTTGCTGCAGGCCAATAAAAAATGGATTGCAGGTCGCAGTTGGCCCATGGGCCGCAGTTTGGAAACCCCTGCTCTAGAGAGATGGAGGGGAGGAAAAAAAGAAAAAAGAGAAAACTCACTTTCCTCTCCCTCTGTACCCCAGATGCCTCTACTTCAGCTTTGCCCCGGCCCACCTGAAGTCATGAGACTGTGCCTTCCCAGCTGAGACAGTGGGAATTCCAATGTCCCAGTTTCAGCCAGCCTAGTCCCTGCCTCACAGGCCAAATTTTCTGAGACTCCCTCTGGGCTTTTGTCTAAGGGAACCCCCACCCATGCCCCAGTTCCCCACAGAGCCCACCTGCCTCCCATCTTCCAATCAACCTTCTCCATGCCCTCAATGTTCCAATCACCCCATCAGTCAAAGGGAGAAAGAACGGGGGTGCAGGGAGAGCTCAAATGAGGGCATGGGGAAGAAGGGGCTGAGAGGGTGGGGCTGCTGGCCCACTAGGACTGGGCTGGAAAAAGCCAGCGAACATTTGTTTTCACTTAGCTCAGCCCCAGTGGCCCCAAATGGAAATGGTAGGGCCCAGGAGCCTCTCCAGCTTTCCCAGTCCGGGCCCAGCTCCTGCCTTATGGATGGTATGTGAGCAGAAGGACCCTGCCATGTCCTTGGCTGTTCTGGGCGGAGCCCCTACCCTCTTCTCACCGCTCCATTTATGATACCACCTCTCCCTGCTGTGTCGTCTCTCACCTCGGAGGGATCCGGACTCAGACTCTCTCCTAATCATGTTGGTGCTGCTGGCTATCTCTCCCGGAGTAACAGTCAGCACATTTTTAATCGAACACCTACTACATGCCCGGCACCCTGCTAGATAGTGGAGAAAAAACCGTGGTGAGCAAAAGCAGACATAACTTTTATCCTCATGGAGCTGACGGTCATTAATCATGTCATCTCACAAACAAATGGAAAACCACAACCTTGACCTGTGCTGTGGACAAGGGAGGGAGGACACAATGAAAGCCTCTGGTGGGGGGACTGGCCAAGTCAGGAAAAGTGAGAAGTCTTCTCTGAGAAGGGAATGCTCCAACTGAGGTACAAAAATAAGTTGGGGTTAACTGGGAGACACAAGGCAGGGAAGAGCATTATCAGGCAGAGGGAACGGCCTTGGTGAAAGCCCTTTGGGGATATGGAGAAGGTGTGTGGGCACCAAATCAGTATTGGCACGGGGTTGAAAAGAGAGTGACAAGCAGCTTGGTTGGAGCTGAGGTAGGAGGTATTTGGGTGATAGTCCAAGTAAAGCCTTACAGGCATGGAAGGAAATTTTTTTCTTATTTTGAAAGCAATGGGAATTCTACGAGACAAGTATATTGCAAGAGGGAAGAAAAAGAGATGGAGGGGGACTTCTTGATTAAAGGAGAACTAACAGACATATAAATAAAAAACAAATGCAGGCAAAGGTGAATTATAGTATTTAGAGATGCATGCTTGGATGACAAAAATAACTAGATGCTTACCATGAAAGTCAGAACGGTACGTGATCTGGAGGTGACGGGAGGAGGCAGCTCTATTTTGAGGGGTGCATGAGTGGGACGGCTGGCAAGTTTCTGTCGCCTTTCATGGCAGTTAATTTCAAGGCTCTTCAACAGTACATTTGTTCTGTTCTCTTTTCTATATTAATCAAAGGGTTTTTTAAAAAAAGCAATAGGAAGTCACTGTGGAGATTTTATTGGGACAGTGAGTGACACGGTCAGTTTTACATTTTGAAAAGATGGTTCTGATCACAGTGTGAAGGGTGGATTGGAAAGGAGCCAGCGTGGAAGCAGGAAGACCAGTTAGGAGGCTCCACAGTGGCCCAGGCGAAAAGCCATTGTAGCTTCAGTCTGGGTGAATGGTGGAGGAGATGGAAAGCAGCAGACAGTTCTGACTGGTGTGGAGGAAGTAGGGTCGAGTGGACTTGGGCAGAGGCTGGAAATAGGAATCAGGAAGAAGGAGGTGGCAAATCCTTGGGAGGTGGATGCCTCTGAGATTTTTAACTGGCATAACAGGATGAATGGTGGCATGTCTACTCAGCTAAGGAACACCGGAAGAAGACAAGCATAGGTGAGGTTGGGTGGGGGTGTTTGGGACATGAATTAAAGACGCTTCTGAAATATTAACAAGAGCTGTCGAGTAGGCAGTTGGATATATGGGACTGGAGCTCAGAGGGGAGGTCTGGGTGAGTCATCTCGGTGGAGGGTGTAATTAAGCCAAGAGCATGGCTGAGCTCGGCCAGGGAGAGTGCAGTGAGAGGAGCTTTGATGAAGTACAGTGTTTAATGGCTGCATGAAGGGGAAGAGCCTGCAAAAGAGACTGAGGAGGGGCTCCAGAGGCAGGAGGGTACAAAGAGCATTGTGGCTTCACAGGAGCCAAGGAAAGACAACATTTGGAGAAGAGGGCAGTGGGCAGCCATATCAACCACTTCTGAGAGGCAGATGAGGAGGAAAGCGTGTTCGTAGAACACACAAGGGAAATCACTGAATCAGTTAAATCTCAGGCTAATTTTCCCAAAGCACAAATACGACTCTGTGATTTTCTTTCTTCGGCACACCTTCACTTACAAAATCATGCTTCTTAGCTTGGCATTCAGATCCCGCCCCAATTTGTCTCTTTGTCTGTCATCCCAGCCTCAACTTCCCTATTGTCTCCACCTGAGCTCCAGGCTCACAGTGGTTCTTGGTCAGGCCTCCAAACTCTGGCCGTCACTCCTTCCCCCTCCACGTTCTGCTCACACTCCACTCCCCAGCAGGCCTAGCTCAGCTCCCACTGCCTCCAAGATCCCACATACCTAGAGTTGGAAGAAATCTCTCCAATTCCCAATAACTCACAGCATTTTTTTTTTAAACTTTTACTTATTTAAGTGTGTTTTTCCAAGTCCAGTAGTTGTTTCAACCTAGTTGGGGAGGGCGCAGCTCTCACTGGCCCATGCAGGCATCAAACCGGCAACCCTGGTGTTATGAGCATTGTGCTCTAACCAACTGAGCTAACCAGCCACCCCATAACTCGTAGCATTTTTAAACTTCTCTTATAGGAAATACTGCCTTTAGAGTTGATTTTGTTTGTATATTTTTCCTCCACTTGCTTATGAGTTTTCGGAGGGGGTGAACTATGTCTGGCCTGCCGTGGACACTTCATAAACTTGTCTTGTGTTGAACTTCAGGAGAATGGAAGATATGTTGCTGGGCAGGAAAAGGCTAACTCAGCAGGTATGGTGTCTCCTCGTCACCAAAACCAGGTCTTTTGAACTCAGGTGGGAAATTGGGGTCCTGAGATTTCTTAACATCCCCTCTCCTGGTGCAAACACCGCGCACAGCTAACAGCATGGCTCCTTCTAGGGGAGCCTAGCACAGAGTCACAGCGCCATCTTCTGGCAAGACGGGACACTGTGCGGTGAGAGAAAACACTTTCTGAAAGGTTGTCTGGGTAACAGAGAAACACAAATTAAAAATGAGAACCTGGAAGAACAACCTGTTAAATTAACAACAAAATTTTAGAAGGTGTAAAACTCAAAACTGGCAGAGGTGGGGAGAAACCCTTGGGCATTGCTGGTGGCGCTATAAATTTGACCACACTTTCTAGAGGGCATGCCAATAAAATTGGCCATATACTTAGCGTGATTTTACTTTGGGGGTGATACACAGTGTAAGTTACTTAAGAGAAACAAAAGAACCTACTCTATGCATGCACATATAAGTACATTTTCTTTATTAGTGAAGAGCTAGAAACTTATGCAATGCCTAGCTAGCAGTAGGGTATGGTTAAACCTGGTGTGATTTGACCACACAACAGAATTTTGTGCAGCCATCAAAATGACAAACATGTTCATTGTATTGAAACAAGGAACAGTCTCCATAAAATAATTCCAGGTGGCAAAAAGCACACCCCAAAATGTTATTTTTATAATAAAGGCCTGGAAATAGAAACGGTGCATGCAGCAGTAAGGATCAGGAGAGGATTACAAATTTTAGAAATAGTTGATGTCCTTCAAGGGCACAGAAGCACTTGGAGTTTTTTGCTTATTTATTTACTGTTTGGTTAAAGTTTGTTTTTATGATCAAGGCTTCAGCTCTTCAGTGAAAATAAATCAAATAAGGAGGGAACTGATTGGGAAAATGTCCAAAGCTCATGAGGCTGAGGAATGTCCCTTGGGGACAGTCAGGGTCAGAGACATTCCCTGAGGCTTTTCTCCAAAACTTTCTTTCTTGTAGCACAAGGTCTCGCACGTAACATGTTCAATAAATGTCTGTGGAGCCACTAAATGAAAATGATGCGGTGCCTGAAATATCACCCATCTTCCTTGGTGCCGTTCTTCTCTCAAGAAGCCTCCCTCAATTGTCCCCCAGCTCTTGTGTCTTCAAGTTGTTTGCCCTGGTTCTATGAGGACCAGATCATGCAGAGAAGCTGTCACTGAACCCCACAGCCTGACCTTCCTATTGCCTTCAATGCTTCCATTAAAAAAAAAAAAAAAAAGAATCTAGGACTGGCCAGAAGGTAGGTCCCAAGGAGCTGGATACTTCTCACATTTTGGATTTGTACCCAGCATCATTTCATCAAAATTGATGGCATGCTTCCTTTGTCCTGGGCACATAACACGGATATGCCACAGATTGGGTTCTCCTGAAGCAGATGCTGAGATAGAGTCTGGGGTACAAGGGGTTTGTTTGGAATCAGCACCCATGAAAGGAAGGGGAAGGGAGCAGGACTGGGCAGAGCCAAAAGTGGGGCTGCAATGCAGGCTTGACAAAGCTTCCGTCAACATAGGCGTCTTGAGCTCTGGAGGGAGTTTGCCCACCAGAGCTCACCAGAGTGTTCCTTTCTGGGTTGAAATGGCCGGGCCTTTACACTCCTACCTCACTTGGTCACCAGATACGTGGGCAGCCCCCAGAAGGGCAGAGTGTGTTCTCTGAAGCTAATCCTGAAGGAACTGACAGCTGGAGACTGTCTGCTGACCCCACTCCCTGGAGTTGGACAGCAAGGCCGTTCATGAAGGGGAACCTAGGCGGTCCATCTCAGTATTTACTATGGGATATTTGGCAGATGAGGAAACTGAGGCCAAGGTCAGAGTCACTGAGTGGTGAGGATAGGAGTCCAGTTTCTGCCTGCACCCTTGCCCCCGTCCTCCTCCACCCGTTCCACTGTGGCCCCGCTCTACCCCAGAAGAAGGTCCCAGGCAGGGCCAGCTCCTCAAAAAGAGATCCCATGGAGCGAATGTTAATGGATGGCATGTAAATAATCAGAAGGGGACACAGGGTGCCCAGCGGGGTCAACAACATTCCCCAGGGTATCAGAAAAGGAGGACTCGGAATGCCCCTCTTATCCACCCCATCTTCTCCTTCAGTCCCCACTCCCCTGGACTTACGGCCCACACGTTCTCTGATTTTCCTGTCTTCCCATATGCCAGAATATGTCACCTTGCTCATGCCTCTATCATAACACGGCCTACTCCACTGTACTCTTCTGTCCGCTGTCTGCCTTCCCCCTGCACAATGAGTCCTTCCATAGCACATATGCTGCCCCAGTCATTAGCTCTTAACTATAGCTTTGCATCATTTTACTTTTAATTTCAAAAGACAAACAAGATCACATAAATCGGCTTTGGAAATAGAGTGGGATGAAATTCAGCTGAACCATTTACCAACTGTGGGAACTTGGGCAAGTAACTAGCCTGTTGTCCATGTCTCAATTTCCTATAAGGATGGGAATACCCACCCACAGAGCTGTAATAAGGATTGGATAACATCATGAAGACACACCAGATCAGTACCTGAACGATACCAACTTCTCGTTCCTCAGTAATTGTTTTTTCTAAGTGAAGAACTCAGGGTGAGGATCACGTCTTCTTGCCTAAATGAAGACAACAAGGACTCCAAGACAATTCCCAGGATCCAGATGCATCTATACATCATCACCTAGGGGAAAGGGATGCATTTCCTTGGACCTTTAAGGTTAAAATGAGACATCTAAAGAAAAGTATCAGGTAAACTAGTTTTGGTGATACATGGATATGGCAAAATCCATGAAGGGGCCTGCAGACGATGGTGTTTGGGGAAGACGGTCTACCCGTGTGCCGAGGGCAGTATTACACCCACCCATGCTCTAAAGGGAAACATGAGACATCCCAGAAAGGGCAATAGGACCACTCCCCCAGAGCACAGCAGTGGACGAGACAAGCTAAGCAGTCATTCCTTCCAATCCAGCGGTCGCCAGCCTGACAGGGAGCTCCAGAGAACCCCTGGGGATATGTGTGGAAGGCAGACTCTCCTAGCCTGGGAGTCCAGTCAGACATCTGTCTTCATTCCTTCCAACGATGCTGTGCTGGAAATGGTCCTGGAAGAAGGGTCAGAAGGCCTAAGTTGTGGTCTGAGGAACTGGTTTGCTTTGTGTTCTTAAGCAAGTCACTTCCCCACTTGCTGCCTCAGTTTCCCCATATGACAGTGGGGTGGAAATGGATGAGCTCTAAGTTAAGTGTAGGTCAGGCAGTCCTTTAAAGATTGTGGTGAATCCTCAGGGCCAGCAGAGGGCGCTAGACCCTAAGGAGCAGATTCAAAGCACCCTTCAGACCACCCAGAAAGAGTCAAAGTTGAGACAGAAAAAGTGACAGCTTCAAACAGTGGTGGGATAATCCTAGGGACCGACTGAAGGGACAGGGCTGCTCAAGAGAAAGAGCTCTGCATAGGGACAGGGCAAGTGGTGTCCCGGCCTATGGGAGCTCTGGGCAGGGCACTTTAGCTCTGTGGGCTAATTGCCATTAGAGACACTGGCTAGTATTCAAAAGCAACACTTCATTCCAGCACCATCTTCCTGTGGGTTGGGGGTTGAAGATAAGACTAATTCATATTCTCTCTCTTCATCCATCTCTCTCCCTCTCTCTCTCTCTCTCTCTCTCTCTCTCTCTCTAACAAAAAAATGTTTTTAAATACTCGGGGAAAAGAAATGCAGCACCATGGAAAACTCTCATGTTCTGCAGAAGACTCAAATGCCTTACTTTTACTTCATCTAAGTTCAAAATGAATTTGTCATTTCAAGATGTCTAAACAAGCAGCTCATTAGCACAGTAATGGTAATAGTAAAAAAAACAAATAAACAAAACCCTAGAAACAACCTAAATGTCCATCAATAGGGAAAAAATTAGCTACATTATAGCAATTCCTTACCATAAAACATAAACTCCCTACACATAGTGATGGAGTCAAGACATACTGTGCATGAAGAAAATAAGAACAGTGCACCAGGGTAAATCCTATAAATGGGTACATTTCTGGAAGGAAACACAAGAAATTGTTAACAGGAGCTACCTTTGGGACAATGGGAAAGGGAGATTTACTTTTCAATTTTATTCCTCTGTATGCTGCTTTGGAATTTTCTAATAATGCGAGTGTATTCTTATTTTTAAATGTCAACAGGGATTAACTGGTGGGAAGATCAGGCATCATTTTTGTTTTTATCTTTAAACTTTACAGTTTTTAAAACAAAAATATTTTGTTATTTTGAATGGGTAGCACATTATAAGGTTCAAAAAATCAGGGCAATATAACAAAATGTGCACGGAAATCTTGCTTCCACCTTGTTCCAATCTACCCCACTGTCTTACCTTCCCATCCTGCAGCTCATCTTCAGTCAATCTGCTATCAGTGTGCCCCATGCTTTGAAAGGCCAAAACTCAAAACGTCAGAGATTGGAGTAAGGAAAGACTTATCGATTGAGCAGACACCAACTGACAAGATGAGAACCCTAGTGGTACCTTAAATCCTTCTTAAGAAAGTTCAGAGTTCAGGCTTCTTTTACGTCAAGGGAAGAGGAAATGGGAGGGGCAAGAGACATCTGGGCTCCGGCAGGGGTCCAAGGAAGACTGTGCTAGTTGATGTGTGTCCAGTCACAGAGTTCCTGCAAATCTTTGATAAACAATATATTATTTCTTTATCTCCTTAAGCCACAAGTAGAATTCCTCTGATGGTTAGTATGCAAGACTAAGCAGAAGCTATTAGCCTGAAGGCTTGGGGAACAAAGCAGGCTTGAACAAGATGGAGTCAGAGAAGTCAAGCACTTCTGTGACACGAATCTTCTGAAACCACTTCTATTGTTTTATGTACCTGCCTGTGTTTCTCTGTGCAGAATTGAGCCACACAGATTCATATTCTAATCCCCTTTTCTTATACAAAAGGTAGTATATTACATCCACTGCTGTGTATCTTTCTTTTTCTATTTAACAATGTGTCCTAGATATCGTTCTATATCACTAAAAAAAAAAATCTTTCCCATCTTCCTCTTCACCCCTTTTCTAATGTAAGTATTTAGTGCTATAAACTTCCCTTTCAGCACGGATTTAGACATTTTAGGGATGTAGAAATCAAGCCTCACAAAAAGCAAATAATTTGCTGAAAGTCACACAGCTAGTGTGGCAACATCCCTTGGGTGGGCAGAGCAGGAGCTCTCTTGAGGCCCAGACTCTTCTCAAAGGTCCTCTGTGGCCTCCAGGTAAAGTAGGACTTCTTAGGACTGAGGTCCACTCAAATTTGCATGCTATCCAGCAGCTCTGAAGGAGAAAACTTGAATTTGGCCTATTCTTGGCATTTAAACGTGCAGCTGGTGGAATGGAATTTTCTGAGAAAGGTAGATTGGGGAGGAGAAGAAGGAGGGAGGGAAGAGGAGAGAGAGGAGAGAGAGAGAGGAGAGAGACCTAATGGTAGTGCTCCAATGGGCCTATGAGACAAATCTGTGTGTGAAGGAAATCTAGCCGAGGCTGCTGTACTGGGTAGCAGGGTTAGGATGTTGGTGGATGCTGTGAGCCCAGTGGCAAGTGACACTGCACTTGACAATAATCCAGGCCCCACACCACACCCTGAGACCCTGGGAAGGAGAAAGCTTGATACAGGGGAAGGAAGGGTATTACTAGGGGCCAGCAGCTCGATTGTGGGAACAACTGTTGAAATAGCTGATCTGAAATAGGTGGGAAGTTTCTGTTGGCCAAAGAGGGAGACAGAAGCCACAGAGCTCTGTGATCAGAGGAGTAAGAAAATGGCACAGGTAGTGGCGTGGGTAGGAGGGTGGCCTCAGCCAACAGAGAGGATGGCAAAGGCAGAGGACAGCAGGGTAATGGGACAACAGCCTAGCATGATAGCTCTCACCATGTGTGGAACATACCCAAGTTCCTAGAAGGAATTGGGGTAGGTGAGGGGTTAGTCCCAGGGGAAAATTACAAGGCTTTCCACTAATTAAAGGGGTATCACTTCGAGCTCTAGGAATTTGGCATATCAGCTGCAAGTGCGGTACATCTATTAGGGTCATCAGGTGAGATATGAATATCCACAGTTCTCATTGGTTCATTTTTGTCATGATTTAATTTTAAATCAGGATCACAACCTGCGTAGAAGACATTATTATTCTCATTTAATACACGAGGACACTGAGGCTCGGAGTTTTTCCAAGCTCACATAACGAGAAACAATGACCTCACACCCTACCTGGTTTCTTATAAACCCAGGTGCACATCACTGACTTGATAGGCGGGTCTGCACGTCTCCCAGAGATGCTGGGTTTGCACCTGGATAGAGAGCTGGGTGAAGTTTGGCACTTTTTTTTAGAAGGGCCTGAGTGCATTTTATTAGGCATGTGTGACACAGCTTGGAGGTTACATATGAATACTGGACAACTAAAGGACAGGACTATAGTTGTGGGTGTTCTGTAATACCGTGTTGCCCCGAAAATAAGACCTACTTCAAAAATAAGCCCCAGTTAAGATCGTCAGCCAGACGGACGCATTTAGTACATTATGACAATGTTCCAGAAGAAGATGACATGATTGTATTTGAATAAATGTAGATGGTTGTATATGAAAAAATAAGACGTCCCCTGAAAATATGCCCAAATGCATCTTTTGGAGCAAAAATTAATATAAGACCCGGTCTTATTTTCAGGGAAATACGGTATCGACTGCGTTCCTCCTAATTTTGTAGTAGCCGTGCAATTGGGAGAAGTGACCTCAGTTGAGGATGAGCCCTGTTAGTCTAAGTCAAGCATATTCTCCTGGTAAGGGTTCTGGAATGAGCATGTGGCTTCCATTGGGCTAATGAGATACAAAGATAAATTTGCCATGGGCTTTTGGAAGATGTTTCCTTCTCTGGGAAGAAAGTACAGGAAAAGATGGTCTCTTTTCTTCTGAATCTTGTTGGGCATCAATAAGGGACCCAGATCTGCTGCTGCCACCTCAGTACTTGAAGCTAGCACTCGTGGAAAGCTGAGCAAAGAGAATCAAGAGAAAATACATCAGAACCACTGGATTAAATTAACTGGAAGCCCAGCCTTCCCCTGGCTGCCCTGTTAAATGAACCAATAAACCTGCATCTTGTTGAAACCAATTTGAATTGTTTTCTATTACATGTGCCTGAAATCACCCTGACGGATACAGCCTGTCCTCTGAGAAATTCAGTCTCACTTAATTCAGGATCTCAGCTCACCTGGGATTCTAAGTTCTCAAGTACTTACCATGTAAGGCTGAGGTTCAGAGTGTGAGAGGACATATTTTGTCCTGCTGTCTTTTCTGGTAGCTCTTGCTCATGATTCCTAGTTTCCTCGTGTATCTAATTATTTCCAAATCTGTGCTGTATATTGTTGGGAAAATTGGTGGCTTCGCAAGAGGTCACTTTCTCCAGAGAACATTTATGCGTGCTTCAGCCAGGCACCTGCAGTCATTACTGACTGAGGACCACGTTAAGCTAAGGTCAAGGTTTGACCCTCTCTGAACCATTCAGATGAGGAAAACCTTGACTGTAAATTGATCTGAGAGCTAGTTTGCCTCTGGATTGCACTTACTCTGATGGTGTGGTTCTTTGAGTTCCCAGCTTTTTATAGGTGAGATTTTCTATTGTACTCCCAATTTGTGTGGATCCTGAGCCCCTGCCATCCCATGTGGCTCTTGTTTGAACTGGCAGATACCCTAGAGCAAAGCCACTTATTTTCTCACTAACTTCACTGTGTGCCTGTTTCTCTTTCAGTTGGAGCTAGTAAGTCATTACTCCCTTGTCTTTTCAGTGCCTTTAAGAGGCTGCTCTTTATATTTTATCTGGTATTTTTAGTAGAATATGTTTTCTGAATAACCTAGCCTGCCAAAACTTCCAAATCTCTTGTTTAAGCCAAATATATTCATTTTCCTCCCAGGAGGCCTTACTTTTGAAACTCAAAACCAGACGATGCTGTCATGCAGGGTGTCATGCGGGGTCTCCTGTCCTGCTCCCCGCATAAGAACGCAGGACACGGTGAGGCCAAAAAGGAACACCCACGGAGCCATAGATAGGGGAGTCATATCCCTATAGCAGGGGTGTCCAAACTGCGGCCCGCGGGCCAACTGCGGTCTGCCATCCATTTTTAATTGGCCCGCAGCAAATTCCAAAAACATATTTAGTTTACTTAAATAAACCAGGTGAGGCAATACGTACTTCACCTCGAGTGAGTGGCCCGGCTGTTTCTGTATTTTACCACATATGGCCCTTGGTAAAAAACATTGAAAAAAGTTTGGATACCTCTGCACTATAGTCTTGCTGGTGGCTGGGTTGGAGACACAGGAAACAGGATCCACATGACCTGCAACCTGCCGACCGCTTCTCTGCCAACCAACCCCACTTGCTAACCGCAATCCGTGCTTGCTAGCTCAGCCACCATCCACTGCTAGCATAGCCACGGCAGTTATATTAGTGGCCAATGGCTCACTGGTTACAGCTGACAGCTGACTAGCCACAGCTGATGGCCATCTACTACCCGAGCCAGCACCTTTCCACGTGAGGCCAAGAGCCTGGAAACTGCACTCCTTGCTCTGTCCCCACAATGCTTTTCCTTCTTTACATGTATCATTTCTTCCCTAAAGCAATAAACAAGAAATTGTCAAACTTGAGTGAGAAAAGAGCTATAGGGAAGAAGGAAGTACCTCTCAATTTGGTTAATATTTCAAAATATTATCCCAACACATATGTAAACTGCTTAACCCAGCACATAGTTGGGCTCAGTAAATAGTTGCTGTTGCCATGATTATTATTTCTATATCCAACTCACCTTCTCTAGGAAGCTTTCCTTCAGTAACCTTGTCTCCTTCCAATTTATCTTTTACTATATTTTCTCCAAGTACCTTTCTACCCCTGTTGACACCCTGTTCATTTACTCTAATTGCTTTTTCAAATGTGCACTTTTTCTTTGTAAAGTGCAGTGATGGAACACCACCCCCAGAAACATTTGAAGGTGTCTTCTTTCTTTAACTCTCATGTCAGAACTCTTTCAACTGCAGGTGACAGAAGACTCATTTCAAACTGCACTCAACAAACGAAAATTCTATTGGTTAATGTAACTGAAAAACCCAGAGGTAGGTCTTCAGGTACAGTTTGATCTGAAGCTCAGTGAATGGCATGAGAACCTGGTCTTTCTCATCATGTTGTGGTCCTTTGCCCTCTGTTTTGTCTTCATTCTCAGGCAGCTCCACTCTGCATGGTAGCAGAATAGTCACACTTACATCATCACAGCTCCAAATCCAGTGGGAAAGGATTCCCACTAGCTCCCATAAAAAGTCCCAGCATTCACCTCTATTGGACTAATTAGGTCAATGCCCCCCTCACTGTGGCCAGGGATTCCCTGATTGGCTAAGTCTGAATCAGAGGTATACTTCCTGGAATCCACAGTTAAGCCTTTCTGAAAACTGTGTGCTCTGAGATTGGAGGAACTGTAGTTCCCTGAAGGAAACTTGGGGGTTGCCAAAAGTGGGTAAAATGGATACTGGGTAGATAAAAACACCATCTGTCCACTTCAGTCTCAAACAGTCCACAGAAAAGGGCTCAGTAATCTGGGGCAGACTAAATTACATTGACAACTGGCTGGGTCTGTCCAGGTCCTTAGGACACTGGCATAGAAGCTGCTTCGTTTCAGCCACACACAGGATGAAAGCTAGAGTGTCTGCGTGTCACAGTCTCCCAAGCACTCTGGCCTTGAGGATCCCATCAGTAATGGGTCCCATCCAGGCTATGCCCTTGGCCTCCTCAAGCTGTTTTTCCTTTTCTGATATAAAAATAACACTTAAACAGGATCCCGACCCCATGTCTTAGAAAAATAAGCTATCCAGAGATGATAGCCAAATTCACCCTAGGGTCAGAGTCCATTGTCCTTATTACACCCAGTTTTGAGAGCAAGCCAAGAAATAGGGTTTCAAAGAAATATGATACCATGATAAGAGATTAAAACCAAACACCCAAGAGTATTTGTTTCCCAACTAAAGCCAGTACCTTCTGCTGATTTGCTCTGCCAAAGAGAATGGGTGGGGCTGGGATGGCAGCAGGAGCAGGTGTGGGAGCTCTGAGAGGCAAAGGGCTGAGGCAGGGCAGAGAGCTTCTTTTTTACAACTGGAAAAGTGCTATAGTGTTAGTGTGAAGCAGTGCTGGTGTACCCCCAGCTGGAGCCTTTCTCTATCTGACCCTTAATGCTACCATGAAATGACTGGTAAAGAGTCCCCGCCCCCAAGCCCCATGCCTGCCTGCTTTCAGAGTCTCGTAGCTGAAGGTCTAAGGGGACAAACAGATGGTGAGGTCATAATTTTAGTAAACACTTACTGAGCGTATATCACACGTCAGGCCTGTGCTTTATTTACATTAAGCTTAATGGTTAAGAGAGTGACGCTAGAGTCTAGAAACACAGTTTTAATTCGGCTCCATCTTACTAGCTTTGAGATTTTGATCAAGTTACCTAATCTCTTTGTGACCTGATTTTCTCATCTGTAAAATTATAATAATAAAAGTGTTTACCACATAGGGTGGTGAGGGATCCCATGGGATACTGCACACGATGTGCTTTGCAGTGTCTGGTAGATATTAAGCACTGCACAAATGTGACACATCCTGGTACGTGCAAACACTTGTCATAGCTAACCCTACCCCAATCCCGCAATGTAAATGCATTAGTTAGAGAGGGGCTTGGCTGCTGTAACAAAGGTTCCATTTGTGAGTGGCTTAAATAAGATAGAGGTTTATTTCTCCTTATAACATAACAGTCCAGAGGTAGACAGGTCAGCATGGGATTGGGGAGGGTCTATCATATTCAACCTGCATCTTCCACCATTAGGTTCCAATGGCTACTGCAGCTCCCACCATCATATCATAATTCCAGTCAACAGGAAGGCAGTAATCAACCCTTTCTTTCTAAGTCACCCTTAAAGCATGCATATAACATTGCTGCTCAGATCCCATTGGCCAAGCTTAGTCGGAAAGCCACCCTATCTGCAAAGGAAGCTGGGAAACATAACCTTGCCCTTAGTTAAAATTGTTGGGATTCACTAGTAGAAGAAGAGGAGAGTAGATACTGTGCTGCTAGAGCCCAACATCTGTCCACCCCTTCCTTACAAAGGGCACAGTTAGCAGCCGTCAAAGGGAAGCAAGGCAGTATTCTATCCAGACCAAGTGTGGGTGAAGTCTTCGTGGTCTAGTGTTTGTAAACCAAAAGGCAGGTAATCTGGCCCTCTTATTCCCCATAGACAACAGTGGGGGAGGAACAGGATAAACTCAGTTAAAACAACTACTCAGGAAAGAATGGCAAACACCTGGCAGTCACTAGAATGGCAAACACCTGGCAGTCACTAAATCCACTTGGGCAGGGATTGCAAAGCCTCTTCCCCACAGTGGGGTAAGTTCTTGGGCAGTGCATCTGGCCACCCCTGCTTCTGCTCTCTGGGAGGATCTCCCTTTTCTCCTCTACTCTGTGGCCTCTGGGAAGTTTTTCCTTACCCAGTATCCTCTGCGGCTACCCTGAGAACACATCTGCCTTTTTGTAGACCTTAAAACTTTCACAGCCCTCTTCCTGCTATGGCAGATTTGGGGCAGTGAGAATAACTTTGGGGGGATGGGGTGGGGTGTCAAACCAGGCCTTGCTGACCAGATTTATGGTTTCTTTGCCAATACAATTCCCTCAACAATCTTAGAAGGCTTCTGACCGGTTCCATATTTGAGTTGCCACAGACAATGGTGTCATTATTTTCATGCTTGAATGTTCTGGATTTGATGGACTTTCTATTATTTCTCTAACACTGGTAGCTACCTTGAGGTCATCTAAATAAAAATGTGCTTGGTGGTGAAGAGAACTTCTTTATTCTGCCCACTGGGCTGGCTTCCACTGTTTGCTGAACAGGGTGTGCTTGAGAAAGGTTTGGGACCACAGGCTCAGCCCTTGCTAAGCCTGCCTCTCCAAAACTGCCTCTTATGACTAGCCTGAGTACATCTCTCTTATAGGACTTTGCCAACAGCAGCAAGCAGCAGCCAATGTATATCAATAATCTGAGTGTTTCCATGAGTGTTTCCAGGCTCTATTAGCATATGCTTTACTTTCCAAGGTATCATGGATGACAGACATGCCACATGTTTTGCTGTACTATAACTATGGTCACCAGCTTAGCAGCATATAATATTTTTCTTTGCTATCTACTCTCCAGTCTCTAAACTGATGCCATTTGTTAGGATACATGTTTGATTTTTGTAGCAAAGACCCAATTTAAGAATGACTTAAAAAATAAAGTTTATATCTCTCTCTCTTATAGTAGTCTATAGACATTCCAAACCTGGTAGGGTGACGCTGAAACCCTTAATAAGCATCTTATATCTTGGGTACAAGATAGCTGCACTTGCTCCTGCCATCACATTAGCATTCCAGTAAGCAGAAGGGGAGAAGGAAGAGAGGAACTCATGCTTCTTTCTTTTAAGGCCTGACCTGGAAGTTGCTCACATCACTTCTTTTGGCCATCACATTGGCCAAATTTAGTCAGAAGGCCATCTTTAGCTGCAAGGAAGGTTGGGAATTTGTCTTTATGATAGGCAGACATTCCAGCTAAAATTCAAGTGATTCTATTATTAAAGGAAGAAGAGAAAAATAGATACTGAGACAACTGGCAGTCTCTGCCATCAAATGTTTTTATCTTCATTTTACATTTGTGGAAACAGGTTCAGAGAAAACAAACAATGCTTACCAAGATCATATGGCAAACGAACAGTACAGCATACATCTTAACAGATCCTCTGACTCCAAAATGGGCTTTCCATCACATCCAGTCAACAAATTTGGTCATCAGTGTGCCCACTGTTTATTTAAAAAATATTCACACATGAATAGATAGATAAATGCCAGCCCAATGTACATTGAGATGTGTACACAGAACACTGGCTATCAGCCCAATGCAGTGAGGGTGATGCAATCAGGGCGGGCCTTCTCAAAAGGAGCCCCTGTTACTGGCCCTGTAGGTGGACCATGTCTGAGGAGGAGGGGAGCATGAAGTTCTGCAGGAGAAGGCAATGGTATGAGCTGAGCCTGTTCTGTTTCTGGCTTAGCTGTGAAGGTGGCCCTGAGCATAAGGGGGTGGGGGTTTTCCAGGTCCAATGCATCGCTCACCTCCAGAGATGGTCCACTTGAGGTGTCCCATTAGCTATGCCTTAGAAGTTCCGTTCTCTGAGACCAGACAGGAAGAGGCCATGGGGATCCTGTGGAAGGAGACCTGCACTCACCCCCTGTACTACCCAAGCAAGACACACATGGATGGGTAAAGTCTCTTCTCTGCTCTCTTCTCCTCCACCCTCCCCACAGGCAGGACAGGGGTTTTGAGGGATGACAGGAAGTATGTTCAATAATTTCAGAAAGAGGGCCGGCCCGGTGGCTCAGGGGGTTAGAGCTCCATGCTCCTAATTCCGAAGGCTGCCGGTTCAATTCCCACATGGGTCAGTGGGCTCTCAACCACAAGGTTGCCAGTTCGATTCCTCGAGTCCCGCAAGGGATGGTGGGCAGCGCCCCCTGCAACTATGATTGAACACGGCACCTTGAGCTGAGCTGCCGCTGAGCTCCCGGATGGCTCAGTTGGTTGGAGTGCGTCCTCTCAACCACAAGGTTGCTCGTTCGACTCCTGCAAGGGATGGTGGGCTGTGCCCCCTGCAACTAGCAAGGCAACTGGACCTGGAGCTGAGCTGCACCCTCCACAACTAAGATTGAAAGGACAACAACTTGACTTGGAAAAAGGCCCTGGAAGTACACACTGTTCCCCAATAAAGTCCTGTTCCCCTTCCCCAATAAAATCTTAAATAATAATTTCAGAAAGAAATCCAGTAATCCATTACCGAGTGTCTGTTCCATTCTCATTCCAAGGCCAGAGACTGAGATGGAAAAAGCTGAAAGGAGGAGAGGAAGGGAAGGGCGGAGAGAGAGGAACTAGAGCAGCTGGGTCAGCATTCCTGATCCGGACACTGACTCAGGCCCCAGGAATGCCAAAGAAGGAGGGGTGGGCAGCCGCCAGAGCTGGGCTGGGATCCTGTTGGCACCAGATGTAGGGACAGCACACACACAGCAGGATTGGGGATCTGGGGCTCCTGCATACCTGGACCTACCTCCAAACGACAGGTAGAAACAGGTGTCTCTCACTCTGTGGACAAGTGCAGGCCCGGATCCCTCAAGCCCACCACACACCTTTAAGGTGATCATCACAGCTCCCCAACTGCCTGAAACAACCCACTCCTCCATCAGAGAGAGGGACAGGCTCCTGGGACTCAAATGGGGACATTGCCATATATTGGTCCATCTCCTGGGACCACCCTCAAACCCTTATCCCCAGCCTCCCAGCTGGCTGCGACTTGCCCTAACTCCAGCACCACCCATGACTGAAATTTGTACAAGGAGGAAAGTTAAGCTCAACCTGCCTCCATTTTATCCTCATTTGGCATCTGACAAAGATGAGAGAGGCCCTCGGAGAAAGCCAGGACTCCAACCAAGCCCAGCTCCTCCTGGCCCCAGTGCCCCCACAGTGTTCCAAGTCACCTCCCTGGCCAGAGGGAGAGTTCTTCCCGCTTGTCTGCAGAGACCCAGGAGGCAGCCCAGGACCAGACGTCAAGATCCCAGGTTGCCCCTTTCCTCCCCACCCTGCCCCCAGGCTGCTGAGTGGGTGGATTCCTCCCTCCCCACTGCCTGACACCCAGTGAGAATCTGATCCCGGAGGGCAGGGTGCCAGGGGCCGGGCCCAGAATAGTGCAGCCCAGCCAGTGTCGCACACTTGCTCTCTGTTGGTCCGGTTGGCCGCATGGAGCCCGAACTGCGCAGGGTACAGGGGGTCTGGGGACGCAGTGAGCTGCGACAGCTGAGGCCAGGGGACTGAGAGCAACCACACTGTGTGCGTGTTGTGTGCGTGTGTGTCTGACCTGGATTTTCTCTGTGTACATGAGCACATGGGTGTCTGTGTGTATACATTCTTTGTGGACGTGAGTGTATGTGGTTCTTTGTCTGGGAATGGTTTGAATGTGTGTCAATGTTTGGGTAAGGGGGCGTGTGTTTACATGTGTTTGTGGAGTGGGTGTTTATGTGTTTCTATATGTATGTGTGTGTTTGTGAGGTGTGTGTGTGTATGTGCTCTTGTCACGCGGTGGCAAGGGAAGGGTCTGTGTTTCAGAATGGAGGGCATTTTCCCCACTACTTCAGACCCTCTTCTCCCCACAGAACCCATCCTGGAGCAGCCCTCTGGGACCCAAGCACCAAGGTAGGTGGGGCGGCCCCTCCCCCCATGGGCCCAACCTTTTTTCTCACTTCCTTTGTCCCCCACCTCTCTGGACCTGCAATTTCACCCACTCCACTAGCCTGACTTTTGTCTTCCTCCCCTTTTATTGCTTTGTTCCTCTTTGTTTCTTCTTTCTCTTTTTCCTCACCTCCTCCTTCCTCTTTCAAAAGAAGAGAAAGAGGACTTAGACCCTAGTTCTGACTTTATCACTTAATGGCTGTGTGATCTGTGGGAAATTGCTTAACCTCTCTGAGCTCAGGTCCCTCATTAGTAAACTAGGGATAGTAGTAATACCTCCTTTATAAAATTGTTATGAGGTTTGAATAAGAAAAATATTGGAAAAAATTTTTGGAAGCTTGCAAATATTAAATATTATTATTAATTACATTGACATTGATTTTGTTATGTTACTCCCTATTAACCAAACAGGCCCCATTCCCCCTTCCAGAGATGAGCTTCCTAGAGCAAGAAAATAGCAGTTCATGGTCATCACTGGCCATGACCACCAGCTCAAAAAGGAGCCGTGGGAAACGGGGGGCCAAGGCCTCAAGATGGACAAGGCAGGAGGCTGTGGAGGAAGAGGAGCTGCCAGGCCCAGGGGAAGATGAAGGTGAGGCCAAGGCCAGTTCTGATGAGACAGGAGGGGGAAGGGGTGGGAAGTAAGGGGGTGGGCAGGGGCGGGGGTGGGGGCATTGGGGAGTCCCAGAGCCTGGGGCCCGGGCTCTGCCCTTGATCCCTTCATTACACAATGTTAGACCCCAACCCTCATCTTGTAGCCTCAGTCTCCCCACATTGGAAAGGACAACTGCATTGAAGACTCAGGAATCCAATAAGGGTTACTCAGGACAGAACCATTGTCTTGTGTGACTCCCTGAGACTCAGCTTTCTCATCTACAAAATGGGGCCCACAAGATCCAGGCGTTCTGAAGCTGCTGTGAGGCTAAACTGAGACAGCAGATGAGACAGTGCTTTGGAAGATGGAATTACTATCCTCTCCCCCCAAACAGGTCCCCAATCCAGGCCAGCTACTGAGTCCATTGGGCTGGAGGCCACATTCCCCAAGGAAACAGCCTTGGCCCAGGCTGCTCCTTTGGCTGGGGTGGACAACCCACTAACAGAGTGGGATAGCCCCCCCACTGAGTGTACAGCCTCAGCTGCTAGCTCCAGCACAGACCATCTGGAGCTGGGCAAAGAGTTCTCAGTCCCAGAGGCCTGCAGGTACGAGCTTGGCCTGGTGGAGGAGAGGCCGGCTCCATGCCCGTCCCCTCAGGCCCCGTTACCTAGGCAGGGCTGGGACGACGAGCTGCAGAAGCCGGAAGCCCAGGTCTACCTGCACTTCATGCAGAAGCACACCTGCTATGATGCCATGGCAACCAGCTCCAAGCTCGTCATCTTCGACACCACGCTGGAGGTGAGGCCACAGCTTTGCTCACCTGCATCCTCGCGGGGCTGCAACCACTGCTCACACCCTCCAGGACACCCTGGCAGGCCAGGCTCCCCTGCAAGTCCCCTTCCAGAATTCCTTCTTAGCACCACGGAGACCAGTGCGGGAGGTCTGCTGTTCTCTGTGAGGACTCCCCAGCTGTCATCACAGTTCTGACACTTAGCATCTGTGAGATCTTGGGTCCAGCACTTTACTTCTCTCATCTCTAAAATGGGGATAGGGATGCCTGCTTTGCCCTGCAAGTTTCGGAGGATTCCTGGGACAGCCCAGGATAGATGGGAGCACTTTGTGAGCCCTGAACTACGTGGAAGACATTGCAGAATGGCTTAGGACAAAGCACAGGGGACTCTCGGTACTAGATAAATAGGATGAGCTCTGGGCCCTGCTCTTCCATTAGGCTGAGCTACAAAATGCCTGTGATTCCATCCCTTTCATCATGTATAGTAGAGCAATGCTTCCCAAAGCATAATATGTGTGTCGTCCACAGGACATGACTTGATTCTACTGACATATGAACGCATATATTTATGTTACTAGCTTTGCATTTATTTTGACATGTATTAGAAAAATACAACCAGCATGTTTAGATAGCATTGCTTAGGATGAGGCCAAAATGAGTCAATGAAAGACGTATTTAGAGAAAAATATTTTGTAAATGTTATGTAAATAATTATACCTCTGGTACTTAGATTAGCAAAATTATACTATGTGTGTCTGTACATATACGACTTCTGAATAGAAACACTGAGTTACATCCTGCTGTGCCTGGTGAGGGGGTCAGCTCAGTGCCTCTGGCCACCAGCAGCCTTATCTCTGTAGCAAACGTCCCAACAGGGTCACGTCTGGTGTGTGCACGGCATGGGAAAGGCAGGCTACTCGTGTGGAGGAAAGCACCATCGAGAGACCCTGGCTGGGACAGGGGACCAGTGAAGGGCCGCAAGGGACTTACCTGTCCACTGTTCTCCCTGGTCCTAGATCAAAAAGGCCTTCTTTGCCCTGGTGTCCAATGGTGTCCGTGCAGCCCCTCTGTGGGACAGCAAGAAGCAGAGCTTTGTGGGTAAGGAGGAGCTGGGAGGCAGAGGTGGTGGGGAAGGGAAAGGAGGGACCTTGTGAGGTGGTTCTGTGTTCAATTTCCCCGTCTGTGAAAGAGTTGTGACCAGCTGACCCCCACCCCCAGCCCTACTGCCCCGTGGTCTCAGGTCATAGATGCTAGTAGGAAAAGAGGAAAGGGAACGGAAGAAATTAGAATAGAAATGGGTGTGTAGAGGGGGAGGAGAGGAATTAGAGGGAGAAGGGAGTACCCCATGTCTCAGGCACAGAAGAGGCTGCGCTACTCCCCTCTTCCCACAATGCCTCTTTAGGACTCTCGCGGGGTGGGGGAGGGGAGTCTGACCCCTCAACCTGCCTCCCACCTCAAGGCCCCAGGCCGACACTCCTGTACCCCCCTCAACTCTGCAGGGATGCTGACCATCACAGACTTCATTCTGGTGCTGCATCGCTATTACAGGTCCCCCCTGGTGAGGAGTGGGCGGGGAGCCCCGAGGGCACCCCTCTGGGCTGGGGGGAGGGAGTTCAGGGAGCCTGGTGCCCGAGGGGCCCCGCTTTGACTTCTGGAGTCCTGTCTATGTCTCTAGGTGCAGATCTATGAGATTGAAGAACATAAGATTGAGACGTGGAGGGGTGAGCAGGCAGAAGGGACTGGAAAGGGACGGAGGGTGTGTGGGTGAGCATGAGGCCAAGGACCAGGGGGAGAGAATGGGGGGCGGAGGAAGGGTAACAGGGAGGCCCAGGGCCTGCGGGACCGCAGGGGGAGGCAAGGCGGCAGCTCCCTTGGCCTGACTCCGCTTTCCCTGCAGAGATCTACCTTCAGGGCTCCTTCAAGCCTCTGGTCTCCATCTCTCCTAACGACAGGTAAGCTTCCCCACCCACCCACCTGGTCACCACGGCCCACGAGGCAGCCTTGGCTCCCTGTCCTCCCTTCTAGGGGGCTGGGGTGAAGGGTGTCTGTCCCCAGGCTGCCTCAGGCTCACTGCTCCCACGTCCGCAGCCTGTTTGAAGCCGTCTACACCCTCATCAAGAACCGGATCCACCGCCTGCCTGTCCTGGACCCAGTCTCAGGCGACGTGCTCCATATCATCACACACAAGCGGCTCCTCAAGTTCCTGCACATCTTTGTGAGATTAGGACAGCTAGGGGTTGGGGGTGATCTGAGGGGCTAAGAAGTCTTCAACCCTAGGGATCGAGGAGGGGGCAGCTGGGAGCCCTGGGGGCTGCACCATCCTGATCGCACCACCTGTTGCCAACCCAACCAGGGCGCCCTGCTGCCACGGCCTTCCTTCCTCTCCCGAACCATCCAAGATTTGGGCATCGGCACATTCCGAGACGTGGCTGTGGTGCTGGAAACGGCACCCATCCTGACTGCACTGGAAATCTTTGTGGACCGGCGGGTGTCTGCTCTGCCTGTGCTCAACGAAGCTGGTATCCATACCCAGGACGGGGCTCAGGCTGGGGCGGGACAGTGAGGGCGGGGTCTCTGTGGCATCAGCTCGGGGCCCAGGGTGGAGTCAGGGTTAGAAGTCTCTGTCTGCTTTGAGCCTTGGACCCGTTACTTAGCCTCTCTGTGCCTCAGTTTCCTCATGTGAAAAGTGGGAATCTCAACAATACCCATCCTCTGACTTCCTAGGATGATTTAAAAGGATCATGTGCAATGCAATGAGCATGGTGAGAGGGACCAGTAAAGGAGGGTTTTTCATTTTAATTCATCCTAAAATGGGCCACGCACGGGACCCAGCCAGACCTCAATTTCTTGCTCTGGAAAAGGGTCAGAGGAATTACATGATCATTTCTTGGGTAAACCATGGTTGTAAATGATTTCAAGGTTAAAATTGTCACAATGAAGCTAGAGATCAAGAAGTATTTTAACTTATTTTTTATTATGAAAAATTTCAAAAGTATAAAAATGGTAGAAAAAACTATGTAATGAATCCCACATGACCATCGCCTGAATTAACTACTGTTAATATAGTGCCATTACCAGTTCTTTTCCTTTCCTTTTTTTTGAAGTAAACTATAGACCTTGTCATTTCACCCCTAAACACATCAGTCTATATCTCTTAAAATAAATGTATCTCCTATGTCATCTAACAAAACTATAATTTATTCATATTATCTAATATCCAATCCTAATCCTTGTGTCCCAGTTTTCCCCAATAATATACTTTTTAACAGTTGATTTGTTCAGACCAGGTTCAGTTAAGGTCTATACCTCGCATCCGCTTCTTTTGACCCTTAAGTCTCTTAATCTGGAACAGTTCACTCCCCACTCAATGTTCATGACACCGAGGATGAAAAGCCTGGGTCAGTTGTCCCATAGAATGTCCCACCTCCAGATTTGTCTGTCTGCTTTCTACAGGTGGCTCTTACGTTGTTCCTCTAGTCCTGTTTCCCATAAACCAGAAATGAGGTTTAAGTCTTGGTAAGGTTCAGGCTATACATTTGAGGCTAGACTACTTCATAGGTGATGCCATGTACTCATATTGTCACATCAGGAGACATGACGTCAGGTTCTCTCTCTCTCTCTCTCTCTCTCTCTCTCTCTCTCTTTCTCTCTGCAATGCTGTTTGGTCTGTGGGTTCTGATAGTAGCAGCCCGATGCTTCATTATAAGCCAGTAGTCTGGGGGTCGGGGTGGGGAATGTCAAGTTCATTCATTCCAAAAACGCACCCCAGGGCTTGCCCAGCATCCCCACTCTGATCTGAACCTCTTCCCTGTCTTTCTCTCATCCCACCCACCACCCCTGCAGGTCAGGTCGTGGGCCTGTACTCCCGCTTTGATGTGGTGGTAAGTGTCTGTGGGGAAAGTAGGGGAGCTGGGGGTGCCGCAGGGAGGCTGTGGGTGAGCATCACAGGCATTGGTGGACCAGGGGCAACTTGACAGGTGTGTAGGAGACGACATCCGTGGGGCTGGCGCTGGGTGGCGGGGGTGAGTGAGAGCGGTCCTTCCCTCCCTACCCAGCACCTGGCTGCCCAGCAAACCTACAACCACCTGGACATGAGCGTGGGAGAAGCGCTGAGGCAGAGGACACTGTGTCTGGAGGGCGTCCTTTCCTGCCTGCCTGAGGAGAGTTTGGGAGAAATCATCGACCGCATTGTCCGCGAGCAGGTAGCCTGTGCCCGTCATACATGCTCCCAACCCCACGGTCCTTCTCATGAGGGGCTCCAGCTCTCCCCATACGTCAGGCACCTGCCCAGTCCTCCCATCTCACGGCCAGGCTCTTGGTGTCCACATGGGCCTGCAACGGGTCCTGTCCGTGGGGTCCTTGTGCCATGGGCTGCAGCCAGCTAGTCACCCCAGAGAAATCAGAACCACCCCTACCTGGTTTCTACGAGACACCCCCTTGCTCCCCCAGTTATGTCACGCTGTGGCCCTCATTCTTGGTGCCCACCTCGTTGCTGCCGTAGCCGTATGGCTCTGCGCTCTTACTGAACCCCTGTGGACCCGCAGGTACACCGGTTGGTGCTAGTGGATGAGACGCAGCATCTCCTGGGCGTGGTGTCCCTGTCCGACATCCTTCAGGCGCTGGTACTCAGCCCCGCTGGCCTGGACACCCTCAGTGCCTGAGAAGATCCGATCCTCACGCCTGGGCCACCTTCCACACCCGCAGTCAATGAAGGGAGCCAGGGGACTTGGCCTTCATCTTTCCCCACACCCTTTAGCTGGTGCAGCTCTGGTTCAGGTAGGCTCTGCCCTGGGCCACTGGCCACAGCGCCAGCCCCTTGGTCTCACTGGGCTCTCAGATCTCAGATTGGGGCACCCTGAGGATGGGCTAGTGCAGCTCATAACGCAGCAGCTCCATGAAAACTACAAGTGTTGGAATTCACTGTGGGGGCACCACTTTGTTCCATTCTCAGTGGAGGTCCTGGAGGCCTCCATAAGGAGGGGTGCACAGGGGCCAGGGTAAAGGCAGGGGCAGTGTGATGTGACTTTAGCTGTTCTGGGGAGACTGACCTGTGGTCTCACAATTCAATTCCCACCTGCTTGGAATTCCCCTACTGGAAGGAAGCAAGTTAATAAACCTTTGTCGAAAGAAATTTCCCTGCTCAGTAAGAACTAAGGCTAAAAGGAGGGAGCTTCTACCTAAGCCCTCATCTCGGGATATTTCACATGACCTCAGACGTTTCCCTGGTAGTGCATTTGCAGCAGGGTGGGGGCACGGATTCCACCTACTTGGCAGTGGGTAACAAGGCTGAGGATTCCCTATTGGAAAGGCGACCATCCCTCCCCATTTAGTCACTGTCTTCCTTGTCTTTTCTTCACAGGTTTCTCCAGCCCTCCCTAATTGCCTTTGCCCTGCCTATGCTCCCAGAAGCCCTCGGGAATGCCCAGTGCATTATGGGATGATGAAATTAAGGACGACAGCTGAGTCAAGCCTAGAGGTCCCTGAACCAGAGGCACTGGATTACCCCAGGGCCGACTGTTCCATGTCCACCCACATCACTTTCCCCCACCTGGGTCGTGACTGGCCCCAGTGGGGTGGCGAGCCCTCGGCCCATGGGTTTAGTCTCTGGATTCCTCAGCTTCTGGACTACCTGCCACTCGTGTCCCAGCTCCTGGAAGTCCCAGCTGTTCTTCCTCCATAGGAACCGCCGGAGTGGTTCTCACAACTTTGCCACTGCCCTCCTACTCTCCCTGCGCGGTCATTCCCTGCGGGGCGCACCCTGGCGTAGCAGTTTTTTGTAGAGCTGCCTGTTGGAGAGGGGTTCTTCCTCCATTCTTGTCCTCAGCTCTCACCAGCAGTGTTCTCAGTCCCCAGTGATGGCCCTGTACTGAGAAAACTAAGGATGAACGATCGAGAAAACAAAAAGAAAAAGAACCCACGAACTTACATTTTATACGTTTCACTCAGAAAATGCTAGTCATTTGACCTGAACTTGTGGCAAGATCCCTGCACTTTCTGAATTCAAAGACAAGAAGGAAAATCTGTAATTGGCAAGCGCTGCAAGTGGCGTTCCTTTTGCGCCTTTCTTTTGTGCGTTTCTTTTTCATCCTTTATAACAAAAGCCTAAAGAAAATATTAGCTACTTACATAGTAGGTACAACTCACTCCATAAACTCTAATCTGCGAGAAATCACTATATTTTTCTAACACTGAATGTAATTTCTATTATGAAGCCCATTTTACTAAGTGATAGAAATTAATTTCAGTGAGTTTGGGGTTCCACTGTCATCTTTTCCAGGGGTTAAGTTCTGTGAGGAGGGGGAGGCTTTCAGTAGTGTAAGGCTTTGTTCCTCAGTTAGCATCATTCATCCACGCCAGCACCTGCTAAAACATCCCTGCTCCATCTGGTTATCACTTGGTTGGTTATTGGTGGGCATGGCCCCTGATAGGAGGTCCCTCACTCCTTACCACAAAGCCCCTTTGGACCTGCCTGCTCTTGGGGCATGAGGATATTCTAGCTCCTGGCCCTGTACCCTTCTGGGCTTCAGGAAGATCTGGGGGGCTGTCCCAAGCCCGTCTGCTGAGATGGACAGCAAGTGGCCTATTCTGCTCTGGGCCTTGCTGTTTTCCCAGCCTCTACCCAGGAAACATGGGGCCCAGGGTTCTACTATCCTTATCACCTCTGGGGTATTTGTCATTCTCTCCTCTCCTTCGGACACAGCTCCTTCTCAGGGACCCCAGAAATGTCTGCACTCTACTTACCCAACTCCCACCAGCCTGTGGAATCTTTACCCAGAGGGAAAAGAGGGGTCTGTTTTCTTTAACCCATCATATATGCTCCCAAATCCACCGTGTGTGTCTTGAGTTCTTGCTACCCACCTTGAGGGTCAGGCTTTTGAAATTCCACAGCCAAGACCGAGCTTCTGCTGCCACCCCTCCTCCGTGGCCACGGACACCGCAGGTCTAGCTGTCCAGTGGGGAGAGGGAGGCTAAAATGTTTCGAGTATGCTCTGACCCCACTGACCTCACAGAGCAGCAGCGTGGAGACACTCGTGCTTGATGGGTCAGGCAGTAAATGAAGGCATTTTCTCCTAGAGTCTCAGCTTCCATGTCAGGTTTTGCTCTAACCCACCGGTCAGGTGCTGGCTCGGCTCTGGCCCTACGTGGGAAAGTCCCCCGTCTTTGGCTCAAGTGGGAGGATGGGATGGGGGTGCTTGCTCACTCAAGTGACAGTGTCCTTGGGGAGCCTGGGGCAGGCTGCCTGTAGCTGCGCTGGCTCTAGGGAAAGTGCAGCAGGGTCATCTTTGGGGTGCGGTGCCCTGTTGCTGTGTATGACCCGATCACCAGAGGTCAGAGCACAGGCTTCAGGTGAAAGGGCAGCCCGAGAAAAGCAACCTCCCCTCCTGGGCCCACCATCCTGAGGATCCAGCAGTGCTTCCCCCAGGAAGAACTTTCAGTCAAAGGTGTATCTTCCGTGCTGAATTAATGTTTACTCTTCTGCAGTTATGCTAGGTCCTACTGTTCTTCTTTCCTTATAGAGCCAGGGTGGGGTGGGTTATCCTGTGACATCCCTTCACTGTGGGAGCAGCCCAGAGTCTCTGAGACCCCAGACCCTGGACGTGTGCCCTGTCACCAGCCACTGCTGGGCTTTGTGCCAACCCTCAAATGAGAGCTGATGCTTTTCACCCACCAGGGAGAAAGTTGCAAGGGAAAAAGCCCAGCTATTCCATCACATCCATCCTATAGCTATCATATGTGTTTGAAGGAGTCACTGTCAAAGAAAGTAATTTTTTTCATTTACATTAAATAAGTCTTGTCCAGGCATTGTGATGGAATCTAAACTGACTGAGACAGTTTTCAATCCCCAAGATAAGCAAAAGAACTTCATGTACATTTATGGTATATGCATTTTTCTTCAGGAATATTCTATTTCAATAAAAAATATTTTATAAATTAAAAAAAAAAAAAAGAGTCTCTAGGATCAAGAGAAAACCTCTTTGGCCATGCTGTGTTTTGTTTTTCTCTGTTCAGGATAGAAGTCTTTGATTCCATTCTTCTTCCCAGAGCTGTGTCTATGAGCAAAATTTCGTAGCTGTGTTAATAGCTCTTTGGCTCTGACATCTTCTACAATGCAATGTCCACTTGTCACTGATGGCACAAACTTTTGGGGGGCAGCCTCTGAGGCTGTGCCTATACCCCACCAAAGTGTGAGGGAATACAGGCTGCTCTTTCATGGAACCTCCCAAGGACATCATTACGTCACCAAATGGCTTAGGTCTTGTTTGGGCTCTGCATTTCTGATCTCTGTTGGAGGTTGGGTTTTCGGCCCTATAGATGGCCAGCAGGACAGAGCTGCCTCAGACCTTCTGTGGTGCCTCCAGAGGGATTGCTTATATCAGCAGCTATTTCTACGAACTCACCTTCATAGATTTTTATTTTTCAATTGAGATGTAATTCACATAGCATTTAAATTCACTCTTACACAATGTGATATATAGATGATGTATTACAGAATTGTACTCCTCAAATCTATGTAACTTTACTAACAATTGTCACCCCAATAAACTTTAATTTTAAAAAAAATTCACTCTTTCAAAGTGTACAATTCAGAGGTACTTACTATATTCAGACTTGTGCAACCATCACCGCTACCTAATTCCAGAACATATTTATCATCCAAAAGAAACGCCATATCCATGAACAATCACTCCCCATTTTCCTTTCCCCTCAGCTTCTGGCAACCACAAATCTACTTTCTGTCCCTATGGATTTGCCTATTCTGGACCTTTCAGGTCAATGGAATCATACAAGCTGTGATCTTTTGTGTCTGGTTTCCTTCATTAGCATAATGTTTTCAAGGTTCATCCATGACGTAGCATGAATCAGTACCTCATTGCTTTTTTACAGCTGAATAATATTCTATCCGATATACGAGACCTTCATAGATTTGAATGGGAAATTAGCCTACACATTCCTTAACTGAGCTGCAGATCATGAACGCTGACACTCTTGGACAGATGCCACAAAACCCAACCCCAAGCCACATCACACCACCCAGCTTCCCCTAACCCAGGCGCCAGCACTAAGGGGTTCACGTGGCTTGGACAGCTCAGCCCTGGTGGTCTGTAGGAGCAGTACACTGGGAAAGGCAGATTTCTGCTTTGTTTCACCTGGTGGCAGAGATCCTGGTACCCTCTGCACCCAACCCCCACCCTCTACATTTATAAGGAGCTCTCACAGGGGAACCCCTACACAGGTAGGGTCGAGACCCATGCCTTTATCATCAGGAATTCCTTCCAATTCTCTCCAGGATTTCTTCTCAATATGGAAAGCTCAGTATCCTCTCCCTCTCCTTCCCTTTCCTGCAATCCCAGTCTCTTTTCTCTCAACAAACATTGACTGATCACCTCCTCAGGGCTAGACACAGAGTGAGACATTGGGGTCCAAACTGAAAGGAGCTGGATTTGTGCCCTCCAGTTGGTTTCCAGCTGGTTGGGGAGACAAGTCAGGTCTATAACAAGATGAACAGCTGAGTGCTCAGTTCCGGAGGGGGAACAGGAAAAAGTCCAAGCTTTTTTCTCATGCTCACCCAGAGAGGTCAAGGAAGGCTTTGCAGAGGCAGTGACATTTGAGCTGAGTCCTAAGGAAAAGTAAGGTCTCTGGGACGACATGACAGTTGGTGAAGAAGATGTTCCAAGGCAGGGGTATCAAGTACAAAGTAAGGAGGCCACAAAGAGCATAATGTGCTCGGGGAAACACAAGGAATTTGGGCTCAGCCATGGAAAGAGTATCTGGGTAGGGAGGGTGAAGGGGGAGTGTGGAGGTCAGGGTGCCAGAACATGAGTCTTCTAAGCCCCAGAAAGGACTTTGGACGTTGCCTGTGTGCTAGGGGAGCCGCTGAAGGATTTTAATCAGGATAATTACATGCTTTTTTTTTAATGGGCTCAAACTCAAATCCCCACAGACATAAGAAACTTGACCAGTTTTCTATGAGTCAGCAGAAATTTACAACTGGGACAGGGATTTATGAACTTGGGACTCACTGATTTCTCACGCTTGTGATATGGTACCCGGATCTCAATGCCAACGCACTTTTCTGCTAGTTGGCTTTTGGTATTAAAGAGGTTTGGAAACTGAAAACTACAATCCCTGACTCTCTTGCAGCTAGAGTTTCAGGTGGAACCTAGGTTCCACCTCTCAGATGTACGTGAGAAAGATTTGGGAGGTGGTAGTGAAGCAGAGGCCATGCTTTTGCTGTTTCTGCTCTTTCTGTGTCAGGGGCAGTCTGGAGCCATTAGCAGAGATCCAAGCCCAGGGACCACTGGTTTCGTGGGTATTAAGAGGCAGGAGCAGGGAGGGCATCCTTTTTTCTTTTTTTTTTTTTTTTTCCCAGCACAGACCCGGGAGACGTGGAGTAGCTCCCTACCCATCCTCCTGAGTGTGGGCTATCTGGTGCTCCCCAGGCTGGGTGCTCTGGTGGTGTCCTAGGAGTCATTCCTGTAGGCCTCGCCTAGCGCTCTTCCAACAATTTGGGCAGCACCTCACTGCTTCCATCTAAGCACTCTCTGTTCAAAAGAGGGTGCTGCTCTCAGTGCCCCCGCGGGAGTCGCTGCAGCTCCTACGTGGGCGGGGTCTCAGCCAATGCCAGGTGAAGCCAAGGCCTCTCCAAGAGGTCTGGGAAAGCATATGGTGTTCTCGGTCGCCATGGAGGGAGGAGACTCTGCCTCCCACCAAGATTCTTAAGTGGGAAGAGTCTGCTCCTCCAACACAGAAAGGGGGTTGGCTTCTGGGTTGTCAAAAAGAATGACAAAGGTCTCCAATTATCAACAAAAGTCCCTTTATTCTATATTTTCCCCAAGGATAGTAATGTGACAAGGGCGTGGCCTTTTATGCAAAGGGAAGATATGAAAAATGATAAAAGTGGCAAAAGCTCAGGGTTCTGTGGGAGATGCACGGAGCTTCTCCAGCCTTTGGCATCTGGGAGCACCCATTTTGCCCTCCTCATCTGAGACCCAGCAGTGGCCAGGAACTACTTACTATGCCAGGGCCGGGCCTCTGGGGCGGCAGGGGCCCCATTCAGCCCTGTCTCTGCAGGAAACGCAGGCCCACCTTCTTATGGGGAACGAGGACAATGCGGGCCACACTCTTCACCTCCCCTGTCTCAGGGGCCAGGGCCACCTCATACTGCTGGATCAGCTGGGAGGCAAACGCATACGGGACAGTTACAGTCTGTGATTTCCATCCATTGCCCGCCTCTGCACGCTCCCACCCTGTACCTCCCTTCCTTTCCTCTCCACGACTTCCTTCCCCGCTCTCTGGCCCACACATCTCCTGCCTCTCCCCACTCACCCTTGCCAACAGCAGCTGCATCTCCAGCTCTGCAATCCTACGGCCCAGGCAACTCCGAATGCCATAGCCGAAGGGCACAGAGCCGAACGGGTGTTGGACCCCGAGGGTATCAGGCTGACTTTTCTTCAGCCAGCGGTGGGGCTGGAAGCTCTCTGGCTCAGGGAAGACGCTGGGGTCCCGGGATACCACATAGTGGCAGAACACAAACTGGGTCTGCAGAGAAAGAAGGGGCAGCGTATCAGCTTAGGGCTATGGGGTACCCCTGGGAACCCCGGCTTTCTCACCCCACTCACGTTCTTGGGGAAGAGGAAACCACCAACTTCAATTTCTTTTTCCGTAATGACCCGGGAGTTGATGGGGACCACAGGGTAGAGACTGCAGGGAAAAGGAGGTGCAGGCCTGCCTCTGGATCCAAGGAGGGGCAGAGCACCCGCCCCTGCGATCCCCTTTCGCTGGTGCCCCAGGCCCCTCTTCCCATCTCAGCCCTCCCTCAGCCCACCACCTCCACTTCCCACGCCTGTGTCCTCCCACACACAGACCCTGTGCTCCCGGGAACAGCAGCCTACCGCAGGGTCTCCTTCAGCACAGCTTTGAGGAGGGGCATGTGGGCAAAGTCCTTGTGCTGCGGGACCTGCCCGGCTGGCACCACGCCCACTATCTCCTTATGCAAGGCTGCCTGGATGTCCGGGCTTTTTGAAAGATGGTACAGGGCCCACGTCAGTGTGTTGGACGTCTGGGAGGCAGAGTGAGAGAGGAGTGAGGAGGGAGTTCTAGGAAAGAGCCAGGTGAATGGGTGCGTGCAACACGTGGGAGAAACACGAACTTGCACAAGTATGTCAGACTAAGACGGGAGTGCATGGGCCTCCATGCTAAACGCGACTCCACAGTGGGCCGAGGACCAACGATGGAGAATCGCATTCTAACAACAGAGGAGACTGTAACAGAGAGAAAGCCAACATGACAAAAGAGACTGGAAAGAGATCCTCCAAGAAGATGCTTGTGGATAAGCTCTTCAACTCTCCACTTAAAGTACAGCATGAGAGAGTTGGATTAGATGTGAGATGAAACTTCCCAGCTGTCCGAGAGACTCCAGGAGGTGACAGATTGAATCCCTCTTACAAAAAGACAATCCCTGCCTATCTCTGTTGGACTGAATGACCCTGTGGGGACAGAGTCCCAGAGAGCAGTTTCCAGGCTCTCGGCCTCACGTGGACAGGTGCTGGCTCGGGTAGTAGATGGCCATCAGCTGTAACCAGTTAGCCATTGGCCACTGATATAGCTGCCGTAGCTATGCTGGCAAGGGAGTTGGTTGGTTGGCAGAGAAGCGGACGGCAGAGTGCGGATCATGTGGCTCCTGCTTCCTGTGTCTCCAACCCAGCCGGCAGTGAGAATATAGCGGTATGACTCCCCTATCCACGGCTCCGTCGGTGCTCCTTTTTGGCCTCACCATATCCTGCGTTCTTGTGCGGGGAGCGGGAGCTGAGTCCCTGCATTACAGACCCCCTTTCAATTTTCCTTCTAGATCTACATTCATGTTACATAAAGAGAGGTAGGGACCTGGAGGGAAGCAGGTCAGGTTCAGGTGGGGGATACTGGGGAACTGGTTCAGGATGGGAGCTTGGAGCCCTGGTCTCCTCGCCGGCCCTCCCCACGCACCGTGTCTACTCCAGCCATGAGCAGCTCGGGGAGGCTGCCCATGGCCTCATTAGGACTGAGCTGTCCGCTGGTCAGCAAGAAGTGCAGGTAGCCAGATATCTGGACCCCATCTGGACCCCTTGTCTGTAGCTGGGTCTCTATCTCCTTGAGTTTCTCATCAATTAGCTTCTTCCCTACAGGGACAATGGAGAGCAGGGGAAGACAAGGTTAAAAGTCCTGATCTCCAAGAACCAAGAGCCATTCTGACAACCGGTAGCATGAGGGTAAAGGTTTTGGGAGAGACTATTAGTGTATCGACCCTGGGACTTATCCCCCAACTTCCTTCCTTGGAATCCTCACCAAAAGAGAAGATGGTGTTCCAGCCATCCAGGTATCGCCCCCAGAAGGGCAGCACAGGACGGGTCCACTTGGGGAGGAAGGTGGCATAGAGTGAGTTCTGGAACATGAGCCCAACAGATCTGACGAAGATCGCGGTGTCCTGGGGGATGGAGGGTTCCAGGCAGCCAATACGTTTCTCAAACAGGATGTAGCAAATAGCTGGCAGGGCACAGAAGCCATCACAGAAGGCAGTGCCATGGCACACAGAACCCAGGGGGCTTTGAGGAGGGTGAACACAACCTACCTCCAACCCCTGCCCACCCAGCCCCTCTCCCAACAGGTACCTTCCAAGGCAAAGTAATAGAAAGAGTGAGCCATGTCAGGCACCAGGTCCCCAGAAGCGCTCTCCGCCCGCTGCTGTTTCAGTCTCGTCATGAAGCTGTCAATCACCTCATTTAGAACATCTGTGTAGAGCGCAGCCTCCGCTGGCTTTAGCATCCGCTGGTTCAGAACCTGGCGCAGCTGGTACCAGCGCTGTCCTTCCCTGCAGGGAATGAAGGGGCAGCACAAATGTAAATATCTGAAGGGAGTTAGAGTAGAGGGCACCTTCCCACCCTGAGACCCCCACAGAGTCTAGGAAAATCTCAAACTCCTAGATCTTAAATCATTGACCCAACTTTCAAATGATAGAATCTTTGAATCACAACTTCAGAATCTCACTACCGCAGAGTATGAGTGGTTAAGGCGGGCATCTAGACTCAGATTTCCTAGGGGCAAATCACAGGCATGATGAATACTGGCTGAACTCCCCAGTGCCTCGGTTTCCCCTTCTGTAGACTAGGAATAATAAGAGTGCCTATCACGGTAGGGTTGTTCAGGTAATTAAAATGCTTCGATCAGTGCCTGGCATGTGATGAAGGCTTAATGAATGTTGACTATGGTTCTCTAAGAATGCTATCACTTCAGGATCTTCTGTATGTGGAATGAGAAGGAGCTGCAGTAGTTCCAGTCCCTCTGTGTGGAGGATGAGGAATAAAAGGGGTGAAAGTTAGGGTTCCTGGGGTGCTCAGATCCCTGACCTTCATGCTCTTCTTAGCTCAGCGGGGCCAAAGGGGACAGGGAGCGCCTGGCTGATGCCCCAGACCTCTCGCCACAGCCATCCAGTAGGCGGCTTGGTCCCCATTTTGGTTAGACAGGGAAGCTCACGTCAGTGGGTGCACGCTTTCCATGGAAGGGGCTTAATGTTCAGGGGCTGCCCCCACTCTCAACTGTCCCCCAAACCTGTTACCTTTCCTAAGCAAGCTGGGGACAGGTCCAGTTTTTATAAGCTAGTTACAGAATAACAGGTACAATGTGGTCAGGATTTAAGAGGAAGAGAGGAAACCCTATACATCCAGATGCATATTTGCATGTTTCTACATGAAGTAGGGAAGAATACATATCAAACTGTCAGGATTACTTAGAAGGGAGTGGGATGGGAGTGGTAAGTAGGGAGACAATATTTTATTATTGGAACTTTTACAGTAAATATTACTTTTGGATTTTAAAAACCAATCAAGTATTTTAAAAAGAAAAACATTAAAAAGTCTTAAGTCAAGAATCAGATTTTTTATTTTTATAAATTATTTATTTAAAGGAACCTCAAACCCCAGAAGTTTTCTTTATTATACTGGGGGAAACCTGCACAAACATAAACTAAAAGTGTTGCTGAAAAAGAAATGAAAACTAGAATAGACCCATTTATCGGAACCAGGTTATTGGTACTTCTCCAGGAGTAAAACTCTCCAACAGTAGGAATCAGATTTGAAGAACTTAAATGAGAGCATTTCTGTGGTTGATAAAATATTTCTTGGGGAAACAAGGCTCCATAAAATGAGATTTAAAAATATGTATGTAAAACAAAAAAAAAACCTTATTATCATAGTCTAGCAAAATAGATTTTCAATACATATGTTCAATATATGGTATAATATATTCAGGAAACTGGCTTTAGAGTGAAAAAGTGTAAGTAAATGACACAGAGATGTACATAATATTCAGCTCCAAATCTAAACCTGAGCTTTCAAGTCCAGAGGTGACCTGACTTGGCGAAAGGCCTGAGACCCAAATCTTGCCTTCAGGGTCTGACATCGAGTTAAAGAGCTCTTGAAGAAGAGTCATTCTCTAGTCTCTTCCCAGAACTTTGAATAAAGGGCCCAGGAATTGTTAAGTTCTGAAACTGTCCACCTGTGAAGGAACCAGAAAGGAAGAAAGAAAACCATGCAATGGGAGAATGAGTGTATAGGCATCAAAGACAGATGAAATGAAAGAGTTTGTTTCCTTTCCCCAAGTGTCAAGACAGTTAAGTGCTTGAATTCCAGAATCAGAGATCTATTCCACCACTCTCTCATTGTGTCACCTCTGGCAAGTGATGCAAAAACCTCTCTAGGCCTCAGTTTCTTCATCTATAAAATGGGAATAATAATACTATATCTCCTTCATTGGTGTGTTGTGAGGATAAAATAAAGTAATGAATATACTAACGAGACTAGCCTGATGTCTGGCATGTCATAAACACATACTAACTTATTATCATTGTTGCTGCTACTACTGCCACCATCAGGATCCACTTTAATCCCTTAAGAAACAACTATGACATGGACATCAAGCAACTAGGGAAAAGAAAAAGCTATTCATTGTTCTTGGAGCTCTGTTAACATACTATAGAAAAAAAAAAAAAGTCCGTCATATATCCAATCACAACCTGTGGCATTGGGAATAGTTTATCACCAGTGATTCTCAATTATTTACCTCAATTGGCATATGGGTATATAACAGACTCAGCCCATCCTTCAATTTGTCACGGTCAAAATAATCTTAACTGTTCTATGTACGAGATATAACTTGAAGACTGACACCTACACCTACCTCTGTATGTGGAGAGCATCCATGAAACTTATACCCAACACAACTATACAATATATAATTTGGGAACTACTTAAAAAATTTAATTGAGCCCTCCCAACTAATATGGTGATGATGTTTTTTTTCAACTATAAACAGATATGTCCCCTCATGACTTGAGCCAGTATATTTTCAACCATCATGTAGAATAATGGAGCTGGAAAGGCCCTAGAGTCACATTGGAGATACTCTAGTCCAAACTTCCCATTTTACCTATGAGAAACGTAAGGTTTCTCATATGTAAAGGGAAATTATTCATTTGTCCAAAGTCATACAATACATGTTTATTAGTGGAAAAGCCAATGAATGCTCCCTGGGTTTCGGCCCATCCCAACCACTGCTTTCTAGACTGAGTACCAGGTTCAGAGAATGCAGGGAGATCCTACCCTGCCCGTTATCTACCAGCTGCCCAGTGCCACTGTCCTTGGGACCCTGCTCCAATCCCTTCAGGCCCCAGCTCACATGGTGAAGGGGCCATATTCCAGGCCCTCCTGGTCCCGGTGCTCCTTCCATAGATCCATGTCGTTCCGTATTGGGTACTTGCCCTCTTGTCGCATCACTTTCTCCAGGAGTGGGGCACTGGCCAGGTTCACATGGGTCTTGGGCCCTACGCGGGTTATCCATATTGGACCATACTTGGCCTTGCTCTGCACCTGTGGGGTTCAACCAAAGCTGAATAACCATGGCCCAGCCAGGCAGGCACTTCCTGGAGAGGAGACAGGGTGGAGGTGTCTGACGGCCACCCTCCAGAAAATGGGCTGGGCAAAAGCACAATGTGTAGGAGGCAGGCCCTGGGATGGCCTATAGCTCCAAAAGGAGAATACTGGGGAAAAAAAGGGAGGCGGGCACACAGGAGTTAGAATGTTGAGTAATATAGCTGGTGGAACTGGGGGGAATTGAGGTCGTTGGAGGAATGGGATTTTGGAAAAATGGGATATGTGGCAAACTGGGGTATATTGAGGTGTAAATATTTGGGGTCCAGGGTTTTAGAAAACTGAGCCCTTTGGTAGGTATGCGTATGGCTCCTTCATAGAAGCATTTAAATCTATTACAGCTTGCTGTCATCTACAAGCTGACAATAAAATATAACAAACAAATGAGATGAAGATAATTACATGAAATGAAGATAAATATCTCATGTAATCAACAAGGAAAAAGGAACACAATTAGAAACTCTGGGAAAAACAAGAAGTTGAATGAGAAAGTCAGAATCCAAATATGAAGTCAACTCTGTGGTGTGAATTTTTTTTAATAAAAATTATTAGTTGTGTTAAGTAGCGTAATTTGCAAATATTTTATCTTAGAATTGCTAAAGCATTTGAAAATTGATACCCATAACACCTATGAAATTGACATTGCTATGATGTTTTTATACTTGTGGAAAATGAAGGAGAAAATAAACATATTGTGGTTTGGGGGAGGTAAAACTTAAAAAGAATCCACAAATATTGAGACTAAATTTACTGGCTTATTTACATCTACAAACTAAAAGAAAATGAAACACAGTGGTATCCCAGGTACTTCATCTTTCACAACCTGTTACTAAAGAGATTTTAAGAGGATCAGAAGCTGCTCTAATAGAGACATTAGGCCAAAGGACTTCTGTAAAAGAGACATCAAAATTATAGAGATCTATCGTTCTAACTACAGAAGGATATTTCACCCAACTCACAGTCTAGAAAAACACGTCTTCCTGGGTCTTACTATTGGCATTAACAACTGGATTCTCCTAGGATCAATGCAGCATGATTGCCGTCATGTTACCCAATCGTCCAAAGTCCACCCCGAACTAACGGCTCATTCTTCCAGTTCATAGGAAGGCAGCCTTGACAAGCCCCCAGTGTCCATTTAGGCTTGTTTCCACTTCTACCTCCCAGTAATGCCTGCCAGTGTGATATGATTTTTGAATAGTTGATTGTAAACTACAGTGATTCCTGGAGAGAAACAGGCATATTCATACATTACCGGTGGGCGTCTAAAACAACACAAACCTACATGGAGGCTAACTTGTTAATATCTGTAAACACTACAAACAGATTTATAAGCGAAGTATGGAATATCTACATAATGGAATACTGTATCACCTTAAAAGAGAATAAAGCAGCTCCTTGTGTACTAATTAATGCAAAGGAAGACTGTAATATGGAAAGAAAGATAGCCAAGATAGATTGCTAAATGGAAAAGTATGATATCGTTTGTCTAAGAAAGAGGGGCTAAATAACAATACATAGCATTTGCATTTGCTTTTATAGAGAAACAGTGGTTTGTTGCGTCAGAAACTAAAGTGATTACTTCGGGGAGGGGACACCCATGGGAGTGAGACTGTGCGATGCAGACCTCATTTTATGGTTTTGAGTTTTGAACTGTAAGAATGCGTTCAAATTTCTTAAATCTAAAGGGGGAAAAAAGAAAGTGTTTTCTGAAATGATAAGTCACCCACCATTGATGAGGTAATTCCAGAAAACAGGAAAGCTTTGCTGAACCTCTGAATTCATGTATATACTCCTTAGATTTAGAAGTGTCTTAGAGTCATTTCATTTATTTTTCTTAAAGTTTCCATTTAAAAAAAATACTTATATGTCTATTTTTTAAAAACTTTTATGTATTTTAAGTGTGTTTTTCCAGGACCCATCAGCTCCAAGTCAAGCAGTTGTTTCAATCTAGTTGTGGAGAGCGCAGTTCACAGTGGCCCATGGGGGATCGAACCGGCAACCTTGTTGTTAAGAGCAACGTGCTCTAATTAACTGAGCTAACTGGTTGCCCTATTATATGTCTATTTTTGTCTACTGGATTCCTTAGGAGGATTATACTAAAAGGAAGCTTAATTTGTGTTTTCTGATTGGTTTATTTAAAGTATTAATATCAAGTATTATTAACAATAATTGCAAATATTTCCATGTAGCTTAGCGTAAACCAGGCAGTGTTTTAAGCATTTTATTTATTATATTATCTCATTCAGTCCTCACTACAGCAGCATGATATACGAAGTTTAACATTACTGCAATTTCGTAGATGAGGAAACTGAGGCCCAAAGAGATTGCACAAGGTCACTTTACTGGGAAGTGGCAAGAGTCAGAGTTCAAACTCAGACCACCTGACTGGAGGCCATACTTTCTACCACTTACTCTGCGGATCCCCGAGAAAAGTGACCATGTCTTACTAGAAACAAACTCGGGCCTTTTGAATCTATGTTCTATTTAAATACAACTGTGCAAGAACTCAGGGTTTTTCATGGCACTGTTGATTTTGGGGGCTGGATAATTCTTTGTTGTGGGGAATGTCCTATGCATAGTAGGATGTTTAGCAGCCTCCCTGGTCTTTACCCACTAGCACCTCACTCCCTCCCCACGAGTTGTGACAACCACAAATTTATCCAGCTATTTCCAAAATATCCCCATGGGGGTAAAATCACCCCAGGCTGAGAACCTCTGCAATAAGCCTAACCTCTTAATATGTCTCTTAATTATGTAATTTTAGAGGACTCTTTTTAAGAAACAATATCTCATTTTGAAGAAACATTTATCTGCAGTTTGGTTTCTTTTCCTTCTGTTAAGTTCAAGTAAAATTAATTACATGTCACATTTTTTATAAAAATGCTAACAGGGGTTATCTCTGAGTCACAGTTTACAAATAGTTTATTTTCTTCTTTATACTATGATTTGTTTTTCAAAATTTCTACCATGATCTTGTAATCAAAAAACAAAAATGTCATGTTTCAAAAGACTAGATCAATAACCATTTACTCGGGTACTAGCTTCTTGCCTGGAATCCAAAGTCTCTGGGACCACTTCCTGCCTGTCAGCTTGGAGGTTTCTGGGACATTTCCTTCCCCCTTTGCCTAGATCACGCTTTCTTCCCTTTTCCTTTGTATTCCTCTTCTCAGTTAGTTTACTCGGTGGAACCTAACAAGGATCTATTTATGTAAGAACTTATTTTAGAAAGACACTGGGATACTTGCTGAGAGATACGTGCTGTGTCTGTACGCCTACCATCAGGCCGTAACCTGAGCCGGTTAGTAAGCCCTAAGGTCCTCAGATAGGTCTTGTCTAAGCACCACTTCGCAGAACACAGTTCCCTAAGGATACTCTCCAGGATGAATAGGAGAGCTGGCCTTAGTCAGGTGAAGCGCCAGCGAGGGAGAGAGTTGAATTCATTCATTAAAAAATATGATGGACGTGTTTACTGATACAGAAAAAAAATCATATTTGTTTTTTAGTAAATGGCCAGTTACAAAAGAGAATATATGGCATGCTTTCATTTTTAAAAACATATATATGTAGATGACACACGGAGAGTGTGGAAATCTATTCCCCAAGGACAAGCCCGCAGGGACGATGCTTCCTTACCCCAAGACCATGTGTATCTTTATGGATTCATTTCACAAATGCGTATCAAGCAACTATGTATACAAGGCATTTTGACATGGGCAGGATGTTAGGAGTATGGAAGATCTAGATTTTCTTTTTGTGTCTTTACATTTTCTGATTTCTCAACAATAAACACGTATGACTTCTGCAAGTTATTTCAACTAAGTCAAAATGACACTTTCTCATAAATGTGGTATGTAAGCACAAATAATTAGCATGTAACTCATATTTATGTAATTTTTTAAAAACAAGGGTATTTTAATAGAAAAAAAAGGTGTCTGTCTCCTTGTCATATGTTTTTATCTCAGCTCAGTCATCCACAGCTGGCAGTTCAGTTGAGGGGTCAGGGAATAGTTGGCAGTAGATTTTGTTCTAGGTCCAGCCCAACACTAACAGCCTTTGTCACTCTGTTGGGTAATAGCTCTGCCATGGCACCTTCCCAACCTGCATGTATCCATGTCCACAAAGGCTTGAAGCCAGCCGTCCCTGAGTCTGCAGGCTTAACGCCCCAGATCCTCCCTAGAACACTACAGGACTGGATGCCTGCACGGAGCTGCCTTGAAGCCACCTTGCACTCGCCTCCCTATGTCCCCTAGGAGGTTGTCATGCATCAATTTCTCATGCTTTGTGGGTTCTGATGGAACGTGGGTTTTCTGCCCCAACCCCATCAGAAAAGAGCTGCAGAATATAAAACGGACTCACTGCAGTCTAGAAAGGGCTCTCAACAATGGAGTACCCCACAACTTGCATTGCAGTTATCTGGCCCTTTTTGTTTCGGGTTGTCCTTTTGCGTGGGTGGGACAAAGAGCCTGTGGAACTGGCACCTTTGGCTTGTTCTTCTTCCAATCTCTATATACATAATCAACTGTCTAAATCTAAACATGGCCATTGTGGCTTTTCGGGAAGAATCCGTTAGCCCTTGACTTTGCCTTGTCTAATGGGTGAACTTGACACATGTGGTGTTCATCAAGGGGACTGGTAAAGTTCCAATGCTCTTTTAGAGACCTGGGCCATGTGGCCGGGTAGGAGATAAATCAATTCCCGTGATCTAGTAGCACATGATGTGGCTAAGTGTGTGTGTGGAGGGGGGGGGAAGGTCTTCCCACTGGGGGTGGTGCAGGTCAGGTTAGGAGCAACACGACTGGCAGTGCAGTGGGGTCGGGGTCTTCCTACAGTCCTATCTATTTTGTCAATAAGTGGCCACTGAAAACTGAAAGTGCAAAACTGTGCTTTCTGGTGGCGCTCCCCTGCCTCCCCCTCCCCAACCCTGGAGTCCCTGAGCTTCCAGGCAACACGGAATTCCTGAAGTGCCTGTGTTAAACCGTTTGGTCTATGTTTGGGGCAAGAATTGCAGTGAGGAAAGAACAAAAGGAAAAGTGATTCTGGGAGTGAGAAGCCTGAGTCCATCTCTCCTACATATTGTTGCCAAAATGTGAACCCAGTAATGAAATGTTTAATTGTGCGCATTCCTAAAGTGTTAGGAAAATTCCTCTGATGTCCACAGTTTTCACTGTACAATGATGTGTTGATTAGCCAGGAGTGACTGGTAAGCCCCAAGGTGGTCAGCTGGTCGAGTGGTTTCTAGAGACAATGTTGGTGGAGTGACAACACTGAACCCTCTGGCAGGCAAAGAAAAACTGCTGTCTTTTACCAGTTACAAAGCAGTATGTTCCTGACATAAATGTTGCTCCCTGCTCCTGAAGACTGACTCCATGGGGTTTTTAACTCCTTCCTCCCCAAAACTGATAAGGTCACAAGATCCTTTTGGAAAAGACAACAAGACCCCACAAGCGACTATCGAGGTAAGGAACAGAATCCTGGCAGGCAGTAGCAGACGGGGTTGCTGATGTGTTTAGTGCCAAGGGGAAAAGGGTCTTTGACCATTGTTCCTGAGAACCCTGCTGAGTTAGTTGTATTGGTGTTTAGAGTCAAAGAGGAGAGGGTCCCATAACATTTTTAAAAAGTGTTTCGTGGTTGTTCCTTACCCTTCTGTATCACCAGGAAATTGAAAGCACTTTGCTTGGACCGGTGGCTGTGACCATAGATAAAATATTTCCTGGTCATCAAGGGCAGTCAGTTCCTTGGAGATATACTGAGGTTCCTTCTTATAAGGAGCAGGAAAGGAGACATTAGAGATAAGTTTGGGCAAAAACCTAACGAGACACTAGCAGTGAGGCTGCACGAGCTGGCTGATGAGAAAGCCACACCAGCTCTGCTGGATGAGAACGAATGGAAATCAGTTCGTTACCAAAAGACCAGCCACGAACAGCTTAGCCGATGAACGAGCTCGGAGGAAGAACAGACCTGGAACCGACCCTCCCCTGACAGCCCTCATAAGAAACCAACCTTCCCACACCTTGATTTGGGGCCTCCAGTACTGTGACAGAATGCATGTCTGTTGCTTAAGCCACTTAGTTTGTGGCACTTTGTTATGGCAGCCCTGGCACACTAACACAGGGACAGAGTGTAGGAATATAGGCGTCCAGAATGTAGGACCATATGGACCTGGTTAGTATGCCAGGGAGTCTCCAAATTGGAGATTGATGGTTTGCCCGTGAGGGACATTCTCTCTCGCTAGCAGGCATGAGAGGGCCACAAAACTGAAAGATCCAGGTTGTAATGAAGAATCCCCAGTCAGCTTTGGCATTTACTGTGGACAAACAGGAGAGCCAAGAGGAGTTAGACCCCCTTGCTGGGGTCTGGCAGTTGGGATGGTGTTGATTCAATGCCTTCACACCACCCAAGTCCCTCTTGCCCTAAGGAGGGCCAGGAAGCTTACGCACTGGCCAAAGAGTGCTGGGGACTTGATGGCAACCAAGGTTGTCAAACCTTTTCAACATCGTTTCATTGCAACGTTGATTAACTCTTGTTAATATCAATCAGCCCATAGTAAAATTGGTTTCATTATAAGTTATTTCGCTTAAAATCTGAGAACCTGGCAGCACATTTAGTGGGGACTTACTGCATGTATATAGACAGATTTATTTTAAGGAATTGGTTTGTGCAATTGTGGGGGCTGGCAAGTCTGAAATTTGTAGGGAAATTCCAGCAGGAGTCAATGTTGTACTCTTGAGTCTGAAGGCCATCTAGGCAATTCCTTTTTCTTCTGAAGACTTTCGGCTTTTCACTTAAAGCCTTCAACTGATTGGATGAGGCCCACCCACAGTATGGAGGGTAAACTGTTTTACTCAACGTCTGCCTTCACAATAACATCTCAGCTGATGTTTGACCGAACATCATTGCCTAGCCAAGTTGACATATAAAAGGTTCACAGTGGATGAGCCTTCTCGAGCCAATACACACTCAAGTGGTTGTAATGGATACTGCTGAATGTATTGTGGGAATAGATGTGCTAAGTACATGTAATTCTTGATTGTAAAGGACGTTCCCAATGCAGAAATGCCACATTTAGAACGGTGGTAGTGGGTTGAGTCGACCACCAGGAGTCTACCCTGTTCTGTCAGCTCAGCCACTGGCTATCAGTAAAGTAGTAAAGAGTTGAGGGAAAGGGAAGGGGCAGAAGGGAAGAACACTGTCTTAATCAAAGAACTAGTACAGACAGATGTGCTTAAGAAAACTATCCAACAGGGAGGATCCAAGATGGCAGAGTTAGATAAACCCTGTGCTTGCCTCTTCCCAAGACCACATTAAAATTACAACTAAATTATAGAACAATCAACCTGGAGAACCACCTGAAGTCTAGCTGAACAGAAGTTTTATAACTAAAGATATAAAGAAGAAGCCACATGAAGACTGAAAGAAAAATTTAAAAAAAGAAAAAAGAAAACTATCTGACGGTACAGACTTTCCTTCTGCTTGGGCCAATCAGCGCTCACGAGGCTTTTGAGCTACTATCCATGACTAACAATTCTGCAGACTGGAGCCTGTGGCAAAAATATGCAGCCATTTAGATAATGGTTCTCTAGTTTTTTGGGTATGACGTGTACCTGATATCACCCCCCAGAATTCTCCATTTGAGAGAGCTGGTGGACCCTGGGAGACTGCCGAACAAAATGTTACCATACTGTTATGTCCCTATCACGAGATGGGTCATAAACGAGAACATTAACAAAGTGGGATTTGCCTAATAGGCAATATGTGGAAGTGGTATTTCCAGGAAAAGAAGCAAACTAAGCATGAAGGTGTTGGCTGTCCTCCAGAAGTGCTGAGTCACATGCAGGGTCTATGCCACCACCTCACGTTACTTGGGAGGTTCGGTACACTGAGGTTCTCGACAAAGCTAGGGTACACTGAGGACTTGGTGCATGCATTAATCAGCTAAATTCAAGGCCATGGGTGCACTGAACTGCTGCTGTGCAACCCCAAAGAAAACTATCTACACTGTGCATGGAAAAGAGAAGTCTGTCCAATAGGCAGAGATGGGAGCTGTGAACTGCAGTCCTTGCCCTGGAAAAGACCTCCCAAGTTGCCCCTTGTTGCATTTTTACTGATTCATGGTGGTATGGGCTGGTGCCTGGCAGCAGGATGCCTAGATGGTCAACTCTTAGCCTCTTTAGGGATGAACATTATGGCAGCAGATCACAAAAGAGCCACACCCCCTTTGTGACCCAGGTGGATGCTCATGGAAAAGGTCTCCTTGGATGAACGTCAATGGAAACAACGAGTTGAGGAGACCTGTGGTGGCCACGTAAGGACCATGGCCACCTGGATACACCATTTCACAGGGCATGGTAATCCATCCATAGTTCAAGACTGGGCCCCCGAAATGAATGACTACAGCACATGAAGCCAAGGAAGCCTGGCGAATATGCCCGACGGCCAGCTACACAGTCCAGTGGTAAAGGAAACTTTGAGGCACACAGTGAGGGGTACCAGACCTGGCCCGTCCTGGCAAAAAGACTATATAGGTCCCCACCATCCTTTCAAGGGTACGTATTGACTGCAGCAGACAGCTTTTCAAGGTATGGCACTGCCACCTCCATCCACACAGCAGATGGGAGGGAGCTCACTATTCAAAGACCCTTCCTCAAATGAACTGTGCTACATGTTCCGATTCCCTAAAATCATCCAATCAGACAGTGGTGCTACCTTTGCACTAAAAAGTACCCAGCAGTGGGCAGCTCCCTGGGACATTCACTGGCCCTTTCATACCCTGGATCATCCACAGGCAGCAGGTGCCACTGAAAGACGGAACGGACTTTTAAAGGAGAAACTGAAAAAGATAAGTGGACAACCAAGGCTCAGCTCCCAGTAGAGCACACTCTTCAGAAAGTTAGTTTGGACTACAAATGTGGCAATTCACCAGAAGGGCAATTCACCGTTTAAGCAGAATTTTTCATTGTGAGTTGGGGAGGTGGGAAGAAGCCCAGATAGGCTGTAAGAGAACCAAACTACTTCATTAACTCTTCTCATTCTATCACACCTACCTCTTCTTCCCACAGCTACCCCTTGGGAAATGAGGCAGTTGGAATTTGCAAATAGCAAGAAGAATCAGGGCGTGAACTACTTTGATGTGGTGCTTCTTTTGCCACTGGCTATGCTTGCTGCTCTGGGGCAATCATGGATATGGATGATCATGAATATGAGGTGACAACTCCTCAAATAGTCCTGGTGTGGCCCACATGTCAGGGGGTGGGAGATATACCAGCACGGCACAAGGCATACAAGGAAGAAACCACTGAGACACCTCAGGAAACCAAGGCTCCTAGGAGGGTAAGACACAGGAGGACTGGGACATGGAGTGAAGTAGTCACTGGCCGGACAGAGGTTACATTTCTACATGGTTGTGGAAAGAGAGGGACACCTCTGGCTTATGGGACATCAGTGGTCAACCCTGATTGGTTAGCGGTGAAGGGAGGGACTATTAATCTCTTTTTCTCAGCGCTTGTCTACAGGGCATCTGGCCGATTTGACACAGACTGCTACCACCCTCCCTCAACGTGACTGCTGGCCAAAGAGAATGTGAATCTAAAAACTCTTAGCAACTTCCCAAGAGCCACTGACGTCAGAAAGGATCAGCCTCCACTAAAGATGACAGAACAAGATGAACATTCTGAACGGTTGTTCAGTCTCTTTAGCCTCACCCTGTCCCTGTTGGCCTTTTTTGTTCATTTGTCACAGGTTGTTCTAAATTCTTCAGCATGGGTGGGAACAAGCAATCATACTGCCAGGACTTCTGGGGGCCAGTTAAGGGGAGGTATGTGTGGCACCTCTAGTTGCCCTCCCAAGGCGGGGCATGGCTGCAACCTAAACTCCAAACAGGTCTAATCAACCTACAATGGATCATGGTTATGGTGACTCATGTGTTGTTGCCTAAGACCGACAGAACAGATTTGGCATGAGATCCTATCATTAAAATATGAATATCGATTTGATGGGCCCCTGAGAATTTTGAGCTGGATACGTGAAAGGTCAGGGTGGAGCTGCAGGGCAACGTTGTACATATCCACACGTGCAAAGATTCGAGCCACACCTCCAGAGCTCAAAACTTAAGAGTTTTGGTAAACCAGGGCAGCCACTATGGAAAACAATATAGAGGTTCCTCAAAAATTAAAAATAGAACCACCATATGACTCAGAAATTTCAGTTCCAGGTATTTATCTGAAGGAAATGAAAACACTAATTTGAAAAGATATCTGTACCCCTATGTTCACTGCAGCATCGTTTACAACAGCCAAGATATGGAAGCAACCTGAGTGCCCATCCATAGATGAATGGATAAGGAAGATGTGGTTCATAGTTACAATAGATTATTACTCAGCACTAACTAGGAATGACATCTTGCCATTTGCAACAATATGGATGGACCTAGAGAATATTATGCAAAATGAAATAAGTCGGACAGAGAAGACAAATACTGTATGACTTCACTTACATACAAAATCTAGAAAAACAAAACAAATGAACAAACAAAATGAAACAGAAACAAATTCACAGATAGAGAGAACCAACTGATGGTTGCCAGAGGGTAAGGGGAATGGGCGGAAAGGGGGAAGGGAATTAGAAGTACAAACTACCGGTTATAAAATGAATCACAGGAATGTAACGTACAGCATAGGGAATATAGCCGTTAATATTGTAATAATTATGTACGGTGCCAGGTGGTTGCTTGACTTATTGGCAGTCACTTCGTAAGGTCTATAAGTGTTGACTCACAAGATAATTATACTATTAGTTGATCCCAAAGGCTCACTGTGGCTAGCCCACGCCAAGGTCGATAACCCAAGGTAGCCCATTAGGGTCATTACCTAAACTCTAGCTATATTGCCTGGAGCACACTAGTCTACCTCCAAGGCAAGGGGTGGTAACCTAGGGTGTGCAGACAGGCTGGGGGTGGCGTGGGGTGGAGAGCTGAAATCCCATGCAATAGATTGTGCATAAACTCATATTTTGCTGTAGCGAAGTGCCATAGCTTTCAGATTTTCAAAAGGTTGGGAACCCAAACAAATTTAGGCAACTTAGCTTTGGGTTGTGATAAAGATTCTCTCCTGAACTACATTCTAGCCAGGATCCTCTCAGCCCTCTTCCCCACTAGGCTTCCACCTTGACCTGTAGACTTGAACACTAACCGTTTCTAACAGCTCCGGGTCACCTCCCCAGGATGACCTTCACTCCTAGCATGAAGCCCCCTTTAAAGGGCCTGCCTGAGGAAACTCAAGGCTGCCAAGAGAATTTCCTGTCTGTTCCAGACAACACCTGAAGATTGGGCCCCCGTTTCCCAGTCTCTGTGGGAGGGGAGGGGCCTAACTTCAATAAGATTAGCACCATTTAGCAAACACAAATGAGTGTCACATGGACCAACCCCCCACTTTCTGCTTTCTGTAATTTTTCACTTCCCTGACTCTCCCCCAGCTGCTCCCCTTCCCCATTCCCTCATGCTCCGTTGAAAACGTCCAGTCACCTCTGCACAAATTGGAATGGAGTTCATCTCTTTGCCCTGCTGTCACTCGTTACTGAATAAAATCTGTTTTCACCACTTTAACTAATGTCCAGCTGTACTTATCTTTGACAGTTGTGTGTACCTTGAAAACTCAGAAAGTAATACTAAGCCCCAAAATGGAAACAACCCACACATCTATCAACAGATGAGTGAATGAACAAAGCGTGGTGTATGCCCACAACGGAACAGTATTCAGCCATAAAAAGGAGCACAGTAGTGATACGTGCTACAACATGGGTGCACCTTGCAAACATCAGGCTCAGTGAAAGAAGTCTTTCCCAGCAGACCACATATTGAATGAGTCCATTTATATGAAATGTCCATAACAGGCACATCCATTGAGACAGAAAGTAGATTAGTGGTTGCCAAGGGGCTGATAAGGGAGGTCAACGGCATCGGGAATATAGTCATTACACAGGGAGGGGTGGTGGGGGCAGCGACTGTTAAAAGAGTACAAGGTTTCTTTCTGGGGTGATGAAAATAGTCTAAGATTGACGTGGTGATGGTTGCATAATTCTGTGAATCTACTGAAAACCATTTAATTTATTGTTCAATGGGTGAATTGTATAGTATGTAACTATATCTCAATAAAACTGTTAGGAGAAAAAAAGAAGAACATTAAAATTCTCCAAAATCTCCCCCTGACACTGCCTTGCACTGTTTCATTCTCCTACGTAGTGACCTGTTTAGTTTACTGGTAGTGGGCTCCTTCAGCAGACTGTCAGCACAGCAAAACAACAGTAAAACCGCACGTCAGCTGCCCTGAGGACAAAAGTGAACTCACAAATACCAAGTACTGTTTTGCCAGTGTCAACAAATCTGTCCCTAAAAGCTGGCAGCCATCAGTGGGATAAACAGGAGAGATGCAACTGCCGGCATAGGCCACTCTTTTGCCTACATTGGCAGATGCCAGAAAGAAGGCCCATTCAGGGTCAAAGGTGAAGAGAAGTCCAGCTGGGACAGCCGTATCTTGGTGCTGTCAAAGTGCTGTCAGAGGTTTAGCCTCAACCCCTCATACAAGTGGAATTCACATTTCCAAGTGACAGAAGGTGCTAAATAATTAACAGCATTCTCAGGTTTTCCTTGCTCTAAATTTTGCCTTGAATGATCTCCTCCAAGATCAGACCATGCCAGCGGCACCATTTGGACTCAACGTGAACAAAATTACTTGTATTTTTATTATTTTAATATGAATCATTATATTTTAATCTGAATAATTAAAGATAACATTATAAACACCCAGGTACACACCCTCCAAAATTAACGTTTGTCGTATTTGCTTCGTATCTTTTTAAAAATGAAAACATTTCAAACACAAATTTCCCTTCTTATGCTATTCTTTGCCCTCCCTCCACAAAGCAACTACTATCCTGAATTTGAAGTGTATCCTTTCTGTCAATGTTTATGTATTTTACTACATATATGCATCCAGATAGCTTATAGAATTTTTGTGTGGTTTTCATTTTATAGAAATAGTATTCTACCATACATACCATTCTATATTCAACTTTGTTTCTGAGTTTTATATTGATACATAAAAGGCTTGTGCATTCATTATGACTGTTGTATAGTGTTCCATTATATATCCTGTTGATGGGCATTTAACAGGTTTCTGAATTTTTTATTTTACAGAGCTGCAAAAAACATGTTTGTGCATGAGTGCAGCCATTACTTCAATAATTAAAGAATGTCTGTTTTTGTACAAGAAGGCAGAACTGTTGTAAGTTTCCAGATAGTTGGACACCAAGAATTTCCTTCTGATTTTGCACTCTAGAGAAACAATGGGCTGAAGGTAGAGAAAGATCCAAGAGTGATCCAAGAATAGTCTTTGCCTGGGATGCGCTAGTATCCTGAGCATCCCTTTGCCTACAACATGGTCTGGGCTGGAGTAGAACAATGAGGGTATCCCAGGACAAGGAGTGGATGATCAGAACAGATGCAGAGCTGAAAAGAGGATATAGACACAGAGATGAACGTGAAAAGTAAGGACCCAGAGCCAGACAGAAGTATAAGAGGAAGGGCCCTCAGAAGACCTCAACATATTATGTTGGGCCAGGAGGCACTTGGTCAGACATCTTTTCGTCTTTTGTTCTCCATTCTTTTGCTGTTGAATATGCCCAGGCAGGGTGAAGCCAGAAGAAAATCTGGTGGAGGGCCATAGCAGTCCTGCAACAAAAAGTGAGGCTTGCTCCTAATGCTCAACTCCAGACTCCAAAACCCTTACACAGAGGCATCATTACCAATTTCTTGTGTGTCCTCCAGAGATATTTTATGGACATACAAACACATAAATGCATATATACCTCACACTCTTTTTTATCCACAAATGATGGCATATTGTATAGTTTTGCACCTCACTTTCTTCCCATCTCTTGGCAAGCGATTTATATTGAAACATATAGATCTGCCCTTATTCTTTTTAATGGTTACATAAAATTCCATTATAGAAATGTATTATAATTGATTCAATTAGTCTACTAGGCCATGTAAGTCATTCTAATCTTTCCCAATCAGAAATATTGCTACCTTAAATAAACTGGAGTATCTCTTTATCTGTAAGATAAAAATTCTGGTAGTACAGTTGATAAATTAGTATGATTCACTTTTTTGACTGTAACACTTAGTTTCTAATTTCCCATCCCTGAGGCTTAAAGGCAGTACACCTAATTCTGTTCTAGCCTCAAGGCGACAATGTCTGCCAGATGATACTGAAAAACACTTAAGCCAAGTCAGGGTAACTGGAGAATAATCTCTGGAAGGCTTGATGGTAATGTGAGTACTGGGTAAGAAAACCCATCTAATCAATGGCATTAGCCAAACTGAAGAAAGAATGTATTAACAGAATATGAGCGGCCACTACAAAATCCAGAAGAGAGGAGCCAAACAGCAAGAATTTGGCAGCATTTATCTCTCAAGAGAGAGACACTTAATCTAATGAACAGGCACCAGAGAAGCATTTTCAACCAGGTTTCTCCAAGGCCTGGATGAAATTTCCTCCCATACAATTATATTCCTTAAGTTCTGGGGTCCCTGCACACCAGCAGTCCACTAAGGTAGTTACTGATTTCTCTCCCCAGGTACCTACATCCTAGGAAGAGGATGAGGTGGATTAAAGATAGCCACAGATTCTTGACACCACCTTCATTAAGAGATGAGGTCTACCTCTTCTCCTTCAGAATCTGGGTGGGCTCTGTAACCGCTTTGATGGCTAGAATACTGTGGAAAAGATGCTGTGCCAGTTTCCAGGCCTGGGCCTTAAGCAACGCACAATGTCTACTTTCTGTCTCTTGGAACATTCACTCTGGGGGAAGCTGCCACTTCTGGAAGAAGTCTATCCAGAGACCACCAGGCTGTGAGGAAGCCCAAGAGAGCCACATGGAGAGAGCAAGAGAGATACTCAGCTGTTCTGGTCAAACCAGCATAGGCACTAAACATGAAATTAAAGGAGCCATCTTGGAAATTCCAGGCCTGGCAGAGGTGACATGAAGAAAAACTGAGGAAGCCAGCCAAAAGCCAGCCCCAAGGCCCTGACGTGTGGCCCCAATTGAGCCATCCTAACAATATTCAACTATTTGAACTGAAACCCCACTCCATTGTGAAGCAGAGAAGAGCCATTTCTGATGAGCACAGCCCAAATTCTTGACCCACAAAATTATAACACAATGTTGTTTTAAGCCACTATGTTTTGGGCTAGTTCGTTATGCAGAAATAGATATAACTAGAATAGGGAGTTTCTATGTGATGGAATATTATGATCCCTGGGAGGACTAACTTCTTCAGCAAAGAAACACATGGGCACTCCAGTCTCTGTGGGTTTGGCCAGGGTGGGTCAGTCCCCAGTAGTCTCTCCATGTGGAATGTGCCAACAACATTTAGTTTCTGAACTTGGAAAGCTAAGACCTGAAGGGTTAGGTTTCACCAATCTGCCCACCTCCCTCACTGTCTCTTTTTTCCTCTATCTTCTGTCAAACCACCCAGATGAGGGAGTTGAGAAGAGTCTCACGAAGAAGGTTACCACCAGATAGAGCCACTGCTCAGTGCCATTCACAGCCCTTTGGCTGCTATGTGGAATGTATTCACTTATCAAACAGTACTGAGCACCTCCTCTGTGCCCAGGGCTGTGCCTGTCACTGGGGAGGGCACAGAGGTGGGAGAGACACAGGCCCAGCCCTCACAGTTTCTAAGCCATGTAAACAGATGATGGTAAGAAACACGTGCACCTAAATATATAAAGCAAATCTTAACAGACACAAAGGGAGAAATAGATGGCCATACAATGATAGTAGGCGACTTTAATACCCCACTTTCATGAATGACTAGATCACCCAGGCAGAAAATCAATAAGGAAACATTGGCCTTAAAGAACACATTGGACCAGATGGACTTAAGAGATAGATAGAGATAGATAGAGATAATCTATAGATCTAGATCTCTATATATTGAACATTCCCAAAGCAACAGAATACACATTCCTCTCCTGTGCACATGGAATATTCTCCACGACAGATCATAAATAGATTTAAGAAGACTGAAAATCATAACAAGCATCTATTTCCCCCCACAATGGTATGAAACTAGACATCAATTAGAAGAAGAAAACTGGAACATTCACAATATGTGGGGATGAAACAACATGCTACTGAACAACCACTTGGTCAAAGAAGAAATTAAAAGAGACATCAAAACAATACCTAGAGACAAATGAAAATGGAAATACAACAGACCAAAACTTAAAGGGAGGAGCGCTTGGGAAAGGAGGCTGGGGCCTTGAACGTCCACGTGAGTGGAACGCTGATTCCGCAGGCCCTGTGGAGATTCCTGAGCAGGGGAGCAGTAGAACCAAACGTGCCTGTAGGGACGCTGACAGGGCAGTAGCGCATGAGTAACCGTAGGGCAGATGGCGCAGCAAGGGAGACCAAGCAGGAGAGTGCCCAGCCATCATTCCTTCCGAGGGCCACGACGGGGCTGTGCATGCTGCCAGCCGGCTGCGGAAAAGCAAGGAGGCTGACCTGGCCATGAAGCTGCTGGAGCTGCTGGAGCTGGAAACGATGTCCTCTGCGTTGGGCAGAACAAAGCCTGCCAGGTTCAGAAGGTCACGGATCATCTGGCCTTTGATGCTGATGTCCAGTGGAGAGTTGGAATGGAGGCTTTGGGGAAAGGATGCAGAGTGGTAAAAGCCAAAACTTATGGGGTGCAGCAAAGCAGTCCTACGAGGGAAGTTCATAGCAGTAAGTGCCTACATTAAGACACAAGAATGATTTCAAATAAACAACCCAAGTTTATATCTCAAGGAACTAGACAAAAGGAGAACTAACCCAAAAGTTAGTAGAAGGAAAGACATAACGGAGATCAAAGTGGAAACAATTGAAATTGAGAATGAAAAGACAATAGAAAAGATCAATGAAACTAGGAGCTGGTTTTAAAAAAAAATAAAAAATAGATAAACAAAATCTACACACCTTTAGTTAGATTCACCAAGAAAAAAAGATAAGAGGACCCTTATAAATAAAATCAGAAATGAAAGAGATGTTACAACTGGTATCACAGAAACACAAAGCATCATCAGAGACTGCTACGAACAAGTACACACCAACAAACTGGACAACCTACAAGAAATGGGTAAATTCATAGAAATATACAAACTACCAAGACTAAATAATGAAGAAGAGAAAATTTGAACAGACCAATTACTAAGAAGGAGATTTAAGCAGTAATCAAAGACCTCCCAACAAACAAAAGCTGAGGGCCAGATGGCTTCCCTGGTGAACTCTACCAAACATTTAAAGAAGGATTAATATCAATCCTTCTCAAATTCTTCCAAAAAGTAGAAGAGGAGGGAACACTTCCAAACTCATTTTACAAGGCAAGCATTTTCCTGATACTAAAACCAAACAAGGACACTACTAGAAAAACACAACAAAAAAATTATAGGCCAGTATTCCTGACAAATGTAGATGCGAAAATCCTCAATAAAATATTAGCAAACCAAATTCAGCAATGCATTAAAAGGATCCTATACCACGGTCAAGTGGGATTTATTCCAGGGATGTCAGGATAGTTGAACATTTGCAAATCATCAATCAATGTTATATAATACATTAACAAAATGAAGGCTAAAAATCACACGATCATCTCAATAAAAAGCATTTGAGAAAGTTCAACATGCATTTATGATAAGACTCTCATAAAAGCGGCTATAGAGGGAGCCTACCTCAACATAATAAAGGCCATATATGACAAACCCCCAGCTAACATCACAGTCTACAATGAAAAGCTGAAACCTTTCCACAAAGATCAGGAACAAAACAAGGGTGCCAACTCTCACCACTTTTATTCAACATCGTATTGGAAATCCTAGCCAGAACAATTAGGCAAGAAAAAGAAATGGATGGCATCCAAATCAGAAAGGAAATAGTAAAACTGTCACTATTTGCAGATGACATGATATTATATATAGAAAACTTGAAAGATTCCACCAAAAAAACTATTAAAAGAAATTAATTCAGTAAAGTTGCAGGATATAAAATCAATATGTAAAAATCAGTTGTGTTTCTATACACTAATAATGATCTATCACAAAGAGTAATTGAGAAAACAATCACATTTACAATTGCATAAAAGAATAAAATATCTAGGAATAAATTTAACCAAGGAGGTGAAAGACCTGTGCACTAAAAACTATGACATTGAAGAAAAAGATTGAAGAAAACACAAATAAAAGGAAAGATATTCCATGTTGATGGATTGGAAGAATTAATATGATTAAAATGTTCATACTGTCCAAAGCAACCTACAGATTCAATGCAAACCCTATTAAAATGCCAATAGCATTTTTCACAGAACTAGAACAAACAATTCTAAAATTTGTATGGAACTACAAAAGACCCTGAATAGCCAAAGCAATCTTGAGAAAGAAGAACAAAGCTGGAGGCATCATGCTTCCTTATTTTAAACTATATCACAAAGCTATAGTAATCAAAGCAGCACGGTATTGGCATAAAAACAGACACATAGATCAATGGAGCAGAATAGAGAGCCCAGAAATAAACCCAGGCATAAATAGTCAATTAATTTACAACAAAGGAACCAAGAACAGACAATGGGAAAAGCACAGTCTCTTCAATACACGGTGTTGGGAAAACTGGACAGCCACATGCAAAAGAACCACTAGCATATACCATATACAAAAATTAACTCAAAATGGATTAAAGACTTGAACATAAGACCTGAAACCATAAAACTTCTAGAAGAAAACAGAGGTGGTAAGCTTCTTGATAATCATTCTTGGCTATGATTTTTTTGAATTTGACACCAAAAGCAAGGGCAACAAAAGCAAAAATAAACAAGTGGGACCACATCAAACTAAAAAGCTTCTGCACAGCAAAAGAAACCATCAACAAAGTGAAACGGCAACCTACTGAATGGGAATGGGAGAAAATATTTGCAAATCAAATATCTGACAAGGATTAATGTCCAAAATACATAAAGTAGTCATACGACACAATAGCAAAAAAAAAAAGGCTGATTAAAAAAGGGCAGAGGATCTGAGTAGACATTTCCCCAAAGATACACAGATGGCCAACAGGTACATGAAAAGGTGCTCAACATTACTGATCATCAGAGAAGCACAAATCAAAACCATGATGAGGTATCACCTCACACCTGTTAGAATGGCCATCATCAAAAAGACAAGAAATAAGAAGTGTTGACAAAGGAGTGGAGAAAAGGGAACCTTATGCACTGTTGGTGGGACTAAATTGGTATAGTCTCTATGGAAAACAGTATGGAGGTTCCCTCAAAAATTAAAAATAGAACTATGATATGATCCAGCAACCTACTTCTGGGTACGTATTCAAAGAAAACAAAAGCACTAACTAGAAAGATACCTGCACTCCCATGTTCACTGCAGCATTATTTACAATAGCCAAGATATGGAAGTAACCTAAGTGTCCATCAACAGATGACTGGATGAATAAAATGTCATATATATATATATATATATATATATATATATATATATATATATATAGTGATCACACAATACAGTGAATATTTAAATAAAAAAATTTGTTACAGTAAAAGACATATGGCCATTAATCCCCCTCAAAATACTCCCCCTCACTTTGAACACACTTATCCCATCATTCTTGCCACTTTCTGAAGCAGTTCTGGACGTCCTCTTTCGTGAGCGTTTTTACTTCATCCTCCATCATGACAACACTCTGTGCCACACATTGCTTCTGGTATATGGCAGTTTCTGTCAAATAAAAACATTACAGTGCGTCCTCATCCACCTTATTCACCAGATTTAGCACTGTGCGACTTCTGGCTCGTCCCCAAAGTCAAAATGACCATGAAAGGTAAACATTTCGAATCAATCCAGGACATCGAGGCAGCCACAACAGCACAACTAAAAATATGAATAAAGACTTCTAGAACTGTTTCAGAAAGTGGCAAGAACTATGGGATAAGTGTGTTTGAAGTGAGAGGGAGTATTTTGAGGGGGATTAATGGCAATGTGTCTTTTACTGTAATAAGTTTTTTAAATTTAAACATTCACCGTATTGTTTGATCATTCTATATATATATGCACAATGGAATATTATTCAGCCATAAAAATAAGGAAATCTTGCCCTTTACAACCACATGGATTGACCTTGAGAGCATTATGCTAATTGAAATAAGCTACACAGAGAAAGACAAATACCAAATGATCTCACTTCTATGTGGAATCTAAAAACAAAACAAACAAACAAATAAAACTGAACTCAGATACATAGAACAGAGTGGTAGTTGCCAGAGGCAGGGGGTGGGTGGTAGGCAAAATGAGTGAAGGTGGTCAAAAGGTACAAAATTCCAGTTATAAAATAAATAAGTCCTGGGGATGTAATGTACAGCATGGTGACTATAATTAATCATACTGTATTATATATTTGAAAGATGCTAAGAGAGATCTTAAAAATTCTATCACAAGTGAAACAATTTGTAACTATGAAAAAAAAAAGAAACATGATACATGAAATGACAAATATGTGCATAGGGCATTAGGGGGGGCCCAAGAGGGGCCACCAATCCAGGCAGTCTACAGATAGCTACAGATTAGATAGCTGATCTCATCATTCATAGGGTTGACATCTCTGAAAGATATCAATTTAGTATCAATTTGCGTATAAATTTAACATAGATTCACATTTAATTTTTCCAGCTCTCTTGACATTATTTTGGTTAGGAAAGAGAAGGGAACTGGCATTTATGGGCCAGCATGATTTTCACATGTCCCAGTTCCCACTCTACCCTTTTAAGTCCTACAATGCTTCCCTAAGCTGATTTGATTATTTTTATGTGGGACATGCCGTTTTGGACAACTGAGAATGCAGGGAGCATTATGGTCAGCTGCCCTTATATCAATTCCACTCCTCCCCTTTGTGCAGTAGCCACTTGGTTTGGAGGGGGGGGCCCAACCCCAGCTTTACAGGTGAGCCTGCATGGGACTAAGCTGATTAGCATATGCCTGTGGCCATGATGATGGGTTCAGGGACAGGCACTTAACCCAGGCCAGTCAACTAACTTCCACAAGACAGCAGAGCCGAGCGAACTGTAGAAAAACAAAACTGTAGCTTTGATGAGCTCATGACTCTCTAGAGCAAACTACACCCAAAGGGCACCAACAATTAGACTCTTTGGTTATATGAACCAATAAAGCTGCTTTATAGTTTAAGCCAGTGTGAGTGGCAACCAAATGAGTCTGAACTGACAAAAAGTGGGTCACTGGAATGCATCCTCTTCCTCAGTGGGGGTGTTAGCAGGGTTTTAAAGATGTGCAGCACTCCACCCTTCAGTAACATCCCAGCAACATGTAGTGGGTGGGAAGGGTAACAGATTTCCCATGGGACAGCCCAGGTTCATGTGACTCCAGATCTTTGGGATATAAGGGCTGGGGTCAGGGGCTCTCCTAAATCCTAGCCTTGGCTTCTCCTTTAAAGGTCACATACTCTTGGCTTTCTCCTGCTTCTTCCTCCCCGTCCTAGGGCCATCTAAAATTTCTTTGGTAGTTACTGCGCTAGAGAAAATCTCGAGCAAAACCTTCCAGTAAACTCCCCCTGAGAAATGATGAGAAATCCTTAGTCCCCACCCTTAGAGCATTCACGGGGCCTCTGAAATTTCTACAGGTCAAATAAAGCAGAGCAAGTTTACAGGACTCTGGTTTCTTAGCTTACTTAGCTTCTTAGAGCTGAGCCCAAAGGGAGTAATTTTTTTAACCATCTCTGGGTGCCTTGGGATCTGTCCACCCAGTCTTGGAAACATGAGCTCAACAGGGAAGTTCCCAGGGGATATGGCGTCCATCTGGGCAGGTGAAGAGAAACTGTGGTCAGTTTAGACCTTCAAACCCTCAGTCATTTTCTCCCTCATCCTCAACTCCCACTCCAGCTTTCTCTGGAGGGTGGCGCAGATACTGCCACACCTGAGCCTTCATCACCTGCGGCGCTCTCGCCCTGTCCTGTCCAATCTGCCCGACTGCATACATCAGCACTTGGATAGTTCTTGGAAGCCATCTTCAGTCCAGGCCTGCTCAAAAGCCCATCATGGCCCCTCCGCGGAGCCGGGGTTCCTGGTCTGGCCTTCAAAGTCCCAGGCGCTCCTGCTTCTGGACTACTGCCCAGCACAGCCACTGGTAACCAGTCTGTTCACCAGCCCTGGCCAGGACTTGGAAAAAAGGATGACCAAATAGGAGATAGACTGACTCCATAAAACAAGCCACAGGGCTACAGGCAGGTGTGTACAGGAGCTGAGCAGGACTGTGAGGACATTGTATAGGGTCACCAGGAGTTGACGCCAACTCAATGGCATGTAACACACACGTCCCTCTTTCCCAAAGGAGTATATAAACCCTGTGAGGCTGTTGGCCTCATCTCACTGAATCCCAACACTTGGAAAAATGTCTGGGGCACAGTGAGTGCATTCACTTGCTTCATTTCCTAAAACCTCTCCAGTTTAACCAACGTTGGGTTTTCCAGTCTCTGCGAATTGACGGTGGGCTATCATCCATTCATCCCTGCCTCACAGGTGTTCCACTGGATACACCCTTCTTACTGGAAATTGATTTCTTAATAACAAAAATCTACATTTTCCTTAATGTCTATGATTTTGCCTTTACTTCCTGAGAAGTGACACCTTTTTTCCCCTAAGAGAATACTTAACTTGCTAATCGCTAAACCTCTTTAATCCTCCCGAAGCCATTTCCTTTGTAAGAAGTCTACAGTAGCCAATAACACCACAGAAGTAAATAGTGGTTTTATAACATCTGGCAGTTGACACATGTGCCATTCTGTTACCAAGACAGTTTCCCCTTCTCTCAAGCTCTGTTCACGTTAAACCCAGCCTCCCAAGTCACCTCCTCCCTGAGGCCCTCCCGATTCTTACCACTCCTCAATCTGCTCATTTCAGTTCAAAGGGCTGTGCCTACCCGTTGCACACAACCTCTACAGACTTCCAGTTTATGACCATAGCCCCAGTCGGTCCTGAGCTAAGTTCCCATGTTCTTCACTTTTTGTCCATCACCTCCCCACCCCCAGCTTCTCTGACCCGGTGTTCACCCCCATTCTCCAGTCGCGAGACATCCCCGACCCCCAAGCTCGATTACCTGGAGCTGGTGCAGGTGCAGGACGTAACCTTGCACTAACAGCTGGAATAAGAAGCGCAGCTGCCCTGGTCCGGGAAGCTCTTCCAGGCTCCGCAGCCTCCGGTCGCCAGGCCCGGTTCCGGGAGCCTCGGCTGCCTCGGCCGCCGGGAGGGCGCTGGGGATGGAGGCCTTGGCTCTGGCCGCGTGGGGGCCGAGGCCAAGACGGGTCGCCCGCGTCCCCAGCAGCGCCCACCGCAGCCTCGCGCAGCCCAGCGCGGCCATGCGATCCATATGGCTCGCGCAGCTGAGCCTTTGGATCCGGGGAGCAGAGCCTGGAAGCCGCCCAGAGATAGATCAGGAGGGGCGGGTTCAAGGGCTCCGGCAGCCCGGGGTGGGCCGGGCGAAGGACGGCCAGGCCCCTCACGGTTCTTTTTTCTCGCGGTCGTTACTCCTTCCAAACAGGACCTACGGACACACAGAAGCCACCTTCCAACTGTATGCCTCCCGGCCGGGGAACTGACCAGCCAACGCAAAGGCAGAAGATGCACAAGAGGACTTAGGGGGCCTCAGAGAGCTCTGACGATGGCCGCCTCTTCCGCGACGCCCCACCTCGCACTTCCGAGAACTCTCAAGAACTTAAAGTTCGCTTGGTCCGAACTCTGGGTAGAGTGCACAAAGTTTCTCGGAAGTCCAGGAGGGTTCCAAGGTCAGGAGGCCCTACCCAGTGAGATCAGCCCTCGCTTGACCTGCGGGTTCGCCACCCCAGGAATCCGCTGCCGAGATTAAACTGGCCGCAGGTTTTTCCTAAAACCTCCCCCGCTCCGCCCCCCCCCCCCCCCAGCCTGAGTGCTGAGAGAAGAGGGAGAGAAACAAAACAAAACAAAACAAAAACAAAAACAAAAGGCTCAGTGTCCAAGGTCATCTGATTCCTGGAGGGGGAAGCCAAACAAATGTAAATATCAGCGTTTTCTAATGCAATTCCACCAGCTTCCGCTCCCCCTCCCCACCCTCCCACCGCCCCAGTCCCAAGTATGCTAAGGCAAGGCTTTTCAAACTGCAAGTTGAGACCAGATTTAGTAAGTGCGACCACAATTTTTTTTTTTTATAAGATGAAAAAGAATAAAATAGTACAGAAAATATTGCAAGAAAAGAAAATATTGCGAGAATTATTTCATGAATTCTTTGTTTCATGTATATATTCAAAGTATACTTTTCAAAAAGTTAAAAACATGACTCACACAAATATAAAATAAACACAGGGTCAAAATTTATTCAACCCATTAATGATAGAACCAGTAGGACAGTAAAGCTTGTTCTAAGAGCATTGGAAGAATTTGGTTTATAGGCAGCCAGAGCAGAGAAAGGGCATATTAAGTTCAAAGAAACAACAATTAAACTGACAGCTGATACCAATAGGTGTGGATTTCGTTTTACTTATCCTGTTAGGGGTCATAGAGTTTCTTGAATCTGTGACTGAATGTCTTTCATCAGTTTAGGGAGCTTTTCAGACATTATCTGTTCAAACATTGCTTACACCCCATTCCTGTTTCTTCTCTCCTTGCAGGACTTCGAACTATACATACAGACCTGGCTGTATCCTTCTTGTCTCTTACTTTCTCTTTTGTATTTTTTAATCCCTTGGTTTCTTCTAGTTGATTAATTCTCTATTCACCTTTGTCTAATCTGCTGTTAAATCTATCCATTGAATTCTTAATTTCTATTATTTTATTTTCCAGTTTTCAATTTTGATTAGTTTTTTCAAATCTATGTCCTTAAGTATATTCTAGTTTTATGCCAAGTTCTATCTTTAATTATCCCCTTTAATTTTGTAAGCATAGTTGTTTTAAGGATTATAACCAATAACTCCAATCTCTGGAACCTATATGGGACAATTTCTAGTGTCTATTGTTTCTAGTGGTTTTTGTTCATGTTGCCATAGTTCTTCCTGTGTCTGGTTACTTTTGATTATGTGCCAGAAAATGTATTCTCTAAGTTTCTGGTGGAACTAATTTGAGGTTTAGGATGATTTCATTTCCTTCAGGGAAGATTTACTTTTGTTTTTTACAGTTGCCTGAAGGCACAAGCAATCCAGGATCATCACCCTAATTCAATTTCAGCAGTGAGATGTTTTGAAGCTCGGCTGCAGCCCTTTAGAAAGCGAGTCTGTTTCCAGTCCTCAATCCTTTTGGGTGCCGACCCAAAGTTTGGTATAAGAGATCATGGACTTCAGATTTTCACCCCCAGGTCTGTGAGGCTAAACCACTCACTTCTCATCTTCTTCTTCTGAAAATGAGACGTACCACTGGTAGGAAAGTGGTACCTGTGCCTAATTTAACCCTGGATTTCTGTCTTCTCCTGGTTCTTGTCTGCTAATTCTTTATTACCTTGTTTGTTCCCTGATGTTGATGACTTCATGTAAATGCTTGTCATATTTTTTTCAGTTTTTCAAGTTATCCTTAGAAAGAGGGTTGAATCCAGTATTAACACAAGTGGAAATTCAATTTATACTTTTATTTTTATTTTTCCCCCTTCTGGGTTCATTTTCTTGTTTTAAATTTTTTTAACCTTTTAAAAATTGCTTAATGAAATCTCCTAATACATGCATATAAAGCTATACATTTTCACATGATACTATTTTGTCCATAACCTACAAGAGTCAATAATCAGTTTCTCTCACTGTCATCTATTTCCAAATAGTATGTAATCTCCATTTTGATTTCTTTTTTAATCTGAGGAATTAAGATCAGGAAGATAGAAAGGTGTTTTTATTTACTTGTAGTTGGAGTTTTATTTTTGGTTTTGAAAGAGAGCACTTTTGTTATTAATTTATAATGTTATTACATTATGGTCAGAGTGCATAGGTTCTGCATTTTAGAATTATTAAAATGTCTTTGATGGTACAGTATTTTCTGAATGTCCCATATGTATTTTTGAAAAATATGTATTCTGTTTGTTAATTTATTAGTTTTGTTATATAAATCCTCTATAGCCTTAGTTATTTTTGTCTACTTGATTGGTTAAATTTTGAGAGTTATGTTCAAGTATCGCCAAAAAATGAATTTGTCAAATTTTCTTGTATTTCCAACAGTTTTTGTTTTATATTTTGAAGGTCTGTTGTTAGGTTCATAAAGGTTCATGACTATTATATATTCTTGATGGAAACACCATTTATAAATGTGAAACATTAAATTGCTTTTGATTTAATTTGTTTGATTTTATACTGTTACTCCTACTTTGTCTTTAAGCATTTGTTTGAGATATCTCTATTCATTCCTCTAATGTCAATCAGTGTGAGTTATTTTGATTTAGAAGTAGCTCTCATAAATAACATGTAGCTGGATTTGTTTCTTACCCAATAAGAGATTCTTTAAATAGCAAATGTCATTTTTATCATTCGAATGAAAGTTTAAAAATAAATAAGTAAATGAAATGAAAACACAATGGATAAATTCATAAAAGAGGAATTATAAATAGCTCTTAAACATATACACAAATGTTCAACTTTACTTATAATAAAAGCAAGACAAATCAAAACTATGTTAGAAACAATATTTCATCCATAACATTGGCAAAGATCAAAAGTTTGATACCACTATGTAGTTGAGGGGGCCAGGTCTGCTGTCTCATTCATGGTTCAAGGGAGTACAAATTGCTACAAAGCTTTCAAAAAGTAAGGTGTACTTAACCTACTTCTAGGGATTTATTTCACAAATATGCGTGCATATATGCAAAGTCATGAATATACAAGGATATTTACTGCAGCACTGTTTGCAGAGATAAATGCAATATTGGAAACAAATGAACACCCATCAGCAGGGAACTAATGAGATAAATCATCGTTAATCCATGCATTGGAATCATTTGCAGCCTTAAAAAACAATGATACCAAAAGTTTAGTGGTTACCAGAGGGTAAGGGGGGTGGGGGGGGTTGGAGATGAGGGTAAAGGGGATCAAATATATGGTGGTGGAAGGAGAACTGACTCTGGGTGGTGAACACACAATGTGATTTATAGATGATGTGTTACAGAATTGTACACCTGAAATCTATGTAACTTTACTAACAATTGTCACCCCAATAAACTTTAACTAAAAAAAACACAATGATACAACCCTATATGTACTGATATGCAACAATTGCCAAGATAAATAAAAAGAGCAAGATGCAGAACAGTGTTAGGGTAGGCTATCATGTAATTACGCCAGTCATTGCAAATGCACAGAATATCTATGGAGAGATATACAAGATACTTATAAGAGTATCTACCTCAAGGACAAAGGTGGCAGGGACACTAAGAACTTCACAGCATGTTCATGCCTCTGAGTTATGTAATATGTATATGTAATATCCACTTCTTTTCAACTAGCCTGTCCAAAAGTCACATAGCAAGGACATTTTCTTTTGAACTTTCTGAAAATTTGTTTCCCAAAGTGATGTCTGGCTGTCCATTAACTTGGTCATCAGAGCCAAGAACTTTAGTGAGAGCAATAATAATATATTAAAATAATTAAATCTTCACATACATATATATAGCACCTTACTCTTTCTTTCTTTCTTTCTTTCTTTCTTTCTTTCTTTCTTTCTTTCTTTCTTTCTTTCTTTCTTTTCTTTCTTTTCCATTTTTTTGGGGTGGGAGGATATCCAGAAAGAAGTATGTTGTGGGAAATGTATAATTAAAGATATCCATGAATTAAGTACAAGGAAAACTAGTGTGCAAAAAAATTGGTTTGAGATGTGAGAGTAGGTAAAACTGATCTGATTATTTTAATTAACTCATATTTTGTGATTTTGAAAATTAAAATAAACGAAAAATTTCCAAAGCTCCTGAAAGTGGAAAATTTATGTTTGCATTGCTTTCAAAAGAATTAAACTGTACAGAAAAACATCCCCAAAGTACAAATCACCTATAATCTGACCACTTGAAAAATGTATATAAAGTAACAAAATGAAAGACCCTGCTTTGCTTCCCCAATTACATTCCCTCAAAATGAAGCACTGTTCATATTTTAGTGCATATTCTTCCAGACCTTGTCCTATATTCATATAAACATTTTTTTTACTGTAGGTGAAAAATATTATATTGATACTTCAATGTGAATTCCTTTAAATATTACAAAGACTCAGGTTTTTTGTTTTTGTTTTTCAAATATGCTTATTAAACATTTCTTTTTCTTCCATGAAGTCTTTAGTCATATCATTTGATTTTTTTATTTTATTGGATTGTTTGTCTTTTCTTATTGTTTTGCTGGTGTTCTTTTTCTATTTAGGGAGATTAACCTTTACTACATACCGGGGGTGCCAAAAAAATGTGTACATACACATGACTTGTATTCATCTTTTGTTATCGGTATATATTGAGTTTTAGAATTTTACTTTTCGTTTCTTAAAATGTGCATACATTTTTTGGCACCCTCTCTATATTATAAGTATTTTCTCCTGTTGGCATGTTCCCTATATCTTGACTGTATTTAGGGTATCTTTTGGAAATTCCTGCATGGTTCGATCTGGCATTTTTTTTCTTTTATAACTTCTGAGTTTCCTATCTTGCTTGCACTGCTCCAAGATTACAGGGGGAAATAAATCTCTTATATTTTTACCTTACATTTGATAGTTTCAATTTTCACATGCTACATTTTTTTTTCAGTTAGCAATTCAATCCATCTGGACTTAATTTTTGGTTTTGGTATGACCTAGAATCTTAACATATATTCTACTTATTCCAACATTATTTATTAAATAATAGCTCAAGAGATTGCTGGGTAGCGACATTCCCTATATGGGAACAGCGTTCTTTAAATTACAGGACTTAGTTGATTTTCCATTTCATTCCAGGGTATTCGTTTGGTGCTATCAGCTTTCAGGAGCTGGCTCTGGGTAATCCTCTGATACTGCAATGAGCAGCTGGAGCTCAGAGTCACAGTTTACCCAAGGGTGACCCTCCATCTTCACTGGGGGCCGGTAGGAGATGGGAAGAATGGACCCTTCCCCCACATCTCACTCTGTGTCTTTGGTGTTCACAAGACCAACATCGCAGAAAGCATATGTTCCTTTAGAAAAAGGTTAGGACATTTCCAGAGGGGAATCACTCACTACATAGGAGAACTGAACATGTTAAATCTCACTTCTCCCTCGGGCGGCATGAGGGTAGGCAGCTGGTAGCCTAGACCTTGATGACCCTGTACTTCAGAGGCTTCTCCAGCAGCCCTCTAACTGGGTTCTCCAGCACTGTGCTTAGTTCATTGTCCCTCTTGCATCCTCTTCTTCAGGCCTCAAAGGGGAGAAACTCCACCTTCCTTTCCTTAGGAAAACGCCACCTTTACCCACAAGGACCCTGGTTTCTTTTCTTCAAATAAGGTTTTGAGTCCTAGTTTGGTAGTCTCGTCCAATTCCAAGGTCCCACAGGTGTGGGGGAGTGGGATATCCAGCTCCTGGGAGATGGTGAAAGAAGAATCTCTAGCTCCTGTTTTATTGACAGTATTTGTACCCATAATCATGGTGGCAAGGTTGCTGGTTTGGTTCCTCTCCTGGTTGATCTGTAAAAGTAAGCATCTCAACCCAGATAAATTACTTTTCTTCCCCTTTAGACTACACAACCTAAACCCATGCTGAAGCAAAAATATTTCTTCCCAACATTAACAGAATCAGTAAGTTAATCGATTATTTTGCTAAAGAACAAAGCAGCTGGTTTCTCTCTTGAGTACACTCTCTGATACCCAGGGAAAGGCACCTGCCTTCATTAAACTCTTTCATGTCAACAATTATCCTCTGATTTGGGATGGGATGGGATGGGATGGGATGGCCAATTCTTCCACACAAAGCTTCCCCAGAGGTTTGAAATACTATATACGTTTTTTCTTCAATTCTAGTAAGTATTTGGATCTATTTCTGTACTCTCCATCCCAGAGGTCAAAAATCCAAATAGCTTTAAATCAAACAGACCAGGACAGACCCCAGATTAGGGGAGGGGTCGGAATTGGGGTAAATTGAAGGATACGGCCTCAGGATAGCCACCACCCAACTCCGGCAAACTACTGGTGTTGCTAGAGCTTTGGATTTTTTGAAGAGACTCCCAAACTCAGAATTTTTATGAGACAACAGCTGAACATCTTTTTAAAAATTAATCAGGTCAAATAAAATCTGTGTGTGCTAATTTTCAGCCTCTGTTTTATTATGTTCCACTTTTCTCTCTGCCTGTTCCTGCGCCAGTACGATCCTGTTTGAAATACTGTTTTTTCTAGGCTGAACTGTGTGCCCCCAAAATTTATATGTTGAAGTCCTAACAGCCAGTGCCTCAGAATGTGACTGTATTTGGAGATAGGGTCTTTAAAGAGGTAAATAAGGTAAAATGAGGTCACGTGGGCCCTGAACCAATATGAGTGGCCTCCTCGTAAGAAGAGATTTGGACATAAGCATACTCACAGAGAAGACCAATGAAGACACCTGAGGAGCACAGCCATCTACATGCCAAGGAGAGAGATCTTAGAAGAAACCAATCCTGCTGACACCAGGATCTCAGACTTCCAGCCTCCAGAATGGCGAGAAAATAAATTTCTGTTGTTTAAGCCACCCAGTCTGTGGTACTTGGTTATGGCAGCCCTCACAAATGAATACACTGCCTCTTCACAGAAAGATTTACTCTTCACAGCAATCTGTTTCAATACCACAGCCTCCCTGAATAGTTAAGAGGTCGTTCTTCTTCTTCACATAAGAAAAATGAAGTTCAGGTAAAGCACAGTAAGGGGCAGAGACAGACTTTAAACCCAGGACTTCAGGTGCTGAGTTTAATGCCCTTTCCATTAGGTTTGAGGTAAGAAGGGAAGGACTAGGAAGTCTGAGCATTCTTACTGCAGAAACGGGAAGTCAAGAGCAGCGCACTATTACCCTGATAACCAGCGGCTGGGTGATGGTCCATAAGAAGGTAGAACCTCTTGCCTGGCCCTGCATAGTGACACCTGCCTGGAACGAACAACACTCTCCAGCCCCAGTGATGAGCATCTCTGGGAGGGTGGGGGAGAGTTGGCTCACTGTTATCCCAACCAGGGCTGCCACGCTAAGGTCTCTAAGGACAACTTCAAGGGCATGTGCTGGCCTTCTGAATCTGATAGACTCTTGTTTGGAATTCCATTTTGTATCAGAATGTTATCCTCAGTAAATTTAGGGATACCTGATGCTGTATAACAAAAAATTTGTCTGGTCTTTGTCCTAGGTTCTTAAGATGGAGCTTCTAACTCCTAAAATTTCCCAAGTGATGGGAGTGTCTTTGTTATTCATGGTGGATCCCTAGACAGTTTCAGAGTGGGGGCTGGTCATGCTGGAAAGACTGGTCACATGATTAGAGGGGTGGGGCTTCCAGCCAGGTGATTTCAGCCCAACTTCTGGGAAGGGGAGGGAGGCAAGAGATTGCGTTCAGTCACGTGGCCAATGCGTCTATCAATCCTGCCTATGTAATAAAACTCCAGTAAAAACTCCGGACAGCAAAGCTCAGCCGAGTTTCCTATTTGGTGACTACATCAATATGTTGGGGAGATGATGCATCCTGATTCCATGGGGAGAGGACATGGAAGCTCCATGATCAAGCCTCTCCTAGCCCTCATCCTATAGGTCCCTTCTCTTGGCTTGTCCTGATTCAGATACTTTATAATAAAATTGTAATTGTAAATATAGAGCTTTCTTGAGTTCTGTAAGTCATTCTAGTGAATCATCGAGCCTGAGGGGGTTGTGGGAACCCTGATTTTGTAGTCAGTTGGTCAAAAGTACAGGTGGCCTGGGAAGCCCCAAACTGGATCAGAAGCAAGGGCAGGCTTACTGCAGACTGTGCTCTTAACCTGTGTCTTCACTAACTCTCAGTGGTCAGTGTGAGAACGGCAGTGTTACCCTTACCGTTTCCTTTCCCTGCGGTTAGGTCTCATTTTGAGGGATTACATCACACCCAATAAATGTAAGGCTCCCAACCTGGTCCTCAGCTGCTGTTGGCCTGTGCTGCCATTACCTGAAACAGCCTCACTTCCGCCTGGCTTCTCCTGTACCCCTATTCCGACAAAGGGCTCTCACTTTCTTCTCTCTCTCTCCCTCCTTCCCTCCTTCTCTCTCTCCCACATCCTTCTTGGGTTCCCGGGAGCACCTGGCTCTTTCAGAACTGAGGGCAAGGATAACACTGAGGTCATTTCAGGCCTATCTGCCTACATATCTCAGATGTCCCCATAGAGGGCATGAAAGAAACTCTGGGACTTACCTTCCAGGCAGCAGGAATAGGTATTTTCCGTTCTCAGATTCTCAAAATAATTGGTAGAGGAGAAGTGCAGGATACATGCTCTGACGTCAGGGACACGTATCAGCCTAGAAAGAGGAGGAAGAAGGGAAGGGAGGAGGAGAAAGAATGAACATTTGAGGGTTTGCTATGTACCAGGCACTGTTCTGAGCACTTTCTTAATATTAATTCATTTGATTTCTGCATCAACTTTAAAAGTTAGTAACATCTTAGAAAACAGAAGGACAGAGATTAAATGTAATTGCCCAAGTCAGATAGCTGGTAAAGTCAGAGCCAGAATTCAGGAACTGGGAGCCCCAGTGCTTATGGATGCTCCAGAACGACTTCCTCTTGCTAGACCTGAGTCATGCCTCCCCGTCTACTACTTAAGGTAACTCTTCCACTCTTCAGGACAGGAAATTCTGGCTCTCAGTAATCAAACATTTTTTGTAAACATTTCATTATATAGCTGAAATTCAATTTTTACAAAGCAAATCATTGACTACTTTGCTCTCTGCTATGTCAGCCTCTCCCTAAAGGGAATGAGATGAAACACGTTAACTACTGCTTCCTTCATGAGGGAAAGGCCACTCAATTAAAAGGGAGCATCTGGAGGTGTTGTTATACTTTGACACTTGAATGGGGCTCCCTATCTGAAACCAAAGAATTTATTGAAACAAGATGGAGCATGTTACAGTGATAAGAGTGTGGGTTTTATTAAAATGCTCACAATGTTCCAGTAAGAAGAAACAAAAACAAGTTACAAAACCATTTCAACAGTTGATCTCTTTCTCCCCACCCCCTCAAATGTTTACAATATTAAAGAACATAGGCTATACAGATATACAGTCACACAGACATAGATTCCAGTCCTTGCTTTGTTACTTCTGAGCTATGAGACATTGGGCACATTATATAACCTCTTGAATAAGCCTCCGTTGTCAACTATTAAATAAGAATAATTGTCCAAGTCATACGAGGTCGGACAATTAAGTTCGTGAACTTGTTGCAACAATGTTGCTAATCTTTTTTTGATATCATAAGGATTATTCATTATGAATTTGTACCAACTGGACAAACAGTTAACCAAGTTAATTATTGGAAGCGCTGAAAAGGCTGTGTGAAAAACACAACCTGAACTTTTTGCCAATAATTTATGGCTCTTGCATCACGACAATGCACCAGCTCACATGGCACTGGCTGTGAGGGAATTTTTGGCCAGTAAACAAATTACTGTATTGGAACACACTCCCTACTCACCTGATCTGGCCCCCAATGACTTCTTTCTTTACCCAAAAAGAAAGGAAAACATTTTGAAGACATTCAGGACATCAGGGGAATATGACGACAGTTCTGATGGCCATTCCAGAAAAAGAGTTCCAAAATTGCTTTGAAGGGTGGACGAGGCACTGGTATCAGTGCATAGCTTCCCAAGGGGAGTACTTCAGAAGTGACCATAATGATATTCAGCAATGAGGTATGTAGCACTTTTTCTAGGATGAGTTTGTGAACTTAATTGTCCGACCTCGTATATGTAGTAAAACGAATAATTTGTATTAGACTTTTGCTATGACAAACTGCCCAAATACTTAGCATGACAAACTGCCCAAATACTTAGCAACTTCAAACAACAATCATTTTATTATGAGTGTGAATTCTGTGAGTCGAGAATTTGGAATGGGCACAGTACGGTAACTAGTTTCTGTTCTACAGTGTCTGGGACCTCAGCTAGGAAGACTCAGAAGCTAGAAGAATTGGAAAGCACCTGATGACTCCGAGATAAGGACTGTTGTCCAAAGTGTCTCCACATGGCTTCTCCTTGTGGCTTGGCTTCCTCATAGCCTGGCAGCCTCAGAGTAGTAGGACTTACCACATAGTAGCTCAGGGCTTCAAGTATAAATGTTCCAAAGAATAAGGCAGAAGCTGCATGATCTTTTTTGACCCAGCTTCAAAGTGATGTAGCATCACTTCTGCTATACAATTTGGTCAAAGCAGTCACACGCTTTCCCAGATTCAAGGGGAGGAAAATCAGACTCCGTTTCCTAAATCAGACTCTGTTTGCAGCTACCTTTGGAAAAAACAATCTCCCACATTAGCCATCAGGGAAATGCAATGTAAAACACAATGAGATAACATGAATACAATTACAAAGACAAACGAATAAAATTAGAAACACTAAAATTACAAATACCCAAATGTTGTTCCGCTTCAACTGGAACCTTCACACACTGCTGATAAAGTGTCAACGGCTACAAGTACTATGAAAATCTAGTCATATTTACAAAAGCTGGACCGTGCCTACCCTGTGACACTGTAATTCCACTCCTACACAAATCTAACAGAAATGTGTACGTATGCTCACCAAAAGATGCATATAAGAATGTTCTTAGCAGTTCTACTTGTAATAGTCCGTAAATAAAAAGCATTCAAATATGCCTGACAGTAGAATAAATAAATGATAATATATTCATACAATGGAATTACATACAGTATGAGAATGACCTGTAACTACACACGAGTGACTCTCATTAGCATAATGTTGACTGAAAGAAAAACCCAAAACACAACATACTGCATGATTCCATTTACATAAAGTTTGAAAACAAATGAACATCATGTATGGTGCTAGAGGAAGGCAGTGATCAGCAATTAGGGGAGCACAGGGGGCTTCTGGGGTTCTGATCATACCTGTTTATTGTTCCGAGTGCTGGTTTCATGGCTCTGCACACTTCCTAAAAATTCATCAGATTATACACTTATGATTTGTACACCTTTATATATGCTATATAGCAATTAAAATGTAATTAAAAAATAAAGAGGATGTCAGTAAAATGGTGGAGTAGGCAGCTTCAAATGCCCGTGCCTTCACAGAAACACCAGGGGGGAAAAAACCCTGAAATTGTCAGAACCAACTTTGTCAGAACTTGGAAAAACCATCCAAAGTTCACAGCAACCAAGCAAATGCTGAATCAAGAAAAAGGCAACTTAAAAACAGTAGGAAAGCTTTGTGGCACTTTCACTTGTCGTTGTCCTATCCCCTTTCCCAGCTGGGTGGCACTGCTGAAGACAGCAGCCAGTATGGGCCCCTGGCCCCTGGTTCTGGAGGGTGCAGTGTAGACTTTTTTCACAGACTATTTGTTCTAACCTGTCTGGGAGCTGCCTGAAGGACTGACAGCAAGGTGCTAGTCTCTGTTTCGCTTATCTCAGAACCAGACCAGGGCAGACAAATGGCAGGCATTGCTCAAAAACACTGCAAGGCAAAACTGCAGGATACAAAATCAACACACAAAAATCAGTTGTATGTATAGAAATACATACACCAGGAATGAACAGCCCACAAAGAAAACAATTCCATTTACAATAGCATCACAATAAATAAAATAATTAGGAATAAATTAAATCAAGGAGATCTAAGACTTGTACACTGAAAACTATAAAACATGACTGAAAACAACCTAAATAAATAGAACAATATGCCATATTCATGGATTGGAAGACAATATTGTTAAGGTGACAATACTACCCAAATCTATATTTAAATTCAATGTAATCCCTATCAAAATTCAAATGGCATTTTTTGCAAAAATGGCAAAATCTATCCTAAAATTCATACAGCATTTCAAGGGACTCAGAATGGCCAAACAATCTTAAAAAAGAACAGAGTCAAGAGACTCACACTTCCTGGTTTCAAAACTTACTACACAGCTACAGTAATAACAACAGAGTGGTACTGGCACAGGATAGAAATCTGGACCAATGGAGTAGAATTGAGAGCCCAGAAATAAACCCTCACATTTTTGATCAATTGATTTTCCACAAGGATGCCAAAACCATTGAATGAGGGAAAGAACGGTCTCTTCAACAAATGATGCTGGGAAAACTGGGTATCCTAATGCAAAAGAATGAATGGGGACTCTATCTTAAACCATACACAAAAATAACCTCAAACTGGATCAAAGATTTACATTTACGATCTAAAACTATAAAACTCTTAGAAGAAAATGGGAAAATTTACATGACTGTAGATTTGGCAATGGTTTTTAAAATATGATACCAAAAGCAGACAACAAAAACAAATAAATTGAACTTCATAAAAATTAAAAACTTTGTGCATGAACAGGCACTAACTATCAAGAGGGTGAAAAAAACAATTTACAGATTTGGAGAAAATATTTGCAAATCATATATTTGGTATGAGTTTAATATCCAGAATATATAAAGAAATACTACAACTCAAAAATAAAGACAAACAACTAACTGCTTGTTTTAAAAATAGGCAAAGGACTTGACGACGTTTCTCCGAAAAAGATATACAAATGGACAATAAGCACAAGAAACAATATTCAACATCTTTTTTCATGAAGGGAATGAATTCAAAACCACAGTGAGATATTACTTCATACCCTCTAAGATATCTTTAATTTAAAAAACAAACAAACAAACAAACAAAACCAAAATAAGTGTTGGCAAGGATGTAAAGAAAATTATAACCCTCGTACATCACTGGTGGTAATGCCCAATGGTGCAGCTGCTGTAGAAAACACTTTGCTGTTTCCTCACATAGTTAACCAAAGAATTAACATGTGATCTAGCAATTCCACCTTTAGGTATATACCCCAAATAATTCAAAACAGGGACTCAAACAGATATTTGACATCAATGTCCACAGCAGTATTACTCACAATAGCGAAGGGCAGAAACTACTCAGGTGTCTGTCAACAGAAGAACAGATAAACCAAGCTGGTATATACTATACGTACGTACAATGGAATATTATTCAGCCATAAAAAGAAATGAAGTTCTAATACATGCTGTAACATTAGCATGAAAACATTATGCTAGGTGAAATAGCCAGACATAAAGGGACAAATATTGTATTATTCCACTTGTACAAAATGTCTAGAGTAGGCAAATTCATAGAAAAGATTAGAGTTTACTAGAGGATGGGAAGTGGGGGGTGGGGAGTTATTGCTTAATGGGTACAGAGTTTCTGTTTGGGGTGATGAAATATTTGGAAGTAGGTAGTGATAATGATTGTGTAACACTGTAAATGCAATGCCACTGAATTGTACACTTAAAATGGTTAAAATGGCAAATTTTATGAAAGAAGGAAGGAAAGAAGGGAGGGGGGAAGGAGGGAGGAAGGAAGGAAGGAAAGAAGTGAAGGAGGAGGGAGGGAGGGAGGGAGGGAGGGAGGGAGGGAAATAGGGAGAGAAGGAGACCAAGACCAGCCCGGGGCTGAAGGAGGCAGGAGTTAGGTGGGGAATCAGGTACGCATTCCATTAAGCCAAGCTGGAGTCTATGCCCATACTCATACCTGTGCACATAATTTGTACCCACAAGATTCCTCACTCTAGAAGTTTGTTACATAGTAGAGGGTTGGCTGGACCCCTGATGAAGTATACTCAGTAGAGCAAATGAAAGGTCAAGAATAAAACCAAAGGACCCACCTCCATTTCCAAACGTAAAATACGCGGATGTGCCATAAACAATAATTGAATAATGATGTTGGAAACCCCATTTGACAACTGGCAGAGGTTTTTATTTGGACATATACTGTCTATTTCATCATTCTTAATGAGGGGAAATGTATAGGAACATATTATATGGAGAAAACACGAAAATATCATTTACAAATTATTTAATTATTACTTTATGAACTGTTAGGATCATAAACTCTTGATCACATGATTAATTCACTGTCATATTTGTCAATCTCTTAGTATTCTTGCCTCTTTTTTGGCTTCTTATTCCATCCTTCCTTCAACCCAGGTCTTCGCATTGACTTCTGAAGTCAGCAACTGCTACAAAGTACTAGGAAACAGGGTGGTACATGTGTTCAATAATTCACTCAATAACTTTGGACGATTCATCTAGCCCCTCTGACACTTGTTTTTCTTGTCTGAAAAATAGAGATAATACTGAAGGGTTTTTTTTTGTAAGAACGTGTGTGTGTGCATATACATGCACATGTGTCAATACTGAAAGTAATACCTGAATAATAGAAACTTATTAAATCACAGCTACTATTTGTTTCGCTTGAGCATCCACTGTAGGGAGAGAATTACACTTATGCACATATTAATAAAATGTCTACCTCTTCCAGTAACTACAATTTCTCTTCTGAAATATATTATGATGAGATCCTCAATGTCAAAGAACTCATCTGTTAATACCACAGCCCATAAGGAAAGTCATTTGTACAGGATAGAGATGAATTATAGAAAAAGAAATTTATCTCCAGGGATTTGAACCTTTTCTCATCTGGTAGAGGCAAGAGAGAAATCTGATAAGAGAAATCAGTGATGTTTATCTCAGCTATTGTCTCAGGTATGATTGCTGAGATACCTGGTCTTTCCCCAAGCCCATGGATTTTGAGTCCGTTTCCTAACAAGAGAAATGTGTCTTAAAATTTATATCCCACTGGCTATGAGCATTCAGATTTGAGATGTTTGGTTTCAATTAAACAGTCTTTCCAATTCTAAATCTACCACGCACTCTAATAATTTTCTTGATGATTTGCACCCCAAGACTGATAATGTCATTGTCACATTTATCAATAGCTGATCTCACTTGGGAACTCCATTCCTAGGTATATACCTGTGATGGGTTGAACTGTGTGCTCCCCAAATTCATATGCTGAAGTCCTGGCCCTCAGTACCTCATATTGTGACCTTATTTGGGAATAGGGTTATTGCAGATGCAATTAGTTAAGATGAGGTCATACTGGAGTAGGGTGGTCCCCTATTCCAATATGACTTGTTCTTATGAAAACGAGAACATTTGGACACAGATATGCACACAGGGAGAAGGCCTTATGAATATGAAAGCAGAAATCAGGGCGATGCATGTACAAGCCAAGGAATTCCAGATGGCCAGCAAACCACCAGAAGTTAGGAAAGAGGCATGGAACAGATTCTCCCTCACAGCTCTCAGAAGGAGCAAACCTTGCCGACACCTTGATCTGCTAGCCTCCAGAACTGTGAGACAACACCACCCAATTCGTAGTACTTTGTTACTGCAGCTCCAGCAAATACAATATCCAAAGGAAGCGCAAACAGGCACTCAAACACATTCACAACAGTGCCGTTCACAACAGACCAAAGGGAGAATCCACCCAAATGTGAATCAGTGGATGAGTAGAAAACCAGATTGTGGTAAATACACACAACAGAATATTACCCAGTCATACTCTTCATATTGCATTCTATACAATGGAATATTATTCAGCCGTAAAAAGGAATGAAGTACTGATAGATGAAACTTGAAAATATTACTCTAAGCGCAAGAAGCCAGACACAAAATATCACATACTGTATGATTCCATTTATATGAAATATCCAGAATAGGTAAATCCATAGAAACAGAAAATAGAAAGTGGGGGCAGGGAGTAGGGGGGCTGGGGTATCCTTTTAGATTGATGAAAATGTTTTGGAACTAGACAAAGGTGGTGATTGCACAACACTGTGAATGTACTAAAATGTTCACTTTAAAATGGTTAATTTTTTTATGTCAATTTCACCTCAGTTTCTAAAAAACATGCTATTGCTATTTTTAAAGAGCACAGGTCTGAAGTATACAATTCGATGGGTTTTAACTAGTGCATTACCTATATAAACAACACTCCCAATACACATTACCATCACTCCAGAAAGTTATTTTGTGCCCCTTTTCTTACTATACTATTAAGTCCCCGAGGAAATCACTCTTCTGATTGTAATCCCCATAGATTAGTTTCCTCTGTTCTTGAACTCCATATAAGTAGAATTATACTGTATATATATATATATATATATATATATATATATATATATATATATATATATATATATATACATACACATACACATACATATACATATATATTTGTGTCTGGCTTCTTTCACTCAACATAATGTTTTTGAGATTCATCTATGTTGTTGCAATTTTATTTTTTTACGGTATCTTTATCTGGTTTTGGTATCAGGGTAATGTTGGCCTCCTAAAATGAGTTTGGAGTTTTCTTTCCTCTTCAATTTTTTGGAAGAGTTTGTTGAGGATACACATGAAATCTTTGAATGTTTGGTAGAATTCACCAGTGAAGCTGTGTGTGGCCCTGGACTTTCGTTTGTTGGGAGGTTTTTGATTACTGATTCAATCTCTTTGCTAACAGTCTATTCAGATTTTTTCCTCATCAAGTCTTAGAAGATTATGTTTCTAGGAATTTAACTATTTCTTTTATGTTGTCCATTCTATTGGCATATAATTGCTCATAGCAGTCTCTTATGATCTTTTGTTTTTCTGTATCAGTTGTAACCTCTTTCATTTCTGATTTTACTTATTTGAACTCTCTTTTTTTCTTGGTGACTCTAAGTTTAATTTTGTGTCTTTTCAAAGAACCAATTCTTAGTTACATTGATCTTTTCTATTGTCTTTTTAGTATTTATTTCCACTCTGATCTTTATTATTTCCTTCCTTCTAACTTTGGGCTTCATTTGTTCTTGTTCTAGTTATTTTAGGTGTAAAGCTAGAGATTTTTCTTGTTTCTTGAGGTAGGCCTGCATTGCTATGATCTTCCCTCTTAGAATAGCTTTGGCTGCATCCCATACAGTTTGGTATGTTGCACTTCTGTTTTGTCTCTAGATATGGTTTGATTTCTCCTTTGATTTCTTTGATGACGTATTGGTTGTTCAGTGGCATATTGTTTTCTAGTTTCATACTATTGTGGTGGGAAAATAGGCTTGATATTATTTCAATCTTAAGATTTATAGACTTGTTTGGTGGTATAACGTGTAACCTATCCTGGAGAATGTTCCATGTGCACTTGAGAAAAATGTGTAGTCTGTTCCTTTTGGGTAGAATGTTTTGTATATATCCATTAAGAGCATATGGTCTAATGTGTCATTTAAAGATTTATGATTCCTTACTAATTTCAGTGATTCCTTATTAATTTTGTCTGAATGACCTATCTATTGATCTAAGTGGTGTGCTATTGTATTGGTGTCAATTTCTCCCTTTTGGTCTGCCAACATTTACTATATGTTTTTGGTGATCCTATGTTGGGTGCATATATAAATCTTACATCTTCTTGCTGGATTGATCCCTTTATCATTATGTAATGCCTCTCTCTTTTATTATAGTCTTACTTTTAAAGTCGATTTTGCCTGATATGAGAGTATAGCTACACCAGCTTCGTTTTTATTTCTATTTGCATGGAATATCTTTCTCCATCCCTTCACTTTCAGTCTCTGTGTGTCCTTATTTCTGAAGTGAGTTTCTTCTAGGCAGCAAGTCTTGGCTGTTTTTGGAGTTCCTCTCTGTTCCTTTCTTCTTTCTTTCTTCCTTTACATTTTCTTATGTGTATTTACTATATAGGCTTTTTTGCTTTGTGGTTGCCATGAGGTTCATGTATAACATCCTATGTATATAACAACCTATTTTAAGTTGAAAGCAACTTAAATTTGAACACATTCCAACACTATATTTTTACTCCCATTTCAGTTTAATGTCACACTTCACATAACTTATTTTATGTATCTTTTAACTAGTTATTGTAGTTTTATTTAGTTTTGTCTTTTGACCTTCATATTAGCTTTATAAGTGATTAATCCACTACCTATACCTTTTACAGTGAGATTTTTTACTTTTGTGCTTTCTTGTTATTAATTAGTGCCGTTTCTTTTCCACTTAAAAGATGTCCCTTTAACATTTTTTGTAAGGCCAACTTTTTTTTTTTAAGGCTGTAGTTTGTTTCTTTTGATTGCCGAGTAGTATTATAAACCAATTTATCTGATCTCCTGTTGAGAGGTATTTTGGCTGTTTCCAATGTTTTTATTATGAATACAGCTGCAATAAATATTTTTGTTGGACATATTATTTCATTAGTGGGGAGGATAGAATACCTAGGAGTGGAATTGCTGAGTCATAGGCAAATATGTTAATTTGTACAAAGTTCTGGTGTTAGATAGTAGTTGCAACATTTTACACCCAACCACCAGTCACTGTGAAAGCCTCACATGTTGCACAGTCTCTCCAACATTTGGTCTTGGCTGCCTTTTTAATTATTCTAGTGTAATTTCATTGTGGTTTTAATTCGCATATGCATCATGAAATAGTATTATCTTTTTAAAAGTCAAATTTACTTACATACAATAAAACACCCATCTTAAGTGTAGAATTTGATGAGTTTGGACAAAAATACAATCATATACCTACCACCACGAGGATAGAGTATTTCCAATGCATCTCTTTACAGTCAATCCCCTCCCTCATCTTATAGTCCCTGGCAATCACTGGTATACTTTGTTACTAGTTTATCTTTTCTATAATGTTATATAAATGAAATTATATAAAGTATGTAGTTGTTTCTGGCTTCTTTCACTTAGCATAACGCTCTTGAGATTCATCCATGTTGTTGCATGTACCAGTTTATTCCTTTTTTATACTTAAGTGGTCTTGAACAGATATATCACAATTTGTTTATTCATTCATTAGTTGTTGGATATTTATATTGTTTCCAAGTTTTTGCTGTTATGAATAAAGCTTCTGTGAACATTTGCATGCAGGAGTAAATTGCTGGGTCATATTTAAGAGTGTTTTTTTTATAAGAAATTGCTAAGCTGTTTTCCAATGTACCATTTTGCATTCCCACCAGTAATGTATGTGGCCCATTTACTCCCCATTTAGACATCTGGTATTTTCAGTTTTCTCTATTTGAGCTATTCTATTGTATGAATGGTGTCTCGTAGTTTTTCTTTTCCATTTTGTTTTTGTTTTGTGGTTGTTTTGCTTTTTAGTATGTTTTTCCCCTTCAAACCCTTGTGTTAAAGGCTGGCTTTCAATAAATCAGTGAGGGAGCAGCTCTGTTACATAGCAACCCTGACCCAGGAGCAGTACTTCTGAGTGGTTCAGCACCAGGCTCCCCAAGAAATGTACATTGTGTGACGTGGGGGGGGGGGGGGGGCCTTTCCAGCTATGCCGTTTCTCCGGAGGGGCTGTGCTCAGTGCTCAGTCCAGCACACTCCTGCACCACCTGGGCAGCAGGTAGCCACCTGCCTGCAGGGCCAGTGGGGTAGCAGCAAACCAAGGCTCAGCCACTCTGCCCTATCATTCTGCCTTCGTGGGATTTGGACTTAGAGGTTCAGTCATAATCTCACAGATGGTAGCTTCACCCACTGGCTCCTTAGCCAAGCATATACACCAAATGTCTGAATCTGTTTCATTATTGTTTTAATTGCCTGCAGCTTTCATTGTTCTAAAGTTGACAAAAGGTCAAATCCAATGGGCCTGAATCGATCCCTTGACATCAATGAGGGCACAAACCCTTATGGAGGACCTAGGAGGCAAAGGAGGGTGGTTTGAGAGGCTGGATCACACTCTCTAGTGGCAGGAAATGGAGCTCCCTCAGCCTCATCTCTCTGAAAACCATCAACGTTGCTAAGTCTCAAAGTAGTTGGGTGATTCAAACAGCAGACAGAGGTGAGCCTTACTCCTAAGGGACAAATGCAGAGGAAGCCAGGAGGGGAGGTCTCATGGCTGCCTTTGGTGACTACCTTATTTAGGTAACTGATCCAACTGATGGGGCAAGTGGAATGGACTGTGTACCCAATTTATCAACCTCCTTCACTGGTTGTATGGCTCGTGCTGTATGGCTCCAGAGGGCAATCAGGTGTGTTGTTTGGCTAGGGTGACAGGGAGGGACAATCACCCTCAACTAAATAGTTCGAAACTGTAAGAATGTACCTGTCATGACAACGGTGCCTTCTCACAGCTGTCGGGTCTGTTCTCTGGCTCCAGCTCTAGTTCAAGGTCTGTTTTCTGTACCAGACTCCTCCTCTTTCCAGCCACTGAGCACCCATTGTCCCCTTGCTCTGCCTTTCATGTCAAAACTTCTCTTGGGATAAGACAATAATCTCATTCAATTCACATACTTCTAATGCTTAATGTGCGTCCTTACCCAAGGGATACGCATTCTGTGAAATATTTAAGCAAAGAAATAAATCCCCAACAAAGAGTAAAACAGAATGAATAATGATGATAGAGTTTCTGTGTATCAGGGTGAAGGTAGGGGTGGCAAAGTATCTATCTAAACCCTGTTCTGGCCTTCTTCACCTGTAAAATGGCTCTATAGCTGCTTCACTTCCCTTTTACATTTCTTGCCTGCCTTTCCCTATCCAAAGAACAGGGTTTGGATAGCAAATGGAAAAAGGAGTAACCATGCACTATGAACCCTCTAAGTGCTTTCAGTACATTTTGCTTAATTTTCACCTCCCTTAAATGTAGGTATTATATTCGTATTAAAAAAAAAACCAAAAAAAACCAAGACTTAAAAAGTTAGATGACACGCCCAAGGTCACACAGCAGAGCTACAATTTGAACCCAAGATCAGCTTCCAAGGCCCACGCTCTTTTCCTATCAGAACACCACCTTTTCATTAGTATTTAGTTTCTGACCAATCCTGAGTGAATCTGAAGCAAACAGGAATAGTGCCCACCCTCCTTGCCCTCCACCCAAATCCTTACTGCAGCGCTCCAGAAATACTCTGTACTTCATTCCACAACTCAGGAGCACTCACTCCCCTTTCTCTAAACAGGGACTGGGTAAGCTATCATCTTAGGAAAACAACTGACATGTTCTGACAAACATTTATTCTATTACACCCCCAAATTTAAACTTTCAAAAAAACCCAAAAAAAACAAAACCCCAAAACCCTCATTACTTCCCCAAAATTCCTTATTCAGCTGAATAACCTATGCTGTGGTATTCATTGCTAAGTATGTATGCTGAATGCTTAATAAGTAAGATTTAATTTTTTCTCGGGCAAAAGGGAAATGATCCATAAGCCCCATTCCTTCGCCCACCCAGCATAACATCTATCAGATACTTAAAGGTGATGAAAATTTAAAAACACTTGGCTTCAAGGACTTCTCCTATTGGCCCTGAATGTGAAGTCCTTACCGCAGAGCAGCAGGAGCTGCCCCAGGACTCTGACACCATGCTTTTTTCACAACTGTCAACACGGCCTTCACACTGGCCGGCAGTCACCTACTGTGGCCTTAAACCCAGTCAGGGCTCTTAGTGATCTTTCCCTGGTTCCATGTGAACTCACCACAGAACTCCAGGAGCCACGTGACAGGGTAGAGCACCTTCCCAAAGCTCTGGGAGAATGAAGGCAGAGAGCCCTGGGGGAGAGCTTCCTTCCTGCCTGATGTGCAAAGGTGAAAACTTGGGTATGACAAGCAGGGACCAGTTGGTTTCCTGTTGGGCCCTGCTGCTGGCAACATGAAGTAAAGGGATTGCAGGGCTAGGGAGGGGGCAAGCAGCGACCGGCAAGTGTGGGGTTAAGGAGGAGCACTGTTCCAGTGAAAACAGCCTTTCTGATCCAAGCTCCCGCCTGGCTCCACCTTCCCCTGCGGAGAGAGACGCAGAACTTCTGGTTCAGGCGCCGTGTCCTTGGAGATCTCCATCTGTACAGTCCACTCGAACATTTATTGGACACTCACCATGTTACTGAGATTTAGGGAGGGAGGTAGATTCAGTTAAGAGTACCAGAGTTAGTCAGCAGTCTGACTAGGAGCCCATCCTACAATGGTGACAGCTCCTGAAACCCACCTGCCATGCCACCACTCTGCTTGCCCTAGCGACCTGTGAGCCAGACCCAGCTAATCAGAGACAGCAAAGGGGAGTAAGCAGAACATGAGCCTCCTCTGGGTAGTGGGGGAATCACAGCTCCTTCTACCGTCCCCCAGGACTGTGTCCTTTGATATATGGACACAGCCAAGAGCTATTGGGATTCTCTGGGCTCCTTCACTGGGGCTACACGACATTCACAAAGTTCACAGAATCTCTCACTCTCAGAAAGTCAAGAGCTGAAGAGGTAACATCCATAAGAGAGAAGTCTAGAAGGCTGACCACGTAGTGATGGGAGGTGAGAATAGGAAGACCTAGGCCTACTGGCAGGCTGGATGTATGAAAAGGTAAATAGTCTGGTGGTGAAGGCCCCGAGACGAGGTTGGCAGGACGTGGGTTCATCATGTCACAGCCTCTCCGTCTACCGAGATGTCTGAAAGTGGCTCTTCCGGAGAGACGGTGAGACCTGAGGAGACTGTGAGCTCCCCAATGACAAAGGACTTCGGCCCAAATACGTTCACTATGTTTCTCCTCTTGAACTATAATTCAATCACTGTACCAAGGCCTAAAATAAACCACACTTGGCTCTCTGAGGGTAGAAACCAAACCCTGCTTTATAAGGCTGAGTAGCCATCATTGGCTTCTCTGCTGAGATATGAGGTACCAGCCAGTGACTCTTCCTCACCTTCTCTCACCCCGTCCCCACCACCCCTCCAGCCATCCAGATACCCATCTCTGGAATTCAGCCACTTCAAAAAATACTCTGAGGAGGGCCAAGGTGGAGGGGGCCGGGGCTCAGGCTAGCTAGCCGGCCGGTTCCCATGAGGTAGCTAACAGCGGTGATCTGGGCAGCGGCTAGTGGAGAGGCCGGTCATGGGCTCACAGCAGCCAGGAGGGAGTCACTGGTTGATTGGGAGGTGGGGGAAGCAGACAGTGTCAAAGTCTGCCCAGAGTACTTGTGGGTGGAGAGGCTGGGCTCTTTGCTGGTGTCCTCACTGTCCTTTGAAGAAATGGGATTCCTGAGGAAAGAGGAAAGGTCAGCTTGAGTCTTCTTGGGCTTGGGTGTGGTCCCATCATTGGGGAGTGGCATTATTCCCTCAGAGGAGCTGTGTTTTCTAAAGGGAACAGGCGAGAAACAAATGGCTGAGACTGTGTAGCTGAGATTTTGACCCCTGATCTGCCTTCAGAGTCTGGACCAGCCATTGACAACATTACGGTGTTACAGGTCATAATTATATGGAGGTATAATCATTTATCTGAAGGCTTGAGAGCTTAAGTGTAAGTATGAATGTATGTAAGGCTAGGAGGGCTAAAGGTTTCCTACAGCGCGTGGGCAGAGCTGGAAGTGGCCACTTGTGCAGATGAGTCTGTGCTCAGCTCCGTTGCACTGGGCAAACCAAGAGCCACCAGGACGAGGGTATTATGGCTGCATATTCTGATACTGCCACCAACGCTCAGTTGGAGAATGCCGATCTTATCATGATCGAGGAAGACAGGAAGAAAGAAAACTCCCTAAACTCACGCCCAACACCTTTCCCTCGCCCAGGTAGCACTCACCCCAGCTTGCCAGTCTCTGATTTGGAGCAAGCACTGAGCGTCGTGTCACCCTTTGAGCCAGTCAGAAGTGACGTTGGGAGAGACCACTGAAAGCAAAGGCAGCGGTGAGGCCCAAAGGGCGAGGCAGAGATCAGGTGTGGCCAGGTCTTGGCATGCCCTCCCAGTTCTGCTTCTGAGTGACCCTGGGGCTTTCCCCTTTCCGACCCTTACGGCACGGGCCCAGATGAGAAAAAGTCTCGGTTCTCTCCCAATTCAGACAAAAACTGAGGCTACACAGCACTTTTCGATCTTTGAAAGAAAGGTACCCAGAGACAATTATACCCTTGAAAAGGAAGGGTGATTGAGACACAGAGGCAAGGCCCAGGGGAGAAATGAGAGGGTCTAGAGGTACACTCAACCCATGCAGCACTCTCCAGGCACAGAAGGCAGGCAGGGAGCCGTCCCCCTCGCCCTGATGGCACCACTCACCAGTGGAGCAGAATCAGAGATGGCTCCTGTGTGGAACCCTTTGTAGCACCAACTCCGAAGCAGATCTACTCCTACGACAAGATTAGCAGGGGTGGGACTTAAGAAGGTGGAATCAACTGGCCAATTCTTCTTGCCAGGGAGGCTCATTTCTGGGATTTAATCTCTCACTAGACATGGCCTCCTGTGGGCAGGGAGGACACATCACCTTTGAGCTTGTTGCCATGGTACTTCTGTTCCCATTGGGTGGTGAGAATGTTGAAATATCGTGGCTGCTCAAAAAAGCGGAGATAGCGAGAAGAAATTCGAGAAGGAAAAATTCGTTCAAATTGACCCCGGCGAGAAAACTCATCTTCCATCTCGACCAGAACCCGAACGTCATCTGGTGTCAGGACATCCAGCACTGACGCGTAGAAGTCCTACGACCCAAAGAAAGGGAGGAAAAGGGTGTGACAGAGAGTATAAGCCAGAGGAAGAGAATCAAGAAGATGGGGGACAGGGAGCAGAGCTCTGGGATCCTAGGGCCCCACGACTCTCAGGGGACCACCAAGGCAGCCTGGTGGGCCAGCTCTGGATTTCGTCTGTTCCCAAGTCTACTGAGCTTAGCTGGAGGATGGAGATACTCTTGTTTGGGGTGAGGGGAGCCACTGAGGTTCCCCAGTGTTAAGTGGTTTGTTGGATGGAGTCAAGATCAGAATCCAGCAACTCATACTTGGCAACAGCTTTGTGTCTGCCACTCTTCCATCTGGCTCCCTCACCTGCTCTGAAAAAGCCAAACCTTCCAGGAGCTCACTGTACCTCAGGGAAAGAAATGCAAAGAGACTACAGCTTTGAGAACAACGGTGGGTTAGTACAGCATTTTGCTAAGAGCAGTGGTTCTTGAACACATGATAAAGGCCATCAACTCTCTCCTGGAATAATGCACATGCCAACATACCTCTGCACATCAAGGGGACCGGGGTTAGGAAACCCTGCCTTAGACAGAAGAGAAACTGGTTGCCTCGGGGTTCCAAAAGTTTGAGCAGGGAAGCTTCCTGCTGGCACTAAAGGGGGGGTAATTTCCTACCTGATCAGGAGTTTTCTGGGACAGGTAATAGGCTTTCTTCATCTTCTGTGCAGTGAAGTGCTCTGGGGCCATTTGACATTTGTCTCTGGGGGAGATGGGCAGGCTAAGGCAGGGGGTGGAAAGGGAGAAAGGGCAAGGTCAGCAGCTTCACATCCTGAAGACATGTGGAGAGAGGGTCCAGCCCAGGAAGACACCCTTCTCAAGAAATGACAAAGAAATAGGGGCAGATGTTTGTTACTTGAGTCGATTAGACTGCAATGTATTCCATTCAAGCAGCCGGTCAGAAAGTCAAAGATCAAGTACCATGGAAGAACTAAAAGAGTACAAAGTGCCACTTCTAGGTTGTATTTCAATGATAAAAAAAAGACACTGAGATAATTGCTGTACACTTCAGTTTAGTTTAATTTCGTGAACACTTACTAAATACCTAGCTCGGCCCTACTGGCTGTGTGATCCTGGGCAAATGACTTGACCTACCTTCACCTCAGTCTCATCATCCACATTACTACAACTACTACTGAGAGACACAAAGATGGCCTCCAAGGAGCTCACAGGATGGCAGGTGTCAAATGACAACTACAGCACGGAGCCAAACATGAGTCTACAAGGTGTGGTAGGAAGAACAAGTTTGTTACCGGCAAATTAGGAATTGAATTCCAACTCTATACCACTTTGTAGATGAATGACCTTGGATGGGGTACTTAATTCCAGTCATTTTCAGCTTTCTCATTTGTCAACTGAGGATAGCAATACAAGTGTCATGGGGCTACTTTGGGGATAACTTATAGGTCTTTCCTTACACAAAGAAGGTACTAAATATTGGCTCCTTTCCCTCAAGAATAGTTCCGAGAGGTTTGGGGGTATGGAGGAGAGAGCCCACACTGAGCTGGCTTCATGAATATGTTGCCTTGAGCTAGGCTTCGAAGGATGGGTGAGGTCGCAACAGGGAGGTCTGGCTGAGAGGAATTTCTGGAGGAAGGAACCCCTGAGCAAAAAAGGGGACACTATGGGGAAACAGTAAGGGGCAACAAATGTTTCAGAGAGACTGGATTAACTGATCTTTAAGGAATCTTCCAACCTTGAGGTTCTATGAGCGATCCCGTTTATCAGAGCACGGAAACCAGAAGAGGAGTAAAGGGAAAGGCAACTGGGAAAAGGAGGCTGGGGCCTTGAACGTCCACGTGAGTGGAACGCTGATTCCGCAGGCCCTGTGGAGATTCCTGAGCAGGGGAGCAGTAGAATCAAACGTGCCTGTAGGGACGCTGACAGGGCAGTAGCGCATGAGTAACCGTAGGGCAGATGGCGCAGCAAGGGAGACCAAACAGGAGAGTGCCCAGCCACCATTCCTTCCGAGAGCCACGACGGGGCTGTGCATGCTGCCAGCCGGCTGCGGAAAAGCAAGGAGGCTGACCTGGTGGTGGAGCTGCTGGAGCTGCTGGAGCTGGAAACGATGTCCTCTGCGTTGGGCAGAACAAAGCCTGCCAGGTTCAGAAGGTCACGGATCATCTGGCCTTTGATGCTGATGTCCAGAGGAGAGTTGGAATGGAGGCTTTGGGGAAAGGATGCAGAGTGGTCAAAGCACATTCCAAAACTGTTTCTGGCCACACGTCCGTCAGAGCTAGCCCCATTTACTCCCTCGAATCTCTAGGATGAAAGGCCTCTGACATTCATTTCACGGGCACCATCGTGGGGTCGTCTTGCCCACAGACGTGAACACCCTTATTCAGGCGGTTCTTGCCTATGGCCTTCACTTGCTAGGGGAAGGCAAGCAGTGGGATCAACTTCAAAACAACAACTTCTAACAAGCCCTGTCTATCCTCAAAGAACCCTAAGATCATGGCAAAGAATGAGTAAATGAGCAAACGAGCAGATGATGAAGGGAAAACTCGAATTCTAGTGAAGGAAAGGTCTGCCCAAAGTAAGCAAGGCTCGAGTGGAAACAGGCTCATGAGGAGACAAGAAGCATTGTACTGCGAGTGCCGAGAACACCTCCGACCTCGGGGAGATGTTCACTTCCAGGACCCAGGGCTTGAGGTTCTCGTCCAGCATGATGTCGAAACCGAAGAGCTCATGGCAGCTGTAAGGTCGCCGCACGTACATCTTCAGCAGGCTGGTCACATATGGTTCTGACCTGGTCAGAGGCAGGAGGAAGTATTCAGCCCAGCTCTTCCCAGGGACTTTACCCAGAGCTGCCCCACCACTGGAATGCCCCGGAGATGGGAGAGCAGAGCAACCCAGAAAAAGCGCCTCTCAGGAGAGGCCCCTGATCTGGGGCCAGCTTCCGGGGATGAATTGCAGTAGAAGAGCAGAATTGTACTCTGTCCACACCTTCCTATTCCCTGTCCTCAGAAACTGAAACACAGCATGGTCAAAAAATCTGGAGCACAGCAGCATAAAGGCCCATGGTAGAAAGGGGGGTTCCCTGGTAGGCCCCCCACCAGGGTGGCAGTGTGACTCACGAGATGATGGTTTTGACAACCACATCCTTTATCTTCTCCCAGATGGCATCACTATTGACTCCCTTCTGGATCAGGTAGTTCCATAAAGCCTTCAGTGCCCTGCAGGAGGGGGAGGAGGGGCAGTATTGGGGGTTTTAGTCTATGAACTGAGTGATGAAGAGAAAGAAAGAAAAAGGGATAAGAAGCCCAAAGGTATTTTCTTTGTATCTCTTCTATGTTTTGAATTAAGAAAGAGATGAGCTTAGATGCAAACAGACCGATTCTGAATTGCCAAGTGTTTGTATAAACTTTGGGTCTTACATTAATCCTCGGCCCACCATCTCCCTGAAGCGCCCCAAAGCCCAGAAGCCTGCACTCCTCAGGCCTCAGCTCAACAGGGACGCGGCCTAGGTACCATTTGTGGCCCTGGCAGGCCGTTTCATCTGCATTGGGCTGGTACTCAGCGTTCTTTTTATTGACACTGTAGTTTGTCAGGTGCATGAACTTGTTGCCAAGGCTCTTCATGGAAGGGGAATACCTGGAAGTGAGTGGAAAGGCCGAGGGTAAGATGGCGAGATAGCAGACAATGGTCCCCACATTTCCCCAAATCCTGAGGCAGAAAAGGGCAAGTGCACAGACCTTTTCAGATGCACAAGAGCCTCAGAAATACGTCTCTTGGTGAGGTCTCTAGAATACCACAGCTAAATTAATCTCCTTTATCCCACCTCAGTCCTGAAGGAAGATCCTCCCCAGATTCAGTGAAGTAGAGACCCTCTTTAATTCCCATTCCTCATGTGACATTATGATTTATAATTTTATATATGTATGTAATATATATATATCTCTGCCCCCAGTTCCTGACAGAGCTCCTAAAACTTATAAATTCTTAAGTGATAAGAGCACTAGGATCACCTTTTGTTCTGATATTTGGTCTTTGGCCCCAGTTCCTTAACATAGGACTCCTGAAACCTTGTGATTTCCTGGGTGACAGGAGTGCCTTCTGTTCTAACAAGGAGATTTTGGGGTGGGCTCCTGGATGAGGGCCGGTCACCAGAAAGACCAACCCATGAATAGAAGCTTGGAATTTTCAGCCCAGACCCCCACTCTCTTGAGAAGGCAGATGGGCTGAAAACGGAGTTAATAATTGATCATGCCTATGTGAAGAAGCCTCCATAAAAACCCCAAAAGTATGGGGTTCAGAGAGCTTCTGGGTAGGTGAGCACGTGGAGGTACTGGGAGAGTGCAATGCCCAGAGAAGGAGTGTTAAGCTCCATACCCCTTCCCACATACCTTGCCCTACACATCTCTTCCTTCTGGATGTTTTTTTGTATCCTTTATCATATCCTTTTATTCTAAAGTAGCAAACATAAGTAAACTGTTTCCCCGAGTTTTGTGAGCTGCTCTACCAAGTTAATCAAACCCAAGGAGGTGGTCATGGGAACCTCTGATTTATAGCTGATGGGGCAGAAGCACATGTGGCAACCTGGACCTGTGATTGGCATCTGAGGTTGAGGGTTGGGGAGCCTTGTGAGACTGAGCCCTTAACCTATGGGATCTGACGCTATCTCTAGGTAGATGGTATCAAAACTGAGTTACATTGTAGGACACCCAACTGTTACTGCAGAGAATTGCTTGGTGTGGGGGCAAAAATATTTGGTGACCAGAAGTGTCAGAAGTGAAGTTTTCTGTGTAAAAGAGACACACAGAAGGAAAAGAAGACCAGGTTTTCCCAAATAAATCCCCCTTCTCCTTTGCTAACAAAAACTACCAAAACATCTGTTATTTTTCTGCTGGGTGTCCTCCAGTTTCCCTTCCTCTCAGGAAAGCAAACCCTGAAAGCTGTCAGGGTGACACCTCACCACTACCACATACTTGCAACTGGCAAAGCGGACAAGTCCATCGGAAAAGAGGTAAATCCGTAGAGGATCATAGGAGGTGACGTAAACATAGATTCGCAGATCAAACTTGCTGCCACTGATGAGGTAGGGTTTGTGTAGATACCTACATAGGGAAAGGCGAGTTTCAGGGACACGGCAGATGAGATAGGCTCACGAACCGTAGCAAGCCAGCTAACAAACAGTCCCCGAGACAAAGACTTAAACAGTTGGCTGAAGAAGGTGTGTGGCTGGAAGGGCAAAGGGCAGAAGAAAATGGTAAAAAGGGAACCTGTAGGCAGAAGAAATGAGAAAATGGGGAGCGGGATCCAAGTGGGAGGCAGGCTCACCTCTGTACCAGAAGGGGCCTTCGCTTGGGGAGCTGACTCCACTTGTGAATGACCTGGATGCCAATGCCGCGAGCTGATGCTGGCTGGAGGTCAAGTGGAAAGGAGGTGAGATCTGCTCTTGGCCCAGGACTCCGCTGTTCCCACTCTCACACCATGGCCTGCTCCCCTCTGTGACTCACTCACTGGTTTAACAATCCACTTTTGGCGGCGGCTGCTCTCCCAGGCTTTGCGCAGGAGCTTGGCGTCCTGGGGCAGGATGAAGGACTGGGGGAAGAAACTGAACTCCTTCTTGCCAAAGCGGCTCTGCATGCGGGACAGGTTCCGCCATAGTCGGTCCTTTCGCCCAATCTGGAACGAACCTGGGAAGTGGTTTAGCTACAGGAGGGACAGAAAGTGAGAACAGGGAGAAGGCCCAGGTAAGACCATGAGGAAGATGGCAGGACTCATGATCCCATCCCAACTTCTAGCAACTTTCTAAGCTCCTGCTCCATCTTCTTATCACCACCTCATAGTCCTTAAGTATTCAGCTACTGAGCACTCACCAAAAGATGATTAAAGCACAAACAAAACACAACACAATTCAGTGCCCTCTAGGACTTGATAGTTCATGACATATAATAGTGATTAAGACAGGCATGACATCCACTTTAAGTGCAAAGAATAAGCTGTTAAGTCTTTCCTCATGGCAGCCTATAGGACAAACGCAGAAAGGAACCGGGCCTTCAGTAAGTCTCGGGACAAGGGATTCATTCATTACATGAGACCAGAGGCCTCTTTACACATCTTCAGCTGGAGGAAGGGAGGAAATGTGCAGTGGTTGTAGGGGAAAGATAACAAACTGAAAACAGACACTGCATCTCAAGACACATTAGAGGCAAGTGTCTTTGAGAGGCTACGACTGCCCGTCACTGCAGCTGACCTGCTAGATGTGCGTGATCTGCTAGGGTCTGACCCAGAGCCCTCCTCCTGTACTTTCTCCACTCCTCCACAGACCTTTCTGACTTCTCCGTGGTCAGCCACCTCTTCCCCCGATACCATCCTCCTCTTGTCTAGAGCAAACACTTGGGGAAGAGTGCGTCAGAAAGGGCCCCTACCTTCTGATGTTCCCGAATGGATCGGAAACCAGGAGACTTCATGTGGTGACCCCAGCAGCCCAGCCAGTCATCATTTCCTACGGAAGGCACACTGGGGAGTCAGTCCTGCTAGCAGCTGAGTCCCCGGGAGAGAGAGAGGTCTGGAGGCCCCCAGAAATACCACTGGGGCTGGGCATAGCTCCCAGACCCTGTTTTCTAAGAGTTACCATGGAGCCGTCCTACATAAGGCCCTGGGGTCAAGAAACAGAACAACGGCCCTCTGTCTTACAATTTTGAGGAAAAGGCTCTAGTCCAGAGTGTTCAGAACTATGTACTCCTATGAGGTTGGAAACTTCAGGACAGGGTCCCCACATGGCAGGAGGCATCTAGAGCTTTCCTGCTGCCCGAAGCCCATGTGCTGGGGCCGAGAACAGGCTCACACTAAGGCAAATGACTCACTCTTGCTGATTTTGAAGTGGGACCGTCCAATGGTCTGCTTGACAATGTTGGGGGTCACTGCGCTCATCTTCCACCGGAGCAGCTTCCTCTGTTCCCAGGGAAGTTTCTCCACTGGGGGAAAGTGGGGGTAGGAGGTGGGGGATGGAGAAGAGCAGGAGAGTCGTGGTGAGAAGAGGAAAAAGATGGCACTATTGCTCAACCTTCTCTGGGTAGGCAAGTCACTAAGTATTACTGCAGATCAGAGTTTCAAAAAAACAAACTTTGGGGAAGAAAGGACGCTGCACAGGAATGAGGAACACAGAAAGAAAGAGAGGTTGAAAGGGGAAAAAAAAATTTTAGAGGGAAAGAACGAAGAATGAGCTTATGGGGTTGAGAAGGGTCAGTTCAAGGATGAACAAGAAAAAGATCCCCAGATCAGACCGGTGAACCAGGTGGGGCACTGAGCACCGTAACAGCCACTCTGGAAAGGTAGCCACCCTTTTGCTACCTCCTCCTAACTTTGCTAGTGTCCTTCTCCTGAAGGCTCTTCTGAGCTTAGACACTTGGCTAGGTTTACCTCTCTCATCCCGAGTGCTAAAATAGATGGTAGGGGGCACGTTGGGAAAGAGACTATAGATGAGGGCTGGTCGGACAACTTTCTCACTGGAAAGAGGTTTGGTCAGAATCTCCATGCAGCTCCTAAGGGAAAAAACAGACATGTAGTAAAGAAAGGGGAAGCCACAGCCCTCAAGTGTTGTTACTGATACATTCAATTTCTTTTAGGGTGCTGTCTTTTAAATTGTACTTCTACGAAGACAAGTGCTCAATAATTATTTTGCAAATATTAATCAGTAAGGTGCTAGGGCTCACCCATATACAACTATATACCATTAAATGTCACCTAAAGACAAGGCTTTCTAATACTCCATCCTGTGGTACAGCTCCAGAATTTCCTATGGGAAGCCACAGGCTGGGGAAGTTCCTGAGAAGAGTGGTTCTGAGAGCAGGTAATGAGTTTGGGTGGATACTAGCACAGGAATATGCTACACTAAGACAAAGAGAAATAAATGAAGAGAGAAAAAGAATGATATGGATAATTAAAAAGGAGGAAAAGTAGAAAAGACCTAATAAGAGGCATAGAGATTTTTAAAAAGAAAAAGGAAAAAAGCAACAGAAAGAAAACAGAGATACTTTTAACTCATTTTATATCTAGGTTTCTCTGAAGATACACAGTTGATGAATGCTCTTCTCCATTTGGGAAATGATTTGTGACACCAGATAGTTATGTAACCGTGCAGATGGGTTTCCAGGCAGGAATTCCTGCCCATTCTCATGAATTTTTTTCGCTTTCCTGTTCCTGAATCCCAAGAAAAGTTGGTCGGGAAATTGGGAAAATCAGCTCCTTGAACCCAGTAATACCCACAATGGGAAATAAATGTACTACTCACAATGTATCTCTTAGACATTTTTCCTATTTATTGCTAGGGTTTCCAGACGGAAATTCCTACCCATTCTCGGGAATGTTTTTCGCTTTTCCATTCCCAAATCCAGAGAAAAGTTGGTCGGGAAATCGGGAAAATCGGCACCTTGAACCCAGATGGTTGGCAGTATCGGCCGTCACTTTGTGGAAATGATTCATTATGGAGAACAGTAAATAGTTTATATCTCGGGATTCGGGCATGGGAAAGCGGAAAAAAAACTTCTGAGAATGGGCAGGAATTCCCGCCCGGAAACCCTAAGCGTGGTAAGACAGGTCTGAGAATCCAGGGCAGTGGGCCATGGGATCCCTGTTGTTCCAACAACGGCTAGGCCAAGGCTACCTCAAGGGGTCTCAAAACAGTGAATACGTCAACTATCTATTAGTTCAAGTTGACAGATCCAGACCATGTCTTTAAATAGCACTTAAAATGAAGGGAATAGTATTACTCCTCTATCCTGAGCTGATATGATCCACAAATATTACTATTTAATTTTTAGCTTATAAAAAGCCATTCTACCTGTTGTTTTGCAGCACAACAGAAATAGGCACTGTATGTAAAATGCCACAGTGTTTTAAACCTTCAGAATTTTTAATGAAGTTTATTGGGTCAAGTTAAATACTAAGTCCCAATTAAAGAATTCCAATGAATTCAACTCTATTCCTCATTTCCAAAATATTTTACTTCAAAGAAAGACTTTTAATTTACTGAGTATCAGAATTTGAAAATCAAGGAGAATGAGTTAATTTAAAAACAAAGACATCTGAAGTTAACATAATATTGTATGTTAACTGTATTTGACCAAAAAAATTTTTTTTAATCCAAAGACAAGATATAATGCAAAATGGTACAGCCACTCCGGAAAACAGTTTTGGCAGTTCTTTAAAAAACTAAACATGCAATTACCATATAACCCAGCAATTGCACTCGGGGCACTTATCTCAGAGAAATAAAGACTTATGTTCACACAAAAATATGTATATGATGGTTTATTTGTAATAGCCAAAAAAGTGGAAACAATCCAAATATCCTTCAACAGGTGAATGGTTAGACAAACTGTGGTACATCCATACCATGGAATACTACTCAGCAATAAAAAGGAATGAACTATCGATACATACAACAACCTGGATGAATCTGCAGAGAATATGCTGAGTAAAAGAAGCCAATCCAAAAAGGTTACATATGGCTATCATTCCATTTGTATAACATTTTTGAAATGACAAAATTATAGAACAAATTAGTGGTTGCCAGGGATTAAAAGGGGATGGGAGTAGGAGGGAAGTAGGTGTGACTTTCGGGGAACAGCAGGAATGCTTGCAGTGATGGAAATGTTTATATCTTAACTTAATGTTAATATTTTGGTTGTACTGCAATACTGTAATTTTGCAAGATGCTACCATGGGGGAAAACTGAGTAAAGAGTTTGGAGGAATTTCTCTTACAATTGCTTGTGACTCTACAATTGTCCCCAAATCAAAAGTTTAATAATTGAAGAAAAGAAAGAAAATCTTTGTTAGCTGCCTCTCAAGAGTACTGGACTTTTATCTTCAAGAGGCTTGGCTTCTGGCCTACTGGCCTAGCAGTGCTAGAAACAATGACCTTGCAACAGCTACTTAAATTCTCTGGTCCTCAGATTTTTTTGTTTCGTTTTTTGTTTTGAAGATTTTATTGGGGAAGGGGAACAGTGTGCATTTCCAGGACTTTATTGGGGAACACTGTGCCCTTCTCAGGACCCATCAGCTCCAAGTCAAATTGCCATTCCTCAATCCCAGTTGTGGAGGGCACCGCCCAGCTCCAAGTCCAGTCACCATCCCCAATCCAGTTGCAGGGGGCGCAGCCCACCATCCCCATGTGGGAGTGAACCGGCAACCATGTGGTTGAGAGCATGCACTCTAACCAACTGAGCCATCCAGTGGCCACCCACCGGGAGTTCAGCAGCAGCTCAGCTCAAGTTGCCGTCCCCAACCTAGTTGCCGTCCCCAATCTAGTTGCGGAGGGCACAACCCACCAGCCCATGCGGGAATCAAACCTGCAACCCTGCTCCAACCAACTGAGCTATCCAGCCGCCCATCTGGTCCTCAGTTTTTATATCTGAAAAAAGAGGCTAGACTTGGCAACCTCCATCTCTAAAATCACATGATTCTTAGAAAAAGAATATGGAACTGGAAATGCAATAAACCATTGCTGGGTAGAGAAACAGAGGCAGTGTTTTCAATGATCTTTCTGTAATTGCTGAATTTTCTCTTATAAATCTTTCATAATTGGAAAAAATAAGATTTTAGCAATCCAAAAGAATTTCTGATTTTTGTCATCCTTAAAATGCAAAGTGGGGGTGGCCCGTTGGCTCAGTTGGTTAGAGCGCAGTGCTCATAACATCAAGGTCTCTGGTTCGATTCCCACAATGACTTGACTTGGAGCTGATGGGTCCTGGCAAAACACACTGTTCCCCAATATTCTCCAAAAAAAAAAAAAAAAAAACCATGCAAAGTGGTTGAGAATTCCTCAACCTCCATGTGCTTGAAAACCCATGTTTTAAGCCTCATATAGATTAGAAGGTCTGTGCGTTTTGTAGGAGTTAAATTAATTAATGAAAAAATTATTAACAAACAGCTTTTGTGAATTTTATCTTATAAATCAGAAAGGTTAAATAAAGGGCTATGCAGCTATCTTAAAGTAGGCCTGAAAACAAACCCAGTTCACCTTTAAGCATGAAAAAGGTGGGACTCCAAGTCAATTACATGTCAACTATCTTTCTCTCACGAAGAGTGGTGGTGCTTAGTAACATCCAATATATACAACCAGAAACAGCTTTGCTGTTCTGAAAGGAGGATAGGTTAGGCTTAAAGGAACAGAATTTATGCACTAGACTCAGGGTACCTATGACAGGATTTCTATCCACCTTCATAGAAAGTCCCAATTCTGTCTCTCCACTTGCCCAACAGCTCTCTCTGCCTTGCTGGTTTGGGGCTCTAATTGGTACAGCTGCTGCCACCATCATATTCACAGAGATGCAGCTTGCTCAAAGAAAAGCAACCTGAGTCTGGGTGCTCCACGTGTTAGGCGACCCTTCACATATACAGCTGGATTTTAATTAAAATTAGAATAGAAAGTTTTAATCAAAAATAAAATACAAAAACAGAACTCCCCAACTTTTTAATTTTTTGTATTTATGTTTTGTTTCTTTTACGTTTTCAGAAGTTATTTTTAAACAGAAAAAATTTAACATTTAGTACTTTGGGCAGTTCTTTTTAATATTTAATAAAACAACGTAGTTGATGAGAGCCTCACATGGAGGCAAGGCTGGAAGTGGTGAGGGGAACCAGGAAGGTTATGTTGAAGAATGTTAACTTTCTACCCTGAAAGGTGGTGTATACGATCCTTTAGCAGGTTCTACCGATCTTTAGCACCACACCATGTCCTCACTTATAGTCATTTCCTCATAGCCCAGCATTCCTTCCTTTCCCGCAACTCTCCACCTCAGTTACGCAGCATCCTACGACTACCTGTTTCACAAAAGAAGGACCTATTCTAAGAGATCGATCTTTTGGTTCCCTTGTTAGAGACAGATATCACTCAGACTCCATCAAGGGCTGTCAATAAAATAATGTAGACTAAAGCTACAAAATTTTTAATTCAAATTCTTATCACTAAGGTTAATGCCAGTCTTATTTCCCAATATAAAACTAACCTCAGAATGGAGCAAAAGAGCATTTCCAATTTCCAAAACCTCCAGTTAACGGTACATCTATCCCAGAACTGTTCCTGACAGTGGAACACATTTATAATGCAAGGTGGCAATTACCCTCGTGTGAGTGGCCTAACTAATAATTTACCTCAAACATTATGTTTCAGAATTAATTGGTTATTAATTTTCTAACCACTTCTTGAAATTATTTGCTTTTCACTTGAACAATTTCTTGGAACCTAAAGACCAACTTGCAGCCTAAGAAACACGGTACTACTGCTTTTAGCCCAACTGACAAAATATGCTTCTGGTCCTTTCTATTCCTCCTTGTTTGAAAACTAAAGCTCCAAATGTGAAAATCTGGTAAAAGTGAGTCAGGGTTAACAGGGTCATTCATGACTTAGGTGATTAATCTCATTATAATCTTAGAAAATGAGCATCTACCGCCGATCTGCACAGACAGCACTCACCGAGAGATGACCGCTATGGACCCATTGGGGGAGACGGCACTGGGGGAGGAGCACTCGGAGTCTCCTGCGGGGGAAGCAGAGAAGTTCTGAAGGGGAGAGGCTGCTACACAAACTCACAAGCCTAGGCAGCTCGTCCTGGGACATCGTGGTCAGCCTTCTTGGAAAGCCAGGAGGACCACCCTGCTGCCTTCCCGGGGCTCAACAGCAGCAGGGACAAGGCATGACTAGTGGGATAGGAGGACTAGAGAACAGTCCCCCAAAAGCCACTACCCACCAGCCTTGGAGCCCAAGGCAAATGAGTAATGCAGATGATAAAGTGGGCCATGGACCTGGTACACAACTGTTAGCTCCCCCGCCCCCCGCCCCGTGGGTCGTGACCAATTCCCAGCTGGAGGTAAGAGGACCCCCTACTCACCTTCCTCCTCCTCATTCTCGTCATGGCTGCAGCAGTCCTCCAAACCATCTCCCAGCTCTTCTTCTTCATCTTCAGCCTCAGCCTGGTCTGGCTGGAGGTCAGCAGCTGAGCTATAAGAAAGAATCATGCCGCAGCCCAGCCAATTCCATAATGGAGGTCACAGTCAGATTCTCCTTCCTTTCTCATTGCCCAATGTTTGTCCCTTCCCCAGTTACCAATCTGCTGTCTCTTGCCTAGCTCTCACAATTCGCTTCCCTTGCCCTCAGAGCTTAGGGCTAGCCATACTCAATCCTATATCCCCTATTCTGTAGAGGCACTACTGTGATTCCTGGAAAATGAGACCTAGCCGGACAAACAGCTCTAATGCATCTTTTGGAGCAAAAATTAATATAAGACCCAGTATATATTATATTGTTATGTTATATGATTATATATATTATATTATACTATGTTATATTTTATTATATTATATTATACCCGGTCTTATAGTAAAACAAGACCAGGTCTTATGTTAATTTTTGCTCCAAAAGACGCATTAGAACTGATTGCCCGGCTAGGTCTGGTTTTCGGGGAAACACGGTATATATGTCTTTTATCTTCTCTGAAGTCCCTCAGAACATACAAGTACAAAATTCTGCATTCAAAACCCCATCAATGACTATCTGGTAATGGACTTCAAAGGTCCTTAGGCCTCTCTCTGGCCAAGGCCTGGGTGAACCAAGGCTTAAGAGAAGTAACAAGGAGCCAAGAGAAGCAGCCAAGTACATGTATGCTCTAACGCTGCAACGGCTGTCATACCAGGAATGACTGAGAACCTGATTGGGTGTCTGGAATTCTTATTTCTACCTGGTTATAACCTAAAGCAGGGGTCAGCAAACTCTTCCTCTAAAGGCCCAGACAGTAAGTATTTCCCGTTTTGTGGACCATTCAGTTTGTCACAACTACTCACCCCTACCACTGTAACAAGAAAAATGTCATAGATGGTAGTAAATGAATGGGCAAGGCTCCATTTCAATAAAATGTTGTTTACAAAAGCAGACAGTGGGTGCGATTTGGCCTGCAAGCTGTAGTTTGCTGACCTTCGCCCTAAAGTGAAAACCAAAATTCTAGGGCAACTGAAAAATAAAACCTTTAGAGACACAGGGTCAGTGTCACCGAATCATGGTGTGTATACTCTACAGCTCTAAAGGAACCGAAAACTTTCCCCCACTTACCCAATATCCCTAGAAGATGAGTCCAGCTCTCTGGCTTCTTTAGGCCCCTCCTTCCCAAGCTGGCCCAGATGGATGGAAGAGAGGCGGGTGGCCACGTCGGCTAAGCCACAGGGCTGAGGGGGAGAAGGCAGAACTGGAATTTTGTCTTCTCCAAGTGGTGGGGAGTCAGCCGCAGACCCACAGGCAGGGCTGTGGCTGAGCCCGTTGGCGTGTGAGGCAAGGAGGTGAACGCTGATGCGCTTGGTGCAGAAGACGGTGCTATCCAACTCCAAGGCATCCGAAGCTCCGGGGAGCGTCCTACCGTCTGCGCCAGCATCCTCCTGCGGGAATGGCAGGTCTACCGCAGGAGGTTTCCACCGCCTGTTCCTGTTGAGATCCCACTGCAAGCTGGGGTTCATGAAACAAGACTGATCAAACTGGCAGCCTTGCCTCGGCGGCTCAAAGCCTCGTGCAGTCAACTTCCTCACAGCCTCAGTGAACCGAACCTCCCTGCTCAGAGCCTGGGAAGCAGAGTCGCCATCCAGGCCAAAGGGATGTGGCTTTGCCCTCGTGGCTAAGTTACTCTGGTTAGACTGGGGAGAGGCAACACTGGTGGCGGAAGTGTCTAAGGAGCTGGGGGAAGCCAGGGTGCTACGGGCAAGGGTGTCCTCTAGGACGGTGCCATTGCTCTTGGGGACCTTGTGTTCAATGGGCTGGAGTGCACAGTCTCCAGTGCCCCCTGAATGATGCCAGGAGGCAAGGTGGATCCTGGGTGAGGACAGTGGCTTCAGGCCCTCTGTGGCCTGTGATAAAGGCACTTTAGTGCTATTTGGCCGCATGAAGGAGTTGTTATTTAGCGTGGGCTTGTAGGAGGAGGAGGAGGAGGAGAGTGGAGATGGGCTCTTCCCTGAGATGGCAGAGGCCAGGCTATTCCCTGAAGGGATTTCCCCGGCTGCTCCCAGTGAGAAGTACGGATCAGTGGATGAGGACGCCGTGGGCTGGGCCATGGGGGAGACCGGGAGAGACGTGGCCTGATTGGCAGTGAGTCTGACAGGGAAGCTCTTTTGAGGGAGAGAAAAAGATCTTCTTTCTAACGGGCTTGAACGCAAACAGAAAGATTCCAGTTGCTGGTATGTTTTGTCCCTACAGTTGGAGCGGCGGTACAGCAGGGTGTGGCTGACCAGGTCCGGGAGAGAGTGCAGGTAACAGGAGTTGCTGTGGCTTGCAAGGACAGCTGTGGGCCCAGGGCTACATAAAGTGCTGGGGCAAAAGAAATATGCTGGTTGGGGTGGGCCCAAGAGGCCTGGGCCCAATTCTGCCGAAAGTGTCCCCACGTGCTTCTTCTCCAGCTTCCAGATCGGCTTCACCTGCTGATGAGCCTGAGGCCAGACTTGGCCCTCACAGCGTTTCTCAGGTGGCAGGGCAGGTGCGGGGCCCACGGGACCCGTCTGCTTAAAGCCGTTGCCCTGGCGGAGGCCAATGCTGTAGTGCTCCGTCCCCGCTGAGGCCATGGGGGGCCCACGTCATGGCCACACGGCCTCATGGCCCTGCTGAGGGAAGGTGCCACACGCTGCCAGTGGCGGCAGCTGCATCCTGGAAGTCCGTCAGCTTGAAGGGGAGAGAAACAAATGGGAATGTCACAGTCCCAGGAGGACACATACAATGCGACAGCAGTCCCCAGGTAAACAACAAAGTCCCACATCATCAGTATTTCTTGGGTAACCAGTCTTGGTCGTCATTTGGAGCCCTGGGAGAAGAACACTAGATTCTTAGGGTGTTTTCAGTGGCCTTCCGGCTACCCTCATGCGATCAAAGCTGGCAACATCAAGGACTAGACTTTACAGCTCCGCCACTGTGAGTCTGCTCACCTGATGCCACTCTCTCACTCAGAGGGCCAGTTCCTTTCTATCCAAAAACAAAAACAAAAAACCCCATCTTTTTGTTTCATTATCCACAACTTTACATGAGGGGCTTCCTTCCCTCACCTAACATTGGTATGGCTAGGAATAAGGCCAGTCTGGGGGTGACACAGAAACCATCCAGTATCTTTTTTCTCACCAACCAATTCTGAAAGGTCAAAGATCATTCGAGAAACATAGTTTACATCTACTGGTCTTTGACCAACGCTCAGCTGCTCCTGGTGTGGTCTACTTTTCAGCAAAGTACGACAAGTTCAGAGAACTCCCTTGACCTCTGGAGCTGGGAAAGTAATTTCATTTCTTCAAGAGTCTTGCCAACTGTATAGAATTAAAGTCCATCCCATGCGTTGGTGGGAAATAAAAGAAACAAAATGGAAGTAGATACCAACATTATTTTTACTTAAAATGACTTTATTTCCAGTGGGTCAGGAGAGTTCAGAGAGTAGAATATAGAGGCAAGAAGAAGGGCACAGAAGCCTTCTTTACTCCAGATCCCAGACTGACCTCAGGGACAGAGAGCCTGTCTCCTATGTTTCTCATTCAGTGTTGCCTCTAAAGCAAAAATCTCTGAACCAGCTGTAGTTCTGGGTCCCAAACAGTCTGTTCAGCAGGGTCACTTACTTTCTAAATCAACTGCACAAAACAGTCTCCAGTTTTCACAACTGCAGGGAAAGGTGGGCCTTCTTTCATGACAGCATCCGGAGGTAAAAACAAGATCCTTTTATAAGAAGTCATTCATCTGAATGGAATCCTGGCCTCTTCCTCAAGTGTTTTCAGAGTGGCTACAGGGAAGGAATTAGCAGAGAATTTTTTTGTTCAAGTTAAATTTAAAACATAAACTTCAACAGGGAGAGGACCTTGTATTTTGATAAGAGAGTAATGGCCAAGGGAGATCCACGATTCCTGTTTGCAGCTACAAAAAGCCTGCAGAAGCCACACGATGTCACCCTCTTCCTGCAAAGGCTGACTTATGTGGATTCTTTCTCAAAAGTACAAAACCCAGAACTCATCACTACTGATACTCAAAATGACAGTGGGTTAAAACAGCGGAAGTGTTACAACTAGATTTTGATGCCAGTAACTTCAAATTAAGGTTCAAATTAAGGACAGAAAAAGGACCTCCACCACGTCCAAACTCCGGAAATACTGTGCGGGGCACGATTACAGTCTATGCCCTCATGGTGAAGCGGCACATGCAAAGGAAGAGGCAAATCATGCCCGTGACTTTACAACATGACACGAGTGCATGTGCTGTGTACACTCAACAGATTCACAGTCCCAGCTCACGGAGTCCTCTTTCAGGATTCCACATCCTGCCCTGCCGATACAACACAGCAGACACCCCAAAGTGATGGGAGGAAAGGGCTAAGGAAATGACACTTAGGGCTGGCACTCCCTGAAGAATATCCCACCTGTGGTTCCCATGTGCACCCTGCTATCTCAGACCGGTATGTCTTTACAAGTGCCGCTCCCTGGAGCCCTTTCCTTCACTTTCACCAGACTTCAGAACGAGCAGCTAGAATATCACCTTCTCCAGGCAGCCCTCCTGGACTCCCTTGTTCAAACAGGTTCATGGTTTCTCTTACAACAAGCTTTAAGTATGGACTGCTCATCTGACTAAGAGCAAGAAGCACGTTTTCCTCCCGCTGCTGTCGCCAGTACAGGGTCTGGTACACAGTAAGTGCTCAATAGTCTGTTGAATGAATAAACTGAAAAAGTTCAATGAATGAACGGGAAACACTCAAGCACCGAGGAATGCTAGTTTGGGTGCCTAACGAATGCCAGGTACTGTGCTAGGCATTTTGCCTGTATTATCTCATTTCATCTTCACAGCAGCCTCACATTCAATTTCTGATGATGACTCGGAGACTCAGAAGAGCTACGCAACTCTTCTAAATTAAACCACCAATAACGAGTGGTGCCTAGATGAAAACTCAGGTTTGTCTGACTCCACACGGCCTCTTAAACAGGAATGAAACACACACAGTCACTATTCCCTCAATTAGCCCTAAGCTTCTGGTATCAGACAAGAGCCAGGCTGGAAATACTCTTCCACTGTTTACACTGAGCTCCTTTGTGAGCGAAGTGACTACTTCATCCTCATCAGCACCACAGCCAATCCCACTTTCCTTTGCAGCCCTGGGTGCCCGCTGCACAGACTGCTCAATGTCTCCCTCTCCGCATTGTACTGTGTGAATCCTCAGTGCCAGGAATAGTGCACACAGGCGTCCTGGCATCTAGCTAACTTGACTTCTAATGCAAATGAGGAAGAGGGAGGCGAAGCTGCAGGTGGCCTGCTTCCAGGCAGAATGGGAAGCGGGCCAGCAGGGCAAGTGCCTGAGGAAAGCGGATTCTCTTCTCTCTAAGAGGATTCCAGCTCTCGCATGTCTCTGCAATGGCCATTTCCCACTCATGGTTTCCTCTCATAGTCCCCATGACGTGTAGGATGGCAACTTGGAAAAGGGCGACCTGCCTTCCCAGAGATGCATATCTAGACCCAGGGGCCTAGCAGGTGAGAAGATGTTTCTGTAACTCTCTTTTTGGGAAATAGCTCCACAGCTCGTAAGAAACATCCAGAGATGGCTAAGATAGTTGTGTGAGAACTGCCAAGCAAAGGCAAATCTGTCCGGTCAGATAATTCGGAGAGCGTAGCTTCAAGAACATGAAGTAACCAGTATCACTCATAACACGGTCACATACAAACGTTCCAACCTGGCATCAGTTTTTGGTTCAGAAGTAGTGTGTGGTGTAGACGAGGAAATGATGATTGCTAAAAGCCACTTCCTTCTTTCTGCTTACAGACAAGCCTGATGAAATCAAAGCTCCACGTGATGGGCAAGCAGAGCCCTAGCTCAAACATTCAGGCAGCCTGGGTCCCCGCCCCGACGGCTGCCACACGTCACCTTCTCCTGTGTGCTGCCCTCAACAGCACTGCCACTGAAGTGCCAGGAATTGACCCCTTCACCCTACAGGAATGCAAAATGACAAACTTTAAAAAGCTTTAAAAGGCCCAAAATATAAGAAGTAGAGGAAGTGAGAAAGTAGTTCTAAAACCTAACATACTAAGAATAGTGGTTTCTGCCATAGCAAAGTCCAGGTGGGCAAATAATGTCTGGCCCCCAGGCCCTCCAGACAGCATACACGCAGCAGGCGCGTTTTCTGCCAGGTCATAAAACCTGTCCCCTGTAGTGTAGTTGGGGCTCCTGACACAATGTCTGCAAAACCCTTCTCCCAGCTTCCCTCAAATTTCTAAATGAACTGTGATGCTACAAACTTGCTGTGTCTGTGCCTTTAGAATCCAAGAGACAGGTTGCCCATCTCCCAGGAAATATTTTAGGATGACACATCAAAGAAAAGAGAACAAGGAGAAAAGGTACTAATATTTATGTATGTAGACGGCCACTAATGGAAGCCTCCTTTCAAAAACACTTGACTTAAGCAAATCTAAACTTATAGTAATTGGTGATTATGTAAATTAAAAGGAATCACAAGTTCCATTATTTTCATTCAATTTACATATATATTTTTTAGCCACATCTATCCACTACTTAAAGATAAGCAAAGGCATTCATACATACGCTAAGTCCAAACGATCCACCATCAATTGACCCTCCAATCAACAGTTTACAAAGAACTTACTTTAGGAAGAAATAAACTGACCTCATCTAGAAAATAATATTTTGAATAATCTAACAAATTTTAAAGAGCTACTAATCTTACACCTTTCTTGCTTCTACACATTATCCCTGGGCAACAGGAGGCTTACTTAAGAAGCAAACAGGGGGTACGAAAGTTCAAGTTTAGAAGAAACAAGCCTGTGTCTGGCTAAGTTCCTCAAAGTCCAAACCGGAATATGCCCAGCTGAAAAGAAAGGTTAGTTGAGGGCAGAGCAGCTAAGGAAAGAGTTCTTGGGAAGAAAAGTCCCTCTGAAACAGTTCTCAGGACATTTTTTATACTTACAGAAAAACACAGGTCTGGAAGAATATACACTAAACTATCAGCGTGGTTATCTTGGGGGAAGGGGTGGGATGAAGGACTGGGCAGTGGAGGGGAGTGGGCCACGTTTCCAGGTTACTTCACAGGCATCTGTATTGTTTGATCTTTCAAAAACAAATAACCACATACTACTTGTGGGAAGTTTTTCCAAGAGTCTCCAGGGCACTGCCACTACTCACACCCATGCGGCATCATCAGCAGCTGCCACCCCTTGGTGATTCACGTTAAACAGAGCTCTGATGAATAGAGTATCCATTCAATGCTGAAACAACACAGCTGGAATGTCTAGGGAAAGACTAGCGAGGAAGTACCATAACCCCACTGGGCAGAGATGGAATCTAACCAGAAAATTCACGTACAGCACAATGAGTATGCGTGGCCCATACTCACAGTCAAGTGATGCTCACTATCATACTCACTATTACGGGAACCAAATGATCTGACCTTCTCCCCTCAGCCCTTTTCTTAAGCTTCAATGCAGAGGGGAAACACATGGAGCAAGCAATATTACTCCACCCCCGAATTTCAGCTAGTATGTGTAATGCTCTTTTACACAAAGACATACCTGTCTTGTCATTTGGGGACTTCTGTGATATTTGCTACATTACCAGTAACTGGATTCTTCAGCTGCAGGTATGACTTGGCACTAAAAGGCAACTGAAAAGTGCTTTGGGACATACCAGGAAAAGACCCTTGCTTCTGGGTCTTCTTTTGGTTTCTATAACTAGATATTCGGGATTTCTGAAAACATTGGGTGAAAAGGTAAAAAGTGATTGTTACTCACCTACTGCCCAGACACTGGTTCCCATACATCATTTGTCAATAAATGGAACCAAGGAACTAAGTTCCTTGAAAAACAGCTGGGGCAAGAAAAACATCACATGAGCCTGGAAAATGCTCTAAAAAGGAAATACTCAAAATTTGATAGGAACATGTCATAAGATCACAGAAACAGCTAATATCATATTTATAGTGAAACACTAGATGCTTTTTCTCTAAGATTGGGAATAAGGCAAGGATGTCTACTCACCCCATTTCTATTCAACACTATACTGAAAATTCTAACCAGTGCAGTAAGGCAAGAAAAAGAAAATAAAGGCATGTAGATTGCAAAGGAAGAAGTAAAACTATGTTTATTTGACGGAGACATGATCTTGTACATAGAAAATCCTAAGAAATCCACACAAAACCTACTAGAATAAGCAAGTTAATTAAGACTGTAGGATATAAGATCAATATACAAAAATAGATTTTATTTCTATATACTAACAACAAGTAAAATGAAATAAAACAAATAATTCCATTCACGAATAGCATCAAAAGGAACAGGAATAAATTTAACAAAAGAAGTACACTGAAAATTACAAAACACCGCTGAAAGTAATTAAAGCTCTAAATAAATGGAGAGATATAACATTCATGAATTAGAAGACTCAATATCGTTAAGATGGCAATTCTTCCCAAATTGATCTAAGAGATAAATGCAATTCCTATCAAAATCCCAGCAGGTTTTTCTGGAGAAACTGACAAGCTGATCCTAAAATTTATATGGAAATGGAAAAGAACAGAATGGCCAATACAATTTTGAAAAAAAAATAAGTGAACCAAGTTGGAGAACTTAATACTACCTGATTTTAAAACTTAGTATAAAGCTACAATACTCAAGATAATACGGTACTGACCTAAGAAGACATATAGATCAACACAACCCAATAGAGTCTAGAAATAAACCCTTACTTTATAGTCAATTACAGGCATATCTTGTTTTATCGTGCTTCGCTTTATCAGGCTTCGTAGATGTTGTGCTTTTTACAAATTGAAAGAAAGACCTTTCATCAGCAAAAAGATCATGACTTGCTTTATTGCAGTGGTCTGGAACTAAACCTGCAATAGCTACAAGATATGCCTATAATTGTCAACAAGGCTGCCTAAGCAATTTAATGAGGAAAAGGACAGTCTGTAACAAATGATGTTAGAACAACTGGATATCCGTACACAAAACTGAACTTAGACACTTAAACACCATAAATTCACTCAAAATGGATCAGAGAGCTAAATGTAAGAACTGAAATATAAAACTTCTGGCAGAAAACACAGAAGAAAATTTTTATGACCTTGAGGTAAAGGTTTCTTAGATATGATGTCAAAAGCATGATTGATAAGAGGAAAACTGATAATAGTCCAGCTGTTAGTTAGCTATATCACAATTAAAAACGTAGAAAAACATCACTAGAAAGATGAAAAAAAATCCACAAACTGGGAGAAAACATTTGCAAATATAATATAAAGGACTTATATCCAAAATATACAAAAACTCTTACAACTCACTAAGAAGATGAAAACCAACTGACTTCAAAAAATATATTAATAGGCAATTTTAAAAATAGGCAAAACATGAATACTTCACTAAAGCAGATATACAAATAACTAATAAACACATGAAAAGATGATCAGTATCATTAGTCATTAAGGAAATGAAAATTAAAACCACAATGGGATACTACCATGTGTCCCCGAAAATAAGGCGTAGCTGGACAATAAACTTTAATGCATCTTTTGGAGCAAAAATTAACATAAGACCTGGTCTTATTTTAATAAAATATAAGACTGGGTATAATATAATATAATATAAATATAATATCAGACCAGGTCTTATATTAATTTTTGCTCCAAAAGACACATTAGAGCTGATGGTCCAGCTATGTCTTATTTTCGGGAAAACACGGTACTATGTACCCACTAGAATGACTATAATCAAATAGATTGATAATACTAACTGTTGGCCAGAACATGAAGAAAGGGAAACTTTCATACATTCCTGATGGGAATGTAAGATGGTCCAGCCACTTTAAAAAATAGTTTGGCGGCTTCTTTAAAGAGAACAGACACATGTCCAAAGAGGACATACAGATGGCCAACAGACAGTGAAAAGATGCTCAGCATCACTAATCATCAGAGCAATGCAAATTAAAACCACAATGAGGTATCACCTCACACCTGTCAGAATGGTTATTGTCAGTAAATCAACAAACAACTGCTGGTGAGGATGTGGAGCAAGGGGAACCCTCATGAACTGCTGGTGGGCCTGCAAATTGGTGCAGCCACTATGGAAAATGGTTTGGAAGTTCCTCAGAAAATTAAAAATAGAACTACCTTATGACCCAGCAATTCCACTTCTGGGTATTATCTGAACAAATACAAAACATTAATTCGAAAAGATATATGAAACTCTATGTTCACTGCAGCGCTATTTACAATAGCCAAGACATACCATGTTTAAAATAAGACCAGGTCTTTTATTAATTTTTGCTCCAAAAGATGCATTAGAGCTGCTTGTCCGACTAGGGGGGAAACATGGTAGAAGCAACCTAACGGCACATCAATAGATGACTGGATAAAGAAGATGAGGTACATATATATAATGGGATATTACTTGGCCATAAAAAATGAAATTTTACCATTTGTGACAACATGGATGGACCTAGAGGGTATTAGGCTAAGTGAAATAAGTCAGACAAAGACAAATACCATATGATCTCACTTATATGTGGAATCTAAAGAAAATAAACAAATAAAACAGAAACAAAGATACAGAGAACAAACTGATGGCTGCCAGATGGGAGAGGTTTGGAGACCTGGGTGAAAAAGGTGAAGGGATTAAGAAATATAAATTGGTACTTACAAAACAGTCATGGGGATGTAAAGTACAGCATAGGGAATATAGACAATAATGTTGTAATAACTATGTATAGTGCCAGGTGGGTAATAGACTAATCAGGGTGATCATTTCATAAATTATATAAATGTCTAACCACTATGCTGTACACCTGAAACTAATATAATATTGAATGTCAACTGTAATTTAAAAATTAAAAACTAATAAAAGTATGAGGTAAAGATTAAAAAAATAGTTTTATAGTGACCCAGCAATTCCACTAAGTGTCTACACAAGAGAAACAAAAAGCATATGTCCGCACAAAGACTTATACACAAATGTTCATAGCAGCATTTTTCAAAATAGGCAAAAACTAGAAACAATTCAAATGTCCATCAGCTGATAAAGGAATGAACATATGACATATTCATATAATGGCATGCTACTCAACAATAAAAAGCAGTGTACTACTGATGCATGCAACAACCTGGATTAATCTCAAAAACATTATGCTTAAGAAGCCAGACACAAAAGACTATGAGGTGTGACCGAAAACTACAGTGAATATTTAAATAAAAAATTATTACAGTAAAAGACACATTGTCATTAATCCCCTCAAAATACTCCCCATGGCTTCGAACACACTTATCCCATCACTCTAGTCACTTTCTGAAGCAGTTCTGGAAGTCCTCTTTTGTGAGTGTCTTTAGTCGTGCTGTTGTGGCTGCCTCGATGCCCTGAATCAATTCAAAATGTTTACCTTTTATGGTCATTTTGACTTTGGGAAAGAGCCAGAAGTCACATAGTGCTAAATCTGGTGAATAAGGTGGATGAGAACGCACTGTAATGTTTTTATTTGACAGAAACTGCCATATACCAGAAGCGATGTGTGACACGGAGCGTTGTCATGATGGAGGATGAAGTAAAAACGCTCACGAAAGAGGACGTCCAGAACTGCTTCAGAAAGTGGTAAGAACAATGGGATAAGTGTGTTTGAAGTGATGGGGAGTGTTCTGAGGGGAGTAATGGCCATGTGTCTTTTACTGTAATAATTTTTTTTTTATTTAAACATTCACCGTATTTGTTGATCACACCTCATACATAATATACGATTCAATTTTTACAAAATTTCTAGAAAAGACAAAGTTACAGAGATAGAAAGTAGATCAGGGGTTGCCTAGGGCTAAAGGTAGGAACGAGGAATGAGTATAAATGGGGATGAGGAAACTTTTTGGGGTGGTGAAAGTGTTCTACAGCCAGACTTGTGGTGACAGCTGCATGACTGTTCAAATTCACTAAAAGCCATCGAATTCTACTTTTATACTGGGTCAATCAATTGTATGGTATGTAAAATTATACCTCAACAAAGCTGTGAAAAGTGGAAGGGACAAAAAGGACAGAGAGCCACCTTAAAGACGATCCCTCTCACCACATCTAGGACGATATGAACAGCAAAATAAATGAGTTATCAGATTAACTAAAAGAAGAATCCACGAATCCATGCTGATATAAATGAACAGAAGAATGAATGACGGGGGAGAAGGAACTCTTCCTTACAGAATTCCAATTAATGAGAATAGAAAATCCCCATTGGCAACCCCTATAGTAACAGCTGCTTCAGGCAAAACTCATCAGTGGATCCTAAAATTGGTGGGTGAAAGGTTGTTGGAAAATAGGATAATTATATTGTCTCTAAATATCTCTGCACCAGATTTTATTAATTACAAAGGGGAAAATCCTAACTTGAAGTGGAGAAACCTGACAGACACCACCGCTTTAATCAAGTAGTCAAAGATGCCATCAACAGAAATAGCACAAACTGACTTTATGTGCCCCATGACATGATGCATTGAAGGACACGTCATCACTTCTGTGATTTCCTGCCCAAAATGCATCATCTTCAAGGCATGAGAAAGTATCAGGCAAGGCCAAGTTGAAGGTCGTTGTACAGAGTAACTGGCCTGTACTCTTCAAATGTGTCAAATTCATTAAAGACAAAGAAAGGCTGAGGAATTATTCAGATAAAGGAGACTAAAAAGACATGACACCGGAATACCATGTGTGAGCCTGAAACAGTTAAAGGGCATTGACAATATTTGAATAAGGCAGACCAGATAATAGTATTATAGTATACGGTATTATATCAAAGTTGATTTTCTGATTTTCATCATTATACTGTGTCAATGTAAGAGACTATCCTTGTTTTAGGAATTTTTTAGGAAAGATTCAGATGTAAAGGGGCACCATGTCTGCAGCATATTCTCAAACATTTAAAAAAAACAGTTCATAGACCACATATGAACGAATAATAAAGTGAGTATGGTAAATATTAACATTTGCTACATCTGGGTAAAAGTAAATAGGAATTCTTCGTACAATTTTTACAATTTCTGGCAAGTCTGAAATCATTTCAAAATGAAAAAGTCATTACTATTGTAAGGGAAGCCTGGTTTTCCTCGGACCAGCAGGCAGGCAGCACCCAATCAACTTCAACTTCTTTGAAATTAGACTGGCAGGAATGGATTTTACCAGTGAATGATTCAAGACGATAAAATACAAGTCACTCCTTGCTCTATTACCTGAAGCAGGCTTGACTGGGGGTTCCACCTGTCATCCCTGAGGTACAAGAACTGAGGTCACACGCCTCAGGAAGAGCCTCGTCAGGACACAAGTCTTTCCAATGCAGCCACTGGGGGGTGGCCACCCTCACATGAACTAGCCACCCAGCACACTGCGGCCTAACCTGCCAGTGCCTCTGCAAACTTTGGCTTCAGGGGAGCACAAGGGGGAAGGCACACACCATAGCCTGGCAGATGAAGTTTAACATTTAATAGCACTTTTTCTGGGGCCCATCAACACACAACGTGGGGGGAGGGCTCCAATTTTTAGGGGAGAAATGCTGTTTAAACTCGGTTTTATGTGAAAACCTCGTTGCCCGACAAAACACGAAGTTCTCGTTTTGCCTTCAATTGAGAAAGCAGTTGCTGTCAGCTGAGAATCAGGAACCTAGAAGCTGCGATAAGGAGTTCACAGCTACAGTTAAGGGAATGGGGCAATGTGGGAAGCTCAAAGTTCTCTATGATCAGTTATTCAAGGAAGGAACACATTATCTTTTAACCTCCTTGAAACCAGACGGGAATGTCAGATTTTAGTAAAAAGAAGGGCTAAGGGAAGTGGGAGGAGGGCTAATAAAACAGGAATGATCAATCACATTCCTTATTTAATTGACCTTTTAGACTCAAGTAATCTTTTAGAATCAGGGACGGGAAATAAGCTGCAACTGCACAAAGACGTCAATAAAAAAAAAAAATATATATATATATATATATCTCCAGGCAGAAGGGTGCTAAGTACCTGGGACGAGTGTTTATGCAACACAGAAATTCCCAACATGCCCTGCGGCAATGATTTCACCCTGACCTCAGCTATCTTCATTTCCACTCCTCAATCAACAAGTCCTTCCAGTTTCAAACATACCCCCTCGCATGCATGTGTCCGTCTCCATTCCCACTGTTACTACGTTAGCCCCAGATACTGTCGTCTCTCACCTGCGGTTCCAGCTTCCACTCTGACCTCTTCTTATAAGCTAGTCTCCGGGCAGTGGTGATGGTGCTCTTCGTAAAAGGTAGTTTAAACCATCTGACTCCTGACTCTCTGACCTTATCAGAGCCACTCTTGCCCCTCACCAGGCACGTTCCCACCTGAGCTCCCAGGGTCTTTGTGTTCCCTCTAAAACACCCAAGTGGCTTACAAGGCTGGCTCAGATCCCTCACTCAGTATTCAGCTAATATCACCACCTCACAGAGCCTGTCTACCCTAATACTGCAGCACCCCAATCAGTCCCTATCACGCTACCTTGCTCCAGTCTCTGTTTGCATTCTCCCAGGATCTAAAATTATTATATATTAATATTTCCTCATAACTGCCTAAAGAAACATTGGAAGGATAAACAGAAACTGATTTTTTTTTTTAAAAAAAAGGTTACCAATGGGGTGTGAGACTTCTCTGTGTATACCTTTTCTATCATTTTGATTTCTGAGCTATATAAACGAATCACCTAGTCAAAAACCTTACTAATTATATTTTAAAGTGAAAAACTCCCAATTATTTAAACATTCCTTTGCTATTTGTCTACCTTCTCTTCCGGAATGAAAGCTCTATGAGAACTGGGACCTTGTTCGCCCGGCATATGTCCCGCCCTGGAAATGTAATCAGGGTTCCTTAAACATTTGCTGAATAAACAAATGTACCTACAACAGGTATAACCAGCAAAACCACAAGATGGGCCTCTTCAGATTAAACAGGTGCTCCTCTCCTCCCACCGTCTCCTTGTTGCTACTTCTTTTCTTGGTGCAGAATCTCTGCCATCGCCACACCCGACTCCTTCAACAATAAATACCTTTTTTCCTCCACCTGAGGACTCCTCCAAAATTCTCCACAGCATCTGTCTTTCTTCCTTCCCACATCAAACCAATCTGCTCTTATAATTTCAACTATCACCCGCAGGAGGACAGTCAGTTTTCAGACCTTGATCTCTCTCATGCTTCGCGTTTTCATCACCAACTGTCTGCTCCATCTTTCCCACGTGCGTGTCCAGCCACTTCAACCCAGCTCGTCAAACTAGCTCTGCACTCTTGACTTTCCAGTGTCTTTCAGTGGGACCTTCTTTCTCTCAGTCACTTAAGAGGAAAACGTCAGTCACTTCCGACTTCCTCCTTTCCCTTATTCTCCAAAACCACACCAGACACAAAACTTAGATCCTTTCTTCATAGCATGCTTCATCTTTTATTTCCAGCATCACCACCACAGAGCTGGACCATTGCAAGCATCCAGACTGAAGTCTGTGTCTCCAGAGTCTGCCCCTTTTAATGCTGTCCTGTGCTGGTCTCAATGCTAAGTCCTGGAATAAACCTTTGAAACCGGTCGGTAGGCCTTGACACTCCACTAAGCCTCCTCCTTCTGAATCTTTATATTTTACTCACCTTTTTTTTCCCAGGCCCAGCTCAAGCCCCACTGTCTCTATGAATATCCGTTGTGTATTTACTCCTCTAATTTGACACTTTGCAAAGGCTATCTTTTACCACTGACTGCTCTCTTTTCACACGGATGTGCCGTATAAACCCACAATAGTTTTTATAGGGAAGCCCTGTGTATCTATAACAGACAAATGCAGAGCTAATCTGGCAGAAGTGGGGAGATCACTGCCCTAGTTTGGCTTCCTCAGTGATGCTGCCCCACTCTCCTCCCCCAACAACTTCATGGGAGCACTGAGGCTCCCCAGAACAACGTTTGAAAACAACAATTCACTTGGGAGTGATGGATATGGTCCATGTCAATTATACCGACACAAAGCTGTTAAGGAGGAAAAAAAAAACTTGACTAAAGGGGCAAGAAAGGAGAGTAAAGAACTGCAGAGTATTCTAAAGATAAACAAAATGGTCTCAAACATGCCTTTCTGTTTGCACGGCTGGCTCAGCCCAATCCCTGATCCACCCCCTCCCCCTACCAAGTGTAGGACTGTCACAGTAGACCCCTGACGGAAGTCCCTGGCTCCAGGCTCTTCCCTTCTAAAGCATTCAGTCTCAGGAATCTCAGCATCCTGCTCTGTCCTCTTTATACAGCCTTCAGGAACTGCCGAGCTCATTCTGCCTTCCACTCATCTATCATTTTGCCTCAAGTTTCCTCCTGAAGTCAGAGTGAGCGATGAGCAGCCCAGGCTTGAAAATCTATGGCTGTTGCGTCAACTCGTCAGGTCTCCAGGGACCCAGCCCAGACCAACTTGGACAAGGTATCTGTTTGTACAGAAAGCAATTATTCATTACCCACTGATTAAATCACTCTCCTCTATTACAGGAGTGCGTGTGACTCCTGGGATCTGCAGTTTCCTTTTCCTCCTCCATCTAGGTGTTTCCCTCGGTCACCAGGGGAACTCAGGACATCAGAAATGGTTCAGAGTCTACAATTCACAAGATCTCTCATGAGATTACTTTAATTGCTCCGTAGTTATGTTAGAAGACAGAACTGACTTATGTGGAACAAAATAAAATGGGGAGGAGTGTAGGCACCAGACTCCCTTTCTCTTAGGAGATAAATCTAAGCTGTTTCCCTAAAGAAAGCTGGAGCAATGAACTTCCTCAAGTCCTACTGAGAAAGGTCGATACCCCAGCCCTAATGAGAAGGGAGGGTCAATACAAGTGAAGACAGGGAGCTCTTGTAGAACACAGTTCAACAAAAGGAGTTAGCAAACCTGGGGGGAAAACACTGATCACAGCAGTTAGAGCTGAAGGAAGGAAATCTCCAAATTACTGAAAAAGGAAAAACAGTAGAAGGCTTAACATAATTAGGTGACTAGCTCTCCTGAAGCCCTGACCTTTATCAGCTTCAGAAAGGAGCTTCTTTCCTCATCCTGAGTGAGCTCTAGAGCAGTGGTCCTCCAAGTATGGTCCACAGAACCTGAGGGAACCCCGAGACCCTTTGAGGGGTTTCACTAGGTGAAACTGTTTTCATAACAAAACTAAGATGTGGTTTGCCTTTTTTTTACCATGCTGGCCTTTTCACTGATGGTGCAAAAGTAATGGTGGGTTAAACTGCTGGTGCCTGAGCAGGAACTGAGAAACAGCACCTGACTTGTCAAACTCGCTCTGCACTCTTGACTTTCCAGTGTCTTTCAGTGGGACCTTCTTTCTCTCAGTCATCTAAGAGGAAAACGTCAGTCACTTCCGACTTGCTCTTTTCCCTTATTCTCCAAAACCACACCAGACACAAAACTTAGATCCTTTCTTCATAGCATGCTTCATCTTTTATTTCCAGCATCACCACCACAGAGCTGGACCATTGCAAGCATCCAGACTGAAGTCTGTGTCTCCAGAGTCTGCCCCTTTTAATGCTGTCCTGTGCTGGTCTTAACACTAAACTCCTTCACCATCACACACTTCTTCACCGCACAGTGAAATAATAAATGCCAGCTTTACTTAAGAATGTCCTTGATGATGCAGTAAAAATGATATTAAGTCTCAATCCTCGAATATCTTTGTAATATTCTGTGTGACAAAATTAGAAGTACATTTGTGTGCATACAGAAAAGGATGGTCTCTATAAACACTTGTGTGTCTGAATTGCAAAAGTTTTCTGTGAAACACATGTTTACTTAAAAGAATGAATGACATACAGTGATGGGTGAGACTTTGGTAATTGGCAGACATTTTCGGTGGAGGGGGAAACAAAGCTGTCACTTCAGGGAAAACAACTGACAATATTTGTTGCCAATGGCAAAATTTGAGCTTCCAAGAGAAAATTAGAATTTTGACAAACTCATATCTGCCACGAGCTTGACAGCTTCCCAATACTTAACCATTTTTCTAATGACAGTGTGGTAACATGACTATGGTTTTTTGATACTGTGTAATAAAATGTGGCAATAATTAGAAGATCTGCATAACTCAGTGAACCACTATTTTCCAAATACCTATCACACAATGTTACAGAATCACACATGGGTAAAAAGTCCTGTCAAAGTGAGAGAGACCAAGTTTTTAATGTAACAAAGTATGAAAAGTTCAGTGATATCATTTCAGATTCCACACTGCAACTAACCTTCACAAAACCACCCTTTAACTTTTGTGTAGTACCAAAGAAGAATACTCACAATTACCAAAAAAGGCTATGGAAATATTTCTCCATTTTCCAACTAATTATCTGTGGTGTGAGAATGGATTTTCTTCATAATGCAACCAAAACAACACATCACAACCAACTGAATGCAGAAACATATGAAAATTCAGCTGTCTTCTATTAAGTCAGACATTAAAGAGATTTGCAAAAACAACGCCACACTTCTCACTAATCTTTTTTAAACAAAAGCACTTCATTTAAAAAAAAATGCTACTTACGTTAACTTGTAATGGATGTATTATTATTTCTAAATGAATTAATAAATATTTCAATTTCTAATATGGTAAATATCAGGACATATGTATCCCACACTAAAAAATATATTGAAGACCCCAAAGAGTTTTTGAAGTGCTGAGAGGAGTCCTGAGACCAAAAAGTCTACGCACCTCTGGTCCAGAACACTGCTGCCTGTCTATGATACCCAGGAGGGCTCCTAAGGACAGGTCCTTTGTATTTCAGGGCCTAAGAGAAATTCGTACTCTCAGCATTTGTTCCAAAATGCCAGGTCTGGCTTCCCAGTTCTGCCAGAAGAGGATGAGAAGTTCAGGCATTAGAGAAAATTTTTCTCTGTATTTCACTGGCAGATCAAAGCATTTGATCCCATCCTAAAATCCAGGAAGCCAATGATCAGATTATTCCAAGGTCATAAAGGAATCTAGGTGAGAAAGCTAAACTCAACTCCAGATCATGAATATCAGATTCCGAAGTGAAGGCTTCATCTAGATAAGTTTTCAGCAAGTGACTTTTCATTTACACACTCATTGTTGTGTTTAGTTATAAATTCTCTGCCTTCATCCTCCATCCCACTCTTTCAATGGTGGTGTTCCTCTGAGCTCAGGCTTCCCCATTGCCTAGCACATAGTAAGTGTTCAATAAATGGCACCTGCCGTTATTACCACAAACTCACCCACGGCAATCTGTTCCATCCCATGACTTCAATCACCTCCTGTATTCTTAACTTTCTATCATCACCCAGACCTCTGCCATGAGCCCCAAATCTACACAACGACCTCCTGGGCCTTTCTACCTGGATGTGCTGCAGCGACCACCACTCAGCATGTCCGATGTGTAACTCCTTTATCACTCTCTTCAAAGCTGCCCCTCCTCCTATTTCCTTCTGCATCAAGAACCACCTGGTCACTACAGTCAGAAACTTAGGATCATTCCAGACTGCTGCTTGTCCCACTCTCCCTAGACGTATTCTGCCATCAGGTTATATCCACTCTCCCACCTTTAATCTCTCTCAAAACCCTCCATTCCTACTGGAACCACCATAAACCGCTCATCGTCTCTAGCCTGGTCTCTAGTTTTCTCATTGGCTCCCTGCCTCCAGTCAAATTCTTCCTATGCAACCCACACACTGACACGACGGTAATTTCAAACACAAATCTGATGCTATTTTCCTGTTAATTATCTTTCTGTGGTTTTCCTGCAGCATACTCTTCAAATGGTTTTACTCATGTATACTCATGTAAAAGGATTTTTAAAAACGTGTATTCCTTGTACATCTTAAAGTTGAATTCTAAAATTTTTCATCGCAAGTTTAAACCAAGTTTATTATTTTGTTAAAAGGAGGCAGAAAATACTAAACATTTTATTAAAAGAATTGTTAAGGATTAACTATAACTAGAATAAACACTTTATGATAAAGTAAGTTTTAACTATTTTATTGAATGACACACACCTAAACTAAAAAAACCTCTTTAAAAATTTTTGTGTAAGTTTTACCAAGTATAACTTGAAAAACCTGTGGTCCCAAAGAACATTCCAGTCACATTTAACTGTTATGTTCTTCTGAACTCAGAATATCCCAACAAGGAACAAACGTCCCTCTAATAGCGATGTGTATTAAACAGGGAAAGACAAGAAGCCTTCTGGGTTTTCAAGGTAACTTAATCACTAAACGAGGCCTCCCTCAAATCAGTATTTCCAAAATATTCCATTTTGCAACTGAGGTTTGTGCACTCGGGACAATATACTACAATAAAATTTGGAAATTTGAGAGATATGACATTCCTTCCACCAGCCCTTTTTTTTTGTAAGGTGAGTTTTAGAAGAGTTCATTTGGAAACTGAGGTTCTGGAAATTGATTCTTCTAAAGCTTTGTTGTGCAGGTACTGTATATCCCTTGGAAGTCTTGGGCACTGGTTATCCCAGCTTGAAAACCACTGCTCTGGAGGATACACCTCTAACTCCTTAGCAAAATATCTAATGCCCTTTGTGACCTAACCCCCATTAATTTCCCTCTTCCTAAATGTCACTGGATGGCTCCCATCAAAACCAACTCAGGTCTGTGAAACTGTTTCCAGTTCTGTTTTCAGGACTTGCTGTATCTTCTCTAAAGTTACATTGTATCTGGAACGTCTTCTCAGCTCTTTATTCCCAGAAAACACCTGATAATTTTTCAAGGTTCCATTCAGTCCAATCAATGGGCAGCTGGTAACTTACTGGGTACCAAGGAGGTGGTTTTTACACAAGAAATGAAGGATGGATTGGAATACTGTCCCAAAGGGTCTCCCAACTGCTTGTTGATTGGCTAAATTAACAGGTGCTGAAGTTAAGGAAGATGCCATCTGGAGTAATTGAGAAAGCAGGAATGACTCCACAAGGAAGGAAGGATTAGAGCACTTCTTAGATCCAGAACAGGATTGTGAAGACCAGGGAATGGGGATAATAGTTTTCCAAGTGAGTATGGGTTATGTATCTTTCTAATGTTCTATCAGAGCACACACCACACAGTATGACATGTGCTTGTTTACTTGATTAAAGTCTCCCCTAGACTACAAGCTCCGCGAACACGCCTGTCTTGTGGACCACTGTATCCCGCCAGCGCCTTCCATCGTGCCCTGGCTCATTAAATATTTGTTGATGTTTATTACAAATTATTGAATAATTAAATGAAGAAATGGATGGATAAATGAGTTAAATTCCACAGGATCTCAGCTGCTGTTTCAATCTCTACAGTTTAGGATTTTTCTATAGGTACTGAAGGTGGGAAAGTAAAAATGTAGGTATCCATGTTAAATGCAGCCACGAAGCCTGAGAGGAGCTTGGGCTCACACCCAAGGGAGAATTTAAACCGCAGAGTGGCGGGAAAGAGGAGGCACGGAGGCCCAGGGTGAGGGGATGCAGCAGGGTTCGGGTGCCCAGAGGCGAGGCGGACTAAGTTCAGAAGCGTAGAGAAGGAAAAGAAGGGTTCCGAGGAGGGGTCAAGTCCTGGCCCGGTGGAAGCCAAGGCCCCCTGGCCTCCCAGCGGATGGAGAGTTGGAGGGGAGGAAGCCGGGCTGGAGCGGAAGCGGCCGAAGGGCTGGAGACCCGCGTGAAAGGACCCGGGCAGAGGGAAGGGCGGGAGAATAGGGTCGGAGGAGAGTCGCTCCCGCGGCTCCGCCGCCACACTCACTCACCTAGCCGACTCAGCTTCGCCCCGGCACTGAGCTCGCTCCGCGCTGCTTGCTCCTTGGCCTGCTGGGCGAGCGGGCGGCCTCAGGCGCCCCTAGCAACCACGCACCGCCACGCGACCCGCGCTCCCAGCCGCCAGCTCCGCTACCGCCTGCCACGCACTGCGCGCGCCCCCAGTGGACGGACCCAGGGCCTGGAAGGGGCGATAGCGGGAGGAGGGATGCAGGCGCAAGGAATCTCGGGGGTTGTCGGGTTGCGGACTGGGAGGGCCGGCTTTCACCGGCCTCGCGCACGCGCAGTCGCTTCAGGGCGGGTGGGACCCGAGGAACAGAATTCTGGGAGATGTAGTCCCGAGATTAAATCCCTGACAGGCTCCGTTCTAGCACTTCAGGACTCTCTCGTCTCTGATTCTATCTAACCCCTATGGACTCTTTTTTTTGGCCGTGCCTTAATTCGTTCTTATAAAATCAAACATCTCGGGCTTTATTAAAGATTATTTTGTAGTAGTTCTTTCAAGTAAAAGCCTTTGAGTTTGACCCCGAGTAAGAAATCACAAGATCTACCATGCGTCCCTCCAACCCATCTTCCCCTACCCCAACCCACTCAGCAGGGTACAGCTACAACCACCTGTTTTGCGGGCTTCAGGTGTGAACTTTAGGAAACACTGACTCAATTCATTATCTCCCTAGGCAAGACAGATCGTGCCCCCTCAGTCTCAAATGTCCCTAGACCTAATGGATTTGGAGATCTAAACGGAGCTGAAGGCTAAGAAGATCTCTTCTAAACAGTCTGCTACATCAATAAAGGGGACAATAAAAGATGAAACTAACCTAATGAAAACAATCTGCACCAGAGCAAGGATGCTTAACAAACAATTGATTTAGGCAACAGTCATTGATGGATACTAAAACCATCAGAGGATTAATGGAAGAGTTTTACACTGTAAGGGTGTCTGCCATCACCTGTATATTTTAAGTAATCTTAGATCATGAAACATAGGACAGCTAAAAAGTATGTCTTCTGATGTGATGCAATCTGAACTATAGAGCAATATTTAGGAAGTAGTGTATTTTGTCAAAAAAAATTAAAAGTTGAATCTGAATCTAATCAAGCTTTTGGCTCCAACTTCCAGTTTATAGGAAATAAAGAGAAACACCACCACAAGAAAGCAATCGGACAAATCCAGAATGTGGGCCAACATACAGATGAATGACCTTGTTTCTTCAACAATTTCAGAGTATAAAAAAGAGTGAGGTGTTCTAGATTGTAGAAGATTTAAGAGACATAATCAACCGCAATGAGTGGACCTTGTTTGGATCCTCATTCAAACAAACCAACTGTAAATTTTCAGACAATGGAGAAATCTGAATATGGACTGGGGACATAAGAACATAGCCAATGTTAAGAAACCATTATTAATTTTGTTATTGTAGGACATCCCCCCCCCCCCGCAAAGGATATATCCATATCTTAATTCCAGAAACCTGTAAATATTACCTTATACTATGGCAAAAGATGTGATTAAGGATTTTGAGAGAATGATTTTTGAGATGATTAAGGAATTTTCCTGGATTATCTGGATGGGCCCTAAATCCAATGACAGATGTTCTTAGTGAGGCAGTGGGAGATGTGACAGACACAGAAAAGAGGAGGCAGCAATGTAACCACAGGCAGAGATTGGAGTGATATGCCTGGAATGCCTGGAGCCACCAGAATGTGGAAAAGGCAAGGAATGGATTCTACCCTAGAGCCTTCTGAGGGAAAAGGGCCCTTTGGGCAGCCTAATTTCAGACTTCTGGGCTCCAGAACTGTGAGAGAATAAATTTCTGTTGTTTGTGGAAAGCCACTAAGTTTGTGGAAACTGGTTGAGGCAGCCATAGGCTACTTTGGTTCTTTAAGAAAATACCCATTTTTATTTTTTTTTAACAGACACAGGCATATATATTTTTCAGGATTAAATGAGATGATGCCAGGGATTTGCTTTTGCTTTAAAACACCCCAGTAGCAATGAGCACACCTGGCGCTCAGGTCTTAGTTTCTAGTACAGACAGTCCCCAATTTACGATGATTCCACTTAACGTGTTTTTGACTTTATGATGGTGTGAAAGTGATATGCATTCAGTAGAAACCATACTTCAAATTTTGAACTTCAAATTTGAATTTAATCTTTTCCCAGACTAGTGATATACAGTATGATACTCTCTCGTGAAGTAATTAATTTTAGTTCAATGCTTCAAACATTCTGCAGGCCCAGAGTGATTTCAGCTGCAAGTTAATGGTGAGTACCCACACAACCATTGTTTTTCACTTTCAGTACAGTATTCAGTCAATTACATGAACTAGTCAATACTTTATTATAAAATAGGCTTTGTGTTAGATGATTTTGCCCAACTGTAGGCTAATGCATGTGTTCTGAGCACATTTAGGGTAGACTAGGTTAAGCTATGATATTCGGTAGGTTAGGTGTGTTAAATGCATTTTCGAATCATAGTATTTTCAACTTACGATTGGTTTATCGGGACGTAACCGCATTATTAGTCAAGGAGAATCTGTACTATTCTGATTTAAAAGGAACCAGGGCTCCTTGGAGAAGTGGCTGATTCTAGGACCATGCCAGGAAACCACAAGATGAACCTCAAGTATCTCGTAGTACCAGAAAGAAGGTATTTAAAAAAAAAAACTAAACAAAACCACATTGTTGGGAGTAAGTCACGGGAGCTAACTGAAAGAACTCCCAATGACCAAAGCTGGAACAATGTGAGCAACAAAATTAAAGTAGTAGTAGTTTATAACCAAAGTATAAAACAAATATCCATGAGTCCCTAGTATAAATAAATGGTTGACTATGTTAAACAAATGTGGTAAAGAGACAAATCTGTGCAGAAGAATTCCAAATAAATACTCAGCCCCAAAGGAGGGGGAGCATTACTCCCTACTCCTTAAGTGTGGGCAGTGCAGAGTGACTTCTTTCCAAAAAGCACAGAATAGAAAGGGGAGTGGGGTAGGGCAAAAGGAGTAATAGTAGAAAAATCTGACAAACACTACTTCAGCCAGGTAATCAAGGTCAATATCAACAGGCATAAATCATGTAGATAGTATGTGCCCTTGATATGTGATGCAAATGGAACACAACTTTTGTGATATTCCTCCCAAAACTGTAACCCCAATCTAATCATGAGAAACAGACGAATTCCAATAGAGGGACATTGTACAAAATGCCGGCCCAGTACTTCTCAAAATTGTCAAGGTCATCAAAAACAAAAATCTTCTGGGAAACTTACAGCCAGAGGGGCCCAAGGAGACAACTAAATGTAAGGTATAATGAGATCTTGGAACAGAAAAGGGACATTAGGTAAAAATTAAGGAAATCTGAATAAAATATGAGTTGTAGGTAATAATATATAAATATTGGTTCATTAATTGTAACAAATGTATCATAATACTGTAAGATGTTAATAATAGGGGAAATTATGGGTAGGGGTGGAGTATAATATGTGTACTCTATACTATCTGTTCAATTTTTCTGTAAATCTGAAACTTTTCTAAACTATAAAGTCCATTGAAAAAAGAAAAACTACAGCAACAGAAATTTGCCCAGCCTACCTTAGCCAAGTGATCAGGGGTAACTTCACCAATAATGGGAAAAAGCAACATCATCAACCTCCAGATATGATGTACGAAGAGGACACATCATCACTTATGTAGTGTTTCTGCCAAAAATATATAATCTGAATGAAATCACCAAGAAACATCAGATGTACCCAAATTGGCCAGTACTCTTCAAAATGTCAATCACTGTCAGAAAAAAACAAAGAAAGGATGAGGAATGGTTCTAGATTACAGGCTAAAGAGAAACACAACCAAACACAAATCATGATCTTGGATTGGAAACTGGACCAGGAGAAAAATTGGTATAAAGAACATTATTGGAACAATAGGCAAGATTTGAATATGAACTGTAGATTAATTTATAGTATTATATCAATGTTAAGTTTCCTGGTTTTGTTAATTATACTGTGGTTATATAAGTAAATATCCTTGATCTTAAGAAATTCACTGAAGTATTTAAAGGTAAAAGGGCATGATATTTACAACATACTCTCAAATCATTCAGAAAAATATGATAAAACTAATTGTGGCAAAATGTTAACAGCTAATGAATCTGGGTGAAGTGTATTTGGGAGTTGTTTTATTCTTAAAACTTTTCTTTAATTTTTTTCAAAATAGAATGCTTTTTTAAACTATAGCAATGACAAAATTAAAAAAGGAATAGGTAGAACCAGTGTCAAAATGTTGGTAACAGCTGAATCTGTAGGATCAAGGTATGGGGGTTTATGATGCCATTCTCTATGCTTATGTATGTTTGCAAACTTGAAGCTCCCTCCCCTCCACCCAAAAGGTAAAACACATATACGCTCATACACAGGCACAAATCTTCAAGCCTTCTAGACATTCTCTGAATTCCAGACACTACTCAGACCGTTCACTCCCAATCCTCTCAGCACTTTGTGCAATGATCGCTAGATATAAAATTGTTTTCATATTTCTAACCCTTTACACTGTATGCTCCCGAGGATGGGAACGTGTTTCCTTATTATGCATCCTCGTAAAATGATTAAGTATTGCTTTATGCGATAGCCTAAAAAGTTTGGATGTATATTTAATTTCTCTACATCAAATTGTTTATGTACCAGATAAGCATGATCTCTCAAGCTAGTATTAAATGAATTATTTGAAAAAAAGAAGAATTCTTCCATAAGGTAACTCCCCCTAGTTTATCTTTTAGAAAAAAAATCCAGATTTTAAAAAACAACATTGTATTTGCCTAAATCCAGGCAAGTCTTAGTTTAGTAAGTACTGTGGTTCTGTTAAAAACAAAACCAAAAGTTCTGATCTGGTAGAGATATACACTCATAGAAGTACTTACCAGTAACATTGTATGTTGCCCAGGATTTGTTCTAAAATACCCAAGTGAAAAAAGGATACAAGGTGATAACTGTTGAAGCAGTGATGGCATTCAATGGGCTAATCTCTCTACTTTTGTGTGTATTTGAAAATTTCCAATTAAGACTTAACGCATTCAAAACTGAACTCGAGGTTTCCCACCCACTACCATTCCACTAATAGCCTTGCCTGTTTCAGTGAATGGCAATTCTATCCTTCCAATTGCTCAGGCCAAAACCTTGGACTCATCTTTGTCTGCTTTCCTTTGTTCACACCCCCACATCCAATCAGGCCAGAAATCTTACTTTCTCCATGTTCCAAATATATTTAAAAATCTGACTACTTTTCATCACTCCATTGGTACCACTCTAGTACAGAATACCTGCATTATTACAATAGCCTCTTCACTGTTCACCCTGTTTCCCATCCTCCCCGACTCTTCATAGTCCATTGACACCAGAATGAGAGTAACCCTTAGAACATAATGTAGATCACAGCCTTCCTCCATCAAAACTCCCCAGTAGATCCCTCCTCTATTCAAAGTATGAGACCCACAAGCCCTCCACATCCGGTCCCCATCACTGTCCTGCGCTTATTGCCTATTCTTCTCCCACTTCTTCCCTTCTTCCATCCAAACTGACCTCATAGCGCCACAAGCACTCCAGGCATACTTCCATCTCAAGGCCTTTGAAGAGATCATTCTCTCTGCCTGTGCTTTTCCCTCAGATAGCACATGGCTCATTCCCTCATCTCCTTCAAGTCTGCTGAAATGTCGCCTTCTCGGTGAGACCTACCGTGACCATCCAACTCAGCACTTCTCATTCCCCTTCCCCTGCTTTATTTTTCTTCAGTTTTTATCACTTTCCTACATACTAGATGTAATTCACTCATTTTAATAAGGTCAGTCTCCCCCACCAGGATGCAAAGTCTATGAGAGACAGGCACTGCCTGGTATACAGAAAGGATTCAACAAATACGTTGAAGGGAATTGAAATAATCTGGGTAGGAGGAAATTACGGTGGTCTCTAGAAAGTAAAAATATTCCTTTTGCTAAAATGTGAACAGAGTCAATCAGTGGGCAATAAAGATGAGGACTAACTAAAATTCCTTGTCAAAACAAGGAACATCTGGAAGGCGGTCTTTCTGACAAGGTGTCCACTGTCTTCTCTTAATGCTGCCATTTTGGAATAAACCTGTGTTTCTTCCAAAAAAATGGAACATCTTTCACTTCTAAAACAGCTGGAATTTAAGAAAGGACAAAAGTAGTTTCCCATTTTATGGATGGAGAAATAAGGGCCCTGGGAAGCTTGTCACAAGGCATCCAATGAGTCGAGGTTTAAGCTTCTCAGTATATTTCCAGCTGGGTTACAATTCTAACTAATGGGTCTGCCAAACATCCCTTTCTGGTAAACTACATCATCTCCATACACAGCTGCCCTACTAAAGCAGCTGGGGTTCCCTATACACTGAAACTCCACCAAATGTTAAAACTAGCCACTAAGCCTGCGATCTCAAAGCAATCTAATTTACCTCTGTTTAATGCTACCCTTTCCTATTTCAGCTCCACTGGCCTGGGCTTGGAATTAGGTGTCCACATGTTGCTCATCTGGGGTGGAGGAAGCTTCAAGGCAGGAGGAGATATCAATAAGCTCTCACAGCAGAGTTCTGTGTGAATACGATACCAGGGCTTCTAGCACCACACAGCAGCTGAGGTGCTGCTGTACCTCCCAACCCCTTTCCCTGGCAGCTGACAGGGGGGTGAGGCACACCTTTTATTACAAGAGTTTACAAACATCTATAAAAATAATCATAATAAAAAGGATACACTTCCCACCCCCTCCCAATGATGGAATGCGGACTATAGGCTGGGGAACCCTCCACAACAGACAGAGCGTTTATCCCCGCCGCCTAGATCTGAGGCAGGCGCTGTCTTCATGTGTCCTGCGGTCAGTGCACCTCAACCCAGAAACTGCTGGGAGGATTACGGGAGCTCCGGAAAGAGATTCCTCAGGTAGGAAGCGTCTCCCTAAGATCCAGGAGCACGTTCCTGGGCTTAAAGGCACAGTAGCGGAGAAAAAAACCCCTGGATGTAGAGAAAGAAGGAATCTTCTCTGGCACCAATAGCAATGAAGTTTACTGGTTGAAATCATCCTGAATTTGGGGGGAGGAAGGAGCTTTGTACATAAATCTCTCCTAGTTTCTTGTTCTCCAATCAGTGGAGTTGGCAGCTTCTCTCTCTTTTTTCATCATTTGAGCTCTCGGTTGCGCTGGTGGCTTGTAGAGCAGCAGAAGGAAGAGCTGGCAATAGTAGGGCAAAAAAGGCTGGAGGCTGGGCCCCAGGAATCGGGATCACGTGCTGGGGGTCGGCCTCAGGAGGTGAATGAGTTTCCTGCAGTGTTTGGCCGAGGTGGGCCTGGGACTGCTGTGTGGCGGTAACTGATTGCCCAGCGAGAGCAAGGCTAATTTCTCACTGGCACCCAGGGACACCAGCACCTGTGGGACAGAGAACAGAGGACAGTACATGATGTGCGAAGGACTCTCATTTGGCCGAGCAATTGCCACTCCAGAAAAGGAAGAAATAGGTTGTGTGGGAAAAGAGAAACCTTGAAGACAGGAATCGTCAGGACCACAGGTCTACTTCTGATCTCTTTGGTTACAGACCCAGAAACCAGTGCCTCAAGGGACAATGCACTTGTCCCCAGGAAGAGGTCCTGACTGCAGCAGTGATAGTAAGCCAGAAGGTGTGATTCCCAATCATGGATCTGGAACAGTGAGTCTTAACCTCATCATCGCCAAGAATCCCTTTTATTGTATCCTCATATGGATTGCCAGAAAACCCTATAATATATATCAGTCATCATGTTAAAATTTCATGAACCACCCAATGCTACCACACTAAACTTCCTTATAATTTGGAGGTTTAGCCTTATGGTAGGTAGATGTGTGATTTCATTGGGCTGCTTATATATTGAAAACTGAGAAGGAAAGGCAGAATAAAGCAGTGGCTAAGAGTATGGGCTCTGGAGTCAGGCTCTTGAGTTTAAAAGTCTAATCTTACATACTAGCTTTGTAATTTGGACAAGTTATTAAATTCTTTGTGCCTCAGTTTCATAGCCTGCAGAATTAGGAATACAATAGCTTAAACCAAATAATGAAGGTAAAATGCTTAGCATGGTGCTTTTCACATGGTAAGTGCTAAGAAAGACAGCATCTGCATGGCCCCCAGAATGAACCCACACTATACCTCAACATCTCTAATCTTCCCTCATCTCCCTCCCATGCAGCCTCTAGAAGAACAACAGTGGTCCTTGAGATTCCAGGCATTTCCCAGCCCAAGGGAGCCCTCTTCTAGGGTGGGAGACGGTTGATGGAAAACTCATCTCCAAGACACTGGCCCTGGGTTTCCTGCTCCCAGAGAGGGACACACCTCGGGTTTCTGGATGTCCTAGTGCAATACAACCCATCACATGGTTCCTAAGTCCTCTGGGGTGTACCTGATGGATGCAGGGTTCCTGGCGGAGGCTCCGAAGGGCAATGAGGGCGGCCTCCTTCACGGTTGGCTGGGGGTCTCCACATGCCACCTCTAGGAGCCGCTGGGGTACTTGGCACTGTAACAGCTCTTCCCCCAACCCCTCAGGCCCCAAGTTGCCCAGAGCTAACACGGCATTGCGCCGGATACCAGCCTGAGGATCTCCAAGCAGCTGGGTCATATTGGGCACCGCAGCTGCCAGGGCAGGCCCCAGGGGACCAGCCTGGTAGGCTGCATTGCCCACAGCAAAGCTGGCACTGCGCCGCACAGCAGGGTCCTTGTCCCCAAGACCCAGCAGCAGAAGGTTGAGCAGTCCAGCCTGGCTCTGCAGAGCTCCACGCAGGGCCATGCTGTGTTGGAGCAAGTGTCCCAGGAGCCCGTAAGTGCGGGCCCGCACGGAATTCTCTGGGTGGCCCAGGAGGCTGCGCAGGGGCCGATAGGATTCATCGGCGCCAGCCAGGAGTTCTTGGATAAAGGACAAGTGGCTGGGAGACAGAACCCGGGCTGTGTGGGCCAGCAGGGAGAGAAGGTCAGAGGTCAGCAGCGGCTGGTTACCCAGGAGGGCAACTGAGAGAAACGAGATGACGGTGCTAGGGGAGGCAGACACGGTGTTCACGAACTTGTTGAGCGAAGTGGGATCTGTGAGGGCCAGGCGTGTGAGGAGACTGATGGGCAGCTCGACCTGTGGCAGCGGAAGATGATGGCAGCAGACCTGGGCGAAGTGGGGAGGAGAGCAAGGAAAAGCAGTTCAGGGAGAGGGAGAATACACTGCAGCTTGACAGCCGGAAGGAGCCAAAAATCTGGGAGAAAAGCCAAGTGCCAAGCTATAAGAAACACCCCAGAGCTGGGAGAGCTGACCCACAGCAGACAAAATGGGGGCCCCAAGAGCACAGGTCCTTTCCAAGTTCAGTCCTTGCTCTGCTTGTCAAAGGCCCACTGCTTAGTGCCAAGAACTGCCAGTAAAGGGATTCCTGACGGAGAAGCTGAATTGCCAGTACCTACACTGTGATGTTCTCCCCATTGGGCTCCAACGGAGTCCAGCTAAGGGATGATGGAGGCCCCAGCTAAGGGATGGTGGAGGCCCCAGCTAAGGGATGATGGAGGCCCCAGCTAAGGGATGATGGAGGCCCCAGCTAAGGGATGGTGGAGGCCCCAGCTAAGGGATGGTGGAGGCCCCAGCCGCAGCTCCCGCCACACGCCTCTGTTCAGGCCTGAACTCTTTCTCTCAGGTCAAGCCAGATGTTCCTCTCTTACAGGGCCCATGGAGAACCCTGGAGCTGTCGGGAAGTGAATTCGAGTGCACAAAGTGGCTGGCCATCTTCCTCTCCCACTTTCATGCCTGGGTAGCTTCCCATGTACCTGCAGCAGGTGGGCTGCGACTTCTGAGTCCCTGAGGTCAGCCAAGACCCCTACAAGGAGGTCAGCATCCACATCCAGGGCGAAGGGGAAGCAGAGGATCTGGCAGACAGAGAGCACCACGTCGGGGAGAAACTCAGACCCGTGCGGCCTAAGGAGGGGAGCGGGGAACGATTTACTCGATCTGGCTCCCTCACCCTTATCACTCTCTCCCATCCTCCTCCAATTCCCCAGTCCAGCTCTCCTGCCCCAATCTCAGCCATACCATTTCCTGCCTCACAGCTCAAGCTGTCAGCTCATTCTCTCCTGCCTTCCCCTCCTTACTCTCCATCGCAGACTCTCTGGATCTTTTGGTCTCCCTCCTCTAGCTCAGACTCACGCCTGGCCCAGCTGATGCAGAAAGCTGGGGCAAAGCAGGTGCTTCAAGGTGGATGTGAGGATACTTCCACGCTGAGACAGGTGGTTCAGGCATAACTGGGGCTCTTGAGTGAAGGTGGCCACCGCCAGGTTCAGCAGGGCTGCCACACCTGCAAACACCACGAATGAAGACCCAGTGGAGCAGGCAAGAGTCCCCGATGCTCCTGCTCCCCCATGGCTCCCAGGGTTACCACCTATTCAGTCACCTCCCCATCCCTGGGCAGCCCCCGTGTATATTCTGCCATCCTCTCCCTGGGCGGCAGCGGCAGCGGCAGCAGAAGCAGCAGCAGAAATCTCCATGGGCTAACCCAGTTCTGAAGAGGGATCAACACGCTGGCCCCACAAAGGACGCCGTGCTACTGGAAAGGTACCTTGAGGTGAGATCAGCGTCCAGTCTGGCTCTGGGCTTTGTGGACTGGACAGCAACAGCTCGTCTTCCTGTGTGGACACCTCCTCGGGGAGCCTCAGAGCCATGGAGAAGCGGTGCCACAGAGCGGTCCACATTTCCGAGCTAGTCAGGTCGCTTATCAGCCTACCCTTCCCCTGCTGGAAACAAAATTGAAAGAGAGTGGGTGGGGAGGTCAAAGTCAAGAATCAAAAGGCCTTTCTGCACTCCTATCCCTGACCTACGAGAAATAATTCCTTCTGTTTTCCCACCTAGGATTTCCCTGTTGTCTTAGTTCCCTTTCTTCTTACATCTTGACCCCCACCTCTCAACCTATGTGTAGGTCTACTGGAAACCAGGGAATTACAGCTTTTTTTCCCACTGAATCCCAAGGGATAAGCTGAATGGTTCCCTTTTTAAAGCTTCCAAGGGCAGGTGGGCCCCTTCTAAGGCCACCACATGCACAGTAGTTTGTGAGATGCTTCTTTAGTGTCCAGTGGCACCCCACAATGCCCATTTTCTCTCTCCTTACTTCCCATCCATCCTAAGATGCAGCTGTACCTGGGTGAGGAGCTGTAGCAGGATAAGGAGACCATCGTAGAATCCACAGCCACCTGGTGGAGCCAGCCGGACCTGCAGGAGAGAGGGAGGCAGAATGCAGATCCTGAGCGGGATGAGGTGGCCTCACAGGTCTGTGCCCCCGACTCCTGGTCAGGCAGGAAGAGCTCTTCCTCGGCCTGGGGCCGCGGGGACAGTTCTTCTGGACTTAGGAGTCTTGCTTCCTGCCTATTCAGTCAATGACTAACTCTGTCCTAAAGACACACAGTCTGGTGGCGTAAGCAGACGTGGAAACAATTCTAGTTTAGGAAGACACTTTCCAGACAGGAGTCTGGGGTGGGGGTGCGGGGGTCACAGTTGAGAGTGCCTAACTCTGCCTCCTGGTAGGATTAAAAGTTGAAAAGGCAGACAAGAGAAGGTAGAGGTGGGAAGGGAGAATATTCCAAGTAGAAGTCATAGCATACGTAGAGGCAGGTCATGAAACAGCATAGTGAATTTTGGAAATGGTAACTCGTTCGGTATAGCAAGATTCCAGAGCTCAGAGGTAACAGATGAGCTTTCAGTAGCCTGTTCAAGAATTTGCACTTTATCCCAGATGCAGTGGGAAGCCACTGACAATTTACACAAACTCCACATGGGCAAGATTTTTGTCTTTTATTCACTGCTGTATACTCAGAGCCTAGAATAGTGCCTGCTACTCAATCCATATTTATATTTATGTGGTAAGTAATCAACAAATGACCAGATTTTCCTGTAAGCAAGATCACTCTGGTGGCAGTGAAGAAAATGGACTAGAAAAGAGGGCCTAAGAGAGAGCTCCTTTAGCAGGCACTGCCAAAGTCCAAGAGACAGATGACGCCTCTTCCCTCTTTAGAAGTCCAGAGTGTTAACAACAGATCTGAAGCCCTGACCAGTCTGGGCTGAGAGGGGTCATTCATCCAGGGGCAGAAGGGCAGGAAAGACTCCTTGATTCCTTTAGCATTCCTTAGTTAACTCTAGGCTGGCTGGTACTTCAGCCTTTTCCCCATGAATGCGGTCCTTGTTTGACTTAGAGAAAACACGTCCACACATTCCTGGCAAGCCTCACCTCCGCAGGGGCAGACAGGGCATGTGTGGCTGCAGCGATCCACTCCACAGGCTGGAGGTCAAAGGTCACCCCTTGCTGACCAAGCTGTCCCAGTAGACAGGCTGCTGCACTCTGGAGAGTTAGAGGAGAAGGAATGTCCAGATCTGAATGGTATTCAGCACAGGCAGAAAGATTTAGGTCTTTGTCCCAGGCCAGCAAAATGCCTCATAAACAGCTGCAAAGGGGATAATGCCATGCCTGCTTCCAGAAGGGTTGGATGACAGGGTGAAAGGAGGAGGAAGATGAAGGCTGAAAACTCACCACAAGCGAGACGACGTGTGAATGGGTGAAGACAGTAGCAATCTCACTGCCTAGCTTCTCCACTCTGGAATAAGGAGACACAGTAAGGAATGCAGCAGTGTGAAAGGAGGCCGGTGGGTGGCCTTCCCTCTCCCTTGGATGGCACTCGCCACCTAAGCTGCATGTCCGACTCCAAGTCACAAAGTTGGTGGGAATCCAGGTCTATTCTTGGTAGAGAAAACTTCACTCTCTCTATCCCAACACCTTCTAAGGATAGGTTATTGGCTGCCACTCCCCAAGTTCTATGTCAGGGTGAGCTATACAAATGGAAGATTTCAGTGGAGAGAGCCTACTTTATGACTCACCCAGGAGGAAGATCTTGGAGCCGAAGGACAAGAAGGGAGAGGAGACAGAGTGTCACTTCAGTAGACTCTTCCCAATCCACTACCTTTACCTACAAAGGAAACCTAAATGATCCGAGCGACCTCGGAATCAGATGACAGGGCCACCATGAGATGCCCACCTATATTGCTGGCCTACCTTGCCCTGGACCAACATGGACAGGGACTCCAAGGCCAGGGGCTCTCGCCCTAGAAGATGGCACAGGGGCTCACTGATGTGGCAGCAGGAGTAGAGAACCTAAGGGAGTGGGGAGAAGTCTGTCTGTGCAGAGCAGCACCTGGGCTCCCAGACTGGAAGGCCCGGCTGAAAGCAGGCTAGCCTCTCCACAGATCTGGTATCTACATTTGCGGGTGTTGGAGAAGTTTGGGCCACTTCCAGCTCTTGATGTACTTCTCAGTTTGGGTGAGGATGGGCTAACAGTGTGGCCATCTCAGTTGAACAGATTTAAAAGCAGAAAAAGGTTCTGCGAGGGGATCTCTCATCTCTCTCCGTGTCTCTCTCTCTCTCTCAGTCCTGGGGGTTAAAAAGAAATCTGAAGTGCCGAGAGATATGGGCAGGCAGTACCTTGAGAAGGTGTAGGCACAGGATGGGATGCTGCAGGCCAGAGATGAGAGATGACCTCAGCTGGCTGTTGTCTTCGGTGAGCTGATTTGCCAAGTGACGAGAGATCTATAGGGGCATAACTGAAGACTCAATCGCATTTCCATTATTCCAATCCTATCTTATCCTATCCTATCTTCCACTAGTCAGTACTCTCAAACCCTCGCTAGGCCCAGCTTCACCAGGGACCTCAGACCCCATTGCATTCCCGGTCTTCATAGCTAATGGAGAACCAAAAGTCATGGGCTTATTTAGCCCCAGTGTGGCAGGTACAGAGGAAAGTGTTGCTAGCCAACAGGGAGCAGGAAATCTGACTCCTGAGCCCTTGAAGAAGCATCACTGGTGGCTTTAGGTCAGCGACATGAACACAAGGGCAGTTGGTCACTGAGCTCTGTAACCAAGGCCTCTGGGATTTTGGCTACATCATGGTCTGCAAGTGGCCCAGACCCAGGTTTGGAGCAGTTTCTGCAAGTACTGAGTACAGGGAGGCACCACAGCTTATTTGTCTGCCTTCCTGAGAAGCTGGCAACTCTAAGAAGGACGAGAAGAACAAGAGACTGAAGCTCAGACCTGCTCCTTGGCTTCCCAGCAGCCAGGCAGCCCCACAGGAGCAACGCACATGGCTGCCAGTGCAGAGGAAACGGCTCCCAGCAGATCCTCACTCTGCTCCCGCAGTGGCTGGCTCACTTGAGGGGCTCCTATGGAGAAAGGCAAAGAATGAAGGGTGGGGGCTAGCTGCTTCTCTCACATTGCTCCCTTCAGTTATTTATTGGGCACTAATTAAACGTGCAGAGCCGGACCCACTCAACAGTGACGTCCAGAGAACCTTCCCTCCCCACGCTGGTTACCTGGAGGTGTGTGAAAAGGGAGCTGTGGAACTGTCAAGCCATGAAGGAGCCCGTCCAACACAGCCCGCTGTGTCGTCAACAGACTGGAGTAGAAGGCTTTGGAGATGGTCGAGCTGTTCCCATCCATGGCTTCACACAGAACAGTAAAGCACTAAGGGCAGGCAGGGTTCACAGTAAAGGAGACCAGGGCACGGTTAACATGAGGGCGTCAGAAAACTGATTGGGCTTAGGGGAAGAAGCAAGCATCCCCGGACAGCCTGAGAAAAGAGGAGGAAAACCCAGAGGGACTAGCTGTCTGATTCTAAGTATTTCTTGTACAGAAGATGCATCATAACGGCCTTCACATTTCAAGGACAGGAATTTCAGGTGTCATTCCCTCTTCTCTCTGATCAGCTGCTCCCTAGACGGTGTTTCTCAAAGTGTGATCTGCGACCAGGAGTATGAGAATTGCTGGGGATTCCTGGGTCCCTATCAACCCAGTTTTCTGAGTCAGAACTTCAGGAGGTGGGGTATTTATTCCAAACTCCCCGTGCTACAAGGACCTGTAAGAAGTGCTGGCCAATAATATGAGTCACCGCCGGGGAACATTTAGGTTAGATATTAAAAGCTTCCTGACTTAAAAGAGTGAGGGATGCTAAAATAGGCTCTGAGACTGGGAGAAATTGAATGGACTGCTAGCTAGAGGCAGGAATGTAGCCTAGATCTGTGTTCTCAGTTGCCAGTTTGAACAACAACCAGGCAATCGTTTACTTCCTTGCACATGTTACCCTGTAACTGCCTCCTCCAAGATTTTCTCATTCAATCCTCCATTCTCTTGTCCCTCACCTCCCGAGTTCAGTGGAGAAAACCCACAAGATGGAGAAATACTGGCTGATCTGCAAGTCTCTTCAAGAAGAAACACTTCTATTTGTGGTTCCCTGAAATAGTCCACAGGGCTTAATGCCTCTGGGCCTTTATGTAGGTTGCTCCCTCTGCCTGGAATATCCCCTGTACTTCCTGCCTCATCCACCTAGCAAACTTCTATGTATTCTCCAAATCCGAGCAGAGATGATTTCCTTCTTCAGGATTTCTTCTATGACCCTCCAAGGAGTGTTCATCTTCTTCAGTGGTGCTTCTGGATTTTATACCACGTTCTAATGGGCTTTGTACACTTTTGTCCTTGAGCACTTTACATCTGCCTACTAGACTATCCCTGGTCCCTTGAAGATAGGAGCTTTCTCTTACTCAAATGGCATATGGCACATAGTTGGCATTCAATGAATGTCTGATGTCTTACTTTGATCTAACCCTATCTAGTCATCAGAAAGGGGATGGGAGAAACACGGAGAAAGACAGGAGAGACAGAAATGTGGAAACGGGAGCCGATTACCGTAAGGCTATCCCTCCGCCAAGTCTGCTCAGAGTCATCTGGTTGGGTCAGTAGTTTCCCCAACAGGTCCAGAAAGAGGTTGGCACCGTCCTGAAATACCTGTAGGCTAGGGGGGGAAGTGAGCCCATGGTTTCTTCTCCTCTCTCTACTAAAAGCCCAGATGTGGTGAATGCATCCATTCTGGGCAGCTAAGAGAAGCTCTGCAAAGGAACACCTCAGAATGCTCCCTCTTCTGTCCCTTGCGAAGCACACACACAGACTCACATACACACCCTCTAGGGCCCCTTCTTTGCCATTTCCTTGGTTATTCACATCTTGATCCTTTCATTTAGTGCATGGTGACTGCTGACCCTGAAAACCTGAAAGTCTTGGGGCAAACTTGGAGGTGTCTCAGGGTCCTTACAAGGGCTAGCTGGACTCTGAGGGGTCAGTCAGCTGGTCCCTAAATCTGTCACAAATCACAGCTTCTCCTCACTTAGTTTCTTCCTAATGGAGAAAGGAAGAAATGGGAATAGAAATTGAAGCCAAACGGGTCAACAGAGCAAAACTGCCTCTCATCCCACCTGTCACCTGTCTGACTCCTCTCCAGATTGAAGGTGCAGGCAAAGTAGGCCTGAATTGCGGCCATCAGGTCCCGTAAGAAGGTCCCATACCAACATTGCTGCCGAGGAAGAGGACAAAGAGTAAGGACAATGTAGGGGATGGAGACAGAGACTAGAAAACGCAGTAAAAAAAGGCATCAGGTATCCAATCAGGTTGACCAGACAGAATGGGGCAGGGGAAGAGATGGGGCAGACTGGACAGAGAGAGGAGATCAGAGGTAACAAAGTGGTGGTCAATGGGCTATAAATAGCCTGAAAATGTGTCTTCTTTGACCTTAACAACATTTTGGAGTTTAAGAGATTCTGTTTTTCAAAACAGCTCAAAATCTTTTCGAAATTTCTTTAAAACACTCAAGTTTAATATTCATCAGCAGAGTGCAGTTTTCTCGCAGCCTCAGCGTAGGTTCTCTTTATTCTGTCCTTGGCTCAGCTGTGTCAGGACACAGCATGGGGGAGTAGAGGTTGGATTTCAAACACGCTGAGTCTCAATCCTAGCTCTTCCACTATCGTCGCCGTGACCATTTACAAGGTAGTGCCTATGTATGAGCCAGTCAGTCTCTGAATTTCAGTACCCTGCTCTGTAAAATTGGGTCAATAAAGCCAAGGATTTAACACTTCAAAGCACAGTGCTCTAAATATTAGGAGATGACACATAAAATCTGGATTTCTAGCTTCAGTTGGAAAATTGGAAGATCTGGCGATACTGGGCCCGTATTCCCACATGGCAGCAGTAGGCTCTGGCTGAGGAGAGGATGTCCCATTTAGACTGGGCACGAGCTCTCCAGTTTATCATATTCCCCACTACTCACACGGTCCCACATCATCTACTTCCCTGACTGACATCTGCCTGGCCTCAGAAGGCATTAGAGTTTGTAATTCATGGTCTACTAACTAGAAAGAGGAGGAAAGAAAATGAAAGGCAATTGGTCTGAATAGAGATGGCAGTTCGAAGAAGAGAAACCCAAGGAGAAGAAACTCCTGGAAGTCTTCAGAGGCCCCTTGCGTCGTGCTTACCTGCTGAATACTGTTGTTCTCCTGGCTGTGTCTGAGGAGGTTGAGCAGCAGTCCAGGGAGTCCTGCCTCACGGCAGAAGGAATACAAGGGAACAGAGTCACTGCAGCTGGACAGAAGACTGCTCAGGACCCGGAGTGCCGGAAGGATGCGGGAAGCGCCCTCCAGCATGCCTCTCAGGATCTGGGTGAAAGAAGGAGTCATTGATGTTATCAGAGGTAAAAGGAGAGTCACAGTCACCAAGTGTCCCCAAGGAGTTGACATATCACCAGATGTTCCCATTCCTTTCTCTGGGAGTCTAAAGCACAGAGAAGGAGAAGAGGGAAATAGGGAAACTGTACCAGGGAAGAGGATTATAGATGGCCACGTCACTTGACTTATAACAGCAGTGAACAAGAAGGAGGGGACCACCCCGCAGGATCTCTCTGTCAGGCCCAATGCCATTCCTGCCTGCTCCCTCCCTTCTCCAGCCTTTCATCTTAAAAACAAAACAAAACAAATGCACGCACACTCACGTACACTTCTGAAAATGAAAAACAATGGACATGAAACCATGTTATTCAACTCCAGATAGACAAAACAATATTATTCAACTCTAGATCGGGGTTGACAAACTATGAGCTACAGGCTAAATCCAGCCTACCACTTATTTTTATACAGCCTGCAAGCGATGGACAGTATTATATTTTTAACTGGTTATTCTTTAAAACGCTATTCTTCAAAAGAAGAATAACATTTACATCAAGTGTTTTACAGTATGCTATTCACTATTCTAAATCTTTTCACTTATATGCTCATTTAATCTTCACAATAATCCTTTGAAGTAAATATAATTACCATTTTATAGGTGAGGAGATTGAAGCGTCCAGATAGGTTAAGTAGTCAATAATCACACAGCTAAAGAGTAGTTTCAGATGGAATTCCAACTCAGGAAGTCTTACCCTGGAGGCAGAGCTTTTAACCTGCTTCCCTACTGAAATGTTGTCCAATACTAAGAGGACACTGGGTAAGGGCCAAAAGAGAGCAAGTTGCCACGGCAATTCACTGAGGAAAGGAGAGTCTTTTCAACAAGTGGTGCTGGGACAATTGTATATCCACATGCAAAAGATGAACTTAGATCCCTCACACTGTATGCATACACCTCACATGGCACACAAAAATTAACCCAAAGTGGGTCAGAGACCTAACTGTCAGAGCTGAAACTAGAAAACTTTTAGCAAAAAACATAGGAGAAAACCTTCAAGACTTTGGCTTTGGAAATATTTCTTAGATACAATAACAAAAGCATAATCTACAGAGGGAAAAAATGGTAACTGAACTTCATCAAAATTCAAAACCCTTGTGCTTCAAAAGATACTCTTAGGAGAATAAAAAGACAAAGCATGGAAAGGGAGAAAATATTTGCAAATCACATATCTGAAAAAGATCTTGTATCCAGAAGATATAAAGTACTCTTACAATTCAATAAGAATACAAACAACCCAATTTAAAAATGAGCAAAGGAATCGAATTGGTGTTTCCCCAAGAAGATACACAAATGGCTAATAAGATGCTTGACATTAGTCATTTGCAAAATGCAAATTAAAATGACAATGATATACTATTTCACACTCACTAGAATAGCTATAATAAAAAAATAGATAATACATGTTGGCAAGGATGTGGAGAAATGGGGACCCTCATACATGGCTGATAGGAATGCAAAATGGTTATGTTCAGCAGTTTCTTAAAATGTTAAACATAAATCTACCATATGGCCCAGCAATTCCACTCCTAGGTATCCGCCCAAGAGAAATGAAAGCATATGTCCACAAAGACTTCCATGTGACTGTTCATAGCAGCATTATTCATAAAAGCCAAAAAGTGGAAACAACCCAAATGTCCATCAACTGGTGAATGGATAAACACAATGTGATATATGTCCATATAATGGAACGTTGATCAGCAACAAAAAGGAATGAAGTACTGATACATGCTACAGCATGAGCGAACCTCGAAAACATTAAACTTAAGCTAAGTGAAAGGAGCCAGCAAAACTACACTGTATGGTTCCATTTATATGAAACGTCCAGGAAAAGCAAATCCATGAGACAGAAGGAAGGTAGATTAATGGTTGTCTGGGACTGGGGTAGGAATGATGATTAACTAACTGGGTATGAGGGATCTTATTGGGGTGATGAAAATGTTCTAAGATTGGATTATGATAATAATTGGATTATTGGATTAAGTGTTTCACACTTCCTATAAGTCATTAAAACAGACTTTAAAGAGAGGGGAAGAGATGCAGGCAGGATATTTCGGTGAGTTCCCAGAAAGGAAGATCACTGTGTTTCCGAGAAGCAAGGAAAGGCTTTGTAAGAGGGAACACTAACTATGAATGCCAATTAAGCAAAATGTTATTCCCTAAAAAAAAAAATCGTATTCTTCTCGTTAGTATACCCATTATAGAAAATATTGTGTAGTTGTTACATCTACATTTTTCATTTTGTCAATAAATATTTTGTAGAAATGTGTTTTCTCTCATTGTAGAAGTACTTACATAATGTCCTCCATTTTTGCCTCATGGCCCACACCACCTGAAATATTTACCATCAGGAATTTGCGGACCCCTGCTCTGGATACTCTGCCCTTCAGAAAGAGAAACCCGAGGCCTGCTCTTTCTGTGTTACTAAGAGGGTAGCAAATCTCCTAGAATGAAGCAGATGAACTGAAAAACAATTGAAAAGGGGCAAACTTTCTCTCTCTCCTCATGTCAATGTTTTTTAATGCCTCATCTGTGAAAAAAGTCTCAAATCCCCTCCACAGTATCTTTCTGTCTGTCACCTGCGCTCCAGCCTCCTGTAGCTGACTCTGGATGCGCTGGCAGAAGTCAGGATTGCACAGCAGGGTAAGAGGGGCTTTCAGCTGGATGGGCACAGGCTCGGTGGTCGCTAGCAGGTGTTGCCACTCATCGCTGCCATCATTGTCACTGTCTGGCTCCTGAGGCACAAGGGAGTAAAAGAGGTCATGAGGAGTATGTAAGGTTGAGGGCAGGAGCTCCCAACCTGGGGGACCGTGAAGTAAATGCAAGTAACTGCATTTATAGATTAAAATCTATAAATTAATAACAAGAAAGCAATTTTGAACACACGGGGAGCTCATACTTGGAGGGTTGGGGATCATTGCTCTAGAAAAACATCTACCCAGACCCAACATCCCACGGCAGGGACAAGGCCCAGAAGAGCCCCCAGGGCTCACCTCATTTTCTAGGTCCACTGCCTCAGTGGTCCCCTGGCCCGCCACCTCTGGCCTCAGTTCTGGGAATGCTTGGTCACAATCCTGGGTGATGCACTTTTCTCTGGCAGAGGAAGCAGGGGGTAGGATGAGTTCTAGACCTGTGAGGCTTAGGGATCATTAACTTGTCCCTCGCTCTGGACCCAGGAAAGGAATGAAGAAAAGCCACATAGGACTGGATAGAGGAGACCTCGTTCTAGGATAAGGCCGGGACAGGGTATGTTGACCACTACACACACATCCTGGACTACCCTCCCACTTTGCATCTTATTCTCAAGTCTCCCTTAGCAGTTTACACCTGTGGCTCCCAACTCAAATAACCTTCCCATTTTCATGGAGATGATTCTTTCCCTTTCAGTGAATGTACAACTGAGGCATAGAGGAAAGGAAAGTTCCCACATTTCCTGATCAATCAGGAAAGTATCTGGCATTAGAATTCAAGGACCCAGGACTCAGACTCGTAGGGCCCTGTTCATATTTAGGCAGTGGCTAGTGACAGGGACCATGTTGTATTTGCTTTGGCTAGAGCCCAAGATCTGCAAGATACTTCACCCTATAAATCCCTAGCTATACCCTCCTCACCGAGGTGCTGGGGGGGCCTCTCCAGCCCCCCACTCAGCCCAGCTGCTCTTCATTTCTGAGGCCATGATCCCAGCCAAGAGGCCTGGTTCCTGAGGACTAGCCCTTAGTCTGGGCAGTGGGGCTGTGCCGGCAGCCACCCTGCTGGTCCTGTCCTCTTGCTCAAGGGCAGGCCCTGTGTTGTGGTGTTTCTGTGGGAAGTAGGCAGGAGACACTGAATCAGAACTATTTTGTTGCCATAAGGCAGCATCAATCCTATTTGTGGCCCTTTCCCAACCCTAGAAAGTCATCTGCCTCCTCCCACAACCTCCAGTCATTAGCCTGGTCATGTCACATGTTCCCACAGACCTTCTTCTTGGCCTCCTCAGCCATGCGCTTATAAGCTTGATGCAAGATGCGAGATCGATTGCCCTTGGGGGCCAGCTGATGCACCTGTTGGTCCTTTAGGATCTGAAGTTCTGGGGGGAGGCGACTGGTGAATGGGGTACCCAAATCTGGGTCTGCTGGTTCGGTTATGACTGCAGAGAGGGAAGGAGGGAAGACATTATCATATAGGAGCTGGGCCATGTCCACTTGGCCAGAGACAACTTCAGCATCTCCAGGCTTCTGTGGAATATCATTTGGACAAAGTGACAAAGAGGGAGGGGGGTTGCAAGGGAAGTGGCAAAGGTTTGGCAAAGGCCTAGTAAGAAAGTTCAAACTGGAGACGTAAAGAGATATGTTAGATCCAGATGTTGGAGGAAGGTGGGTAGATTGAGAACACTAGGAGTGCAAAAGCCCTGGGGAACCCTAATGACTCACTGGTGACACGACCAGCAATAAAGGGGTGATGTAAAAGGTCTGGCCAGGCCAGACGCTGCTGGGGGTCCTTGGTGAGCAGTCCCTGCAGGAAGTTCTGTGGAGAGAAAAAATCCCCCGTCAGCCTTCACTTCTCTCTAGGCTCTAACCCATCAGCAAGCCAAGACTCCGGAACCGATCTTACAGAAGACAAGCTGGTCTTGATCACACCCTCTCTAAACCTATCCTTAGGCCTCATTTCCCTGGCTGAAATCATGGACAGAACTCGCTGCCTCATCTCCTGGGGAGCCCCAATTCCCGTCTACGGACATTTTGGAAACCCAGAAGGAGAAACAGAAATTTCAATGTCACCAGCTTTGTGAAGAAGTGAGGAAAATACTAGAAAAGTGGGATGTCACCTTCATAGTCATCTTCAGAAAGCAAACATTCAAAGGAATCCCCAGCTGCTCACTTTGCCCTCCCTTTGACTGCAGTTTACTTACAGCTGGGGAGGAACAGACGCATTTATGGTTAGAAGCACTCACACAGGTCATTATGGAAAGATGTGTTTGGGAGCACTCAAAACCTTAAATCTCTCAACAAGTGTTCAGATGGTAGAGGGGTAGGGAGACTGTCTCTGAAAAGGGTACATTGTTATGAGGTATCTTTGGGGAAATCCTCAATGGGGCCTGAACTAGGAATAGAAGATACTAGATTATGACCACTATTAAAAAACACAGTGATTAGGATACTATGGCTCTGACTAGCGATTCCTGCATATCTGCCCTAAGGGAGAATGAATATCCTATGTATATCACCCACCTAAGTTTTCTTTGTTTAGATTCTTTTTGATAATTACTTGGGCCTCCTCAACAAAATAGGTTGGGGAGAAACCTGTCCCTTTTCATCTTAGATAAAGCAAAGGAAAGTTATAATGAAATTTCACTCTGAGAGAAGGTTGCATTTAAATTCCGTTCAAGGCCCAAATTGCCCTAGATAAGAAATAAAAAGGGTCAACTCTTTTTCCTCCCTCCTGCCCCCAACTCCTCCAGCCTGCTGAGACTTAGCTGCAGCTGCAAGGAGCAGGCCCCATCCCTATCATCTGCCCCTACACGCTGAGCTAGGCCCACTAGCTCTGGCCATTTGGATATCTGAAGATTCCTTCTTTCAGGAAGAGGACTGAAAGCTGCATTGGCAAAACCAGATTATCATCTAGACATTGCACCTGATAGAAAATAAGTGGAACAGAGTTTATGTAAAAGGACCACTATCTGCCTCAGGTGTCTTGAAAGCCCCTTTCCATTGTGACACAGGATAGCCTGGCCATTCCCAAGTTGGGCAGACCTTAGAACACCCTCCAAGAATAAGCCCCTGCAGTAAAAAAAGGAAGGCAGCTTGGCCCAGCTTCTGCCTTAATTCAGTAACTGCAAAGTCCTGTCTCAGCTCTGGGAAAGGATTTTGGAAAAGGGAACAGGAGCAGAGGGAGACAGGTTTCTGATGCAGAAGTAATCTCCCTTTCTTTATTACCTTGAAGCAAGGACTAAAGGTGGGGGGCCAACGCACAGGATCCTTGAGAATGAGGTTGACCAGCTGAAAGATGCTTGTGGTATAGAAGGGAGGGGTCCCTACAGCCAGTTCATACAATATGCAGCCCACAGACCAGAGGTCTGCAGTGTGGTCATATGGTCGCTCTTCCACCAGCTCCGGAGACATATAGAGGGGAGTGCCTTTGATGGATGTCAGCACCATCGTGTTGGTGCTCATAGCCCGGGCAAATCTGCAGATGATGGCATGAAAATGGAGAGAAGATCGTCAATAAAAACCAGACATGGTCACTCCTCCTCCTTATTGTCTGAGATATCCCAAACCCAAAAAGAGAGAGCACCTTCCAAAAGACCTAGTGGGAGTTCCAGTCTCCAGTTCAGGTTCTAAAATGAGGCCCAAGTAAGCCACGTATGTGGTCTAAGACCCCCTGCAGAACGGGAAGCAGACACGGAAGCTCAGGCTCCTCACCCAAAGTCACAGAGCTTGATGCCACCACCCTTGGCAAGGAGAATGTTCTGAGGCTTCATGTCCCGATGAAGGATGCGGTGGGAATGCAGATAATACAGGGCTGACACCAACTGGGCAGCAATGGCCTGAACCTAGGGGTCAGTCAGGTGGGAGGAAAAAAAGAGAGGTCAGAGGAAGGAACCTGCTGACAAACCCGAAGACTCCTCCTTAATACGACAGTGGCTGGAACTTTTCTGTTCCTTCTCTTTTTTCCAGAGCTTCACACAATACCTTCCATAGTTCTTGCTCACTTACTCATTCACTCTTTCATTTGCTCATTCATTCAAAGAAAATTTATTGCGTCTCACTAGCTGCATGACCATGTACAAATTATCATACGCCTCTCAGATTCATCATCTATAAGGTGACGATAATGATACCACCTACCTCGTAGGATTATTGTGAAGATTATATTAAAGTATGTAAAGTAATGTAATGCTCAGAATGGTGCCTGCACTTAGTAAGCATTCAATGTATGTTAGCTGTTATTCAATGAGACAATATCCCTTTCTCAAAAGTAGTCAAAGAAACAAGACAGACAAAAGGAATGAGATGATGACTTACAAATAATGATGAGTGCTCATAAGGAAATAGAATACTGAGATCAGAAGTCCTGAGGGTGAACTACTTGCTAGAGTACAGAGAAATCCCTAGAATAAGTGTGGATGGAAAAGGTGTTCAACCAAATCCCACTGCTAACCAGTATGTCTTGGTGGCAAATCTTACCCACAACCCATATACCTTCCAGCCCTCTCTGGTACCACCACACTGGCTCTTCTTCTGTAACGCTGCCTAATAACGACAACAACATTAATAATAGCTAACTATGCTGCATACTGTGTGTCAGGCACTCTTTTAAACATTTGTATATGAATTAACTCATTAATCCTCACAGTAATTTTATGAGATAGACACTATTAATATTTCCATTTTAAAAAGAGGAAACTGAGCCCAAAGAGGTTAAAGTAACTTTCACAAGAGGATCCAGTGAGAAAGTGGCAGAGCCAACCTTTGTATTCAGATTTTGGCTCCAGAGTTGATATACTTTGTCGTCACACCACACTGCCTCTATATACACCTAGGCTCTTGTATTTTTCTCAGTTTTCAAAATGGAGACTCTCGGCGCCTTCAGCTTTCCCTACCAGTCCTTAACCTGAAGAGAGTCAGGGGTGGGGAAAAATTTGAGTCAGGAAACATACCTGGTCTTCGGGAAGTTTTCCGTCGTCTTCCAGGATCTGAAAGAGCTCTCCCTCAGCATAGTCTGTCACTACCACCACCTGAAGGGAGAAGGGAAAGGCATTGATGGCTCCAGATTTATGCATTCTGAGGTTGGGAAATTCCCAGGACCCCTCTTCTTGGGGAGAGGTGACCCCAAACAAAAATGCACCTCTTTATCAGTCTCAAAGCTATCAAGCAAATGCACGATGTTGGGATGTCGCAGACCCCGCATTATTTCAATCTCTCGTTGCAGATTCCTCAGCTCCTTCTCTGAGCGTCCCAATTTTGGAATGAACTTCAGGGCCACCACCTGTCAGTGATAAGATGAAGAGCCAAGGCCTAACCACACTATTGAAACATTAGCCTCAGAGCTCCAGAACTGAGACTTGAGATTGAGCAATTCTCATTACACCTGCTTGTCTCCCACTCCACTTTCCCCATGGTGCCTTGGCCTTACCCAGGCTTCCCCTACCCCTTGCCCTAGGAAGAACCAGCATCTGCCAGACAGATCCCTTTGGTGGATTCTGGGAGATGTGTTCTGATCTAGGTAAAGAACTCAAGATATAAGGGATTTAGGAGGAAAGGAAGAAAAGATGATGAGAGAATAGAGTTCGGGTGGTTTATTGTTTCCTGCATGGAACAATAGAGATTCATAGTAATAACACTATTTAATTATTGTTTACTAGGTGCCAGGCACTGTACTAAGTGATTCAGTGTGATATCACATTTAATCCTCAAGCCCCATCAATCAGATACTGTTCTTATATTCACTCTATAGATGAGGAAACTGAGACATAGAAAGGTTAAGTAAGTAACTTATCCCTAGTTCTAAAGCTAGAAAGTTGTAGAGCTAGGATTTGAACCCAAGTAATTCAATTTCAGAGCTCATACTCCATAAGAAGTATGGAGTCCATGCCTTAGGAACACAGGTTAGTTTGAATGTTTCCTTTCTGGCCCTATTTCCCCCTGGAGTTGGGGGTGCAGAATCCCAACCAAAAGATACCCCTCTTTGTTCACCACCTGAGCACTGTATTTTCTCCGACCCTTGTACACCCTCCCAAAAGAGCCTTCTCCAATCATCTCCAACACGTGGTACTTTTCCATGACAGAGGTTTCAGGATCCCTCAGAAGACAGAAGGTAGAGATGGTGGCGAAGCGCTACCGCTCCAGAGACAGGTCCACATATCTGGAAGGCCTGGTTCGGGAATGGAAGAAAAATTAATGTTAGCCGCCTTGCTTTGTCCTCGTTTTCATTTCAATCCTGGCCTCAAAACCATGGTAGGGTGGACTGGATGAAAAGATGAGATCTCGGAGTAAATAGAATGCCTCTTGTAGTTCTCCTTCTTTCTTAACCTCTTCCTGTTCCCTAACTCAAACTCGCGCCCAGCCGACCCGGTGCCCCCCTCCTTCCTCCACCCAGCCTAGCCCACGGTCCACTCTCCCTCTACTCAGCCTCGCTCACCCGACCGCGACCCCCTCCATCCAGCCTCGTCCACCGATCCCGCCCCTTCCAGCTTCCTCCAAGTTCTTGCCACTGCCCACCTCCTCAGCACCCAACCCACACCCTCTGCCCGCGCGCCTCGCACACCGGAGCCCCTCTCTCACCCTCAGCCCAGGAGCTTCAAGCTCTTCAAGCGGAGGACAGCCAGCCCTGGCCTTCAGCCCTGCCCCTTCTGTCTGCCTGCGTGCTTTGCCTAACTTATAATTATTCTCCACCCCCACTGCCAGTCTCTCGAGACTCCCATTGTTACCAGTTTTACTCGCTAGAACCGGTCAGAGAGTCAGAGGACTAAGGCATTACGAGGTATTGGGGAGACGGTGGACCGCCCATAGGCACTTTCTAAGGCACTTTCAAACCGTCTCCTGGCCATCAGGACCCAGTAAGGACCCAGAGTCTGCGGTTGCCTAGAAACGGCCTCCAGCCTCACTGCCACCCCCTGTGACTTTCCGCCTCCGACCGCCCCGAGAACATTTCCGGTTCCGGCTGCGGGCCGGAGAGGACATGGCGGCTTCTGCGTCGGCAGCTGTAGGAGAGGAGGACTGGTAACTTTGGGGCATGGGCTTTGTCTGACCGCCTGGATCCGGTCCGGGGGACAGGCGGCGGCCGCGGACGGTCGGTACGGCGGGCATGTGGGGCGGAGCGAGGGATGAGGGATGGCAGAGACGCTGACATCTTCCCCTAAGAGAGCTGCTGGACTGGGGAGCGGGTGGGTGGAGGGGCGCTGATCTGAGAGAGGAGGCAGGATCTGCGCCGGTCAGGCCAGGTCGGGCCACGCCTTACCTGGTTCGATACCCTCTCCTCAGGCCTCATCCCGTCCCATCTTCTCCTCCTGAAGTGCATTTGCTCATGGTCCCGGGTAATGCCTGCTTGTCAGCTCGCCCCACCTCCCTTTTACCTCTCAGCACCGATGTCCTCCATCTCCCGTCCCCTTTTCCCCTTGAATCAGCCTATTTCCTCCGAGGCTTTCCTTAACTATCTCCCATCCCGACATCATGAATGAGGACTATTGTCTGAATGAAGCTTTACACTTCACAAATAGCTCTTAGACCTTCTCTCAAGCATTCTTAACAAGAGACCAGAATGTGGAAGGACTCAGGGATTTGGAAATAGGATAAATGTGGGTTCACTCCACATTTAATTAGCTGTGTGACGCTGACCAGGCCACCCACTTACCTTCTGTGAGTCAGTGGACTCCCTGTGGGAAAAAAAAAAAGTTGGTGTGGCATCTACCTCATAGAACAGTTGAGAGAATCACGATGGATTTGTAACATACATAAGCCTCCTTTTCATTATTAACGCTGAGATGGAGATATCTGAGGAGACTAGATGAGGCCCGAGAGGTGAAATGCTTATAACTAGGTATCCAGGTCGTCTGACTCCAAATCTTATATTCTCAGTACTAGGACACTCTACCATCGCTCTTTTTTTTTCTTTTTTTTTTTTCCTGTCACCACCCATCCCATATCTCATACCAGGGCCCAAGTCACAGCTAGGGTGGGTGAACTAGAGAAGGGCCTCTCGATGGAGGTTACACCTCAGTGTTTCATTTGTTCACGAAGTGCAGTTAGTGCTCGTCTTTATTGAGACCATCTAGATTCCTGGTTTTCAACTTCTTCAGGAAAACTTGAAGATTCTGAGGAGACACTTTTGAGTCATGGAGAGGGCAGCAGTGATTGCACAGCTAGCCCATGGTGCTCTGAGACTCCCACACTCAGGGCAACCAGACCTACTTCACTGTTACTTCTTTTTTATTTTGAGGTGTCTGCCTAAGACTTAAAAAAATTTTCAGGAGAGAACCACTCTTGGTGAAGAGGGGACAATATACTGATAAGAAAGCAAACCAAGCGCATACCTTTCCATGTATTATCTGTGTATAGCTGTGGACTCAAGCCAATCACTCATCTTCAGTGTCACACAACTGCTATTTCTGTGATTAAAAATGTGTGCCTTCTGAGTTACATCAGGACCACTGGATCCTGACCTGGATAGGTTGGTCTAGATCAAGTAGACAGCAAGGTTCATAATTACATTGAATACTAACTACATCCTTCCGTCTTTCCTTTTAAAGGAAAAACTTATGTACGAACAGGAAAAAAGAGGACATAGACTAGCTACTATAGCCAACATGCTATTAGGTACTTTACATAAACAAATCACCTTCCATCCACACAATAATCCCAGGTGGTATTATCTATTATGTAGACAGGGTAACTCAGGCCTACAGACAGAAGTAACTACTCAGATCACATGGCTGGTAAGTTATTGGTACCTAGTACTAACCCCAAGGCTGATGGCTGTTCCACTATAACACAGCTTTTCTACCACCTAGATCTGTTCAGGTTGTTATGTCCTTTGAGAAGATTTAGGGTGACTGGTATTGGCAGTGTGTGTAGCTACTAGGATCCACATGAACGTAGTGCAGGGAAAGCCAGGAGTGGTATTGATAGCCTTGATGTTAATCAATGGACATCATATTTCTTGGTCAAAGAGATGGCCACTAAGGAACAACCAACAGTGCAGTGAAACTTAAACAAGGAATCAGGAAACCAGGCTCTAGTCTGAGTTGCGCCTCTGTTAAGCCTTAAGTTTTGGGCTAGTCATTTCACCTTCCTGGGAATCTGTTTCCTTATCTGTTGTAGAAATGATCTCTAAAACTCTGATTCCCGTGTTTCCTACCTGGCCATTTGACAACTTAAGGAATAATATTTTCCCCATTTTTATGGAGCTTAGCAAGAGAATGCACACAGGCAGATTCCTGTTTTCCTACAAAGCCAGGTTTCATTGGCCTTAGTAGGCTTTAACAGGGAGAGCTGTAATCTGAGTCAGACTCCCCTTTTCTTTCTAGGGTACTTCCTTCTGAAGTCGAGGTGTTGGAATCTATCTATCTGGATGAACTACAGGTGGTTAAAGGAAATAGCAGGTATGTATTCAACTAGAGGTGGTCAGGAATCCCCTTAGTGATGAGAAGATTCCACGCAGAATCTGTGAGCCTTGATTCAGAGATAATGTTTCTCATAGACAAAGACTATTCTTTTAATCCCCCGCAAAAGAGCGAGCCCAGTGCTTACATCCTCTGCCCGCTTTACTGTCTCACCCCCATGCTCCGCAACGCTCGGGCCCCTGCCCAGTCCCATCCCAAGTCTCCACTTCATCTACCTGCAGATCTTCACCATGGGAGGTCTCCATCACCCTGTACCCGGCCACTGCAGAAGACCAGGATTCACAGTATGTCTGCTTCACTCTGGTGCTTCAGGTTCCAGCACAGGTGAGGCCCCTACTTGATGGCAGCAAAGGGACGGAGGGGACAGGCTCTGGGGTGGAGTACTTTAGCAAGAACTTGTGGTTTTCTCCTATTAGTATCCCCATGAGGTGCCACAGATCTCTATTCGTAACCCCCGAGGACTCTCAGATGAACAGATCCACAAGTAAGTGGGCTGGGCAGAGCCGGGAAAACTCTAGATACAGTTCAGCCTGGTGAGTGAAGGGTGCAGGCCTAATGTTTGCTTTGCCTTCTTCCTCCAGGATCTCACAGGCGCTGAGCCAAGTGGCCAAGGCTGGGTTGGGTACTGCCATGCTCTATGAACTCATTGAGGTAAGAGGTGTCCTAGCCTGGGGAGATATCCTTCCCTTCAACCTAGAGCAGTTCTTCTCAAAGGAAGCTCTGGACCTAGAATCTTGAATATATCTGGATTCATTCTTTTAGTCCTTGTTTAGGTAAGGTCTAAATTAATCTAGAAAGATGAGACTCTTCTGTTTCAAAAACACCTCCCAAAAAGACAGTTCTATAGCTTTCCCAAGTTTCCTATTCCAGCATCTTGGCAGAAAATTACTTCCCCTCTTTAACTTGCATTTTTCTTCAGTTTCAGTGCATTTCTTGTTCTCTTGGCACTGGCAACTGAATGTCGCAAGAGGTGGAGCCTGCCTGGGGCATCTTCACTCTAAATGAACATCTGAAAGCTAGTCTGCTATTACAGCTGACTAGAAGAACTCATGGTTTTTTTATTCATAGTTTCTATCCTAGTGAAGGAAACAACCCATATGAAGCAACACCTACAGCTACAAGTTAATATACACAGATAACTTTTGCTGTTTGAGATTAAAAACACAATTAAGTACCGTCTTGTTTTCCTCTACTTTGAGTTTTTAAGAAAAATGTTTAGAAAAGAGTGAAGGTGGGTGGCCTGGTGTCAGAGAAAGTGGGTGTAGACCGCTGTAGCACTCCTGATGTAGGCCTTCAGGAATTCCAGAATATTAGCTATTCGAATACCAGTGCAAGTGCATATTTCGTAGCTCAACTCGATGCCTTTTGTATTCTTTGTCCCTTTGGGTTGTCCATGCCTTGACTGACTTTCTGAAAGCCTACTCCAGTACAAACTCATTGGGGCAGTGATGCTCAAAGGGGTTAACCGAGAAAGGCCTCCCAGAAGATGTGTTTGAGTTGAACATTTTTTTCTCTCTAAGGTATATTATTTGCATTCCCAAGAGCTATTAAAGGTGACTAAATGAGTGGGAAACTTAAATTGGATTTGGAGCGGGGCTGATTTGGGAGGAGGGGTGGGGACTGCAGGATTGATTCCAAGCAGAGGGAGTATCACCAAGACAGAAATGCGTGAACGTGAGGTAACAGACTGGCTTGGTGGGAGACAGGCCAGCCAGCCAGTCACTCCCGGGACTAGTAGACAGGTTTTGCTCCCAGTTCTCGCCACTGCCTCTGTTTGAACGATGTCTTCTCTCCTCTCAGAAAGGGAAGGAAATTCTCACAGATAACAACATCCCCCATGGCCAGTGCGTCATCTGCCTCTATGGTTTCCAGGTGGGTTTCTCTCTTGGGACCTAGGGTCTGCTTGGGATGAGCGCGGAGGGCTCATAAGAGAGCTGTGACGCACTGCTCTGTATCCGTCCTCCCTCCAGGAGAATGAGGCCTTTACCAAAACACCCTGTTACCACTACTTCCACTGCCACTGCCTTGCTCGGTACATCCAGCACATGGAGCACGAGCTGCAGGTTCAAGGACAGGAGCAGGAACAGGAACGGCAGCATGCCACAACCAAACAGGTTGACCCTCCAGGCCTTGCTCTCATTTGACACCGCTGGCTCTCACAACCTTTGCTCTCCCTCCCCTCCAGTGGTTCTTAACCTTTTTAGGGTCATAGATACCTTTGAGATTAATGAATGCTCACCTCTGTCCAGAAAAAGGGCACCCTTATATACATGTAATCACATTGCATGCAGTTTCAAGAGGGTTGCAGACCTGTCACTGGGCAACCCTCCTCTGTGCCTCCTCACTGCTCAGCAGGTACGCCTGAGCCCTTCGGACCCAGCCCTCTGCACATGAGGCTGACTGACTGGGTGGGGCACCCGGCCACCACCCTGGGCGCGAAACGGTGTGATTTCTTTTTAGAAGGCAGTTGGTGTGCAGTGTCCAGTGTGCAGAGAGCCCCTCGTGTACGATCTTGCCTCACTGAAAGCAGCACCTGAACCCCAACAGCCAATGGTAAGGGAACTCCCTTCTAATCTGAGCCAGGAGTAATGGCATTCTCCAAGGAGAGAGGAATGGCATCTTGTTTGCCTCGAGTGGGATCTCTGGAATTGGGCTCAACCTGCTTGGGACCTCTCTGCAAAGCCACAGCTCCCGCTGGGAGCCCAAGGCTTCATTTGGGAGCCCAAATCTGAGGGACAAAACCAAGAACCTTGCAGATCTCCTGAGCCAGTCCTGGAAGAGCAGGGGCTCAAGCCTACCGTCTTCTGTTTATTCTTTTCTCCCTGCCAATCTGCTCCTTTCCCTCCAGGAGCTGTACCAGCCCAATGTGGAGAGCTTGCGCCTGCAAGAAGAGCGCAAGCGGCTCTACCAGAGGCAGCAGGAAAAGGGGGGCATCATTGACCTTGAGGCTGAGCGTAACCGGTACTTCATCAGCCTCCAGCAGGTGAGGAAAAGGTTTCCCACTCCACCCATAATGACACCAACCTTCCTACCAACACCCCTCTGCCCTAGGGTGCGCTTTGTTCTACCCAGGGAGGTGATAGGCTGACAGTGGTCGGCTCATTGAATGGGTGAGGGCCCTGTGGTTCCCTGCTGTGAGAAGTTGCATCTGTCTCATGTCGTCTGCTCACTTCTCTCTAGCCTCCTGCCTCTTTGGAACCCGAGTCAGCTGTGGATGCCTCCAGGGGATCCCAACCACCCAGTGCTCTCGCCACAGAACTGTCCGCTTCATCAACTGGCCAACTCACCCTGTCAACTCCTCTGTCTGTGGCCTCACAGTACACATGTGAGAAGATTCCAGTGGCCGAGCCAAATCAGCAACGGTTGGGCGAGACCCAGAAAGCTGTGCTAGATCAGCCCCGGGCCAGTCGAGGCCCCTGGAGACAGCCTGAACGGAGGCACTTGAAGGGAAAGGAGTACATTGCCCCCAAAGGTACCAATGACACCCAGCTACTGCCATCTCCTGAGGGGCCCGTCAAGGAGCCCATGGACTTAAAGCCAGAACCCCATAACAAAGGGGTTGAAGGTCCTTCCCAAGAGAAGGGGCCTGGCAACTGGCAAGGTTCCTCACCCCGCAGGACTCGGGACTGTGCTCGCTGGGAGCGCTCCAAGGGTCGGACATCGGGTTCTTCCTACCCCCGCCTGCCTCGGGGTCGGGGAGCCTACCGGCCTGGTACTCGAAGGGAGCCCTTGAGCCTGGAATCTGAAGATGGTTCCTAGCAGTACTGTGGGGGGAGAGGGAAATGGGGGTGGATAGGGACAATAAAGTGATTTGGCCTTGTTTGGCTTTCTTTGCTCAATAGTGCCTAGCCTATGACGTATGGCTGTCTAAGTTCCTAGCAAGGCTGGAGTATGGCAGAGTAGCCCCAACCTTGCCCTGAAGTCTGTTGTCCCATGAGATTGGGGTCTGGGTAATCTTTTTTTTTTCTTTTTCTTTTATTTTATTGGGGAAGGGAAACAGGACTTTATTGGGGTACAGTGTGTACTTCCAGAACTTTTTTTTTCCCCCCCAAGTCAAGCTGTTATCCTTTCAGTCTTAGTTGGGGAGGATGCTGTTCAGCTTCAAGTTGTTCTTTCAATCTTAGTTGTGGAGGGCGCAGCTCAGCTCCAGGTCCAGTTGCTGTTGCTAGTTGCAGGGGGTGCAACCCACCATCCCTTGTGGGAGTCGAACCGGCAACCTTGTGGTTGAGAGGACGTGCTCCGACCAACTGAGCCATCTGGGAGCTCAGCGGCAGCTCAGCTCAAGGTGCCATGTTCAATCTTAGTTACAGGGGGCGCTGCCTACCATCCCTTGCGGGACTCGAATCGAACTGGCAACCTTGTGGTTGAGTCGAACCGGCAACCTTGTGGTTGAGAGGACGTGCTCCGACCAACTGAGCCATCTGGGAGCTCAGCGGCAGCTCAGCTCAAGGTGCCATGTTCAATCTTAGTTACAGGGGGCGCTGCCTACCATCCCTTGCGGGACTCGAATCGAACTGGCAACCTTGTGGTTGAGAGCCCACTGGCCCATGTGGGAATCGAACTGGCAGCCTTCGGAGCTAGGAGCACAGAGCTCTAACCACCTGAGCCACCGGGCCGGCCCGGTCTGGGTAATCTTAAGGAGTGTAGTAGGTTTCAGGGAAACTAGTGGATGCCAACATCTAAGAACATGCAAGAACCATCCTGCCGTGTAACCCACTGTTTATATATACCCACATTGTGTGTATGTGTGTGTATATACATATACGTGTGTACACATTTTTAAAAATAAGGTAGAGGATTGTACTTTTCTATTTACTATGGTGTATCCTCTTTCTCCTTTGTCTTAAACTGTGCTGCTAGCACTTAGATATGTGGACACCTGGTGGCCCCTGTAGGCATCTGTGATTATATCCACTGCTTTTTCACTCTAGTACCAATACAGGGAGGTAGGAAAGGCGGTCAGAGACCAGAGCAGTGTGGCACATGTTTATTGATCACCTAGAGGATGGCTGCTGAGCACAGCCTCATCGTCACCTCAGGGACTCAGCATTTTGAATTGCCCCTGCAGGGTCATTCTTATACAGCATGAAATAGCCCTGCACCTGGGCGGGACTGATCTGGGTTGTAGCTTGAAGGACACGTTCTGCAAAGGCCTCCGCCAAGGAAGGTGCTTGCCCTGGATAGAACCTCTGGAACATCTGGGTCAGCTGCCAGCGTGAGCAGTAGCCCACATACTCCTTCAGGTCTACTCGCCCCGGGCGTATCAGAGCAGGGTCCAGTCTAAGAGGAGAAGGCAGCAAAAGCAGAGTCATGGGCAATAGTACCACGGGTACCCCAAAAACGACGGTCCCCTCAGAACATCCTAATCCTAAGATGCTGAGGTGGAGCCTGGCCTCAGAGTTCTCACTCCTTCCTACCTGTCCACATGGTTGGTGGTCATGAACACAATGCGGGCCTCAGTGGAAGCCACACCATCCAAAGCATTGAGCAGTCCACTGAAGGTGAGACGACCTAGACCTTGGTACTTCACTGGGTCTAGTGGAAGGCAGAGAGAAAGAATCAAAATCAGTCCTTTCTGTTCCCCACCACATTCCCCTACTTATCTGCACCTCTGTGGGCTCTTATTGCTAGCCCAGGCAACCTCCAGCAGCCCTCCGGATTCCCACTTTTCTTCTTCTGTTCATTTAGAAACCCCTTCCCTCAACTCCCCTCACTTACTGTCCACAGCCAGGTCTCGACTGAGAAAGGCAGCATCCACGTCTTCCAGGAGCACCAGGCTCTGCTGAGGGGCCACACTCAGCAGGTGGTTGAGCCGGTCATCGGAGAGGCTGGAGTCTGTGAGACTCAGTAAGCAGATGCTGTGCTCCAGTTCCCCAGCCAGGGCTGTGCTACAGAAGGTGGGAGGACGGATGGTTGGCAACCTGGGAATTCGTCCTTGGGCCCACTGCTTGTTCCTCACTGTACTAGATGTGTCTCAGGCCTATCCCTTCCACCACCCCACCCTAATGTTCCTCATGTCTCGTGTTTATCCTGGTCCATGTTCCCGACATTCCTTTCTCTTTCCAATCCCATCAGCCCAGTTTTCCTCCAGTTTGAGGATTAAGAGAAACATTGACTCTACTTACATAAAACTGCTCTTTCCACAACCAGGGGGTCCGTAAAGCAGGTAGCCACGTCTGTAAGGAATGCCTAGAAATACCGCCAGGATGATCACCAAGGCCTGAAATCATGTACTCTACCCCAGACGTCCACATTCATTCCCATCCTGCTCCTCGGAGGCCCAAGGACCTTGGCATTGGAAGAAATCATCGCCGTAGGCAACTTTCCCTTCATCTCTGGGAACTGGGCTAGAGCTTTACATTCATTCCATCTGGCCAGAGACTAGCCTGTTTCCTCCTGCTCTAACATCAAACACGGTCTGACCAAGACCCCAGCTACTGCTCACCTCTGTCAATGTACCACTTGGGGTTATCGATGAATTCCCGGATGTCTCTGACAATTCGCTCAGCCAAACCCTGTTCTAGAACCACAGAATCCAGTGGCCGCCGCCGGCGTGGATAGCCAAAGGAGCGCCATTCAGAGCCCATGGCTGTGTACATCACTGTCTTCCCTTCCTCCTGCTGCAAGGCTAAATCTCGAGCTGGAGTTGGGGGGTAGGGGGTGGGGTGGGGGAGGGGCGATATGAGACAAAGCCAGCATTCCTCTCTGCCGTGCAACTAAGGCAGAGTTGTACAAAAACAGCTTCCCCCAGCCCCCTGCTCCCAGGGGCTCATAGCTTCCAAGCTTATTTCCTCTAAGTTAAATGCCCCCATCCCTGCAAGCCCCCATAGAGCCTGCCTATGCCATCATCCCACACCTTCCTTCAGCATGTTGAAGAAAACCTTGCGGTCAGTGCCCAGAGCCGTGAAGGTGACAGATTCCCAAGGAGTCCCCGTCTGCAGGTCTATCATCTGCATATCTCGGCTTCGTTCTACTCGGATCCATTTCCCCTGATACCTGAATAAGAATGATCAAAATTGGGGTGAATGAACTGGTGAAACTCAGCTCCCCTCATTCTCCTTTTCTACTCTTGGAGCCCTCCCTCCCTGGCTCCCCACCTTACCAGATAAAGTGGTTTCCAGGGCTGGGGACAAATTCAAACTTAGTGGAGATGCGGCCACTCTCATGCTGAAGGTACGAGGTCTCGACACTGAGGTGCTGCGTACGGGTACTATGGCGGGTGAGCCAGCTCAGCAACCAGGCATAGCTCCTGTCTCGAGCAGGGACTTCCAGTGTGATCATGTAATGGCGCCGGAATGCCACCAGGCCCAGCTGGGCGCCCTTCCGGGCCACGGCCAGGGCCGTGCCCACACCCACCAGTCCAAATCCAGCCCCAAAGTAGGGATTGTCCTTCAGGGCCAGAATAAAGTCTGAGAGGGGCATCTTAAAAGGGAAACACTGAACCTCACAGGCCCTGAAGCATTTTCAAAACCTGGGGATGGGGTGCAGTGGGGATGGGACAAAGCACAACATTAGTTTAGAGCTTGGACTCCACAATTCCTCCCCTCCCCCCTCCTCCTGCAAAAGCTGGGAGCAGGAAAGACAGGTCAGCTACTGTGTACTTCAATGTCCTCCCTTTACGGGACGGCCATGGTGTTGTGACGCAAGGGCTGAGACTCCAGACCCCTTGGCCCATTTTGCCCATCATTGTCCTGCTCATACCTGTTTCCTGAAAGAAGACTATGTCTGGAGATTTCTTACTCCTCAGAGTACAGTGTAACCAGCTTCATAACAGGATAACAGACAGAATTTTTGTGGTCCCTGGGACCAGCTGAGATAGAAAGGGGCCCACTGGCCAGAGTTAGTAGGGGATGAAGCCATTGTCTTCCCCTGACCTGTCAGTAACCCCAAGCCTTGTGACCATGAGTGACGTCCTTCGAATATCCTCTCCTTTACATGCTCAATTCCTAACGTCCTGTTTAGCCCTTTATTACCTCCTACCTAAAGTCTCTTGAAAATTTAGTTCTTGAAATGGCATTTAATTGGTCTTCACCCCCTGCTTCACGAAACTGCTATACAGAGGCCCAGGTCTTCATAAAGATTGGCTTTAATTACTATCCCTACTCCAACACTCTCAACAGACCCCGGAACTAAGTAAAAAACAAACGAACAAACAGAAACTCCTTTGCCTGATACTCAAAGCCTTCCATAACAAACCGCCCACCTACCTTTCATGGCTTAGCTCCTAAAACTAACTGCCTGTTGAACAAATATGCAAACCACTTCCCACCTCCTGGCTCAAGCAGTTCTCCCAACTTGAAAGTCTATTTTAATTTCTCTCCAACTGAATTCTTCCTCATCTGCTACTTTCTCCATGGTGATTTTTCAGAATTCTCCGCAATAAAACGTGATCGGGTCTAATTCTAGGAAGCCAAATGGTTCCTAGTACACCTCCCCGGCCCCCTGCCACTTCGCTCTGCTCCTGGCACGCGGAGCGGTGAACTGACTGACAGCAGTGACCTCCGCTGAGGCTCAGAGTTGGAACCAGAATTCCAAAACACCTATGCATGGAAGGCCACAGACAAAGCCCTATCCGTTCCAGGTCCTTGATGGACGCTCAGAAGCCCCCTCCCGAACAGCCTCCACACCCCAGCTCGCGCCTCCAGCAACGTGCTCTGGAGTAATCTGTCACTCCGCCCCCTTACCGCCATGACTCTCTGGCCCTCCCTCTCAGTGGTTTCACCGCTCCGCACTCCTGGGAAGCGCCGCTCGGCCCCGCCCCGAGTTCTCTCATCTACTTCCCGCCACGCCCACCACGAGAGCCCTGCCACTCTGCTCCACAACTCTCGATGGTACTCCTCGGGCTTCTCGGCTGGGAGGAGTTGGAGGTTGGGGAAACGATAGAGAAAACCATAGAGTACTACTCCCGCCGCCAAGAGGTAGAGAGAGCGGTCTCCATAGGCCCGATGCCATAGAGGCCGCTGGGCCGGAGGCGGCCGCATAAAGGGAGTCTCGGGAGGCCGCTCCAGCTTCTGGTAGATCATAGAGATGCGGCTCCTGCCGGTCCTGGGCCGAAAGGTAAGTGAGCGGCTGCGGGGAGCGAACGAGTAGGGATTGTGGATGGAGCGGGCTGGAGGGAAAAGTTTCTTGAGCCCCAGAATGAGGGTGGGACTGGGAAGTGGGAACCTTTGAAAGGAGGTGCTGAAGGGAGCACGCCGACGAGCGGGGCCCCGGCGCATCACATCAGCTGCCCCAGTGCCTCAATCGCGTCACTGCTCTGAACCCCGCCCTGTCACCCGCTCGCTCTCCTCAGGACCGTAATCGTGACAATGCTTCATCCCAAGCCTTGCAGGTTACAAATCGGCTTTCCCATTCGCGCGGTCTGTGATCCCGCTTCCTGTCCAGCGATGTGGACTCTGTCGTCGCCTCCACTTTACAGATAAGAAAGCTGAGGCCCAGAGAAGCGAGGTGACTGTATCTGTCCAAATCCACGCGGTGAGTCAGAGCCCACAGGCAGGGGGAAATCCGGCGCCTCTGGTCCCCAGGCCAGGTCTCATTCATTCCCCAGGCCTTCTTTCTGCCTCAACCTGTCAGGAAACCTTCATAGTGGAAGTGACATGTGTGCAGATTCTTAAAGGAGTTGGTTAGCCAGTCAAAAATGAGAAAGGGGAAAGGCCCATAAAGCCGAGAGACAGGCAGACACACAATGTGTGAACGTACAGAAGGAAAAGGATGTGGTGAGTATGGGGAATGGCAAATCATTGGTATGAGTGGTTCAGAGGTCTGTTGAGGCAAGATGAGTCTGGAGAGGTCAGCAGGGGCCAGATCGTGAAGGAAGGGCCTTACACCCGTACTAAGGAATAGTGAGTGAGTTCATGAAATGTTAAGAAGGGAAGGGGCATCTGAGATCCCTGGGCTCCACCCGATTTTGTTGTAGCTAAGAAGAGAGATCCAGATTGCTTAATGGTTTGACCAATGTCACTTAGCTCCAAAAAACTTAACCTGCAGTCTTTAATATATTGGCCAAAACTTGTTGGCTCTCTCCTAATATTAATCCCTCTTATAATTTTAATACTTTTTGTTCTAGACATTGTCATAAAAATAAAACTTCTAGGTTGATGAGTTATGGCATGCTGCCATGCAAAGCAGTACCTAAGGGGGCAGGCTCTGGGTTGTCCACTCACATCAAATGGGAAGCAAGTGAGAGATCTTACTATATTTTATTTGGTTTCTCTTCTAGTTGTTTTATCAGCACTTAAGAGACCATAGCACACAAGTTGGTGGTAATGACAGACCCCGTGTTGGACTCACAGCCAAGCAACAGCACTGGAGAGATGGATGGACTGTGTCCTGAGCTATTGCTGATCCCCCCACCCCTCTCTAACCCTGGAATCCTGGAGCCTGTCCAGAGCCCCTGTCCTTCTGGGGACCCCACACCTTTACCTACTAACCCAAGCTGCCTGCTGGTAGAGACCACAGCCACTGAAGAGGACACAGGGAACATGGAGATCATTGTAGAAGCAGTAGCTGGAAATCTGTCCCCAGGTGCTCCTGGAGAGACCTCAGGTATAAACACAGTTGCTAGCAGGCCAGTGGGGCGAACAGCCCTGAGATTTTCGTCTGTGCTATTTTTGTTCCTTCTCTATAAACATGATGAGAACACAAGGTAGCATCCTATCTTTATACTTAGAGATGTGGTAATATGATTTGCAGTTGGTAAATGTTGATTGAAGGCTGGCAAGGTGGTGCACAACCTTGTACCAAGCTCTTGGCAGTCTGTCCCTGTAAGGGCTTTATGTCGGCTAAGCAGTAATCCAGAAGGGAAGACCTTTCTGACACCTCTGCCAATCCTTACTCCAATAATCCTTGGGGATTCTTTCCCCCATATTGACCCTCCCACCCAGGAACTGCAGCCAGGGGTTAGGCAAAACGCCCAGCCTCTCTCCACCACCCTGGACTTGGCAGGGCTTCCCAGAGGTAATCTGGGCAGGTATTTCCCTGCCCTAGTTTCTTGTGTATAACATACTTAACTCATCCAAGGCATGTGGTTAAGAGTGGGAGTTGAACATTTACACTTAGGCTAGAAGAAAGATTCTCCCCTTTATTCTTCCCACATCTATAACTTCTTATTTTTAAGTAATTTCCTGTTTTTTAACTGCCATCCTTTAACTATAGCTGTCACAACTTCCCTTGGCAGTGTACAAAGAACACGGGGAAAGATTAGTTAATTTGATCATATAATATTTCTAAACTTCTAATCAGTAAAGAAATAATAAATAAAAAACATACCTGGGAAAAACATTTGCAATGTATAAGAAAGAGTTAATATCTTTAAAATTTAAAGAGCTCCACAATAAGAAAAAAAACACAGTATTTTTTAAAAAATTTAAACAGTATTTTTTAAAAAATAAAAAGTGGGGGAAGAAATCTATATGAAATTCAATAAAGAAGAATTAAAAATAGTAACTATAAAGATGAGTAATCTCACAAACACACCAATAAATTCTAGTTAAAAATAACTATGAGATACCATTTTGTTTCTCAACTTTGGCAAAAATTGAACATTTTTTTATGATACCTAGTGTTGATGAGTCTGTGGGGAAACAGACACTGTTGTATAGCTTATGGAGAGTAAATTAGCATAAGTTTTTCAAGGCCAATTTATTTACATAACAAATTTTAAAATATGCATACTCGGACCCAGTAATTCCACTTGTTGGGATTTGTCCTATAGACTCACACACATGCGCAATGATACAGGGGTAAGGATGTGTAGCTTTATTTGTAATGGTTGGAAACAACTCAAATGTCAATCATTAAGGACAAAATTTCATTTTAATTTATCCGTGCCCAGAAGTACTGTGAACTAAACAAAAAAATATGAAGTAGATGTAAGTGTACTCATAGATTAAAAAAAAAACAGATAAGTGAGAAAAAATAGGCAAATTGCAGAAAAATGACCCCAAAGGATATAGACCAAACTGTGTGGGGGGGATGGGAAATATCCTTTTTGTGATATATGTCTGGATTGTTTGAATTGTTGCACTCAATATTTATTTAAACAAACAAAAAAATCATAACGAGAAAAAGGACCACCAGAATAAATATAAGACAAACCTGGGCGTGAGTCATGGCTCCACCATTAACAAACATGGTGGCCTTAACCTCACAGAATCCCAGGGCCCTCTTTTCATAGGGCAGTTGGAGGACCAAAAGTGTTTCCTTAGCCTTTCTTTATCAAGGTCCTGCCCATTGCTTAAGAAATGGCAGTGATTATTATGAACAGGATTTGGCTATTTTCAAAAAGAGTGTTCCCCATTTTATGAATTACTGTGCTGATAAAAATCTCTTTACAGAATGTAACACTCATCTTGTAATATTGCAGATAGTATTCTGAGATTGTCATTTTCTTTTTTTTTTTTAAGTTTCTGATTTTTTTATCTGGGCAAAATATATTGCCTTTTCTTAATGCTTTCTAATTTGGTTAACGCTTGCTACAGTCATTTAACAAATACTTAAGTACTTACTTTGTGCCAAGTATTGTGCTAGATACTGGGAACTCAAACACATCTGCAAGGCAGACTGTCCCTCCCCTGATGGGGTTTATGGTCCAGGGGCAGAACCAGACTTAAAGTCCATCTCCACTCCGTGAATATTAAGAGTCACCTATGTTTTCTGCTAGAAACTAACTCTATGCATGTTGTTCCATCTGATTCTACGCCTTTTTCTGTCGGTCCTCTGCCCGCAGGTGTCCTGGTAAAAGTGGTGGAGGTGTACTTCTGTGAGCACTGTGAGCAGAGCTTCGCAGAGCCCACTCTGCTGGCCCTGCACCAGTGCACTGAGACCCTCACACAGCCCGTGCAGGGCCTCGCTAGCCCCCCCTGTTTTGTACAGCTGCCCCCCAGCAACCTCACTCTCCCTGGCCCTCTGCAGGGCCAGAACCAACCAGATAGCCCCCTGCCATGCCCTGTGTGTAGACAGGAGTTTGCCCAACCCCAGACTCTGAAGAGCCACTTCAAGACTCACCGGGGCACTCCTGACACCTTCTCCTGCCCAGAGTCTGGCTGTGTGTTCTCCGCTGAAGATCGTAAGGGTCTACAGTACCACCTGAGGCAGACCCACAGAGCGCTTCCTGTGCCCTGTTCTTTCCGGGGCTGCCCCCTGCTCTTCGGGAGCCAGCAGGGCATGGAGCTGCACCGGCAGGCCCATTATCCTTTCCACTGCAATCATTGCAGCTTCATGGGCTCCAACGTCAAACTCTTCCGGCAGCATCGGCGCAGCCATAGGGCCGGGACACAAGGAGAACTGGCAGCCGGTCAGGGTCTTCCATCCCAGGAGCTGCTGCCAGGTATGAGGCCAGGGGCCCAGCAGTATGTTGCCTGGAAAGGCAGTTACTTCTAGGGCCTGAATATAAAAGAATCCAGAGTAGTGGCCCAGGAGGACAGAACCACTGGCTGACGGAAGAAACTTCAGACCAGTCAGCATACGTGGCATATAGAGAAAGTCTTTGTCCATGACATTGACTGAAATTTGGCTTCAGCTATACTGTGGCCTTGAAGTTACTTAAACACTATTCTCTCCAGATCCATTTCAGAACTTTCATGCCCATCAGTGGCTGTAGCTACTGGTAGAATGCCCCTAGACTCCTTTTTAGAGCAAGTGGGGTTGGATAGGAGAAGCTGGGGTTATTTTAAAAAGAAACCTTCAAGGAGGGTGGTGCTTCTTGATTCTTACTCCTCTGGGTCTCAAAAAAAGGGCATGGGATGAGTAGAGGAGAAGGAAGAAATGGACAAATCGGGCCAGGAGAGGCCAGGGTCCTGCTGAGAGAATTTGGCTTGCTAAGACTCATTTGCGCTCTGTTCCCAAAGAGAACGCCCCTTTTTTCTGGGAAGTAGTCATAGGTCTTTGCCTTTCTGAGGCAGCTGCCTCTATTGAGGGACAGAAAGGACGGATTTGAGAGGACAGGATATGACCCTGAATTGCTGAGTTGCGTTTCTCAGAACAGTTTAGAGGTCAGGATATGTTCACCCGCACTGAGCCACCAGCCATTAGCCCTGGGGACCCAAGCCAGGGAAGTGCAGTCCACCCATTCTCTACTTCTCAGTCCCCTAGTCCTACTCCAGTGACCTCAGAGCTCTTCCCTTCCAGGAGTCTGAGGATAGTGTTATCTGAGGTGTGATTTACTTGAGGCTGGAGAATTACTGATAGCTCCTGGTCTTCCTGTAAGAACCCAAGATGCCATTATGCTAAATGGGGACAGAGTGATTCTGCCAGCCAGTAAGAGGACACATACAAGCATTCAGTGTTGTCATTGGCTCCAGGAGACTTTATCAAGTTTTATGTGTCTCCAGCTCCCAAACTGTCCCAAGGAGGCGAGCCTTCGGAGGAAGCACGTATGCCCTTGCCTAGGCAGGAATCAGCTGACGATGAGGACATAGAGGAAGAGGAGGAGAGTGGCAACCTGAAGGACTCCCAGAAAGGCCAGGGGGCTCAGCAGTTGGAAGGTAATGACACCATTGCTTTTGAACCTCTCGGCGGGGAGGAGTGAACTGTGGAGAACCTGGCATTGAGGCTCTAGGCTTTGGTTTTCTGAGCTTTGGTTCAGTCCATTTTGACAGGTCTAGTGGGAAATGATAAATGGGTAAAGACTCTAGTAACATAAGGTGTAGAGGTAAATAGAGTTTGCTCTCGTGGGCTGGTTTTCCTCAGGCAGAAAGCGCTTTTGCAGGGTAGGGACAGGAGATCCACAGTTAAAGATGCCGGAGGTTATTGATGATCACAGCCTGTCTTGTCTGGAACTGAGCCTCCTAGGATATTTTTCTGAATCATTGCTTCCCAGTTTCCAACTCCATAGAACATTTGAAACCCATCACAAAGGGAACATGTTGACTGTCAGGTGAATAGGCAAGATCTGATTATATTTATTAGCAGCTCCCCATAACCTAGATAGAACTCATGAGCCAGTGTTTGGAAGTTGGAGCACTTTACCTTCTTCTCTTCTCGTCTGCTCCATCCCTGTGGGGCTCGTTTTCTTCCAGCCAACCCTGCTCATCCATCCACCTGCCACAACAATGCTCCGTCCAGGTTGTTCTTTTGAGCAGCTCTAGACAAGGGCATAATAGTGGGTGGCTGGGTAAAGCACTTCAAACAGGCCATGGCAGGGTCTGAGAAGTGATTTTGTTTCTCTGAATCCTTGAATTTTTCATCTCTTCTTTGAGTACAATGTTTGAGATGCTATTGTTTGATTTCCTAGACCGAAAGGGGAAAGGCCATACACAGTGTCTGGGCAAATTGTGGTTCTCCCATTACCTGGCCAGCCCCTGACCTATCGGAGACTCTCACTCTCAGCCCTCTCTACCTCTCCCTGTCACAGGGGATGTGGCTTCTGGCACCGAGTCCCTCTTCAAGACCCACATGTGTCCAGAATGCAAGCGCTGCTTTAAGAAGCGGACCCATCTGGTGGAGCACCTACATCTCCACTTCCCCGACCCCAGCCTCCAGTGTCCCAACTGCCAGAAGTTCTTCACCAGTAAGAGCAAGCTCAAGACCCACCTGCTGCGGGAGCTGGGCCAGAAGGCCCACCGCTGCCCGCTGTGCCACTACAGTGCGGTGGAGAGGAACGCGCTCAACCGCCACATGGCCAGCATGCACGAGGATATTTCCAACTTCTACTCAGACACCTATGCCTGTCCCGTCTGCCGGGAGGAGTTCCGCCTCAGCCAGGCCCTGAAGGAGCACCTCAAGAGTCACACGGCGGCCGCAGCCGCGGAGCCACTGCCCCTGGTCTGCTTCCAGGAGGGCTGCAGCTTTGCAGCGCCCGACCGCAAGGCCTTCGTGAGGCACCTGAAGGAGGCCCATGGGGTGCGGGCTGTGGAGTGCCGCCATCACTCCTGCCCCATGCTCTTCGCCACGGCCGAAGCCATGGAGACCCACCACAAGAGCCACTATGCCTTCCACTGTCCCCACTGTGACTTCGTCTGCTCCAACAAGCACCTGTTCCGCAAGCACAAGAAGCAGGGCCACCCTGGCAGTGAGGAGCTGCGCTGCACCTTCTGCCCTTTTGTCACCTTCAACCCGGTGGCCTACCAGGATCACGTGGGCAAGATGCACGCTCACGAGAAGATCCACCAGTGCCCTGAGTGCAGCTTCGCCACTGCCCACAAGAGGGTGCTCATCCGCCACATGCTGCTGCACACAGGTGAGGCGGTTTCCGTCCTCTCGATCACATAGTGATGGTGGTGGTGACCATGATGGCAGATGGGAGCTTCTACTGTGTAGCAGACACGTGAGGGCTTGGCACTCGTTGTCTCGTTGGACCTCAGATTCCTAGAGATAAATCTGGTATTTGGAATTCATGAGCCTTAAGCTGAGTGTCACTCCGCTAGTAAAGTGGTCCGGCTAGGATTCAAATCTGGGCAGCCTGATCCAGAGCCTGCGGTGTAACCACTGTGCCCCACCTGTAAGGCCCTGCCCAGTTCTGCCCACCCCCGTCAGGCTTGGGCAGGTCAACACTCAGCCTCTTAAAGTGAAGAAACCCAGGTCAGGACCAATACCTCCCTTTGCAATTCAAGTTTTGTGATGTGCTGTGAGATGCGGGGCGAGAGCACTGAGCCATGCATACACGTTATAGCTCTAGCAGCTGGGACACTGAAACACGATCGTGTCACAGCTGTGATGCTGAAACACGATCATGTCTGGTGACCTGGAAGTGGCAGATATTTCAAGTCCGACTTTTAATTGGTTGCCAGCATTACTGATGCTTTGACAACCAAATCAGGCTTCCTGCTACCGCACCATGCCGTTTGATCTCTGTGTAAGCACAGTGGATTGATAAAACATTTACAAATCTCATCAAAGACTCTTTAGTTTGGGGGGACAGTTTTTAGGCAGCCTGGGACAAAGCCATTGTTGTTCCTATTGAACATTTCTATAAATGCTTTAGTCACAAAGTCTCATTTTTCTGAGGCCTTTCTTAAAACCGTACGTGTATATAGTGCTTCATAGTTTATAGAGTTCTTTCATATATATTATCTCATTTAATCCATAACAATCTTGTAAGGAAGGCAGGTAAAGATGAGAAACTGAAAATGTAAATGGCCTATTTCAGGGTTACAGCTAGTGTCAGAACCAGAGCCGGGACACCACGTTGCTGGCCTTTCACCACAGAGAAAGGGGCTGAGTGGGTGGGCAGGGCTAAGAGGGAAGGGTCCTGAAGGAACATGGGCCCCAGCTTCTTAGAGCCAGGCCTTGGCCAACTCCATGGACAGCTCACCCTCAAGTTCTCACAGGGCACCACGGAGGACTCTGGGACATCTCGTTGAATCTTCCTATCAACCACGTGAGCTCAGTATTTTGTTGCCCTCTTTTTGGACACAAGAAAACTGAGACTTGGCGGGGTTAAATGACCTGCCCAAGGCCACATAAGAGTAAGTTGGAATTTGAGCCACCACTTAATAGCTCTGTGATTTCTCTGTGCCTTAGCTTCGTCCTCTAAAATGGGATGATCATAGCCCCTGCCTCATAGGGCTGTTGTGAGGATTCCGTGAGAGGAAGCGTTTTTATAAAGTGCTCAGAAAGGTACCTGGTACAGAGTGGGCACTCTATACATGTTGGCTATTATCTTTATTACTGTGTTGGACTCCGGAGTCAGGTTCTCAGCCACTGTGTTCTGTTGCCTAATGTTTACTCCTCCATGTCCAGAAAACCAGAAGGAACTGGGCTACGGGGAGCAGTTGGCTGTTAGTGACAAGAAGCTGAATAAAAAACCGGGAGTGGACTTTATAGCTAGTTTTGCAAGGCTCAGCCTTCACTGTCCTCCCATCTTCATTGCTGTTGGAGCGGAGGCATAGTTGTCGGAAGCGCATTGACTCTTGTGATCAGCACGTGAAACTTTTGCTCCTGCCTGGTGTCAGGACAGAGCTGCTGGGGAAAACGGTCCATCTGCTCACTCGATCTGTATGTGACCTGTGTTCTCTCCCCTCTCATCCCTACCCCTACCCCCACCCCTACATAAGGCGAGAAGCCTCACAAGTGTGAGCTGTGCGACTTCACGTGCCGAGACGTGAGCTACCTGTCGAAGCACATGCTGACCCACTCCAACACCAAGGATTACATGTGCACTGATTGCGGCTATGTCACCAAGTGGAAGCACTACCTCAGCGTGCACATGCGAAAACACTTAGGGGACCTCAGGTATGAGCGCACGCCTCCATGCCGATCCCAAGCACCTTATGCTAAGCTAGCCTCCTCTTGAATCCAACTGTGGCCCGCTCCTCTTCTGGCCTTGAAGAGATGCCTCATAACGCCCCTCTCCTCCTGTCATCTCAGCTGCATTGCCTGTAGCTGGCCTCTGTGCCTGTGGCCCGTTCTCCGTGGTGAGAGATCTCTGACTCGGGGAAGGAAGCGTAGACCTAGAAGATAGGCCTAAGCATGAGGGTGTCACTTGAGTTCAGAGTCCAGTCCTGGGAAAATAAATAGGCTGCGCTGTGGCCCCCATCCCGGCCACCTCCAAATTCATGCAAGTTCCGTTCTGATCTCGGCACAGCTGGCCAGGGAATTTCTCCTTCATTTTCATGTCTTCATGGGAGAATGAGAACTAGGCAGAAAAACCTGCCCCGTGGGGCTGTGGGCATGTCTGCTGCTTAGAAGTCCCCAGTGAGTTGCTGACTTGTGATACCGTCCCTTGAGGGAGCAGTAGAGAGTAGGGGCTAGAACACAAGCCGTGAAACTAGACCATCTCTGCACTTCACTTTGTAACTTCAGGCAAGTTATTAACTTCTGTGCCTTTGTCTCCTCACTTGTAAAATGCGTACCTATTTCGTAGGGTAATGGCAAAGAAGACCACATCAGACGGTGTATGTACAGTACTGAGTATAGACCCTGACTCAGTAAGTCTTTAGGGACCATGAGATGTGATGACGGGTTTATAATGATGAGTTCACTCCCCCTCCCTCCGCCTCCTCCCCCCTCGCCAGATACCAGTGCAACCAGTGCTCCTATCGCTGCCACCGGGCCGATCAACTGAGCAGCCACAAGCTGAAGCATCAGGGCAAGTCGCTGATGTGCGAGGTGTGTGCCTTTGTTTGCAAGCGGAAGTACGAGTTGCAGAAGCACATGGCGTCCCAGCACCACGCCGGCAAGCCAGCCCCGCTCTACCCCTGTCGCTACTGCAGCTACCAGAGCCGCCACAAGCAGGCCCTGCTGAGCCACGAGAACTGCAAGCACACCCGCCTCCGCGAGTTCCGTTGTGCCCTCTGTGACTACCGCACCTTCAGCAACACCACCCTGTTCTTCCACAAGCGCAAGGCCCACGGCTACATGCCCGGGGACCAGGTCTGGCAGCTCCGCTACGCAGGCCCAGAGCCAGACGGGGCCAGGCAATGCATGACACCCCCTCCAGGCTCAGCGTCCTCCAGCCAGCTGTCTGCTCCGCCTGCGGAGCAGGACCGTGACCCTGGGTCCAGGGTGGACCCCGGCTTGGACCAGGCTCTGCCGGAGGCTAGTGAAGAGGACAGTCCCGGGAGACAGGATGGCGATGAGGGCCCCCAAGGGAATGACCTAGTTGACAGCCCCAGTCCAGCAGAGGTCGATGAGGGCAGCTGCACACTACACCTGGAGGCCCTGGCAGTCGAGCTGGAACCTGTGGCCGAGCCACCCCTTGAGGAGATCACCGAAACAGCCCCTGTGGAGTTCAGAGCCCTGGGTCCCTCAGGGCCCCTGAGACTGGAAGGGCCAGATGGAACTTTGACAGCGCTGTCCGCCTTTGAAGGTGCTGAGACTTCTGGCCTGGGTGCTGAAGAAGGGCCCATGCTGGGCAAAGCAGTCCCTGAGCCCCCCAGGAGCCCCCCTTCCTCAGAGGAACCCCCTAGCAGCTGGGTGGGAACCTTCAAGGCAACTGCACCTGCTGAGACAGCACCCCTGGCCCAGTTCCCTGAGTCAGAGTCATTACTGAAGGCTCTAAGGAGACAGGACAAAGAACAGGCGGAGGCACTGGTGCTGGAGGGGCGGGTCCAGATGGTGGTCATCCAAGGAGAGGGGCGGGCCTTCCGCTGCCCGCACTGCCCTTTTGTTACCCGCCGGGAGAAGGCCCTGAGCCTGCACACCAGGACTGGGTGCCAGGGCTGCCGAGAACCCCTGCTGTGCCCTGAGTGTGGGGCTAGTTTCAAGCAACAGCGTGGCCTTAGCACCCACCTGCTGAAGAAGTGCCCTGTTCTGCTCAGAAGGAACAAGGCCTTGCCCAGAGCGGAACCACTCATCGCTCTGCATCCGCTGTCCCCGGGCACCCAGGCCTCAGAGGCTGCAGAAGGTGGGAAGCCCCCACCTGCACCATCAAAAGTAGAGTTAGTGAGCCCTAAAAATGCTCCTGAGCTTCCTAGGGAACCCGAAGAAATAGAGGCACCTCTGGCCCCCCTCTCCGTCCCCACAGTACTTCCTCCGGGAAACTCCTCAGCCCCTGAGAAGTTCCACTTTGAGCAGGGCAAGTTCCACTGCAACTCATGCATGTTCCTTTGTTCTCGGCTCTCCTCCATTACCTCGCATGTGGCCGAAGGCTGCCGGGGAGGACGTGGCGGGGGAGGAAAGCGAGGGGCCTCGCAGACCCAGCCTGTTGTGTCCCCACTGAGCAATGGGGACTCTGGTCCCCTGAACAGTGGGGGTACAGAGTGCAGCCCTGGCGATGGGGACTCAGCTCTGGTTCCAAAGCAGAAGGGGGCTCGCTTCTCCTGCCCCACGTGTCCCTTCAGCTGCCAGCAGGAGCGGGCCCTGAGGACTCACCAGGCCCGGGGCTGTCCCCTTGAGCAGTCTGGAGAGTTGCACTGTGGCCTCTGTTCGTTCACCGCTCCCACTGCTGCCGCCCTGAAGCTGCACCAGAAGCGGAGGCACCCTACTGTGGCCCCAGCCCGGGGGCCCCGGCCCCCTCTTCAGTGTGGGGACTGTGGCTTTGTCTGTAAGCAGAGCAGGTGCCTACAGCAGCACCGGCGGCTCAAGCACGAGGGAGTCAAGCCACACCAGTGCCCTTTCTGTGACTTTTCCACCACCAGACGGTACCGGTTGGAGGCTCACCAGTCGCGACACACAGGTGTCGGCCGCATCCCGTGTAGCTCCTGTCCCCAGACATTTGGTACCAACTCAAAACTGCGCTTGCACCGGCTGAGGGTACATGACAAAACCCCCACCCACTTCTGTCCACTCTGTGACTATAGTGGCTACCTTCGCCATGATATCACTCGCCACGTCAACAGCTGCCACCAGGGCACCCCAGCCTTTGCTTGTCCCCAGTGTGAGGCCCATTTCAGCTCCGAGACAGCCCTCAAGCAGCATGCTTTGCGTCGGCACCCTGAGCCGGCAGCCCCAGCCCCTGGCTCTCCTGCAGAGGCCACGGAGGGCCCCCTGCACTGCCCCCGCTGTGGCTTGCTGTGCCCCAGCCCTGCCAGCCTGAGAGGACACAGCTGTAAACAGCACCCCCGGCTCGAGTGCGGGGCCTGCCAGCAGGTCTTCCCCAGCCGGCCAGCGCTGGATGAGCACCGGCGGCAGCAGCATTTCAGCCACCGCTGCCAGCTCTGTGACTTTGCTGCCCGGGAGCGCGTAGGCCTGGTGAAGCACTACGTGGAACAGCATGAGGACGCAGCGGCAGCGGCCTCGGACGGGGGTGGGGATGCTGGCCGGCCCCCGCTGCGCTGCCCCTTTTGTGACTTTGCGTGCCGCCATCAGCTGGTACTAGACCACCATGTGAAAGGGCACGGGGGCACCCGCCTCTACAAGTGTACGGACTGTGCTTACAGCACCAAGAACCGGCAGAAGATCACCTGGCACAGCCGCATCCACACCGGGGAAAAGCCCTACCGCTGTCACCTCTGTCCCTATGCTTGTGCTGACCCCTCTCGCCTCAAGGTAGGTAAGGTCAGGGGCCATAGGGGCCAGGCAAGGAAGGAGTACAGGCCATGGAGATAAACCACCTGGGGCCTCTAATCGTGACTCCCCCAAATGTTAGCTCTGTGACCTTTGTCAAGTTCCTTAACTTCTCCAAGCCTCAGATTCCTCATCTGTAAAATGGGGACAGATAATACTTCATAGGGTTGTTGCAAAGATAAAGTTCCATAATACATCTAGGCATGTAATAGGTTGGGGGTAATCTAGATAATAACAGCCTACATTTATTGAGCACTTACTGTATGTAGGGCACTGTCATAGTAATCCTTTCAAAAAATATGGGATACGGTTTCTTTTACTATGTCCCACTTTTACAGATTAATAAGTGGAGAATTAGGGGTTAGGTCCCCCAAAGACACAGGTAATAAGTGGCAGAGCTGAGATAATCATGGTAGACCCAAGGGTGGGCCCAGCGGATAAGGTTGGCGTCAAAGTGGCCTGACCGGAGAACCTGACTGGTAACGGGAGTGTGGACAGGATAGGAGCAGAGAACAGTTATCTGCCAGCAGATTCTCTGCCTGCTGCCCCTATTTCCACACCCTGTGGGGATCCAGGGACGCACATTTTCTGGGTCTTTCTTTCTTCCCTCCTCCAGTACCATATGCGGATCCACAAGGAGGAACGGAAGTATCTGTGCCCTGACTGTGGTTACAAGTGCAAGTGGGTCAACCAGCTCAAGTACCACATGACCAAGCACACAGGTGAGTCTGTGTGGTTTTGACAGGCCCAAAGAGTCCCCCATTCCCTGGCACTCCCAGCCTCCCTGAGGTGTGTTTGTCCTTACTCAGATTCAGTGTGCAGGTCACTTTTCACACTGAGGGTAGTGAGTAGGCCGAATGGCCAGAATAGCTTCCCAACCCACTGAAGCTCACAGCAGAAGACAAGTGAACCTGAGAGCCTGGGCGTGTGTATTTTGCAAAAGCTTCCCAGGTGATTGTGGCACCATGTCACCCACTTCCCATTGAGAGAACCCCCCCCAACTCACACACGAGTGACGAAAGGTAGGCCTACCTGCTTCCTACAGACATGATGGAACCATCATGAGTAAAGAGGAGAAGGTGGGAGGGGTCACCTGTATTAACATAATCCTGTTTTTCTCCCGGGTCTGGAGTCCACGAGCTACAGGTTCTCAGAAAAGGGTTAATGATGGCATGCCTCTGATTATTGCATATGCTCTCCCCATGTAAAGGAATTGATCAGATGCATTTCAAGGCCGTCTGCGTCTCTGAATGCCACTTGTTTCACCTCCACCACGTTCCATGAGTACCTTGTGCCCAAAAGGAGGTTGGAATTTCCCATTTGGAAACCCTGTCATCTTTGAGTACCCATTGCTATCAGGCTGCTATTTATAAGTCCAGTTAGTTATTAGCATTCATTGAGCACCTATTGTCTACAAGGGGCTGTGTTGGGAGAAGGGCACAGAAATGTCACACAAGACTGGAACATTCCAAAGACAGGATCACTAGTCAGTTTGCTGCTTGTCTTCTTTATGTGCCACAATCAGTGACTCTTAGGGTCCACAGAAGCTTGTTCCACCTCCTTCCATGGTGATTTGGTCCCTGTCCTTGCCCTGCCTTACAGGACTGAAGCCATACCAGTGTCCCGAGTGTGAGTACCGCACCAACCGCGCGGACGCCCTGCGCGTGCACCAGGAGACCCGGCACCGGGAAGCGCGGGCCTTCATGTGTGAGCAGTGCGGCAAGGCCTTCAAGACCCGCTTCCTGCTGCGCACCCACCTCCGCAAGCACAGCGAGGCCAAGCCCTACGTGTGCAATGTGTGCCACCGTGCTTTCCGCTGGGCGGCTGGCCTGCGCCATCATGCCCTCACCCACACGGACCGCCACCCCTTCTTCTGCCGTCTCTGCAGCTACAAGGCCAAGCAGAAGTTCCAGGTGGTCAAACACGTGCGCAGGCACCATCCCGACCAGGCCGACCCAAACCAAGGCGTGGGCAAGGACCCCAGCACCCCCACGGTGCGCCTGCATGACGTGCAGCTGGAGGAGGCCAGCCCTCCTGCTCCTTCTGCTCCCCCAACGGGACCTGAGGGCTGAGCGCCCACCCCACTTCCCAGACACAGAGAGGGCGTGGTGTGAGATGTGCAGACTGAAACCAGAGCTCGCCTGAGAAGCCCAGAGCAAGGAAGGGCTGGCTTCGGGGTGTCAGGGTGGCTGGAGCCCGCCTGGGGCACTAGCTATAGTACTTTGAAGTTGACAGCTACATAAAGCAAGACATGGACCACAAATGGATTTCATGTTGAGGCCCACGATGCTTTCACCTGTGAGGTCCTAGTTTCTTCATCACTCCACCAAACTCCCTGGCTCTAAGATCTTGGTTTTACCCATTCCAGCTTCTCTTTCCTTCTCGCTATGTCACGTCCTACTTTCACTCAGCATCCTCGACAGTTGTATCCGACTGCATGTGCTGCTGTGCTTGACGCTCTATAAAGCATGTTACACAGAGTGGTTACGGCTTATTGCCTCGTCCCAGTCCTGTCGTAACATCTCCCGGCTATCTGCTTGATCTGCCCTGTCCCCTTGTAGACCTCTGCGTCTTCTTTGTCTCCTTCCGTCTTCACTGGGTGATGGCTTCTCAGACAGGCCCAGGTCTGCCTTCTCTCTCTCCTTGAGCCCATCTTGACCCGTGCCCTGCTCCCTATTTCTGGGCCATTCTGTCTACCTGTAGAGAGAGGACTGCCGCCTACTAAGCCTCCCAGGAAGCAGCTTTAATTCAGCATCAGACTGAGTCAGCAGCTGCTCTAGAGTTAAAGCACAAAGATAGTGTGAAAGGCAAATGATTTGGGGCAAATCTCTAATGTGGAATTCTGAGTGCCTCCCAGTGACTGTATAATTAATCATCTAAACTGGGACACACCGGGAAAATGACAGAGGGTACTATTACTAATTATGCTGGGACAGCAGACAGAAACCAGGACTGTTCCAGGCAAATCTTCCGTAGGACTGGGATTACATACCCCCTTGTCTGCTCCTTTTGCCCTGCCTCTTAGAAGCCATATTTCTGTATCCTTCCTATGGACACGCAGGGGACCCCTGGAAACTTGTTTTTCCACCTTTTCCCTGCCCCACCTATCTACCCAAATGACCCCCAGCCCTCGAATCTCCCTCTCTTGCCCCAAATGACAGACCATACATACTCAAGCCAAGTTAGAGGGAGCAGCTCTATTTATATGGGGGCCAGGGAGGAGCAGTCCAGTGGAGATGCTGAGCGCTGGGCCGTGTTCTCTTGAGTCAGTGTAGTCTTTTTCAGGTGTCAGGTCTCTCCCCAGCCTTTGCCTGCGGAGCTTTGAGGCTTGGTTTATTCCTTCCTTGGCTCTGGGCTTTGAGGAAGTTGGGGGTAGAGGATAATGCCTCTTAGAGTTTCTCTGCCCCACGCCCCTCTCTGGATTTCTAGTTGCCATCTGCCTTTGAGCCACGGTCGATGGGAGAGGTTAGTCCTAGGTCTGGGTATGGGATTACGCCCACAGCAAGAGGAAGAAAGGAATTCCAGTATAGAGTGTGCTCAGGGGAAGGACAGGAAAGATACCAAAAGGAAGAGAAGGTGAAAAATCCAGTCCTAGATTTGCTTGTTAGGAAGGGTGACGTAATTTTGTGTCTAGGAATGTACAACCCAGAGGTGGTTTTCGTCACCTCTGCTTTCTGGAGCATTTTTCCAGGTTTTTCTTATCTTCTAAAACCAGTGCACCCACCCTTCCCATGAAGTGCCCACCTTAGGATTCATCCCCATCCAGCCCTTCCCGGATGCAGAGGTGTACGAAGATGGAGGCTGGATGGAGTCTGGTGCCATCTTTGGAGAGCAGGTGTATGTGGCGGTAACCTGGAAGGCGCAAGAGGACAGCGTGAGGCAGGCAGCCAGAGCTGAGGGTTTGACCAGGGCCCAAAGGAGGGCTCACCTTGTTGCATGCAGGTCCAAGGCAGGGTGTACTGGCCCACAAAGTCATTTCGGGACCTCCAGTTGTAATCCTTTACCACAAAACGCAGCAGGGCCAGTTCAGGCACCAGGACCCGGAAGCACAGCGTCTGCCCCCAGTACGGATTAAAACCTGAGGTGGCAGGGAGGGTGTGAATGAGGGATGGGAGGAAGGAACAGGTGTTGCTGACCAGTTCTTAGTTCCGCGCTGGGCCGCTTTCCCTGTGTTCTCCCTCTTAGTTTTCATAGCGATCAGCGTTTTGCAGGTGAGGAAATTGAAGCTCAGTGGATGAGCAATTTGCCCAAATCACCTGAGTTGATAAGTGAGGGGCCAGGATTCAGACCCAAGACGTTCAAGCCCTGATTCTCTCCTGTTCCACACGGCCTCCCATGGACATAGCGGGAGGGTGCTGGCCTGGGCACTATTTGATGGAGGGCAGGATGGTAGGAAAGTAAGAGGCACGCCCCTCCCACCTCCCTCCAGCACAGCCCATGTCTCACCATTGTTCTCCACGTAGCTGGTCTCTTGCCGAGTTGTGTCTGGGCGGATGCCAAAGACCTCCACTCTCACCAGGGGATCCACAATGCACCCCTCTTTGGTCTTGTCCACTTTGGGGAGTTGCTGGCCACTGATCACCTGCAACCAGGGCTCTAGAACACCTCACTGTTTCCTGCTCAGCCCGTCCCCACTCCAGCTCACACCCCAGGGGGCGGGGGGACACAGGACCTCATGCTTTAGCTTTGGGTTTGCAAAGCCAGTCCTCCATGGGTAATATATTTCCTGCTAGTAATCTCTGTGCAATTTAAAATGCGTCCAAATGGAAATTTAACAAGGTTTGAAAGGTACGTTCGTAACAACAGCAGCCCCTCCGATACCACTTGTTAGATATCAGGCATTGTTGTAAGCACTTTGTTTTAACTAATCACATCAATGCTGTGAGGTAGGTGGTGGTATTAATCCCCACGTCGCAAGTGAGGAGACCAAGGTTACGGAACTTGCCCATCATTACACAGTGAGTAATGGGTTTGAACCTAGGCAACTGGCCCGGGGTCCCTGCTGCTAACAGTCAGGCTAACCTGCCTCTCAAGGGACTTCTCACCCATTACACTCCTGTCAGGCCTAGCCACCTCTTCCCCCTGCTTCTAGCCCAAGTAGCCCCAGTTTTTTCCGATGGTTTTGCTTTCTATTATACCTGGACTAGGAGGGTCCGGGCTTTGAAAGGGCTGATGGGCCTCTCGGGATGGAAGGAACTCTGGGTATCCCGTAGGAAGTCTGGCTTCAGCACATAGCCACAGCCACCGTTCTGGCGGAAGAGCCCATCACAGATGTCCATCTCAAGCCCCGCAGTCTGCACATTCATAGCCACTGAGGCCCCAGGAGAAGAGAAGGGAAGGATTCACCTTGGGGAGCCATCTGGCTCCTCTTTCAGGGAGTTAAAAAGATGTGTTGGGTATAAAAGCCTGCTGGGAACACCTCCGCAGGTAACTCTCAGCCTAGCACTTTTGGAGCATTCCCTGGCTGGACTGCCACCCAGGGACTTACTTCCCACCTGTTGCTCTTCCCTGTCCCTACTACCTCCTCACCCATCTGGCAGCCTGCATTCCAGAGTTCCTGGGGATTGTAGTTGGATGAATCTGTCCTCAGACCACTGGGATACACACGGCTTAACTGCCAGGCGTTGTGCTGCACAAACTCATTGCCTGTAAAAAGGGTGTAGGTAGAGAGATGGGAGGGATGGGTGCTCTGCCTTCTCTGGTCCCAGGGGGCCTGCTCACTGACTTCACTCCTCCCCAGCACCTCCCGAGGCTGGCTCCAGAAAACGCCACCGTGCCTCTACTCATTTCCATCCAGACCCCGCCCCTAGCTGTCTTCTCCCCAGAGCGTCGAGCCCACTCTAACTCCTGTCCCCCTGCCTCCTCTGAGGAGTTTCTCAGCTCCCTGATCTCTCGCTAGCTCCCTTGCCTTCTTTCCTGGGACTCATCTGCTTGCCCATCCATCCTGCCCTTACTCGTCCCTGTCTCCTCCCTACCCCGCCCTTTCGGTCCTGACCAGCCTCCTTGATGAGGCGCCTGGCTTTGGTTTCAGAGAAAGATGACAACTCATAGAAGCGGTAGTGCTCCCTTGAATGAGTGAAGTTGTGGAATGAGACCGTCTTCATGTAGACAACCAGGGCAGAGAGGGATGGACACAGGATGGGCGTGGATTTCTGGAGGAGAAAGCAGAGAAGAAGATGGAATTGAACCATCAGCAATCTGAGGAGGAAGAAGCCAATGGCCAAGATCTGAACTTCCCCAGCCAACCTAGACCTCTGCCCACTTCCTCCCCACTGCATTCTCCCTCCTACCTCACCTGCTTAGGAAAGAGAGGGGACCCAGGCTTGGGAAGAGGAGCCTGGACTGTAGTCTGACAACAGATAGGCAGACAAAACAGCTGGCACAGCAAAACCTGGGGGTGGGAATGGGAATGAAGGCAGTCTACGTATATGGTGGGATCGGTTTCAGCCTCTGGGCTTGGAGGGTCTGCACTATGTTACTTTCTGGGTAACAGGTTTTTCATTGATTATTTTTAAACAAGTTCCATCCTTCCTGTCTCTCGTCTTTTAAAACAAATCAACAATTTTGGGTCAACATGTACACGAACTCACAGGTATGTCAAGTTATGCAAACGGTCGTGGAAGTCGCAGCTGGAAGGATGTGAGGGTCCCAGAGTAATATCTTTAGATTTGTCTCCTGAATTCCCATTTCCATCCCTGGACATGGCAGCAGATTATACACCACAGCCCCAGAGAACAGGATAAGCTAGACATCAGCCAGCTGAGCCAAGCAAGTGCACAAGAGAGAAATGCAGACTTCAAACCAGGATCGCGGTGATCCCACAAATGGCTCCCCTTCCCCACAGGGAGCTGGGCTACTCAGGCACGGACTTCACCTTCCCCACCTCTCCCTGCTCCTCTTTGGCTAATTCTGGCCCCTCCTCAAACTCACCTATTCCAAGAAGCTTTCTCTAACTAAGCCCACTTTAGCAGAGGTCACAGCAGTCACTCCAATAAGCCCTACTTCCCCAATATAATGGGGGCACACATGCACCCATCAGTGGTTTTCAAACTGGCCTTTGAGGAGACTGAGAAGTAGTACCAAGATGTCTCAGGAGTCACCCAGGGGATGCAGGAGAGAGCCAAATGGGCGCTCCAACTAGGATGCATTTTGTATACCGAGTTTCCAGATAAGATTTGATTAAAAAAAAAGATTTCATGGCCCAAAGAAGTTGGAAAGCCACTGCAATATATCTATATATAGCAATACATGGTGGTGCCAAATTTGCATTCTTATGCCTTTTTTACTGGGGCTGGAGGCCGCTTTGCCCCTCAGCCCTCTACCCTGCCTGGCTCTAGAGTCTCTGACCAGATACCAGAGCAGGAGACCGCCCTCCTCGCCTACCTTCTCCTTTTTGTCCTTAGTGCGAGGGCTCAGCTCCGGGCTCTCAGGCTCCGTCGGGGCCTCCAGCTCCAGCCCAGGCTCCTGCTCCCTCTCTAGTTCAGACTCCAGCTCTTCCTCCTCTTCTTCCTCCAGATCTTCTTCAAGCGTCCTTAACTTCTTCCCCTTCACCAGGATCTTCCTCCGAAGCTCCTAGGAGACAAAAATGAAGGAGCCTGTCTGCTCTGGGACCCTCCTAAGGACCGTGCAGCTCCCACTGCTCTCACAAGGCCACCCAAGGCAGAGGAAGTGAGTGAGTGGCCGGAAGTTCCCACAGGAAAGCTGCTTGACACATACAGTCAGGATTCCATGTTGTTCAGCAGACGTGTGACATCTCCGTCCATATGGAAAAACATCAATGGGGACCCCTACCTCACATTCGGTGCATAAAGATTCCTCATAGATTAAAGATTTACATGTAAATATAAAGAACATAAAGGATATTAGAATAAAATAGAGAATCTTTTTGAATAATCCTAAGGTGAGAAAGCCTTTAGAACATGAGATGAAGAAAAGTCGGAAGACATAAAAATGACTGGCAGATTTGACTACATAAAGCTTAGCAACTCCTGTAAGGCAGAAGATGATATAAACACAAAAGAAAAAAATAGACTGCAAAACATATTTCCACAGCATTAATATCTTTAACATTAAAAAAATTGTCATACATCAATAAAAATTATAAACCCTCAAAGTGGGTAAATATTATCAATTAAATCAAAAGAAGAAAACAGATTTTTCTTTAAAAAAAAACAAACAAAAACACCGAACGACTTTTTTTTCATGTTTGCTATTATGAATCATGTCATACTGGAGTTATTTGTGGTCCCTCTCTTATACTGTTGGTTGGACGGCAAATTGGTATTTTTTCCAGGAGGGCAACTTGGCAATAATAACCAAAAGGTCAACATGCAAACTCTGCAACCCAGGAATTTTGTTTCTAGGAATCCATCTCAAAGAAAGAGTAAATGGGCAAAGCTGCATGTACAAGAGAAAAATTATAGACAACCTAAATGTTTACCATTTACTGGTTATGTTTCTCATCTACTGGTTGAATAAATTAGGGCCCATAACATAAAATGAAATACGATAGAGCTGTTAAAAAGGGAAAAAATTATACATGAAAAGACACCCATGATACATACATATTATATGTGAGATATAAAGGGATATAGAGGATAATCCCATTCACTTTAAAAAATGTGAATATATATATACATATATGTTTATATAAGCGCTTAAAAATCTATTGACAGCAGTTATTGGGGAAGGTTGATATAATGGTGAGGGGATTTCCCTTTATATTGCCGGTATAGTCTATAACAGTTACAAACTATCAGGAAAAAATTAAGGTATTTCCATTGAAAAAAGAAATATAAGGTAAATAAATTATTTGAAATTTAGAGAACTATAAATAGAATTTTGTGTTCAATTAGAGTTTTTAAAAATTAAAGTCTCCAAGGAGATTAAAGAGCAAGATGGTTCATCTGAGGGTGAGAAGAAGGAAACAACATGGAGGAAGGAGCCAAGGTGGGGGGATACGGAAGCCACAGTCGAGCCTGGGCTGGGGGAGCAGGGTCCCTACCTCCGGCGAGGGCAGCTGAGTGGGCAGCAGCCCATCCAAGGTGGAGCTCAGCAGCTGCTCCCCCAGGATCTCGGTCAGATGCTGTGCTATGATCTCCTGCTGCTCCCAGCTACAGTGGATCTCCAGGGACAAGATGACCGGATAGTCTGATGTCTGATGGGGAGGGAAGGGGTCACTGGAGCCAGAGTTGTAAAGCCTGTAACCTCCTTGCTTCTTCCATCCCACCTAGTTACTCAACTGAGTACCCGATTGCTAAACTCCTCTGACCCTGTTCTAGGACTCAAGGAGATCTGGCTGGATCTGGAGTCCACCCCACATCTAAAAGTCACTCTTGGGACCCCAAATCTCAGACCTGTGCCAGGTAGGACCCAGGTCCCTCCGAGACCTTTGATTTTTCACCCTTAGATGGGAAGGCCAGGCCATTTCCCTGGTGACGTGTTCGTGTTACACTCTCAGGCTTTCATTTCCAGATTCCTATCGTCTCCCAGCCCCACCCACCACTTTCTCTGTTTCCTAATCCACCCGCTCCCAGACAGGTGACAGAAGTTGTTAGAAGGAATACTTACTAATCCCTAGCAATTACCTCTATGACAACTAATTACTAGTAACACACCCAACACTTATTTATAATAATCCCTTAATATTTGTCTGACGCTTCACAGTTAAAATCTTTTACCTATATGCCAATTTGACGTAACCTCCCCTTGTCCTTCCACCCTCCCCAGACCCAGAGCCAGCCACTCTTCCCTCAGATCCTCTCGCCTCACCAGTGTCGCCATCCTGGGGCTCCTACCTGGAAGGCATACTGTGCTACAGCGGCCACGACTTCTTTAAATAGGATACGGGAGGTCAGGGTGTGTCCATGATAGACGATAGGTTCCCCACTAGGTCCATCCCATATATCCACCTCCACGCAGCGGCACCCTCGCTTCAGGGCCCTGCAAGAACCCCAACCCCCCAGGGACAGGAGGGATCAAGGTCTGATCTTCCACCTAGGAACCCTCTCCCCACGCTGAAGAAAACACTGCTCACAGGCACTTACCTGTCAAGATCCCTTCAAGTTACATCTCCATGGACCCTTCGCTGCCCACTGGGACACAGCTGCAGCTCACATTGATCTCCACCACCCCCCCAAACCACCTCACACGCTTTCCTTAGCAAGCCATCACATACTGTCTCATGAGGCCGCTGGTATTCTGGCTGTATTTCATTATACAACACATGAATTATTCAAACTTTCAGTAAGTTTCTACTTTATTTTCTCTACTAGACTTCCTAGGGCAGGAACGATATGCTCCACTCACCTTTGTATCTCCTGAAGCTACTAGTTCAGTGACTGGCACTACAAAGATATCTTGACTATTTGATCTAATCCGTAATGCGTCACAATAAAAGCTGGTACCTTTTATTAGCTATTGACACATGGATGATCTCATTAAATACTCACAATAACCCAGACAGAATAGACACTGTTATCATCCTTATTTCACAGATGGGGGAAACTGAGGCATAGAGAGGTTAAATACTTTGCCCCAGAGTACCAAGTGAGGGAGCTAGGATTTGACCTCAAATGGTCTGGCTCCAAAACCTATGCTTTTGACTCCTATGTGATACTGCCTTCTGTTTAACACTTAGTTTACTTGTTTATTCCAGATAAATCTGTCAGGACCTCTCAGTTCCAAGAGAGTTTCATAGCCTACGAAAGAGAGAAGCTCCATTTACGCATAGGGCTTTAATACCACTCTCCCACCAGTCTTCAGTAACCCCTCTCAAGTATCCAGAGATCGTCAGCCCCAAACTCCCCGTGGCATCTATTCAATCCCTGTATGTATTGTCAGCACACCTCAGTTTCCCACAGAGGGTCCCTTTTCATGAGCTCGGCCCCTTCTCCCTTCCTCTCACTGCACCTTATATATCCCTCGACACTGCTCTGGCCACAGAGCTGGTCCCCAACCAGGTACGTGTTGTGAGAGGAGTTGATGTAGTAGTGGTTGAGGGGTTGAGTCATATCCTGGTAGATGGGGAGGCAGGTTGGGTTGAAGATATCTCCGTCCTTCGAGCTGAGGTAGCTAAGGAAGCCATCCATGCTCAGTACATGCCGCAGCTTGCCTAGGGTGTGGAGTGGGGGGACACCAGCGTGAGAGAACTCTGAGTGGGAGCTCCCCAGCACCCCTACAGCATGACCTCCACCCCACCCCTCTCCAGGGTCCTGCCTGTATGCTGTCCACTCCCAGCTTCCAGATCCCAAACTTGCCTCCCCCCCACCACAGTGCCTGTCATTTCAATCCTCCCCACCCTCAGAGAATGTCAAAGCTACAAGGGGAATCATTACGATCACTCTAATCCAGTGCTGTCCAATGGGACTTCCTACAATGATGGAACCGTATCCTGCATTGTCCAATATGGTAGCTCCTAGACACATAAGCTGTGTGGCTGTAGAACTGAATTTAAAATTTTCATTTCAGTTCATTTAAATTTAAACAGTCACATGGAGCTCATCGTTACCATAATGGACAACACAGTATGCAGTCCAAAGGGCTAATTTGATAGATGGGGAACCTGAGGCCCAGAGAGAATCAAAGTCAACGACTTATTACTGATATGACCAAGGTACCTTTGTTTCATTCTCTGGGCCGTGTAGCTGCTGCCAACTCTGACCCGAGGGTTTCTTCCTCTCATCAATTCCCATATCACGTTTTGAGGAGTATTTGTCCAACATCCCCTTGAATCCTACTCCCCTCAGGGGCAGGGCCCTGACGCTCCTTCTTAGCCCTCACGCATTTCAGCACAGGGTTCATATAATAACAACGATCACTAACAGTTACTGAGTTCTTGCTCTATGTCAAGCACGTGACATGCAGTGTCTCTCTTAGTGCTCTCACCAACATGGGAGGTAGATATAATCCAGTCTGTCCTGGGAAGTTAGGTAACTTATCCCAGCTCACATGATGAGTAAGTGAAGGATCTGGGATTTGAACCCAGGCAGCCAGGTGGCAAAGCCATGCCCTACACCACTGGGCTGTGCAGTCTCACTGAGGGTGACACTGCTGCAGGGGCTCCCTTGGGGGGCAGAACAATTGCACTGTGATGTCCAGCTTCCTTGTGCTCTCCAGGATTGACAAGGCCTGGAGGTGGCGGAGAATGGCAGGTAGTTGGGCAGGAAGTTTCATTCTAGACAGTAATAACTCAAGTCATTAGGGTAAATCCACAGTTGCCAGATACTTTTCATGTGCATTATTTCATTTCCTCGCCAATTGTTTCACAGATGAGAGAACTGAAGCTCAGGTTAAGCGAGTTGCCCAAGGTTAGTTAGTGGGGAGCAGAGTAGGGACGTGAGCCCAGGTTTCCTGAATGACGCTAATACTATACTCTGCAGCCAGAATATAGTACCCAACAGTCAAGTGCAAGGCGATGGAACACAAAGAAGGCTGGGAGGTAGAACAAATGTAACTGATGTGTGCTGAATGCTGCACTGGGAATTGGAGATCCTATTTCTTAACCCTCTGACATTCCTTTTCTATGTAGTTTTCCGAAATGATTTCTTTACAGCCCCATTTCTTTTCTGAGCACGCACATGAATCTGGAATCACTGATCCCAACACTTTCTGCCTGACCCTGTTCCATGAGGGCATTGTCCTCGTCTGACCTGCTGCTGTATCGCTGGTGCCGAGGGTAGGTCCTGGCACATTAGAAGTACTCAGTAACCATTAGCTGAAGTCATGAGTGCATGAGCGAATGAAAGGAAGTGGGAGTTGAGACGTAGGAAACCTGGGGCACTTGTTCAGCTCTCATTCATCTCATCTCCAATCCTCATTCGCAGGAGAGGCAACAAGTAAGAGTCAGATGCCCTGGGTTTGAATCCCAATTCCTCCTCTCGCTAGCTGTGGGCTTTGAGCAAGAGATTTGATTTTTCTAAACCTCAGTGTTCTTCTTTTGTACAACTGACTTAATGATAGAACCTACTTCAACGAGTCATTGGAAGGATTAGAAGAGAAAAGGCATGTAGAAATATTGGCACGTTATGGGATACTTAGCAAAGGGCCAATTTAGGTTATTGATTTTGATTTATGAGGTTGTAGTGAGGACTAAATGAAGTAAGGAATGTGAAAGTGCCTTATAAGTTATTTATTATTAATAATGTAAATTCCTCACATTCTGAAGGGAATGGGGGGCAGGAAGATGTCTACTAAAGGGGCAAGGAGAAAGGTCTGAGGGCAGACAGGGCATATCTTAGCTGTGCTTGTTAAAAAGCTAAGTTTTTGGTCTCATCATCACCCCCCTCAGCCAGGGGATGACGAGCTTCCTAGGGCTTTCCTGGGCTTAGAGACTTCAAGAACCATTTGGTGAATTTGGAGAAAGCCCAGAAAGGGACGGAGAGCTAGTATTTAAAGAGACAGCAAACAGGATCTAGAGGAAAAGGAATCATATGCACTAGAGAAGAGGCCAAAGCAAGAGGATCTAGGATGTTCCATGTCCACCGAGGCCCAAGGTTGACATCAGGAAGAACGTTTTGCAAGTGAAGGATGTGAAACATGGTGAAACATGAGCATGATGGAGGAAAGGGGACTAATGGAATGTTCTTCCTCCAGGGAGACCTAGCGTTACAGAGGAGACTCCTGTCCTATCGGGGCGGGAAATGGCCGCTCTCCTTCCAAAGGAGTGGTTGAATGAGATGAAGATTGGGCAGGGAACTGGCCTGGGGTGGACTCAGTCTTCCTTGAATTAGGCAGCAGGCTGCTGGTCTCTGGAACTTTCTGGTCATGGTCCCCTCCCTGCTCCCATGTCTGGTGTCTTTCTGCTCTGGTCGTCTTACCACTTTCTGAAGGCTCATAGCGGTCGATGAGTTCCAGAGCAAGGTCAGAAGCGTGGTCTCCTTCTTTCTGCTCCTCTTGGAGGAAATCCACGAATTCCAACAGGGTCAGCTTCTGCCCATCAGCCGAAAAAGTTTCAAACAGTTCCTGCACTTCAGCACGCTTAGTCAGTGCCTTATAGAACTCTATAAATTCTTCTCCCTCCAGAGTGTCAGACTGAGACATGTCTGCTGCCTGTAAGAGGGTTTAGAGGTGAGTAGACAAACCCTTTAACAGCAAGTTTTATGACATTGACTTGTCTTGGAAGGACAGTCTTACTGGCAGGTGGACCCAAAATCCTTCCACAGAACACCTGATAATGTTCCTAGAAGAAGCCAAAATTTTATTTAATTTTGTAAATTAAAAGCAAAATTCCAGTCAGACTATTTGCTATTAGAAAAAATGTTCAACTAGAAAAAGTTAAGTATCCCAAAGCTCCCTAAAAGGTCAAAAGATTCCCTCCTCCTATTCATTCACCTTCCAGTCGGAGTTTTCCATTATACTAGGCACCTGTGAAATTCTGGCCACCGATAGAGAGATCCTTGAGGTCTGATGTGATAGCACATTGGTATTTACATTTCATAGATTATGAATCATCTTTCCAACAAGACTGAAGAGTAAGAACCATGGCCTACACTTCCCATTGAGTCTGGCATTGTCCTAGGGTACATAGTAGAGATCTGATAAATGAGTGTTGCCGGATAGGGTCAGAGTACTTCTGGCCAAGTGACAGTGTGGCCTTGGACACCTTCTGCAAATCCTCCCCCAGAAGACTCACCTGAAAAAGCTGAAAGGCATATTCTTGTTCCATCTCCACATTCATCATGTGTAGTAACCGCTGCACCTCTCGGAAACTCATCCGACCATCCTGGTTTTTATCTCCACGCTGGAACCAGTCACTCAACCATCCAGGTCTGAGTCAAGGCAAAAGCACTGGGTGTGTGTGTGTGTGTGTGTGTGTGTGTGTGTGTGTGTGTGCAGATATTTTGTGCATGTTCATCTATTGACATCTCACGCCTGTCTTTGCTCCCCTTCTCTCCACCACATCAATTAATTTCCCACATTAGCTTCCAGAATAATCTCCCCAGAACGCCAACCTATCTTATTCTTGCATGGGTCAGGTGCATGCAGGGACCTCCCTGTTGCCTGCAGAAAGAAGCCCAAATTCCTTCACATAGAAGTTAAGCTCTCTGCGCTCCTGTGATCCAGCCCCAACCCAGGCTTCTCAACACATCTCTGTCTTCCCTGCATTTTCGCCCGACCCCTAACTCTGTGCTCTCTGATGTCCCACTCTTTCTCTAGCTCTTCAGTTTCTTATCTCTGGGCCTTTACTCATGTTACTCCTTCAGGCAGGAGTGTCTTTCCCTCCCACTGTCTTCATGTTCAAATTCTACTCATTTTCAAGGCCCAGCTCAAATGCTGGGCCTTCCTCCCTAAAGCTTTCTCAGAACCCCTTCCTTTGAACACGCTCAAATTATCTAAGTACCATACACGTCCATGGTACTTAAATTATTTAGACAATTCCGCCCTCTCCACTGACAAACATGATATCTGAATCTCATTAATCTTTGTACTGAAAGGCCTGGTATAGTACCAGATACATTCTGCTTAATAAATGCTGAACGAATGAATGAATGAATGAATGAATGAACGGAAGAACGAGCTGGCATAGAAGGTGAATACAATCTAGGAAACTTGAAGTGAGATGACACCAGTGAGCCCTCTGATGAGGGCTTGCTTCCTACCACTGTGGGAGTTGATGCACTGGGATCTTCTGTTAACCTCTCTGGATCACACCTTGTTTTATCCTTGGCCTCTCGCTGTCCCTTTCCCCACTCCCCGGGGGCCTGATTCATGCCCAAACTCTGCCTGGCTCCGTCTTTGCCACCTCAAGCCTCCATTCCTCCCTCAATATTCTCAGCCTCACACTGGCCTGAGCTGCCCCTGCCCACCACGTCCCTAGGGCGTCCCTAGGCCTGCGCTCCCTCCCACCTGTCCTTAGCCCTGCAGCATCTGCTCCGTCAATGACCCCCGGCCCCCACACTGACTCCATCCTGCCGATACTGGTCCAGCCGCTCCTGTTGGTCCATGTTCGTGACAAAGTCCACCAATAGCTGGAGCCCCTGCATCCACATCTGGGCCTCCTCCACACTGTGGGCCACCAGGTCCAGGTTGGAGCGGCGGCCGTGGAAGACGATGGTGAAGCCCTGCTCCAGCGGAAACTCCTCGGCCAGGCTGCGTAGCAACTCGGACTCATGGCCCTCACGCACTGTTTCCACATCAGAGATTGAGACTGCCAGAGAAGGAGCAAGTAGGGGCACTGAGGAAGAGAGTCCACCAAACTGCAGCAGCTAAGGGCCAACCATTACTCCCTTCTCTGTGAAGCCAGAGAGAGGAGGAATCCCAGCCTCCACGGGCTGCAGACCCCTGGGATGTAGGATTCCACATGAATCCTTGCTGCTTTCGTAGGCAGCATGGCAAGGGGCCTGTGCTGGGAATAGCAAGACCTGGCATCCAGCCATCAGCTGGCAGTATGACACAGACCGAAAAAGCCGTGACCCTCAGTGTCCTCATCTTAGATAAGGGATGGTCCCTTACATGGCCAGGGCACATGGTGAGCACAAGAGGACTGTGAGTCTGACAAAGGGACACGTGCTTGCCGATAGAAGCAGTTACACCAAAGCATGAGATGCCCGAGTTCAAGTCACCCGTTCCAGGTTTGAGGACTTCCTCTTTCCACATGTTTAGGAGGGAGCCAGAGAAATTCTCATGCCCCTGTCCTCAGCTGGGGATGGTGTGGATTGTGAGCTTTGATTATGTCTTTAAGGCAGACTCTCTTAGACGTGTCCTGTGATCTGCTTTTAGGCGGATCATAAAGTGTTTATAGTCAACAGGACGCACACGTACGATGCATTTATGGTATTTTACAATAGTCACCATGATGGCTCACATTTATGAAATGCATCCTGGTTTCAGGTCCCATGTTTCAGACATTCATTTACTGAGTCCCCGTAACCCTACTAAGCAGGTACCATTTAATCCCCAACTTACAGATGAAGAAACTGAAACTTAGTTTAAGTAACGTGTCCAAAGGCGCTGAGCTAGAAAGTGGCAGAGCCAGGACTTTCATCCAAGCGGTCTGCTTCCTGCGATCATGCTCTTATTATAATAATAATAACAAGATGTAACCTATGATTTATTGAGCCTTGTTATGTGCTCGGACTCTTCTGAGCCCTTTACGTGCAATAACAATGTAATCCTCATAGCATCCTTAAGAGGCAGGTACTGTTATAATTTCCGATTTATAGGCTCAGATGTAGATACGAGTGGGACAGCAGAAGGGCACATCATAGCGTGCTGGTCCCTCCCGTTCCCAGGCTGCTGGCTGCTTAGGGTCCCAGCCACCCATGTGCCCACCTCTAGCTACCCCATCACTCACAGCTGGGCTTGGCTCTGCCTCCCGCCTGCCGGGCATGCCAGACTGTCATGCCATCTTCCTGAAGTCTGAAGTATCTTAGCTTCTTCCAGCTTTTGGACCTCACCTTCCGCATCAGTGTGCCTTTCTGCATGAGCAGCACGTCTTCATTGATGGGCAGCCCTGGGCCAGGAGAAGCAGGGGCTGGAGAACCGGCCAGGAGGGTGGAGGGCCCACGAGGTGCTCTTCCCTGTCCCTGGGCCGGTACCCACGCCCGCCTCTGTAGGGGTACTCACGGCCTTGCAGTGAGGACGCCATCACCCACTGCTCCACCAGCTGGTGCCAGAGTCACCTAAAGGAATAAAGGGGAGCACGAGACTGGGTTAATCTTAGTGGTCTTGAAATAACAGGTCAAGGGAGGAAGAGAAGGAAACCAGTGTTTCCTGACTGCCCATTATGTGTCAGGCATTTCATCTACACAGTCTGTAGCAATTTTTATTTCTAATTTGAATTTGGTGACGATGAGGCTTAGAGAGACCAAGAAACCTATCTGAAATGACACAGGGAGTCAGAATTTAAAGCTAAGTAGGTCTGATTCCAGAGCCTCTGCTGTTTCCCATAGCCATCTCCAGAGAGAGCTAAACCAGGGCTTTCTGCCAAATACCCCTCTGCTTCCCAATACCCTGCAATCCACAAGGTAACCTCATGTCACCCTGCCAGTTTCTCATTATTAGGAACTGCTGTCTCTCTGGCTGCCCTTTCAGAACCTGGCATCTCTCTACATCCTAGACTTCTCTTCTCCAGGTGGAAGCATCCTAGCTTCCCTATTCTGGGAGCCCTCTCCATGCTCTCATGCAGGTCACCCAGCTCCTGAAGGGCTAGGGCAGACTGTTTCTTTTGTCTCTTCTACAACACTTAGCACTGTACTTAGCTAAATAAGCCATCTTCTTCTCCCTTCGCACGGCAAAGTATATTTTACACTCCTTTTCATAACAGTTATTCTCACAGTTTTAACGGACCAGATAAATTACAAAGTCTCAGAACTGCATTTTCAAGTTTTCTCTATTGACTAAAAATGTAGGACCTGGTTAAATTATCCTAGTAGGTAACCACAAGCTTCCCTTGAAATGAACTAGAAGATTTGCTATGTCGCCACTTTGATTCTATCTCTGCCCCTATAAGAAACACTCAACTCTTGGCTAAACCATTCTCAAACTGTGAATGCTATTGAAACATAAAGCTCTATGCTTTTGTATAAGCAAAGGATCTACACTTGAATAGAAATGTGTTTTTTCATTGATAAGTTTAAAATGTTGGCAATGGTGAACATCTAAAAAAGTAAAAGACTCTCTGAAGCAGTCATTCAGCTAGTGCTTCATGAAAACATCGTACAGCTCAAATCCCGATACTATACAAATGAAAAAGCGGAAGTCTAGGAACAGGATGGGAAGTGTCCGAGGTCATGCACCATATTAGTGCCCTATCTCTCTTTAGTGGGAACAGCCTATAAAGTCACCTGGGGGTGGCCAAGTCTTTAGGAAGAAGGTAAAAGTCACTGAAAATACAGCTTCCCCCACTGCAGGAACTAGAGACGGCTTCCTAAATTAGTAGCCATGTGCAGGTACCCAGACGGAGAGGGCAAGGTTGGGAATCAGTCTGTGCCAAAGTGGGAAAGACAACTCAAGGCAGTTCTCAGGAGAGAAAGAACCCTGCAAGTTCCATGAAGAAAAGGTTTTACTGGCTGAGGCTGACTATGGGAGACTGAGTGAGAAAACTCTGGAAGGAAGAAGGTCCCCAGGTGCTTCCGGGGAGACAGAAAAGCATCTCTGCTTTTCTGGGTGGAGATGCACAGTTTGGAATCTGAGGTTTGCCAAAGATATATGAAGACTGAAGTAGAAAGTAACGGGTCTCTGTTAAGTGTTTCAGCTCCTCAGACTCTGGGGTAAGGCAGGGGGTCAGCCTGGCATGCAACTTTAATCCCCCTTGCCAACACCCTATCTTATCTTGTCTCTGAACTTCAGCTCTCATGTCTGGGGCATAGGGACTCTGGGATGGGTGGGCCTTGGCCTTGGGAGAAGACAGAATTACTTCCATTACACCTGACAACGATGTCCTCAAACGTGGGAAGCCTCAGAACAGAAACCGAGTGCCAGGACACCCCTATTTTGGAGCCTAGTTCCTCTCACACCAGAGTTAGAAAATTATTCTATCCTCTTTTGTCAAACTCTTCCAACCCCAGGGGTTGACAGGCTCGTCAAATCCTGCTCCCATTCCTGAATCACTATTTGAAAGCTGTATCCAGGTGACATGTGGCCATAAGAAGGCCAATTTCAAACCAAGGGGACATAGAATGTCAGTGCTGGACTTCATTTTATAGAAAAGGGGACCGAGGACTAGAAAGGTTAGCTGAACTGCCAGAGTCACCAAATGAATTAAGTGGCCAACTGGGACTAGCACCAAAGTCTCCAGATGACCAGCTCAGAGATCTCACCAAGACTCTACCCTCAGCAAGGGCTTTCTCTAGGAAGCAGGTTTAAAGCAGGGCTAAGGATCATCGAGGGATATCAATGTTTTGTCTTTCTCCTCCATAATTTTCTATCCCTACCATATCCCACCAAATAGCCTTCCTTTTTTCTCTTCTTGTCTTTCCTTTCCCCATCCTCTGCCTGACCCCTTCCTTTGCCTTTGTCCCCAACCACTCTTCTCTCTCCTGATCCTTTCTGTGCCTCCCCATTTGCTCACTTGTCAGCCTCTCTTTGCTGTCTGCTTCTCATCCTTCTCATCCCTTCTCCCCACACCCTCTTTTTTCTGGTTCTCAGCTCCGGTGAGTATTGTGAAACTGTGGTCCAGTAGCACATCCCTCTGCTCAGCCTCACTCACGCTCCCCCGTATCCTAGGAGACCGACTAAACAAACTGCCCAGAGAATGTGACTTAGAACCCAGTTGTTCTCGGTCTTGGTGTTTCCTCTGGTGTCTGAAGGTAGGAAGGAAAGAATGGTCACAGCAGAGTCAGGTGCAGTTAGGAGAGAAGGCACAAAGGATTTGGGAGTGAGAGCAAGAGCAAGAGGCAAGAGACAGGATGGAGACAGAGGAAGACCGACTGGGTCATCACTGCTCACTCCTGGGCATGCATGGGGAGATCCTTGGGAATACAGATAATTTCCGCTATAATACAGGTGAGAAAACAGACACGCAGAATAAGGTGGGGAGTGGCCAGGGCTGCCGAGCAAGATTTGGTCCTCGACTTCCACGTGGTTAATGTCACCTAGAGATGGATTTGGGCAGCATTGCCAATGGTGCCAGTGGCATGACAGTGGAATTCAGGGTGTCTCAGGTCTCTCTGAGGACCAGGAAGGAAGAGAGCATTTTGTCTGCTCTTACTTCTGAGCGGGATTATGTCTGATCTGGTTCATACCAGGAGGACATATGATTCCAGTCAGAGCCCTCAGAACGTTAGTTTCAAGACTTTTATAATACATCTAATCCAGAGGTTCTAAAACAGAGCTGTCCTTACAGAGGGATCCCTTAACCCCACCCCAAATCTGCTAGATCAGCATTTCCAAGGATGGGGTTCAGGAAGATTGTATTTTAAAGAGGACCCCGGCTACAGAGGCAAGTCTGGAAAACCCTAAATCCTTCTTATCACAGAGCAGGAAGTTGCTGTCCAAAGTCACATAGCGAGTGAATGGCAGAGTCAGGACTGAAAGCAAGTCTCAGCACAGTGCTTGGGTATGCCAACAAACTGCTCTGGCCCATTGAGGAGGCGGAGAATGAGGGATAGAATCAAACCCTGGTTCTTTCCAAAGAAGTCTCCTAACTCCTTATTAGCAGGGGTTTCTGTATCCCCAGGGATCTTGGCTAACCCTCATTTGGTAAACCTCAACAATCTGGTCATGAATATGCGAAAGCACAGCTTACTCAGTTCTCTCTCTTCCCCTTGCTAGGTTGGGGCTCACCTCTGAGTGACAGCCCGGGGTAGCTAAGAGGTCCCATGTAAAGGGGTGACTGACACAGCCAGGGGGAAACGTGTAAGTCAAAGAGGGTAAGCTGGAGAGAATCAGGTCGGAGCCTTGTAGACCTGTTCTGGCAAAGGAATCCAGGGTGCAATTTAATCAGGGTGGATTAGTGTAGAAGGCAGAGCTAGGGACTCAGGCAGGTCAGAGCTTGGAGCAGAGGCTGCTCGGAGCCTCCAGGCACTTACCTTGGGCAGGAGGGCAGTCCTGCGTCTGTGAGCACCGCAATGCTGTGGGATGAGGAAACCCAGCTGGCTCCTTCGTTCCTTTGCTCCTCGTGTACTCGCTGCTTTCCTCCCTCTTCCACTGCAGTTTGCTGCTGTGACTGGCAGTTACAGCCAGAGGCAAAGCGTAGGGTGGGGAGAAGTATGAGCTCTCTCCTCAGTCCAGCCCATCTAACTCTTAAAGGCCCAGGACATTGGTCGGTGAGGGAGTCGTGGGGGTGGAGTGGGTAGAAAAGAATTAAGGGGAGGGATTGGAGCTCCACATCTCTAGGGAGGAGGAGCCTGGCAGACCTTCATCTTGATGCCAGCTCTAACTGACCCCAATCCCGCCAGAGCTCTCCAAGTGAAACCCAAGGAGTGCCTGAGCTCCATGAATCACTGCTTTTCATTCTGGCCAGTTTCTTGCTACATGTTATACAGCTGTCTTTGCCCTTATTTCATCTGGCTCCTTTCCATGGTGTCTGTTTCCACCATCCAGCCTGCTTCTGCGTCTCTGCCTCCTGTCTTGCAGGCCACTCAGTCTAGCTCTGTGGCACAGGGAAAGGAAAAAAGAAATAGGATGGAAAAGGAGGGAGATGAGGTGAGAGGGAGGAGAGGAATGATCTTACAGTGTAGAGGAACAGGTTAGTATCTTTGTATATATTAGGCACTCGCTAAATATTGAAGGGATGTATGCAGAAATTCATTTGTTCTTCCTTTGTCTTCATTTACTCTCTGAGCATTTGTTCAGCATCTCCGATGTGCAAGGACATACATGCGTGTTTATAAAGGTGTGTGTGGAGATGAAACAGACTCATGGTGTGTAGGAATCCAGGGCAAAAACAAGAGCACCAGACTGGAAGGACACCCAGCTGGGAAAGGTAGGTAACGAGCTTCTTGCAAGGGCCAATGAATAGGCAGTTTAAACGGAAACCAAGATTGAGGAAACGGGAACAAGTGAGGAGAGTAATGTGGGACTGTAAAGGGCTTTATTATGGCCCCATTCTTCACAGTGAGAAACTGAGGCCCAGGGGAGTTTAGGCAACGTCCTGGACTCACATTGCAGCAGCAGAGACAGCCAGTCCCTTGCACTCTCCCAAGCACTGTGCACTGGGACGTACTTTTGCTCTGCTTTGGCAAGACTGCAGGACATGGCTCTTTCTGGACCAGTGGATGACCATAAGGCAGCTGAGGTCATAGGGCACATCTGTACTTGCACTTCTGTGGGATCCTTTTCCCGTGCGCTGTCTTCATCGTAGGCACAGAGTGAAACTAACTATATGAAATAATGTGATTTTAAGTGTACTGAGATCTGTCTGCTTCTCATGGCTCCCCAAACACCCCTCAACTGCCCAATATTCTACCATTAGTGATTATTTATAGCTAAAACGTTAGTCCCATTAAAATAAAATCCTCCTAAGTGATTACCATAAATGTCAGGATAGTAGTTACTTTGGGGAGGAGGTAGGCGTTGTGATGGGATAGGACCCAGAGCTCGTTTCTGAAATAGCCGGCCAAGTTCTAGTTCTACTTCAGGTGCTGACAAGGATCTTCCCTTTATAACTCACTAAGCTATCCATTTTCTTTCTGTCGTTTTCTATATCTGTGTAATGTTTTACAATAAGAGGGTTTCAAAATTTTGCAACTGGTCATTTCTGAAGCCTTCCTGGTTTTTCACAATTTACACCGAGGTTGAGTTTACCATACTGTACTGAGAGCAGATTTTGATAAAGGAAGAGGGGAGGCAGAAGAGGGAGGCCATTCATGGGGACCAGAAAGATTAGGGGCATATCAATATTTAAACTGTAAAAAAAAAAAAAAAAAATTTAAACTGTGCTGATTTCATATTTTACTTACTAGAGGCCGTGTCTCACTGCCTGTCTCTCTCCCATTCCTGCCTCCCCAACCTGGCCATGTCCTTATTTTTCCACGCTTGCTCTTCACATTCCCCACTCCTCTTCAACACTGCAGGATCATGTATGGTTTGCCTCTTGGAGTCACTATTTGCTTCACCTAATTGCTACCCCACATCCTTCCCTTCTGGGTGTTTTGTGAGGGGTATCATCACTCATTCTGGATTTTCTGGGAGAGTCCAGGTTTCAAATTTTCTGTTTGTGTCCTCATAAACATATCAGTGCTCCCAGATCATGTGTTCTACTTTTGGGGACAGGCACTTGGAAACCTTCACAGGTGAGAACAGCTCCAAAGAGTGGCTTAGAAAACATGCCCCCCTGCAGGACGCTCTTTAGATCAGGAAGTGAGCAGAGAGACAGGGCCCCAGGCACAGGAACTGTCCATCTGGTTTGGTTGTTCCTATTTCCATAATGATCCTGGCCCTTTCCCCACTGTTGTCTATTATTAACAGATCCAGAAACCCGATCAGGGCAGCAGCAGAGGGACTCTCTGGGAACTATGCCCAGGAAAGGTCGAGAAGCCCCAAATTGAAATGAAAGTACAGCTGGCAAAGAGGAACACCTAAACACTATACTCTCACGCTGCCACCCAGATAAGCCTAGACCCTCCTCCTGACGCCTAGGGGAGATGCCCCAAACATTTTTCTTTTTGGGACAGTCAGGCTAGGGACTCAAAAGACCAGTTCCCCAGCCCATCCAATCTACTCACACTTCTGGAATAAAGCCCATCTTCTTGGTGGCCAAAAAGGCAACACAAAATATTAAATTTCATTTTAAAAATCACAAATGAGTCTACCTGAAGAATTAAAAGCCATGATATAAAACTTCAAAAGACCAGATACTACATAGCCATTCCTCCATTCCAAAAAAATTAAAAACAAAAAACCAAGGGGAAGGGAGAATCAGAAGGTGTAAAATATAGGTTAAAAAAACAACACCAATGGTATAATATTCCATAACAGACCTTTCAGAAAAGGTCATACAACAAAATACAAGTGTGTGCTCTTTGTAACTCATCTGGGAATGGGAAGACTCCAATTTTGTTCTTACTCAAGATTATCTTGGCTGTTTTGACACTCTGAATTTCTAAACAAATTTTAAAATCAGCTTGTCAATTTTCACAAAAATAAACCTGCTGGGATTTTAGTTAGAATTGAATTTAACCAGATCATTTTGAGAGAAATGGCATCATTTTACAAGTTTTCCAGTCCATGGAGATGATGTATCTCTCATTTATGTAGGTGTTTCATTTCTTTCAAGAACGTTTCATTGTTTTCGATGTAAAAGTTCTGCACATCTTTTGATATATTTCTAGCTATTTGATTTCTTACATTTTTTTAAATTTCATTTTCTATTTATTGTATTTAGAAACATGCAATTTTTTTTTTTTTTTTTGTATATGGATTTTGCATTCTGTGACTTTGCTAAACTCACTTAATTCTGAGCTTGTAGATTCTTTTGGATTATTTAAATACACAATCACGGTGTCGGCATCCTTTATACTCTTTATTTTCTTGTCTTATCACACTGGCTGGGGCCAGAATAATGATAGAGGTGTGATATTTCATTCCTCATTTTATGGTGAATGATTTCAATATTTTATCGAGAGGTTTGCTGTAGGCTTTTGGTTGATATTAGATTAAGGATGTGCCCTTCTATTCCTGGTTTTCAGGGTGTGTTTTTTTTAAATCATGAATAGGTATTAAATTTTAGTGTTCTTTTCTGATTCTATCTAGATTGTGATTTTTCTTTCTCCTTAGGTTACGTGGTAGGTTGCATTGGTTCCCTTTCAAGTATTGAATTCTTCTGTTTTTGCAGTAAACCCAAATTAGATGATACATTATCATTTTTTATATTGCTGGATTTGATTTGCTTATTTTGGGAATTTTATGTCTACATTCACGGGAGTTTGGCCCCTGGTTTTCTTTCTTGTGATATCCTTGGTGGGTTTTGGTGGCTGAGTTATACTGCTTTAAAAGTGAATTGGATGTTCCCTTTTTCTGTTGTCTGGAACAGTTTATGAAAGATCGGTGACTGTAAACTGTAAGTGATGTCCCTTTGTCCATTCCCAACATGTTGACATATGTTCTTCTTGATCAATCTACCAAGGGTTTATCAATTTTATCGATGTTTTCAAGGGAATGAGTTTTGGCTTTGTTGATTTTCTTTATTGTACATTTTTTTCTAATTCACTGATACGCTTTTTAAAATTCTTCCTTCTATTTTTTGAATTTGCTTTTTTCAGTTTGACATGAAAACTTAGATCATTGACTTACTTCAGCCTTCATTTTGTAATGTGTGAATTTAAGATAATGTATCTCTTTTAAGTAGTACTTTACCTGTACACTACAGGTTTTGATACAGCCTATCTTCATTATCATGCAATTAAAATTATCTAATTTCCTTTGTAATTCTTCTGTGATCCAGGGGTTATTTAGAACTGTACTGCCTGTTTTGTAAATAGCTAGGGAGGGACTTACCAGGTTTTTTTTCCTAGCTTAATCCCATCTGTTTGGTTCAGAGAACATCCTATTAATTTTCTTTTTTCTTTTGGAAATTTTTTGAGGCTTGCTTGATGGTGCAACTATGATCAATTTTGGTAAAATGTTTCCAGTGTAATCAAAAGGAGTATGTATACTGTTGGTTTAGATGACAGTGTTCTATATGTCAATTAGGCTAGGTGTGTTGTTCAACGTATGCTATATCTGCTTCTGAAATAAATGTATTCTTTTTAAGAATTAAATTCTACAATATTCAGGAAAGAAATCTCATTCCATTGAACGGTTTCCTATTCCACATGTCTCTTGGGCTTTTGATAGCAGTAACTTTGTATATCGACCTCCTTCCCCAGCCACTTAGCAGCAGGAATAGTGAGCAAGGGAATCACATATTTGGATATTAAGGAAGGCATGCTCTGAAGGCTACCAGTGCCTGTCCTTGCCCTGCTCCACCACTGAAATAGCCAGAGGCCCTCGAAAGTCTTAGAAGAAGCTGGAAGCAGAGGTTGGTTCTGTCCCACTGAGAGCCAGGAACAGAGAGGGAAACTACTCTGGAGATGTGCCCTAAGCCTTGAATCTTAGAAGGAAATGAGGATTAAAGTCTGTGATAAAATGCTGCAAGTGTTACCTCTTTACTTATGCAAGTCTCTCCCATACCAGTACTAAGTTCTGGCCACTACAGCCAGGAGTGAGGTTCTGTTCCAGCAAGAGATACTTTATCAGATAAAGGGCACCGTCTCAGTCTCCCAAGTAGCTTTTATATAATACATCAGCAAGACTCTCCCACAGGACCTATCCACAAAGGAAGCATCACTGCCCTCTTGGCAGGGCAGTGTGTTTGTTGTGCAGGGGGACAGACAGTAGAGGCAGGAGTGATGGGGATCCCCTGACCAAAGTGCCTAGATGTCTCTATAGTGACAAAACCAAATCTCCAGTTTAAAGAAAAAATTATTTTTATAAAAACAGAAGCATGTTTTATTTCAATTCTGTTGAGGGAGTGAGAGGGATGGAAAACACAAAATGAGGGGAGGGGTCTCTTTATACACACATGACATCAGGACCAACTACAAGGAACAATACCCATTTCCATCCCTCCCCCACAGCTCCTATGTGGAGCCCAAGCCCAGCTGAGAATAGATGGAACAAGAATTAAGACACTATTGGCACAGTAACATGGCCAATGCACCAAAAGATGGAAAAAGAATTTCCCAGGGAGGAAGGCCCTGGGCCTCAGCTGCTTCCCCAGTGGAGGGGGAATGAGAAAACTTTGGCTCAACAGGAAGGCGGTTAGCAAAAATCAGAGTTACCCTAGCTGGACTCTCCACATACAAACTATGGGCTCGCTAAAGGGAGTCAAGACATCTATCCAGTCCATGCCGTTTCTGTTTCTCCAAGACCTCTTCTCTTCAGGCTTGAGACTACTGAGAGCTGGCCTGGTTCTCCTCTTCATTTTGAAAGGCAGGGGAATAAGTGCGTATCCTACCCTTCCTACATTTAGGCTATTTAATTACTACTTTCTGGGCCCTAAAGAGACAGAAGCCAACTAACATGGCCGGCTCCCTTTATGAAAGTCGGCTTGAAAGAGCCCTTGTGTTGGCAAAACTGCCTCTGCAAAGGTTGCTGAGCTTACCCCATAAAGACCCTCCCCAAACTTGTTCAGAGACACTTTCAACTGTGTGAGATACGGACAGAAAATACTTGGTCTCTCTCTCGCGTTGGATTAACAATCTTATCTTCGATTGAAGATGGGGATAAGAGAGAGAACAGGTGTTGGTACAGGGAAGGACTGGGAGAAAGCAAAGCAGTTTACACTGGGTTGTGAATAGAGTCATCTGAAGCTCCAAAGAAGGAAGGGGGATTCTCGAACACAATATGAACAAGTGGCAACCCTGTAATTCCCATAGACCAAAAGGGAATGTGTCAAAAAAAAAAAAAAAAAAAAAGACTGAGTGGACTAAGATAGTGGACTCAGCCCTCTATCTTAAATCTGAATAAAATTAACTCAATTCAGCTAATACTGCTTCAAGTACAATCATGAAGACAGATGGAAATGCAGAAATTCACACTAAAACAAAGGATGGAATCAAGTAGCTTATCATCTTAATCCCTCCCTTTTAAAAGTCATCTAGGAAATATCTTTGAGGATTTGAACTGAAGGTGGGATCCACCGCCATCTTTCCTCCCCCAATATAATACCCTTTTAGGACAGCTTAATGAATTAAGACGTCTGTTTTAAGTTTGATAGGAGGAAAGTGAAAAAGGGGAAAGCACTGAGATTTGGAAAAGCTAGCAGCTAAAGCCAAAACAAGGCTAAGGTCCTCGTGGCATCCAGAATTGAGGGGAGAAGACTGGGAAATGGAAGGGAAATTTGGCGGTGGGTTCCTGCTGTCCTTTGGCTTTATGCCTTTCCCCTGCCTCCCATTCCTCCCAACAGTTCATGCAGCTATTGGCCTGCTAGAGGGGATGTAATGCCCAGACCAACTTTTTATTGAGCTTATGCAGCTAACAGACTTGTAAACAGTGCCAATTGACAAAGTTTTGCTGAATATTACAGCTTGTGTTCACTAAACACACCTCTCTCCGAGATTAAAAACAAAAAACCAAAGTAAACAAATACTGAGAGAGAGAATGAAGAGACACATCTTGAGTCTTCCAGGAAGGCAAAATAAACAAACGCCACATGGCTTGGTCCCAGGCGTTCACCAAGCCTAGAGTGCTGCTGCTATCACCACTGTCTCCTCTCCCTGCCAGTGGCCAGGTACAAGTCGGGGAGAAGGGTCGTCTTGGGCATGCTGCACATACAGCATTTGCTGGTGGTGACACCCTCCTGGGGCTGTGGTGGCAGACTGCTGTGTCAGGAGCCCATGTCCTGGGAGTAGCAGAGGGAGCCCAGGTCCTCCAGGCAGCCTGAGAGGGCATCTCATACACCTCAGCAGGGGTACCTTGCCCCTTTTCTCCAGTGCAGTTCAGCATTGAGGTTGTCTATTCCCGGTCGGTGATAAAACCTGAGCTGTTTTCCTTGAAGGTTCCCCCTCCCTTCCTCACCTTGTGTGAGTAGTGGGAAGGGACGGGGAGGATCACTGAGGGGGCAGGGGGATGCCCCGGGGATCGGTGACCTGGCCCTCTTGCAGGTTCTTCACCAGTTGTGCAAGCCAACGTTTGGTGGTGGTGTCATCTTTTAGCACCTGGGCAAAGGTTGTGTCCTTCAGCTGGTCAGGGAGGCACTGCCTGAGCGCTTCACGTGCCCTACATCAGGAACAAACAAACCAACCAGGGAGACCAACAAATAAACCCACATTGGGGGGAAAGGGAAGAGTCCCTTTCTTAGACATAAATATTCAGAATCCTGCAAATCTATGGCTCTGTCAAACTACTTTAAGGATCCATTAAAATCTTTCAAGCTTATATGTACGAGACATAGGCTTAGGCTCTGTAGTCTGCACACATTTTCAGAATTATGCCCCAGTACAAACTTTCATGACAAGAGAATGGAGTAAGTGGTACAATAGTTGACTTCAAACTGCTTTCTGATTTATTGCAGTAAATATTGCCAATATACTCATGTTAGAAATATGTGAGTTATAGTAAATAAAACATTTCCAAAATCAGTACATTAACAGGGAATATGACCTGACTCAATGTATGATAAATGAACTTTTAATTCTAAATTAATATAAATTTGTGTCTTTTCAAAAACTGCTTCAGTTTTATAGTTAAAACCCTTAATAAGAGATGAGCAGTAAAAACAAAACTATGGTAGCAACGTTATTAGATGAACTTTTACATGTTTCATTTTCTTTAACCGATAACTAGCAGAAAGTCATGTCTGAAATCCTCAAAGAGGTAAATGTTATCTCTAAGGCAGTTTTAAGCCAAGTTACGGCTTTTGTACTCAGGCTAATTTCTTCGTACAAGTAGAATTTCAAATAAACATATTTTCAAACTTTGGTGAAAACAGGAACCACTGAAGAATAGGACAAAATAGTTGAAGAAATAGCCAAGGCCGAATAACCTCAGGGGCAAGAGGCTAAGTTCACATTAAATCAAATTATCCCCATGCCTAGGAACACAGAAATTGCCCCATTATGTGGTTTAGCAGAATCTGAGAGTGGCTTTCAGCATGAATTATGGATTTACACAGCAAAAGGTCAAACATTTCTAAATGCATTATACCTTCAATGTATGATTTCTGGCAGAAAGATTCTGAACATAGTGAGATAAAATAATTAGCTCAAGGACTTTACAGGAATCAAAGAGAGAATTGAAAATGAATCAAGAGCCCTCTGGGCTCTGCTCCTTTCTTAAGAGATCTTTGAAAGTATCTTTTTTTTCTGACCACCTGGAATAGCACTAGAAAGTTCAAATCACAGGAGTCATGTATCATAAGGTTCTTTGGGAACTGTCTGCACTCCTTGGAATTTTAGAATAGGGTACAGAGTTACAGCGGGGAAATAAAGCTCTGATGGATTTTTTAAATTCAGCACTTCATATTTTAAAAGGAATTAATCAAGTTCTATCTCAAACTAAATATAGTTGTATCCCTTCCCTGTCCTAAAGATATAGAAGCTATGCCGTGAGATGGAACAACCATTTTCACCAGAGTATTTCCCCCAAATCCTATAAATACTGTAAATGTTTACCTGGGATTATCTGAGAGGCGAAGGTAACATCTCACTACATGTTTCAGCAGACGGGCGGAAGGCTCTTTGGATAGCTGCAGGACCATCTTACCCTGTTTCCCCCCAAAATGGGGTGGGGTAGGAAAAAAACCACAAAACACAAAATAATCCTAGTTGACATCAGAGATCAAATATTGCAAGACTTGTTACACAAGATTCCAGGTTGCTATTTCTAGGTGGAAGACTGAAGTTGCTCAGTGTCATCTGCAAAGGGAATAAGCTGTGTGGTCAGCAGCAGTTGCAAAGAGGGTAGATAAAAGAACTCACCAAGATCATGGCGACATGGGAGAAACGCTCATATGTCTGACATATATAAGCCAAACCGGTATCATCTAAGAGGATCTTCTGCAGGATGAATGTGGCAACCTGGAGTAAAACAAAATTAAGGGCCCACAACATTGTCTATTCATCTCCCAAGAATAACGATGAACCAGAAAATTAAGCAGAGGCCTTTGCACTATATACAACTTACTTAACAAGATATGCTCGGTACAAAAAAATTAATAAATATCACCATATTGAACACTTATTATGTGCCAGAATTTCTCCTAAAAGCATAACATGCTATATCTTATTTTCTCTATAAACCCATGAGGTAGGTACCATTGTTATTCTCAGATTAAAAATGTAGAGACTTTCACAGTTATTGAACACTTACTATGTGTCAGGTAAAACTATTAATTAAAAACTTGCCAGGTTAAGGTCCCAAGTGACAAAGCTATTAAGTTGCAGAGTTGAGATTCAAAACTAGTTTGAAAACAGAGCCTCTTCTCTTTTCTATGGGCCAAGATGATTTTAGAGATTCAGTCAGCTATGCCTCATCTATTCCAAATAACGTAAGGCTTTTCTTATTCTTAAAAGATCTTTAAGAAATAAGATTTTGGGGGCAGCAGATGGCTTAGTTGGTTAGAGCGCAAGCTCTGAACAACAGAGTTGCTGGTTCGATTTCCATAACCATGTTAAAAAAAAAAAAGATGAAGAAAAGCACAGGTTGACTGTTATTAGTCAGCACTAAAAGATCAGTTACCAAGTTTGGTCCATCATATTAGCAGCAGTTTAGCCATCTAAATCATTTTTCTATCACTCTTGCTAGATAAACCCGGTAAATGCTACCTTACATGGCAAAGAAGTGCTTTGTAGATGTGATGAAGCTCAGGATCTTGGGGGAGATTAATCATCTCGGATTATCTAGGTGGGCCCTACGTGTAATCTCAGGTGTCCTTGTACGAGGGAGGCAGAGGGAGACCTGACCACAGGAGAGGGTGACGTGACAGAAGCAGAGAGAGATGTGAACATGCTACACTGCTGGCTTTGAAGATGGAGGAGTGGGGGCATGAGCCAAGGAATGCAATTGTAGAAGCTGGAAAAAGCAAGGAAAGGGACTCTCCCCTAGGGCCTCCGGAAGGAATGCTACCCTGTTGACACCTGACTTCCACTTGGTGAAACTGATTTATGAGTTCTGGCTTCCGGAACTATTAAGAGAATAAATTTGTGTTGTTTTAAGCCACCAAGCTTGTGGCAATTTGTTATGGAGCAATAGGAAACTAATACAAACATACACATGGTAAAATGTGTGAATTGCACAAAGTACACTAATCTTAAGCGTATCTCGATGAATTTCTACCTGTGTACACGTTTATGAACCACAACCAGATTAAAATATAGAACATTTCCACACTCCAGGAGATTCCTTGTGCCTTCTCCCAGTCAATATCCTTCCGTGAAAGGTGACCACTATTCTGACTTATCCCCATTGTCTGGTTTTGCCTGTTGTTGAATGTCACGTAAATTGAATCATACAGTATGAACTCCTATGTGTCTGGCTTCTTTTGCTCAACAAAATGCTCATGAGTCATCTATATTATACTCATGTATCAGCAGTTCATTCTTTCTTGTATATGTATTGTGATATACAGAGGGTGCCAAAAAATGTATATACATTTTAAGAAAGCAAAAAACTGTATTAAAATTGTAATACTCAACATATACCGATAACAAAAAATAAATAAAGTCATGTGTATACATTTTTTGGCACCATTGGTACATGAGCACTCACTTCTCTTGGAGTGGGACCACTAGGTCATAAAGCAGGCTTATTTTTGGCGGATACTGCCAAACACCTTTCCAAAATAGTTATACTACACCATAAAGAAGGAGCCCTAGAGCCAACACAATGTAGAATCTAATTAAGTTAAAAGCACATACCGTTTTAGAGAGCTCACTTCCAGATTCCATGATGCGCAAACACAAAGGGATAATTTCTGTTGTCAATAAAAAGTTGATTACTTCCTGCTCATCTGTTTTTACCAGAGCCCCTGAAGAAAATATGGACAAACAAAATTATTTCAGAGTCAGGGCTCCCAATTAAAATTAACTTCGTATTGTTCATCCAGCTAGTGGTGGAACTTAAATAACACAGAACACAAACTGTGGTTTATATGTCAGAGAAATCAGTCATACCCATGTAACAAAAAAAGAGAAAGAAAAGCACAGCTTGACTGTTATCGGTCAGCATTCAAAGATCAGGTACCAAGTTTGGTCCATCATACAGTTAGCAGCAGTTTAGTTATCTAAATCATTTTTCTATCACTCTTGGTAGATACAATAACATCACATCTATTCTCCATTTATTTTGGGTAACAGAGAAGAATCTACATCAGTATTAAAGCATATTCCCAGGTAGCAAAGAAGTGGTGTCCGTCTGAATCCTACTTCACAATGGGCACAAAACATTACTTCTTGATTATTTCATTGTCCCTCTTTCCCCAAACACAACCACAGTGGGTATATCAAAACAAGAAGCACACATACACCTGGATTCTAATCCTAGTTCTACAACTAGTTTACTTAAGTTTGATAAAGTTACCTTCCCTTTGTAGGCCTGTTTCTTTATCTATAAAATAATAGTCGGAGCAAATGACTTCTAAAATTCATCCCAATTGTATCATTCTGTTGGTTTCTAAACTGACACGAGTGATCAGGTGACCGACACAGCTCAGTGCCATCTTCTCCATTCTGTAGAGAGGGAAGCAGAACCCCATGGAACAAATGACTGCTCTCTGAGCTGTCCAATGCATCACTGGCGTTTTTATGAAAGGCCTTGGTTAACTGGACCTGTACTATCTAAAATCAATCGTTAGGAGAGAGTAGGGAATGTCATTTGTTTTAACCACAACGGGCAATCTATAACTGCTACATCTCTAAGCCCCACAGCAAACAGCATGTACCATAATTTACTAATAAGGCCTACAGTAGAGGTCAAATTACTATTTCATTTAGATTTTACATGTAGGTCTAAAATCCATTTTGAGTTAATGTGTGTATAGAGTACACAGTATAAATCACTGTTCATTGTTGTACATATAGATATCCAATTGTTCCAGCACTATTTATTGAAAAGACTATCCTAAATTGTCTTTGTACCTTTGTCAAAAATCAAATGACCACGATGGTGTGGATCTATTTCTGGACTCTCCATTCTGCTTCACTGAAGTGCAAGTCTTCCCAATACCACATCGTCCTGACTACTCTAGTTTTCTAGTAGGTCTGAAAATCAGGTAAGGCCCATTTTCCAACTTGTCCTTTTAAAAAAATGTTTAGATATTCCAGTTCACTTGTCTTTCCATATAAATTTTAGGATCAGCTTATCAATTTCTATTAAAAAAAAAAACCCCTGCTGGATTTTTTGGGACTTGCTCTAAATCTATAGATCAGTTTGGGAGAACTGACATCTCAAAAATAGTAAACTACTGATATGAAGAGTATGTCTCTGCATTCCTTTAGGCCTTTTTTTATTTCTTTCATCATAGTTTTTAGCTACAGAGCTTGCAAATACGCGTATTTTGTAAGATTTATACACAAGTTTTTCACAGGTTTTGGTGCCATTATAAATAGTAGGTTTCAAGTTCTAGTAGCTTTTTTGGGTAGATTCTTCAAGATTTTTTTACATGTAGTTAATCATGTTGTCTGTGAATAGACAGTCTTATTTTTTTCATTTTAAGTTTTATGCTCTTTATTTTTTTCTCTTGCGTTATTGCAGCAGCTGGTTACCCAGGATGACACTGAATAGGAGTGGTGAGAATGAACATCCTTGCCCTGTTCTCAGTCTTCGGGGACGACATTCACTTGTTCACTTAACCATGACCTTAACCATAGGTTATTATTTTTTGTCTTTTATCAGATTGAGAAAGTTCCCCTCTATTCATACTTTGCTGGAGTTTGGATGCTGAACATGAATGGATGCTGAATTCTGTCAAAGGCTTTTTTTAAAAAACTATAGAAATGATCATATGATTTTTTTCATTAGTCTCTTGATATGATCAATCAATTGACTGATTTTTGAAAGTTGCACCAGCATGCATTCCTGGGATAAACCTCTCCTTAGTCATGATGATTCTTTTCATATACTTAGATTTGATTTGTTACCATTTTGTTGAGAATTTCTGCATCTGTGTTCTTGAGCGATACTGGCCTATAGCTTTCTTTTCTTTCATTTTTTCCCCCTGGTTTTGTTATCAGAGTAATGCTGGCTTTACCAAGATTTCTTGAGATGCCTCCTCTCTGTTTTCTAGAAAAGTGTTATAGAATTTTTATTATTTCTTCGTTAAATTTTGGCAGAATTCACTAGTGAAATACACCATCTGGGCCTGTAGTTTTCTATGTTGGAAGGTTTTTAACTATGAAAACAATTTATTTAATAGATGTAAGACTATTCAGCTTATCTATATTTTCTTGAGTGCATTTTGGCAGACTGAATTTTTCAAAGAATTTGTCCATTTCATCAAAGTTGTCAAATTTATGGGCATAAACTTATTAGCAGTGTACCCTTATTATCATTTTAATATCTGTAGTCTGTTATAACATACCCCTTTTCATTCCTGATATTTGCAATTTGTGTCTTCTCTTTTTTCCTCAGTCTGTCTGCTTAAAAGTTTAATTTTATTGAATTATTTTTCAGTAAAAATTTGGCGGTGGATGAAATGGGTAAAGGTGGTCAAAAGGTACAAATTTCCAGTTATATGATAAATAAGTCCTGGGGATGTAATTAATGTACAGCATGATGACTAGAGTAACAATACTGCACCGTATAATTTGAAAGTCTTTAAGGGAGCAGACCTTAAAAGTTCTCATCACACACAAAAAAATATTGTTAACTATGTGTGGTGATGGGTGTTAACTAAACTTGTTGTGGTAATCAGTTTGCAATATATACATGTATCAAATTGTGTTGTACACCTAAAACTAATACAATGTTATATGTCAATTATATCTCAATTTTTTTAAAAATCAGCTTTCGGTTTCATTGATTTTATCTATTGTTTCTGTGTTCTCATTTTCTTGGATGGCTATTCTTTATTATTTCCTTCCTTCTGTTTGCTTTGGTTTAATTTGTCCCTTTTTCTAGTTTCTTAAAGTGAAAGCTCAGCTCACTGATGAAAGACCTTTCTAGTAATAATTTAATGCTACAAATTTCCTTGTAAGTCCTGCTTTAGCTGCACTCTACAAATTTTGGTATGTTGTGCTTTTATTTTTAATCAGTTTCAAGTGTTTTCTAATTTCTCTTATGCATCATTTCATTTGTATTCAGACTTGTCTGATAATGCTTAAACTGTAAGCAAAAGATCTAGGCCCAAATATTCATCTTCTGTTTGTTTTCTCAACTGACTTGGAGAAACTGAGTTTCAGAAAATATATGCAAGGGTGGACAATTGGCTTAAATATTGTCCTCCACTGCTAAATTTATTCTAACATCTCATAAATGCATCATCTAACCTCATTGGTCAAAAAACTAGCAGAAGTATGATGATGTGAATTAGATTTAAGAATATAAATGTTTTCTTTTGGCTGGAATCCTGTTGATGTTTTAAATCCTACATGAAAAATTTTTATAGCTTAAAACAGAAAATAATATATTAGAGAAAGTTTCTAATTAGAGTTCCCCTTGGGAGGAGATCTAAAAAACAATAACATTCATTTGGAGAATATGAGATAAGTTACTCCTTAAAAGTAGAATAAAATGTCTCAGACATATGTATTAGAAATACCAAACTTTTAAATTTTACTTCCTGATTCATAGTTTATAATCACAGGCATGTGAACACAGGTTGAACATAAATACAATAACCTAACAAAACAAAATTTGCATAATCAATGTTCTTATTGTTTGGTCAGTACGTAAACAAAAACCATGAGAAAAAGAAATTGAAAAAAGGAAGTGTAATTTGGGAAAGAAACTCTTGAATGTATTTGCATGTCACAAATCCAAAGATAGGTCTTTACTACCCAGGAAACTGACATCTAAAATAGCTGATACATTATTTTCTTGAGTAAAGAGAATTTTAGACACATTTCCCACAGTAAATGTATATGGAAATATTAACTTGAGCATGCAAAAATTTAACTAGGTGAAAGAAGTTAAACACTTGGAGTTAAGGAAGAACAGTTTAGAAGTGAGAAAAAAAGACAAAACAAAATACAAACTCAAATTCTTATTTCTATAATTACATTCTTTATTTGTTGACTGAAGGTCTTGTTCTTTACTCTCCCTACAATTCCAGTAAACATTTCTACATATATGCTGAAATTAACCCAAAATGTTGGGCCTTATTAGCAATACTCAGAATGGTACTTGATAAGAACCATCACGTTCCTTTATCAGTGAAGAGACTCAATCTCAAAGACAAAAACGAACAATTGATGGACAAAAACTATAAAACACCAGCCAAAACACCCAAGTTAAGACCATTATTATGAATTAGGGCTTCAGGCTTGCAAAACAACCCTAATAACTCACCAATAACTCCAAGACTGGTTAGCCGAAGATATTCAAAGGGACGCGTTTTGCTGACAGTGTGCAAAAAGGGGTACAAAAAAAGTGGGATGTGTGCTGCAAGAAATGCTGACCTGAAAGAGAAAAATAATCACATTTAGAGCCCAGAGCTAATTTCTAAGAATTCTAAACATTAAAATTTCCAGGTGAGGCAACCAACTGAATGGCAGAAGATTTCTGCAAACAGTGCCTCTGATTAAGGGCTAATATCCAAAACATACAAGGAACTCATGAAACTCAATAACAGAAAATCAACAATTGAAAAATGGGCAGAGGACCTGAACAGACATTTCTCCAAAGAGAATATACAAATGGCAAATAGACATATGAAAAAATGCTCAACATCACTAATCATCAGCGAAATGCAAATAAAAACCACAATGAGATACCACCTCACCCCAGTCAGAATGGCTATCATCAACAAGACAAATAGTAACAAGTGTTGGAGAGGCTGTGGAGAAAAAGGAACCCTCATACACTGTTGGTGGGAATGCAGACTGGGGCAGCCGTTATGGAAGGCAGTGTAGAGGTTCCTCAAAAAATTACGAATAGTATTACCATATGACCCAGCAATCCCTCTCCTGGGTATCTACCCAAAAAATCTGAAAACATTTATACATAAAGACACGTGTGCCCCAATGTTCATTGCAGCTTTGTGGCCAAGACATGGAAACAACTAAAATGTCCTTCGATAGATGAATGGATAAAGAAGTTGTGGTATATATACACAACGGAATACTATTCGGCGGTAAGAAAAGATGATATAGGAACATTTGTGACAACATGGATGGATCTTGAGAGAATAATGCTAAGCGAAATAAGTCAGACAGAAAAAGCAGAGAACCATATGATTTCGCTGATATGTGGTATATAAACCAAAAACAACAAAAGAACAAGACAAACAAATGAGAAACAAAAATTCAAAGACACAGACAATAGTTTAGTGGTTACCAGATGGTAAGGGGGGTGGGGGGTGGGAGATGAGGGTAAAGGGGATAAAATATATGGTGATGGAAGGAGAACTGACTCTGGGTGGCGAACACACAATGGGATTTATAGATGATGTAATACAGAATTGTACACCTGAAATCTATGTAATTTTACTAACAATTGTCACCCCAATAAATTAAAAAAAAAAAAAATTTCCAGGTGGTTAATTCTGTAAGGTCTATAACACTGCCTGACCAAGGGACCTTTAGGAAAGATGGTTATTGGTCAATAGTCTAGAACAGTGGCTCTCAAATGGGGTGATTTTGCCCCCCAGGGGACATGTGGCAATGTCTGGAGATATTTTTGATTGCTACAACTGAGGGGATGCTATTGGCAACCAGTAGGCAGAGGTGCTGCTAAACATCCTTTAATGCACAGGACAGCCGTCTCCCACCCTCTTCCTCCCACCACAAAGACTTATCCAGCTCAAAACATCAGTGGGGTCAAGGTTAAAAAACCCTAGTCTAAGCCAATGGTTAAGAAACTACATGATTTTACCTCTTATCAGCACCAAGTACCTTAAAAACTGATAAAATAACCAACTGCAGATTTTAAAAAATAGATCATAAAATGCAATCAAGTGTCCTAAAGATTCTCTTACTTGCCCTCTCTAACCTACTTTATGGTTGAATAACAATATTCCCAGGTATAGTCAGATAAAACTTTATAAACCAAGACAACAAAACCACGCAGCCATTATCAGGGTTTATCTGCTGTGCTTAAATAAATGCACACTTTTCTTTTTTGTTAGAGAATTTCAGGTATACTAAGTATTCTAAAAACATCTTAATCTTCAACTGTTATGTCAGAGAACTAATATGGAATCAACCTATTACTTTATATTATTTATAGTTAAACCTTGTAGATGAGCCAACACCCCAAATTTTTAACACTCAAAGTACTTGTACATTTTTCTTAAGTGCTTAAAAATAATTTTCTTAGTAACTTCGCTAAAGCTCTGGAAGGTCAGTGCCATCATCCTAGCACTCAGATTCTGTAAGGAAACTTGACAAAGAGAGAAAAAACTTTAATAAGATGACTATTAAGTGCTTTAGGGTCATAAAAGTCACAAAGCAGATTCCTAAACAGTATTTCCCTTTTCTTAATTTTTCAGCTATAGCAGGAAGGCAAAAATGCTTCGACCTGTATGCCAGTTCTTATCTATTACAGTGGTTGCCTAGAGTCATATATTAAGAAAGATTCTGATGCCAATCTAGATTTGGTGAAAAACAAGTGCTCGGTTCAGATATTTACTAAATACCATGCACTGCTTCACACAAGGCACAGTGATGCCTACCATGGATTCAGGAGGAAGAAGTGGCTGTATGCCTGACCTTTCCTGAGATGTGAATACCACTCCTTTAAAATTCATTGCTATGAATGGGTAAAAAGTAAATGAGACAATGGAATATTATTCAATCTTAAGGAAATTCTGACATATGCTATAATATGGATGAAACAAGGACATTATGCTAAGTGAAATAAGCCAATCAACAGAAAGACAAATACTGTATGATTCCACTTAGTACTGAGTAATCAAAATCATAGAGGCAAAGTAAAACGGTATTGTCAGGGGTTAGGAGAATAGACAGTTATCATTTTTCCCCCCTCCTTCTGCGCCCCCCGCCCCCCTCACCTCCCCAACCCACCTGCCCACCTGCCCACTCTGGTGCAAGCTGTTGTTTCTCAGTCTAGTTGTATAGGACACAGCTCCCTGGCCCATGCTGGTATTATGAATCTTGCACAGCTCGAGGCAGGCAGCCGGTCGCCAGTTGTCAGTGGGCGGCTCACAGAAGCTCACAGCAGCTCTCGCAGGCTACCAGTCGCTCACGACAGCTGCCGGCCACTCATGGCAGCACACAGTAGCCCGCGGCAGAGGCAGCACACAGTAGCCCGCGGCAGCCCACAGCAACTCATGGCAGCCCAGCTCCAGGGAGAGCCGTTGTTCACAATCTTAGCTGTAGAGGGCGCAGCTCACTGGCCCACATAGGGATCAAACCAGATCTCTGCGTTAGGAGCACAGCGCTCCAACCACCTGAGCCACTGGGCGGCCTATAAGGGCGAGTTATAATTTCATGGGTATAGAGTTTTAGTTTTAAAAGATAAAGAGTTATAAAGCCGGATGGTGGTGATGGTTGACTATTATAAATACATTTAATACTACTGAACTGTACCCTTAAAAATGGTTAAAATGGTCAATTTTACGTTAATGTATATTTTATCACAATAAAAAAAGGTTAAAAAGATTAATTATAAAAGACATGTTAAACAATACTATACTGTTACTACACTAAAACAGAGTGAATTAGAGACCAGACCCACACACACGCAACCTACCGTATGCCCCTCCTGTCACCATTAGAAACGGTTAAAAAGACTGTTCAGTATAAACCTTCCCCAATAGATGCAGTCAAAGTCTTTACCTGGTTTCTGGGTGTGATGCCACACATTGCAGTAATGCCAGAGCATTGCAAACTCTGTTAGATTGGTGTGCTGTCAAGGTGGGTGGGTTGATGGACGGATAAATATTTACAATTTCCTAAAAAATGGAAAACAGAACCAGATGAACATGGAATAACTTATAAAATTAATTCCTATGATATTAAAGCAAAGAACTTAAAATAAACAAACAACGCTCCTATCCTTTCATCAAAAATACACTTGACTGAGGTATTTCTACATATGTCTCTAGGAAGATTTCTATGGAGGCAACTTTGGTCACCGACACTTTCTTTATATCCTGCATCTGTCAAGGTTTTTATTTGAGGGACTCTTACGTTTATAATCCCTCTTTTTTGTCAACAAGTTATAGTGATGAGATAGTTGTCCAGAAAGTGTTAGTAAAGCAACCATAGTGACTCATAAAGAACTCTGAGTTTAGTTAGGTAGCAACTGCAAAAAGGCAAAGATAACAGGGGTATACGCATGGGGATGTGTATAAACAGCAATGAATATATGTACTGTCACAAGGTGATCATTTGTTGAATACAACCTCATTTATTTCAATTGTAAAACTTTTACATAAAAATGTTTCTATAAGATTAGATTCTTGGCTACATGCAGTAGGGATAGAATGTGAACTGACTTTACGGATCTGAAAAATTATTAGGTATTGTAGACAGTATTTAAAGGATGATCATTCCCCACCAATGACCATTTTTGTCAGAACCAAATGTCAGTTATTTATTCTTGAACGTACAAATGTATGCACCTTTAACACTACAGCTGGTTCTATCTTTAACATGTTCTTTGCTCAGAATATACCGTGCAGTCCTTACACCTTACTTTCCACCTCCTCCCCAGTCATGTAGAACTGTCTTGTAGCACTCCTAAAGCTGTGTTTCTCAAAGTGTAGTTCTTAGAACACTTGAATCAGAATCACCCGGGGGCAAAGAAGGTTCTGGTTAAAAATAGAGATTTTTAATCTCAGACTAAATAAATCAAATATCTTGGCTAGGATCCAAGAATCTACATTTTAACGAGCACCTTAGACTTTTCTAAAACAGATTCTTACAAATGCTAACGTTTAGAGAGACTCATCCTACTAATGTCTTCAAAATCATTTGGGCAAAGGCAGACAGATACGACGGTGACGAACAGGACTGAACTGCAATTCACGCCATGTGTACCCACCTGTAAAAGTGCTGCAATCGTACCAAATGAATGCCACAGCATGGGAGCAAGGTCAGGAACAGATTCTCGCTTTTTACTCAGCTCCAGCAAAGCATTCTCCCTGGTCTCAGGACTGGACAGCTCGTTGATCCACTGATAGATCTTTTCTCGATCCACCTGAGCCAGTGCAGTAGGCACAGGCTACAAGTGAAAACAAGAAAGTAAACAAATGAGTTTCTTTAGAGTCAAACCAAGTCTTACTCTGCAGCAGTGCTGTGGAGGCAATATAGTTTTCATAAATACCAGGAGAGGTTTTCTAAATACATACACTTGATATAAACTATTTGAATCTATCAAAATCTAAAATGCACAAACGCTTTAATAACTCCATGTTTAGGAATTTATCCTATAGGTATACTTGGGCTGTACTGAAGACATGTCAGGATGCAGAAAACTTGATATAACAAGTATCTACCAATAAGGAATTGGTTAAATATGTATGGGCACGTCTTTATCTGGAATACTATGTAGCCCTTTAATAAAAGAGATAGCTCTGTAAGTGCTAATACTAAATAAAAAACAAAAACAAACAAAAAAGGGTACTGAATAGCATATATGCTTCCATTAACACACATATATATTCTTATATATTTACATATAAATTTTTAGGACACCTGGGAGACTTTTCCTTGTATACAATAAAATCTTCTGCATAGTTTAAACTTTTTTTTAAAAAAACTATGTACCTGTAACAGATTTTGAAAGAAAAGTTACAGCTTCCCCGCCCATTGCTGGTCTTTTCCCAGTAATTCCAGCATCCCACTCCGTGGAGCAGAAAACCTATGTAATTTGAAAAAGCTCCCTTTTCTAATGGTTCTCCTAAGAATCATTCATTACTTACTCATGTAGGGACTATGTAAACAGACTTATAGAACATGCTTTCACTATTGTGGTAAAGAATCGCAATATTCCAAAAAACTTTGAGGATTTCTATAATTCTTCACATTTGTCAAATAGCCTTGTGACCTTGGTTAAGTCCCTTGATTATTTTTATCTGGAAAATAAGATGGTAGACTAGAAAAACGATCACCATTACTATTTCTAGCTCTAAAGTCCTAACAAATTCATGGTGATTTCTATCCTTGTGTCCAATATTCTTCTCACTTAATTCCCCCCAAACCATGAAGAATAAAATTTGGGGAAATAGAAAGAAGGGATCTACACTTGCAGAGAACTATGCTCAGAGGAATCGGCTTCTTCAAGTCACTCAAGTATGAAAGTGCATATTCCAGTGCTTTCTTGAACTGTATCATACAGCTCCTCACGGTATTTACACGTTCCCCCTACACCTTAGGGTGATAGAAGGATGGTCTACCCATTGCCAAAAGGAAAGACGAGGACAAAAAGGGTAACTGTCTCTGATGAACAACAGACTGAAGACGGACTCTGAGGTGTGCTCACACTCACCCTACCCACGCTGGACACAGCTGTCTATAAAGGGAAGCTGAATCAGGAGCTTTTAGCCTAATGTTTATCATTTCACTTGCTCGACAGAATGAACCACAAGGTGTTCTGCTAAGTGAACTTAAACACCATGCAGCCTAAGTCTTCTTGAAGTGCCTTAGAGCATCCTGTGAAAAACTGTTTCGTGATTCCCATCAGGGATGCGCCTCAAGGAAACAGGCCCCTAAAGCAACAATATGATGTAGAAAAAATAGGGTAGTTTTTTCCCCCTCCCAACAACCAAAGTAGTATTGTCCAAGCAGCTGCCCTCTCAATGCTGCTCCAGACAGGCCCTCAACTGAAAAATTATTTTTGGAAATGTAATTCCCACCAGAAGATAGGGTATGTTTATTTAAAGTATTACGTCACCTTAAAGGCTCAGTGGAAACAAGGGCTAAAATTTTAGCTTTGGGTTTCCTGCCCAGTCTCTTGAACGGCCCACAATCCAGTAACTAACGAGGGCCTCATAAACGCTGCCCCAGCAATATAGTATCCACCCTGATTAGTCATTCATTCTTGTCAGCTCTCCCCAAAGTCCTGTCACCAGACACCACCATCAGTAAACTCCACACCCCACTAGAGCCAGTCAGTGACTTGTATCCAACAACCCTGTACCCCGTTCTGCCCTGGGGTACCCGACGTGAACACCACCAGGCTGCACTAGTAGCCACCAGTCAGCATATCATGGCTTCTGAACACCAGGCCCATCCCCCCATATTCCGTTCCCGGGCCTGGCCTGACTCCCGCGAGGAGATGGTACCCCTGGAATGGTGTTGGCACTCCGAGGAGCCAATGCCCAGTGCCTATTTGGGTCCGTCAGGCCATGGCCACCGGAGGCCAGAAATACTCCAACTTTTGAGACTACACGTGGGAGCTACAGCCTTCTCAGGCACTGCTTTGGAGCTATGGGTTCCGTAGCCATTCTAGCAATGGGAAGGCAGTGAGGGCAGTTTGGTACCAGGAAACATCTGGGGTAGGGACCCCCTTTTCATCATCCCTATTGAACTTTGCCCCCAATTTAATAGCGGGAGTTAGTTTAAACCCACTGAATACCTATTTGTTATGGGATGAATAAAATTGTTTCTTAAAATAAACATGGGAGCTAACATATATAGTGCTTACTGTCAGGTACTGGCCTAAATAAATACTTATCATCACTACCCTCATTTTATGGATGAAGAAACTGAGGAACAGAGAAGTTATTTAAAATCTTAAGCAGCAAAGCCAGGATTTGAATTAGGCAATCTGGCAATAGAGTCCATACTCTTAACTGCTTTGCTAGTGCTGCTTGTCATCTGTCTCAAGGATTAGGTCTGATTTAAAGACGACTTTCTAAATAACTATCTCCTGTGACCCAGACAATAGATAGAGAATGTATAAAAATCTCAGACAAAAATTAAAATGTTACTGCTGTTAGTTCAGCAGAATCTGAAAAACAATCAGCCCCATGAGCAATGTCACTGATATTAAGAGAAATTCTCTATTTGTTGAGATTACAAGGTACTTAATAACCATAAATTTAATGGGAAAGTCTGTGAAATTGTTTGACATAGTTCCCTATGTCAAATCATGGCTCAGATGGGCATAATTTAGCTAATGATAGTGACGAACACACACACACACCTATGTATCAACAATCAATTTTATCACACACACGGAAATTCAGTTATTTTGGAGAATAAAAAATATTTCTACAATTCTGAGTTACATATTGATTTATAAATTAATTTATATTACCAGACAATTGATAAAATACTTTGGACATCATCCCTGAACAAAACTCTAAAGCACAACTTTAGCATCTTACTAGATGTTTTTTTGAGGTAACACTGGTTAATAACATTATGTAAATTTCAGGTGCACATTATAATTTGGTATCTGTATACACTACAGTGTGCTCACCATGCCCACCACCAAAAGTCTAGTTTCCATCTGTCAACATATACTTGACCCCGTTTCCCCATTTCATCCTCCCCACACTTCCCTTCCTTTTGGTAACCATCAGTCTGTTGTCTACATCTAGGAGTTTGTTTTTGTTTTACTTGTGTCTTTGTTTTATACTCCCCGAGTGAAATCATATGGGTTTTGTTCTTTTCTGACTTATTCCACTTAGCATAATATCCTCAAGATCCATTCATGTTGTTGCAAATAGCAACATTTTATCTTTTTAATAGCTGAGTAGTACTCCATTGAGTCTGTGTCTTTACACACACACATCATCCTTATGCACTTATGTTTTTTCCAATGCACTTACGTTGTTTTCATATGTTGGCTACTGTAAATAACGCTGCAATGAATATAGTGGTACATGTATCTTTTCAAATTAGTGTTTTCATATACTTCAGATAAATATCCAGAAGAGGAATTGTTGGATCATATGGTAGTTCTATTAAGTTTTTGAGGACTCTCCATACTATTGTCCACGGTGGCTGTACCAATTTACAGTCCCACCAACAGTATACGAGGGTTCCCTTTTTTCTACAACCTCACCACTTGTTATTTCTTGTCTTTTTACAGCATTCTAACAGGTGTGAGGTGACAACTCATTTAGGTTTTGATTTGCATTTCCCTGTAGGTGATGTTGAACATCTTTTCACATGCCCGTTGGCCCCTCTGTATGTAAAACAATGTCTATTCGGATCCTCTACCCATTTTTAAATCAGGTTGTTTGGGGTTTTTTTGTTGAATTAATCTTTAATCCATCTTGAGTTAATTTTTGTGAATGGTATAAAATAGTGGTCTAGTTTCATTCTTAGATCTTGATGGTAATAAAAACCCAAAATGCATTTCACTTTCCTTCTGAATCCCAAGGATCATTTAGGCACACCTTTCACAAAAATATTAGAATCTGAAAATTGAGGTCTTCTAAAAGGTAGTGGGAAGTGAAAGTGGGGATGAGGGAAGAGAGGGATCTATATGCACTTTTGAAAAAACATGGTTTCATTTAATGATCACAATAAAGTGGTTTCATCCTCATTTTACAAATGAAACTGTGAGTAAATGATGGTGACAGATTTCCCCCTTCCCATGCTTGATTTAAAGATCACCTCTAAAGATTCCTGATTCACTTGCTACTATTCTTAAATTTATAATTTACTAATTACTTTTCTGAGGCTGTGGCTGATGTGGAACTCAGTCCAGTAGCACACACTGTCCAGTGGTAGATAAGCAAATTAATGTATGACTTCCCTACTGGAGACCACCTAACTTAAACATTTTAACAATGATGGCAGGATACCACAAGCACAAGGGTTAACATTTCTTGAATCAAATGAAATCTATGGATCTTTTCCTCAGAAAAATACATAATTGCAAATTGTTTTGTACATAATTTGTTTTCCACAAATTTACACATAATTTCAGGGAATTCATAGACCACCCCCTTTGCAACCTATCCGTGGACCTAGGATTAAGAACCTGTTTATCAAATGAATGAATAGGAAACGCATAAGTGGAACACACACTGGATTAGAAGCCATAAGTGGCTTCAAAACACAGCTTTGCCATTTCCAGCATGTGTAACCTAGGATAAGTCATTTACTTTTGCAAGCCTCAGTTTTATCATTGGTAAAATGAATGAATTAATTACGGAAGTCTCAATCAGCTATCTTAGAAATTTATTTAATTCTTTGTTATAAGTGAGAGACTAATCTAAGTGGCTCTTTAAAAATAATAAATTTTATTCAGGTATAATTTATATACAATAAAACTTCAGTGCACCCATTTTAAGTATACATTTCAATGAAGTTTGAGAAATCTATCTACCTGAGTAACCACCACCACAATCAAGATATAGATCGCTTCCATTACCCTCAAAAGTTCTCCAGTATTCCTGTCAGGAACCGTACCACACCCAGCCCTAGGCAACTATGGATATGCTTTTTGCTGCTATAGATGAGGTCTGCCTTTTCTAGAAACTATTTATAGGAGGTAATATTTACTGAACATACCATGTGCCAGTCACTGTGGATCATCTGCCTTATTCTCAAAATTCTAAGAAAGAATGGGTTCAGGGAGGTTAAATATATGCAAGTTCACACAGCGAGTATATGGCAGAAAATTAGATTTAAATTCTAGGCTACTTCTCTCTAGAATCAGTGGTAGATTTCAATCCTACCTGGTTTATAGGATTGAAGTCACAAATATCTCTCCAAGTTGAAGAAAATATTTCTTAAGATCCCAATACAGACTTTGAAGTTTAATATCCTATTGTGTATAATACAGCTCATTAACAGTTGGATTTGGATAAATGGTAAGTTCACTTACATACCCAGAAACATAAGGTCATTTATGAGAAGTCTGATTTAAACTATTAGTTATCTTCCTCAATACTGTCTTCCAAGATTACAAACAAGATCTATTGGATATAACTGTATCTTCAGATATAACTCGCTTAATGTCAGTGGTCCCTTCCTTTCAATGTTAAAAATGTCTGTATGGCCAAAATTTAGGAGGGAATTGCTCTCCCCTTTTCTGTTTAATGATTTGTATATAGAAAAAGTATTTCAAATAACTTTTTTCTTTCAACAAAGCTTAACATAGGCAAGACATTTACCACTGTGAGTCACCAACGGTTAACTTCAAGTGTCACAAACACAGGGTACTGATAGTTGGTCTTCTATCTCTGTAAGATCTTAATACTTAATGTGAAAAGGAAAAGATATTTAGAATTTAAATAAAAAGACCCACATTTACCTATAAATGAGAAAGAAAAATGATTTACCCCTTATGAGGAAATTTAAACATTGATGTTGATGGCTTTTCTTAAACAGAAAATATCTAAATCTTTCAATACAACTTTATGTTCAAGGGCCAAAATAGCTGGCTTTTCTACCAATGAATATGTGACAATGAATAAAGAAAGAAGAGAATTAGATTGAAATAGAGATTATTTTCCCAAGTCTGGAGATGACTTAACAAGTGTCTTTGAATGTCTAGCTGATGATATTGCAAGAAAACACACTTTCTAAATATTGCCAAAGGGAAATATTAAATTAGCTTAATTATCCTCATATCTTTATAAAAATAAAGGCCAGAATGTTCTTCAAAAATAACTTTTTAAAAATAGAAGTGAATAAGCAAAAAGAAGTTAGGCAATTTGCTTAAAACTTGAACAGGAGACAGTCCTTGAATTAGATGCGCGAGAATGCACAATATTCTTTTTACTTGTCAAAGAGGAAGGCATCTGGGAGTCTAGCACAACTTCAACAAAAAGATATAGAATAACTAATGACGCTGCCCATTAGGTGGAAAGCAAGGAAAAAATAAGGGTTTAAGGATGTTAGAATTGCCAGTAGAAATCAGTGGGGAATATTTTTAAAAATGCATACCCAGAGCATCTCGTAAGGGCTCTCCTTTGGTTGTTTTAGATCACTACCATATCATTCATTACAGAAGACCCACAGTGTGTGAAGATATGTATAATAATTCTATTAATCAACCTCCCAGGTCCATAACAAAGTGATTTGTTACTCTGTTGAGGCAGGAACTAGAGTCCCAAAGCTGAACCTAGGAGCAAGCCATTTAACCAGCGAGTGAACCTAGCCAACCACTGATCACTCTGTTATTCTTATTTCATCTTTAAATAATCCTGTGTGTATTTGTGTCCTTATTTCATAGGTGTGAGAAAGAAATGACGTTCTATGGTGGCAACAATGAAGATATTAGGATGTATTCTGTAAAGAATGAAAAGTCTATTATACCATACATTTCTAGTACACTACTACTCAAGTCAAAATTTAAGATACTTCCCAGATTATCTCAAATCCTCCCTATTGTGAATGAAATCCTGCATTCACATGATCACATTCTCCTTGGACAGTACTATCTCCCTAGCTGAATGATGAATTACCTGTTATTTTAAAAAAGATAAATAAAGGTACACACAAATACAAATTTTCATCATTAGGCAAAAAGTAATGTTGCTTAGATTACTGCAGGCACTGGTGCATGTATTAACTTTTCTCAATTTCTAGTGAGTGACAAACACCATTACTGTCCCTTTACCCAGATCAGAATAAAACAGGCAGTTTAGTCCAATGGAAGGCATGCGCTTCAGTCTCCTCTCTAACCAAATATTCTAGTGAATGAGTGGTAGAAAGTAACTTGTCAGAGCTTTCGTGTGGTCTAAGCAGCCCAACAAATGAAAGTATATCTAAAAGTTCATATTTTAAATAAATGTATTGTCAATTTAATTGAAGAAACATGTATTGAGTACTTAATTATAAGTAGTGAACCACAGCTTTAATCGCTATTCAAAAGATGAATTATAGGGAGCAAATGAAAATAAAAGAAATTGAACAGGTATGGGTATAGAGTTTGGGGAGGCACAGAGAAAAGAGCAGCTTGGCATCCAAGTGTGGAGAACACACAATCAGATTTTGAGAGATGGACAAGCCAACCTTAGAAGAATCTATTTACCTTGTCCCTCCCTACTAGCAGAAACCTCATCTTCTGACTTGCTTCTTCCAAATTATACACGCAATTTGGGAGAAGAAACAAAAAAGTTGGGGAAATTGCAAACATCTAATTGAAAGATATAAAAGGTACTTCTCCACTTTGAGTAGTTACAAACACTTAGAAACATGGTGACAGGAGGCAAAGAGATGCCACTGGCTCTGGAAATGACAATGTTTTCTATAACCTAATTACACTAAGCTTCCTTTTTATATTTAAAGGCAATTTTTCGGGTTCTCTATTTCGTGTTTGTATCATTTTGCCTACTAATGCAACTTAAGTATATTATTCTCTCATTAAGTCACTTTACCTTGGTGAAACAGAAAAAGTGGGATGGGCATTTACAAAAGTGTGCTCAAATCACATGATCCCATTTTCCCACTGTGGATAAGTGTTCTCAGTGGCCACCTCCTTCATCTGCACCCCTCATTTAGCAAAGTACCCGAGCCCTTACTTTGTGCCAGGAACTGTCCTGGACTAGGGTGACCATGTAAACAAGACCCACATGATCCCTGTCTCTGTCCTCAAGAGGGAGACAATCAACAAGCAAATAAATACCAAAAAAAATTACAAACTGGAATCAATGCTGTAAAGGGTACTCTAAAAGTAAAGTTGGGAGGTTACAGAACTACAGTACTTTAAAAAAGATGGTCAGGGTCAGCCACTCTAGGGAGATTTGGCAGAGATCTGAGGGAAGCCAGCTATGCCCACATGGTGTGTGTGTGTAAATTGGAAGAGCATTCCAGGAACAGAGATCAGAAAGTGCAATTTGGAGTGGAAAAGCACACCAGAAGAGATGGTAGAACGGATGGCCAGTGTAACCAACTGGAGCCTACCGGGCAAGTGACATAAGACAAAACTGTAAACGTGGGTAAGGACCAACGAGGGTCTTCTTTGTCATGGCGAGGAGTCTGGATTTTATCTAAATGCAATGGGAAGCCACAGTATTACACGAGACAGGTGAACTACCCGATCCATTTTGGTTAAAAGACCACACTGATAAAACGAGATGTGTGAGAAAAGGTTTTAAGCGCAGAGAACCGTAAATCAGACATGATAATTATTCACTTCTCTGGGCCTCAGATTTTCCGTCTGCAAAGCAAGTGGTTTGAACTAGAAGCCATTTCCTTTCCGCTGCGATGTGCCTAGGCGGTCAGTTCCGAGAGCCCGGGGCCTTGTCAAATTGATCACAGAATTACCCTCATCCCCGCCGACGCCCAGAACGCCAACTGGCACCCGGAAACTGTTGGTCAGGGCAATGAATCAATGAATGGCCAGTCCGGGCCGCGAGGGAGGCGTTCCGGGCGCGGGACCAGGCCCCGGGGCCGGAAAAGAACGCGAAATGCGGCGCGAGAGGCCACAAGCGCCGGTGGGCGAGGAAAGTGGGGGGTGGCTTCACCGCGACCAAAGCGCGGCGAGAAGGGGGGCCGGGGCCTCGTGTGTCGAGGGCAGGAGCTGGACTCCAGGCTCCACAGAGGGAGCTAGGAGAGGAGGCCGAAACGCAGGACTGAGGAGGGGTTCCGGGCCCAGGCTGGGCGGCGCACCCACTCACCGCAGCCGTCGCCAGGCTGTGCATGTTGGGAGCGGCCACCGCTCTCCTCCCACCGCCGGACGCGTCCGACCCACGTCCCAGCTTCAGCGACTCTGCCGCCAAAGAGCCGCCGCAGCCGCCATCCGCCTCCGGCTCGCTCCGCCCCCTTCGCAGCCCTATGACCTTTCACCCCTGACACCGCCCACAAACCTCTTCCCTCCTCCTAGCTCTCGGCGGACTTAGTCCTCAAGTCTGTCCTTTGTCTCTTAAGATTCAGGACCTGAAGGACGTCCGCCTCCTACTAGTCCTCGCATTCCCCGTCAGGCATCCCCAGAGAGGGGAGTGAACTCTGACCCTCCTCCGGAGGCCAGTGAAGGGCGGGAAAAGCAGGGCAGTCCCCGAAGGAGAAGTAGTGCGCATGCCCGACTGGGCTGAGTAAGATGGAAACGCTGTGAAGTCGAAAGTGAGTGAGTAAGAAATGCGCATGCGTCCTGTAGTCAGATGGGGCGGGGCTGCCTTGGTGAAACTTCGCCGGGTGCTGGGGCGGGGCGAGGGCGTGGAGGGGCGGAGTTTGCATTCCTGCGCGCACGCGCCTCGTCCGGTCGCGTAGAGTGTGCGTGCGTGCGTTGCGTGTTTGCGTGTGGTCACAGTTCCCGCCATCAGCCGCTCTCCCTGAGTCGGGGGGAGTGAGCTGTCTCTCTCCTTCGTGCTGGGTGTCCCTTCCTTCCTTCCCCCCCACTTTTCCCCCTCCGCGCGGACTCCGTGCTTCCGGCGGGCCTGTCCCGGGCTCAGGACTCTCAGGCACAGGTAAGGCGGGCCCAGAAAGCTTCTCAACTGAGCGGTTTTCCCCGGCGGCCCCCCCCACCCCCGGTCCGCCCACTCGGCGTTCACTCTTCTGGAGTTAGCCCCGCTGCTGCTCAGCCTGCCCCCGTCCACTCGACGCTCCCCTGGCCTCGCCGGTGCTGCACTGGGGTCTTCCCTCAGGCTTTCATTCTCCTTTGACCTGGTCTTTACTGCTACTCGCCCCCTCCGCAGCCGGAACCTCCCCCATTTCGCTGGGGGCTGTCGTCCGCCACTCGCCCCTTAGCGAGGCCTGCTGTCTCTAAAAAGAGGACCTACGTTGCCGCACATCCACAGGCCTTGGACATGATTCTCTCACTCTCTTGACAGTTCCTCACCTTCTTTCCTCTCCTAACCATCTCTCGCTAAAACGCATGAATTGTGTTCTTGTCGTGCATTTGGTTGCTCCCCATCTCTAGCCGTCAGTTCAGGTTGTCCGGTTTACCTGTTTTAGGGCATGAGCCATGAAAGGAAATGATAGTTGATGACAAAAGCCTGTTTTCTGGAGACTTGGCCTGTAGTGGCTTTGTGGTAGTTCTTTCAAAATTTTGGCTCTGTAAATGCCTTTGGGGGGGTGACAGTATCTGACAAGTAGCTAACTGGAAGAGATACCTAAGAGAGGATGTCAAGTTAGCAGTTGGATATATTGGGTTGGCGCTCAGAGGAGAGTTCTGGGCTGGACATATAAGTAAATGTATATATGTCATTGCCACGTTGATGGTAAACACATGGATGTGGATGAAATTGCCTAAAGTGAGTATAACGCTAGAAAAGGGGATTTAGGATGGCTCACTGAGGGGTTCTTGACGTTTAATAACTGGATAGAGGAATACAAGTCTGGTAAAAGCGATGGAAGAAGTAATCAGTAGTGTTGCATTTTGCTGAAAGATGAATGAGGACTGAGAAGCCCAGTGAAATCAAAGTAATCGATGATCATGGTGAGAGAGGTTTAATGGAGTAACATGGAGTATCTTGGTTCAGTCCTAGGTCCTGTTCTTTTTGCTCTTCCCTTTCCACCCTAAGCTTTGAATTCTACCTATATATTGATGACTTAAGAACTTTTATTTCCAGCCTCTTCCCAAAAGCTCAAGATCTATTATAACTAGCCCCCATTTGCTTGACATCTCAGTTTGATTTTTTTCCTTGAGATTTCAAATATAACATGTCTAAAACCAAATTCTTAATCTTTCTCTCCGTATCCAAATTCTTTCTCCAGTATCCCGTCTCATTAAGTGGCATATCCATTTATCCACTTACATAGGCTAGACACTTGAAAGCCATTCTTGACTCCTCCCTCATCTCATGTATCCGCACCCTCTTCAAGTTCTATTTATTCTATTTCCAATATGTGTGTTGAATCTATTTCTGTATATCTTTCGTGTCACTTTTCTAGTTCAAGCCACAACCCTCATTCCCTTGGACTTAATGTCACTGCTAGGCACCCTGTATTCTCATCTGTGAAATGGGTATAATCACACCTTATTGAATTTTTATGAAGATTAAATGAGATAACTGTGGTAAGAACATGATACATAGTAAACAGCCAGTAAGCGTTATTATTGTAATTGTTATAAGCTGAATCACTTTAATACTTTCATATCTGGTTGTCCTGTTTTCTTCCATTCTTGTTACTTTCTCCTCCCCAAATTGAAATCACTTCTTTGTTCAGCAGTAACATGTCATTTCTCTGCTTAAAACCCTTCTGTGGATTTCCCAATCACTAAGTATTTATTACATTTAAGGTAAAATTCAAAATCATTACTATGGTGTACAAGATTCTGCATAACCTGAGTCTTTCCTGCTTTACTAGCTTCATCTTGCACCATCCTCCTCTCTCTCACGAAACTCTAGTCACACTGCTTTTCATTTCTTCAGTCATACCAAGTTACTTTCTGTCACAGGGCCTTTGCACATTTTGTTCTGTTTACCTCGGTTGTTCCAGCATGACTGTCCTTCAGTGAACTCTTTCTTCAATTTTCAGCTTATATGGTACTTCCTCAGAGAAACCTTCTCTTGGTGCTCTCTAACCTTTAACCCCCAGTCTTAAATCAGGTACCCTATTATAAGCTCTCATCATGCCCTGCACTTTATATCAGCTTTCAGAACTAGTAATTATATATTTATTTGTGTGGTTATTTAAAGTCTGTCTCCTACTAGAATATAAGCTAGTAACTATTTCATTTCTGTTTCTGAAGAATTGGTTAAATGAGTAGCCATCATGTCTTTTGGAAGCTTACTGACATTCTTGTCATCTGTTGACAAACACCTTTTCTGTCTGCAGACAAATCAAAGGATACAAAAAAACAACAAAGGGTTTTCCAGCTTTGGATGAATTTACATTTTTGTGTCATTAAATCATTTAGATTTTAGACTCTTTGAATTGGAGATAAACTTTATCTAGGGCAACTTCTCTCTTTCAGCCACAACACTAATTTTATCTTTGTGCAAGAAAGCCCTTAGAAATCAGAGCAGTGGTTTATATATTTTTAAACAACAGATTAAACTATGAGACCAGCAAGGAGGAGGTTTCCAAAACTAAAGGAAAACATCCTATTTAAGTAAGTTGGTGGTAGATGGGAAGGAAGTATTAAAATTTAACAATTTGTGTGTGTAGAACAGGATTTTTGTTGAGAAATAGAAAATAAAACATAGGACGTGTATGAATGCCGAACAGAGAGGCATTTGGATTCATCTTGTAGGTAGTGATGAGCTGTTAAAAATGTTTGGGAGAAAGTTTCAATTAAGCAAGCTGAAAAGTTGAATAAGGTCTAGCAATATGCTGTACAACATGGTATCTGCTGTTAACAGTGCTGTGTTGTATACCGAAAAATTTGTTAAGAGGATAGATCTCATGTTACTATTCTTACCACAATAAAATAAAAATTTAAAATTGTTTGGGAAGGAATCAGCATCAATAGCAAGTATTTAGCACATACTAAGTGCCTGTTATTTTGTTGGAGTACAAAAGAAGGTAGGACAGGTCCTCCTCCCTTGCCCCCCGCCCCCACACTTTTAGGGAGAAAGTTAAGGAGGCAGTGTATATTCTCGTTGATAGGAGATAAAAAGAGTAGTTCTTTAGAAAGGGTAAAGATTCATTGGATGAAAAAATCCTGAGGGAATGGAGACTGGAAAGTGGTTGCTGCAAATTATTGATGAGGATACAGTATGGTATTAGTTAAAAACGTGGGTTCTGGTGGTAGACTGTTGTCTCTTACTGACTCTGTGACCGTAGGTAAATTATGTAATCTCTCCAAGCCTTGGTTTCCTTATCTGTAACATAGAGATAATAGTAATCCCTATCCTTTAGGATATTGTGAAAATTAAATGAGATAGTGCATGTATGGAGCTTAGCACTGTGCTTAGTAAATGCTGCATAATGAATATTAGGTTGGAGTGATGGCAAAATGATGTGTTTTCTGAATTAGGGTAGTAACTAGTATGAAAAGACTGGGTTTTAGATAAATGCGAAGAGGTTAAAGCTGATGCTAGGATTTTTTGCCTGAATGAAGGTGGAAGGAGAAGTGGAGAGAAGTCTGGGGAGCCTCTTGAAGGCATGGGCTGTATAATTTTCACATTTGTATCCATACTAGAGTGCTATCAAATTGGAGTAGCTCAGTAAATGATTTTTTACTAAGTGAATAAATGAGTTTAAAGTTGATGTTACAGCTTTCAAGAAGGCAATGAGAGATGTTTGAGTTAGAACAGCCTTTAAGTTGAGGCTTAAAGAGGCCTAAATTTGAAAAAGAAACCCTTAAAGTTAGTTTTGAAAGAAAAGTAAAAACCAGGTTTACTTAACCTTTTGAAATTGTATCAGCACATCATAGAAGTGGTATTTTAATACTTAAGACATCATTATGAAACAATGTTTCTGAAGTTAACAAAAGATACACTCTTTTTCACTGCCTTAGTTTCAAAATGTAGCAGGGATAAATAAAGCAAGACACAAATTGATTGAAGTGCAGGCTCCTCCTGGGATCCCTCATTTTGCCCATAGATATATCCCTACAGTTCTATTGCACTCTCGTGTGTGTGTGTGTGTGTGTGTGTGTGTGTGTGTGTGTGTGTGTGTGTATAGCTTGAGCATTATATTTTAAGTGTTTTCAGTAAGGTGGTTTATGGTTTTTAAATAATCAAAAGGTTAATCTTTGTTGTATAAATGATCACATTTTAAAATAATTTTAATTTTATACATTGGATTCATTTAAAAAGGCACGCTTATATTTTCTTTAGCTGAGTTGATGGCTTCCGGAGAACTGGCATAGCTGCAGAATATGAGTAGTTCCTCAAGAAGAGTGCATTGCCTTTGGCACAAGCATCAGAATAAAGGTGAATTGTTGTTACATAGGGTTTTTCAGTAAAAGTCACTGAAAAGTAAGTAATATTTTTATTTTGGATATATGTTTCCAAGAGTATGCATGTTGACAAGAATTGACAGTTTTCATCTGTTTTGTAGTAACTGTTTTATTCTTTAGCCTGCTTTCTTTACCGCAGAATGCACTTTCTGGGTAAGGATGTTTTCAAAGCAGTACCTAAAATAACAATAGCATTTATATACCTGTACGAGGGTATAGAAACATGTTTGGTAATTTTATTGAGTATTTTAATAATTGTGAAGAAATTTAGGGAAAGGGGTATCTCTCTGGATATACTTAAAGAATGAGTTTTTGTTATACTTTGTCTTCCTAATGTCACTGTGATAGTGAATTAGCATTACAGAGGTCAAAGAAACCTTGTCTTTGTCCTAGTTTCATAGAAAGTTTTAACTATTACTGGATCATGCCAAATACTGAAAAAGAAACTTAGTGTTTTTCTCTTAACCAAGTAGGGCAAACCCTGAAAATATGAATATACAAAAGTAGATATAGTTAATCCATTTAATGCAAGAGTAGGTAATGGACTAAGTTGAGGCATTAAGAAAATGTTTTATGTCCTGTACCTTTTAGGTTTTTTTTTCTTAGAAGAAAAAGAGGTTGTTAGTAGAAATGGTTAGGAAAATGTTAAATATCTGAAGTAAAATTTTATGTACTTAACCAAACTCTGCATCAAATGTTTGAAAATTATGTAGAGAGAAATTATAGAGAGAATTATATGGAGAAATAGAAATAACCAATAAAGTTTTTTTTTCTGCTGTATTTTAGTGAACTTTGAAATCTTTACCTCAAAATTTTGTTAAATAATCTAATTTTTAAAAAATATGATTTTCTTGGTGGAATTCAAGGTCAACAACCTTTACTTACTTTTGGCTTATAAGGAAAACACTAAGATAATGGGGTTTTATATTATTTCCTTTTAATTTGGCACCCTGACCCATAATGACATATAAAGAAAGATCAGGAAATTTGACAAAACTCTTAAAATGGAGTTTTTTTTATTGAACAATGAATAATACAAATCCCAGTTCAGGCAAATTCACTAAGGTTTTTGTTTTAATAATGCATTATTATCTTTTTCATTGAGTCTTAAGATATGAGGACAGCTGTACATTTAGTGAAGTTCATATGCACATAGAAAAAGCTTAAGCGTTCAAAAGATGAGTTATATGTAATACAGTGCATAGTGATACACTTGTAAAGAACTTAGGAAATATAGCCCTATATATCCACATATAGGGTAACATAAAAGGGATTTATGGCTCTAGTATCTACTGTTGTATATTTTCACAGTAAATTGAATAAAATTGATAGTATGGATTTGTTCATTATTCGTGAATAATGAGTTTGTTTCTTGTGTGTCAGACACTGTCCTAATGGGGATGCAAAGCTTAAAGAACACATTCCTTGTCTTTAAATAGAAGAGTCTAGATAGAGAGAGACAAAGAGGTAAGCAGTTTATAACACAATGTGATAAATGCCTTACTAGAAGTAAGCGCAGGGTATAACAGAAGAATAGAGAAGTATGGAACAGTCTCAGTGTGGATATGGGGTGAGAGAAAAAGTGAAAGATAGCTGGGAAAGGCTTCTTAAAGAAGATTACATCTAAGCTGAGCCTTGATTTTATAGACAAGAAAAGAAATTATGGGAACTTGTGGGGTATGGGGAGAGTACGTAAACATCCTGCAGACTTCAGCCTCTGTGAGTGCAGCATGAGAGCATGTGGCTTTTTTAGGGAAATTATAAATAGTTCAGATGGCTGGATTTGGAGGGCTTGTTGGGAAGAGAGGTAAGCAGAACCTGGATCATGAAGGGCATTTATGTCATGTTAGTGAGTCTAGATTTTATTGGGAGGGCAATGGGGAGTCATTGGATAATATTGAGGAGAATGATATGATTTGATCTGCATTTCATTATAAAGTTGTCTGGAAGGTGTATGGAGGTAGAACTGACAGGACTCTACCCTGACCTTCCATCTCCAGTCCAATACCAATAATCATCAAGAGGAAGTCAAAGATAACACTCATGTTTCTGGCATAAGAAACTGGGGTAGGAAAGGGGCCACGTATTATTGGCAGGGCTGAAATAGAGAAGAAAAAATTTCAAGGATGTATCCAAACAATGAAGCACCAAAAAATAGTATTACAAACACATTGCTGGCCCAAAATTCTCTAGTTACTAGTTTGAATAAAATGGTGTGTAACAGACAGGACTATAAACAAAGTAGTGGGCTGTGTTACTTTGATGGATTCGTATACCCAGCAAACTATACTAAATCTGGCTACAGTAGACACTCAAGAAATTTGATGAGGTGAGTGAATAATGATAAGAGGACTTACAATGCATAACACCTTTTAACTATTAAGAGTGTTTTCATATCTCCTTAAATTTTATTCCCTGTTATTTGATGTACATTATATAGAGGCCTTAAACTAGCGGTCCCTAGGCTGTAACCCTGCCTACAGGTGGGTTTTGTTTGATTTGTAGCTTTTAAAAATAACTTTGAATTCATTGCCCACAATTAAAAATGGACAGATTTACATAAAAATTTGTCATTTTCTTGAAAAATTAGACGATCTGGTAATGCTAGGTTCACCATTTCTACGTGATAAAATTGGCTGGATTTGAATAGCAGTGTTCATATTTTGCCTGCCCATCATTTGTGTTACCTGACTGACCCATGTAGGTAGTTGAATTGGTAACCCCTGTTAACTTATTTATCAGGTGTCTTTGAAGAACAAAGTGTTTGCAGACAAGGAATAAATTCAGAAAATGGACACTGATTTCATATTAAGGCTAGGGTTTGTTGAGTGCCTAATGTGTGTTATTTCATTTAAGTCTGCAACACTATAGCATTTGTTGTTTCTATTTTACAATTGAGAAAACTAAAGGTTAGAAAAGATAAGTTACAAATTCGTAAGTGACAGCTGGCTCCTGATATCTAGACCTAGTATGTTTTTCCTTTGATAACTACTTTTTTTGAAAGTTTTTCTAGTTGAGCTCTTTAGGCAGATGCACAGTTTAATGATTTTTAATTTATTAAATTATAAGCACAAATCTGTATTAGAGGCAGTGATTTTAGAGATTTGAAAAGAGTATAAATAAAATGTTTTAACATTGAGTGTGATGTGATTTGATCTGCAGTTCATTATAAAGATATCTGGAATGTGTGTGGAGGTGGAATTGTATAACACATACACTATTGTTGGCTTTCTCTGCTATTACTATTGTATTTGTTGATATTTGGGAAACTACTTTGAAGAGTCTTAGACATTCTATTATTGTTGTAAGCCACTTGTAAGTATTAGAAGGTCATTTGTGAAATTTGAATATCTGTCATAGATGAAATTGGTAAAGAGTTCCAGGAATTGTAATATTAAACATAAATGGTAAGTGGTTCTTAGGAAGAGAGGTTTTTTTGTTTGTTTTCCCTAGAGAATAAATGATTTTCTCAAATAATACAGTTTTGGGCGTTAAACGAATTTGATTATTCTTACAGTTTTGCTTTCACTTAATGTCTTCTATACATGTGGATATGCTTGGACTACTTGGTATGAGTTGGTATTTTGAGAACTCCATTCTGAGAAATGGAGTCAGCTGACTGAAAATATTTTTTTACTTGTATTTGAAATTCAAGACCCTTTAGCATTCGTGAAGGAAGGTAAAAGTTGATCGTGTTGCTGTAGGCAATCCCACTGAGAATGCAATCTTTAGTATTGACCTGCCTTTAGTGGCAACAATATGGTGTGAGTGGTACAAAATGCAAAACTTAGGCACTAATACATAGAGGTACTAGACACATGGCAAAGAAGGGAACATGTACTGAAGAAGTAAGTAAATGCTGGCTATATTCACACAGTCAGGATCAGTGACTGCTTTAGTTGTCTTTCTTACCTGTGCCATGCCGCTAATCAAGGCCTTTGAGGCTGCTTAATAAAATGTGGTTTATTGAAATGGAGAAAAGGACATAAGGTGGTTCATTAAATGTCCTCTTTCAAACACTTATTTTAATTACTGGTAAATTGTAACTTTATTTTATTTTTCTTCCTTAGAATCTGTCAGGTGAAGGTGTATTTTTGCTTTATAATTTGGCTAGAAGCAATTTATTTTTTAAGAAAGTATGTCTCCTCTGAAGATACATGGTCCTATCAGAATTCGAAGTATGCAGACTGGGATTACAAAATGGAAAGAAGGATCTTTTGAAATTGTGGAAAAAGAAAATAAAGTCAGCCTAATAGTGCACTATAACACTGGAGGAATTCCAAGGACATTTCAGGTATTACCAAATTTCGATTTGGAATAGATCTTCAGTGACATGTTTTAGTGAATGATTGTTCTCTGCCATAGTAAGTATCATGGTAGCCCTCCTCCTACATTAATATTTCTTGTTTTTTATTTCCAGCACACTCATACTCTTATATTCATATGTTATAAATTATTCAGTAACATTATTGATCATGTATAATAAAGAGTGGGAAGTAGTCACCATTATTGAAAAGAAAGTTGACGGGAGGAAGATTAGAGGAACTGAGTTTGGATGCTATCTATCTAAGCTATTTTAAAAACCGCAGTAGGAGAACTTCATTCCTTTTTTTTCCTTCTCTTTAACATAAATGATAGATTTATCTTTACTTAGTGTTAGCTTTTAATAGGACTTCTTAGTATCATCTTAATGTCTGCTTCCTAAATAATCCTGCCAGAGTGGTGGTATAGACCATTCAAGGTCATCCTTACAGCTGTTTTCTTCTAATTGTAAACTTTTAAAGGATCTCATTGTTTTATCACTGCAGAAAAGAGATAATTTTGTTTTCACTTCTATACTGTTTATCTTGTGCAGCCAAGAACTCATCTTGATATGAGTTGAATTTAAGAACATAATGTCTTACGTTTTTTCTGCACTTTAAAGTTCCATGTTTATTAATTAGATTATACAAAAGCATATCTTAAAGTACTCTATTGAAGAACAATTTATAAAACTTTATGCTTGAAAGCCTGAGCTGAGGTAAAATTTCCATTTGTCTTTGCTTTTGAACTATGAAAATAAATTGTTTATGATTTTGTGTATCAAAGATGCTCTTTTTTGGGTGGGGGGGCTCTACCGGTGAGAACTGGAAGACCTAGACAAATTCAAAAAGAGCTGTAAGCACTAGGTATTCTTAAATAGATTAGAAATGGTGACAGAGGTAATAGAAACAGTACAAGTTTCTGCCACATACATGTAACTACTAATTGCCCATCTCAATTAAATAATTTTTCCAAATAGATAATCAGTTTTTCTGTCCTCAGCCCAAATTAGCACTGGGTAAATATTTCAATATTCAAATAAGCAAGCATAGATCTTTAGGAGCATAATGATTGTACCTGTGATTCTACCCTCATCTCAGTTCTAGATTAGTTTGCATTCAGCATTCATTTGTTAACCACCTACAGCTTGCTGTGGTGGGTACTGTGCTAAGGGCTAAGAATACAAAGTTCAATGAGATACTTTTCCTCTAGAACTTAAAAACCAAATGCAGTCTCAGCTGTAAACATATTTCAAAGAGATGTGGAACATATATACAATGGAATATTACTCAGCCCTAAAAAAGAATGAAATTTTGCCATTTACAACAACATGGATGGATCTAGAGGGTATTATGCTAAGTGAAATAAGTTAGAGAAAAACAGATACTGTATGATTTCACTTATGTGGAATCTAAAGAGCAAAATAAGTGAACAAACAAAGCAAAATAGAAACAAACTCAGATATAGAGAACAAACTGATGATTGCCAGATGGGAAGGGGTTGGGAGGATGGGCAAAAAAGATGAAGGGATTTAGGAAGTACAAGCTGCCAGTTATAAAAATATCACAGGATTTATACAGCCTAGGGAATATAGTCAATATTGTAATAACTATGTATGGTGCCAGGTGGGTACTAGACTTATTGTGGGTATATAAATGTATAATCACTAGGTTGTACACCTAAAACTAATATAATATTTTATGTCAACTGTAATTTAAAAACAAAACTGTTTGATTGTATAAAAAGTATTTCAAAGGTACTGAGGTAACACAAGGGGGTGGTTTATGTTCTGAGGATTTAGAGGATAAATAGGAATTTGCCACATCTGGTAGAGGTGATGCAGAGGTAATATCTATACGTGGACAAACACATGCAAGTGTGGATCAACACTGAGGAAACCAGAAAATTATTTAAAAATAAATAGACAGTAGGGAGTGAGTGGCAGAAATAGATGCTGAAGGGTTAGATAGGAACCAAATCTTGAAATATCTTATTTGTCATACTTAGATTCTAAGGAGCCAAGCATCTTAGGTTTAGTTTCGTTGGAGGACTAGGCAGATGACTTTATTTCAAGAGATAGTGGGAGAATAAGGACATGTAGGAGGTTATTGTGGGAGTTTAAGAATGAAAGTCCTAAACAAAGGCAAAGACGTGGGAGAAGCAAGGGGAGGAAAGGGTAGATTTGAAGTGATTTCAAGGAGACTTAACTCAGTAGATTTGGGGGGTAAGAGAAAAGTGTTTGGGGAGCTTCCTAAGTTTCTTGGTGGGTGGCCGTCCCTTTTATGTCCTCTGTGATGGAGCAGGGGGAAGATTGGGGTGTGGAATGGGGAGAGATGAATTGTTTGAGTTGTTAAGATATTGATGTCCAATGGGCTTTAGGTAAACAGGACTGGCGCTCCACCAGAGAAGTCTATATTTAGAGAAAGAATTGGGAGGCCTCACCACATGGGTAATTACTAACATTGTGGGGCTAGATAAGATTTTCAATTATTGAAGTGATCCAGTTCAAGATGATTCTCATCGTTTGTTAATGAACAAACGTTTCCCCTTTTATTTAACTTTCATTTTTAAAAAGTGGTATATTGAATGAAATAATGGTTTTATGTGATCTATTTTCCTTTTGCTTTCTAAACTGTTCATTTAAATTTTGGACTTAAAGCACTTGAAACTAGTTATTGTGTTTTGTGATAGAATTTCTACTAAAAGACATTAATTTAAGACCTACTTTGAAGCTAAAAAAAAAATACATTGTTTAAACTTTAAATGTAAATTAAGTCTGGTAAAAAAAATATTGTTTAAACTTTAAATGTAAATTAAGTCTGGTAAAATTGTTTTTTCTTATCTAAAAATTGACAAAGGTCATTCTTCCTAATTTAAAAAATAAGTATGAAATGCTGTTACTTCCTTCTTTATGCTGTTCAGAGGGTATGTCTTCATCAAAAGTCAGCTTTAGAAACTTTTGTGTATGCCTGCTGAGGGAGAACATTAGAGAATAAGGATGCCTGGTTGGTAGGAATTATTTAGATAATAAAGAAACTGAAAGATTTATTAATTTAGTCTTGGAAAAATTTCAGCCAAGAGAAAATAAAAGTTATCACTTTGTAACACACATCCAGAGTCTGGAGAAGTATAAGACAGGTTATTGAACCATTTCTGGGGAGAGGGAGAAGGAAGCTAAGATAGTTCTTTGTGATTGAATAAACGTTAAATGAGCCTGCTTAGACAGTTAAAGACAAAAAGATGTCTTTACAATGATAAAGTTTTATTTCAATGTGTTTTTGAGAAGTGGAATTATTTTAAGGACTATAGTTTGAATTAATATATCCTTTTACATTGTAGCTACTTAAACCATTTGCCAGGTATCTTGCAAGCTTTTGTTTAAAAGAAAAAGGAAGCCTCTAATCCAATATGGCTTTCGAAATTGGTGATGGTATAACCATCTAGATTCTGAAAATTAACTCACTAGTTTTTATAACTTTATAACTATACTTGCAGATATGTAATTCCCTACCATAAAATCAAGAGTGCTAGGATTACGATGTAAAATAAATTTTAATATTATGTGTTTGCCTCTCCTAAAATTGAAAATTTTGATTTAAATGTATCAAGAAATGGTAACTGTTTTTTGGTTGGGGGGAAAAGAACTAAATGTGGGGAAGAGTATGAAATGTAACTTAGAAAGTATAAAGTTTATTGATTATACAGCTTATTATATGCTTCATTATTGCATGTTTTTAGTGATAAGATAATTTTTCTTTTGTGTTGATCAGTTAAGTCATAACATTAAAAATGTGGTGCTTCGACCCAGTGGAGCAAAACAAAGCCGCCTAATGTTAACTCTACAAGATAATAGCTTCTTGTCTATCGACAAAGTACCAAGTAAAGATGCAGAGGAAATGAGGTTGTTTCTAGATGCAGTCCATCAAAACAGACTTAATGCAGGTGAGCACTAATCATCCCAAGGTCTAACATTAGCAGTTATAAAAGAATAGTACTAGACTGCAGACCAGTATCCCTGGTGAATATTGATGCAAAAATCCTCAACAAAATACTAGCAGACCAAATTCAGCAGCACATTAAAAGGATTATGTACCATGACCAAGTGGGATTTGTATCTGTAATGCAAAGATGGTTCAAGATATAAAAAATCAGTCAATATAATACAACCCATTAACAGAATGAAGGACAAAAACCACATGATCATCTCTAAGCAGAAAAAGCATTTGATAAAATTTAACACCCTTTCATGATAAAAATACTCAACAAACTATGAATAGAAGGAAACTACCTCAACTTAATAAAAGTTGTATATGAAAACCCATAGCTGATATCATACGTAATGATGAAAACACGGAAAGATTTTCCTCTAAGATCAAGAACAAGGCAAAGATGCCTTCTCTCACCACTTCTGTCAACATAGTACTGCAAGTCCTAGCCAGAGCATCCTTTACCCCAACAAGTCTGTTCTAAGGAGTTTATCCTACAAAAATTGTTCCATTAGTGCAAGAGATGTGAAAGGACGGTCAGATTGTTTACAATTTTAAAAATTGAAACATTCCAAATGATCATTGGGAAATTGGCGAAGTTTAAAATACTTTTAAAAGTATACAAATTCCTATTTATATAGTATCTTGCATGTTCTTTAAACTATCGTTGATTTCTTTGGAATAGAAGCCATGTGTTCCACTTGCTGAACTTAAAAAGAATGTTTTGGAGTCTGCATTATTTGAAGTATATCTGTCACTGGTTCTGACATGTTTCCCTGGCATCTAATTAATGTCATTGTTCATGCCATGGAGACACAGTAACTAATTTTTCTATAGTATTAATTACCAAATATTTGTATAGGAGAAATTCTAGCATGTTCTTTTTCCATTTAAAATTTTATCCTGCTGTGTGCCCAAATTTTTGCATGTTAATTAATTTTTTGCTTGAAACTCTAGCTCTAAATTTTAATTATATATCAGATGTGCTTTCTATTCAGGAAGAATTGGTTTATAAGCACTTTGATTTGTTTTATTCCTGCTTCTGTTTCTTCAGTATTATATAATAACAAATCTCTTTATTAAAATAAGTGATTTGGGTTTTGTTTGTTTTGTACCAGCCATAAAACCTTCTCAGGGGTCTGGTAATTTTGGAGCTATTCTGGGCAGCAGGACTTCACAGAAGGAAACCAACAGGCAGCTTTCTTACTCAGACAATCAGGTATGTTCATTTGAATCTTTTTAGCTTTTTTTAAAAAAATGGTAATCATAGACATTCTGTAAGGTAATTGCAGGAAGTAGAATTTAGACTGTAATGCCTAATAATTCTGGCATTGTCACAAGGGTATTTTCCACATAACTGAAATTTACCATTTTTGCTATCTCAAGCTCTTCAGCTATTTTTATGAAAATCTTTCTCAAATTTATCACATTCTTCCATTTTTACATGTAGTTCTACTGAGCACAATTTAACGTTGCTCAGTGTCTCATGGTCATCATTACGAACCACAGTATAGTTTTTAAAAGCATAGCTTTAGCGTTAGATGTGGGTTTGAGACTTGGTGCTGACACTTATTAGCTGGGGGTCACTGGAGAAGTTCCTTAAGTGCCTGAACCTTATTACCCATCTGTAACATTGAGAGAGCAATAATACATTAAGGGTTGCTGTGAGATGATGCATATAAAAGTGCTTAGCCCATAATACGATATACTAACAACCCTATCAGTGTTTGCTATTATTTCTGTGATGCCCTCTGTGTCTGTTCTGTATTACGAACTTTGCCCCTACGCTGTATGATACCGGACTGTTTTGTTGAAGTCTTCTGTTTGCTTTTTATCTCTTTTAATTTGTTTTACAAAGGAAAACCAGGTGTTAAAGAGAAACTTTGACGCTCTCCTGTAAGTAAACTGATGAGTTCTATTTGGCTATGCAGAGAGGTGATTACTCAGTCCATTTACTGGACTAAGCAATGAATAAGGTTTCATTTTTATTAATTTCTTTTTATAGAATGGGTTTTTTTTTAACATTTTAGTTGAAGTATAATTGACATTAAGTAAATTGCACATAATAAAGTACAGTTTGATATATTTTGACTTATATACATACTCGTAAAACCATCACCGTAATCAACCTAGTGAACATAGCCATAACCCTTAAAAGTTTTCTCATTCCCCCTTTGTAATCCTTCCCTCCCTCTCCTTCTCTGGCTCTTATCCCTAAGCCACAGCTAATTTGCTTTCTGTCACTATAGATTAGTTGTATATTCTAGAGTTTTATATAAATGGAACCAGAGTGTAATTTTTTTAAATCTAGCTTTTCCACTCAGCATAATTAGAAATTCATCCATTTATAGGTAGAAATTTAAACTGTTGGAATTTAACATGCATAGCAGGCTATCTATTATATTATATAATAATATTTATATTTATTAACATAGCAGGCTATACACAAATAATGATTCCCATTAGTGGGATTATAAAATCAATTTTGTGGTTTGTGACTAGCATTAAATAAAGGAAAGAATAGACTAGGAATAGAATAAGAATAGAATATAGAAGGTATTGTACATAGTAACAAAAAGTATTGGTTTCTGAAACTTGTTTCAGTTTTATTTATGTGTGTGTAATAGATTGTGATGTAAAATATGTCTACTGTACTAGGGGGTCAAAAAGGTTGAAAAGTACGCCAAATGGTATACATATTGTATGCTACCATTTGTATAACAAAAAATAAAATATTGATTTGCTTTTGCATAAAGAAACAATAGAAGAATACTTACAAGTAGTAGGAGAAGGAAGTGGAAGAATAGGTGGATGGCATGGGAGTGACAATGGGACTTCTCAGTGTATGGTTTTTATAATACTATTTTGATTTTTGAATCTTGAGAATGTGTTACCCATTTGAAAATAAACTTAGCTTTTTAAACCGTTCATTCAGATGACCTCAGAGATGTTTTCTTTCCTATCCAAAGATTATAATTCTGTGGAAAGTTTTTGGAAATACCTTCCATAGAGAAATCACATAGCTCTTAATGTAGAGTTATAAAACTTATCTGGCTGAATGCTGTTCGAAAGCACTACTTCCCAACTAATACTTTTTAATTACTGTTTTCTCTCTAAATGTTCTTGATATATCTTTCGGGTACACTCTTTGATTCAGTTTCTGCCAGTGGTCTCTGTCCCACTCTCATTTTTCCCATGATTACATATATTTGTTTCATTCCTCCAAACTAGAACTGCCTCAAAAGTCATATGTGACTTGGCATTTAAGTTGTGGCAACCAGATGTCATTGTTCCTTTTTGTCACATCTATGTTACTGTAAGACAATAATGCTGGGGAAAATAGAAGGCACCAGGAAAATTGGAATACAAAAAATGAGATGGATACAATGCCATAAAAGAAGCCATAAGCACAAGTCTACAGAAGCCGAGCAGGGCTGTTGAGGACGTTGTGGACATCACTCATTCGTAGGGTCTCCAGGAGTTGGAATCAACTCAGTGGCACATCACTTTAATTTATCATAATCATAATTGGATTTTTTAATCTAAAGATTTATTTTCATGCAGGTCAGGAGAACCATGTCTTGTGTGTGTGAATCTTTTCCCCCCCGGTAATTCATAGTAAATTCCCTTCTGCTCTTCTGCTCTAGGTGTGCTGTGGAATTTTTAAGTTTACGAGAGTACTGCGGGGGAAAAAAGTGTTGCTCAGTTTATGACATTAACCATACATTAGAATCACCTGTAGTGCTTTAAAAAAATACTGATGAATGGGCCTCATCCCAGACTAATTAGGCTAGAATCTCTGGAGATGGGTATTTTTTGAAGTTCCCCACGTGAGAATCACTGTTCTAAAAGTATGCCAATTTATTTGAAGATTTAGCTTTGTTAAACTTTATTTTTACAGGCCTCTTCAAAAAGAGGAAGTTTGGAAACTAAAGATGATATTCCATTTCGAAAAGTTCTTGGTACTCCAGGTAGAGGACCGATTAAGACTGCAGCAGGAAGTGGAATAACTGTGACCCGGACGATTCCCTCTTTGACATCTGCATCTACACCTCTTAGATCAGGGTTATTAGAAAACAGGTATGAAAGATTTTTTTTCTTTCTTAGTCACTAGCTGTGCCTCTTTATAAATGTCTTTCAGGCCTTGTAGAAAGATCAATAATTTGAGAAAAAGGAGGAGATTGTCCAGTAAGTAAAGCGTATTGGAAGAAGAAAGTATAGAGTCCATTTTTAGTAGATAGTTAGTATTTGTCTTACGTGGTTTATGCCAATGACACGTAGTGAGAAATTCAGATATACAGTATGTTAATTTAAATGTGGTGTAGAGAATGAGATAGCAGTCGTCACCGTTCCTGTCCTTGAGTATGTTGGTTTATACTTTTTAATGGTATGAATTACGACTTTTTAAAATAACCTCTTTTTTTCTCTGTTCTCTGTAGGACTGAAAAGAGGAAAAGAATGCTATCATCTGGCTCAGAGTTGAATGAAGATTACCCTAAGGAAAATGATTCATCATCGTAAGTTGCTTTGAGAACCTTTAAGGCCCTAGATCAATGTTTCTTATATTGGTAATTATAACCACTAAGGAAAGTGGGGCGCGGGGGCGGTGATATTCAATTTATGGGAATTCCAAAGATAAAAGAGTAAAATTTAAAGTATTTTGATGACAGTAGGTTGTAGGCTCAGTTGAGAGAGGATTTGGCTATTGCTATTGCTTTGGTCATTTCATTGCACTGTTCCTATCATAGCTTTTTTTTTTGTTTTTTTATCTGCAGTACTTAGAGGAGGAGGAATAGAGCTGGAGAACTCTAAATAAGTGTTTTTTTACTGACTGCTCTTTCAGTGTGAATCCTTTCCATCCCTCCTCCCTTTACATGTAAATTTTTTTTTTTTTTTACCTTATTCATGTAAAAAGTTAGCTTAAGGGTAAGAGGATGTAAACCCTACATAGATTCTAGGCAAGGAGCATCGATGTTTTAGAGCTATTTTCTGGGTTGAACAAAAGGGGATACACCTACAACAGGAGAGTCACTAGCTCACAATCCTCTTCCTCCTCATGGGTGAGTCCTTTCTTTTGTTTTTGTCTTCTGAGGAGAGAAAACTTATTAGTTATTAGTTTAATACCTCAACACCTTAACAGAAATCAGTTGTTAGTCAGTTGACTGGTATTCAAAGTCAAGGGGTCACCACAAGGGAATTAGAAAAAGCTGAAGAAACTTTATATATTAATTGGGATCTTGGTTCTGCTGCTGTAATAAGATGTAAAAATTTGTGTAGGTTGTAGGTCTCGTGTGGTATCTGAAACTATAATCACCATGGGTGCAGATTCCTTCTATCTTGTTGATCTGCCATCTTTAATAAGTAGCTTCCATTTTGTGAACCAGGATAGCTGCTTCAGCCTCCACTCTCATGTCTGTATTCCTATTGGTGGGAAGGAGGAACAGAGCAAAGGGAAGGCATACTGTTTTCCTTTAGGCTGGAAATAGTATACACCACTTTTCTGTATATCACATTGATCAGAACTTAGTCATATGGTTATATCAAGTTACAGGAAAGTCTGGGAAATATGTCTAGCTCAAATTTTACTATAATGGCAGAAAGATACAATGGTTATTTGGGGACAATTAACAGGCTGCTCTAGTTCACCCCTCTAGTCACAGAAATAACCCCGTTCATCATTCTTGCCATACATGGAAGACTCTTATCCTCATCCTAATGGAGACAGCTTCCGGTTCTCATTTAGTCCTTGTATCCATCTCAGAGTCCAGGATCTCTAGGTGATGTGCAGTCCTCTCCATAAAATCCAGGTGTGCTTTGGACCACACACCTCATGGTCTGGTACCTAAAAACTAAAAGGCAAGTTAATCTGCTTTCCCCGCTCCCATCTCTATACACATCATTAGGTTTAGCTCGGAGATACTGTGGATTTGGTTCCAAACCACCGCAATAAAAGATCACAATAAAGTTACACAAATTTTTTGTTTCCCAGTGCATGTAAAAGTTATGTTTATACTGTAGTCTAGTAAGTGTGCAATAGCATTATGTCTAATAAAAACAATGTGTATACCTTAATTAAAAATACTTTATTGCTAAAAAATGCTAGCCATCTAAGCCTTCAGTGAATCATAATCTTTTTTGTTGGTGGAGGATCTTGACTTCAATTTGTAAAAAAACACAATTATTTGCAAAGCCCAATAAGATGAGGTATGCCTGTACATTGCTGGACTAGGACAGGATATCCACAATAAAAATTTACATTTAGAAAACACAAGCATAGGGAACTGCAGGAGTCACTGGTCTATAGCAGCAATAAAGTCATGCTAAGCAGAAATTGTGAAGGCAGTCAAGTCTTGATTAGCCCTTGTAGCAGTGTGTCTCTGTTATGTCTTCTGGGAGAAACCCTTGCTCATTGTACTCCGAATGACTCCTGGCTTTGTCCTCTGGTAGGTTTCCTTTGTCTGTTATCTTTCAAGGCCATAGCTGAAGGTTTTGCAAATTACGTTCTTCTTTGGGGCCATGCAGCTTTTATAGCCTGCTTCATGCTGGTGCTGTTCTAGAAGTTTAGAAGTGTCTATAGAAATCTAGAAGTTTTAGAAATCTATGTTTTTTTAAAGGTAGGCCAAGCAGGCTTTTTTAGGCTCAAAAAAGAATTGGGACCAATATTTTTATTGTTTGGTGTTTTTGTTTTTATAAAACTTTCACATTTTGGAATAATTTTAGATTTACAGAAAAGTTACAGAGATAATATGGATTGCTCCGGTGTACCTCTCATTCAGGTTCCCTGAATATTAACATCAAAGTTTTTTCACAAACCTATTTTTCCATTTACCTCTTATCATTGCCTCAGTTTGAGAATCAGAAGCAATTGAATTTATTTTGATCCCTTATAGTCTCAAATTACCAGATAATTTCAATTCTAGGTCATTGGCACAGAGAAATGTATTCCTTTTTATCCTTGCTTGCAAGCTGTCTTGTTCTTGCCCAAATTCATCTGTCTCGAGTAGGACCTTATTGAAGGCAATAAGAAGCACTAACACAGACCACTGTTCTTAATTGCCTCAACATTTTCCTTTAGAGCTATAGGTTTCGCAAGTATTGAACTCTGCCTCCCAAGACGTTACAAATAACAATTACGTTTTGCTGAGGTACAACAACAGTCGCTGGCTTTCCAGTCTATAATATTTATGTCCTTACCTGCTCTACCTTCCTACTGAGCTGGTACTACATATTTTAGGTTTGTTATGGTAGCCTCCCACTTCTAGTAACAAAATATGTGTTTTTGGGATCCAGTTGTAGGGAGCAAAATTCACTCTTAATCACCGGTAGTTTACACACTAAGATATTTGCATACAGAGAGTATTAAATGGCTTACCGAATCATTAGGAAAGCTGAAAAGGTAAGTAGGCAGGCTCTAGGTTAAGCTTTCAGGAATGATTTTTGAGAGCCATGCCACAGATTAGGTCATCAAAGATGCTTCTGGCTACCATGAAGCTAGCAGCTGAATTGGAAGCTATCACGAAAGCTATCATCTGTAGGACCGTGCTGCCATTGGCAAGTTTGGAAATCTACAGAAAAACCAGACACCTCCAAAATGATGTTTGCCATCATAAGTAGCAGAACACATGGCCTCTGACTTCGTCTTCCACTTTCCAGATACTGTACAAGTACATATAATTGCCTTGTCTTAAATTACATCATGAACACTAACTTGGAAGTGTAGTTTTTTTAGCTTTCTGGCTTCTGTAGAACAGGGAGGTACACAAAAAGTGGTTGTTGCTTGTCAGTTCACCATATTCACCGCACTTTGGAGAAGAAGTACCAGTTCTGCTTAGAATTCTGTTTGATGAGCTCTAAATTTTTGATCATTATTCCAGGCACTTTTTACACCATCATAGTTAGATTTTTTTTAAAGTTTGAGCTTCCTAGAAGCAGATTCTAAATGAATATACTTGTGCAAGTGACTTATTAAAGAAGTGCTCATAGGAGAGACCAGTAATAGAGTGGGGAAGGCAGGACAGGGAAGGAGTGGAAGCCAACCAAGGATGTGTTTTAAGTAACGGTCCCATAGAAAGTAGGATCCAGCCAGGAAACTCGGGGCTTGTCCCAACCTGAAGTAAGGAAAATGGGCTTTCATATTCCCATACTGCACAGTCTTTGGTTCGCGGCTGTCCTGAGGCTCTGCCCAGATCTGTAAGGAGCCCGAAGCAGTCCTCTGAAGAACTGCAGGTGCTGTTGAAAACACAGTCTGGAGGTGTGAAAATACAAAAGGGGCTCTGATGAGCATTACTATTAAGTTCATTTTATCTTAGCACAGATTCTTCACATTGATGCTTTCCAATTTCTGGGTGAGAATCTTACAAAAGGAAGGTTAGTGGGATGAGCTACAGTCCTTATTGCTACTAATAGCCTTGAAGCAAGAACTGATATTATCTCCTACCATCCATTGTAGATTTGCTGCATTTTCCATTTACATTTCTGTTGGTGGTAGTGGTTTGCCTTATGATATGACTGAGATCTTCATATCTGAGGGGTCTGAGCTCCTGGTTACCGTGTACTTGTCAGGCGGTGGTTGCTGTAATTGCCCAATCATAGTTAAAATTGAGCATTAGAGCACTAAAAGATTTCCTAGTGAATCCCCTTTATTCGTATACGTATGCTTCCTGCCCTCATTATATAGCAGCAACCCTACTTCCTTATAATAATCCAAGTCAGTTATCTCTGCCTGTATGGTAACTCCTGTCTTTGCCTGTTGATCTGCCAGCATGAGGAGCCCAAAAGGACTAGATAGCAGCCATTACTTTAAATGGGACTCTTATTGTCCCTCTTGGTGAAAAAGTCCCCCCTCGGAACCAGGACTACAAAAATTTAAATCAAGGAGACAGGAAGCACAAATTCTTTAAGTGGGTTATTGATAGTGATAGTGAGTGGGGGCAGTCCTAGCTCTACTCCTTGGTTTCCAGACCTGTGTATTCTCTGTAAGTATAATGGCTTATTGGTTTCGGGTTACATTGTAGCTTGAAGGGCACACTGTTCCTAATGAGATCGTCTCTAAGGTGTATCTTTAAAGGCTATGAGAACACTTTATCAGGCTCTCAGCTTTGGGGTAATAACCATATGTGATAATCAATGAATTCTTTGGTCGTAGGCCCAATTATACCTCCTTTTATTTTGTGTGCTGTGGGTTCCTTGTTCCGGGATGATGTGATGTGAGACTTCATGTTAGTAAATCATCTGATTCCTCTTAGGAGCCCTCAGATAGTGATGTGGCCAAGGCACTACGGGCAGAAAAGTCAGAAGTGAACCTAAAATACATGCCAATCTTAGGATTCATTGCTGCTCTTTCTAGAATGTAAGGAATCTGGTATAATCAGCTTGTCACCACATGACTGGTTGTTTCCTTAAGGGCTAGTGGTCAGTCGGGCTGAGTGTCAGTCTCTGCTGCTGACCAGTTGGACAGTTAGCGACAGAATAGCTAAACCAGCCTCAGTGAAAGGGAGACCTTACTGTAGGGTACATGTGTAGCTTTTATCTCTGCCACCATGGCTGTTATTCATGAACCCTTTGAAAATATTGGGATGGCTGAGTACAGAGATTGGCTGGCATCTACTGGACAAGTTACCCTGCCTGAGTATTTAATGTCTCTTTAGTGGAGTTCTCCGGTGAGCATTAACATATGAAATAGATCTTCACCCTTTGTACATACTTCTTTCTCTATGGCTATTCATATACCTCTTCCATAAGTCACATCTTGATCTTCCAGGCTTGCTCCTTCCAGGCCCATGACCATCTATCTAAACCATTTGCCACCTTGCAGAAGTCCATTGACCCACTTTTTTCTCCACACAGAGTAGATAATGAGTTGCACCTCTCAAACTCGGCACAGTGGAAGATTTCCTTTCACTACTGTCTTTCCGGCCAGTCCCTTAGTGGGGCTGGAGTGCAGCAGCAGCTCATTTTCAATTTGTCCTCCCAGTGTACCAAGATGATCCATCCATGAATCAGCCTCAGGTTTTTCTTTCTCTTTCAAAGGGTCATAAGGAATACTCATAAAGTCTTGTTATCTATTCCTGCTTACTTAGGCTAATCCCATATGTACCACTTCCATTTGATGATGGATTACTGCTGTAACTACCTGATCTTATGACTTTGTTAGTATGATAGCACCCCGCTCTTGATGGCTAGCTCTGGTTGCATAGTTCCTTGATAACCTATAGTCAGATGCTCAATCTCTTCCAGGACCTAGTAATATGCCAGGAGTGGTATGCATACTTTACAAATGATGTATAACTTTCCGCTGCATACAGCATAGTATTGCTCTTAAATCCTAAGAATCTGTGCTGCAACTCCCTTGGGTGAGCCATTCTACATGACGTCTTTGTCCTTAAGTTGGTAATTGGCTCAACTGAGCCTGTCATTTCCACTCTTAAGTGGATACTCATAGCAACAACCAACTGATTCCGTAATCTTTGTGATTATTTACTTAATATCACTTGTATCAGTTATATATTGCTGTATTATAAACCACTGTAAAACTTAGTGGCTTAAAATAGTAACTTTTATTGCTTATGAGTTAATGGTCACTTGAGTGGTTCTGGTTGTCTGGGCCAGGCTTGGATGATTGTGGCTGGATTCTCTCATTTTCTCATGTACCCATCATGGTCAGTTGGTGGGTTGCCTAAGGGTTGGCTGGTCCAGGATGGCCTTACTTGTATGACTAGGCTGCTATTTGGCATGATGAGGGTGGTTGGCCATGTGTCTTTCATCATTTAGTAGGTTAGCCTGGAATTACTCATATAGTAGTGGCAGGGTTCCAAGAAAGTGAGTGGAAATTTGCAAAGTGCCTTTAGCCTTAGTAGGACTTAACACACCATTATGTCTATCACATTATTTTGGGGAAAGGAAGTCACAAAGACAATTCCATTAAGGGTTGGGGAAAGAGAATGCATTTCTTGATGGGGTTGAGGCTTAAGTACAAGGAAGGGAATAAGTTGGGACATTTTGTAAACAACTTTATTGAGGTACAGTTTACATACCATAAAATTATTTTAAGTGTTTTAAATGTACAATTCAATAGTTTTGGGTAAATTTATTGAGCTGTGCAACCATCACCTTAATGCAGTTTTAGAACATTTCTGTAACTCCAGCAAGATTCATCGTGTAGTCTACCACATTTCTTGAATGCTAGAGATACTGCATGAGCCATATCCTTTTCTACTTTATCCCATCCCAGTTCAATACAGTGTTCTTTCATCCAAAAGATCCATGAAAAATCTTAGTAATTGTAACACAATTATAGGATAACAGAGGTGTTACTATCAGCAATGGGATTTCTGTTGCCATTGCCAAACAAGTGATCCAATTCCAGAATCCTGTCCTTAGTGTGCTTCCTGGAACCAGCTGTTGTTCTCCAGAAAGCAGACCCTGAAATGGAGATTAGTGTGCAAGTGACTTATTAAGGATGTATTCCCAGGGAATACCAGGAAGGGAATGCAGAAGGCAAGACAGTGAAGTGCAGGAAACGAAACGTTAGTGTGATCTCAGACTATCCCTAAGGAAACCAAAATAATAGAATGTTATTAGGGGTATCCCTAGGTACTGATACCAAAAATATACTTAAATTAGTGTGGAAAAGCAGATACAAAAATGGGGTCAGAGGGAATCTGGGTGGAGTTGTCTGCTAGCAGGCTTTATTTATGATGGTTCTCCTAAAGTAAGTACTTTTAATCAAAGCATGAGCGTGTATCTGAATGGACCAACTCTACTTATATAGGTTTGGAGGGGGAAATGGAACTGACGAAATTTTAACTTTGTGTTCATGAACTTAAAATACTTTAATCACTGTGAATTTAAATGATGTTGACATTTAGTAAATAGTGTTTCAAATCTATAAACTAAGAACATTTTGGTGTGTTTATTTGCTTTACTTTTTAAACCTACTTAATAGTCAAGCTTGAATAGTTTACTTCTTAATTGATTCTTTTGGTCTTAGTAGCTAAATCATTTCATCTACTCTTGACTTTGGCTAAGAAAATCCATATAATCTTGCTGTCTCTCATTTGCCTTTTGTATAAATAAAATGCTCCTTCATTTTTGCTTAGTTACCAGGGTTATGGATTGGATTGGCTTTTGACGGTAATGAAAGCTTATTTTCACGATTCTCATTTGCTTAAGTCTGTGACCTCTTGAGTCTTTAACACCTTGTAGCCTAACTTCCTAGCAAATCAATGAATTCAGCACTTGCAATGTAAATTTTTTAATGACAACTATTTAAAATTAAGAATTATATCTTTACACGAATATATATTGAATTAAATTATTAACTGTAGGAACAACAAGGCTATGACAGATCCCTCAAGAAAGTATTTAACCAGCAGTAGAGAGAAGCAGCTGAGTTTGAAACAGTCAGAAGAGAATAGGACGTCTGGTAAGTATTTGGCCTTTATATGTAAGATACTCATTTATTATATGATACATTGTATAGACTAGAAATAAAACCCTAACCTGGGACATACCTCACTACTTTTCAGGAATACTGCATAAGTTAGTACTAGTTATTAAGCACCAATTTGTATCCAGTACTCTGTTAAAGTATTAGAAATATATATTTTTACACCAATTATAATGCAATGTAATGTAATACAATATAAATATTCTATTTACGAAGACTCTAGACTTTACCGTCTTTCCTATTTAACTGCCTAGAATTCAGCTCTTTTATTATCAAAGTAACTGGACAATAGAATGATTCCAAGGACTTAAAGTGGTTGAAATTAAAGTTCATTGGTGTTGCTGCTTATTAGAAGTTCTAGAAGATATTGAAATTGTTGCTTCAAGCTGTTGTTTAATCTCACCTTGTACTCTGTTTTTACAAAAACTGAAAGTTAAACTGTCCATGAATTTTTATCAGTGCTTCCTGCACTTAACCTCTCTCTCTGATCCTCTACACTAGAGACTCAGCTATCTAGTATTGATTTGAATATTATGTCAACTTTAAATTGAAGCAAACGAAAATATGGCATAAATTTGATAAATTGAGAGTTTAAGGGAATTCATTTGATCGTAACTCTAGGAATGGTCTCCTTTTAGTGGTACAGAATTGTGACATTGCACTCCTACAGAAAGGAGTAGCTCTAATTTTTACCTCTGAAATAATAGTACATTATATAAACTCCATTTATTGGTTTTCAGCTTTTATAATCAACCTATAGTTAGAAAATAGAATTCTTACAGATGTAATAAGCCTTAACAATGTTGAAGTTAAGGCTTCAACACCTTGTAGCCTAAATTCCCAGCAAATCAAGAAAATATACCTAAATTGGTGTGGGAAGGAAAACACAAAAATGCGGTCAGAAGGAATCTAGGTGGAGCATTTAAGTTGTTTGCAACAGGCTTTATTCATGATGGTTCTCCTAAAGTAAGCACTTTAAATCAAAGGAAATCACTTTCTACATCTTGTTTTTAATTTACTTTTTCAGTTACAGTTGACAGTCAATATTAGTTTCAGGTATACAGCATAGTGTTTATACATTTATATAATTTATACCAATTAGTCTAGTACCCACTTGGCACTATACATAGTTGTTGCAACATTATTGACTATATTCTCTATGCTGTACTTTACATCCCAGTGACTATTTTGTAACTTCCAGTTTGTATTACTTTTTATTTTTTTATTAGTTTCAGGTGCACAAAACAAAGTAATACTTAGGCGTTTATCATTTATATCCCTCACACTGTGTCAACCCCCCCCCCCACTCTCCCTCTAACATCGCACACAGCCGTTACATTTCCACTGTCTTTATTCCTAATGCTGTACTCCGCTTCTTATAAGTATATACATTGTATTTTTTAACCCCTTCACCTTTTTCACCCAGCTCCCCAATCCCCTTCTACTCTGGCAACCATCAGTTTGTTCTCTGTATCTATAAGACTGTTTCTCTTTTGTTTATTCATTTATTTTGTTCTTTATTTTCCATATATAAGTGGGGTCACATATTTGTCCTTCTCAGTCTGACTTATTTCACTTAGCATAATACCCTCTAGGTCCATCCATGTCACAAATGGTAAGATTTCATTCTTTTCTATGGCTGAGTAATAGTCCATTGTATCTGTTTACCATATCTTCTTTATCCAGTCATCTATTTCAGATTAGTGTTTTGGATTTCTTCTGATAAATACCCAGAAGTAGAATTGCTGGTCGTAAGGTAGTTCTATTTTTAATTTTTTGAGGAACCACCAAACCATTTTCCATAGTGGCTGCATCAATTTGCAATCCCATTCACAATACAGGAGGGTTAAGTTAAGGTACATCTTACAAAAGTGAATGTGAAAGAGGGAGAGAGAGAGGGAAGTAAGTGGTCAAGTGATAAGAAGGTTCATGGAACATAAGAAGATTCATGGAACAAAATGTAGATTTTTTAAGTGTATTAAAGTTACAAAGTTAATCAGTAGAACTAAAGTTGGAGAGAAGAAGACAAGAGTCGGGGTGATGTAAATGAGAAATTTCTAATTTTTCCTAATAAGGAGTTAACTTATACTGTTCAAAGTGAATCAAAAAATAGTAGTAGATACAGTATTTAGTGCTATGGAGGAAATCAGAGAAACCAGGTTTTAAAAAATGGTTAGAAATTAGAAGCAAATTTGTGGAGCTTTGGGGCAGGATAGTATTCTTTGCTATTATAATCTTTTCCACCGCATTTATTAAAAAGAAAGGGAGACAAGTTAAGTATAATCAAGCCCAATGCATAATTTTATTGAATGGTTGATTTAGGAATTAAATTTTTCCTGTGTTTGTTCATTTTATAGGGCTTTTACCCTTGCAGTCGTCATCCTTTTATGGTAGCAGAGCTGGATCTAAGGACTACTCTTCTGGCACTACTAATCTAGACAGGTAGGCATTGGTTGTATGCCTTGTAAAGAACTTAAAGAGCTCTTCTTCAGAATATTGAATGATGGGATAGGCTGTATGTTACACTCTCAGTGAATACCCTAATTTAAAATAACAGAATTGATAAGAATCATAGGCTCATGACATTTCAGTTGGAAAGTACTCTACAAATAGTTTAGTTCCATCTCTTCTTTTTTTATGTTTTTCAAGAAATGAATAAACTGAGTTCTAGGAAGATTTGTACGGAGGCTACAGGTGGTGACTGGCAATGCGATCAGATTTAGACCAGTGTATTTTCCATCATCCCAAGTGATGAGAGTATTAAGATCTCTCTTCTGAGGCATTTTTGAATTGCCTTTATTACCTGTGTGTTTGCTAAGCTACCTACCAAAAGTTAAGCCATTTTCTTTTAAAAAGCAAGTTTCACATTAATGAGTCTCTTACTGGAAAAGGCTAGTCAGAAAATTAATAGCTGATTCTATGGATACAGATAAATTTTTTTGAGATTTATTGACAGCTGCTAAACACTTGTCAGGGCGTGATTACAGAATGCGGCACAGAGGAGCAGGAGTAAATGTGAAAAGTGGGGACACAGGTGGTGTGTAACAAATATGCTGTATGATGACCAAGGAAGTCAGATTTTTTTTTACTAGAATTTAATTCAGAGTGGTAAAAACATCTTGATTATTTATATAAAATGATTAAGGTGGAGTACAAAATTTAAAAAAAAAACAACCTTTATTTCCAGGCATTCTAAAAGACTGCACCTCAGCTTTTAAGTAAAATATTTGGGGGAAAAAATTGTGGTAAACACATAGGAAAGAAAAAATAGAAAGCTGACCTTTCACACGGATACTGAATTTACAGAAATACATGTTTGAGAGACACTAAGCCAAAAAAAATATGGAACGCTTCATGAATTTGCATGTCATCCTTGCGCAGAGGAATGCTAATCTCTGTATCATTCCAATTTTAGTGTATGTGCTGCCGAAGCGAGTACTGGAGTAAAGAATTTGAAACTGTACATTTAGCCTTGAGTGGTCTCTGTCAAGCACTGAATGACTACAGTGGTAACCAGGTTATTTGAATTTAAGAGAGTGGAAGCTTGACATAATTCTGTTTATTAGAAGAATCTTAAAAGACTCTAAGCTTTTTTCAAATACCAAATTTGATTTATAAATGATTTATTAAATACAATACAAATTTCTTGTCAAAATAATAGAATGAGCATATTCATTGCACATAGCCCTGACTAAGGGAAAAAAAATTTTAATGCAAAGCTATACTCTAAGATAAGGTGAAAATTTCCAGATCAGTGGGAAAACTAATCATGAGTGAAGGCCTATGCCATAAGGCACATGGAAAACACAAACAGGAGTCAAGTATTTAGCGCTGGGTCTTCAAAACCAGCGTGAGATTGGGAACTGAACATGACCCCAGACCAGAACTTGGTTTCTTACATGAAGCTATGTGAAGGTGGGTATCTAGAACTGCTCTTTGTGCTAGTAAACCAAGGCAAAACACTTCTGTTAATATATAACTACCTAGGTTTGGAACCATAAATGTGCTGCTTACCTGATGCTCCCCAAGCAGAGAGCAAATACACAGAAATGGGAATTGCAGTGATTGGCATCTGCTTTAGTGTTATGTGCATAGAGGCAAGAATTCTGAGCCCCTAACATGAAGTCCTGTGCAGATTAGAGGTCCAGACTGAGGCAACTGCTAAGTATATCAGAAAGGTCTGATCATGGAATATAGCACAGAGAGGAGATGGTAAATGTAAATGAAATTAAGAGATTCATGTTGGGCTCCTTGGTCTACCTTCATGTCTTAATAGCAGTTGGGGGGGTGGGCAGACTAAGGGGAATAAAGGCAAGGAATTTGTCAAAGAAATAATGGATGAAAATGATGAAAGTTCACACATGGAAAAGTTACCTCAACAAATGCCAAACAGCAAATATTTAAAAAAAAAAAAAAATCTGCATTGTAGAAGATGATGGGTAAAGAAATTTTAAAAACTACTGGAAGAAAATATGTCGTCTATAAAGGTAAAACAGACTGACATTAGCAGCAATAGGAACAGAAGGCACTGGAATGGTAGCATCAAAGAATTCTATGTCCAGCTAAATTATAATTAAAGAATGCAGATAAACAATGCTGTTTTTAGATAACACAGAGAGAATTTATTCAGCAAAAGGAAAATTGAAACAAAGAAAGAAGTGGAAGAAATAGCAGTGAGCAAAATAATTTTAAAAGCGTATTTTAAAATCTAAATACTTTTAAAATTTATTCTTTTGTATAACTAATAATGCATATGGTAGAAACTTCAAAAGTTACAGAGTATATACAGTGAAAAATAAATCTCCCTTTGTTTCCTAAGTCCTAGTTGTGCATTTTGTCTTGCCAGAGGCAACTACTTTAATATTGGTCCAGGGTTATTCTATGCACCTAAATACATTTTGATAGTTTTTATAAAATGAGGATATAGTAGCATTAAAAGCAAAATACTAATAAAATACTAGACAATAAGAAATACAGAAGTGGGGAAGAGTACAGGGAAATTTTTAAGTTCCTTTTATTTGAGAGGAGGCCACAGTTAAATTAAATATATTAAAAAGTTAAAGATGACTTCCTCTTCTGGCAAAGATGGAGTAACAGGGACCAGATTACCCTCCTTCATGAAACAACTAAAAGCCTGAACAAATCATAAGACACAAGGGATCTTAAGACATTGGACATGAGGCAGTGAAGGACATTGATGCCTGGGAGATGGGAAATAAATGAAATTAGCCTTATGACTGCCTAGCTTGTTTGCTAGAGAAAGTTTCTACGCGGCCACACAAAGGGAGAGCCAGGAGGAGCCCTGTGCTCTTCCTGAGTTCAGAAAAATAGAGCTAGGAGTCCAGGGAGGCCAAGGCAGCTAGAATTCAGGAGTACCATATGGGGAAGCTTCACGGAGAGAATCGCAGAAATGTGCAGAGGGTCCCCTTGAATATTCAGTTGAGTGCCAATCAGCTTATGTAGGTGAGAAAACTAGCCAAGGCCAGTTTTCAAGGTGGTTCTCAAAAACCACCCAAAGGGATCTAAGGGAATAATACTTGGCGTTCACCTAAAGCCTGACGTAGTTCTTGTTCCTAATAGCAGTTTGAATGCTAAGAAAGGGTTTGCCTCATTAGTGAAGAAAATTATCTCTAGACTAATTGCCGCTCTGGTCCCACATCATAAATCTTAAAAGCAAGACCCAAAAAGATCAAACTGTTTACAGGTAACCTAACCACATCTCAGAACAAAATTCAAGAATGTTAAAGAAGTCAGAAAAAATCCAGCACCCAACAAGATAAAAGTCACATCTGCCATCTGAGAAAACATTACTAGGCATACAAACAAGCAGGAAAATACAACTCATAAGGAGGATAAAAGTTAGTAAATACTGACTCAGCAATGACACAGATGATAGAATTAGTAGACAGGATATTAAAACAGTAACCCAGTACTGGCATAAAAACAGACACATAGATCAGTGGAACAGAATAGAGAGCCCAGAAATAAATCCATGCCTATATGGCCATTTAATCTATGACAATGGAAGCAAGAATGTACGGTGGGGTAAAGACAGTCTATTCAATAAATGGTGCTGGGAAACCTGGACAGACATGCAAAAAATGAAGCTGGACCACCTCCTTACACCATATACAAAAATAAATTCAAAATGGCCTAAAGACTTAAATGTAAGATCTGAAACCATAAAAGTCCTAGAAGAAAATATAGGAAGAAACTTCACAGACATTACCCGGAGTAAGATTTTTACTGATATATCCCCTCGTGCGAGGGAAGTAAGAGAAAAAATAAACATGTGGGATTACATCAAACTGAAAAGTTTTTTCACAGCAAAAGAAACCATCAATAAAACAAAAAGGGATCCTACTGCATGGGAAAAGATATTTGCCAATGATATATCTGATAAGGGGTTAATATCACAAATTTATAAAAAACTCACTCAACTCCAAAAAAACAAACAACCCAATTAAAAAATGGGCAGAGGACATGAAGAGACATTTTTCTAAAAAGGACATACAGATGGCAAACAGACATATAAAGAAATGCTCAACCTCACTAACCATCAGAGAAATGCAAATAAAAACCACAATGAGATACCACCTCACCCCAGTCAAAATGGCTACCATCAATAAATCAACAAACAACAAGTGCTGGCGCGGATGTGGAGAAAAGAGAACGCTTGTGCACTGTTGGTGGGAATGCAGATTGGTGCAGCCACTATGGAAAACAGTATGGAGGTATCTCAAAAATCTGAAAATGGAGCTACCTTATGATCCAGCAATTCCACTCCTAGGTATCTATCCGGAGAAGTCCAAAACTCTAATTCAAAAATCTTTATGCACTCATATGTTTATTGCAGCACTATACACAATAGCCAAGACATGGAAACAACCGAAATGCCCATCGGTAGAGACTGGATTAAGAAATTGGTACATTTATACAATGGAGTATTACGCAGCCATAAAGAAGAAAAATCTTACCATTTGCAACAACATGGATGGACCTAGAAGACATTATGTTAAGTGAAATAAGTCAGACAGAGAAAGACAAATACCATATTATCTCACTTATATGTAGAATCTAAAGAAAAGAATAAGTGAATGAACTAATCAGAAACAGTTTTGGAGACATAGAGGAAAAACAGGGTTGCTAGATGGGCGGGGGGGTGGGGATAAGGTGGAAGGTGAGGGGATTAGAAAACAGTCGGTAACCACAAGATGGTCACAGGGTTTTGAAAATTAATTTGGGGAATGTAATCAATAATGTAAAGATTTTGTAGGGTATCTGATGGACACTTGTCCCATTTGGGAGACCACCTCAGGGATGATGTAGATGCCTGATCACTGTACTGTACACTTGAAGCTAAACAATAATGAATGCGAACTATAATTTTATATGTATGTATGTATATGTATATATATGTATGCATACACTTACAAGAAGCGGAGTACAGCATTAGGAATAGAGACAGTGGAAATGTAATGGCTCTGTGCGATGTCAGAGGGATAGTGGATGGGGGGAGGGGGGTTCACACAGTGTGAGGGATATAAATGATAAACGTCTAAGTATTACTTTGTCTTGCGTACCGGAAACTAATAAATTAATTAATTAATTAATTTTAAAAAACCAGAAACCCAAATCAGTAATGTATTAAATATAAATATACTAAATGTTCCAGTTAAAGAGAAAGATGGACTAGATTTTAAAGGAAGAATAATAATCTATTTGCTATTTAAAAGAGAAACAACTACAATATAAAGATTCAGAAAAGTTGAGAGCAAAAAGATGGAAACAAATATACCTTGCATTGTCCAAACAACAACGTTCAGTAGTGCATTATGGACAAACCTGATAGAAAGCTAGTGATAACTTTCAGGTAGAGGATCAGGGTTGTGTTTAGGAAGAAGCATTTAGGGGGTTTTGACGTTAGTGATTGTTACATAGTTATTTGCTTTATAAAAATTTAGTAAGCTCCACACTACACTTTTTAAAAAATTAGTAAACCTTATTTTTTGAGCAGTTTTAGATTTATAGCAAACTTAAGCAGAAAGTGCAGTTTTTATATCCCTCCTGTCCCCACACATGTACAACTTTCCATACTATTGACATCCCACACCACAGTGGTACACATTTGATTTTTATACACTTTTCGGTATAATTATTCTATTTCACTTTTTTTTTTTTTTTAAGTAACAAAACCAAACAATGGCTAAAGGATGGCCTACCGAGACAGTAAGTCGTTAGGAGACATTTGTTTTTTCTTTATAAGAAAGTAAATCACATTCCTACTTCACGACGTACAAAAAAATGAACATCCAAGCAGATTAAAGACCTAAGTAGGAGGGAAAACAAGATTTAAAACTTTAAGGGAAAACATTTCTGTGACCTTGTGTTACAAAATCATTCTTAAGGCACAAAAAGTGAAACTCTAAAAAAGATTGATTAAATTTGACTATGTAAAAACTTGAAACTTAGACTAATAGACAAAGGATTAGAACATAGACTATATTAAAAAAAACTGCAAATTTTATAAGAACCCAGTGTAAAACTAAGGGTACACAAATGTAATTCAAAGAGTAAACAGTTTGTTGGACTTCAGTAGTAATCAGGAAAATAAAATAATAATGAGAGATCATGTTTCATTCATTAGATTGGTAATAATTAATGGAGACTGTGAAGAAGTGAAAATTCACTTGGTGGAAATATAAATTGGTACAGCCTTTTTGGAAAAAAATACTATCTAGGAAAATTAAAAATGAAAATTGAAAATACTTCTAACATTTTCACTTCTAAGTATATAAACTGGAGGGAGTTCTCAAGGAGATTGGGTAAGAATATTGGTAGTGTCATTTTTTTGTCATAGTAGAAAAAGTGAACTGGCTAAATGTTTTCAAGACTAGGTAAACTAATGTATGATATCCATTAAGTGGATAAAAGTGAATAAAAAAGTAAAACTATAGTTTTTCTCAAGCCATTAACTTGGATTATTTTGATTGTACGGTATTATATGCCTCTTCAGTTCTCTATCAACAGACTTACATTTGTGGAATTTTCTCAAGTGATCATTATTATTGATATTTCCCCAAATTTAGATTTCTTTTTTCTTAGACATTGACTTCTCTGAATCTACTGGGGGGGAAAAGTAGCATTCAAAATTGTTTTTTTTTCTTTTTAATTCAAGTTTATTGGGGTGACAATTGTTAGTAGAGTTACACAGATTTCAGGGGAACAATTCTGCAATACATCATCTATACATCACATTGTGTGTTCACTACCCAGAGTCAGGTCTCCTTCCATCACCATATGTTGGATCCCCTTTACCATCATCTACCACCCCCCTCCCTCAAAATTGTTTTGCCCCTTCATTGTCTATTCTTTTTTTTTTTTTTTTTTTTTTTTTAAAGGAGGGCTCAGCTCACAGTGGCCCATGCGGGGATCGAACTGGCAACCTTGGTGCTGTCAGCACCGCGCTCTCACCAGCTGAGCTAACGGGCCGCCCCCTGTTCTTTTTTATAGGACTAATGTTTCAAGCCAAACTCCCTCTGCCAAAAGAAGTTTGGGATTTCTTCCTCAGCCAGCTCCTCTTTCTGTTAAAAAACTGAGGTGTAACCAAGACTATACTGGCTGGAACAAACCAAGATTGCCCCTTTCCTCTCATCAACAGCAACAACTGCAGGGGTAGGTAAATTGTTTTACTTAGCTTTCTTTTTATAAAGTGATTCAATTCATGTATGTTTTGACTGATGTAAAAAATGATGAAAGGAATCATATTGAGTACAGTTCTAAAATATTTGCTCACTTATTAAAGATTTATCACATCCATAAATAATAAGTCTGTTATGTGGTACAATTTTTGAACTTTAAAAAAAAAAAAAATATATATATGTATATATATATATATATATATATATATATATATATATATATATATAAATAAAATATTCATTATAAAGCAGAAAATAAGTAATTTCCAATCCCATATACTTCATCCTACTCCTGAGATACTTCAGCATTAGGTTTTATTTATATCCTCCCCAACCCCTCCATTCTTAATTTTTATTTAACACAAAAATAAGATCATAGTATAATAATTAATAATAATAGTAATCTTACCTGAAGTGTTTGTTATGTGCCAGATACTGTGTGCTAAGTTTTTAATGGATTTTTTTTCCCTTTAAATCCTTATAATAGCTCTGTGAACTAGATGTATTAAAAGTCTGCTTTTTTATTAGGTTGGTGCAAAAGTAATTGTGCCAATAATTTTTGCAATTATTTTTAACCTTTTAAACCACAATTACTTTTGCACCCACCTAATAGATGAAGTAACTAAGCCTTAGAAAAGTTAATTAACTTGCTCAAGGTGATACAGTCAATAGTATACCTGTAGTAAATCTCGGCAATTGGACTCCACTTGCATTCTTAACCACTGTGCCTATATTACTTCTCTGTTCCCTCATTTTTTCCCACTCCACGTTCATCCTGGGAATTCTCAAATATTAATATATAACCTTCAACCATGTTAGTATGCATTTAGATTTCCCCTTTATTCCAATTATAATCCAGGCTAGAATGAACATTCTTATATGCATATGTTTTTAATATTTGTTTGGACGCTTCTATAGGATAAAGTCTTGGAAGTGGAATTGTTAAGGCTAAGGAAGGCATTTTGACATTTTTGATTACTGTTACCAACTTGTTCTTCCCAAACCTACCAGCTTGTTTGTTTGTTTGTTTGTTTGTTTTAAGTGTGTTTTTCCAGGACCCATTAGCTCCAAGTCTAATGGGAGCTAGTTGTTTCTAGTTGTTTCAACCTAGTTGTGGAGGGCACCGCTCACAGTGGCCCATGTGGGGATCGAACTGGCAACCTTGTTGTTAAAAGCACCTCTATCTAACCAACTGAGCTAACCAGCCGCTCCCAGCTTGTTTGTTTTTAATCTCACTCAAATTACTGTTTTTCTACCAGGTTTAAGATTATATTTTTACTTGAATGAGTGGTGTCTGCCAATTTGGCTTTTCCGAAGTAGTTTATATGCTTCATATCTTAGAAAACAGCATAAAATTTGCAGTGAAAACATTTCACTTTATTCTCTGCTTACCTGTTCTTTTCTCTGAGCATCGTCTTTTCTGCTGTCTTGTATTTATCTTTCAGTTTAATTCTTAATTTCCTTTGTTCTTCATTCTGATTGGTCTGCCTAAAATTATCTTGCTGTCTCCTTACCAAACAACATTCTTATGTTAGTCTTACCTATCCCATTTTGTGACCATTTTTCATCTAGATCTTTTCTCTGTCTACCTTGGTCTTGTCTCATTTTTTTTTATTGCCCGCTTTTGTGTATTTTATAGTCTACTTCTGGTCTCCGTCATTCACCTCCTTCAGAGTGCTTTGGTGTCCTCCTGAATTACTCTCCTTTGGTGCTCCAGGCTCCCTGTCTACCTGCAGTGTTTCTTTAATTTCTGTATCATACCTGTACCCATCTCTAGAAATGCAGCTTTCCTTTTTTCAAACTTCTTCCAGGAATTAGAGTGTACTGTTTCAAGTAGGCTAAGTACTCAGGACAAAGGACTTAAACTGAGTAGAAAACTGCCAGGTCTAGAGGATATTGAAGGCTATCTAATTCCAGTGTTCCTCACAAGTCCTCCAAAACACATGAATGCAAAGAAAAGCACTCATCACCTTCAGCATTACTAGGATACAAAGAATACTATCACCTTTAATCTGTCTTCTAAGTAGAGAAACAAACCAAAGTCCAGCAGTGTACCTGAAAACTGGAAACATGTGGAAATTTAAAAACATACTTTTTTTTTTTTTTGCCTAATGCATTCTTTTATTTTTATTTATTTTTAAATTACAGTTGACATTCAATATTGTATTAGTTTCAGGTGTACAGCATAATGGTCATGCATTTATATAAATTACCAAGTGATCCCCCCGATAAGTCTAGTACTCGCCTAGCACTATACATAGTCATTACATTTTATTGACTATATTCCCTATGCTGTACTTTACATCCCCTTGACTATTTTGTAACTGCCAATTGGTACTTTTTTTAAGCTAGAATATTTCTTTTTTTTAAATTAAAATAAGGTTACTCAGAGTATCTTTTTTCAGCTATAAATATGTATAATTATTTCAATTGCAGTAGCATAAAAGAAATGATTAAAGGAATTAGAAATAGTTCAGCAGTAAAAGAGACTTGATAAAATTTATGACACAGACCTTAACCTGGAGTGTCTGTGGGAGGAATTCTCACATTCTATGTTGTTATGACAGCCCAACAGGCCCAATTTGTACTTTTTAGTCCCTTCACCTTTTTCACCCAACTTCCCAACCCGTCTTGACAACCATCAGTTTGTTCTCTATATCTATGAGTTTCTTTCTGTTTTGTTTGTTCCTTTATTTTGTTTTTTCTGGTGTTTTTTTTTTTTTTTTTTTTTTTTAGATTACACATATAAGTGAAATCATATGGTATTTGTTTTAGTCTGATTTACTTCACTTTAGCATAATAACCTCTAGGTCCATCCATGTGGTTGCAAGCGGTAAGATTTCATTCTTTTTTAAGTCTGGGTAATACTCCATTATATCTGTGTACCACATCTTCTTTATCCAGTCATCTGTTGATGGACACGTTGATTGCTTCCATATCTTGGCTGTTGTAAATAATGCTGCAATGAACATAGAGGTGCATGTATCTTTTCAAATTAATGTTTTGGATTTCTTCAGGTAAATACCCAGAAGTGGAATTGCTGGGTCATAAGGTAGTTCTATTTTTAATTTTTTGAGGCACCTCCGTACTGTTTTCCATAGTGGTTGCACTAATTTGCAATCCCACCAGCAGTGCACCAGGGTTCCCTTTTCTTCACATCCTCACCAATGCTTGTTTAAACAACATACTCTTAAACAACCAGTGAGTCAAAGAAGAAATCATAAGGGAAATTTAAAAATACTTAGAGATGAATGAAAGCTAAAACAGTGTACCAAAACTAATGGGATACAGCAAAAGCAGTGCTCGGGGAATTTTATAGCAGTAAATGCCTACATTAAAAAAGAAGTGCTGATGAGGATGTGGAAAAATTAGAACCTTGCTGGTGGGAATATAAATTGGTATAGCTACTATGGAAAACAATATTGCATTTACTCAAAGAATTAAGAGTAAATTACCATATGATCCAGCAAGTCTATTTCTGGGTATAGAATTGAGATCAGTGACTTGAACGGATATTTGTACACCCATGTTTATAGCAGTGTTGATCATAATAGTCAAAAAGTGGAAGCCGCCCAGGTGTCCATTAATGAATGAGTGGTTAAGCAAAATGCGGAATATACAGCATTAAATAGGAAGGCAATTCTGACACATGCTACAATATGGATGAAGCTTAAAGACATGCCAAGTGCGATGACATGCTAAGTGCAGTCATCAAAGGACAAATGCGGTATGATTCCACTTATATGAGTTACCTACAGTAGAAAATGATAGCCAGAAAGTAGAATGGTGGTTGCCAGGGAGAGGGGAATGGGAAATAATTGTTTAGTAGGCCAGAGTTTCAGTTTGCAATGACGAAAAAATTCTAGAGCTAGATGGTGGTGGTAGTTGCATAACAACGTGAACGTATGTAATGCTTTTTAAGCTGTACACTTATTTGGTAAATTTTATATTGTGTGTATTTTACCATAATTTTAAAAAATGACCTCAAATTAATAACCTAACTTTACATCTTAAGGAACTAGAAAAAGAATAGTAAACTAAACCCAAAGCTAGCAGAAGAAAGAGAATAATAAAATTAGAGCAGAGATAAACAAAATAGAAAAATAATAGAGAAAATAACACCAAAAGTTGATCCTTTAAAAAGATTAATAAAATTGACAAACCTTTAGATAAACTAACAAAAAGAGAAGACTCAAATAACTAAAATCAGAAATGAAAGTGGTTATATTACTACCAGCCATACCAAAATAAAAAGTTATAAGAAGATAATATGACTAGAAGTATACCAACAAATTAAATAGCTAGACAAGTTCCTAGAAACAATGTAGAATTGTGCAACTGTGAAAAGAAAATGAAAAAAAGAGGGTATATGAAGTCAAAACCAAAGTGAGACATCACTTCACACCCAATAGAATGGCTATAATGAGAAACAAACCTGAAAATAACAAAAAACATATTGATAAGATAAAAAAAAAATTGCTGAAGCGTATATATCGTATGCTACCTTTGTGTAAGAAAGGAGGGAGAATAAGAGAACATGTGCCGTATAAAATATTTACAATATTATATAAAATCCATTTTATATATTATATAAAATGATATATGTAATATTTTACAGAGTATATAAATGTATTTTATTTTAAATTATATAAAATATATAAATTTTATGTATTATACAAAATAAACACTCATTTTTGATATTTTATGTTGCTAAGTCTGCAAGTTCACTGGTATTTCCTTCTTTGGTGTTTAATATGCTATGAAACTCATTCAATAAAATTTTCCTTTCAAATATTGTGTTTTTTATCTCTAGAAGTTTAATTTGAGGCTTTTTAATATTTTCTACTTCTTTCCTCATATTTATGTTTTTCTTCACATCCTTGATCACATGAAGCATATAATAGGTGTTTTAATATGCTTGACTGCAGTTGGGTTTGATTGTTTTAAGACTTTAAGATTGTTTTAAGCTCTTTGAGCTCAAATCTAGAGTGGCTTCTGCTCTAAGGCTAATTTAATTCCTTCTCCAAAGCGTGGCCCCCTGGGTTCTTTAATGCCCCAGGAATTCATTTAGTTCTCTCTCTCTCTCTCCTGTCTGACTGGTGGGAACTCAATTTTAGGTTCTGCATGAGCTCTGGGGACTGTTCGGCTAATAGCTCCCCAGTAATCATTGTTTCCTTGACGTTCTTCCTGCCTGGTGTCATGGGGTCTCACCCTAAGCATGCACAGGTTGATGTTCAACGAATACGCAACCAGGTTTCTGTGCAGATATTTGGAATTCTTCCTTTGCACAGTGCCCTCTTTTCAGGTCCAGAAATTTTAGCAATCTCAGCCACTCAGACTTCCAATTTCTTTCAACTTAACTGAGCAAAATTTCTGGCCTCTCTCTGGACTGCAGTTGACATATTACCGGCAGGCTGAAGACCCTTCATAATGGTAGGGTTCATCATTTATTTTTCTTAAAGATCACAGTCCTGGGCTGCGTGTTGTCCAGTATTTTGTCCAATTTTTTTCATTGTTTATGACAGTAGGGTAATTCCAGACCCTGATATTTCTCATAGAAGTGGAAGTTCTCAAGGGTATTCAGAATTGACATCATCAGTGAACAGCACAAGAATACTGTGTGCCTCTGTATGTGATGTCCTTGAAAGGATACAGTGTCACTGTGCATTACTATGTGCTCTTCCAGCCTGGGCTGAATCACATCATGAGAAAATAGCAAACCAAATATGAGGAACATTCCACTAAAAACCAAGAGTGAGGGGGAACTGTATTCTTCACAAAGGTCAATGTCCAGAAAGAGAAAGCTGAAGAATTAATTCCAGATTAAAAGAAAATTAAAGAGAAATGAAAACTAAAGGCATTATGTTATCCTGGACTGAATCTTATACTTAGGGAGAAAAAAAATGCTATAAAGAACATTATTGGGTCAATTGATAATACTGGATTAAAGAAAATATATTACATAAGACTTTTATTAGCATTTAATTGTATAATGCTGATAACTGTACTCTGGTTAAATAAGAGAATGTTCTTGTTCTTATGTAATGTACCCTGAAGGATTTAGAGCTAAAGCTATGATTTCTGCAACTTATTCTCAGATGGCTCAGAAAAAAAATAGAGAGGTATTAAATCATAGAGCACATAGTGCAAAAGGTTAACAATTGGTGAATCTAGGTAAAGAAGATTATTCTTGTGCAACTTTTCTGAAAGTCTGAGAATATTTCCTATTAAAAGTCTTTTTTTAAATGTGAATTTTGGAAGAGTGTTTGGCAGTATTCACTAAAACTAAACACAACGTATATTCTATGAACCAGCAGCAGTTGTACTTCTGGGCATATACTCAAGAGAAATGAGTAAGTTATAGCTCAGTGAAAAAACTAATATTATAAATAAGAACAAATAGCTCTTTGGGTAAGTCCCCAGTCCTTTTAGGCATTCATCTGAAAATGTGTAATTTTTCTTGAGATGAAACTAAAGTAGTTACAATGCAGTGGTTCTCAAAGTGCGGCCCCATGCTAGACTCATCAGCATCAACTGGGATCATGTTAGAAATGGTTGTTTATGCGTCTTCTTTGTCTAGACCTACTGAATCGGAAACTCTGGAATCGGGGCCCAACAGTGTGTATTTTAATAAGCCCTCCAAGTGATTCTGATACATGCTATACCAGAGAACCCCGGCTCTAGTGAGCATACTTCAGGAATTACTGTTGACTTCAAAAGTACTATTTCTTTCATTTTCAGCTTCTCCAATTTGGGAAATACCTGCTATATGAATGCTATTTTACAATCCCTATTTTCACTCCAATCATTTGCGAATGACTTGGTTAAGCAAGGTATCCCATGGAAGAAAATTCCACACAATGCACTTATCAGGTAATTGTTCCATACTTCCTGGGTAAGCTTTTACCTTATTGATTATAGAATATTGGAATTTTACATATTTAAAATTCTATGTACCATTGTTAGTAGTCTTTAAAATATCATACCATCCAGTGTTTTGTAAACCTTGCTAAACTTGTCTCTTGTTTTATCAGACGTTTTGCACATTTGCTTGTTAAAAAAGATATCTGTAATTCAGAGACCAAAAAAGATTTGCTCAAGAAGGTTAAAAATGCCATTTCAGCAACAGCAGAGAGATTCTCTGGTTATATGCAGAATGTGAGTACCAGTTGCTTTTAAACACTTTAGAGACGGGAAATTGAAATGATTTTAGTGTGTTACCTGATTTTTATTTTAAAGTGAGATTTGTATATGTAGGTGTGTTCATCACAGGTTGAAAACTTTGAGGACTTCTGGTAAGGGTCAATATAACTCTTCTGTGTATTTTATCATATTTTAATAATATAGATGTGGTCTAGCAGAACCAGAATTTGGGTTGTTTTAGCTACAAAGGCTATTTTAGAAAAATTACTTTTTTTAAAGAAACAAAGTAAGAAGTGATTCATTTATTCATTCATGCTAAGCCAACGAATAGTAAAGACTTTAAAATCCATCATTTGTTTTTATTCACAAAATATTATACCCCCAAACAGTAAATCTGACCTTTTTTATATAATGTTATTGATTTCCAAATGCTTTAGTTGTATAAATCACAATGTTGATAAGCTATTATTGTGACAAGAAATGTTTTGATCTAATTAAAGATATTATGCCTTAGGATGCTCATGAATTTCTAAGTCAGTGCTTAGACCAGCTGAAAGAGGATATGGAAAAATTAAATAAAACTTGGAAGACTGAACCTGTTCCTGGAGAAGAAAGTTCACCAGATGTTTCAGCCACTAGAGTATACACTTGCCCTGTTATTACTAATTTGGAGTTTGAGGTTCAGCACTCCATCATCTGTAAAGCGTAAGTGGTCTCCAAGAAAACACTTTTCCCTTTTAATGCTTTATGGCAAGTGATTTAAAACTGTTCTGAAGGTTTTAATTTTTATCTCATCTTCCTTCCTATGTCATAGGGAAACATTAATACAAACATCTTTTTTCAGTGTCATTACTTTCTATAAAAATGCTTGGTGGGGTGAGAACTAAGGTGCACTTAAATATTTTGTCATGTGTTTTAGTGCTGACTAAAGCAGTTAATTTGGACCTATGTTTTTTGGTGTGTGTGGTTTTTTTTCTTTAATCACTGTGTGGAATATCAAGTTCTTTGGGAGTACTCATTTTTTTTTCCCCTGCAAAGACTCCTGTTAGTTGCTTATTTTGTTGAACCAAATTGTTTTTATTAAAAATGGGTTTTTAATATGAAATAGATCAAAATAGATCAAAATTTGAATTATCTTTAACTTTTGCTTGCTTTTTAGCCATGTTTACATTAGTTACTCAGATTTACTTTCTACATTTCATTAATTTTCATGCTCATTGTCAGGGCTTGTCTACCATGTACTTCACATCAAAAGGTGCTATTTTGATTAATCTTCCAGTTATTGATAGTACATCTCTGAATACATTTTTTTCAGAGAGAGTGGAATTTTTCACAGCCCCTATATAAGTAAGAATTATTTCTGTGGCTTCTACACGTGAACTTAATATAGCATTATTGAGTCACACATAGCTTTTCCCCCTCAACATATTACATACACTGTTCCATCATATCCTGTTACTCTGCGTCACTTGGGAGAAATCTGATTTTTTGGGTAATCTTTTTCTTCCTGAAAATCTGTTTTTCTCTTTCTATTTTTCTTTATTTATTGGAAATTCACAACTTCACTAGTTTACGTCTAGGTATTGACATTTTTTGTTAAATTTGCTTCGAACATCATGGGGCTTTTTCATCTGAAGATTTGGGGTTTTCTTCAGCTCAAGAAAACTGTTCTCTAAATACTGCTTCTGTTCCATTTGTTCTGGAATTTTCTTTAAAAATACTCAGTACCCCCCACCACCACCCCCAAAATACTCAAAACCCATACATATATTGTCTCTCCATTCTAAAGAAAAAGTCCACTTCTTAAAAATACAGCTCACCTTTTTGTAAAACCTAGAGAGCCCATCAGCAGTTAATAATATGATAGACCGCGATCTTTCCCTTTCTTCCAATGCACTTTCCAAGCAAAATTTGTTCATGTCAGAGAGAGAAGAAAAGTTTTTTATCATTATTTTGTTTACTTGTGGAGGAACCAACCAAATCTCTTTTGGTAGGAAAATTTCGGTTGCCTCTGATAGAAGTGACCATAGGCAGCACAGGAAGAAAGAAGACCTTGTCAAAATGGTGGCTGCCACCTTGTGCCAGCAGCATCAGGCAGGCACTGTAGCTGTGCAGCACCCAGGTGTGAGGTGTGTGTACCAGCGCATAAAGTGATGGGGCTCCCGGATGTCGGTACACCAGGCAGCCAGGCTGAACAGTGTCCAAGGCGTTTGGCAAGTCCGGGGAACAACAGGGTTCTCTGGGGCCACAGCAGCAGTGGTACAGCTATCTCCTCAAAGGCCTTTATCAGTCATTTTCTTTTAAGACAGTTCTTTAAGTACAAAATAGTTTCTGGCTGAAGGAAGATTCTATTTACCTTATACCTCAAATTGTAATTTTCCATGTTTAGCCTCTGTCCCATCTGGCTGTAGGTTAGTTTGGCCAGATTGCCAAATGTACTACCGTTTTTCGTTTTTTTTAAAACTATTATAGTTTAAATTGACTGGTTTTCAACTATTATAAAGCGTTTCAATATATTAATGGCATTATCGAATATGAAGAATTATGAATTATCCATTTCAAGAACTTAAAAAATCCAAAATTGAATACTTAATATTCCTCATAAAACTTCCTCTGCAGTCTTCCCTATCTCAGTAATGACAGTTCCGGAAATGTGTATTTCTTAACTCTTTCTCTTGCACACCTACATCTCGTATGTCAGCAAATCCTTTCAACTCTTCACAATACATCCAGAACCTGACCACTGCCACCACTTTGGACCAAGCCACTGTCATCTCTTGCCTGGATTGTTGTAATACCTTCTAAACTAGTCTCTGTGTTTCTGTCCTTGTCTCTTTGTAGTCTGCACATTAGTCAAAGTGATCCATTTAGAATGAAAGTTAGTTAATGGCAGCCCTCTGCTTGTAACCCTTAAAGTAAAAGCTGAAATCCTTACTGTGATCTACAAAAACCCCTTATGATCTGCCTTTAAGCATCCCCTCTCCCCCAATTAATGTATAATGTACTTAATGTGTAATCTCTGACTTAATCTCATACCACTCTTCCCCTTGCTCATTCTGTTCTAACCAAACCAGCTTCCTTGCTTTTTCTCAGAAATGCAGGATACTGGTACCTCAGGCTTTTTCACATTTTAAGGAAGTGCTTAAATACTTGCAGTTGAGGTTTTACCTGTATTGATTTAATACGCTTAAAGTAAGCATGATTAAAGTTTTATATGTTGTGTATTTCTTATGCCTAGTCAGTCTGTCAGTACCTGGTTAAGTTCTGTGGGAGAACAGTGTTTCTGGAGTATATTTGTATTTCTTTTGTATAGTAATTAGACTTCTAAATGCTTGCATTTGTTGTCTTTTATTCTTACAGATGTGGAGAGATTATTCCCAAAAGAGAACAGTTTAATGACCTCTCCATTGACCTTCCTCGAAGAAAAAAGCCACTCCCTCCTCGTTCAATTCAGGATTCTCTTGATCTTTTCTTTAGGGTAAATAATCTTTTCAGTATTTTGACATAATTGAATTTTATAGATAATTGTATTTGAAGTTGATTTCTGTAAGGCAGAGTTTGGAAAAAATTACTTGCAGGGAAAAACATGAGAAATATTTATAAATATTTAAAAGTTTGATAAATCTAATTGTTAACTCATTGAAGAAGAAAATTGATTGCTTAAGTAGATTATACATTTGACTCAACAATAAATGTTTTAGACTTAGAAGTAGTTATTTGTAAACATATTAATTTGAAGCATGAAGTAACTAACACATGCTAAAATTTGGTAATGTGGATTAAAATTGGAGACACTGTATAAGTTAGTATACTAAGTTCTGAGAAATAAAAAAATACTCTTTGCTTTTCCTTAGGTTGTGTGTACCCTATTAGAAACAAAAGGGAAGAGTCGTGTTTATCCAAAGCTGTAAATAAATATTTGTGTCTGTGATATACTGTTATAGATATTCTGGGGCATAATTGGACCTGTTGTGTAGCAGTCCTTATAACTGATGGAAATCTGCCAGGATCACCCAGTCTTTATAATAGTGGTTCTTGTTTTGTTGTAGCAAATAGTCAGGGTTGTCTTCCTAAGATTTAAAAAAAATGCCTGTTCTTTAAATGATGAACATTTAGCTCCACCCAAAGCTAAATACTTTTCTTTTTGTTTTAATCATTCCTTACTATTCCTGTTATTATCGTAGAATTTGAAGCTTTTTCTATGTATCTTTACCCCCATTTTTTAAGGATTTCTTGTTTCAGTTTTCTCTAGGTAATGCTATCCACCCCAAACTTGGGTCCTTTTAGAGCAGTTGTTCTTAGTGGGCTGTCACCAGAAGATTGAGTTCCATTATAAGAAAGGGGTAGAGTTACACCTAACAGACCAGGAACACCGCCTAACCTGAAGGTGATCTTATCTCTGCTATGGCCAAATGTTAAGTCTGGATATACTTTTGGCAGTTCTTGTGTGTCCATGGGGAAAAGGTTGAGAATCTGCTACTGTAGTCTAGTTACTGTCATAAAGTGAGATGTTTCCTTGGTAAAAAAGGAAATTAGGAATTCTGAAATAGGGCATGATATAACTATATTTTGAGGATTAGGTCTTAATTTGGTAAGGTGTGTGACTAGACACAAAATATAAACTGGTCAGAGTTGTCATTCCACTGAAGTAGTATGACTAGAGAAGAGGAGTAGCATTAAATGGGGTAATGTTGATTCAACTTCATACTTCTTTATTTTTCCTTCTTGTCTTTTTACAGGCAGAAGAACTTGAGTATTCCTGTGAGAAGTGTGGTGGGAAGTGTGCTGTTGTCAGGCACAAATTTAATAGGCTGCCCAGGTAAAATTAATTGTTCTTTAATTTTTCTTCTTTAAAGTGCTTACAAATATTACTAAGTGAGATTTACCAAAAAAGAATTGATAAAGAAAATCAGCAAAGCTGATGTATAAAAAGCGTACATGATAGAAAACTAGAATACATAAGGAAGGAAGAGGATTTGGAATGTAGAACTTGAGAGTTCCAAGAAAATGGCAATAAGCAGACATGGCTTGTGAGACTGAAATAATGGTAGGGACTAGCTAGTAGATTGTTAATTAATTCAGTAATATATAACATTCAGTTATAATTTGTTGTTCAGTGTTGAAATGTAGCTTCCTTCTCTTATCCTAGACTTTCAGTAAAAGTCTGCTACAGACACATACACATGTGTGTGAAAATAAATTAGGAAGAGTAATTTTCTGCAATTTGTACTTTCGTTTATTCAGAGGGTCTTATAAGATGGTAAGTTTCCTGTAATAAGAATTCTGAATTAGGAATGAAATTAACTTACATTGTATTAGTTCTCTATAAACAAATGTAAAACCTAACTAGTTAGAAAAATTATGAAGTAATTATAGGACAGCTTTTAGTTCTTCCCAAGAATAGATCTCAACCACAAACAAGGTTATTATTAACATTAAGTATTTATGTGGCACTTTGCCTGCAGAGTGCTTTACTTTCTTTTATTAGCTTCAATTTTTCTAAGACTAAGTGTGGAGTTTCTGGAACCTAATCCCTAGAGACTAATTCTTTTGCATTCCATAATCTGTTCCTTTTTAGAAAGTGAATTTCTTTTAAAGAAATGACTTTCTAAATCATAATACTATTATTATGTTGACCATAGTCTATAATTCTTAAGAGACCTATTCTTTCCTATTTGTGAGTGTTTTGAGGCATTGAGAGTGGGGGGAACAAGTATTAAGGCAAAGAATTATTACCAGCTCTTATTAAACTAAGGAAACTGGTGTACAATTAAAAATACCTGGTTGACCTGGCAAGCTGACTGTCAGTTCCCTTTCCCATTGTCTAGCTATTTGGTTTTTCAAATGGGAAAAAAAACAATACTGAGGGGAATTTTTCTCCTTGGGGTTTTTTTTTGTTTGTTTGTTTGTTTTGTAGGCACCTATGTTAAAGGTTAATTTATACCAAACTTACGTGAAATAGAAGCCTTTGTATCATAAGTCTTAATTATTGGATTTGCTTTGTTTTTGTTCATTTCAATATTGAAGCCAATCTAGTTTTATTCTTGAAGGGTCTGGTATCTTTATCAAATCTGTTCATTTGTAGTCCACCTTATCTTTACAGGTCAGTGATTTTAACTATGTGTCTGTTTCATATTACCTTTTATTTTGGTAGGATTATTTGAAAATTTAGTCAAAATATTTGACATTAGTTTTAGTCTCTTCACATCAGTTGTATCCTGGTGTTCTCTGAAGTTGTGAACTTGAAGGTTATGAATTCTAACATGCTTTTTAAAGAGAAATATAGTTGATAATTTTAATTTACAGATTTTTGAGTTTGTGGTTTCTGTGATGAAAGTACATGTATATGGTAAGAAAGGAAACAGTTTTCCATAAATCAGACATTATTTTTGCCTACAATTGAGGTTTATTCCAATAAGAGTTCTGAAATTCAGTTGTTAAAGTGTTCTTGTGGACTGTGAAGTATATCTAGTTCATCAGGTAGAGATTATGTTCTGTATCAGAGGTGAAAAGTTTGCCACAATTGTAACTGAAAGTGTTTTTACGGAGTTAAAATCCTTTTCAGACCCGTAAACCAGATGTGCCATGAAATTTTATATAACTTTTTTCTAAGTGGAGAAAAATGTTCCATTTTTCTCTTAGCTATCTTCAGAGAAAGTGCCACTGAAATAAGAATAGTTCTTGTCAGAAATCATCTTGAAAAAAAGGTCACCATCAAACACAGGGCTGTTTAACACTTTAAATTATCATTAGTGGTTATATAAAACCTAATTTTTTTAACTATATAACATTGACATAAATTAAAGCTTTAACCCAATATCAATATCAGCGTTTAAAAATTTAGAGTTCTTGTCTAATGTGTTTTATTTGGTATGGTTTTTTTTTTCTAGGAACATTGTAAGTATTTTACCCAAACCTCATTGATCCACCCAATGCCCGTGTTTTATTTTTATTTGTGTTCTTAATAGTCAGCACAGTGCTTAGCACATGGCAGGTATTCAGTAAATGTTTTTTGGCTAAAACTTTAGTTTGGCCAAATGTACTCTTTAAATCAAAAACGATCTAACATGGTTAGTTGCAGTGATCTCATCTCACCAATAAGAGAGCTACCTCTATTATGTACAAACTAGTAATGTCATTATCTCCTGTTTTTCAGGATCCTCATTCTTCATCTGAAGCGATACAGCTTCAATGTCACTCTCTCACTTAACAACAAGATTGGGCAGCAAGTCATCATTCCAAGATACCTGACCCTTTCGTCTCATTGCACTGAAAATACAAAATCACCCTTCACCCTTGGTTGGAGTGCACATATGGCAATGTAAGCCCTTTAGTGAGAATCTCTTTGCCTTCCCTTTTGAAGTAGAAAAACATTTAGTATCTAATGAAAAGAATGACTGAACTAGATAGATAACATGACTCCCAGGTAAAATCAGATCAAGAAGGAGATTTTAATTTTGCTTTATTTTGGGATTTTGTATTAAATTACTGCCTGACTGAAATAATTGTAGTAATAAATTGAAGTAATAAAATTTTTAAACAAAATTCTTCCAAGTACATTAGTTGCCTTTCATAGTAAGTTACCTTTTTAGGGAATGCTCTTACGCTTTTAGATCACTAGAAGACAGTTTGATATATTTTGGGAATATAAACCTAATTTGCATGTTCATAAGAGTCACCTGAACACTAAATTTACCAATTCTTATGTTCTTTCCCTAGAAGTTCTGTTTCATTAGATGTAAGTTAGGGCTTGGGAATAGATATTTTTAACAGATGCCTTTGCTGACTCTTTGGGGTATGCAAATTTGGGAAACTGTGTATATTAAATGTTATTCTGAGGTCCCAAAAATAGATTGTTTTCATAAGTGTATTGTCACTATTGGGAGTGAAGAACTTCAGTGACTCCTAAAAATTTTTCCATGAGAAAAGAAGTAACCTTTACGTTTGATTTTGCTTTATCATGTATGCTGAGAAAACCTTAGGACTTCTCTGAATGTTGCTCTTTCTTCTAAATACTTGCATTACTTTGGAGCCATATATTGTTCTTTTTTATACTTGAACTCTAGTTTGATATGATCATCAAGTTTAGAACTTTAGAGGTAAATGGGATTTTAGAGATTTTATCTAAATTCTTAATTTTATAGAGGAGATCAAAGTAGATTAAGTAATTTTCTTAAGGTTATAAGTTAGTAACTGGAAGAGCCAGGTTTCTTGGCTGAAATGGAATAATAGACATTTCAGGAAGTGAATAAACATTTGCTAACATGAATTGATGCAGTTTTATAAAATGTGTTTCTCCTTGGGTTAATAATTTAAATATACACTATATCATATAAGTTTACACTAAAGGCCTCAATGGGTCTACTAATAAAGACATGTTCCCAGAGAGGCTTAGTGTTTCTGGATTTTCTCTTATGGCCTTTGTTTGAAATAGATGTGTGGGGTTTTTTTTGTTTTGTTTTGTTTTGTTCATTTGTTTTTTGTTTGTTTTTTTGCTTGATGCGGTTGCCCTCTGCTGATAGAGTTATTACTCTTTCTGGCAGTAGTACTATTTCAAACCATCAGTGTAGACTCTATATGATAGCCTGAAACCAGGCTATCTGACTCTGTAATTTAATAGTTTTAAGACTTTGGACGAAATTCCTTGACCTATCTGTAGGGAAAATAATAGAGTGGTTGTGAACATTAAATGAGGTGATATACGTGAGTTCTTACTACAGTGCCTGACATCTAGTAAGTCCTCAACAAATGAGAGCTATTATTATTTTATTGTTTAAAAGTAAAGAACTGAGACAAGATGATTTTTCCCAGATTGTTCTTTTCATGTGCATTACATTTGACTTTGTTTCCAGTGCTGTTTATTGAGGTCATTGGATCAGGGAGAACCAGAGATGGTATTTTGTTTTCTTTTTGGCCTCTATCACTAGTAAAAATATTATAATTGTTTGCTTTTCAAGAGGATACATAAGGGTCTATAGTACAGAGTAATTCATTTTGTAAGTTAAATATATATATATTTAATAATGTAATTGTATACATTACATATTTTCTAATTTTCTGATAGTTCTAGACCATTGAAAGCCTCTCAAATGGTGAATTCCTGCATCACCAGCCCTTCTACACCTTCAAAGTGAGTTACATTTCTTGTGTACCCAAAATTTGTATTTTTAAGGATTTGGCTTACCCTAATTTCCAAAAGTATCCTCCCCTTTTCTTTGTTGTTTCTCTTTTTGCATGATAACTGCTCTGTATTACTATACTTCGGAATTTTCCTGAATCTGCTTTAAACTATAATCTAGGGTATAACAAGTTTTTAACAGTGAAGCAAGTTCAGATGATCCTCTCAAAATTTTGTTCTAAAACTTCTTAAATCATCTGTTAATATTGTAATATTTCCATCGTACAACTCTAGAAATTGACTGATGGTGAGGATTTTTAAGGATTGAAGGGATGAAATAACCCCCAGTTGGTGTAAAGCACTGTTCCTCAAAGATGCGCATGGAGATCCCAAAATATCTTTTTACCTGTTGTTAACCAGTCTGGAAATTCTTGTCTTAGACACTGAACTGGAGCTATTCTGAAAGGGGACAGGAAAACAAACACACACTGGAATGTAGCTGTTCTACAAGTATATTTCTTTATTTTTGCTTAAGAACAAAAGTTTGTCCAAGAAGGGAAGCAAATACTTTTTTTTAATATACCTCCTCCGTGATTAAATTAGAGTGACAGTTCCTGATTGGACAATTCTAAATGACTTGCTTGTCATTGATCTTTAAAATTAGTTTTTCTAAAAATTTGGTGTCCCAAAGTACTTTTAGAAAAGAGACATTTTTGTTGTTTAAGGGTTTTGGGGGGCTTATATAACCATAAAATGACATTTGGGAACTGCTATTTTCTTTTCCTCCTGTTAATTATTTTTCAGTGCAATTAAAACCAGATGACTAACATGACTAGAAATCTGAAATGGTACCGATATGAATACTCTTGCCCGTTCTCAAGATACAAATGAGCAATACCACTTGGCTGCTTAGAAAGTGAGCAAGTGATGCATTTACAGGATGAATATTTTTCATTACTACAGGCAAGCTGCCTTCTGTGAATATAGTAACTATTAATGGAATGCACTCTTTATGTACCAGATCACTATAGTTTCAAGAAAGAGATGGTTTCATTGGGCATCATTTTACTTGGCATGGTCATCTGTTCTCCAGGGTCTATTGGTATCAGAATTTGAGAATTGGTCACTAAAGGATGATTAGGCCCTAGAAGACCTGTCATGCCGATCAAACTTAAAAGAGGCTGAGTTATGAACCGAATATCATTGGTTCTACAATGTCCTTTGTCACATTTGACCCTGGCATATTAGTAGCCAGGTGTCACCCTCATTCAGCAAAGTATTTACGTGGATAAACAAATTAATATGTTCAGTTTTGCATTGGTAAGCACGAAATCAGAAATGAGGAATTAAGGTGGCTAATTGGCTATTTCTAAGTTACACTAAAAACCTTTTTGACGACATAATGGGAGGCTCTTCAAGTGTTCGGGCTGGAGTGCACTGCTATCCTGGCTGCTCTCAGCCACAGACTATGTTTGGGCTTATCACTGACCACTTGCCTCTTTTCTTTGATCTACATTGCTATGCAGTTCTCTTGGTTTCCATTGTGGCCTCTTATTTCTTGGTGCCATCATTCTGTATGTTTATTTACAGTTTTCACATTTAGATTAATTGCATTTTTCCAATTTCCATTTTACGTTTTTTTAGTATAGCATATGAATTTATGTTAACCTTCATCAAAGAAAATTTGTACACTTGGACCTTTACCACTTTTTCCTTTAGCTTATTTTCAGCTCATTTAGAAGACAACACAGTAACACCTTACTTATCTGGTATCATTGAAGAATGATATTTGATATTCCACATAAATGAATTTTTATATAACTGAAGCTTGCCTTTTTAAGCATTAATCTTAAATTTTTTTAACCATTTTAGGTGGTTATATACTCTGTGACTTTACAGAACTTCTTATATTCTTAAATAAAATATACTGAAGATAACTTAAATATGTTGTAATGACTTAGAATGAGCATTGAGCATCAGTTATTGCACTGTTTTAATATCGTAATGCCCTCAGAGGCTCTTAATTCTTACAAGACAGTTTAACTTTATATTAAATGACTTTATAGTTCTTTATTGCCTTTTTTGTGGTTATTCTCTGTCACTTTTTAGCTCTCATTTCTTGATGAACTTGCTACATTATTTTATACATCATTTCCTGGGAATGAAGGGTCCCTTTCTAAAGAGTAAAGTGCATGGGCTTTGAATCTGCTGCCTTCCTCAGAAGCCTTTTTTCTTACTTTTGAATCCCTGTACTCTGGAAGGTAGAGGTTGCCAGAAATCTGACCTACATAATTGGATAAGTGGAATGTTACTGTTAATTTTAAAACACATGGATCATAATTTAAAAGATCAAAAATTAGTCCTCATGTACTCTGTTGTCAAAAACATTTATTCATTGCTATGTCTGCATGCATTCAGTAGAGTACTTGTTTTATAAAAACAATAACAAACTTTGGGGTTGATCATTAAAAGAAAAAAGGCACAAAGTGATTGGTTTACTGATATGTAATAGCATAAGAATTGTCTAATTTTCAAAGCATGACTCTTGGAGTGGGGCAAAGGTAATGCTTAAATATAACTTTTTGGTATATCTTTTTTTTCTCTTGTTAAATCATTTTCCATAATGGAAAAGTTTTTTGTTTTATTTTTATATTTATGCATCAAAAGATAACAAGGACAAATATCTATCAGACTTATATAGGGTCTTATTTTTTTCTTGAATTACAGGAATTTCCCCTTCAAATCCAAGAGCTCCTTGGCTTTGTGCCTTGATTCAGACAGTGAGGATGAGCTAAAACGCTCTGTGGCCCTTAGCCAGAGACTTTGTGAAATGGCAGGCTGCGAACAGCAGCAGGAAGACCTGGAAAAAGTAAGTAATTTCTTATCAAAATTTCTGACAAAGATTTGTATAGCTCTTACTCTCCAAACAAATGCCTTTCATGACCAGCACCAACAAACTTAATATACAACATAGATCATAAACTCAGTGGATCTGTTCACACTAGTTTTGGACTGTGCCTTCTGTAGCTACAAAACAAGTCTGTTTAAAGATGGATTGAGACTTTTTATATTGAGGTATGATTGACATATAACATATTAGTTTCAGATGCACAACATAAGGATTTGATATAGTATATGTTGTGAAATGATTACCATAGTAAGTCTAGTTAACATCCATCACCATCCATAGTTACAAAAATTTTTTTCCTTATGATGAGAACTTTTAAGATCTACTCTCTTAGCAACTTTCAAATATGCAATACAATATCATTAACTATAGTCACCATGCTGGACGTTACACCCCATGACTTCTTTATAACTGGAAGTTTTTATCTTTTGACATCTTTCACACACACACACCCCCCACCACCCTCCTCTGGCAACCACCAATCTGTTCTCTGTATCTGTGAGCTTGAGGTTTTTTGTTTGTTTAGAGTCCACATATAAGTGAGATCATATGTTATTTGTCTTTATTTCACTTAGCCTAATGTCCTCCAGGTCCATCCATGTTGTTACAAGTATCAAGATTTACTTTCTTTTTTATGGCTGAATAATATTCCATTGTGTATATGTATACCACATCTTCTTTATTCGTTCATCTATTGATGGGCTTTTTTTAAAGTATTGGTGTGACAATTGTTAGGTAAAGTTACATAATGGTCGCTTTTTTGTTTCCAAGATTAAGACTTAAGAAATGAAAGTTGTAGATAAATTGCTTTCTCCTATTAACCTTCAAAGCTCCTTTAACATATGGGTCCTCAAATTATTACTTGCTTTATTTTGGTACTAGTTGTTAAATGAGAGAACCATAGTAAACATTTTATGTCAACAGGCCAACCACATAAACTAAAGGTTTGAATAATGGGTATGAAGGCATAACTACATTATCTTCTATCTTGACACATAATGATAGCTAATACTTTGAAGATACAAGCTTTTCTAGGAGTTTGCAACATCTTATACAACTGTTTGATTTTAAATCTCCCTTTCAGTAAGGTAATTATTTTAGTAGTTATTTTTTGTTCTGACTTGTTTCCCATCTTACTTTAAAGCTAGAAGTGTTTGTGGTTGCTACCTTGAATGAGAAATCATAAAAAATCAAAAATTCTCCCAGAAACAAAAGTTATTCAGAAAATAACTATGAATATTTACATAGTGTTGATGTAGTTTTTATTTTCTCATTTATTAGAAGAAAATAAAACTTGCCAACATTTAAAAAGGAATATTAGGTATAGTGACAGAATATTTACAGTATAATCCATGTATATCTGAAGAAAATACAGTATTATCTCTGATGGATTTTGAGTGAATTTGTTTTACTATTTTTATATATTTTCCAAATTTCTACAAAGAACATACTTAACACTTATTATAATCAAGAAAATAAACATGTATTTTTATGTAGTTATTATTCAAAGAATATTAGGTTTGCTAGTAAGTTTTTATATTGTTATTGATAGTTAAATAACCCAAAGCATCAAAGAAAGGAAACTCTAGAAATAAAATAAACTCACTTTAAAATCTTAAGATTGCTATATTTGTACTCATTCTAGTTTCCTATAAAAGTAACTCTCTTCTTCAGGATTCAAAATCATGCAGAACAGAGACTGATAAGTCTGAATTGGAAAACTCAGGATTTGATGGAATGAGTGAAGAAGAGCTTCTGGCAGCTGTCCTAGAGATAAGTAAGAGAGAAGCTTCACCATCTCTGAGTCATGAAGATGATGATAAACCAACAAGCAGCCCAGATACCGGATTTGCAGAGGATGATATTCAAGAAATACCTGAAAATCCAGATGCAGTGGAAACTGAGAAACCCAAAACAATCACTGAGCCAGGTAGGTTTAATGAAAATATCTGTTAAAGAAGGCACACTTGTGTTCCAAATCCTTGTAGTGATACCTGGCTTCTGAGTAATGAGGTGAAATGGATCTGTATCATGTATAACGGAGCTAATGATATTTTCGTGCTTTCTTTTTAACAGTTTTAAAAATGAGAAATAAATAATGTGAGTAGTACCCAGAGGCTGTTATACCCTTTGGGTGTACATCAGAAGAAAAGTCAGTATTCTTATGTGCATTTAATAAGTTTGTGTCAGTTTTTGGTCACTTTTCTCTCACCACTGCTCGCTCAGAAGAGTGAATAATTCTTAATTTTTCTATATTTGAACAAGTTTTAGTGTGCAGTCGTCCCTCAGTATCCATGGGGGATTGGTTCCAGGACCCCCACCAATACCGAAATCCACATATGCTCAAGTCCCTTATATAAAATGGCTTAGTATTTACATATATCCTATGCACTGCCTCCTGTATACTTTAAATCATTTTTAGATTACTTACAATACCTAAAACAATGTAAGTACTGTGTAAATAGTTGTTATACTGTATTGTTTAGGGAATAATGACAAGAAAAAAAGCCTGTACACATTCAGTCTAGATGCAACCATTGTAGGCCTAACTATTAGTACATATCAGCAATAAGGTAGCAATTTTTTTTCAAAGTATGTTCAATCAGTGGTAGGTTGAACCTGGATGCAGGACCCACGGATACGGAGGGCTGACTGCATAAATAATTCAAGTTCTCCATTCTCTTTTGGGTTCATCCTTTCGTAATGGTAGAAAAATCACTCAACTAAGAGGTCAGATCTTGGGCCTCTTGTCTTGGCTATACCACTAACTAGCTATGAATTACTAAATAGGTCATTTACCTCTTTGATACTCAGTTTTCTTATCTCTATATTGGGATCTACCAGACATACTTCTGAAGGTTGAGAATAGAATATTAGGTAATTAATTTATAGAGATAAAAATTATTTTTGTGGTAATTATTATATTTTGTTACTTCTCAAGTTGTCAGTGGGAACAGCAGAGCTGAACCTCTGCCTTGCACGATGGGTATTTTAAGATTTTTAGGTAGAAAATTTTTACTACTTCCTATCACCAACTCTGATATTTTTTATCCTTATATTTCTAACATATGTATCATTTAGCTAGCTAATGTGTTTCAGTATATCAAACCTAGAATTTTGGAGATGAAGAGAATAGTAGTGTATCACAGAATTGCTTTCTGTATTCTTGGGGTTAGGGCCTCATCAATTTTGAATTATTTTATTTGCAAGTGAAATAAGAATTACTGCAGCCTCAATTTTTTTGGGGGGAATAACTGATGATTTTTGTTTATCAGAGTTCTTTTTATTCCTTCTTGATGCAAGTATTCTTATGAAATCCCCTTCTCTTATTAAACTTATTGCCCTTAGGTATCATTGGTTAATATTAGTGCGTTTGTCCCTTGCTGATTTATTTCCTGCTTTCAGCTCTTTTAATTTTGTCTCAGTCCCACATCTCCTTAAAATTAACAAAGGAAGTTATTCTTATGTACATTTAGCTCTAGATTGTCTATGCCAATGGAAAACACTGAGGTTATCAAAATCATTAATAATCTCAGGTGGTTTACAACTACAGCAGCTTTGGTGAGAACGAACTTGTTTGTAAGTACTTTATATGGAAGAGCCTCTATTGTTTAGTTACCATCGTCCCCAGTTGGATGCTGGCCACGATTGTTGTGTTTCCTGTTTCTTTAACCTCACTATTCCATTCATCTTCTTACTATAACTGAAACCTAAAGACGTTGCTTCTCCTGCAGTTATTTTTTTATTTCTTTTTCAATTCTTTTTTTTTTTTAACATGGAAAATATTGAGCAAAGACTAAAGTAGAGGGATGAGTACAATGAACCTTCCCCCTTGTACCCATTATCAACAATAATTACCCAAAAAAATCCAGTCTTGTTTCATCTGTATCACAGCTTCCTTCTACACCCCATTCCCTGGATTAATTAAAAGTGAATCCCAGATACTAGATCATTTCATCACTAAGGGTTTCAGTGTCTCTAAAAGTAAGAAATCATTTTTAAAAACATATCCTCAATCCCACTGTCATACTTTAAAAATTAACAATAATTCTAAGGAATGATCAAATATTAAATCCTCCATGAGTCAAATCTGGAGAGAAGTTGAAGAATAAATAGTGAACACTTACATATATCCTACACCTAGATTCATTAATTTCAGATTCTCTTTTTTCTACCCACCCCACCCTGTGTGTGTGTGTTTGTGCAGCAGTTACCTGAAAATTAGGGTCTTAAAACAACAGTAATTTTAATATCGCTCATAATTCTATGGATTGGCTGGTTTTAGCTGGTAGTTCTTCTGCTCCGCATGATGTTGGCGGGGGCTTATCAGGGCCACAGCATCCAAGATGGCTTACCTTGGCATGTTGGTTAGAAGGGCCCACTGGGATGGCTAGATACCCTCTCCATTCCTCCCTTCCCCTCCCCTTGCCCGTCTTCCTCCCCATCTTCTCTTCATCTTTTCATGTAATCTCAGGGCCTCTTCCTTTCCATGTGGTCTCTCCAGCAGGATAGCCAGGCTTCTTACATGACAGCTCAAGGCTCCCAAAAGCACAAAAGGGGAAGCTGCCAGGCTTCCTTAATGATTAGGCTCAAAATGTGCATGGAATCAATTCTAGCACAGTGCTTTATTGGTTAAAGCACTCACAGGATCTGTCCAGATTCATTGTGAGGGGTCTACACAAGAGTAAGAATACTGGTAGGCATGGTTCATTGGAGGCCATACTTAGAGACTACACACACACTTTTCTTTTTTAATGGAACCATTTGAAATGCAGGTATCATGACATTTCATTCTAAAACACTTCAGCCTAAATCTTCTAAGTATATGGAAATTTTCCTACATAACAATTATCACAAATAAGAATACTAACAGCAGTTCTATATATAATTCCAAAATAGAGCCCACACACATTTCCCTGATGGTCTCCAAAATATTTTTTATACCTTTTTTTTTAACCTAAATCCCAAAGTTTACTCACTGTATTTGGTTGTTAGGTCTCTAGTTAAGGCCAGTTTTTCTTTGAAAGGCTCTCATTTTTTGTTGTCATACTGTTTTTTAGGTATAAGCTGTTTTTTTCCCCCATACCCTAAAACTTTAGAGGCTAGAGATGGAATAGGTTTCTCCTTGTTACCCATTGCCATTTCCAACGGTTGGTCTCCTTTTATCCTACAGAATTTCAGGCTGCTTTGAAGTACATGACGTCAGCCTTTGCCACCTCTTATCTCTTCCTGTAGCTGTCTTTTACCTTCCAGCAACTCCCCTCAACATTCTTAGGGCCTTCAGCATCCTCATGAATGATCCTTCACCAGCCTAGTTTCTCAGTAGATCTTCTTCCCCATCTTCATTACTAACAGAAGTCATACCCTAGACCAGTTATTGTCAAAGTGTGTCCCCAGACCATCAGTGTCATGTGGGAACTTGCAGGAAATGCCTTTCTTGGCCCTACCCCACAGCTACTGAATGAACAACTCTAGATGTGGAGCTCAACATTCCGCGATTTGATTCCAAATGATGCTCAAGGATACTAAAGTTAGGGAGCCACTTCCATAGACTTAGTTACCATCAGTAGTTGTACCACCTTTGAAATCTTGATCTCAAATAGCCTTCTTTAACCCTCCTCTCCTTTAGCTACCCTACTGTCATAGCCTTATTTCAATGATTACTTGGTGTCATTAAGACTTCCAGTCATTTGACTTTTTTGCTATTCATCACCTCCCTCTTATCACGTCCTTCCCCAGTCTATCTGCCGTACTGTGGTACTCTTTTAGCTCCTTGTTCACTTTTCTGTCACAGTCACAAAATCTCAACTCTCAGCTCAATTAGCTTCTTATTCTGTGGCTACTTTCACAAGCAGCTGAAGATTGCTGGAGAAAAATCACAAAGCCGTTGACTACACTTTCCTCAAATTTGTGATTATACTCTTAAATGGGCACCAAATTCGATTATACTAGTTGTATTATACTTCCTTAGTAAATTTCTCTTCTCAGTCTCCATGATCTCTTCCTCAAATCTCCTGTTTTCCTTTCACACACATTCTGCATTCATAACTTAGCAGTATACTTTTCAAAGCAAATAGATGCAATCAGATGAAAGCGCTGCCTTCACTTTCACTAAGGAGGAAAAGTCCCTGTTCTTATTTAAGGCCAGTCCCTCCATTCATATCCAGAATCTTATTCACTTGTGCCTTCTAAAGACTTTCACTCTTGAAATTATGCTCTTTTTCTTCTGCATCAAGTCTTCCCTCTCTTTGAAATTATTCCTGTTGTGCTTTAGTATCACCCATATTTTAAAAACCCTCTTAGGACCTTATGTTTCCCTTCAGCTACTGCCCCCTTTCTTTGCTCCCCTCACAGCAAAATTATTTTGAGAGTTGTTTAATTCATTCTCTCTACTTTCTTACCACCTCCATGCTCTTCTCAGCCCTCTCCAAGTGGGCTCTCCTCCCCACCACCCCATTTATATGGTTTTTATCAAGTTTACATTAGCAGTATTTCACACAATCTACCTACCACTCCCTACTTCACATTTAAAACTTTGTAAACGTTTTTCTCTGAACTTCCATCGTACTACACTTGTTGGGGTGTTTTCTTCCTACTAAAACAACTACTCATTTCAAGTTGGTTTGTTTTGCCTCCCTCATCAGAACTCTAATTGTTGGAGTATTCCCAGGACACTGTCGTTAGCTGTGTCTTCTTTTCTACTTAAGCGCTCTCACTAAGTGATCTCACAGTACCCCGGTGTCACAAGATCAGAGTCGTATTTCCAGCCTAGCCCTCTCCCCTGAGCTTTGAACTTGTATGTTGAAATGCCTACTTGAATGTCCATTTGATGTTTAATTTTTATCCCCCTTCCCCTAAATATTCCTTCCCCATGTCAGCAAATGGTACCATCATAAATCCAGTTGCTTAGGCCAAAAAAATACATCTCCCTAGATTTTTTTTTGTTTTACTTCACACCTCGCATTCACCATCAATAAGTCCAATCAAATGTACCTCCAAAATACATCCTAAATCCAACCATTTATCAACATCTTCATGGCTACAACTCTTATCTTCCATCTCTCACCTGGGCTACCACAACTGATTCCAACGTCTATTCCTTCACTCTTTCCTCCTACAGACCTTTCATGAACAAAGTGGCCAAAGTAATCTTTCTGAAGCATAAATCACACGGTCACTTAAAAGTTATTGTGACTTCCTATTGCACTTAACCCAAGTTTCTGACCATAGCCTGTCTCCATTCCCCCGCTCTTTCACTTACTGTTTGTTTTAGCCATACTGGTATTCTCTCTCCCTCAAATATGCGAAGCTCATTCTCACCTGAGCCTTTGCGTTTAAGCTCCCTGAATGCAAGCTATCTTGCCTTAATAATCACGGTATCCCCAGCTTCTGCAACCGTGCCTGGCGCGTAATAGATTCCTAATCAATATTTGGGGCTCAAGAGAGTAATTATCAACTGAAGAGGAACAGGAGGGATAGGGTTAAGTAAGGTTTCACTGTCTCCAGACACCAGCCAGAAGGAAGAGTGTGCAAAAGCCCACATATGAGACAGGCCATGGCAAACTAGTAGACCTAAAAAAAAATTCAGCATGGTCTGTATGACTGGAGCATAAAGCAGGAGGTGAGACTAGAGAGATACGCACTCTCCAGTCTTTACATGGCCTAAAGCCATGTTTAGGAGTTTGGACTTTTATTTCAAAAGCATTAGGAAGTTATTGAATACTTTTAAGCAAACAGGTGTTTGATAAAGATTTATATTTGAAAAAGGTCACTCTGGCTGTAATGTAGCTTATAAATTAGAGAAGAGCCAAATTAATGCTTTGAGACCTGTTAGGAAGTTGTTGCAATAGTCCAGACCAAAAGTTAATGTTGCCCTACGCGAGCGTTTTGGCACTGAAAAGAAAAAAGTTGGTGGGTTCAAGCGATAGTTGGAAAATAATGATTTATCTGATATGAGGGGTAGATGAGAAGTCAAAAATGACTCCCAGGTTTCTGTCTTAAAAAAAAACAACAACTCTGTGGACAGTGATCCCATTCACTGAAATTCACTGAAATACAGAATGTTAGAAACAGGTTTCAGTGGGGGGGCAGGGGCAGAGGCAGATGTTATATTCAGTCTAAGAATATTGAGTTTTAACACATAGTTCCCTTTTGATTCACTGTGCAAGTTCCTTAAAAGTGCATCATTATTTTGTGGTCATATTTGTCCCATAAATCTTAAGTAGCTTTTGTATCTATCTGATATTCTTGTCCAAAAGACAAATGTGTGTTAATTTTAGCATATCAAAGTGAACTTTATTTGTTTTCTATCATGTGGATTAGTTGCTAGTGTAATTACAGCATTGTATGAGGTACATTGGTACATTGAGTGGTGAAAACTATTGGTTAAGAAAAGTTGTACCTCTGTCACCTTTTATGAGTGTTTTGATGATAAAAGTAATAATATTCATCTTATGCCCTAAAATAGTAGCCTCAACTCTCAAATCTTTCTTCCCCTTGAAATGCTCAACATTACCTAACTTTGAATGTCTCAGTTCCAAATTTCCACAACTTACCTGATTGAGCAACACAAATATTTATTCCTGGTCTAGTAAGCTAAGGCCAAAGGATGGGCAGAACCATACAGTCTTCAGAGCTGCCTCTTCCAGGTTATGGAAGTGACTCTATTTTTTTTTAATTGAGATCATACTGCTTTTTGTACTTAATATATCCTTAATTTGCCTCTTTTAATGAATATTGAGTTAGTTTTAGTGGTAAATATTCAGTCAGCAATTCAATACAATGAAAAAATGACGACTAGTTGCTAATTTAGAGTCTAAAGCCAAGATGCCGTAAACTTCAAAGTTGCCTGTGGTGTGGAAAACTATTTATCATTTAAATGGTTAAAATGCATTTTGGAGGCAGGTAAACGATATATACTAATTTTAAAACAATACATATAAGGTTAATCTGTAAAGGTAATTCTTATTGATCAGTCATACTTTATGAAAATTTCTTTGCTAAGAATTTTTGCTTTGGTAAAGGTTAGCGATGGGTGGGTGGGTGGGTGGATGGATGGATGGATGGATGGATGGATGGATGGATGGAAAGTCCTCCCCACTTATCTTTAATACTTACCAGTATTAAAAATGATAATGAAATGTTGTTGCTAACACAATTCAAATAACCAGAACAAAATCATGGCCATACTGTTTATCCCATCCCAGTTAGCCATAGTCCAGAGACTGAGAAGGAACAAAAAGAAATTGATGATTAATTTTTTTCTTCTCTCCCTGGATGAATGTTCTAAACATATATGTTATATACTTGTTCGGTACATGAAACGTTTATTACATATTTTATGAAACTCTCTTGATATAGAATATGTACAAGACTTAAGTTGATTATTAATGTAAAAACGCATACTCATTTAATATACATTGTAATAAATGAGAAAATCTCAATATTAGCTTAATAATTCTAGCCTCATTCTTCATTTACTCTAACAATAGTTTATTCCTAGTACTTGATCATGTGACATTATGACCTATGAATATAGCTGTTAATTCTTTTCCATCCTAACCATAGTGCTTCTGGTGATTGGTTAAATTTCAGAACCCTTGCTGTAGATCAGTGGATCTCAACAAAGCGCAGTTTTGTCCCCAGGGGACACTTGACAATGTCTGTCATTTTTGGTTGTCACAACTAGGGAGGGGGATGAGGCTACTGGTATCTACTAGGTAGAGGCCAGGCATATTACTAAACATTTCACAATGTACAGGACAGGCCCCCGACAACAACAACAAAATTGTCCCACCCAGAATGTGTCAGTAGTGCTGAGATTGAGAAACCCTCAGCTAGATGTAGTAAGATAAATTGTATGTCCCAAGAAAGTTACCTCTGAGGTTATGTAAGTTTCCCTCTGAACAGTAGATGTCACTCTAATCCAGGGATTTCGGTTTATTAGAGAGGATTTCCCAGTTATATTATGTTCTGCTTCCTCAGATCCTGCCAGTTTTACGGAGATAACTAAAGACTGTGATGAGAATAAAGAAAACAAAACCCCAGAAGGACCTCAAGGAGAGGTTGATTGGCTCCAGCAGTATGATATGGAGCGTGAACGGGAAGAGCAAGAGCTTCAGCAGGCATTGGCTCAGAGCCTTCAGGAGCAGGTAAGATATTTATATTGCTACTTTCTCCATACCTATCTTTCCCAAGAAATAGAATAATAATAATAATTAATTAATTAATTAACTGACGTGTTAAGCACTTACTATGTGTCCAGGTGATTTATATACAGTAAGTCATTGAGCCACCAAAACAAACAAAAAAACTTCTTTGGGGCTTTGCATTGGATTTGAAACAGAAACATTGACAGTTTTTCTGCTTTTAAAAATCCAAATGCAACAAAATATATTGTTGGCTACCTCCCATTACTATAATTCATTGCATGCTAAAGCAAGATGTGTTATTATAGATCACCCTAGGCCAACATTATTTTGCATGCTGTACATGCAGCCAGTATACCACCGCGATTTTATTGTTCATTTTAATGCAATGTATTTATTTTGGTCATTTTCTCACAATATGAGTCCTTTCCTATGAATTATTTGAACACAAAATTCTTAGGAATATTATCTGAATTTTAGATTTTATTCATAGACTAATACCTGCTCCTTATGTAGTAATCTTTTCTTCAATTTTTAGTTTTTTATGCTTATATTTGCCAGAGTTGGTTGATTTGCACTATTGCAGTCACCTGAGGTATCTGACTAAAAGGTGTTTTCATGGTTGTCTAATCCTATGCAATCCAAGTCATGTTAGTAATAAAAATTTACCAAGACTCCCTAGAATGCATGCACAGTTTTAGTGTGTGCAAATAATCAGATTAAGAAATCTAACTTCTCTAGCACAGTGTGTCTCAAGGTTAACTGCACATTAATATTATCTGGGGAGCTTTTAAAAATACTGATCCCTGGGTGGTTCTGCCCCTCAGAAATTCTGACGTAATTGATCTGGGCATCTAGATTTTTGTGATATATAAAAACTTCACCCATTGATTTTAATGTGCAGCTAAGGTTGAGAACTGCTGCTTTAAAACCACTTCAAAGCCAGCTGTTCTGTATCATTTTATTTATAGAAAGTACCTCCCTGGCTGCCTTGTTATCAAGATGTATACATGTCAAACTATTTTACAAATAATATGTAGTCATCATTTTTTTAAGAAAACTTGTTTTTAATGTAAAAAAACAAGGCCTGACTTCTTAAAGTAGTACCTTATAGTGCAGGGAAAGAAAAAATTCAGCACCCCTCTTTTTTCATAGATGAAAGACATATATGTTATTTCTTGTGAGCTGACCGAATTAAAACTCTTATTTTTCTCAGATGTGAGGGGTGGGTTATAAAATGAAGTTTCTTTAGTTTGATATACCCACATCATTCTATTAATAACTAAAAGAGAGTGACCTAGCTTCAGCATAGACTTTATATATTTGAATAAGTTTAATCTTATTTCCTCTTAGAGAATATCTCAGTTGCTTTCTTGAACACAGTATTAGTGCTCCCAGTACTGTAATTCAGAATAGCTCATTTTAAGCTTCTTACATACTTTACTAACTTTAAACACAAGTCTAGAATTGAGGAAAGTATAAAACAGTTGCTTAAATTAAATTTTTTCTTTATTCATACGTTGTTTGTAAATTCTCTTTTCTCTGAAGATGAGAGGGGAGATATTTATAGTCAGCATTTCCTTATTCCTTTTTATAATTAGTCATCTAGTTGAGACGTTTTCAGAGGTACTAATTTTTCTAAGAAAATCTCAGATGTATTAGAAAAGTAACAGTCAACAGCATTCATTTAGTATTTACTGAGCACTTACTATGTGTCTTGGTTTCTTTAGCAAGAACAAAAATAGAAATCTATGAATTAATACCCTGTGGAAATATTGTTTATCTTGCTGTCATAGACTTAGGGTCAGTGGTGTGCTAGAGCCAGCTCAGTCTCAGCTCGGAGAGCCATCTAGTACACACCTCTTTCTAACTCTGCATTCAGTGTCACCTTGATTGCTTAAAATTGGCCACGGTGGGAATGCTTATACCATGGAAATTGGCAAACACTATAAATCAGGGTAGAGGAAAGACAGCAATTTACTAAGTATTTGCTATATGCCAGCTATTTCGTATGTGTAAGAAGAAAGGGGATGACGTCATAGTGTCACATTGAATGGCTTTAGGTTGGCAAGCCAAATGTCACTGACTAGAGGAGACAGCATTTAAGCCTTTTTAATCCCCAAGTTTATGTTTTAGGAGGATGGTGTTGGAAGTAAAGAATTTCTTTAGATCCTTCAAAAGGTCATATTCCAAGCATCCAGAAGATTATGGAAAATATTTGCAAATACTTTCACAGCAACTAATTTTATCCTCATTAAATAAATTTAATCACTACCTCTTTAACTACCTTAGTTTTGTTCTTGTTTCTTTAGGAGGTTTGGGAACAGAAAGAAGATGATGACCTCAAAAGAGCTACAGAGTTAAGTCTTCAAGGTGTGGAGATAATTTTAATTACATTTTTTTAAATGATGAAATGTATCACACAGAGAGGAACGTATAAAATGTGTTTGTTATTTTTAATAACGAATTTGATCACTTCCTAGGTAAAGAAATAGAATCTTAGAAGTTATCTGGATACCCGTCCTTCCCCCTTCCTGCCAGAGGAAACCACTATTCTAACATTTGTATTCATCAGTAACTTGCTTTTTGAAAAAAAATCACATTTATTATATCCATATCCCTAAAGCAACAAACTATATATATATATATATATATGTATTAATTAATTAGCAAGGACAGTCTGTCTGTAATCCATCTATGTGAAAGCAGTACTGCTACTGTTAAGAGACTCCTGGTAGAAGATAAGGTAGCTTCAGTTTCCCCAGAGCTCACTCTAGAGAAGTCAGTGGGCAGAGTGAGAATTCAGAAGCATAAGGTTCACCATAGTCATGGCATTTGGCAGAACTAATATATGAACCAGGTACTGGAAGTCCACAGGGGCATGTAGTCATAGGAAATAAGCTCACTATATTTTCTGTTTCTAGATCACTGTAGCCTTTCTCCAGCTCTCAGGAATAGATCAAAACAGAACACTTTGGTGATGCAAAATGAGTGTTCTAGGGTGGTCTAGACACCAGGGCATGGAGAAAGAGCAAGAATTTCACTAGCACATGGTTGAGACAGTTACAAATCAGAATTCAAGCTAGGCTCATCCAGGCATCCTGTCCTCAGATTAAAAAGATGGTGCTGATTGTGGTGATGACCATCTTGGGTCATATTGCTCCCATGTGAACTAATTGTCCTCTACATCCGTGCACAGCTATCCTGATAGCTCCCTCTGATTCCCCCTGGGAATTCCCTCTGATTCTCTCCTCTGTTTGGATCTCCCATTTCCTGTCTCACTCTGCCTCATTCTTCATCTGCTTGTGCTTTGATAAGAGAGCATCCCCACGAGTTTTCTTGAAAAAGAGGCGATGTGACTTAGATTTTTTTGGAGACCTTGCAAGTTTCATTATATTTAAGTATTTGGTTAATAGCTTGGCTAAGTATAGAATTAATTCCAGGTTTACAGTCATTCTGAAAGTATTGTTTCCCGCCGACTTTATGCTGCTGGATGGGAGAAATCTTGTTTGCAGGGTTGCTGTATGAAAAGTCTAAAGCTGTTTGTTCTTGATCCTGATGTGACCTCTTTTTTCTCTGAAAGCTTGTAGGATCTTCTCTTTGTTTCTATTGTGATCAAGCTTCATGGTGATGTGCCTTGACATGGGTCTGTTTCGTCCACCTTCTGGGCACTTGATGGATCATTTTAATCTAGAAACTTGTGTCCTTGAATTCTAAGATATTTTCACTAATTTTCTGCCTTCCACTTTCTCTCTTTTCTTTTTTTGAAACTCCTATTATCCAGACCTCCTAGTCTGGTCCTCTTAATTTTCTCATCTCCTCTCTTTAGTTTTCCATCTTTTTGTCATTTTACTCTACTCTTGGGAAGTTTCCCCAACCTTATCTCTAACTCCAAACCTTCGTTTGAGGGTTTTATTTCTATCATATTTCTAATTTTTAAGAACTGATTTGTTTTGTGAATATTCCTTTTTTAATAAGTATTTTATTTGTTTTTGTTTGATTTGGTTTGGTTCATGGAAGCAATACTATCTCAATTCTTGAGGATATTAAATATAGTTTGTTTATTTCAAGTTTACTATTCTTGAATAGATTCTTTCCTCCCAATTGCTCTGTCCTGTGTGTTTATTACGGTCTTTACATTTCTTGTTAGACGCTTTCCTTAGCTATCTAGTGATGCTTGACTGTCAGCTTATGGTTAAGAATAGGGGACTGAAAAGATGATTGGAAGCTCTGCGCACATGAATAACTAGGGCTTGACAACTTTTGAGTTTTACAGGATGGGACCATTTGGAGGAGGATGTTTCTATTTTATCCTTTCTCTTGGACTGGTCAGATTCCTAAAGAAGGGTTTTCTAATCTCTGGCCTTTGCCTAAAGGTAAAAGATGTGGCGGCCAGAGTTCTGGGAGCCAAGTATAAGAATAGGGATGGGGGCTGTTATAGTCATCTTTCAGTACGCAAACTGTCACCTCCTCCCATTTTCAGTATGGTACCCATGGCTTCCTCTGTGCCTCACATCCCGCAATCCAGAGACTGTTTTACCCTCTCCACGGAATAAAGAGCTCCAGACTTCTGTCATTGCCTAGCAGCATGAAGTGGTGGAAAGTGGATCTAGGAATCTTTCTCAAACAGCTTTCACTTAATCCTTATTTTTATCCTCCCCTTAGCCTCCAGTTTCAGTGGTGCTTCCAAGTTGTATGTTTTTTAAAGATTCTGTGATATAAATTGGATTGGTTCTCAGTTTTTCCATTACTAGCTTAGGATTTGGCTTTGGGTTTCTTAGGTCTGCTAAGTCCATCTACCCATCTACTTTTCAGCTTCCAGAAGTTTGAGGCCATAGTCTTTTTCCTGTTCTTCCCATTCTTAGGTAGTCATGTCCTTTCAACAACTCTATGCTGTGATTTTAGTGGAATTAATTATATTTCAAAGCAAAGAGCCATTTATGTACGAATGCTCCTGGAAGTCTTTATTTCAAGCAATTAGTAAAGATGGAGTCTTCCAGTGGAAGCACGTTACTAAAGAAAAAAAGTGGATCTTGGATTTGTTTGTTTGTTTGTTTGTTTGTTTGTTTGTTTGTTTAGTGTATTTTTAGGTGAGATTTAAGAGTTAAAGGTTGAATTTCCTTTATTTTTGTTAAATTTCCAAAAAATGATTTAATATTAAAGAGAATGAAAGGATACTGACCTCTTTTCTGTGAGGTAATTTATATTTACTGGTGTTACTTACAATATGCACCATGTACTTCAAATCTAACATATGGTTTATGTAATATGGAATTTAATAAAGTTGGGTTAACTTTCAAATTATATTCTCTTCAGTTTTATTCCTTTCTTACATGAGTTATATGCCCTTATATATAAATATATAAAAAAGAAAAAGTATTTCTTTTACAGATAGTGGTGCCTGAATTGTGATTCCCCAGCATTTGTTGAGTGAATTGGAACTCTAATAATACGTTTTATGTTTTCTTACAATGATAACATGTATCCTCAAGCTGTTTTTTTATTTTCTTAATCATTTCTTTGTGTCTATTCCAAGAAGTTTTACAAGACTGTGCCTTTGTGTTCTTCAGAATTTAACAACTCTTTTCTGGATTCATTGGCTTCTGATGAGGACTCTGGAAATGAGGATGTTTTAGATATGGAATACACAGAAGCTGAAGCTGAGGAACTGAAAAGAAATGCTGAGGTAGGTGCCGTTTTATTTCCGGAGTAGAACTGGTCAATAGTCAGTATCACTCCTGCTCTTTATCTTCAAAGGCCACACTATCAGTTTCTATTGCAGGTTCATTTCTGCCTCTTTGGCAGCCACGAAATGAGCTTCACTTTCTTTTGTCCTTTGCTCCTCATTTCTTACAAGATTCAGAACAAAATGAAACAAAAACAGAAATACATTCTAATCACTTTATGTGCATGTTAGGTAATTGAGTAACATGCCTCTCAAACTCATGTTTATTAAATCACCTCTTAGCTCTACCAAAACTATGAAAACTGTTGAATTAATGATATTAACTAGAGCACATTAGAATCTTTTTTTTATTCTTTTAAAATTAATTTTTTTATCCCACTGTTCTAACAAAACTGTTAGCATTTTGACATATTCTTTTGTCATCCCTACCCCCAAGTATGCTTTTAAAAAAATCATAGTATACAATTTTTATCCTCTTTGTTAAAGACTAATTGTTAATACATTTTATTTTTAATGGCTATACTATATTTTTTCAAATGAACATACTATTTTATTTTTAACATTGAGGATTTAAGTTTTTTCTGTTTTTTCACTGTGATAAATAATACATTGAAGAATTTTGTAAGATTGTAATGTTTTCTATATTTAGGAATTTTCTTTAAGTAAGTCGCCAGAAGTCAATTACTACATCAAAGTTTAGGAATATTTTCATGGTTTCTGGTTTACATATGACACGTTTCTTCCCAAAATTGTACCTCATAGTGCTGCCTCTGTGCAGGAATATCCCTTTTTAGTTTTGTTTTATTTTTCTACTAGCAGTATTTTAATAGCGTTTTTAAAAATCTTTAAATATTGATTATTTCCAGTACTTAACTGTGAACATACCATTTTTATGGAGCTGTGGTTATTGTGTGCATTCATGTGGGTTTGAAAACAAGGTAACATCTTGGTGAGACCCACGTGATTCTTTTAAAAATAACTGAACGTTGTATTGAGTTGCTACAGCACTAACTGCTTAACCATGATTGGGCCTATTGTTAGTTCCAACTTTTCGTTACTAAAGATAATGCTACACTAAATAATTTTATACAAGTATTCTCTCCTTTTGAATTATTTTCTTAGGATACATTCTTAGTTGGGAGTAGAATTCTTGGGTCAAAGGATATGAACAATACCAACCACTGGATATTTTATTAAATCTGACCACACACACTAAAAGTTAGCCATCTCAGCTTTGATAATAAATTTAAATGTAGTATTTTGCTTTGATTCAAATGAAGAGGTAAGAGTCATGCCCACTTCTGTTTTCCAGACAGGAAATCTTCCTCATTCCTATCGGCTCATCAGTGTTGTCAGTCACATTGGTAGCACTTCTTCTTCAGGTAAATGGACATCATGAGGTCAGCATTTTATAAATGAAGTAACCAGCATTCACTCCTTATTAGGTCGCTCTTTGCCTAGTTTGTGAGGTGTAAGTTGAATGCATGAAGAAAAACTTTGAAACCTTTTATCAAAAAAGTGGTTCTGGTGTAATCTATTCCTCCTGTAAATTTTTGTACATGTTTTTTTAATGGTTTTTAGAAACATTTTGGGGGGGTAAGGTGTATGGGGTGGCTGTTTCTTTCTGAAATTTCCTGTACCTAAGAAAAAGTCAATAATGTTTTTTAAAAACCTGAATTTTCTGATTTGATTTCTTTCAGGTCATTACATTAGTGATGTGTATGACATTAAGAAGCAGGCCTGGTTTACTTACAATGACCTCGAGGTATCGAAAATCCAAGAGGCTTCCGTGCAGAGTGACCGGGATCGGAGTGGTTACATCTTCTTTTATATGCACAAGTGAGAAACCAGCAGATCTGAAACCATGGCTGAAAAAGTCACCCAACTCTTTCTTCTTCCTTGAAGGATAAAATGTTTCTATCACTTAATTGATTGATAATTTTTGGTTTTTGTTAACCTTTGCTTAGGGCTCAGGTCTTGATTATTTCCTTATAAGTCCAGAATATGTTCATTAATTACTCATCACATAGTTGCATTTAGATACAGAGCTTAAGGCTGTTTTATAATAGAAGCTGTCTTCTCATAAACCCTTTTGGTCTTCCAGTTGTATTAGCTAGAAGATCTGAGTTATATCCATGGGAACCACATAGCATTTTTATGAAAGCTAGCTATTGCCAGCTTCCTCCCTCCTAGTGTTCTCAAAAATCAGCAATTCGGGTTAAGATGGTGATCAAATGAATGAGCTGCTCATTGAATAAAATTTAGGCACCAAATGGGATTATGCAGGCTTTATGTACTTTCTGTCTATTCTTTGGCTTTGCTCACTGAATGCTAATTTTGTTTGTTTTATTTTAAGGGAGATCTTTGATGAGCTGCTGGAAACAGAAAAGAATTCTCAGGCACTTAGCATGGACGTGGGGAAGACCACTCGCCAGGCCTCGTGAGGAACAGACTCCTGGGTTGGCAGTGTGCACTGCGTATTCTTTCTTACTGTCACCCACCTCACTCTCCTCTGCTCGAGGAGAATTTGGAACTCTACTTGATGCGGGAGCAACAAACAGCTCAGGGCCAAACCAAACGACGAAAATTGCAGTTGCGCAGAATGCTCCATGCTAATTGTTTTATGGCAACTTTGGTCTCATATCTGTAGCTGATTATCCTCTTTTTCTCCTACAAGAGTAGCACTTCCTTTTGTCTTAGGAATACATGTTGTAAATATATATATATGTACATACACACACATATATGTGGAATGAATGGAGCCTTAAAGAGTTAGGGTGAGCCACCAGAGTATGCCTGCTCAAAATTAATAGCACAGCAGTTTGGAGAAGAAATGAAGTTGTCACAGAGTCCATTCTCCTGAGAAATGTGTGGAAATACACATATCAGTTGGCATTTAGTGTTTATGTTTTTTGAGTAGTTTCACTCAAGTCTGTAATCTTTCATGTGTGTTTCTGATTAGTAAAGTTCACTGGAAAACCAGCTCTCCATGTTACACTAATGACAGTTTGTCCTCCTTGCAAAGGAAGGGCATTTCTGCCACCTGACTTGGGGGCTTTTTTAAAAAATTATTTCATGGATTTGTAATGCTTTTGCTGTTTACATGCAGTCCCAAGAAATGGATTGTTGGTGCTCGGAATATGTTATGGTCCCACATTTGGTATTCATTGTACACTTTATATTTTCTTTAAAGAGACTCCTTCACACAGTGTATTCATTGTATATCATCTGTTATTATTATGGTGGTGAAGATAGAATCTTTTCTTTTTCTTCTGTATCATTCTTCCATGGAGCAAGCATTACCCTAACAGATTGCAACCAAAACTTTAAGAGGTAGGAAACTAATGTTGTCTCATTTGGGACCCCCCCGCAAGGATACTTAAGGATAAGGAAGAAGGCTAGCCTCTCTGTCTCTCAAACATAGAGACATCAAGAGGAGTATTCTTGTATTAAAGCTAAAACTCTGCACCACGGAAGCTAAAAGCCCTACTGCAAGTATAAAGTAAGTACATAACCTATAGGATAAAGCTTGAACATTTAACCATTCGCTGTCTAGCTTTGCCCTTAAAATAGGGTGGGAATTAAAATGTGATCCGTTTAGGTAACCCCAAGAACTAACACATAACACAGGTGTGTAATATATTTATCTTACTTTTTGGGTGCTTTGAGTTGAAGCTAAATGGAGATACAACATTAAGTGCTACATTAGTCATGATGACATAACCAGTTTGGTTAAGCAGCTTGTGAAACCATATAAAGAATGAATCTGAGAGTAGAATTCTGTCCAAAAAATAATTGTGTGAGCCCAGGAATCATTAGGATCACACAGAGTTAGGTATAGCAAAATGAAGCCTTCAGTATTTTCTTTCATTTTTTATTTTTCTTTTTTTGTAAATGAGAAGATTACTCTTCAGTTCTGTGGTAGGGACAAAACCATATCATTTTCAAGGGGAGAAAACATTTTGAAGTCAGTCATCACAGAAGATGCAGCATCTTTTCTGAAAGATTGCCTTCAGAGGTCTCCAGCCCCACTCGTGAACCTTGGATGTGTCTGACATAAGTTACCTCTTCTTAAACTTTGAATCTTTGAATCATAAACAGCCCCAGTACTTCTGCTTAACTACTGACAAAAGCTTTGCTTCCTACCATTTATTTACATCTTACTCTAGTGAACATCCCAAAATGATACGGTGGTAGGATATGCGGGAGTAGTAGAGAACAGAGTAAAGTATTTGTTTTAAAAGCTCACTTTTTTATGTTTTGATCTATTTCCACTGGGGAGCCTTTTGTTTTTCTTGAAAATAACTGGTTTTCTCATAAACAAATGAAGTGGTGATCAAATTCTTTAGCTATTTATTCTCTTCCCTGTGTCTGTATTTGAGAGCTTTGAGAGGTGCTGTTAAAAAGGAATGATTTGAAGTGAGGGGTACATTAGGGCATAAAAAAATTAGAAATAATGCTATAAGCCTAGGTTGCCCAAGAAGTACCCTCATTTGACTTGCATTTCATAGCTTGTGTGTATGTATGGTTTAGAAGTACACTTGGCTCAAAAACCTAATTTGATTTGATCTTCATGTCTTGGGAGGGACTTACTAGTTGACAGTAGGTTAGTGGGATAAATGAGTTATCTCGCTGCTCATATACTTGCAAGTTTGGGACTTGAATTTTCCTTGTTACCTATTCATTGTTGTATCCTGGTCAGCTTTCCTCTCTCCCTTCACTCTTTTAACTGTTATCCCTTTTACAGAGTTACTTTTTCATTTTGGTTCAGTGAAGGGTTAATGACTACAGATGGAGGTTTCAGCTGGACCATGTTGATGGGGTTTGTTGTTTTGTTTTGAGCTGACTATATATTTAAAAATTATAAGTGGATAATATTTTTTGTGCAGTATGATCAGTTTGCTCAGCATTGGGGGGTGGGGGCATTTGGCATGTTGGGGCCAAGAAGGGACAACTTACATAGGGGCAGAGTACTTCAGTCCCAGGTAGCCTGCACAATGACTAACTTTCCTATTTAAAATACCACGTGGTTACAGTACTTTAAATGACATTGAATTGGAACTTGATAGCGCTTGGTTCTGCACACAGCTGAATTTTTTGGAAGGGAAAACTAAACTGAAATTCAAACTTCTCATCAGCTAATATTATGGAGAGTTGGAAAGTTGCATGTGGCCAGATGCTATCTAGTGTCACTTTAGTAACCATGAGTATAATTTAGGCCTGTGAGGAGATACTTTTTTATGGGGGATGTATTTATGTGTGTGTGCACATAAGTTTTGTTTGACCAGGATAGAAAAGAAGCAAATCCATGACTTGTTCTTCTATTTATATTTTGATTCCAAAAGCTATTTGTTTACTTGGCAGTGGTCTGTTAATTTCAGGCCTAACTTAATGGTTCAATAGCAGATATAACAAATGTAAATGTGTTTACATTTTAAGAAGTATGCAGTGATACTTAAAGATCAGTTAATTAACTCTGGGAGGCAAACATTAGACTACACGTTTCTTTATTTCTGTCTGATCAAATGTAAAATTCTTCTAAAAGAGAAGCTTTAAGAATTAAAACCGCAGCAAGTGAATTCATTACTTTACTTGTTCTTCCATACTGCAGTTCCCATTATGTAACTATATAACTATAGCTACAGCTACAGATACAGTTGTATAATGAAAACTATTTGGACACACCTCAATTAAAGAGATTCTTGGCAGTGCCTGATACATAACTGAGCATTATGAGTGCAGAGAGCACAGGGGAGGACAGGGTGGAAATATAAAGAAAAGTAGTTTGTAAACTCATTTGTGGTCTACTGAAAAGAGATTGTATTAAAACAAAAACATTGCCCTTCTTGCCCTTCTCTGTCCTCTGAAATGACCAGTGGATGCTCTTAGTCATCCAGCCTTTTTGTCCCCCCCATTTAATTGATCCCCTTAAGTAGTGTCTTGTTTTAAATCAGGGAAACAGCTAGGTCTCCAAGTACAGGTGGATCTTGTATAGATGAGGAGATTTTTACAAAGATCAACAACAACCCAGTACCAGATGCAAGTCACATAAGTGTCCCCCAAAATTAGATCTGTCCTTTTCCTCCCCATCTTGCTTTACACTGAGTAATGCACTCTTTAAATGTACAAAAACTAAACAGAAATCTGCCCTCAAACATCCTTCAATTCATTACTTCAGAATTCTTATTTTGTCTCTCTTGATGTCTTAACATCTGGAAAAACATTCTTTTTAATTGGGAAACTATAGTTTGTTAGGCCTTGAGAATTTTGTGACAATTCTTTTGCTGTGTCTCACCACAATCATTGACTCCTTTGTGGCATGCTTTGATTACTAGACTTCAGGCAGTCTATTTCGTTGTATCATATTTATCGACAATGAGTACATTTTCCTTACCCTGTGTGCTGTGTCTAAGGTTTTGAATAAAAAGTGTGCCAGTATGAATATAAGCAGTTGATTTTGGTAACATTGGGCTTTAATGTACACAGCATAAGAACAGACTGGATGGAAGGTCTGGATTAGGATCCAAGTCTGTTAGGTCATCTGTCAGAACGAGCCATTGGCTAACCTGCTCTATTTCAAGAACAGAGAGGGTGCAAAGAGTGAGACTGCATGTGGGTGTACATGCCTCTCGTCCCCAGGTTTCCCTCCGCCTTCTCTGGCCTGTGAGTGTTTGTTTATGCTACAGAGAGAAAAACAAGAAGTAAGCTTTCTACACTTTGCATAATTGAGCCACTACCAGGTTTGCTGGCAGCTTTGGCCACGTGATCTGTGAGGTGATTTTCTTTGTGTTCAGAGTGACTTCTGATTCTTATTCTTTGTTGTTTTGTATGGAGCGGCACTTTATCTGTGTTTTAGCAGAACTGTTCCTCTGTATCCTTGACGGTTTTTCCTTGTTTGGGTTTCCTTTTTAAATTATGCATAGAGTTTTTTTGTGTGTGAAATTAAAGCCTTTATTAACCTTGTGTTGGTTCGACTGTTATTTCTGAAAAGGACATATTCTTGCAGATACTTAACCAGTTGTTGAAGTTGTGGAAATCACCTTGCATTGGCCTTCTGACTGGGACTTCCATGGGGCACTGTTAAACCGCAAAGGAAGTGGACTGGCAACCCAACGTATGCCCAGAGTCAGAACCCAGTGCCGTTGTTTTCATCTGGGGAGCCAGTGAAGCTTTGCAGAGGGTCCGGGTAATGGCTTGTAACCCGGCACTGGCCATAGCTACGCTCTTCCTTTGCCTCAGTAAGAGTCGCAGAGAGGGGCTGCAATGGCATTTGCGTTTCATACTCGCCTTTAGGCCTCAAGCCTAGACCCAGTGGATATGTCGCTCTCACTGGGGACTGGTTACTGAGTGTTGTGAAACCTATTGGGGCCATTCAACTCTCTCAAAGAAGGGATCCCCTTAACTTACCACCTGAGGAAGGCTGTGAGGAAAATAACGTGAACAGGAAAGCCATTAGTCTAGGAAAGGTGTAAAACTGCAAAAGGCTTCAGCCCACCTGCCATTAATAAGAAAAGCCTAGGGAAGGCTCCTCAGAACGAATGCTCCACGGAGCATTTGGCTCCTCTTCTAAGAAGGGAAAGCTCCACAACATGATGGTTAAAAGTGCTGCAGCCTCCCAGGATAGAAAAAATGCGACCACCTTGAGAGCTGAAATTGGGACGTCCTTAGGGAAGCACCATCTTTATGGAGGAATGGGTTACAGAAGTGGTGTTGCCACACTGCTGCTCACAGGGACAAGTGTAAAATTTCAATTAGTACAGGATTAATACCAGTAATGAAAAGACGAAACTGCAAGCAGGGTAACCAACTGCCTTCACAAACACAGCTACTCTTGCTTCTCAAAATAGTCCTTTTGCTTTCTTGAGGTTTTGTTGCTTCCATCGAGGCAAGACACAGAAGGCATCTGGAGTCATCCCCAGGGCTTTGGTGAAATCCTCGACAGACAGGTGCTCCTAGAAGGAAGCAGAGGGCAAATATTACAGTCTTCCCCAAGGTTTATTTGATGAGTCAAACAGGTGTGGTAGAGAAATCAAATGACCAAAAACAGGCAATGTGGGGAGAGCCAGCAAAGGGACGGGGAGGAGGCGCATGGCATGAGGTCCAAGAGACTGATCCCTGAATGGGAGCCTAGTAAAAAGGACGGTGACAAATTGAGGTAGATTGAGCTCCTTTTCTTTTGACCAGGGTCAAGTTGACATTAATCCTGAAATAAGAATTAGGACATTTACTTGATTAAGGAGTTGCTTCTCTTTCCAGGTCTTAGTTTTCCTCTCTATAAAATGGGAGAGATTCCTTAAAGATCAATTTTTGCTTTGTAATGCTTTTATGGGGGTGAAAATAATATATGTGAAAGGGCATTGGAGACACGATCTCTTGTTCATCTATCTACTTAAACTGTGACCCTACAGCTAGGAATTACCTTTCTAGGCCTTGGATATCTTCAGCCATAAGATGAGGGGAATGCCTGAAATGACCTTGGCTCCCAGCTAACAGGATATTACAGTGATACTATTAAAGGCAAGCTAAATGCCCTCGAGGTAAATTCAAATAAGAACCCCAAATTAAAGCTGCTTAAACCAGCCTTCGAATCTGCTCCCCCAGGCACCAGGAGAGGACAGGGTGGAATGAAAGCAGTGGGTTTCTTTCCAACCTTGGGCTGCTCTGCTATGGGGAATTCCCCTGCAGGACGCTGTACTGACTTCTGCAGCGAGCCCCGAACTGAACAGCTTCTTGGTAAACACCTGCAGATGGATCCCAAGCTCAGGTGAGTCGGATGCCCCAGTTCTCTAACCTGTCATTAGCTTTGCCTCCAGCCCCTGGGCATTCTCTCCTCAAGACTCTTGGGAGCCCTCCCCACTCCCCCAGTCATGGCAGTGGAGCGTCTTTTTTGGAAGAAGAGAAACATGTGAGTGAGTGGTTTAGGCATCAGTGGATAGGGAAGAGCTGCCAACCCCAAGTCTGGAGCATTCCCCTCCCCTGCCAGGTCCCTCACTACTGTGGCTGCACAGTCCTGGCTCTGCAAGTGGCTTCAGGTTCCCTCTCTGGCCCAGCCAGGCTGGCTCCGCAGCTTGGTCAAGACTTCTGGACTTTGACCCCGGGGCTAGATAGCAGGGACTGCCCATCCCAGTGGACTTGTATCTTTCCACGGGTCCTGTTCTTACACCCTGTAGTCCTACCAGCTGATTACCAGCCTCACCCATGCCCACATCCGCCTCTCTGTGGCTTACTCATTGGTGCTCAAACACAGATTACCCTCTTGATACTGCCCACAGGCAGACCCACCACCCCACTGTTCCCTGACACTGGCTCCCCTCTTGAGTTTGGAGCAGGCTGAGGTCTGAAGACCTCTCCCACCCTCACCACTTGCCACTGAACCCCCAGTTCTCCCACAAGAATGGATGCTACTACCACAATAAAAAATCTAACAGACAACTGCTTTTGTAAAAAGGACCTAAGAATTCCTAGACTACGGTACTTCTGCCATGATGGGGTTGTGTCGGTTCTGTTTGCTCCATTCAAAATTAGCAATCCATTTAGCCTCCTGTCAGTCAGGCTGAAGCTGCGCTACCAGATAGGTCTGCTCTGGCGCCTCCCAGACGCCTCAAACCCCGCGGCTCGCCCTGAACTCATCACCCTCTCTAAGCGCAGTCCCTCCTGGGTTTTTTATCTCAAAGAACACAATTTCCCCCTCTCATCCAGTACTTACCAAGTGTCATTGATGTCACCTCCTAATATTTCTCTAGACCATCTCCTCTCCATCTTCTCCAACCCCATATATTCTAAGCTCCCGTCTACCTCTCAGCCTGACTTACAGCTGCTGCATTTGCCACCTTCCAATCCATGCTTCACCACCAGCTTTAGTGCTTTTTTAAAAGTGTAAACTTGACTGCCACCCTTTTGCTTCAACCATGATGGCTCCCTTGCACTGCTAAGATAGACACACCACCCCTAATGTGGCATAGAAGGCACTGCTCAGTGCGGCCCCTGGCCCCCCCACCCCCACCCCGGCCCACTGTCCCTCCCCAGCTTGTGTACTGCCACCGCGCTGGCATTCTGCCCCACCCTGTGCTTATTCCCTGCCTCTGGGCATCATGTATGCTATTCCCTTCTCCAAGAATAACCCGCTCTGCCTGAATAATTCCTCTTCACCTTACAGAATGAAATTTTCTCTGACTAAATCAGGTTCCCTTTTGTAATCCTCTTCATGGCACCTATACTTCAGCTTTGGGGCACTCATCTTCACTGAAATTCAATAACACGTAATCTGGCTCCTTTGATCTTTCTGCACTGCGATGTAACTTCCCATGAAAGGCAGAGACTGGGTCTGCTTTGTTCACCAGCTCATCTGCAGGGCACAATCTGGGGGTCAGTCAGTGTCGCCCAACAAACGGACACGCCATAGCTCTTCGTCCTCCTGCTCGAGTCTGACTCACCTCTTTCCTGCTGGGGTCCACACCTGGGGGGAGCTCCTCCACTGGCTTGTTCACCAGCTGCTCCAGAGGAAAGATGGGTAGAGGCCCAGAATTGAGGTTGCTGTTAGCATTGAACACATCCGGTGTAGGGCTGGTGATATCCTAGGGAAGAAAAGGAAACCACTGGTACTTCAGCTGGTTTGTGGCTGCCTCCCAGGCTGCCTTTCTCCCTGAAGTCCACATGGATCCTATGGCACCTCCTTCAGGACATCATCCATGAGCGCTCACGCCCCATACACACACTCATAAGAACACAACAGATAGGCTTGGACTCACAAGCTAAAGCTTGATGGTCTGTATGCAACCAAAGCCAGTGGGGGAGAGATGACTTTTGTTTTATGACTTATGAACTTCTCAATGGCTTCCTCCATATGTTCAAGGTCTATCTTGGACATTTATGATCTTTCTCTTATCTGTTGTGAAATTGTCACATGTAAAGTCACTTAGCCTTGACCTAGCTATCCTTTCCTGCCTGTTCCATCAGTCCACCAAGAAAGGTTTACGAGTGCTCTCAGCTTGTGGGTGGGGCCAAGGAGCCATATGTGTTTGCTGATGACCTTGGTGTGCTTGGGAAATCGCTGTCGTGTTCTGGACACATTTCTGCCAAGTCTACTTGGCTTGTTTCCCGTGCAAGCCGGTGAACTTAAAGGAAAGGTTTTGCTTTCATATTTCCCTATCCCAGGCCTAGCGTCTACATACATGTCTATAGCTATCTGAAAGATCAAAGGAATTGCAGTTATTCTACCTGTAGACGGGAGCCCAAGGCTGATAATGTCTCCCTCCTAGTAGAGAAATTATTTCTCAAAGGGCAGCCTGTGGACTAATGGCATCAAAGTCCCTGCAGTTTAATTAGCTTCCCTCACCACCACCCCCAGCTCCCCATCATCCAGACTCGTATGCATGATAAAAATTGGGAACCATTTCACTAGGGAATGGAGAAGACAAACCAACTAGAAGCATTGAAGTGAAGCAGCAAGAAGACCTCCATGAGAAGTGGGAGGAAACGGAGGGAAGGAAAGCCCAGGACAGGAGCGTCTTAGGAACTTCCCAGCTCCCACAGCTGATTATGGTCAGCTGGCCACCTGCCCCGTACCCCGTACTCACAGTAATGATGTGACCCCAGTCCCCAGAGTTTCCAAGCTCGGCTTTCATGTCCTCGTAGGATTTGGCATTCTGTACATAAAGCAAGCAACAAATGAGACCTGGGTCACAGCAGAGGAGACAAAAGACCATTTTCCTTCAAGGGTTGAAAGGAGGCTGGCCTAGGGCCCGGGGGTGAGAAGGGGAAGAGAGAGTTGGCGGAGGCTGGAGGAGGTCAGGTGGTGATGGTGGGCACTGAAGGGGCTGATGGGTCAGAAAAGGCTGAGTGGGGGTTATTTGTCCCAGCTCAGCCCGACATGGGGACACAGAGGAGTATGACCTTCTAGGCTCAGAGACCCATGGAAGCCACTGCTTGCAAACTTGAGAACCCTGCCTACATTGCATAGGTGCCAGGGGACCCTGGGGGATCTGGGGTACTGGGGGGCTCCTCTCATAGCCTGGAAGGAACCGTGCCACAGAGGAGTGAAAAGAGTCAAAGGGGCCGTGGCTCCATGGGGAGCCCCATCTCCATATCCCCGGGGCCTGGCACTAAGCACGCACATCATGAGCTTCAGTTATATGGAAGGAAGGAAGGAAGGAAGGAAGGAAGGAAGGAAGGAAGGGAGGGAGGGAGGGAGGGAGGGAGGGAGGGAGGAGGGAGGGAGGGAGGGAGGGAGGAAGGGGAGAGGGAGAGAGGAAGGAAGGAAGGAGGGAGGGAGGGAGGGAGGGAAGGAGGGAGGGAGGGAGGGAGGGAGGAAGGACCACATGTGTGACCCATTTTGCTTAGAATTTAGAGCCAGGAAGGCATGTGTGTGTCCTTTAGACCTGACATGTTTCACCGGGCACGAGGGTTCCCTAGTACTAACCCGTAGAAGTTTCTGTGATGATGAAAACATTCCCTTTCTGTGCTGTCCAGTATGACAGCCACTAGCCACATGAGCCTACCAGGCACTTCAAGTGTGGCTAAGGAGAAATTGAGGCTTCAGTTTTGTTCGATTTTAATTAATTTAAATTGTAGTCAGTACAGCTCCAACAGCTTGGAGCTAAATCTAGTGCACAAGTCAGGGGCTGTAATGAGCCTGGGTTTCAGTAGACTTTCATCTCCTGAGCAGGGGCTCAGTGGTCTTACTGCAGCCTGACTTTTTATTCTAAGGCCCCTCTAAGCCTTTTATAAATATATCACATGTCGTCTGTCACCACAGAACAGACAAGCCTGGGAGTCTGCCCTGCCTTGGAGGTGTGCCATGAAGAAGCCAGCCAGAGAAGGGTATGCTGGGCTGTAAGGCCCAGGGCGAGCTGGGGCCACTCACACTCCACTTAAAGGGATCCCACGCCAGGAACCAGCCCGTGAAGGTGGCAGGCTCGTGTCCTTGCTTCACCACAATGATGGGGGTCTCAGGGTCCCGGCCACTGGGGTGGGTCTTGAGGTATTCCTGCACGGTGATGGCTGCAGCTTTCTTCTCGTCCTCATTGGCATGCTTCCCGATCCAAAAGAAGACCTATGGAAAACCCGGAGCTCCATCAGTCCTTCCTGCCCCCCGGCCCCACAGGACTCTGCCTGGTTCACCCAGGCTTAGATGCCCAACAATGCATTGGACTTGGGCTTTGACTTTGCATCTGGGAAACGAGGAGGTTGGTGCTTTCTACTTAGTCATTCTGCAAATGCATGCCTCCCAACCTCTCCGGAGCCAACGCCCCTCCAAAACAAGGCTCTGCTACGTGAAACGAATTTGACTTTGGGAGAAGATACAGCCCACACAGCAGCCCATGCAGGAACATCCCTCCCTACCTGCCTTCTTCTTTCTGACACTCCTCTTGTTCATAATGCTGCTCGGGAAAACATATATGGGAGCCAAGAACATGTCAACCCTTTCCTGTCCCTAATGCTGCTCTTTCTTGGCCGGGCCTGGGTCCCACCTGGTCCCAGACATCCAGCAGGAACACGTCATCCTCTTCCAAATCATCCTGAGTGAAGTCAGGGATTTCTGTGGCCCGGAAGCACCCGGTCTGGTTGGAACATTCAAAGAGCCGGGCAGTGACGACCACGTTTTCTTCCTGTAGTCTGTAGGATGGAGGGAAGACTGTGTTGGCAGGAAGGTGTGGGGGAAGGAAAATCAAGGCCACAGAACTTGGAGGGACTCTAACATGGAAAGCCACCTCCTAAGAAAACGCTCTTTTTCTGATCACATCCTGCCAAGAGTCCAAGAGTGCTCCACGGGAGACATTCCTACTGCTTTTCTAGAACATGCATTCTAGTGGCTCTTCTCTCGTCCTGTTAGGAAGTTCTGTCTGATACCGCCCCTCTGTTACTCCTGGTGCTACTGCAGTACATGGCCTTCCTTTTGAATTGGGGGTCATGGACCCTCTTCAGAAAAACCGTTGGAAAGAGGGTTTACGCTGGTCCTCCTCAGCATCCGGGTCCTGTGTCAGCCTGAAGGGCAAGGGCTGGGTGGGCTCTGACATCTTCTTCCCAAGGGTAAACCTATAGCCCTGCCCCTCTCTTCGAGCGGCCTGCTATGGCTGTGAACTCCCTTAGCCAGGGAAATACCCCGTCAGGCCCCGGGCAGACCATGGTGAACAGCACGGACACAGTCCCTGTGCCCAGGAGGGTCCGAGGACATGTACTGTCCAAGCTCATCCTGTGGCTTTGGGAGTCTGGCACACAGGGCCCTAATCCATGCCTGCTGCAGGCTCTGGGCCATGGGGATAGAGGTCTGGGAGGCTCTCCAGCATCGGAATGTGAGCTGGAGGCAGAGGGACCTCACACTTACCTCTTGGTGCTGGCATAGGGGGCCTTCCCGCCCAGGGCGACCCAGAAGTTGGCTGGCTCCTGCCCTTCCACCACCACTTGCTTCTCCGTCCGGGAGATGGTGTTGGCAACCATCTTGGCCATCTCCCGCTCGTCCCCACTACAGCCCTGGGTAAAGGAGGGTGGGGAGACGGTGCTGGGGGAAACCATCTCTAATACCAGGCGGACCCCCACCCTTCTGAGCTCCCGGGGCTGCAAAGGCTCTCCTAGATCAGGACCCCAGACCCATGGCCAAGGCAGAGACAGTTGTCCCATCCTATCTTCTGTCCCTGCCACTCCAACGAATAGCAGAGGAGACAAGAGATTCTGCACACTCCTTACAAGGCAAGAGAAGGATTACAAGAGGCTCGTTACAGAGATTGATGGAGAGGTAGTGATAGGCGCCGGGATAGAGAGGTCCTAAGACATAAAGACAGACCAACACTGGGACAGGCAGGGGTGGCCAGAGACCAGCAGAATGAGAGACTGACCGGACACAGAGGCAGAGAATCTGAGGATGGCCAGACCCAGAGTTGAGGAGGAGGAGGAGACAGGGCTAGAGACTGTGGGGGGGCTAGTACACAGGGCCTATTTGGCCAGAGGCTCCCGTCCTGATCCAGGTCTGCTCTGCGGCTGGGAGACCTGCACACACCTTCCCATACCACAGGTAGCAGCAGGACGGGGTCTTGAGAATGAAAACGTCGTTGGAGTTGAGGGAGGAGGCCCGGGCTGAGACCTCGAAAGCCTTGGTGTTGTTGCTGCTGGTTCCCCGGACCTGGAACAGCCTAGTGGAGGGCACAGGCTCCTGGCTATTAGCCCGGGAGGTGCCTCCCTGCAGAGTGGGGAAGAAGCAGCAGTAACTTAGAAGAGATGGGGTGATTAGAGGGGCACAGACCAGAGACGAAGAGAGGCTGGAAAAGGGTCTGCCTGCCCCTCCGGGTCTGCCGATTTAGCATCACCAGATTCATCTTTCCAAAACACTGCTCTGGTCACGTCACTCCCCTGCTCAGAAACCTTCCATGGTTCCCCACAGCTGAGAGATTAGAACCGAGCTCTTCAATGGGGCCTTTGAAGACCCCACACGATGAAGGTGCAAAATGCCTTTCCAGACTCTGCTCTCTCCAAACCCTGCAGTTTAGCTTTCAGGCTTCTCACTGCTCCCCATGGCTCCCTTCCTCTGGGCCTTTGCCCTTACTGTAGCCCCTGCATTGCATGCCCCCATTATACCTCTGCTGAGCTCTTCACCTGACTCCAATGACCTTCTCCAAGCCCCCTTTCTACTATGCCTATTCCCAGATTACTGTATTCACACTCCCCTTTGAACTCGACTTATATAAAGTACTTAACCACATGGTGCCTTGGGCTATAAGCTCACTGCTCTCCCAGCAAGATGGTTAACAGTATTAGCATGACATTCTCCTCCCCCCTTGGCACTTTGCCAGAAGGCTGTGTGCTTAGTAGGTGCTCAATAAACAGACAGTGCTTAAATGAATTCAGGAGATGTCTATTTCATTATGTTGGAAAGCACCAATGCAGTTTGAACAAGTCCATCGTGTACGCAAATCTAGCCAAAATAATTTCCTTTTTCATGTAGAGGATCTGAGTTGGGGTGTAGAGAGAGAAAGAAACAGTGCTTGCACATGCTAAGTGCTCACTACATGGACTTTTTAAAAGTATTGAATGGTTGTGTCTATTTTCAGTTCCATGTGGTGACGGAACCTCAGTCCTCTCCTACGGAGAATGGGCTTCCCCTAAAGCCCCGCCTCCACCCCAGCCCCGTCCCCCATCTCCTGGATGCCCACCCCGCCTCAGTTGCAGGCACTGCCAGGCACCTCAGTCCAGCAGCCACACCTGGTAGACCACCATGCGTCCTTTGAAGATGGACATGAGATGAGATGGTTCCTTGCCCATCGGGACCCGGATCTGGACCGGCTCATTGTTGTACTGCTGGTCCAGGATGACAGCCTGGTAGGCCGAGGCTGTGATTTCATCTGGGCTGGCCTGGCTGCCCTGGGGTGAGCAGGATAGAAGGCGTGGGATGGGGTCAGCCCCCGATTCTGGCCCTGTCCCCGCCTTCAGCAACAACTCCATCCTCAATTCTGATCTGGCCCCAAACCCAACTGTCTTCCCTACCGAACCCCACCCCGTACACAGCCAGAAACCCAGCCCGACCTAGACTGTAGTTCTGATCCCAGCCCCACAGTCCTTTCCCAGCTCCAGCCCATCCCTGACCCACCTGCGACCCCAGCCTTGACCCCAAATCTCCTCTCCTCCTTACTGTCCCTTTCTCAGGGTTCACCTTTTCACCATGGCTACCACATCACTCACCCCCAGCACCTAAGCATCTCCCTGCTCCCTAACATCTGGGCACAGAAACACAGTCAGAGCAGGTGAAGGGAAAGAAGGCCATGGAAATGGGAAGGCAGACTCAGAAAATCAAAAGGGAAAAGGGCTGTGAATGGGGGTACTCACAGTCATTGGGATTTCACAGCCAAAGCAGTCCCAGAATGAAAAAGGGGTGCGCCCCCCATCTCCACAGGTATTCAGCTCAAGGGGGATGGCCCCTTGGCAAGGGTACAGGGGAAGAGGAGCTGAGCTGCCTGTGCTCTGGACAGGGTGGGAGGGGCCTTACCTGCCAAATGTAAAGCAGGTAGTGCTGCTTCTCTCCGATGAGGTAGGTATAGAGCAGCAGGTAGCAGTCGCCCCCAAAGAAGTGGCCCAGCCACTTGGAATCCACAGGCACCAGCTCTAGGTTCTCAATGCGCCACACCTGGGGCGGGTCCCAGGCTAGCGTGAGGTCCAGGACAGGCTCCGCCAACCCCTCCCACTCAGCCCAGGCCTCCCTTCCCTCACCATACCTGCACCTCCCCACTCCCGTCGTCTACCATCTTCTGCTGTGCAGCCACCTGAGGCTGGATATGCATGGATGCAGCATCAAACTTCACCTGCTCCACCTTGGCTGGAATGAGGGGAAATCATGACACCAACGGTCACCAGCTGAGGTCCCCCAGGTCCTCACAACAGCCCTGAGCGGTAGCTATAATTCTTAGACCCATTTTACAGATGAATCAGAGAGATTCAGTAGCTTACCCCACCAAGGTCACACATGACACAGTTATAATACAGAACCATATCTACCTGCCCCTAAGAATCATGCTTCACCAGGGCCCCCAAGGGAACCAGAAGAGGGACAACACTTTTATCCTCCCCTAGGTGCCTGGCACTGAGCTTGCCCTCAGCCAATATTGTCTGGGGAGAGACTGAGCTGTCTAGAGGGACCCCACCCCTTTCCAAAAGAAAGGCAGGTCATTCTCAGCTCCCATGTGTGGCCACTCTTGAGTTTCTCCATGTCCCCTCACATCCCCACCCCACCTGGGGAGCACAGACCAGGGTAAAAGTGCGCATGAAAAAGGTGTGGCTGGAAGGAGGACGGCAGGCAGGGCTGGGTGCTCTCCTGGCCCCACTCCTGGCTCCCAGCCCACCCTGCCTCGTCCGGCCCTCACCCACAGAGCCCACAGTGTGGGTTTTGCCCAGGCCTGAGGTCCGGTTGGGCACTGTCCACTTCTGGAAGAGCTGCTGGAAGACGGCGGACTCAGCCCCATCATTCTGCACCTCTATCTGCGTGCTTGGGGGGTACTGCTTGGCTTTGATAAAGTTCTGGGAAGAAAAGAGGGTGACTGGGGCTGTGTCCCACCCCTCGCCTCCACCCCTGTCCCCAGTGCAGGCCAAAGCCTGGCTCTAACCTCACCAGACCCAACCATGAACCTACCCCTGGTCCCAAGCCCAACCCCAACCCAACTCAGTCCCAAAGCTGACCCCCAAACCTACACTTACTCTTGCCCTAACCCCAAGGCCAAACCAGCCCCCCCACTTCAATTCTAACCCTGATCCTCAGCCCCCATCTCCAATCTTGAACCTAAACCCTAATCCAACACTGAGCCCAAGCCAGATAGGGTTACTAACTGCGGCCCAACAATGACACCAAACTCTGACTTGGCCCAGCCCCACGCTGACCCCATCTTCTCTGCGGGAAGGCCAGCCTCCATGTCTCCCTCCCTTCGCTGAACCCAGCTTGAGGTGGGAGCCCCTATCCTGAGGAGGTCCCCAGGTGCCCTGCTGGTTGGCTCCCTGGCATGCAGAGAACCCACAAGATGGCTGCACCACGGACACTCAGCGCCCCCAGCTGGGTCAAGCCCAGAGCTGCCCTGGCCTCCACACCCTGTATGCCCCAGCTTCCCTCTCCCCGAGTCTCTCTACCCTCTCCTCACAGTCTCCTCCTCCCCGACCCCCATGCCCACCAGTGCCTGGCTCATGGCTCCCTTCCTCTCCTGGGCATTGGCGTTCTTCCCCTTCCACACGTAGATTTTCAGCCCACCCTGGTCCAGAATGTAACAGTCCTAGAGGTGGGAGACAAAGACTCAGAGGCAGAGCCTGAGGGCGCCGCGGGGCTGGGCTGGGGGAGCTCTGGCACAGAGTCTTCCTCCTGCTCCTTTCCCGCCTGCTGGCGCAGCTCCAGCTTGGGGGAGCGTGGGCAGGGTTGGGGGGGTGGGGGCTGGGAGCCCAGGCCTTCTCACCTCGTGACTGAGCAGGTCTTGTGTGAGTGGCCGCGTGGCGACTTCCCTGACCACCAGCTTTCCCTCTGAGTCAGACACGCTGCAGGACAAAGGGATGGCATAAACCAGGAGGGGGCCAGCCCCAGGAAGCCCCCCAGCTCCCAGGAGGGGCCCAGCTGCGCACTCACTGGTACAGTTTGAGGGCGGCCTTGAGTGCGGGTTCCACCACCGTGTCAGGCACCGCGGGCTTCAGCTCCCTCCGCTTGCCCAGCACTTGGTTCATAACCTCCATCAGCTGCGGGGACGCCTTCTCGTTCTCCCCTTCGACCACGGCCACGTAGGTCCGCCCACCCCGCTCCTGGTCTCGTATCTCCTTGGCGAGGGTCATGCCCTGCAGGGAGGCCCCGGGTGACCCATGAAGACCAGTGAGGGACAGGGCAGCGTCCACCGCCTCAAACCGCGCCAGGAGACCCCCACCCACCCACAGCAGCCCAGAGGGGTGAGGCACCTCCCTGCTTTTCCCCTTTAAGAGGGTCCAGACTTTTCAGGTGCGTTTGAACAAACCAGGTGAAAACCCGCTGGGAAAGCAGGTTTCCTCATTGGTGGGAGAGTGTTTCCTGTGGACTTTGTGGGCATTCAGTTTTGACGTTGTTTGAAATTTGTGGTTTACTTTGCAGTTTTGGACAAAAGCGGAGCCCTGAAGGTCACAGTACTGTCTGTTCAGGCCCATATTTCTGTCTCCAGCCCAGCTCTCTGCTCTCATCTTATTTATCCAGCTTCCATGATAGCCCCTTTTTAAGATGTCCAAAACTGAACTCTAGATTTTCTCCCCAAATCTGTTGCTTCCCGATCTTTCCCCTCTCAGGAAATGGGACCCCATTCATCCCCACAATTGCTCAAGCACACTGCTCTGAGAACTGCTTCACCCCTCTTTCTGCATCCGCCATGCAACATACAAGTCCAGTGGATTCCACCTTCCCAGTCCTCACCTGACGGACAGAAGGCTCCCTGCATTCTCTTAGCCTTGTAGGCCTTTGCGTCCCTCAGAAGTCAGAGTGACTCAACAGCCTCCCGGGCACTGAGAACAAATCCCACCCCTCTTACACAACCTTCTGACCACGAAACGTGCCCCTGTAAGAGCTGCCCGCTCCTCTCCAAGCCCCCACCCCACCCCAGCCATTTCTCTCCTGCCTTAGAGCCTTCTCCCACCCACACCTCCTCCCAGAAGCCCTCCCAGAACCCACAGAACTGCACTCCCCACCCCTCACTTCTCAGTTATTCCCGTCATGTTTGTCTCCCCCACTGGACAGCCAGCTGGAGGCCAGAGCCAGAGCAGGGGTCTACCCACTTCATTCACCCCTGGATCCCCAACGCTTGGCAGAGGGTGTGCCACACAGCAGGGACTCATTAAATCCCAGTGGATTAGCCACAGGTACACACAAGCCAACTCCAACGTGCAAACATCTCCCCATACATGGCAGCTCAGATCCCCCTTCAAACACCAGCCCCAGGCAGCCAGGGGAGAGAGGCCTGGGGAAACAGCCACTAGCTGGGGGAGGCAGAAGTCTGGAAAGTTTGACTCTGGGGGAGGCCAGGTGCTGGTGTGCCGGAGCAGGTGGGCGCAGGGTGGGTCTTGTGGGCAGGGGTGCTGCATCGGATGGCTTACCCTGAGTCTCTCCATGCGGTTACTCTCCGGCCCGTTCCACTGGATGATAAGCTTCCCGAGGTCCAGGAGGAAAACGTCCCCACGGTTGAAACTCCTCCAGGACATTTCCACCTGGAGAGCCATGAGGGAGGAGCAGCCCCCACTCAGACCCATCATCCATCATCTCTTCCCCACCCTCTCCCTGCCCCTCACCCCACCTCGGCCTCTGCTCTCCACCAGGCTGGGAGCGGGGATAGGAGGCCATGCCCTAGGGCCCTGGTGAATGCCCACCTCTCCGGCCACCACGTTCCTCTTGCCCTTCACATGCAGCAGCCGCTGGACATCGCTGGAGTTGGTCTCCACATGCTTCATGCCAGAAGCCACACCCCCTTTCCGGATCCTGAGAAGAAAGGTGAGCTGACCAGAGAGAATGGGCTGGGAGATGTGCTCGGTCCCTGCCCTCCCTGATCCTGCCACTGGGGCCATCTGAGGGTCCGGGCTGGGACAAGAGTGAGATGCATGTGGCACCTCTAGTGCCAACTTTAAGGACATGTTCATCCGCAGGATCATTCAAGTGCAAGGTCGGTGTGTTGCCTACGTTTGCGTGACCCTGGCAGTGAGGGTCACCTTAAAGGTTGCACCCTAGTCCCTCACTTACCCTCAGTCCCTCCCCTCCTGAGAGAGAGGTCTGCAAAGACAGGTGCATGGTAATGTGGTAATGTGGAAAGACAGGACAGGACCCTGAGGATAGGGATTACAGAGAAGGAAAAGAAGGGACATGCCATGGACTGAACTATGTCCCCTCCCAAACTCACATGCTGAAGCCCTAACCCCCAGTGTGATGGCATTGGAGGTGGGGCCTTTGGGACGTAATGGATTTAGATGAGGGTAGGTGAGTCCCTGGGAGTGAGGCCTTTATGATGGAATTAGTGCCATTATAAAAAGAGACACCAGAAATCTTGCTCACTCTCTGCACCATGTGAAGACACAGTGAGAAGGTGGCTGTCTACAAGCCAGCAAGAGAGCCCTCACCAGCAAACGAAAAAGCTGGCACCTTGATCTTGGACTTGCCAACCTCCAAAACTGTGAGAAAATTAATTTCTATTTTGTAAGCCACCCAGTCTGTTTTTTTATCTTTTGTATGTTCTGTATTTTGCTATGGCAGCCCAAGCAGACTAAGACAGGAGAGGTGCCAGCTCAAATGTCCAAAGGAGTGGGTGCTGCTGTAAGGATGGCAAGAAGGGGAGCAAAACAAAAGGGAGGGGTGGCAACTGTAGCTAACTCGATAGTTCCTGGCCTATCCTACAGATCAGTAGCAACTTGGCTCCTAACTGTGTTTCCATCAGAAAAATCCAGAAGCTAGAACTTCAGACTTTTCAAGAAAAGCTGGAAATCTGGGCTTTTAGTGTGAAAGGTCTGCTTTAGAGAGAGGAGCAGTCATTTGCCTGTTGGTTAGAGGAGAGACTTGATGTAATGCCTTCTCTCAGCACTAAGCTCTCCAGAGCATTCAGATAGAGGGTGATTTACAAAAATTCACAGCACACAGAGATACAGAATTTGAGAATGGACTTTGGGAAGCCAAAGACAAAATTTAGAGGGGTGAAGACCAAGGATGGGGCAGCAGTAAAAATGGGGGAGAATGGAAAGATGAACACAAATCACCCTTGTGGGCTCCCCCCACAACCTCAGACCCCCTTCCCAGCTCCAGCTCTGCCCCCAGCCTCAGGTGACCCTCCCTGACTTGGTCCCACTCCCCGGCCTGCAGCACGCCCCTCCATACACAAGGCCCTGCTTGAAGTAGCCTCGGAAGGCATCGCTCTCGTTGCCCTGGACCTCGCGATGCTGGACAGCCTGGCCCTTCAGGAAGTCGTCCATCTGGGTGGTGTAGATAGCAGCTGCCCCTTGCTCATCCTGAGACGAGGCCCGGCCAATCCAGTAGTGGATGTCATAGGACAGTCTGCTACCTGTCTTGTGGATCTAGGGAGAAGGATGTCCAATGTACCCAAGGCCCTAGGCTCCCACAGCCCTCTCCCACCTCTCTGCTTTGTATGGTCTCCCATGCACATGGGGCCTGGGCCACAGATGAGCCCAGAGTTGTGGTCTCAGCTCTGCCACAGACCTTCTGAGACGGGGGCAAGTGGCTTCCCCTCGGAGACTTGCTCTTCTCCCTTGGCAATAACTTGGCTGGACTATGGCAGCGTTTCCCAAGTGATGTGCATGGACCATCAGAAGTCCGTGTGGTAATTAAAAGGTATACAGACAGATGTGTATATGAAACGATTATATAAATATTTTGTAGCTACTCTCTGTTCCGGATACGGGACACAGTTTTCTATTTATGGTAATGACATACAGCCATATTTTAAAATAAATGTATTTCAACTTAAAAAGTGACTTATATAAGGAAAAATGCAAATGTATTAGTGGTACAGGTGATACCAGGATGTCATCAAAACCAAGACAGTGTTATGAAGATGACTGTGGATTTGGGAAATGTGGGCTTGAGGTAGGGTGACATCCCACCAGCTCAGAAGGTCGCCCGTGACTCTAAATTCACAGGAAGTCACCTCTGCTGGGAGCTCCGCGGCCGAGGCAGGGAGAGCCTCTTACATCTCTGGCCCAGCAGAACTGCCACTAAGCTGGGCGCCTGGGCACACCCAGTGAGGACTGTCTTGGGGTGAAACCAGGCCAGCTCTGCCCACTGCCCCAGCCTCAAGTTTCCCCCCTGACCCCACAGTGGGCTTGGCTCTCTGCCCACCCCCACACCCCACTCACAGCCAAGACTATGTAGCAGTCACCATCGAAGAAGCTGCCAAAGGTGCTGGAAGGAACAGGCACCATCTGCATGGCCTAGAGAGAGAACAGAGGTCAGATGGGCCGCCCTGGACCACCCAGGACTCCGGGCTTCCTCCCTTAACCACAGAGAGAGTTGGGAGAGGCAGAGAGCCAGGAGGAGTAGGCAATGACCAAGCTGAGAAGCAGAAGGGATGTGAGGAGGGGGGCAGATAAAGGAGAAGAAGAGGCTGATGCCTGATGAGTGGGGACAGGTCACTTGGAGACAGGCATCAGGGGCTTCCATGCCACCAGGGCAGGACTGGAGGGCAGTAAGAGTCACCCCAGGCCTCTTCCTTCCCTCAGGCCTCTCCCGCCCCCGTGCCCAGACAGGCTTACCTCAATCCTCCATATCTGTATCCCAGGGCTGGTGATGTTGAGAGAACCTTTGACTTGGGCATTCAGTTTGGTCATGGTGATGAACCTAGGGGGGAACGCAGTGTGGCAGCAAGGCCTGAGGAGTGGGGAGCGCCCTGGGATTCAGCTGCTGCTCTCAGCCCAGCCTTGAGAGCTCCCAACAGTGCCAGGAGGCCAGGGCTCAGGAACCTGGAGGAGAGGGGGTTGCTCCCCCCCCTGCCCCCCGCCACGGGGCCCTGATTGGCTGAGGGCTGAGACCCAGCTCTGACCTTGTCACTCTCTTGCTCAAGCACCTACCCTGACCCTCTATCACCGTCTGGATAAAGCTCCCATTCCTTAGCCTGTCACTCAAGGCCCTTCTTAGTCTAGCCCAAAACAACTTTTCTTTTGGAGAAATGTTTATCAAAGCATGGCTGGTTAAAAAAAATCATACGGGTTTTTTTCTTTAAAGGAAAGCAAAGAATAACAAGGGATGCAAAGTGTATGCACCCAAAAGAATTGAAAAAAACAGATGTTCAAACAAACACTTGTACATGAAGTTCATAGCAGCATTATTCAAAGGTAGAAACAACCCAGATGTCTATTAACAGATAAATAGATAAACCAAAGGTTGTATATTCTCACAATGGAGTTTTATTCAGCCATAAAGAGGACTTATATATGCTACAACGTGGGTGAACCTTGAATACATTACGCTTAGTGAAAGAAGCCAGACACAAAAGGCCATGTATGACTCCATTTATATGAAAGACCCAGAATGGGCAAATACATAGAGATAGCCTGGTTTTCAGAGGCTGGGGTGGGGGCAGGATGGGAAATGGGGAGTGAATGCTATTGGGTATGGAATTTCCATTTGGGATGATGAAAAACATTCTGGGACTAGATAGAGTAGCGATGGTTGTGCAATGTCGTGAATGTGCTGAGTGCCACTGAATTGTACACTTTAAAGTGGTTAAAATGATTTTATGTGTATTTTGCTGCAATAAAAATGTATATGCAGCAGTTTCCTATTCCTTCCCAGCTACCCCCAAACATCCCTCAATCACCGTTCTGATGACTCACAAGATGTAGACCCCACAAGGACGGGGTCCAGGTTTGTTTGTCAGTACTGACTCCTCAGCATCTAGCACAGTGCTGGCACTTTGCTGGGTGAGTGAATGGATGGATGGATGGATGGATGGATGGATGGATGGATGGATGGATAGACGGACGGACGGACGGATGGGAGGATGGATGGATGGATGGATGGATGGATGGATGGATGGATGGATGGATGGATAAATGACACAGTGAACCTCTCCCATTGTGAACCACCCTCTACTCACTGAGCTGGAAGAAACTTCCCTTCCCCAAGCTTCTTTCATGGTATCTTGTATGGCACTTTTGGTTTTGACTTGTAGCTGTGTTTTCCACTCCAGCTGCTCATCAGTATCACTTGGGGAGCTTTTAATTAATACCAATGCCCCAGTGTGCAGGCCACCTCCCCAGGGATTCTGATTTAATTAGGCCAGGCTGGGGCCTGGGCATGGATACTTTATTTCCTGCTTTTTTGAGAGGGCATGGGTGCTTTTAAAACTCCCCAGTCATTCTGACATGAGCCAGGGTGGAGAACCACTTGTTCCCAGTTGTTCTCCCCCCTGGTTTCCTGCCCCTCCTCACCAGGGTGGAGGCCACCTCATTCCCCACTGAGCCTACCACCCAGCCAGTCAGAGTCCCCTCCATGAGTGCTCCTTGCACCGATGCACAATGAATGAAAGGTCACATGGCCCCCACGGACAGCCTGAAATCTCTATCTAATCTCTCTCTGCACCTTGACTCTGAGTCACCTCTTAGACCGCTCAGTCGTCCTAACTGGTTGCCTGAGTCACCTCTTGGAACAATGACCTGGACTTTTGCTGCTCAGAAACTCCCTCTTCTGATTCCTGAGAGGTGACCCTTCCTCGCCCTGGCATTGCGAAGATTGGGGGCAAGGTCTCCCTCCCTCGCATCTCATTAGCGCCCCCTTCAGGCAACCAGGGCCACCTGCCCATCGCCAGCTCTGAGCTTGTTAGGAGCCTCTTGTGCCTGGGTCCTGCCTGATGCCCCTGTAGCCAGTGGCCTCTTCTGCGAGGTCCACACACAGGGACCCCAAAGCTCCCAGGGCTCCTGGTTCAGTAGAACCAATTTGGGTACAAAGAAGGAGAATGTTTGTTTTATTTCAATCACCATCTTTGTCGAATCTCCTTTCCTCCAAGACAGACTCTGACCCTCACAAACTGTATGAACATGGACCCCGTTTCTTCGTCTAAGAGATGGAGGGGCCGACTAGATGATCTCTAAAATCCCACCATGGACATGCTCCGATCCGAGGAGTGAACAGCAGGAGGAATAGAGGGTAGACATGTGAAGTGCTTTTTCAGGGCCGCCGGATGGCTCAGCTGGTTAGAGAGCAAGCTCTCAGCAACAAGGTTGCCTGTTCAGTTCCCACAAGGGATGGCGGGCTGTGCCTCCTACAACTAAGAGTTGAAAATGCAACTTGACTTGGAGCTGAGCTGCGCCCTCCTCAGCTAGATTGAAGGACAACAACTTGGAGCTGATGGGCCCTGTTCCCCAATATTTCCCAATTAAAAAAAAGACACACACAAGAAAGAGTCCCTGTTTTAAAAAAAAGAATGTGCTTCTTGCCCCTCAGGGCAGATTCAGGGGATCAGGGACTTGAGAAATTGGGCGCTCTCCCTCCATAGAGATTGGGGGCATAGAGATTGGGGACCTCCAGCAGCCTGAACAGGGGGAGCTGGAGGAGCCTCCTCATGGCCAGGAATGGGCAATGGGATTCTAGGGAGTGTGGTGCCAAGAGTTCCCCCACCTCCAGCCCCATGCTGCTTCTCACCCTCCCACCCATATCCTTGCTCCTGCTGTTCCCATTACTGAAAACCCTCCCCCACCTTTCTTCACTTGGTTAACACTTCTAGACTCAATTTAGAACTTCCCAGAATTCTCAGGCTAGTTCAAGACCCATTGCCAGGGGCCCCAAGGCTTCCTAGACCGATGCCTCTCTTGGCCCCCTGATCACATGGGATGAAAGGATCTGTTTATAAGTTTGAGATCCCCAAGGCCAAGGACCTAGACATGTTTGTCTGTGTAGCCCTTAGCTCCTAGCACATAGTAGATGCTCAACAAATATTCATGATGCTGAAAAACTGAACCGTGGAATGGAAGGAATGGACCCTTTGGGGGCCCCGGAGGTACTTAGGGCTCCCACCCTACCAGGTCCCATCTTTCCTTTCTTCTCTGCTGCCCTGTTGTTCTTGGGGTTTGGACTCCAGAGAGGCCCAGGTGCTTTCGCTGCTCTTAGTCTACAGTCATGCAGTTCTGAACTGGACAGGGATGTGGCAGTCCCTGAAACAAGGACACCTTCCTACTTCCCCAGGCCCATGACAGCAGAGGGCGTGGACGCGCCTCAGCCCCCCAGCCTGCAGACTCTGTCCCCGCCGACCTGAGGAGGCCTGAGCAGGCTTCCTGGGAAAGGGGTGGTCAGTATGGCCCAAGATCCTGGCTTGGAATTGGCTCCCACCTCCCCTACCCCCGCCCCCATTTCAGCTGAATGGTGCCACCGTGCCTGGTGGGGCTGAGAGGATGAGATCTGGTGGAGGGGAGAAAGGGCAGATATGCAGGCCAGCGTGCCAGTGTGCACCAGGGCCAAAGGGCCCTGAGCCATCAGTCCCCTGCCTCTGCCTTTGCCAATTCATTCACTGATGGCTGTTGCTCATACTCTAGGATCCAGGAGGCAAGCGCCCTGAGGTCCCCAGAGTATTGGGGGAATGATGACACAAAGAAAGAAACCATTTCAGAAATGGTTTTTTTACCCAGAAGAAATGGGTAAAAAATGGGGGCAGCAGAGAGGGGAGTGAGGTCAGAGTGACCAATTAGTCCCAGTGTGGCTAGGACTGTCCAGGTTTTAAGTCCAGGAGTCTCATGTCTCCAGATTCTCCTTAGTCCAGGGCAATCTGGGATGGTTGACACCTGCATTGAGGTGGGGGCTAGTGGCAAGTAGGGGTCTGGAAGAGCAGCTGTCTAGGGTAGAATCTGCATGATTCTTTCCTTGGAGGCCCAGGAAGCCACACTGGGCTCTCTGCTCTTCCCAGACTCTGCAGAGTGCCACGCCTCTCCCTTCCGCCACTCCAAGGTGTTCCAGGAGGCCCTAGATTGCCAGAGAGAAGCAGGGGACCCCATCCTGTCCTCCTCCACCACCTATGGTGCCCATGTGTCCACGCAGGGTTACCTTACCTGGCTGGGGGAGGCAGCTGCCACCTGGAGATCTCAGGGAGTTGTGGCAAGCTGGCTGTAGGAAAGCGACCTTTGTCCGCACCACCCCCCCTCTAGGAACTGCCTTCACCATATAAGGGAAGATAGGGCCCCAGAGAGAGAGAATGGGTGAGGGGGGGTGGGGAGGCAGGTGCCCGCAAGTCCCTGGGAGCCTGGGAGCCTGGAGCCCAGCAACAGCCTGACAGCCAGAGCTGATGTGCCCCGCCCTTGGCTCCCGTGAGGAGTCCCAGGGATGGGGTGCATTTCTGCCCAGGACCCAGGCCCTCACTGCACTAGATAGCACTGGCCAGCGGAGGTAGAGGCCCCTGGATGCTTCCTCCTACCAACCCAGAGGAGGAGGCTCAGTGGTGCTCCCTCCATCCCTGGGGAGAATGGCTCACGGGCAAGGGAGCCCCAGACCCAGGGATGTAGGGCCAGAGGTTCACGCTTGGGGCCCCTCCAGGACAGATGGGCCCCTGTTACCCCTAGCAGTCTCTTCTACTGGGCATGACACTCATTTAGAGGGGGCACAAGTGCTCTTCTTGTCCCCCCTCCTTTCAGGGGCACTGACTCCAACTAGAGTTTTTATGAGCTGCCATAAACAAGTGCCTTTGGACTCTCTCTTTCGTTTTCTCCCAGCAGCCAAGGTTTCTCACCCCTGATCCGAGGGGGGCCCATCTCATTCAGGATGAAAAGAGTGCAACCCTCTCAAATACGGGAGTTGGCTTTGCCCACAAACTCAGAACCCTGTGGACATTCTCCTGTCACCTCTGAACTATGGTCATCTGGAGGGTGAGGTGAAGTGGGCTAGGTGAGGGCAGCCCCTCCGACTGACCACAACTTCCTGAGTTCTGGATACCAAGTAGTATACGTGTGACATATGTGCATGTCTGAGTGGGCTCACGCACAGTCTGGTGGGAAGAGGAAACACACTGAGGGTGCTATTTTGTTTTTTAAAACGACACCCTTTGTGAATAAAAAGAAGTATATGTGTTCACTCAATTATACAACCAGGCAAAAAGGAAAGAAAAAAATCAGCTATGATTCCACTACAGAGAAAATCTGCAGATAAATCACTGTCACTGTTAGTGATCTATTTTGGAGTTTTTCTTTCAAGTTATTGTTCAGTACAGACGCTGTGTGTGTACTATACGTATATAAAATCAACTTGTCAATCAATCTACACATATATACTTTTTACTCCGACATGTTATATGTTATTTTGCAACTTCATTTTAATTGCCCATGGCAATCCATTAGATACACAACATAGTTTATGTAACCAATAGGTCATTTTCAGACTTCCAAATTATATCCAATTATTGGATACTACAAATAATACTGTGGTAAATATTATTATTGCTAAATCTTTGCTATTAGATTGCAGCCATTATTATTCCTCTAGGATAAACACCTAAAAGTGGGAGTGCTGGGTCGAAGATGTGAGTAAGCAAATTGCCTTCCAGAAAAGTCACATCAATTGACAGTCCCACATTCAGGACAGGAGGCTGCCTGCTTCTCCACGTTCTTCCCAAGCCTGGGCTCCAGCTTTTAAGAAAATCTCTGTCAAGTTGAATGTCAAAAAGAAAATCATCGTGTGTTAATTTCTATTTCTTTGATTACCAGTGGGATAAACCATTTTAAAACATATTCATTCGCTCTGTCTTCTTTTGTGAAATTTTTAATAAATTTGTTGAGTTGTTTCTGTGTTTAATGTACTAAGATTGCTAACGTGCCTGTCATTGATAGGATACTCTGCTCCATTTTGTTGCTTGCCTTTTAATTTAGCCTCAGAATTTTTGGGGAGAACTTACGTTTTTAAAAATTGTTTCCAATTTCTTTATTATGATAAATGTCAAACATAGAAAAGTATAAATAATAGTACAACAGTATAATAATAAACACCCATGGACTTAAGAATTAACATCTGCCATATATGTATATACACAGAGGATGCCAAAAAAAATGTATACACATTTTAAGAAAGGAAAATTGTATTAAAATTGTAATACTCAATATACACCAATAACAAAACATGAATACAAGTCACATTTGACTTCTGCAATTACAAGAGTGGTTACCATCAGCATCCAGACACTTCTGATTACAGCGAATTACTACTTGAGCAACATTGACCAAAGTGTCCACTTGTATGCATTTTTTTGGCACCCCCGGTATATATTTGGAAGTAAGTGGCAGATAGAATATTCAGTCCAAAATATTTAGTTTATCATGCATCTCCTAAGAAAGAGGACATCTCTAAGAAAGAGGACATTCTCCAATGTGATTTTCACCTGGGAATATTAGTAGGTGGGTGCAAAAGTAATTGCGGTTTAAGAGGTTAAAAATAATTGCAAAAACCGCAATTACTTTTGCACGAACCAAATACAAATTATTTCTGATATCATCTTCTACCAGTCCATGGTCAAATTTCTCCAATTGTCCTCACAAAGACTTTAACAGCTGTTTTTATTGATTCATGATCAAATCAAAGGCATGCTTTTCCTTTGATTGTTATATCTCTTCAGTATTTGTTAAATCTAAAACAATCCCTCAGCTTTTTTCCCAATGACATTGACTGACCTGAGTCAAGGACAATTGTCTCATAGAATGTTCACACAATCTAAGTCTTTCTTTGTATATTATTTAGTTTGTTCCTCGTCCTCCTGTATTTCCCACGAATCGAAATTCCTCTAAAGGCTTGATGAGTCCTGGTTAAACCATTTTTTTCAAGAACGCTTGGAAAAGGCCAGTGCTTCTCAAACTGCAATAGCGTAAGAATCACCTGGGAATCTTTTTAAAATGCGGAATCTGATTCAATAGGTCTGGGGTGGGGCCTGAGGGTCTGCATTACTAACAAGCTCCAGGTGAGGCTGATGAGCCCATCTGGTCTGCGGACCACACCAGAAGTATCCTGGACAAGTGGTGCTGCGTGCTTCACACCGCTTTGCATCAGGAGGTATGTGATGTCAAGTTGTCCCAGCATGAGTGATACGAAGTTTGCTTCCTTGGTTTCTGCCAGATATTCCTACTGTAAAGGCACATTCCCTCCTTGGCAATCGGAAGTCATCTTGGGGTGATAGTTTGGCACTGGCAGTACAAAAATTTTTAATTCTTTATTTTCCACCTTCTTCTCCTCCTTATGTAATATTCATTTTGTAATTGCTTTTTTAACGTCTGTTTTTCCCCACAGTGACTGTTTAGCTCTCTGCTGTACCCGAGTGCCTGGTACAGAGTAGGCATGCAATGGCTGTTCCAAGGAAAGAAATGGAATTTATGATTTCTATTTTGGTATTTCATTTAGAGAGTTGACTATGTGTTTTTAATTTTAAACGGATTTTTATTATTTTAAAAATTAATAAAAGTACCTGGTAAAATCATTCAAAATACAAACAGATGTATAATAAAAAGATGTCCTTCCCGTCTTAGATGGCTCCCACCTAGTTCCCCAGCCCTCCTGCCCAGGATTAACGCCACTTCCCTTTTGTCGTTACCCTTCTGGAGTACACAAAAGTACATTTGTATTTATTTTTATATTTCTCCTTAGTGGTAATGTACCATCACCATTATTATGAATCTTGCTTTGTTTCCTTTACTGGTCTATCTTAGAGAATATCCTATATTTGTTTGCTTGGATAGTTCTACCTCATTGTTTTTCATGACTGCATGGTTCTGTGGCATAGATAGAGCAAGATTTATCTAACTAGTCCCTTATTGATGGACACAAGTTATTTCCAATGTTTTGCTATTACAAACCAGGATGTTCTGAATACCCAGATACATACAAGGTTATATGTATATGCATTTTATCTACAGCATAAATTTCTAAGAGTGGAATTGCTGGATCAAAGGGTGTCTGCATTTAAAAAATATTTTGATAGATATTGTCAAATCACTCTCCAAAGAGGTTGCACCAGTTTACACTCCCGCAGCATTATCAGGCCCGTTCCTTCTACTGTGTGTGTGTGTGTGTGTGTGTGTGTGTGTGTGTGTGTGTGTGTGTGTGTAACAGACAAATAGTTAATATCTGTCCCATACCAGGCTCAGTGAGACACATTTCACAGCGGTCATCTCCAAAGCCTTCCTCCTTCCTATCCACCTTTGTCTCCAGAGCCAACCAGCCACAGCTTCCTGGCAAGTTCACCTCCTATCTCACATCCGTCCCTTCTTCCTTCTTCTCTCTTCACTCTGCCTCTGCCCTGGTTCAAGTCTTCATCCTCCATGCCCCATGGTCTCCCATCCCGTACCCCTGATTTAGCTTCCAATGTGCAGCTGCCATACGCCCCTCTCCTGTTCACTGTCCCTCAAAGGCACCCACTGCTTGCAAGAAAAAAAGGCCACTTCCACACAGACAATGGTTTGGTGGTTGCCAGAGGGTAAGGGGGGTGGGGGGTGGGGGGTGGGAGATGAGGGTAAGGGGGATCGAATATATGGTGATGGAAGGAGAACTGACTCTGGGTGATGAACACACAATGGGATTTATAGATGATGTAATACAGAATTGTACACCTGAAATCTATGTAATTTTACTAACAATTATCACCCCAATAAATTTAATAAAAAAAAAAAAAAGGCCACTTCCTTTGTTTGCCTATAGATATGCATTGTCTTGCCCCTCCTGCCTTCTGCAGCGTCATTTCCCACCCTCCCCCTCTGTGTACAATTCCAAAATTGTCATTTCCCACACTCCCTAACGTGGCAGGCCCCTGGCGCTTTGGTTTCCTTTCCGGTGTACCTCCTCACGCAGGCCACCTTCACCTGAATCGTTCCTCCTCAAACTCTTGAGCCTCACTCCCTTAGGATGCATTTTCCAACCGCTCCCCCCCCAACCCCATGGCCACCCCAGGAGGGGTGAGGTGTCCCCTGTTGCTCTGGCTTTCCATGTTCTCTCTCGCACTACATTTGCAGCATTTCAGGTTTTAGAGAGTCTGTTCAGCTGTCTCACTCCACACTAGGGTGTGAGTTCCTTGAGAGCAGAGGCATAGCCTAGTCATGGGGTGTCCCCGGTCCTGGCACCATGCCTGGCACACAGGAAGCAGATACATGTGGTTGTGTTGAAGTTTATGTGGGTGAAGTGTGTGTGGGTGGTGGTGGTGAGGAAAGGCTGACTGCGGTCAGTCGTATTCAAAGTCGGGAGCCCTGGTGACTCCCTGGCCTGTGTGGGCTTCTGGGATGCAAATCTGGGGACCACTTTGCATAGAGAGCAGGAAATCCAGCAGGACCCTGAGGAGGAGAATAAAGGGAGAGCCAGGCAGGACTGGGTAGTAACCCTGCCAAAGGCTGGCAGGCTCCTGCTCAGACTGGAGCTGATGGAACTGAGCACGAGTACTGCGGGTGTTCTTCCCAGGTGGGTGCTTCCCAGGCTTTCTACCAGGGAAAAGTCGGAGGGGGGGGGGTTAAGGGAATGGAGAGGGGGTGGTATCATATGCACTGCAGATCACCCTCAAGGGACTTGGGGGACAAATCAGCGTCAGGGGCACCAGGAGGCAGGCTTGAGGCTGGATTCACAAGGTGATGGCGGTGTAGGAGGGGTAGGAGAGGTGGGGCTGGGGAACAGGAAACAACTTTTGGAAGGGGCAGATCTCCCTTCTCCCGTGAAGGGGATGGTGGGATAGTGGGGGGAGGGGAGCGCAGAAGCTGTCCACTCCTGGGAGAGGGTTGAATGATGACAGCCTCAGGGGTTGGGGAAAGGGCAGGCCGGAGAGGGCCAGCGCTGAGGCGTCCCGGCGTCCGCGAGGATGGAGTGGCCTCTGGTGGCCACCGTGGGAAGCAGGGGAGGGCGGGGCGGGCCAAGAGGGCACTTCCTGCCAGGGCCTGGGGCTGCCCAGTTTTGCAAAGGAAGTGCTGCCTGAGCCGAAGGGGCGGGGGCAGGAAGTGGGCCGGAGGCTCATGCAAGGGTGCGGCCAGTGGGGCGGATAGGGGGAGGGAGCACGGAGGGGAACGGGACCAAGCACCCGTCCCCACCCAGTCGCCCCAGAGTCCCTGACGCCTCAGCCTGCCAGCTCTTCCTGCAACACCGCCAGGGCGGCCCACGTCAAGCCCGTTCAAAGTTCTTCCGTTTGGAGTTGAACTTGGCTTCGCAGTAACTCGCCCCGCTCCCGACCTCCACCTACTGGTGCCTCAAGAGCCCCTCCCCTCCACTCTGGAACAGAAACCACACCCCTCCTGTCTCTAAATACCTTCCAGGGGCCTCCCCTAAGGATGCATTTCAGCTTAGCTTTAGAGTTAATCTTATCCAGTTCTCAAAGTGCAGGCATTGAATCAATTCTGCAAAGAGGACCGATCTCCATTGTGCAGCTCTGATGACTGAGGCCGAGAGAAGTTGGAAAATTAAATAGTACTCAGAGCATTCAAAGCAGTGCGCTTAATCTTGCACTTTCACACTTGAAGCCCCAGGGACCTAAGGCAGCCCTTTCTCCAGGACCACCCCACTGCCTCCAAAGGCTTTGCTGAAGTGGGGCGTGGCTTCATGTGACACACAATCACTCCCCACTTCTCTGCCCCACCAATAATCACAGAGGCAGGATAGGGGTCTGGCTTTCTCTTTAGTTCTTATCACACTGAGGGGCTCTCCATCACAGAGAAGGCACTTAAATGGGAGGGTCACCCAATTCAGACCCTGCATACCCTCCTTCCCACCCCCCAGCTCTCTGGGGGAGGAGGGACAATGACGTCTCCATTTGATACCCCCGTTGGCACTGGTATGTGGGTCCCCTTAACCATTAGGCCCTGGGGAGAGCCCAAGGCCTTGACCTCCAGACCCAGCATTTGGGGGAGGGGTTCCAAGTAAAGGAGGCAGGGCTGGAAGGCAGGATGTCCTGGGAGTTGTCCCCAGCCAGCAGGGGATTAGTCAGGGGGCTGTAGAGGGTGGGTTGGCACAGGGGAAGGGGGCAGCTTGGTAGGAAGACCCCCAAGCCCCACAAGGGTCCCACCTCCTACAGATCCCCTAAAGGCACCGGTGAAGTATGGGTTGGGTGGGGGAGGCACCAGTTAGGTGGTATAGAGAGCCCCCCACACACACACAGCTGGTAGCCCTAGCAAAGGCTGGGCACAGAAGGTGCTCAATAAATGTGATTTGAATGAATGAATGAAACAAGACGGGTGTGAGGGACAGAGGACAGGGCCTGGGTCCCCTTTGGCCAGCTTGCTTCATTCAGAAAATTGCAGTTTAAAAAATGTAAAAATCCTTTCCCTCCCTCCCCCCGAATTTATGGGCCCAAGAAAGGGGTGAGGGAGGGTTGTCTCTACCCTGACCCTTCCCTCTCCCCTTCCCCTAAAAATCTATATACACATATACATATTTATATGGCACCACAAAGGGGTCCTACCTATGCCCCCACACTCAGAGCTGGAGGAGCCAAGCCCCAGGGCCTTGGGTGGTCAAGGCTGATGTGAGGGGTCAGGGCATGGGTGATACAGGGAGCAGCCCTCAATTGCTGATGAGTCCAGAAAAACTGGACTCTGGGTCCTGAAGAACAGACCCCTGCTCCCTTCACAAGTGGTAACAGATCTTCTCCCCTCCTGCCCACAATTTCTAGGCAGTGAAGGTGGAAGCTGTCCCAGTCCCTAGGGAGGAGGTGGGGAGCCTGGTTCTTCCCCCACCAGCAGCCTGGAGACTGTTCCAGGTCACAGCTGGCCCTATCTTGCTCAGGGAAAACCAGAGGGGGAAGAGGGCTCTATAGAAGGCACTTTGTGTCCACCGTTCTCAGGCTGGGGGCCCAAGGCATGGAGCAGCAGGAACCCCTCCCCTCCCCCAAGCAGAACTGGAAAGGGCCAAGGGGCCCAATTTGGCAGCAGAGAAACATGGCAGCACAGAGAGAGAAAGAGAAAGGGGGAGCAGCACGCAGGTCCCAACAGGTCCCCCTAGAAGAGGGAGGAGGTTCTAAGGCACTGACACAGGGACCCAGGTCTCATTGTCCTTGGTGCAGCCTGCTGCCCCCTTTGCTGCCCACTTCCCCATGGTGCTGAGGTGGCCGAGGCTGCTGGGTTTTCTTAAGGAGGAGTCCACGAATGAAGGGTGTAGCTGTGGTCAGGGGCAGGTCCTGGCCCCAGGGCGCCTCACTAGCTGCCAGGCCGTGGCTGCCTGAGCACTGAGTACACGTCATCCACGCGGCTAAGCTGCTCGAAGAAGGGCAGGAGGTCGTGGAGCTCCGTGTCACTCATGTTGTCAAACCATGAGGCCACTGGTACCTGGGCAGATAAGTGGAGGGTGGTGAGGGGGGCAGGTGCCCTGGGCACAGAGTATCCAGGCCAGCCCTGAGCACCCACTGCGTGGTGGGCCACCTCCTGGAAGCCCCTTCCCCAGTTTGCAAACATTTTGACAGCAGCCCCCAGGAAGTCACATGTACGTATATAACAAAGCAAGTTTTTTACGAAATGATACTTTACTGTGTGTAAAGCACTCCGATATTGCCTATTCTGTTTCATTGTTTAAAAAATCCCAACTAGGACCCGCTAAATTATTTCTGTGACCCACTAACTTGTTACAACTGGCAGCTTGAAAACTTGCAACTGCTGCAATGCCCCGCGGGGACCCTAGCCCTCTACACACAGGCAGAAGGGACCGAATGATAGATAAAGTCTGAAGTGAGTGGGCACAGGTTAATGAGGAGAGGGAAGAGAGAGGAATAGGAGGGCACCAGGCCAGGGACAATGCCCAGCTTGGGAACAGGGGACCAAGGCGGCCCAAACAGACTGACTCCTGTCTTTGGTCTTAGCCCCGTCCCGTGAGGCACTCACAGCGTTGTCCGGATGGAAAACATAGGAGGCAGGCGAGTTGTCCACAATGAGCACCCGACGAAGGTCACGGCCCAGCCTGCTCAGGTCCTTCACGTAGTTCCCTCGGTGGAAGACGCATGACTCACGAAACAGCCGTGCCCGGAAGGCCCCCCACTTGTCCAGCAGGTCAGCGACTGGGTCTGCATACTGCAGGTAGGAGGTGAGTCATCTGGGGCCCAGGGAGCCCCCGAGATCACTGCCCAGAGGTCACATGCTGGAGGCGGAGGGGAGAGCAGGGTTGTCCCAGAAACCCTTCAGAGGATGGCGGACTCACCTTGGCGAGGCTGGCGGTGAACAGCACGCACTCGAAGAGCTCACCCATTCGCTGAAGGAACTCATCCACGTGGGGCCGCTTCAGCACATACACCTGGGGGGTGGGCCAGTGAGGGGACTGCTGGCCTACAGGCTGGGGGTGCTGGGGTAGCTGAGGGCTGGGAGGGAGCTGGCAGAGGAGGCAGAGGGAGCACAGGGGACAGGCTGTTCCCAAGCCCTGTGAGGCACCCACTTGATGAGTTACCCAACTGCTGCTGGAGAAACTACCACCCTCCCCGAAGAGGATAAAAACGAAGCTCCGACTCCAGGCTTCGGGGAATCACTAATTCCCAGGCTCTTGCCCCACCGAGGCCTCAGCCAAACGGGGGAGCCTGCGGGCAGCCCCCTCACCCCAAGGCTGCAGGGCACCGGCCCCCGAGCCAAGTAATGGAGAACAGGCTGGATGGCACACAACCTATCCTGAATTACTTGAACTGGGTCCCGGGCAAGGTGGGGCAAGGGGGTGCCAAGGAGAACCCCACTCCCTGCAGGCCTTGGAGTTAAGTCCCTGAGGGTCTGTATGACTTCAGGCATCTCTCTCTCTCTCTCTCTGCCTCAGATATTCCACATCTAAGACCTATATGGGACTCTCAGGATTGCTGGGAGGAGCCTGGGGTTTCAATGGCAAATGCCAAGCCCACCACCTCCCCCCCAATACCCAGCCCCTCACCTGGTGGACCACCCCATCGATCTCCACAGGGATGATGAAGTCAGCATTGTTCACTGGCTGTGAGGGGGGGGAAAGAGCGGCTGGAGTTGGGGCGAAGCCCACAGAGACTGCCCTCCTAGGCCAGGGCAAGCCCCCTCAGCACCCCCCGGCTGGGGGCTGCCAGGCAGGGCCCACCTTGAAGGAGCTGTGCACCAGGGTCTCGTCCAGGTCGATGACCACGCAGATCTTGTCTGAGTCCTGGGCCTTGGCCTCGGGGAGCAGGTACTGGACTGGGGTCTGCTGTGGGGATGGGCGGGGCTGGCTGGGGCTCCTCTCTCACACCCATCATTTCTACTACACAGGTCTTCCCTCCCCTAGTCCTCTACCTGGGAGCCACAAGGACATGGGAAGAGACCACCCCCTACCCCACTTTGCCTCTGCCAAGTCTGGAGCCTGGGGCAGGACCCCTGGCTCTCTAGGCCTCACTTCCCCACATGGGAAACCAAGGCAGAGAACGGCTTCCATCTATGATGGGGAAATTCAGAATTCCGGTGGCTGAGGGGCCCTCCCCCAGGTGGCAGCCTCAGAACTTTCTGGGGCCAAGATGGGAGGACCTGAGAGGGCTCCACCCTCCTCCAGACCTCCCAGGGCTTACAGGCAGGCCATGAGAAGCCCTTTCCCCTAAATCCTCTCTGGGCTGAACTCGGGTGCTCCTGCAGCCCCCACCTAGCCACCACGCACCTTGGGGACAGCTCCATTTTCCTCCACGAGCAAAGGTGCCCCACTGTGGGTGGGCAGGGGCTCCCCATCGTCCCGGCAGACGCAGCAGAAAAGCGAGTGGAGGATTCCCCGGCTCCGGGGCTTCTGAGAAGCAGCTGACTTCTGGTCACCTGAAGTAGGGAGGCCCAAGGTGGGGGCGTGCGTATGTGCCCAGGTGCCAACCCCTAGAATGTGAGGGTCTGGCCATGCCCCCTTCATGAAGGGAGACACACTCAGGTAGCTCCAGGCCACCCCTCTGCTTCCCACAAGCCATTCTAGGGTGGGTACAGAGGTACCCCTATTAGGGAGTGCGCTGGCTGGAGAGAGTACCAAGAGTGCTTTCTCTTTTCCTCCCAGCCTCCATCACTGCTAAGGGATCAGCCCCACTGGGGGAGCTTCCAGACTCCCACCTTACTTGAGCAGACCCTGCTCAGTCGGGCTCAGGAGGACTGGGGCCTGTGGCCCTGGGACCCATTCCCGCTCTCTTTTCATACTCTCCACCCCCATGAGTCCAAAGTCCTCACTGAGGCTGGACTGAGAGGCAAGGGTGGACCTGGGGCCAGTGTCCAGCGGCCATCCGCCGACCCGCCTCCTCAGCCCCTGCCCGGCCCAGACCTCCAACCTAGAGCGGGGAATAAGTCAGCTGATTGAACATGCCCCCTCTCCACCTAGCCCCCGACCCCCCGGTTCCCGGGAGGAGCTAGACCCAGACCAGAGGTGGGCAGACCTGGAGGGACTTCTAGCCTCTGAAATCAACACCAGGACAGGGAGGGGCAGACTTCCAGCCCAAGCCCGCCAGCCCGAGGCACGGCTTCCCGGGTCGGTGCGTGTATGCACAGGCCCTGTGCCCCTTGGCCTGCAGCCAGGCCGCCTCGTGCCCTGCCCAAAGCACGAGTCTCCCCGCGGGCGCGCTGGATACTTTTAGAAGTAGTTGCCCCTGTCTATGCTCCTGAGGGACTTAGCGCCTCCACGTCTGACGCGGAAGTTTGTGGGGATCGTGGCTGTGTTGGCGGGAGATCCTTCCAACCCTCCCCAGCCTGCTGTCACCTCGGCGCCCCCTCCCGCGACCCAACCAGACTGCAGCCCGGGGGAGGGGGGAGAGGGGCGGGGTCTCAGCGGGTGGCCTGAAGGCGCCCTCTTCAACCCCCTCCCCATCTCTCAGCCTCACTGGCGCCAATCGGGGGGCGGGTGGGGAGCGCGACTATCCGGCATCGCGCACTGCCAGCCTGCGAGACCCGGAAGGAGCCCCCTTTTTACCTCTGCCTCAGTTTCCCCACCTCGAATAGACCGGAGCACCCAAGAGGCTCCAGGCCCCGCCCCGCGTCTCTGAGCCTCCCCAAGTTCAAACTCTCTCCCCGCTCCCTCTCAGGTGGGGAGTTCCGAGTCCCGCCAAAGCGGGCGCCCGGGAAGGCTGCGACGGCTGCCCGGGGGTTGGGGTGGGGTCCCGACCCCCTCCTCCTCCCCTCCCGCGGGGCCCCGACTGTGGCCCCCTCCGCGCGGCCCTTCTACCTTTGCCCCGTAGCGGGCCCCGTGCCTCTTCCTTGCTGATCTGAGTAATGACGGCCGAGCTGTCCATGGGGCCGGCGCACTGCGCGCCGGCCGGAGTCTGGCCCCGGCGCCCGGCCTCCCCCCCGGCTCGGGCCGGAATCGGGGCGCGGGGGGGAGGGGAAGGGTGGGAGGGAGGGATCCCCGCAAGCTTCAGAGGGGAGGGGAGCCAGGTTCTAAGGGGGAGGGGGAGGGAGGGGGCGCGGAGGAAACTTTGTTACAACATGGAGTTTCCTCCCGGCGAGGCGGATGCAAACATGGAACCCGGGCGCCGTTTCAAGGCTCCCCCTTAAAAGGGCAACGGCTTCGGTGTGACCTGGACTCCGCCGCTGCTTTCATCACTTCTGGGGCAGGCGCGGCTCGGCTGGCGGGGAGGCGGGCCCGCCGGTGTTCCCGCGGTTCTCAAGGGGACGTCGCCTCCCTTCCTGCCGTCAGCCTGCGGGGAGCTTCTGCGGTTGCGTGGCAGGACCTACACCCGGCCCAACGTTCCAGGCCGCCCAGCGTGGAGGGTCAGAGCCTGCCCCACCCGCTGGGAGCGCCCACGCCGGGGCGTGCCAGAGGTCCGCTCGGCTCCACCTCTGCGCATTCCGAGGATCCGGGACAAGTTTCTTCTCAGTTTTCTCATCTGGGAAATGGGGATAACGCTATCTGGTCTATAAAACGGACCTTTTCTCCGATGGTCACAGGAGCCACCTCGCAGTGTGTCTTGAGCGAGCGGTGGTTCTTTGCTCCCTCGAACATCTGTGTAGATCCACACAGTTATGCTATTGACCAGAATCACTCACCGCAATCTCAGGACCAGGTGACCTGTATTTGTAGGCCGTGAAAATTCCAACTTCCTGCCCCGGGATGACCCCTGCTGACCTCTCCCAACTGCCCCACCTGGCGCCCACGCCAGCCACCTAGCGTTTCCCCCAGGAGGCGCCTTCGTCCGTGATGCTCCCTCTGCCTGGAATGCGCTTCCTCCCTTTCCTCCCCTTTCGCGAAGCCAAATCCCACAGACCTCGATGAAATGCTAGTCTCCAAGAAGCCTTCCCAGACCCCCTTCCTCTGCTCCCACGTCGGCCACTCTGTGATTATTGGGGGTGGTGTGCGTGTGTGTGATGGCACCCGCACACAGTAGGCTCTTAATCCCTGCGGACCCAGTGCCGACCGTGGGGGCCTCAGACATCTATTCTTTGGAGGCTTTTAAACACCGGTTCCACCCAGGTCCTTGCAGACACACCCTGGCCGGCGCTGGGGCCGTGTGCACACGGACTCTTCACGAGGGAAACTTCCAAGTTATGCGCCGTGAGGGCTACGGGTGGAGTTTTTTGTTTTTATTTTTTTCCGTTTATGAAATTCCTTTCATTCGTCGTTACTATTTTGTGTTCACAATTTAAAAAATAATAACGCCAAGCCTTGACAAACACGCCTCAGCATTTCCTTCCCCCGCGGGCCTCGGGGCCGGGGCGGGTGCGTCCTATTGGGTCCAGCCGCCGGGTGCAAGCGCGGCTCAAATCCTCCTAGACCATCGGAGGGGGATCGGGGTAGGGGAGGCCCCGCGCGGGGTCCAGGGCCAGAGGAGAGCGGCGGCTGCCTGAAGGCGCGCCAGCTCTGCGTGCAACGACAGGAGAACGGAGGAGGTGATCCTGGGCTGTGACTCTCCCCCCACCCCCAGACTGGACCCCCACGGTACCCCTCCTGCTCTCACGGCGCCCTCAAGACCGCCCTTATTGCATTTAATCGTAATCGCTAACGTGTAGCGAGTGCTTGGTCTGGGTCCCGCACTGGCTACGCCCCCTCATCTCATTTACTTCTAGGAACGACCCCTTTCTTACTCCATTTTACAGATAAGGAAACTGAGCTCCCAGAAGTGAAGTGACTTGACCCAGCCCTAAAGTGAGGCAGAGGCGGGATTCTGGCCACCAGGCGGAGCCCCTTCCCTTGGGCAGGCCCCGAGGATGTGGGGAGGACTCCGTTTTATCTCCGAGGCCCATTCCGCATTGACCCCAAAAGGAAATGTGGCGAAGACCGAATGAAGCCCTGGCCTGAGCAGGGCGACTCGCCTTCCCGCCCCTCCTTTTCTTCCTCCGTGAGGACAGAAACCTGACTGGCTGTCCCCTTGACGGTCAGAGGAGCTGACGCGGGGGCAGGGCCGCTGCGCCCCTCCCCCACTCGCAATTCCCTTCGTCTTCCACCCCTATTGCCCCCTCCAAGCCTTTGCTGGCGCAGCCTCTTCCCCTGGGAGACCTGCTTTCCTCCCAGGCTCCCAGGCACTGCCAGGGTGCACCCTCGTTTTGGGAGTCTGGGCGGGTGGTTGCGGAGTGAGTCAGAAAGGCCCCTGCCTTGCAGGGTCGGCGACTGTGGGGACTGAGGCGTTGGTGGAAATGTTCTGTAGGGTTGGGAGGGTTCTTCGGGTTTCCTCACTGCGGGGCAGGGGAGTCCACACCCATTGCTGTCCTCTACGCCAGCTGCTGGAGTCACCTACAATGTCTATTCTTACCCGTTTCATGGGTTTGTACCCCAGGAGGAACAGAGTCATGGGGACTGTGAATGGGGAAACACCTGGTTCTGTCTGGCACCGTGGACAAGGGTTTTCCCCATCCAGCACGCAGCTAACCCATCTGCCAAATGGGGTTGGTAAAATGGAGTGGGGTGCCTTGAAAGGCAGGGCGCCCTGGGCAGGCTCCTGCCTGGTCAAGATGCCAAGCCACTCCCACCCACTCAAGTTAGATCTGAGCCTGGGGAATGGGAGGACCAGAGCTGCTATGGGTATGGAGGGGGGGTGGGCAGCACTTTTTTAGTGGCCTCCCTTTACCTTGAAATGACTGACCTTGGCCTGACCTATTTCTAACCCCTCACCCAGGCCCAGGGTAGCTCCTTACCGGTTCCTGTGGTTCCCCCCCCCCCCCCCCCGTCGTCCTTGCCCCCAAGCCCTAAGTCCCAGGCTTAACTATTCATATGGCCAGACTGCCCATTCCTCTGGGGTGGCCTTCCTGCTCCAGAAGATCTAAGAGCTCCCCACAAATTGCACTACTCTGCGCACCTACACCCCCTCCCCCTCTTGTCATGCTTCTGTCCCCCTCTTGCTTATTCAGCTTTCAAAATCTGTCCAGGAATTCCTTTCTCTGGCCCTAGCCTCACTCTTCCCAGGTGTGCCCGACACACACACACACATCAGTGATTCTCCATCCTACTATACATAGTGATTTGTTATTTACTTGGCTGTCCCGTCACCCCTCGTCCCCCAACACACACACACTTCTTGAGAGCGGACGTCTTTAATTTAGAACTTTGCCTCCCTCCCCCACGTCTAACACAGGGCTGGTGCCCATTTAGTACCTACGTTTAGAACTGACCAGAGGGGTGTGCAGTGGGTACAGTTGGAGGCACCTCCAAGAAGCTGAAGAAGAGGCTAGGAGATGCCTTTCTCCACTATCGGACCTCTACCCACCCCCTCCTTCAGCTGGCGTGGGCCCACATCTTCTCCAGGGCCAAGTCCGGGTAAGGGGATTATTGAACAGCCTTCTTGCCCAGGTAACCTCTGCCACTGTTGCTCTGACTGAGCCAGAGCCGTCCCATTCCGTTCCGTCCCTCCCTGAGGGCCCCACTGCCGTTGTTGCCCTTTTAAGAAAGAGGAAATTCTTCTCATAAACAAGCGCCCCGTCCTGAGCGCGGAGCTTGCCCCGCCGGATCCCCGGGAAATCGGGGGTGCTTCCAAGCACAGCGCCCGCTCCGGGCTCAATCCAGGGGACAAGTCCGGCGACCCCTCCTTATCGCCGCTCTCCGCAGCTCTGGGGCTGGGGTGGGAGCGACGGGAAGAGGCCGGAGGAAGGACTTGGGGGAGCCTAGAAACAGCCCAGGGAGCGTCTGTAAAGTGCAGCCCCTGCATGAGGCGAAGGATAGCCGGGCTGCTCCCAGCAGCAGAGGGGGTTCCCCACCCACACAGCTCCTCCTACCCCCACCGAGTACCCGCCTTCTCCTCTTTGGCCGGGTTGGGTGAGGCCGACGCGGGGAGTGCAGGCGCCCGGGACCGTCCCTGCCCCTAAGGGGAGCTGGGAGTCAGCGCCCAGGGAGAGTTAACGGCGCGGCGTGGGAGTCCCAGCCGCCAGGTTCCCTGGGGAGATGGCAAATGAATTGGACTTCCGAGGCACAGACTCTTGGGTTCCTTACGACCTGGCGCCTGAACGAGGGAGAACCGCGCCTCGGTTATACTACCTGGAAAAAGGGTTGCTGGTGGAACAAAAATGCTGAGACTACCCCAGCGAGAATAGAAGGGAGACAGCAAGAGGAGGAGACGGAGTAGGGTGCTCTCCTGGATAGTTCAGGGATTTCGTGCTTTCCCTGTTTCCGTTCCCCCTGCTCTTTTGGGCGAGAAGCAAACTAGCCTTGTTTAGCATTTATCAGCTCTATTTTAAATGCTATTTGAAGCCTGTGTCCTGCCCCCAACTAGGTCAGTCAGGTGACTCCCACAGATGCTCAATAAGTACTTTGGGGATGATTTTTTTTTTTTAAGTCCGAGTGCCAGGCACTGTGTTAAAGCACTTTACATCCATTGCGAGGTTGGTGTCCCATTTCACAGATGAAGACACTGAGACCTGGAACTTAATCACTTGTCTAAACTAGGAAACAGCAGGTCTCTATGGAACTCAGGTTGACCTGCTTCCAAAACGCCCACTCCATCTGCTCTGCCTCCACAGCCCCCACCCTTATGACCAGAAGTCCAGTCTGCCCCACTCATTTCACAGCCTAGTCAGGCCTGGGTGGGAGTTCATCTTGAGGGCTCCCCCTTCTGCTTCTCTTCAGGAACCCCATACAAGAAGTGTCGGTGGGAGCTGTGGATCAGCAGAGTGGCTCCGTGGGCGATGAAACAGGTCCAGACCTGAGGGAGGGGCCATCATGAGTGGGGAGAAAACAAGACCTCTGGGGAAGCCCCAGTCCATCCCCCCCCCAATCGTGTGCCTCCTCTCCTTGCCTCCCCATCCCCAAGGCATCCACTGACCCTACATTACCAGGTAGGTAGTGAGGCCTAGGTAGGCTGCGGCCAGAAGGGCTACAAGCCCAAAGTAGGCGGGGTGGTGGAGGCCCGGCAGGTAGCTGACCACAAAGTAGAGGTTGATGGCACAGACCAGTGCCATGATGGAGGAAGTGATGGCCTTGCTCAGCCTGGGGGACAGGAGGGAAGCTCAGGGCTGGCTGCATCTCCGCTCCTGTGCCCACAGCCAGTCTGGAGCAGGGGTGGGGAGAGTAGCACACAAAGCCAACTTCTCTGGGCTATGGGACCTGGAGCAGACCCTCACCCACTTCTGCCTCCTGGTCCCTCCAGATTCCACCCTGATGGGTTTTGGCAAGAGCAGAGTCTGAGGTGAGGGTGAACTGATCAAGGCTCTAGAAACAGCCCCCACCCTGATTCCCGTCCTGGCTACCCACTTGCTAGCTGTGTGACCTTGGACAAGTTCCTTAACCTCTCTGAGCTTATCTGGATAATGGGGATAATAATGGTAATTCCTACCTCTGGGTGGTTGTGAGGATCAGATGCAGTAATGCAAGTCCAGTGCCTGGGAGAGGCAGTACTCACCAGCCATTGGCAAACTCCTGCATGAGGGTGGGCATGCTGGTGAAGGTGAGTGTGGGCAGCACAGCGAAGGGAAGCTAGGGAGAAGTGAGAGGACGGGGCTGAGGATCCCTAACTCAGAGTACAACGAGGAGGGGACCGGAGCTCTCATCATCCTCTGCCAGGCTCTGTGCCCATGGGCAAGTCTTTTAACCACTCCCAGCTTCAGTTTCTCCACCTAATGCCAGAGCTGCCACTGGTCACTTAACTGTGCATCAGTTTTCCAATCTGCAAAATGGTGATAATGGTGGTTCCTAGCCCCGGGCTGCCTGTGAGGATTATGTGAGCCTCGCTGGCAAGGTGTGTTTAGGTTGTGCCTGGGAGGGGGGTCGGCTCAATATAGGGAATTGCTGTGATTCCTGTTGAACTCCGCAGGGGCAGATGATAGAGAGGCCCTCACCAGCAGGCTCTGCAGCACGTTAAGCAGGTCATTGAGGACTGACAGGTCTCTGAGGTCCCTGAAGACAGCCACGAGCACAGTGGGCAGGATGGCGCAGGAGCGAGTGAGGAGGACTCGGGTGAAGCGTGACCACCGCAGCTTCAGGAAGCCCTGGAGTGGAGGGTGGGCACCTTAGTGGGGGGGCACCTTAGTGGCGGGGCGCAGAACTGGGGATTCCAGAGGAGGGACGTCTGTCATCCCGCAGCCTATCTCATGCCTAGGGGAACTCTGTTTTTCCATCTCTGAAATGGGGGTTAGCTCTGTCCCTAGTTGGTAAAGAGAGGATGGTTTAGGGGGTTCCCCTACCACAACTGATTGCTGAAGACTAAAGAGTTTTAGGGAAAGGGCTCCTGTTAGTCCTGGGTCTGAAACCTCGGGCCAGTCGCCTCACCTCTGAATCTGTTTTGTCATATGTAAAGTGGGGCTTATAATGGCTGCTTTAGGATCTGGGCTGTTTAAGGATCAAGGAGGCCCGCGTCTGAGCCCCCAGTAGTGTGCTTGTTGACCTCGGACCCCCTGGCCCTCCCTGGCCCATCCACCTCCATCACAAACTGTCCCGCGTAGGTGCCGGTCATGGTGGAGCTCTGCCCGGCCGCCAGGAGACCCACCGCCCAAATGTAGAGGGCTGCAGGACCGAAGAGGCAGCCCAGGATCACGCCCTGGAGGGAACAGCGCGGTCAGACCGGTGGCTCCGCCCCTCGCGCAGGCTCCGCCCCTGAGGTGAGCTTGGCGAGGAGCTTGGCGAGGAGCCTTGCTGGATCGAACCCTTCCAAGCCTGCGGGTGCTCCGCACTTACCCCTTGGTAAATGTCTACGTCCACTGTTTGGTTGTTCATGGGGAAGATCTTGGCGTACTTGTGGAGGCTGCTGTTGGCACAGACGTTGAACTGTGGGCAGCAGGGGCAAACTGTTGGCACAGCGGGCGAGTCTGACCAGTGTGAGCTCCCAACACTGGCTAGCCGTTATTAGAGCCTCATGACAGAGACCCACTCAGCACGAGAGACAGGCACAGCCCCCAAATCCCAGAGTGCCAGGGAGGAGCTTGCTGGCTCCTCTTTCAGAGTCAGCTCCAATGTCGCCTCCTCCAAGCAGGAGGCCGCTTCTGACTGCCATGGCTAACTAGCCCCTCCCTCATCACACCCCCAATGATGTTTCATCACCCCCTTTATTTCCTTCACAACATTGTCCACATTCTTCCCTTTTGTACTGATTTGTTGATTCGTTTCCTGTCTGCTCGCTGCCCTCTGAATTTAAGCTGCAATGGAGCAGTCATGTGTATCCCCAGGGTCTAGGACACTGCCTGATACATAAGAAATGCTCAGTAAATACTTGCTGTATTAATGACGGTTTATCTGCTAATGAAGATTATGAGGAGAGAAGACTCAGAGAAGAAAATGACTGTGCATGTTACCACTCCACACTCATGCCCAGGTACCCACTCCTCCCAGAACTCCCTCCCTGCGGTTTGCAGCTGGAATGCTGAGTCCTCCAACTCGGCTCCTTCCTTCCAGGTCCCTCCTTTGGACATGTGTGCCTTTCAGTCCCTGACCTTCTAAGATCCTGCCTGGGGGGAGCTGTGTCTCCCCAGTGGGGTGAGGAGGAGCATCCCAGCCAGAGGCCAGGGTCACAGACCCCTCCCCCCACCAGTGCCTAAAGTGTAGGGCGTAGACTCAAAGGGCTTAGCTGCATTGCCTGGAGTCCCCCACAAAGCCTGCAGGGCACCTGTGCATGGGGCGTGCTACAGCGTGGGGAGGTGTGTCTCACCGCGTCCTGGTTGGTTTGCTGGTAGAAGGCTTGCCCAAAGACAGCCACGACAAAGAGGTTGATGAAGAAGGAGACAGACAGGGCAATGGTGGCCTCAACCAGGAAGTACAGGTTGGCTTCTCGAACGTCCCCCCGGCGAGTCCGGTCTATCTCTCGAGACTATAAATGTCAAAGGCAGGGGGAGGAACCAAAGTCTCTCAGAGCCACCCCAAAATTCTCCACTCTCATTCCCCAAACGTCAGTTCTTTCTAAAGCCCCCTATGGCATCTGGGACAGGCCCAGGTCAGCTGACTCCCTTCCTACAAGCCCAGCTGTTTCTCCTCAGGGCCTTTGCACTTGCCATTCCCTCTGCTTAGACGGTGCTCTCCCCTGATCTTCCTTCCCCTCCTTCTTGTCTCAAAGGTAGCCTCCTTAGAAAGACCGCTCCTGGCTACCTTTCCTAAAGTAGCTCCCTCCAGGTCATTCTCTACCACACTTCTCTGTTTCGTTTCCTTCAGAGCGCCTTGCACAATCCGTAGTTCTTTCCTTTGTTTACTTGCTCATGGTTTGTCTCCCTCGCTAAAATGCAAGTTCGAGGAAGGTAGAGGACTTGTCTGTCTTTTCATCATTGACCCCCAGATCCCAGCACACAGTACATGCTCAATTATTAAAATATTGAACAAATAGAGAATGATTCACTTCCAGCTTAAAATCATGAGGCCAGGAGCCAAAGGGGCGGGGCTCCAGGCAGGAGGCAGGGCCAGTGTGACTCAGAAGGGAGCAAGCATCTCTCCATCCCTGCCCCGCCCCCTCACCTTGACCAGGGACGAATGCAGGTAGATGTTGTGGGGCATGATGATGGCGCCAACGATTCCCACAGCCTGCAACAGCTCTGGCTGGCCACAGCCGGGGCACGAGGGCAGGAACAGACCTTTAAGAAGTGCTCCCTGAGCTGGACGCGCCACTACGTACTGTGGGGGAGGAGACTTGTCAGCCCAAACCCCACCCCTGCGCAGTTATTCTTACCCCCATGGTCCTCAACCCTCGACCCTGGCCCCTCAAACTCTGCTGGGGGCATAGAGAGGGGTGGCCTTTGGGGGGGGAGGGTTGCACCTCTGGCTTCCCACCTCATAGCCGAAGGTCACGGCCATAATGGTAATAAGGAATCCAAAAAAGGCTTCCAGTTTCCGCAACCCTAAGGAAAAAGCAAAGGGGCAGAACAACAACAAAAACCCACAAAAATATTGTAACATCGGCAATTATTAATGGCGAAATCTTGAGCACTTCGTTCCACGCACTCAGTGAATCCTCACCACAGCCCTATGACGTCTGTGCTATTCTTTTCCCCATGTTCTAGGTGAAGAAACAGAAGTCTGTGTAACTTGAAGAAGGCCACACAGCCAGAGTGAGGAAGCTCTGCCCAGAACCCTTCCCCAGAACAACCCAGATGGTCAGCCAGCTCCTGCAGTCACTTGCCCACCCCACAGGACAGTCCCCTCTGAGATGAGGGGCACACCCACCGTAGTTATCGAGGAAGAGGAAGAAGAAAGTGTCCACGATGGTGATGAGGACGCCACCCCAGAGAGGGATTCTGAAACCAGAGTGGCCTGGGTCAGCCCAGCCTGGTCCAGGGGTCTGAAATTCCCACCCTCAGGCCTGAAGGCTGTAGAATCTGGGGTCCTGGGAGTAGAGACCCAAGTGGCCCCAGAGGGCAGTGGGAGTGTGCTAGGATGGAGAATGGCACAGAACATGAGAGGAAGGACCAGGTTGGGTGGGGGACCAGCGTGGTAGGCAGCTTGGGGTTACAGCCCTGAAAGCATCATCACTGCCATCTGTGTGACTTTAGACAAATAATGTTTGGGTCTCTGTTTCCCCATCTGACAAATTGGGCAACAGCTCTGAGTCAGAGGGGACCCTCTGAGTCAGAAATGGACTCAGGGAAGTACAAGGCCTGGGGAAGAAGTAGCATTGGTTCCCAGCACTGGACTGAAGTCCTGGGGCCCCTGGGGCAGTACCGTCCAGCCGAGAGCAGACTGAAGGCTATGGCTGTGCCGATGACCTCTTGCATGTCCGAGCCCACGATGGCGAGCTCGATGGTCAGCCAGACTAGGGTGCGGGGCACCTGGGGAGGAGGCAACCTTCATCAAGGCTGGGCCAGTTGTTTGGCTCAGACCTACACTTACCTTCCGTACTCAGCACTGTACTGTTGGGCTGGAAGCCTGCAAACTACACTTGCAAGACAGCCTTGCCAGCTGGTTTCCAATTAGATTTAGCACGAAACACGGGAGATTAAAAGGCAGGGAGAAATTATTTTTCCCCTGCTTCTGCTGGTGTTTCCGGCAGTGGCATCAGCAAAAGCACCAGGCAAGCTGGACTCCAGCAGCACTGGTGGCCATTTCAGCAGGGGGGGGGCAGTGCTCCCAGAAGCTCCACAGAAAATGATGGCTCCTTGGCTCCTGCCCGGCAGCTTTCTGACCTCTTGGTAACACCTCTTTCCCTTGCTCCTCCAGCCCTTCCAACATCTTTGCATCTACATCCCTGTATTAAATACCTTTGAAATACCTAATGGCAGGATTTCGGTTTTCCTGCTTGGACACCGACAACAGCCAAGCCCCCAGTGTCACCCCCACACCCCGGTCAATGACCATCCTGAGCTGATGCCTACCTATTTTTTGCCTTGGTTTTCCCAGGGCAGACCTTCTCCAGGTTTCAATTGCCCCTTCTATAAAATGAACATGGCATGTCTAACATGCCTCAATCTGTGTGCTATTAGTTTGAGCCTCAGTCTTCTCATCTATCAAATGGACTTGTGACACCCTACTTGAGATGATGTATTTATTTGATCATGGAAGCTGTAAATTGCTGTTTTGGGTTTGGGGCCTGTGGGTGTTTCCTGTCCAGGCCCACCAAGCTCACCTTGGGATAATAGAGATGGCAGATCTCGCTCAAGTCCTTCCCTGTCACCACGCCCAGCCGGGCAGCAAGTCGCTGGCAGAGCAAGCCCAATACCGTGGCCCACAGCAGCACCCAGAGCAGCTGTGAAAGGAGAGGGCTTCAGCCAAAGGCAGAGCCCCAAATCGGTGGCAACCTCTAGCCAAGGACACTCCTTGGAGAGGGTAGGGGAGATGGAGCAAAAAGACGAACCTTCCCCACACTCCCATACACCCTGCGCTCTGTCGGGGCTGCCCTGGGGGTCCTTTTCTGGCCCATTTAAACTTAACATCTTCTCTCAGGAACACCAGCCATGCATGCCTCTCTGGGGAAATGCGGCAAGCTGGGGTCTCCACCCACGTAGTCCGGTCATCCCCCTCCCCACAGTGTCCAGACAAAATCACTTTGAATCCAGCCACAGCGCCAGCCTGCAGATCCGACTCGATGTTTCCTGGGTCCAGGAAAGCGATGCTCATGAGAAAACCGGGCCCCGTGAAGGCCCACAGCTTCCGCAGGCTGAACGTGCCCTGCAGGTGGGAGTGGGGGATGGGGGTCCTTAGTACAGGAGCTGTAACAGCTGGCTTTGGCCCAAGGGGCTCATCAGCCAGGCTGGCCAGCCTTACCCTCCATTCCCTATTTCTGGAGCTGGGTTAATGGAAGGCATGGACTGGGAGGAGCCAATAGGATTCACTGAGTGAGGGCCCTCAGCTCTATAGATCCATCTCATTCGGCAGCCTGTCTACACCTGATCAGCCTGCCCCGTGCGGGCCCTGACTCTAGATCCTCAGAGCCCCAAGGAAGGCTTTCCTGGGGTCAAGCCTTGTTGGTCCAGCTCCTCCCTCCCCAGCCCCTTGTCAGACCACAGGCCCTCCTCTCTGGAGTTCACTGAGCTGATGTGAGCCATTCCAGGGCTAGGCATGGCAGCCTGGAATCTGCTAAAGATGCTGAAAATGCAGGGTGACAGCCTCGCCCTAGAAGCAGCCTAGAAGCCAGCCTGCAGCCTTCTTCACTTCTCCCGATGCCCTTGTCCAGGTTCTTTCCTTTTATGATACAACAAATCCTTGAGGCGCCAACCTGAATTTACCCCAAGTCCCTTTCCGTTCATACGAAGGCCAAAATTCATCCAGAAAGCCACTTGATAATTTTTAGAAATGATAAACTCTGGGGACAGAAGCAGGAAAAGGGCATTGCACTGTGTCAGAGCTGGAAGGGACTTGCCGTGGTCTTCAGACGACCATCCTCCCCCAGTCCCTGAGATCCCATACGATCCTATCAATCCAGAAAGAGCCCAGGAAGTTTCCAGCATTCCCACCGGTTCTGTGTCCGGGATGGGGACCTTCTCACTCAGGTAGGTCGCTCCAGGAGGTGCTTGCTGTGTCTCTGCACTGGATGAGCTGGAGATGGAGCCATACGTGGGCCTGCTTGGACTTTGGGGGCCACTGTCACCTGCAAAAGGCCCCATGAGGCATGGTGAGTGACCTGCTTCTTTCTGGTGGCCCAGGGCTAAAGTCATTTGTGTTCTTCCCCCACTTCCTCCTGGGAAAGTAGAGAAATCAAGGCCCAACTGAATAGGAACCCTTGACTCCCATCTTGGGTCCATCACCTTCACCCCTTGACCAAATGTCCCAGAAGATATGTGGGAAGTAGAGCCTTCAGAATGTCTCTCCTTCCATGTGTGTGCAGAGAATCCCCAAATCCAGATCTCTCTTGCCACAGAGAACGTGGAGAGGGACACTGGGCTCTGAGGAGGGCTAATTGGCACCAACATGTATGCCCCTTGCCTCACCCTTGCCTCCTCCAGCAGCTGAGGAAGCTCCAGGGCTTCAAATACACAGAGATCAGACAAAGGGACGCTCTGTCCTTGGGGATGCAAAGGGCCCAACCCCAGGCTCGTGTCCAGAATTGTGGTCTAGACCAGGACTCCCATGGGGAGACCAAAGGCTTCATTTGTCGCTCTGACTCTCCCCGCTCCCCATCCCTGGAGGCGGCTACTCACCTGCCATGATCATAGCAAGTCAGGCACTCTGTGTACGCGCGGTATCTGGGCAGCCTCTCAGACCATGTCTCCTCTCTGGATGTCAGTGTGTGAGCCCACACCCTCTTACCCATCTTCAGCTGAGCTCGGCTGTCCTCACACACACGGGACATTGTGAAACACTTTCCAAAGGCAGAAGTGGCCAGCTCTGGCGGAAAGGTCTGGTTGGCAGAGTGTGGACTTTCGTTCCTTTTCTGGCCTGACCCCCACAGTACCTCTGACCCCCTTCCAGGAACCCCATGTTCTATGCCTCTCAATTTAGCTCTGATTTCAAGATACTTCCTGCTAATTTGGGCGTTCACATCTGGATCACTTGACAGCCCCCTTACACAAGTAGTTAGACCCTTCACCTCTTCAGTCTGGAGTCCCATGACCACTGGTTGGGCTAAAGAGAGGAGGGAGTCCTGGTGGCTACCCAGCCTTCAGATTCCCGTTGAGTGCCTCAGAGGAAAAGACCTTCTGGATACTACCAAAGGGACATGTATTCAAAATTCAGGCCGAGGACATCCTCAGAAGGAAGGGGCACTGGGATCCTGGTCCAGCTTCTGCCACTGATTCACTTGAGATTGTCACCAGATTGTGTCCTCTCTCTGAGCTGGTTTCTTCTGTTAAATGAAGGGTTCAGACTAGCTAAGAGGTTAAAATGTTAGATGCCCAAGGAGTCCAGGCAGGAAAGATAAACTATGAAACAGGTTGGGAATAAGAAAAACAGTGCCAGCTCAGTGTTAAATGACAAATGATGCTGAACCTCAGTGTTGGGGGACAGTAGAGAGTGGGGGCCAGTGGAGAAAAACAGAGGTCATATACTGCGTCTGAAGAGGGCAGTGCCTACGGAGTTCCAGCTAATTGTCCTGTGGGCCCACTGTCACCATATTTTCTGATTTGTCAAAGATGCTGGAAATTTTGGAATTTTAAGCAGCATATGCTTTTTGAACACTAGGGTCAAAAACAAATATGTTTAATCTAAACAAAATATTCCTATGGCTGGATTCTACTTATTATTCTGTAACCTCTGAAAAAATGGTGGGCAAGACCCTTCCAGCTCCCAGTTTCTCCTCCTTGCCAGCTCCTGTACTCTCCCCACTTCCCTTCCTCAGGGTGTTCTCCTCCCCACATCCCCATGTCCTCTCCCCTGTAGCCTTCCTTTTCAGACAAGAAGATTCAAAACCTGAATTGTTATGGGGTTTCCAATTCCAAAATCTGATACCTCAAAACTCAGAGAAAATCAGGGCAGGTTCTCAGGCTCCCCCAGAGCAGCTGTGAAGGGAGAGGCCTTCAGCCAGAGGCAGCAGTTTCTGCTAAGCCCCAAATCGGTGGCACCCTCTAACCAGGGACACTCTTAGCCAAAGCCAGGGTGGGGGAGGCAGCCAATTCCCTGACTCCTCATTGATGGGAGAGCCTGGAGGGAGTGGAAAGCGGGTGGAGGGAAGGGGTGAGTGATGGGTCAGGGAGCAGTATCATGGTTTGTCACTGTGCAATCCTATTGCTCAAAGGCCCATCATCAAACTTGACCTCTAGGTTTGCACACATTTCCCGATCACTACCTTGGGCTCATGTGGGGATGGCTGGGGTAGGTTGTTGTGATAGTTAATTTTATGTGTCAGCTTGCCTGGGCCACCAGGTGACTGGATATTGGGTCAAACATTCTGAATGTGTCTGTAAGGGTGTTTTTGGAGGAGATTAACATTTGGATTGGCAGACAAGTAAAGATTGCCCTTCCGCAGGTGGGTGAGTCTTAGTCAACCAAATGGAGACCTGAATAGAACAAAAGGCTGAGTAAGGGACAATTTTCTCTCTCTCTCTCTCTCTCTCTCTCTCTCTCTCTCTCTCTCTCTCTCTCTCTCTCTCTCTCTCTCTGCCCAACTGTCTTTGAACTGGGATATTGGTCTTCTCCTGCCTTCAGACTTGGCTTTGACTGGAATTTACACTATCAGCTCTCCTGAGTCTCCAGCTTGCAGGTGTTTGAACTTCTCAGCCTCTATACTCATGTCAGCCAGTTCTTGATCTATCTATCTATCTATCTATCTATCTATCTATCTATCTATCTATCTATCATCTATCTATCTATCATCTATCTTCCCTCTAATTTTCTATTGGTTCTGTTTCTCTGGAGAATCCTAACACAGATGTTATCCTCTTTGCATTCTTGGGGGGCCTTATCTATAGTTAGGAACTCAGTGTCTTTGATTGATGACTGACCTCTACCCTGCACAACCTCTAACTTATGGGAGAGGTAATATAATGTAATGGCTAAGAGCAAGGCTTTTGGGCAGAGTATCAGACAGCAGGAAGCTACACAGCCGTCCCCTTGAACCTGGAGCTGTTGCTGGTATTGAACCCTGCATGCATGGGGTGAAATTTCATGAAGCCCAATTCACTCAAAATGGATCATAGACCTAAATGTAAATATAAAACTTTTAGGAAAAAAGCAGAGAAAATCCTTAGGATCTAGTGCTACACAAAGACTTGTTAGAATTGACACCAAAAGCACCCATAAAGGGAAAGATTGATAAATTGAACCTCATCAAAATTAAAAACTTTTGCTCTGTGCAGGACACTGTTAAGAAGATGAAAAGACAAGCTAAAGACTCAGAGAAAATATCTGCAAACCACTTATCTGACAAAGGACCAGTACCTAGAAATAGAAAAATCTCTTAAAACTCAGCAGTAAAAAACAAACAATTCAATTAGAAATGGGCAAAAACCATGAACAGACATTTCACCAAACAGGATGTCGAGATAGGAGAGAAATACATGAAAAGTCGTTCAGCACCATTAGCCGTTAGGGAAATGCAAATTAGAATCATAATGAGATTTAGCGACGTCCCTAGCAGAATAACCAAAATAAAAAAATAGTCACAACACCCAAAGTAGGAGAGCATGTGGAGAAACTAGATCACGCATGTGTTGCTGATGGGAATGTGAAACGGTATAGCTACCCTGGAAACAGTTTGGGAATTTCCTAAAAAACTGAAGATGCAACTACTATGTGATCCAGCAACTACATTCCTGGGCATTTTTCCCAGATAAATGATGATTTATGTTCCCACAAAAATCTGTCCATGAATTTTTATAGCAGCTTTATTCATAATGGCTCAAACTGGAAACAATCCAGATTGTCTTTCAATAGGTGATTGAGCAAACCATGGGCTATCCATACCGTAAACATACTCCTGGACTTTTATCCCAGAGAAATTAAACCTTACATTCACACAAAAACTTGTATATGGATGTTTATAGCAGCTTTATTCATAATAGCCAGCTCTGGAAACAACCCCTATTGTCCTTCCATAGGAGAATGGTTAAACTGACTACAATACAAACCACAGATTACTACTCAGCAACAAAAGGAACAAACTATTGACCCACACAATCAACTTGAATGAATCTCCAGGAAATTATGCTGAGTGAAAAGAGTCAATCGCAAAGCGTTCCATTTATATAACATTTTGCAATGACAAAGTTTTGGAAATGAAGGTCGAATCAGTGGTTGCCAGTGGGTAGAGATGGGTGAGGTGGGGGGGGCAGAGGAGGTGGGTGTGATTATGAAAGGGCAACTTGAAGGTCCTTGTGGTGTTGAAACTGTTCAGTATCTTTACTGTGGTAGTAGATACACAAACCCACCCATCTGACAAAATTGTACAGAACTTAATACACACACACACGCACACACACACACACACACACACACACGAGATCAAGTAAAACTGGGGAAATCTGAAAAAGATCAGTGGATTGTTTCAATGTCTATATCTTGCATGTATTGAAAACACGGATTCAAACAGATACGTGTATACCCACATTCATAACATTTTTCACAACAGCCAAAAGGCGGAAACAACCCAAATGTCCATCAACAAATGAATAAACAAACTGTGGTATATGCAAACAATGGAATATTATTCAGCCTTAAAAAGGAATGAAATCTGATGCATGCAATAATATGGATGAACCTTGAAAACATGCTAAGTGAAATAAGCCAGACATAAAAAGACAAAAAAATGTATGATTCCACTTGTATAAGGTACCTAGAGTAGGCAAATATATAGAGACAAAAAGTAGAATGATAGATGCCAGGAGCTGGGGGAAAGGGGGAAAAGGGAGTTACTGTTTAATGGATACAGAGTTTTTTTCTAGGATGATAAAAATGTTCTGGAAATGGATAGTGGCGATGGTTGCACACCAATGTGAATATACTTAATGCCACTAAATTATACAACTAAAAATGGTTAAAAGGGTAACTTTTATGTATAGTTTACCACCCAAAAAAGTGGAAAAAAATCATGATTGTAATATTGTATAGTTTCCCAAGATGGTACCATTGGAGGAAAGTGAGCGGGAAAGTGAATTATTTCTTACAAGTACGTGCAAATCTGCAATTATCTGAATTTTTAAAATGGAGGGAAAGACTGTGTCTTATTGAATGATATTATACCTCAATAAAAATTGCCTTAAAAACCTCCCTACCAGAGCCTCTGGAGTCAAATGGCCTGAGTCTGAAGCTTACTGACCAGTGCTATGACTTAGGCAAGTTTCTTAGGCCCTCAGTTTCCTCGCCTGTAAAGTGGGATAAAATCCTTACCTCAAAGAATTTGTATGAGGCTCACTATATACTTGTATGCATCTATCTCTGTACCGTTAGCTGCTTTTGTAAATTGGGTCTAGGGTGTCGTTGGTCACTGTCAGTTCTTCAGAACTCCAAATGCATTTTCTGTTATAAACCCTGATGCTCGCGACAGTTTCATTCTCAGACTTGTCCCCAAAGACTTTGGATTTAGTGTAGCTCAAACATGGGACATTTGTGATGGTTAAATAGCAGAGGACAATTTATGAGTATCATAAAACAAAAAGGGAAACCACCCAATGAACAAGAATGGGTTTTGTCACAAATTCTGGTTTTGGAGAAACAGCAGATTTAACCAAAGGATTATTAAAGTGAGGAGCATGACCAAGATTCATAAGGCCATGTCTGTAACTTCCAAGGGCCTTCCCAGCCCTGGTTTTCCATTTTGTCATAAAATGTCAAAATGTGAGATTCTTCTTGTAAGACTTCACCTATCTGTGGCATTGTTCTTTGGTTATCTGTTCTCATTCTGGCTTCTTGTGGGAGGGAAAAAAACGCATTCAGGCATTTGCCTAACTCACCTCCAGGGTCTCTCAGTGTCCCAGATTCTGGCAACGCTTTACTTGGGTTCCCAGATCCCTCATCATCTCGTCCTGAACCCGCTTGCCTTTGCGCAGACATTCACTGCTCGTGCCTTCTCACCTCCAGGACTTTGCCTATGCTGCTTCTGCTTCAAACATCCTCCACACCCTTTGCCTTCCTTCAGGACTCAGGTCTGGTGTGACTTCCTCCAAGCAGCCTTCCTGGATCTCTCCAGGGCCAGGCTGTGTGCTCCCTCAGCACAGTGCCCTCCCTGTCTACTTAGGCAACTCACAGCAGTGAAGCTGCTGTCAGTGACAATGCAATAGGGAGTGGAACAGTTTCTGGGAGCCTGGGGAAAGGAAAAGACAGTATACAGTCAAGCCTACTCTGGATGTATCTAAAGCAGGAAGATCTCTCTTCTCTGTTCTGGCAATTGATCTGTTTGTCAGAGTGGATTCATACATGGACCTGAGCCAGACTCCCTGGGTCCAAATCCTGGCTCTGCCATTAACCAGGTGTGCGCCTTGACCTTAACCTTTCTCTCCTCTGTAAAATGGGTATAATAATAGAACCCGCCAGATAGGGGTGTTGTGAGAATCATATGAATTATCATGTGTCAAGGGATTAGAATAGTAAGTGCTACATAGGGCTTGCTCTTTTATTATGATTCATTTCCCTCTGCTTCCCTGGGCTCCCACACTAGATCAAGTCAGCATTAAACACTCTAAATTGCATGTATGCATTTCCTTGTTAGCACTTTCCATGGTCTACATTTATCCATGGGATCCTTGAATGACGTCTCGTCTCTTCTAGTCTGTGTGCCATGCAGCAGAACCCAACCCTGATGCCCCCCTAGCAGTCCCACATCCTAGCCTAGTCCCCGGCTCTTCAGAAGTGCCCAACATTTGTTTTTTCTTTGTTCAGAGAAATATATATCTTGGTATTACTAAGCAAGAGGAGGGGGTCATAGAAGTTCCAGGGACAAATGTTGTGATCTAAAAACAAACCAGTTTTGACATGAGTGTCACAGATCTGGCAGGGAAGTGGCTGGACTCCTTCCCAAGTCACTTGATGAAAGACAGCTCAGCAGAGGAAGGCCCTCCCCTCTCTCCCACTGCTACAGAATATCAGGGGCTCAGGGGGATCTTGGGATCTCTGCATGCATATTCTGGGTGCACTGGGCTGGGTCAGATTCAGTTTCAGTTCTCCACAGAGTAAAAGAACAAGCGAGGGCCTTCTGTGGTCCAGCCCTGCCTGCCTCACAATGACTGAGCACCCTCATCACCAGCCTCTCTTGCCCTCTTGTGCTCTGGCCTAGTTGGCCTCCTGTTTGGTATATGTTAAAACAAACAAAAGCCTAAATGTCGATTTGATGACTGCACTTCTCAGAATATATCCTTAAGGAAATAAATGTTGATGTATGCAACGATTTAGCTACAAGGAAGTTCAACGTAACATTGTTTATGATAGAAAACTAAATAAATAAATAAAAAGGGAGGAAGGGATAGAGATTGGTTACGTTATGGCAAAGCCATGCAAAATAGAAGACTGTGTAATGATAGGGAAATATTTTCAAAATATATTGTTAAATGAAACAGAGCCAGTGAGTTATACCTTAAAAAAAAAAAAGTTACAAAACACGAGGAGATTGGGGTGGGAATCTAGGGAGATTCCAGCTTTATCTGTATGTTATCTAATGTTTGAAACTTTTCAAGAATGTAATTAAGTATGCAATTACTGGTTAATGAGCATCTATTACTATATGATTTTACTTTTGTTAAAATAAATAACGTCCCTTGGAGCCGTAGACCAGATCAAACATTCTATATAAAAGTGCTTGGGCCGTCCCAGAGGCTCAGGCAGTTGGAGCTCCATGCTCCTAACACTGAAGGCTGCTGGTTCGATCTCCACATGGGCCAGTGCCAGATGGCTCAGTTGGTTGGAGCACGGGCGCTCAACTACAAGGTTGCCAGTTCACTCCCGCAGGGAACGGTGGGCTAAGCCCCCTGCAACTAACAAACAGGCAACTGGACCTGGAGCTGAGCTGCACCCTCCACAACTAAGACTGATATGACAACTTGACTTGGAAAAAGCCCTGGAAGTACACACTGTTCCCCAATAAAGTCCTGTTCCCCTTCCCCAATAAAATCTTTAAAAAAAAAAAAGCGCTTGACAGAGTAAATGCTGAAGAAACACCAGCCCCCTTTATGCATAGAAAAAAGAGTAGAGAGAAAGACTGTTTGCTAATATGTTAAGAACAGCTGCCTCTAGGCAGGGGAATTGAGGTGAATTCACTTTTTTCCTTTGGGTTACCACCCCTTTTTAATTTTTCTCTGATGAACATGTGTTAATATTTCTTTTGAAATAAGGGTAGGGGACAATAAAATATATTATTAAAAATTCTTTAAGGCTCAACTCAAGCTACAGTTCTCCATGAAGCCTGCCTTCCCTGATTCCTGGGTCATGGACCACCCCTCACCCCAGCCTTGTTGATATTGGCTCATATTATTCCCCAGAGTGCAAAGCTTCTCTGAGTCCCTCCTCTCGAAATAGCAGGTCCCGTGAATGACTTGACAGATGGTGGATCCTGCATCCTCACTGCCAGCTGCCTCGGGGCAGTTTGCCTGATATTTGCTACTGAGCAGCAGCCAGCACTGGGCAGAAACAAGCCCCTGCACAGGCTGACATGAAGCAAGGCGCTTAAAGGAGGCGGTGGTGACCTGTCCGTCCTTTTTTCTCCCGGAGCCGGCAAATGGGGACTCTGCCCGCAGTTTGGGGGTTCCTGCATATCAGTGGGAATGTTTGGGAGAGGGAGAATATCAGGGGAGGGAGAGTTTGGGAGACTTGGGAGGAGATGAGCAAAGCCAGTGATGGTCCAAATCCCTTCCCCATCACCCCCTCCCCGCACGTCATCTTCTCTTTTTCTTTGGGGTGGGGGGGATCGCGCAGTCATGCTAAGTGGTACCCAGAAAGATCTGGGTGCCAAGAAGCCCCACCCTTCCACCCCTGCTAACCTAGTGACCAAGAGGGTGGGTTTTGGAATCCAACCTCCAGGTTTGAATCCTGCTTCGCACGTGCTAACTCTGCGAGTTACTTAATCTTTCTGTGTCTCTATTTTCTTATCTGTAAAACGGGGATAATGATGATAATAGCGTTTAGGAAGAAAGGCTGAAAATCGCTCGTTTAACGCTCTTCGTGGTTTCTATTCTTAGCCAAGACGAAACCGCAGCTCAGAAGGTGCGCGTCCCGGGTGCGTCCCGCCCGCGTCCCAGCCGGGCGGCGCCGGCTTCCTGCCCAGTACCCGCCCGCGGGGCCCAAGTCCAGCCGCGCTCCGGGCCTAGAGGAACTCCGGGTCCAGCAAGCCGAAGGGGCTGGGCCGGTTGGAGGAGCGCAAGCCAGGGGTGGGCGGCCAGCTCAACGCGAAGGGGCCGAAGTGCTCGGCGGCGAAGGTGACCACGTCGGCCGGCTGGCGCAGCAGCAGGAAGAGCAGGAAGTCGGAGACGATCGCTTTGGCCTCCGGATGCTGCTGCAGGTACCTGGTGTGGCTGAGGCGCAGCTGCTCCTGGCGGGGACGGAGCCTGAGCCAGACCCACGACCCCCGCGCCCTGGGAAGCGCCCTACTTCGCTCCAAGGAGCGATTAGGGACATTGAGACCTCGCAGCCTCCTGGGCTGTGCATTGCAACCGGGCACGAAGAGTGATCAGTATTGGTGGAATTTATGTTGGTGGGCGGGGAAGGGGGTGAGAATGGGACCCCGGGCTGCAGCCTCTCTTCACCTTCCGATCCAGGAACCTCGAGTATAGCTCCATGTCCTCCTCCCACATCAGGGGCTTCTTCTCAAACACCGGGCGAGGCTCAATCTCATCTGGGTGGGAGGGAGGAAGGATGTGTACCCCCACCCCAGAACCTTTCTTGGATGCACAGGGTGCCCAAGAACACCCAAACTGCAGGCTCAGGTAAAACCCCAGGGTTCTGCCCATATGGGTAGAGTTTCTGGAAGGGGGTTCCAGCAAAATGATCCTCCCCTAATTGTCATGAAGTCTGGCTGGAAGGCAAAGCTTCTCCATGTGATGACCTCTGGCCAGGAACCCAACCATGACACTCAATCCAGCCCCTGCGCCCAGGTTTCCCCTTCACTCTCCACCAGCCAGAGGCTTCACTCACCCTCCTCCCTAATGATGGGCATCTTGGTGACCACGCAGCAGCCGGGGAAGCCCACCTGGACTCTCTTGGCCAGGTGCCTGGAGAGCAACACAGGAGAAGGTGTGTCTATACCCACTCCCTTGAGAGCTGTCCTGGGGGCTTCGCTTTACTTCTGTATCCCTGCCAATCCCCCACTTGTCTTTGAGTTTCCAGGTCAAGTTCATTTCTAGATCCCCAGATAACAGCCCCTGCTTTTCAAGGTGGGTACTGGTCCCACCCCTAGAGATGCACGCAGTGTGCCAGGGCTGGACTGGGACCTTGAGAGATATAAGCACTGAAAAATTCATGACCCTCCTGCTATATGTGACACGCAAAATAGAAACAGCTAAGTTATGAAGCAAGGAAGGCTAAGGACATTCTGATTACTTTTTTCCGGTGTAGTGACTATGTCAATACTTCTTTGGAAGTGTCAAAAGGCAAATTCTTCCCCCACTCCTGAATTTTCTCATGGTTTGGTGCCTGTGCTTTGCTGGTGACAGCTGGGCAGGGTGCCAGAATGCTTCTCCCACCCAGCATGTTGATTTTCATTGTATGTTGAGTTGTTCAAACCTTGGCGTTTTTCAAAGTGACACCCAACACCCATGGCAGCTGCTTTAGGCCCCGTGGAGGTGGAGTGAAAGTCCTCAGCCATTTAGGGCTCTTTGGTGAGGTTTGGGAGGCACGGTGAGAATCAGGAGAATGAACAAATGAAGAAAGGATGAATGAGGTGGGTAAAGCAGGGGCACTTAGATCTCAACAGCAACTCTTCTTGGTGGTGTCCCCAGAAGCGGTACTCGTCCTTGGCCCCAGCAGCCTCCATCGCCGAGCACCCAGGCTTGTGCTCAACGCTGCCCCCCTTGGCCCCGGGTCAGTAGCTCACCCATCAGGCAGCAGGTAGAACTGGCAGGACATGGGGATGCCCTCCTCGGAGTGTACAGTCTGTTCCACGATGAACACTTCCACCTGCTGATGGTCCACCTGGATGGTCTGGGAGCCCAGGGCTTGCTGGCAGCAGCCAAAATGGAGGGAAGGAGGTGAGATGGATGCCTACCAGGGTCTCCCCCCAAATCTCACCCTGGCCCTTCTCTCCGTCTTGCAGCTTCATTCCTTGTTCACCAGTGATAAGCAACGCTTGGTTCTCCAGACACTCAGTTACTACAAGATTTGAGTTAAGGGTCCTTTCATAAATAGCCGGATCCTATCCCAACCCCTCCCTATCCCCTCTCCATCACCAAGTGCTTCTAGATGGTAGATTCTGTTACAGGGATGAGGATTAACCAATCAGGTGTGAGTAGGGAGGGGCATGGGCTATTGGAGTGGTGGGGGGCAGGGAGGCTCTGGGGAGTGGGACTAGACTGAGATTTGTGGTCACTTCAGGCCCATGCAGCTGTTGGGGGGGAATGCTAACATAAGACACATGTTTCAAAGAAAGTGGGGGGAAATGGCATGTGCCTGTTTGTGTCAAACACTTGCTGTTTGTCAGGTTTCTGAGAGAGAAGACTAGAAGGTCATTTACAAAGTTAGTCAAATCTGCCCGCAAAGTGTGTGTTCAGAGGAGCAGCTTTAAAATCACATATTGCAGGAAGTCCTACGTATGTTGATTATGAAAAATTAGACAAAATAAAATTTATAAAGAAGAAACACCCTTACCAGGGTTTAGCCATAGTAAAAGAATATTTAAGCGCACTTGGAGATATTGCATTGCCTGATGTTAAATATATGTCTTTAAAAGCAGCCCCCCATGATGTTTATTTCTCTTGGACTGACTTTTGTGCAAAAACTGTTGCTTCCCTCAACTGTTCACACCTTTTGTCCCTCTCACTCACTCCACCTGCCCCACACTTGATCTTCTCTCGAACAAATACAGTCTTGCGTTCTCCTGCCTTTGGAAATCCCACCCCCTGGCCCCAGTTTTATCCCCATCCCACCCCCTCTTCCACTCCACAGCTGTCTCTTCTCCCACTTCAGTGTTCGCCATGCCCCTTCTAGTTTGCCCCCAGGTCAAGTCCCCTGCCTGGGGAGACCCCTCACGTAGGTGGAATAGCAGAGTTTGCCCTCCGTGTCCAAGGCCAGGAAGCGGGCATCACTGGGCACCATCCGCCGCCAGGCCATCACCCTCAGCAACAGTAGGTTGGCAGATTCGGAGATGAAGCCCGCAACTGAGTGCCAGGGGAAAAACGTCACTTCGGTCTTCACTTCCTGTTCAGGACAAATCTGGGTTAGGAATGTTGCGCTGGGAAGGGGCAGAGAGGGTAGACAAGCCAGGTGTTGGGCGTGGGGTCCTCGCTGAGTCCCCACTCCAGGCTCCCAGCCTGACATAATCTGGCCCCTGCTCCTGGTTTCAAGAGGATGTGGAGGATGGCTCCCACTCACCTCACCCTCCTTGATCCTTCTGGTCATGGCCAGCTGGTCCGCCTGCTTTAGCAAACTCACCTTCCGTTCCATGGGGAGGATGTGAAACTAAGGACCAGAACATGGACAGGAGAATCAGGGACTAACCAGATTGTATAAGAACAGGACTCCCCACAGATCACCTTATCCATTCTTCTTCATAAATGAGAAAACCAAGAGGAGTTTTGGATAGAAAACTTTCCACATGTAATAAAGCCCAGGAATAGAAGTCAGATTATGGTTTCTGTGGGGAGGTCGTTAGGCAAGAGTAGCTTCCAATGTGTAAACCGGTCACATTCCAGAAGTTAATGAAGTGGCTGGGGCTGGTTGTGAGGGGCACAGAGCGGGAGAATTTGGAAGTGAAGTGGTGACAGGCCCTTGGAAAAGGCCAGGCTCTGGGAAAGGTCAGCCCGCATGGGCTGACCAGGAAGCTGCTAGGCTCTCAGCCTAGAAGGGGTCCAGAGGCAGGGGCGGGACCGAGCCTTTGTAGATTAGGAGAAGGTCATCAGAAGCAAGCTGCTGATCTCCAGTCCCCTGGATGGACTGGTTTCCAAGTTGTGTGTGGTGGGAGAATCTCAGGGTAACTGGAGAAAAAGGTAGGGTGACAGTTCACTGAGTTCCCCTTTCCTCTCACCCCTCCCTCCAGGGTCTCTATTCTGTCAGCCTGGATTAGGGTCAAGGTTGGAGGCCCCAGGAGGTACCTTGATGAACTCCTGACTATGTTGTTCCTTGATCTCCAAGTTCCATGAGAGATAGCCTGAGGTGGAGGGAGGGGAAGAGTTCTGTCACAGGAGACAGGGTTGAGGATTGCAGGAGAGGAGCGTGGTGGCTCAGGCTGGAGGATTTGGGTATTGTGTGGCTACAGGAAAAACTAAGCGGTGCTCTAGTCTTGAGTCTGTAGCTGTGATTAACGTCCCTGTCACCCCCCACCTCCCACACACCCTCTGTGCCTCATTCTGGTCCCAAGAGGAAGTCCAAGGGTTGGTCCTGAGTAAAGGTCCTGGGATGGGGTGGAGGCAGTAGAGGAAGGATGTGGTGAAGGGCGTCAGGCAGCAGGGACTCTACCCAGGAGAGAGTTTCCACAGAGCGTCTTGTCCATGAAGCCTTTGCTGTAGGCATGCACGAGGGGGCAATGCAACAGGTCACCCGAGACGTCTTTGTGATTCCCTCTCTGCACGTCAATGGTCAGCTCTCCCTGAGGCTCCCCTGTGTTGGAGACCATGGCCAGAGTCTCGGAGAAAAACAGCATCTGTAGCTCCTCCTGCCCTAGGGTGAGGGTTCCGTGGGGACAGAGAAAGCCCAGCTCTTAGGCCTCAACTCTCTGACCCCTGGCCTCCAGTGTCCCACCCCCTCCCCATCCACGTCTTCTAGGCAGCCCCTGCCTCCCCTCCACTGGCCTCTCCAGCAGCCAGCAGGTGAAGGCGCACTCCCACCACCCCATGGCCCTGGGGTCTTCCTTTGAAAAATATCAACAAATATCAACCCTTTCTGAGTCCCAGGAGAATCAAGGCTGAGAGAGACAGGGCCAGGTCTGGGCCTTCTCTCTTCGGTCCTCTCCAGACGTGTGCCCTGGCCCCCACCACACACCCATAGCCCAGGCTCACTGAGGGAGTTGAGGAAGTGAATGGCTTCAGCATTGGCCTCTGGGGGTGGCAGACTCTCTGGGGCTGAGGCCTGGTGGTCCTTGGCTCTGGGGCCTACATGGGGAGGAGAGGACAAGATGGCAGACCTTGGGGAGAAGGAAATGGGTAGGACAGGGGTTCCAAGAACATAATCCGCCAAGGCAGCCCCAGGGTGGATTGTGAGGGAGAAGATGGCCCTCCCCTTTCTAGCACCAGCAGCCCTCTTCCTACCTGTGGATTGAACTTTAGAGGACATGCTGCCTGCTGTCTGCTACAGAGTCTGTATCCAGCTGTCTCCATGGTAACGGGGTGCTAGCTACCAACTCTTAAAGGGCCATCAATCCATTTCACTAAATACCCAGACCTTAGAGGAAATGGTAGGAACTATGTGTTAGCCAGAGGTATTGTCCAGCAGAGGGAGCATTTGACGTTCTTAAAAGGCAGGGGATGACATGGGTCATTAGAATTACCTTAGAAACTTCACACACATTACCCGGAGTGAGATTTTTACTGATATATCCCCTCGCGCAAGGGAAGTAAGAGAAAAAATAAACATGTGGGATTACATCAAACTAAAAAGCTTTTTCACAGCAAAGGAAATCATCAATAAAACAAAAAGGGATCCTACTGAATGGGAAAAGATATTTGCCAATGATATATCTGATAAGGGGTTAATATCACAAATTTATAAAAAACTCACTCAACTCAACTCCAAAAAAACAAACAACCCAATTAAAAAATGGGCAGAGGACATGAAGAGACATTTTTCTAAAAAGGACATACAGATGGCAAACAGACATATGAAGAAATGCTCAACCTCACTAACCATCAGAGAAATGCAAATAAAAACCACAATGAGATACCACCTCACCCCAGTCAAAATGGCTATCATCAATAAATCAACAAACAACAAGTGGTGGCGCGGATGTGGAGAAAAGAGAACTCTTGTGCACTGTTGGTGGGAATGCGGATTGGTGTAGCCACTATGGAAAACAGTATGGAGGTATCTCAAAAATCTGAAAACGGAGCTACCTAATGATCCAGCAATCCCACTCCTAGGTATCTATCCGGGGAAATTCAAAACTCCAATTCAAAAATCTTTATGCACTCCTGTGTTTATTGCAGCACTATACACAATAGCCAAGACATGGAAACAACCGAAATGCCCATCAGTAGATGACTGGATTAAGAAACTGTGGTATATTTATACAATGGAGTATTACGCAGCCATAAAGAAGAAAGAAATCTTACCATTTGCAACAACATGGATGGACCTAGAGAACATTATGTTAAGTGAAATAAGTCAGAGAAAGACAAATACCATATGATCTCACTTATATGCAGAATCTAAAGAAAAGAATAAGTGAATGAACTAATCAGAAACAGTTTTGGAGACATAGAGGAAAAACTGAGGGTTGCTACAGGGGCAGGGGGGTGGGGATAAGGGGGAAGGTGAGAGATTTAGAAAATAGTCGGTAACCACAAGATGGCCACGGGGTTTTGAAAATTAATTTGGGGAACATAATCAATAATGTAAAGATTTTGTAGGGTATCCGATGGACATGTGTCCCATTTGGGAGACCACCTCAGGGATGATGTAGATGCCTGGTCTCTGCATGGTACACCTGAAGCTGAACAATAATGAATGCCAACTATAAATATATATATATATATATATATATATATATTATATATATATATATATATGTATATATATGTATATATATGTATATATGTATGTATACGGTTACAGGAAGCGGAGTACAGCATTAGGAATAGAGACAGTGGAAATGTAATGGCTCTGTGTGATGTCAGAGGGATAGTGGATGGGGGGAGGGGGGTTCACACAGTGTGAGGGATATAAATGATAAACGTCTAAGTTTTGCTTTGTCTTGTGCACCTGAAACTAATAAAATTATATTTTTAAAAAAAGAATTACCTTAGAAGTTGTGGCTCTGAATCAGACATGGCCTCACATGCACAGAACCCAACTAGATGCTGTGTGAACAGCACTACACGTTGGAGCCCTGACATGTAACAGTGATGGAGATCAGAGCGACAATCACAACAAACTCATGACCCTGCCAACCATAGGCCAGGCACTGTTCCATAGGGCCTCACACACATAGCTCAGTGTTCAGAATAACCCTGTGAGCAGGTACTTTTCCCCTCCGTTTTATGGCTAAGAAAACTGAGGCACCGAGAGGTTAAATGTCTTCCCAAGGTCACACAGCGAGTAACTGGCAGAGCTAGGACTCAACCCAAGGAAGTCTGGCTCCAGAGTAAGACAGAATTCAGAGAAAAATGAAGCAATAAACAGATGATACATTGAACCCAAACAAGTGGTACCATAACATGGGTAGTAATTAGAGACAAAAGCTTGAAAATTGAATTATGCTGTACGCAAACCCCAGGTTGTGGGCTCTGTGAGCCCCACCTTATAAGTGTTAGAGTCTGTGTCATAGTGGCTATAAAAAGGGGCTCAGACTGATAGTTACGGTCCCAGAAAAGAAAAACATTGGCAGGAGGTGAGGGGATGGGTGAAAAAGGTGAAGGGTATTAAGAAGTACAAACTGCCAGTTGTATAATAAGCCACGGGAATGGAAAGTACAGCATAAGGAACGGAGTCAATAATATTGTAATAACTATGTCCGGTGACAGATGGGTACTGATGTATCGAGGTGATCACTTTATAAGGTATATAAATAGCTAATCACTATGTTTTCACTTGAAACGAATATAATATTGTATGTCAACTGTAGTTTAAAATTAAATAAATAAAAGGCAAATCTTGACATGAAGCCTCATCAAGTCACCTAAGGAGTTCTGTGTCCCCCGCGTCGCCACCCCCTGCCATTTACTTGGGAAGGTAATCTTCAAATAGCTTCCTACTAGGTAACTATCTATCAACTTCAGGACGATTTAGAATTACGTGTAGAATAGCTTTAAGAGAAACAAACAGTGTTACTATTTTTTGTGTTACATGGTGCATATTTGGTATTTCAAGTTCTTGAAATGTTTAAAATAATTTGGCATGGTAGGGTGCTTAAGAGATAGCCCTGGAGATTCTAATTTAAATGAGGCAATTGCATAGTTGATTTAGACTGTTCTTTGAAGTTAAATTATCACTGTGATTGTAAAAACATTTTTAAAAAACTTTCAAATGTACTATATTTATATGTTTACTTATTAGATTGCAATAAAAGCACTTGGGAGGCTGGTCTGTCAGTCAATTGTTTTATTTAAAAAAATTTTGGGGGCAGCCAGATAGCTCAGTTGGTTAGAGCACTAGCTCTTAACAACAGGGTTGCCGGTTCGATTCCCACATGGGCCAGAGAACTGCGCCCTCCCCAATCAGCCTGAAGACAACGAGCTGCAGCTGAGCTTCCAGAGGGGCAGTGGATGGCTCAGTGGGTTAGAGCAGCCACTTAGAGCACTAGCGCTCAACAACAAACGGTGGCTGGACTTGGAGCTGAGCTGTGCCCTCCACAACTAGTTTGAAGGACAATGACTTGGAGCTGATGGGCCCTGAAGAAACACAGTGTCCCCCAATATTCCCCAATTAAAAAAAATTTTTTTAAGAGAATTGAATTCTTCTTTCTTATTTTTTTTCCAGCTTTTCTGAGATATAATTAACATATAGCAATCAATTGCTTTACAAAAGGAAATACAGTAATCTACATATACAGAGGCTGCCAAAAAAATGTACACACATTTTAAGAAAGGAAAACACTGTATTAAAATTGTAATACTCAATATATACCAATAACAAAAGATGAATACAAGTCATGGGGACACATTTTTGACACCCCCAGTGTATAGAAAGAATAAGGGCAATATAAGCTGCTGAAAGAGGTTTTAACTTTAAAAAAAGGACCAATTAGTAATCAAAGCCCCCTTAGAAGTTATTAATATTCAGTAGATTTATGATTAGAATGATATGACTAAAAAAAAAGAAGAATGACATGACTATAAGTTGAATTTTAAAGTTTTTGAAATGTTTTAAAAATTAAAACATTTTAACTAAGAAATTGAGTATTAATTTTTAAAAGCCAAAGTGAATTCTGAGGAACAAGCCTTCCTCTGCATGTGAGCCACCAGTAACATTAGGAAACTTCACCACTGCTTTGGAAAGCAGTTTGTTAGTTCCTCAAAAAGTTAAACGTGGAGTTACTATATGACTCCTAGGTACATACCCAAGAGAACTGAAAATATCTAAGTACACAAAAACTCGTACACAGATATTCACAGCACTATTATGTATAATAGCCGAAAAGTGAAAACAACCCAACTATCCATCAACTGACAAATGGGTAAGCAAAATGTGGTATACAAATACAATGGAATATTATTAGAAGGAATAAAGGAATAAAGTACTGACACATGCTACAATGTGAATGAACCTTGAAAACATGTTGAGTGAAAGAAGCCAGTCACGACCACATATTGCATGCTTCTATTTATATGACATGTCCAGTAACAAAAGACCACATATTGCATGATTCTATTTATACGACACGTTCAGAATAGGCAAATCTAGAGACGGAAAGAAATCAGTGGTTGCCCAGTGTGGGGGTGCAGTAGGGGCATGGAGACAGGGAGTGACATCAAACGGGCACAGGGTTTCTTTCCTGGATGTTGAAAATGTTCTAAAATTAGACGGCGGTGATGGTCGCAAAACTGTGCATGTACTAAAACCCATTGAATTAGACACTTTAAAAGGGTGAATTTTGTGTTATGCAAATTATCTCAATAAAGTTGTTAATAAAAAATAAAGCATTTAAATAAAATCTAAAAAAAGCAAACCCTATTGCTTTCATATGTAAATTACATCAAGTTTGACAACATCTTTTTGATTATTAGGACAACGTTCAAAATAAAAATAAGCAAATTGTGGTCTAAATGCACTTTAAGGGGTGCCCTTGTAGTTCCCCCACCTATTGTCCCCTGCCCATCTCCCTTCGGAGCTCTCCCTCCCCTCTCCTTGGTCAGGCCCCTCTAGGTGCCTAGGATCCTACCTGCCCATCCTCATTAGCTGGTGTTCTCAGCTCTCTCACATACACATCCCTCCCCCACTTCCTCCCCCTTGGTGCTGGCTATTTCCTGCCAGCTGCTGGGGAAGAAAGCAATTTGGCAAAGTAGCTCACAGCAGGATCAACATCAGTTTGTCTGTTTATTAATCCTCTGGAAGAGATCTATCAAGGTCATTTGTTTTTTAAACTTTTATTTATTTATTTTAAGTGAGTTGTTCCAGGTCCCGTCAGCTCCAAGTCAAGTAGTTGTTTCAATCTTGTTGCAGAGGGCGCAGCTCACAGTGGCCCATGTGGGGATCAAACTGGCAACCCTGGTGTTATGAGCTCGGTGCTCTAACCAATTGAGCCAACCGGCCAGCCCTGTCAAAGACGTTTGTTATTGTCCTCTCATTAGGGCCAGTGGGAGGACACTCTAGCGTGGGTTGACATGCTAGCTATGCGGCTGTGTTGGGCAGGTTGGCCTCTCTGAGCCTGTGACTCGGACAGCCTGTACCCGTTCAGCTGCTGGGGTGGGCATCTACTGAACAACCACCACCAACGTAGAGGGGGCTCTCAATGTGCCCAGCTCTGCAAGTAGTCACTCATCTATTCCTCACAATCAGCTTCTAAGGCGGTGCTAGTATCATCCCCATTGGACAGATGAGAAATTGAGGCACAGAAAGGTTAAGTAACGTGCCCAAGTTTACCCAGTTAATAAGTGGAATAGGTGGACTCTGACCCAGACGGGCTGGTTCCAAAGTCCATGTTTTAACCACTTTGTTCTATTGCCTCTGACAGACAAACCCTAAGGTCATTAATAACAGTAAGAGGAGGGAGAGGCTGCTATTCACTGCATAGCACTGTGGGTCTTCTTCAGTTCTCCCAGCCACTTCAGAATGAGCCCCGGGATATGAGTCACCTGTCTGGTGTTACCCTCGGACAGAGGCAGACCCTATATTCGTTTCCAGACCAGTCCAACTCCAAGTCCTTTTTCTTTCTACCACCCTGTCCAGACTTTGCTGGAGCCTAGGGTTTACTGACCAGGGTTATGACCAGCAGGTTCCTACCCATTTTCGAAGGCTCCACCTGTGGCCAAGGCCTCCCCCGCCACACACACATATACACACAGGCCTCTTCAGTCTACATGTTCACGTCTGCAACTTCCCTTATTCTCTGTTCGCCATGGGATGCCTAAGGCTGCCCCACACTCCCTTTCTCCTGTTGTACCTCCGGAGAGACAGCCTGTGATTCAGGAAAACAATAGAAAAAATGAACTGCTTGCTGGTTATTTTTTAAATTACATATTAAAATTACACGTTGGAGGCCATATGTCTGTCTGCATTTCTTCTCCATAATTAATTATAACACTAGAAACCTGATGTAGCATTTTCCAAAGTGACTTCATATACTTTTTTTCATCTGACTCTTAATAGCCTCCAGTAAGTGGAATTGTTAGTGAAGGTGTATGATTTTATTGCCTTGTATCATTTCTGGTATTGGACCCCCTTTTCCTTTAGAGGGCCCTTTCCCCACTCCTAGTGCACTGTGTTTTAGTTGAGTCTGACATTGCCCTTGCAGGTGTGGTCACGTGACCTAATCTGGCCAGTCAGAGAGGTCCATTTACCTAACCCCTATGATTGGTTCAGGGTTGGGCACATGACCTAAGCTGGGCCAGTGAAACTCACTCTCTGGGATTATGGGAGGTTCTGCTAGGTTGGATGAACTAGTAGCTTGGAACTTCTAGGAGTATCTTTCCACTGTAGGAGAAAGCCTGACACCGATATGGAAGACAGCAGAGCTAAATGACGGGCATCCTGTTCATCTTCATGCCTAAAGTCACCGTGACAGAATTCCAAACTTCTCAATTTCATGAGCTGATAAATTTCCCTTTTGGTTTGAACTTCTGTTTGTCACTTGCACCTGAAAGCGTTCTGACTTATTCAAGATTGTCTTCTCCATTGGAAGATGAATAAATTGAGGGCAGGGAAGTGACTTGCTTGAGTGATAGAACTGGGCCCAGAGTGACAGAACTGGAACCCAGGTCTCTAAGGCTAATGACATCTGCTGTCCTACAAGCAAGGAACAGGAGGCCTGGTTGTTGCTGGTCAGTGCCAGCTCTGGGAGAAGCATATGCCCTCTTTCAGGACAGATGCCCCAGTGGGAGGGTCACCCAACGCCCTTGGAAAATGTGTCACCAGCTTTAGAGAACCATCACCAAACGCCCCTCAAAGCTGGGCATATCCAGAGTGACTTGTCCCTGGGGCTTGCCCATTCAAGACAGCAGCGACCCAGAGACAATCACAGAGCACAGTTAGCCACCCATCTCCAGGTAGGTGAGGACCACGGCCCCTTTCCCACCCTTGCCTCAGGTGTAGCCCTGATCCAAGACAGTCAGGGCCAATGTCAAGTTCCCTGACTTGAGGTGAGGAGTGCCTGAGAAGGAGGCGGAAGTATGGCCAGGGGACGGAAAACCATGTATTCCACTGGCTCCAAGGAAATGTGGAGCTAAGTCAGTGCTTCAGCCTTCAGCCATACCAGAGCCAACTTTAAGACTTCTGCGATAGCTGAGGGTCACCTTTACTTCTTTTTTTTTTTTTTTTAAGTCTTTTAAAAATTTTATGTATAAAGAGCTAGCTAGCATTGTTTCTGCAGTAAGGTAGACATATTAAATGACCCATTCAAGGAAGTTCACTTAGTCCAACTTAATGAAGCCTATATCCTTTGCGCAGAAACACTGGTGGCACATATTGGGATCAGGCTTTGCCAGTTTCAGCAGACATGGCAAGAATAAGAACCTTGGTTGAATTTTCTCAGATGGTTCCAGTAGCGCTGCTGGTGCCCCATCTTGCTCTCTCAGGTGCAATGAGGCAAAAGGAAAAAGCTACCTTTATTTCTTATTTCCCTATTTCAATAAATATATTTAATTAGTTATGAATTGAAAAGTGCTGTCATTTGTCACAAATATTGACCCCAAAGATAAATACAATGAAAACAACACGATGTTGTTAGTCTCCAGCTAGTGGAGTCTGGCTCTTAGTTTGTTAGAGAGGCGTTAAAGAGAGGCTGACGTCACGGCCTTGCCCTTGAAGCACATTCACTGCTGTGCTGTGACCATGTAAAACCATCTCCCCTGTGGCCAGGGTACACCTCTGCATCTCAAGCTTTGGAAAACACTGAGGTAAGCACATTGTAAACCCTGAACAAATGCACACAAGCCATGGGAGGACATAGTTATACAGTTGTTTCTGGCCAAAGCTCTTGGGGTGCAGTAACTCCAAGCTGGCAGACCTGTAACCCAGACAAGAAAACGGAACCAGCAATAAAGACAAGCCCACTGAGTGATCAAGGCTTGGTTAAATCATTCATTCATTCAACATTTATTGAGCGCCTACTGTGTGCCAGGCACCGTGCTAGGCGCAGAAATACAGAGATGCATAAGATACAGTCCATGCCCTGAAGGGTTCACAGTCTGGAAGGGGAAACAAACATGTAAACAAGTAAAATACAGTGTGACAAGTGCCAAAGAGAAGCATTTACAAAGAGCAGAGGTAGCCTGGGGGGAAGTCTTCCTGGAGGAGGGGGCTTTTGAGGGGGATTGTGATGAACAGGTGTTTGCCAGGCAGACAAGGCAAGAGGAGCAGGGGAAAGGCATTCCAGTCCAAAGAAACAGCATGAGCGAAGGCACAGAGGCAAGAAACTGCATGTCTTAGGGGGCGGGGAACTCTAACTATTCTGGAAGTATTGCTAGAGTTGGTACCAGAGGCCGTGGCTGGAGAGGGGGGCAGAGGCAGATGATGAGGGGAAACAGAGCGCAGGGAGTACCTCGGAGGTTCACCAGAGGTGAGCAGAGCCTGAAGGAAAGCTTCTCTTTGAAGAAAGAGAAGGCTCCTGGCTGACCCAAGGTACGCCTGCTCGAGAACCATAGGGTTCCTTGCTTTGGCCCCAACGGGACCTGGACCCAAGACCAGAGGAGAAGCTGAGCTGAGGGAGGACTGAGCAGAGGGGAAGGGCCCAGGTCTGGGGTCCTGGAAACTGCCACCCACTTGAGAGCTCTCTGCTCTCAGGCTTCTGATTTCTGAACTCTGCTGCACAGACCCCCTTCCCACAGCCAGGATGGGACCAAGGATCAAATGTTCTTGGCAAACTGCAAGGGGCCAGATGAACGTCATTAATGACGAAAGGGGTTGAGGCTAAAGCAAGAGTCAGAGAAGGGCAGAAGTTCCTAAGAATATGGGCCATAATGAGAAAACCACAGTGGCCTGGCAGACAATGGCTCTCTCTCCCCTGGGAGTGTGGGGCCCTGTTGGCCCAGGGCAGGGGCAGAGGCCAGCAGGCAGGACCAGGCCAGCTGTGCAGGGAGCCTGCATGACATACATGACGGTTGGGCTGCAGTCCCAGAAGTCTCAGCTGTCTCCTCAGTCTGAAGTCAAGGTTTCCTTGGCAACCAGGACCCTCCCTCTTCCAGGCTGTGGGGGAGTCACTGAGGCAGAGACTGGCCAGACAGTCAGACTTCCAGCCCTTTCATGTTTCTCAGAAATGGCTCTGTTGTGGGGGCGGGGCAGGGCGGGGAGACTGGGGGAGGAGGGGCAGTGTCTCAGTAAACCAGGTGCCCCTTTCAGTGACCACTTTCCCAAGGCACCTCCCTTCAGACCACTTTGGGGGACTGAGTTTCTTTCCTAACCCTGAATGGGAGCAGGGGAAAGATGGATTCAATCTGTTCATGGCTCTTGCTGCCCTGGGTTCAGGGGCCACACTGAGAGCGAGGCCTCCTGAGGGAGAGGTGAATAGCAGCTGCCATGTCCTCACTGCCATCACAGGAACAGGGGAAGGGAGGAGGGGACCCTCCTTTGGTGTTACCCTGGATAGCTCCGCCTCACCCCCGGGAGTCTCCCAGCCTAGGAGCAGCCCCATTCCTCGTGGCCTCCAGGTCTCCTTGCTGTGTCCCTCCTCTCCTCCTGCACCGTGTCGGGAACGATGCCCACCATGAGCACTGATGGAAGCGATGGTGGTAGCAAAGGGAGGGATGGTGTATGCGGGCGATGGGTGGCCTCCCCACCACAGGGGTGGGCTGAGGTGGGCCGGCGTGGGTGTCACTTGCTCTTGTGCAGGTCCTTCAGCCGGCGGAGCTTCTCCAGGAGCTGAGCCCGGGCGTAGTCATCGTCCTCTGTGGGGCCTAGGCCTGGCCCCAGAGCCTCCTGCAGCACCAAGCAGTGGGTCCTCAGGAATGGGTTGTAGGAGCGCTCCTCTCCCAGGGTGGATGGGCACTGGGGGACGAAAGGCACCTGGGTTTGGTGGGGAGAATCTGGAAAATGGGCCCAACAAGGGAAGCCTCCCTGCCCCCCGCCCTGTCCCATGGTCCAGGAGTTCTCACTCAAAGGCCATGAAACAAACATGTCTGAGCACGTGGGTGCATGCAATGGAGACACGCAGACCGGATTTCCTGACTTCACCCCTGGGTGGGGTGCCCGCCCTGCCGCTCTGGACCCCAGCCCCGCACCGTGCTCCTGCGCTCCATCCGCTGCCTCTGCACCCACTGCATCTTCCTCTCCCGGGCCAGATTTTCCGGTTCCACCACGCCTGCAAAGCCCAGGTTCTCTTCGGCGTACTCATGACCTAGGGACGGCCATGCGGGCAGAGAGAGATTGGTGTGTGGTCAGAAAACGTCCTCCCTGCCCCCAGGCCTGTGGGGACTGACAATCAGGGCGGAGGGGTAGCACTTCCAGGAACACCCCAGTCTCACGGAGCTGCTTCTCCAAAGGTGGGCACGAGTCAGCCATGAGTGAAGAGGCAGAAGCAGTTCAAGGGGAATCCACCAGACCTGGAGCCTGGAGCCCTGCATTCTAGCCCGACTATGCCTCTGCCCGTGTGACCTCGGTCAAGTCACGGCCCCTCTCTGAGCCACAGTTTCCTTTGGCAAGCGGAGAAAACAATAATGCCACTAGAGTAAGGATGTGTCCCTGCAACAGAGCCTGGTACATGTTAGGGGCTCCAGAAAGCATGAATGGGTGAAGTTCTGCTCCGAGGCTTAACTGAGATACTAGTGACTGTTTTAGAAACTAGAGACATGCAGTGCAAGTCCATATGGACGTGGATGCATGCAATGGATACACGCAGGCCGGATGTACTGACTTCTCCCTGAGAAGCAAACGCTCTCTTCCATTCTAGGCTCTGGCTAAGCAGAGGCTTCCCAGAGTCAGTGCCCCAAAAAGAAGAGAGTTCTGCCCTCACTGTTCGAGTGGGCTCCTGCAACCTCCAGAGGTGGAGCTGTGTCACCTCTGGGCCAGGAACTGGGACTCTGGGGACCCTATAGGGGTGAGGGCCCTGGAGGAGAAGTGGGGGCACCTCACCCGGCCACAGCAGAGTGTCGTCCCCCAGCCCCAGCACAGTGTCCAGCGAGCTCAGCATGGTCTCTGCGGTGCCCTCAAAAGTCCGTCCTGGTGGAGTCAGGGGTACAAGGAAAACACAGCCTGGTATAAGGTACCAAAGCAGGGTGGGCACCAGCTTGGGCTGGCTACCTGCCCTCAACCGTGCCCGACACGCCCACCTCCTGGGCATCTACACCTTCCTTCCCACTGGGAGCTGGGCCAATATTCACCCCCAACCAAGCCCGCCTGAGGCCTCCTTCGCACGTACTGACACGTGGATGGAAAGGGGCTGCCAAGCCTTCAGGCTGCGCACTCACGACCCCAAGCGCAGGCATGTCGGGTTGCTCTTTCCCACATAGCACTCCCTTCATGGCCTGTGCTGCCCTTTGGCACTCGCTACAGCCTGGGATTTGTGATCCCACAACCATAGCGTCATCCTCTCACTCAGGGCTCTCAAGTTGTTGTAACCTAGACCCCAGTCACTGTATCAGAGAACCAGGCTCCACCCAGTGGAAACAAATGCCCTGCAAGGTCTGTACTCAGTTACAGGCATCGCCTCATCCTGTCCATCCCCTGTGGGAAGTTGTGAGGGTATTTTTTTTTAAATGGGGTAACATAGTAACTGTTACCCTAAATTGGAGTAACTGCTGAGACAACATTTGTGCTGAAATCAATACTTTATTGCACTGCATGGCACCGTGGCTGTCCTTGGGCCCCTGCCCTGGCCTCTCTTCCTCCCTTCTGTCCCCCCTCCTCCCTCTGCTCTTTGGGGAAACTCACCACAGCCGGAGAGGAAGAGCAGGTCCCCTGAGAAGAGGCAGGAGGGACCCTTGTAGGGCTCCCCGTCCAGCAGGTAGACCAGATGGCCTTGCGTGTGGCCAGGGGTGGCCAGAGCCCGGATCTGAAGCCGTCCCACGCTAACCACTTCTTGATGACACAGGGGACTGAGGAGCAAGACAATAGGGAGAGAAGGTATTAGAGCTCATGCCATGCCGCTCCCACCCAACCCTCGGCCCCAGGCGCTGGGTGATTCACAGGAGTCAGGGCTTCCACACCAGACAGAAAGCGCCATTGTGCAGGGCTTCACATCTCCGCTCTTCCTGTTTTGGGGGCTGGATCAGTGAGGGGTGAGCAGTGCCAGTTTTCAAATAGGCTGCAATCTGCTCTCTAAGGGCCACGAAGGGCATCGGCCAAGATTCAACTGCCGATACCCCTGAAATACTCAACTGAAGGATAGAGGGTGAGGGAAAGGGCCCAGGGAAGGGCCACCCCACCTCCTGGGTCAGGGACTTACTGGGTAAGGTGGGGGATGCTGTCCTGAGAGCTCCCGTATACCCGGCAGTCCTGGTGTCGCCGGCAGAGGTCACGGTTCCCTCCACTGTGGTCCCTGTAGGATGGCAGAGACGGGCAGGGGCTTTGAGGCACAACTGCACCAGGCTTCCTCGCCTCCCTCTTCCCTATGGCATCTCCAGGCCTTTGAGCCCTGGGGCCCCTGGCTTCTAGGCTGAGCCAAGCTGTCCACACCTTTAGGCCTTTGCTCAAACTGTTCCTCTGCCCACAATGTTGTCCCCACAACTTGCCACCCCTCCTCCCCATCACCTGGCCAATGCCAGCTGATCTTTATGGACTTTCTCAGCCCAAGGGTCATCAGCCTCTAATCCTCCAAGTGGATCTGATTATGCCCCACCTGGTGCCCCCCACCTACTATACCCTATGCCAAGTGCCATAGTTGTCATCGTTAGTCATTGGATACTTTCATGCAGAGCTGTCTCCCCTGTTAGACTATAATCTCCTTAAGGGAAGAGATCATAAGGTTTGTCCATGTTCAGTACACAGTAGGCATCTAATACATGCTCATGAAATAAAAGATAAATGCCTGCCCTACCCTGCCCTCTTCTGGGGCTTCAGGGGCCTAAGTGGCACAGTGGCAGACTCGCTCCTTCCCTTCCCTCTCTGCGGTGCCCCAATATTCCATGAAAGTGCTGTCCCACATCCTGACTTCTTGACCCCCAGCCCAGCCTGTCCTGGCAAGCCCAGCAGGGGTAAGGGTCAGCCAGGGAAAAGCATCTGCATCCAGACCCCCCACCCCAGCCCCTTACCAGTGCTTGTGGGTGCAGAGAATGGCAACCAAGGTGACGCCCTCCTTTTCAATAGAAGCCTGGGGGAGAGAGGAGGTCTGAGACAGGAACAGGATGCAGGAGACAGACACACACACGGGTGGGGGTGCTGGGTGGAGAGGAGAGGAAAGGAAAAGTGGGAGGGAGAGAAAAAGGGAGGGGATGCAGCCAGAGAATGAGAAGGGGGTGGGCGTAGATGGCTGGAGAGAGTGGGGAGAGCCGAGACCCAGCATGGGTACATGGGAGGCAGGAAGGTGCAGGAGGGGGAGAGGGAGACTTGTAGAGGGGGCAGACACACAGACATATGCACGCACAGAAATAAAAAGTGGGAGGAAAAGACGGAGAGTCCCCGATACTGACAGACAGAGGTGAGGAGAGAAGAGGGTCAGAAAGGGGGCCACAGAGAGTGAGAGACAGGAAACCCACTAGACCCATGGTCTCGGGTCAGCATCATTCTCTCTCTGGCTCTGGTGCCCCCACTGCTGCCCACCCCCTTCCTCTAGCCATGCCCTGGACACCGACCCTCCCCAAGGCTGTGGCTGCGGGGCTCTCTATGTGCTTGTCGGGGTCTGCATGAGTGCATGTGGAGGGGGCACACCCCATTGGCAGAGGCAGCAGGGCCAGCCCCTCTCTAGTGAGGGGAAGCTGCCAGTCTCCAAGGTGACCCCAGGTACCCCTCCTCTCACCTGCACGGCCTGAGGGTCGGAAGGGTCCACAGCCACAGCCAGCCGGGCCTGGGTGTCGATGATGAGGTAGCTGTAGTTGTCCGAGAGAACGGGGATGGGGAGCACCTTCACTCCTGGGGGACAGAGACGGGCTGTGGGCGGGCTGACAGGCAGGGAGCCCAGCAGTAGGGGGCATGTGACAGGGAGCAGGCAGGGAGGGGGGTGGGCACAGCTGGGGCTGATGCTGGCCAGGGGAGCCAGAGCTCACCGTTGAAGAGGCGGGGCTGGGTTCTGGAGTGGCCTTTGGGGTAGCGATTCCGAGCCCTGCGCAGCTGCTGGCGGTAGAAGAGGTACCCAAGCCAGGTGCGGGTGTACAGGCTGTACCTGCAGGGCGGGATGTCTGTGCTCAGCCCCCATGCCCTGGACCCTCTGTCATGACCAGGCCGCAGGTATCCACTCCCTTGGCCACCCCTGAGGGTACCATCACATACTGTATGCGTACTGTGTGCCCTGCTCAGTACTCAGGACAAGCTGGAGGAGACAGACAAACCCCCCAGTTCATAGCCCATCAGGGGCAAGGTGAGGCATTCACAGAAAAGACTGCAGGAGGGTGAGGGGTTTATTTGGTAAAAGGGGTAGAGGAATCAGGAAGCTGAATTAGGTGAGAATATATTTCAGGACGAGCAGTGGTACCCCACAATATGCCGGAGAATGTTGAACCAGACTCCTTGGCCCCACCTGACTCAGCAGGTCTGGGGTGGGGGCCTGGGGATTTGCATTTCTAACAAGCACAGGTGCCCCAGGGACCACAACTTTGAGAACCATTGTGGTAGGGGAACCGATAATAGGAAACTATAATAGCAGACAGCAGGGCTTGTTCGGGGGAAACCAGAAAGTTCTACTGGGCTGTTCAGTGGAAGCAGCTAGGAGAAGTGAGGCTAGATGGGCTGACTGCACTCCCCCCTCCTCAGGTCACTCCAGGTCATCCCCTGGCTACACAGTGAAAAGGCTGCAAAAAGAATGGAGGGGACTTGTGAGTGACAGAGACCTCCAAGTACAAAATGCCAGCAGGCAGGGCCAGCTTCACAGGGATGTGACCTGTGTGGTCTCACAGGGCCCCATGCTTGGTTTAATGCTCTGCTGTTGCCATCTTGAAATCCTTAATGATTTTACCTTTGACCTGTGTCTTGTAAGTGAAGTCTGACGGGACAATAGAACGTGCACTCTGGCAGTACGTGTAATGTCCTGTTCCTTACCACCCCATACACAAACCATGCTCGCAATGCCACCATGAGCACAGAATTCTGGTGGACCTCCCATGTGTGGGAATTCAACAAGACTCCAAGGATACAAGGAGAGTATCCACCTACGACTGAGTAAGGGGGGCACTGACTGGCCTGCGGGGCCACACCTTCAGTTCAAACAAGAATTTGCTTCAAAGGCATAAAGAAAGCAGGGGTGTTCTAAGAAACACAAACGACCAAGGTACCCTACCACGTCCTTTCTTACTCATGTTACTTCCCTGTACGATCAGACCACCTATGCTGCAAATGATGCTACAGAAGGAAAGGGAAAGGGGGTGGCCCATCTGTCCTCTTCCTGTCAGTCCTTCCTTGCTCATCAGTAAGCTGAAGGTAAAGTGTGAAGGTAGAGAGAGCTGCTAGAATGCGAGTGTGTCAAGACGTGAAATAAAAACAATTGAGGTAGTTTTGTGCAGTCTTTTCAGGGCTCTGGTAAGAACAAGACACATATCCCTGTACAAGCTAAGAAATGTGAATTAATGTAGTTTCAGTGATTCCATATGAGTCAAATGGTCTTATACATTTGCATTTAAAACTGGCATTGCACAATGTAAAAATGGCAAAATTCATGCTAATAATTTAGATTTTTAATTTTTCTTTACTTGGAATGACATTAAATATCAAATTTAAAACATCACGGCAAGTCAAAAGAGAGACCGTAGAAGAAAGGAAAAGCTTTATATTTTAGTACCTTGCGTGGCACTATTTTTTTTTTTAATTTTTATTGGGGAATATCGGGGAACAGTATATTTTTCCAGGACCCATCAGCTCTAAATCAAGTCGTTGTTTTCAATTTATTGAAACAACTGGCCCATGTGGGAATCGAACCAGCGATGTTGGTGTTATGAGCACTGTGCTTGAACCAACTGAGCCAACCGGCTGCCTTGAGTGGCACATTTTTGAACAAGACGCTCAAACTTTCATTTTACGTTGGGCCCTACAAAGTATGTAGCTAACCCTGTCAGCATTGGAAAGGAGCTGTCTCAGGCCCTGAGCTCTCAGAAGGGAAAGTGAGGCAGGGGTAGGGATGGGGCAGTTGATGCTTAGGGTTACACAGCAAGTCAGTCAGAAAGGGCAGAGGGATTCTGCCTGATCAAACTGGAGACAGAAAAAGCAAGGTGAGGGAGGGGTAGATGACAGACCCTAAATCTACATAGGGATTTACTGTGTCTATGTTGGGGTGGGGAGGTGGGATACAGGGGAGACGGCTCTGGGATCCAAACCAAGCAGGTTTCCACGACAATTTGGTAGAAATGATTTAACTGAAGTTTAATCATTGCAACCCCCCGCTTTGTGTGCCCATGCATTTGTACCGATCGGGAATTTCAACACACTATGGAGGGGTTTTGCCATCCTTTGTGTCTTTATGTCCATTTTTTATATCAGTTTCAGCCACCTCATACTTCCATTCATTCAGTGATATTTAGTGAGGCCTTGCTATCAGCCAGCTCTGGGCACACAGTGAGTAAGGCAGAGTCAGCACCCTCTTGCAGGTTATAGTCTAGTGGGGCAGACAGGACAGTAAACATATTGCAAGTAAAGATGACAAAACAAAACGCAGCCAAAGGACAGAGGATAATGACAGGAGCTGCTATGAGATATTGTGGTCAAGGAAGGCCTCTCTGGAGGTGACTTTCCAAGAAGTAAGGGGACAGGTCATGTGAGACTCTGGGGAGAGCTCATCAAGAACTGGACAAAAGGGAGGTGCAGAGCCCCCAAGGGAGAGAGGGAGCGAGCTGGTGGGAGTTGCTGATTCTCTGCTGTGCTGTCGAGATAACAAAGAGTTGGCACGATAGAGATGCCAACCAGAGGGGATTGGTTGGAACAACCTAATATTCTGGGTTGGATTCTAGACCAGAACGATAGTGGGACCATTGGTGAAATTCCAGCAAAGTCTGGAGAGTCATTAATAATTTGCATTGATGTTAATTTCTTGCTTTTGATAACAGTCCCGTGGTTATGAAAGATGTTAATATTTGGGAACGCTGGGTGAGGGGTATATGGGAATTCTGTGTACTATTTTTGCAGGTCTGAAATGACTTCAAAATGAAACGATAAAAAAGAATAAATAAACAAATTTTTTAAATCACCCTTTCCTCTGTGCCCCGACACCACGTTGCATCCATGCCTGGAGTCCTGCTCCAGACTTCATTTCTTCCTACTGAGGCTTATGGAAAGTCCAGGACCTCTGCTAATGGAAAGCTCTGGGTTCCAGTCATGACTGGGCCCCTCCTATCCCTGAGAGCTTGGGCCAATCTTTGGACTCAGGTCAGATTTCTCATCTATAAAATGGTGATACCAGGACTTACCCCTGCGGGTCTGTGTGCAGACTACGCGACATAAAACAAGATAACAAATGGTAATACTTAGTCAAGGGCCTGGCAGTGGAAAGTGCTGAGCAACTGTTGTTTCCTTCCCACATTTAGCTAGGTGCCCCTCGCAGCTGCTAGCGCATGGCTGGCCACATCCGGGGGGTGGGGGAGCTGATAAATGCTCCCTGTCTTCTCTTCTTGGATGTTCATTACATGTACTTTGTCCACCAATGAAGGCCAAGATCCACTAGAGCAGGGGCTGTGCGCTAAGAAGCTGCAGTAAACAAGGCCCCTCTCTTCCATTTGCTTTATCCAGCAAATATTTACTGCACATGCCGGAAAGGGTGCAGACCCCAGAGAACAAGGCAGCTGGGTGTAGCAGCGTGATGACTGGAGGGGCCACCAGCCCAAACCGGAAGACAGACCTATCAACAGACAAGCAGCTCACTACAGCTGCTGATGGAGGGGCGTAGGAGGAAGGGAAGAGGTCCTACTGTGGGCAGTGTGGTCAGGGAAGGCCTCTTCTCTGAGGACAAACTTTGAGCTGGGAATGGAAAGATAAGAGGAAGCTAGCAGTGCTGATGTCTGGGGGGTGCAGCACCAAGTCCCAGGGGCAGGCAGGAGTGGACATGCTCTGGGAGTTTCCAGGAGCCCTGGGCAGGGCCAGAGGGGCAGAGAGCACCAGAGGTCAGCAAGGTGGGCAGGGGCCAGGCCATGGAGTGGGGGGTGGAAAATTGCTGGCGGCTTTTAAAGAGCTCACTTGGCTGCTCTTAGAGGGTGCAGTGAAAGGCAGTAGAGTGGAAGGTGGCAGGGGAAACTGAGTCCCTAGGTAGCAGAGATGACCAGGGCTTAGCCTAGAGGGGGTGTGGGAGATGGAGAAAGTTGGGGATGGACGCCAGACCTGTGCTCCGCTGGCTTTGGGGAGAGGGATGGGGTGGTCCTGGTGAGTCTAACATCTGGATCACAGTTCAGAGCAGGGGAAAGTAGATGTGAGGCTATGGAGGGAGGGAGGGGCCTGAGGACCTACTGACACTGGGATACTCGCTCCAGGCTCTCGGGCCCAGGCCTTCCCTCACAGTGGCTTCCGCACGACCCTCAAGTCCCTGAGCTCTGGCTCCTCCTTCATCTGCCTGCACACTGGCAGTGTCACAATCACCGAGGTCCAAAACCATGCGTGTCAGCTGTTCCGCCTGCCGCCTCTCTTTCTGGGAAAGGCCCTGTCATCCTCCCAGTTACACGGCTTGAGCTCTGATTTAACCCGTTCCCTGGCATATGTGACCTAAGCAGCATCCCTCTCACGTTTGCCTTCTACCCCCCCCCCCCCCACGACCTGGGCTCACCCAGGAACAGGCCCTAGAAGCTCTTAAATTGACCCTTACGACAGCCTCCTTTCCCCAGCTCTCTGCCTTCAATCCAAACGGTGAGCCGCTGGCAAAAATTTAAGTTCCCAAAGCATTGCTGTTGACTGAGCCCCCCTCCTGCTCAAAAGCCTTCAGCGGCTCCCTGCTGCTGACAGGAGAATGTGTGACTCCCAGTCAGGCCCTCTGACCTGGGACGGAAGCAAGTCTTCCCCGTCCTCCCCTCTGCATGGCGCGGCGAAGACCCTGTGCTCTTGAGAGTGAGCAAGGAAAACCCCCGAATGTCCACCAACAGCACAAATAAGCAGTGACATATTTAGACCATGGGAAACTACACAGCCAGGAAAACGAATGATCTAGACCACCAGGTCTCAGCATGCACAAAGCTCAAACATAACATCAAGCTAACAGACATGCTGCAGGGAAAACAATCTCACAATATTTATTTAACATGCCAAAGCATGCAAAACTATCATCTACATTGTTTAGGGACACAGACATATGTATATCAGTAAAAGAATCAAGGCAGCTAAGGGAAAGGGGGTCATGCAGGGTCTCCTCAGGGGCAGGGAGGAGGTGGGCCAGACAGGTGGGCACAGGGGCTTCACAGAGTCTGTAATATTTTCCTGAGCTGGGTGGTGCAGAGATTGTAATCTACTCTCTTTTGAATGCCTGCAATAACTTATTAAAATTTCAAAACTACCATCCTCCTGCAGGTTTCTGGCCTAGAACACCCTCCAGGTCTTCTCTACTTACTGGAATCCTAAGCCTCCTTCAGGGATCAACTCAAAGGCCCATCTCCCCATTACCCCAGCAGGAAGTCTCCTTCCCCTGCTCCATATGGAGCACTCAGTCTCTCCCCACCCCTCCACGAGGAGGGGTGAGTCTCTGAGAGCCCCTCCAAGGCAGGGCCTTATCGACTTCTGCCAGCGCGCTAATCAGGACCACGCAGCGGGCAGACGACCCGGCTGGAGACCCGGCCTGCTCCCAGTGGCTCCCTGCACGGGCACAGCACAGAAGCTGTACTCACCAAATGTTTCGTGATCAGAAAAAGCCAGGGAGGGCCAGGCATGCAGGTGTGAAAGCTACCAGGCACAGAAAGTGGACTGTCACTCGGCAACCCCTGCAACTGACCCCATGCCAGGCTGTGGACCCTGTGAAGCCCAGCGGGAGTGTCCAGAGCCCAAGTAGAATAACAGCCACCTCTGCCCCTGCTCTCCTCTCCCCTCCTCACCCACTGCTTCCAAGTTCCTCTCTCTCCCTGCTGCACCCATACACCTAAGAAAAAAGTATACTCTGCTAAGCACCCAGCCCCAAGGGCATGAGTGGGGTTGCGCCACTGGGGCACAAAATCCCAACTTCCCCAGACTCAGAGCCCCTGAAGTGGAGGAACTGAGGGAGCATGAGACTGGGGGTCTGCAGACAGGTCCACAGTCCTGGCTCTGCCCACCCAGGGTAGGGCACGTGTCCAAAGCTCACTGGCTTATCTTTAATAACAGCAACCTTTTCCAAGCATTCCTAGACCCCACTTGTGAGCAGCCTTAAGCTAAATGCCTATCAATTACCTCCCATCATCCTCCAAACAACCCAGAGGCAGGTGTCATTTCTTCCACTTTACAGACCAGGGAGGGAGGACAGTGGAGCCCAGAGAAGAGGGAAGGGATTTGCTCAGGACCACAGAGCAGTGGGTGGCAGGGCAGAAATTCACCCTGGCAGCCTGACCAGGGAATCCATACTCCCAACCCCAAATGAGGGGCTAAGATGAGATGAATGGGCCGGAACTATTTTGGGGCAGACCCAACTCCTTTGAGGTTGTTTGCTGAGAAAAATGATACACCAGCGGGGTTACAGTGACCAGACACACAGCCCAGGACCGGGACTCTGGGGCTCCTGGGGTGCTAGTTTGGGCCTCTTTGACACACCGACCGCTTTGAGAATCAGGTGAATGCTGTGACTCCTCTCCCGGGACCACCTCATTACATATGCAGCATTTTGCCATAACGGCAGTGTTAAGAGACCCCATGAACCTCGGGATAAGGCACCCTGACCTGGATCCCGGAGGTCCCTTTCAAATCTGTGTGTGATTCCTAATCCCGGACATATAAATGGGTTGATGGTTCCCTGGGGAGCATCTGAGCCAAATGCAGAAGACAATTTAGGAAAAAAGAATAACAGACCCTCAGGAGCATTGAGATCTGTTTGGCTCAAGTAAACTCAAAAATTCAAAGGAATGACAGACCCTAGCTGGGAAAATGTGAAGGTGAAGGAGTCGCTGGGAAGGACCTTTCCTACCTCCTAGGCCCCATCCCGCTGGGAAGGACCTTTCCTATCTCCCAGACCCCCACCCCACTGGGAAGGACCTTTCCTATCTCCTAGCCCCCACCCCACTGGGAAGGACCTTTCCTATCTCCTAGCCCCCCACCTCACTGGGAAGGACCTTTCCTACTTCCTAGCCCCCACCCCACTGGGAAGGACCTTTCCTACCTCCTAGGCCCCACCCCGCTGGGAAGGACCTTTCCTACCTCCTAGCCCCCACCCCGCTGGGAAGGCACTGCCCCATGGAATGGGCCCAGCTTCCTTTCTTCTGTTGCTGGAAGCAAGCAAAGCCCCACAAGCTCACGTGACTCACAAGATGACAAGGGCACCCAGGGCCAGGTATGGGACTCAAACTCTCTGCCCCGGGATCCCCGGCACGACCAGAAGTCTGGGATCTAGGCCTGGGGCCGCCTGCATCGCAATGATCCCGGGGTGCTGGTTAAACAGGAAAATTCTGCCCTTTGCCTCATTTGGCCCCCTTCCTAGATTCTAATTCAGCGTTTCTGGGGCCTGGAAATACCCACAGTCACCTCACCAAAAAGTTTCCTAATTGGTCCTCTGGGACCCAGTGGGAGACAGAAAAACCACTGTGCAGGGTCAGGCTGGGGATTGGGTCGAGCCCTGCAGCTGTTCTGAGGGGCCCTTCCTGAGGGGTTCAGGATGCAGACACACCGCCAAGCACCCCAGTGAGAGGTCACGGGTGCACCTTTCGCTCCTCGCCTCACTGAACCAGAGCGTGGCTTCTCTGATATCTGAGTCAGAACCTCCAGCCCCAGGGGAGGCTGGTGGGACATCTGGGGGCAGTGAGACACAGCGCCACCCCACTAACCTCTTCCCTCTGGCACACAGTGGAGAACATACAATGATGCCCTTCTTTCCCTCTTCCCTAAAGGGCAGTCTCACCATCCTGGGCAGCCCAGAGAGAGGCCTGAGAGCTTTCAAGTGTCTGTTCCAACTAGCCCCTGTGCCCCAGCCTCAGGCCAGCCTGGGGCAGAAGGGGAGCAGCATAAAGGGGGGCTCTGCATCCAACAGAATGACCTAGAAAGCCCCTATTGCCACGGTCACCCCTCCCTCCCTCTGGTACTCCCTAAATGACCCCAATCCTGATGGGGCCCCAGACTCCACCAGAACCCAACAGGCAAGCCAGGTAGGTGAGGCCTCTGGTTAAGGGGTGCTTTGGGCTTCTCCTCTCATGCTCCCCAGGGCCCAGGCCCCTGGGTTTCGTTTGGTTTGGGTTTCTTTCTTTTGGCTTCCCCCACTCTCCCTCACCCCAATCCCAGGCCCTCTTGATCCAGTCCTGCTTCCTGAGCCAGGCCTGTGGGAGTTCAGTGGGGAAATCAGACCTATGAATACCTAGTGCAGGAACAAACAAGAAAATACAATGAAGGCTTTGCATCTGACCAGCCTCGGGGCATTCTTTATGAAACCAAACCCGGAAATGGCTATCTTAGGGCTGAGGGACTCCGAGGGCCACCAGGGCACAGAGTTCTGGGGAGCGAGGACCTGCTCCAAGATCCCTCAGGGACAAAGAGAGCAGTTCAAGGTTTTGTGTGTTCTCCAAACGGAAGAAACTGAAGAAGATAATGAGACAGCTAAAAAGGGTGAGCCTTTTCTGACGCTGCCAGCAGGCCTGGGGGATGGGCTGGGTGGTTACTTCCCCATGCCCAGGAGAGGGGCAGTGCTGCACGTGGTCAAAACACAGGCCAGCCCAGGAGGTCAAGGGGCCCGTGACCACCGTCTCCATGCTCATCCCAGCTACAGCTTTCCACAGAACTTGAAGCCCTCTCCAGATTTTGCCCGTCTTTCCCAGAGGGGGCAGGAGCTGCTGCTGAGGGCGCTTGGGGAGGGCCAGGGGCACCGTCACTGCCGGTGGCCTGCCCATGGTATCTCAGTCCTGGCCGGGAGGCCTGGACTAGTTCTGTCTACCCACAATCCCAGGCCACCTGTCCATCCAAAGCCCCTGGGTTTTGGTCTGTTTGGTTTGGCTCCCCCCATCCACCCTCATCCCAGGCCCTCTTGATCCAGTCCTGCTCCCTGGGCCAGGCCTGTGGAGTCAAGTGTCGGGTGTGGGGGGAATCAGACCTGTGCACATACGGTGACGCGTACTATGGAGAATAATAAAGCCGGGTAGCGGCAGTAGAGGGTGCAGCGGTGGGGGTGTTGCTAGTTTTATATGGAGTAGTCAGGGCAGGCCTCTCTAATCAGATGAAATTTGAGCAGAGGCCTGAAGGAGGGGAGGCAACAAACCATGTGGCCACCTCAGAGAAGGTTCTAGTGAGAGACATCAACAGCAGAAGGGCTCGGAAGTGAGGCTGCCTGGGAGTATCTGAGGAAGAGGACAGGGGTCTGGGTGACCCAGGCAGAAGGAGCAAGGTGAAGGGCGGAACACGTGAGGAAGGCCTGGAGCCAGGGTCTGAGCAGAGGACTGATCCGTTTCTGAATTAAAGTGTAACAGTGTCATTCTGGTTGGAGATACAAGGCCAAAGGAAAGAGTCCCTTTAGGAGGCCAGATGTGAGATGACGGTGGCTAGGCCCAGGGTGAGAGCAGTGGAGGTGGGGATGAGTGTTCAGATTTGGGATATATTTTGAAGGTGAGCTTTCAGGGTGCAACTAAATTTGACAGGTAGAGATGTACAGAGGAAGGAAGGCCTGACAGGCTCTCAGACAAAGCCTGGAGAAAGAATTGGGCAGATCTGGAGGGGGTGTGGGAGGGTTCCAAAGGCCTGGGTGAGGGTTGTGGACTTCATTTTGTAGGTAGTGTGGCTTAGGGGAAGGGCCACCCACCCAGAGCCATGGTTTGGAGACTAACCCGGCAGCAGAGGGGAAGCTGAGTCAGGGGAGAGCAGAGGGGCCACTATGGATGGTGGGGCTGCAGCTCTCCAAGGTCCCAAGAGCATATAGAAAGGAAAAGGACCCTGCTTCCCTCCTACAGGCTGTGTTGTGGATGGCCCAGGCCACTGCCTCTACCCAGACTTAATTCAGGCCACAAGCAGGTGGGTCATGCACCCAAGGGCCCTCAGCTCAGGACTCTTGCCACCCATTGAAGTCAAGCCAGTGGGCCTCACTGGCCCCAGAGAAGGGGCTTCCTCTTGCAGAAGTGGGGCAACCAAGGTTTGTCTCAGGAACCGTTGGTTTTACTTGGGTCAGGAGGGTGAAGAAAGATCCTCTATGCCCAGAAACGGAGAGGGGGCTTGGTCAAGAAGGGAGTGAGGGCTTTATCAGCTAAAACTGTCCAGCCCCAAAGGCCGGCGCCATCCACTTTCTCAGCTCTGCAGACGTTCCCAGCCCTGCACGAGCCCAGTCTCGTTCCCCATTCATCCCTGCTCTTCAGACAGACGCTCTGCTCAGGGCCCTGTTCTTCAAACTCCCGTCAACTACTGCTGAGAAGGCAAAGGGACAAAAGGGAAACTGAGGCATGAGGTGGGGGTGGGGTGGGGGCACACATGGGAGAGCCGACATTCCTGATCCCAGCCTTCTCAGGCGTACCCTGTCACTCCCGAGGAACTTGCACGCCCTGACTCCTGCCATAGATTGGGTCCCGGTTCACAGGCTCCTGCCCCTGACTCCTTGAGAATAGCCACCAGTCTCTGCTCACATCTTCGATCCCACAATCCTGACCCAGGGCAGCTGGGGTTCACTGAATGAATAAAGGGATGCGGGATTTCCTGATGGCTGGGTGGGCAAGATGGGCTTGGAAGACAGTACAAGTATGTAAGGAAGCTCCAGAAAGAACCTGCAGGTGCCAAGTACCTCCCCCACCCATCCCCATGATACAGAATGAGCATTTGCTAACATCTGTTGAGCACTTACTATGAGCCCGACCTTGTGCATGTAGATGCACAATTTAATTTTATCCTCACAGGAGCCCTAGGAGGTAGGCACTATCACTATGCCCATTTTACAGATGCAAATAACTGAGGCACAGAGAGGCTGAGTTATTTGTCTAAGGTTACATGGCTATTAAGCAATAAAGCTATTAATAGGATTCAAAAGCAGATTTATCTGACCCCTCAAGTTATGTGCTTAACTACTACACACACTGTCTCCCAGGCCCGGCAGAGTCCCAAATACATGTGTCTACCTCAGGTTAGCCCAGATCCACCCTCCACTGTGCTCAGTTTTCCCCATCCCAAGACAACTGTGGTTATGTTTGAGGAAAGCCTTTTATAAAATCGTCAAACACCAGTGATTATTGTCATTAATGATAACATTAACCATCGCTCTGCTCTCAGGCGTTACTATTTCCACTGTCTGCTGTCTAGCCCCCAATAGATTCCTCTATTTGTGGTCTTCGCAGGCACACGTTTAGGGTGCGGTGTGCCCATGCCCTCTGCCCCTCCCCATCATGTCCTGTCCCATCCCACTCCCTCCCTCTCCATCCTTCCTGGAGGCACCCCCACAGCATCAACACCTGCCTATTTCCCCTAGCCTGTTTCCTGCTGACACCCCCTGTACCTCCCCCAAGGGACTGGACTGATTGTTTCCCAGACCATGGAGGGGCAGGTTCTGGAACTCTGACTCCAGGCACACCCTTCTGTTCTACAAATTTGGGGAGTGGATTCCAAGGCAAACTTGAAATGCAGACACAGGAAAGCCCACAGGAATACTGAATTCCAAAGAAGCGCTCTGAGAATTCCAAGTTTGGGGATTGGGAAACTCCCAGATCCCATGTTCTAGGAATGCCCAAACCCTCAGGATTCTGAGATGGTGAACTTGGGAATTCTGATCTCGGGACTTCTGATTCTAGTTCCTTGTGGAAACTTCTATTTCCTACTTCTTCAGGCCGTTTATATGACTTCAACGTTACCAATTTTGAAAGCTAGAAGTCGGTTTTAAAATCCTCCCCCACACAGAGAAGTAAAATTCCCAGAAATTTAGTGAGGAGAAATGGTTTTTTTAATCACAAATATGAAGGTATTTTAAACGCTTATAAATCTCATTATTTTAATGCTACTTGCAGAGCAGTGGTGAGTTGGTTGGAACATTATCTAAAACGTGACCAATGTTTGGTCTTTTAGAGATGTGACTGCCCCAAAAGGCACATACACAAGACTCGCTCCCCCCCCATGTTTTTCCACTTTTCCCCCTCTAGGCCCTTATATCTCTCTACTTCTTAGACTGTATGTGAAGTAAATCCTAGGGCTGAAGCTTCTGGAATATCTGGGGAGGTCTGGGGAGGAGGGGTGAATTGTACAATGTCTTCTCAGAAGCTCAGGAAATTCCCAAGCTGAGGTCCTCCCCCGAACCTGGCCTGTGGCCAGGGCCCCCACAGTTCCCATGCCCAACACCACTGTCCTTCAATTGGGGCTTGAGGTCCTGCCTCCCGGCTCTGCTGGGAATGGGAAGGGGACAGGGGCCCTAGGGAGCCTTCTTGGGGCTCCTTCCCTGCCTCTCAGTGTCTCCGTGTAGAACAGAGCTAGTGACCTGCCCTTGCCGGGCCCAGGACGGGGCAGAAGAAGGGGGGAGGGAAGAATGCGGATTGGAGGGAAGGGGGGCTGGACAGGAAAAAGTCCTTGGAGGTCAGTGAACCTCAATAAGTCAAGCAGCGTGAGTAGGGTCAGATTTCATAGCTTCACACGCAAGCCGAGATAGGAAGGGGACAGACTGGTCACCAGGGTTGGGACTCTCACTTGGGACAGAGGAGCTTCCATGGTGTAGTGGGGAGGTGGGCGATGGGGAGAGGAACGGGGACACGTGGAAGGAGGTGGCAGCTTCAAATGACACTTAGACGGTCTGCAGCATTCCGTCTCTCCTGCACCTGCCCTCCGGGACCTTCTCCACCGGGACACTGCAGCTAGCCTCCTTTCCCAGCTCCCTTGTCTCCGGTCCCTCATCCAGCTCTTTTCTCCAGATATCTTCTCCCGTCCCATTTCTGGCGACCCTCGCCTGCCCCTCCAATCCTCCTTTCCCAGCCCACCAATTTTCCAACACCCCCACCCCAGCCCCTTCTCTTCCCCCCGTCAGTGGTTTCTCCGGCCCGCCTCTCCGACCGCTCTTCTCTGGACCTGGATACTCCAGTCCTTACCCGGTGCTGACCCCCAAACCTCCCCCACCGCCGCCTCTCAGTCCCCTTTCCCAGCGTGCCCGCCTTCCAAGCCCCGCATCGCGTCGGAGCCCGGCACTAACCCGATTCGGAACAGCAGCCGCTTGCTGCGCGCCATGAATAGGCCGCGGAGGGTCCGCCGCGCTCGGCAGCTGCGGGGGCTCAGGAGCAAGGCGAGCACAAGGAGCAGCAGCCCGCAGCTGGCGACCCACAGGAACGCCGCCGGCCAGCTTTGCCAGGCCATGCTGGGGGCAGGCGCCCGCAGCGGCCCGTGGGGGGGCGGGGCGGGGCGTTGCTAGGCAATGGCACGGCCCAGGCCCCCACGCTGGAAAACCGAGTTTGGGGCACCGCCCCCTGCGCCCGCAGGCTGGGGGCTGTTGGGGGCGTTATGGCCCCGCCCTGCCATTGACTCGCGTTCGAATCCGCCCCCTCGCCTCCCGCGGCCCTGCTCACTCCACGAATGCCACCGGAGAGGAGGCCTGGCCCCGCCCTCGCTGGGCCAGGAGGCGGGGACCCAGCGGGCCATCGACCTGCGCTAATCCCTGTCTACAATCTCCCGCGTTCTGCAGGGCGACCAAGACTTGTGTCCAACCCCCAAACCCTCCCACCTTTCCCCTCTAGGGGTCTCTGGGAGAGGCCCTGGAATGGTCCTCTTGGCGGGAAACCTTAGACAAACTTTTTCAGCTGGAAGGAACCTGAGAGATCGTGTGAGTCAGCGGCCATTCATTCATTTATTCATTCACTGTATCACTTTTCAGTGTCCTCCTATGTGCTAGGCTCTGTAATGGGCTCTGAAGATGCAAGCGTCAAAGACACGTCTCAGCATTCTTGGAGCCTACAATCTAGAATCCAGCAGAGAAACCAACCAAATAAGCAAATAAACATAATTGTGTATGTATATTTATACACACATATGTACATGTTATATATGCATACATACATATATGTGTGATCGGGGGCAATGATATAGAGGGCAGAGGACCAATTTAGATGGGGGAAGAGTTCCTTGAGCAGGTGACATGTAAGCCACACCCTGAAGGATAAGAGGCCACCGAGGCTCTGAGGAAGTGACTACCAAGGTTATGCAGCAATGGGTGGCAGAGACAGAATTAGGACCAAAACGTTTGACTCCCAAGCGTAGTGGGATTTCCACATCACTACCCACCATCCAATCCCTGCTTCTGCCTTCCAGATGGCTTCCAGAAGTTGTCAAGGTTGGTGGGAGGGAAATAGATGTAAGGACAGGTGTGGTGACATCTACAAGTTTGGGCAAAGGGGAGCTAGGGCGGAGCTCCTGGCTCCAACTCTAGTCCTGACCCAGCACAGAAAGAGAAGCAAATGCTGCAAGCAGTCAAGCTAGCTCTCTCTCCCACTGGGAGATGGTTTGAAGGAAACAGGTGAGGTGGTGCTCGTCTTCTTCCCGGTGACCTGTGCTCTGACCTGAAAGAACCTGGCCCCGAAATCACACATTTTCTCTCTGCCTCTGATGTACTCTGATTAGATAGGTGGATCTAAATCCCCAGAGTGGAGAGTATGGAAGTATAGGATCCTTGTGCCTCATTCCCCACCCCATCCCCATCCCCCAAAAACCCAACAGATGCATTAAATTATCCCCAAACTGAATTGTAATCCCAACACCTAATCCTGGGTTTCATTCAGAAACCCAGACATGAAGTTTCTCTTATGTGGATACATCTTGAGAGCCAGAGCCTATGGCCTGCTCCCTCCTTGTCTCCTCTCCCACAATTCAGCTTCTTCTAGGTGCCTGGCACATAAAAGTCTCTCAATAAATATCAATTGCAACAGTTACGTAAGGTGTAAGAGGGGTAGTAGATGGCAGGGAGGTATCACTTTGTGAGCGGTGTAAATATCTTACTAGTATGTTGCTTTGTATACCTGAAACTAATAAAAAAAAAGTGTCAGAACGGAATTAAATGCCTGCCATTAGTTTCCCACCTGTGTGTGCTACAGAGGAGGCATGGGGGGTGGGGGGAAGAAGACAGACAAACTAATTTGCAGAAGGTCCTTGTAGGCCAAGGGAGTTCATATGTCTCTAAGTCTCTGTCTATATATGCAAAGGGAAGAATTATGCCTCATCAAAAGTCATTGTGAACACACCTTTCTGCAGGGAAGACTGTGCCAGGCATTGTACTGAGAAATTAAAACAGTCTGTGTCATCTGAAACAGGAATCACAGGCTCAGACATGAGCCAGCAGAGAATACGGAGATGGCTGAATTCTAATCTCAAGCCACACACACATTGATGAGTTTATAGATACGAATCTAAGATGCATTTTATGAAATACTTGGAGCCAAGCCAGAGCTGGGGATAAGAAGTGAGGATGGGTGTCTTAGGGGACTCATGCAGGCTCAGGAAGCCATCCTCCCTCCCCTGCACTGTTCTGGAAGACTTCCAACATCTGCTCCAAATCTGCTTTAGTTTCACCTCTGTCCCCAGAGAATCTTCTGTGCCCGCCAGACTGATGCCTCATTATTCACCCCCTTCTGCACTTTGTACCTTATAATACCGAATGACTTGTATTTCCTTTGAACCTGTGACAGTGTTTCACACCCTCATGACTTTGCACATGCTGTGCCTTCTGCAGTGCCATTCACCCTCTGTTCCCCCAAAGACTCAGATCAGATGTGCTCTCTTTGAGAAAGCTTTTCTTAAACATTTCCATCCCAGCATGGGCCCAAGTATGTCCCCCCCTTGGGCAATTCTAGGTCTTGTACATACAGTACAACACTTTGATCATTCAATGCAACACCCCCACCATGCTATATTTTTCTTGTTTTCATGTCTACCTGAGAGTCCAGAGTCTGGAATTATTGTCTTCCTTTAGAGTAAGGACTGTGATTTAATTTTTTCATCTTTGAATCACCAGTGTCTGACACATTCTAAATAGTCACAACTATTCTTTGGAATGTCTCACTCCAAGCTGGGCCGCTGCTTGGTGGGACCAAGCCTGTCTTCCACCTCATCAGATGCCATTTTTGCTCCTTGTCACCATGAACCAGCCACACTATTCCTCAAATGTGCCAAGCTCATCCCCTCCTCAGGACTTTGCTCATGCTCTCTCCACTTGGAACTATCTTTCCTCAGTTCTTTGACTCAGGAGGGCCGCTCATGAACAGGGAGTCAGAACAAGCCTGGTGGCTGCCTATATTTCATAGCACTACGGAAGGCTGCAGGAGAGCCAAGTCTGAGGGTCCATACACTCGGGGTCTGTCCACAACCTCCTGCTCTGAGTAGCTTGCGGGGATATTACCAAGACTAAGGTTTGCCTCTGCGACTCTCTTAGGGAGAGGCCCATTAATAACCTTGGTCAGGTGACTGGTTATCGTGCAGTTCTGGCCTGTGACGTGGTGGTTTTCGAGCTTCACAAAGAGCAAGCCTCCTTCCAGGTTTCCAGGGGGCGGGGGGGTGATTCTTGAGTCTGCTCCTTATCCACTTGCCATTGCAGCCTGTGTGTCCCTGGTGTCTGAATCCTGCCTTCCCAAATGGCCTGGGAGCTCCCCTTAGGATTGAGAGCCTGCCTTCATCTTTGCATCATAGCTCAAGCTTGATGCCTGGTGCTTGGCTGGCATTCAGGGAACCATAGTGATGATGACGACGATGACGATGACGATGATGACAATAACACAATCATGAAAAAACTGAGATGGTTGGAACCGTTTGAATGTTGGAAAAAAGACACATCTTGTTGGACCAGGGTGGAGAAGTTAGTTCCGTTTTGAAAAGTTAGCCAACTGCAGAAGTGGCTATGATAACCTGGTGTGGGGACAGAGCCAGGAGTGCAGTTTCCAGGCTCTCTGCCTCACGTGGAAAGGTGCTCACTCGAGTAGTAAATGGCAATCAACTGTGACTGGATGGCCATCAGCTGTGGCCAGTTGGCTGTCAGCTGTAACCAGTGAGCCATTGGACACTAATATAACTGCCGTGGCTAAGCTAGCAGAAAATGGGGGCTAGTAAGAAGACGGTGGCTGAGTTAGCAAGAGCGGATTGCGGTTAGCACGGCGGATTGCAGGTAGCAAGCGTGGAGTGCAGTGGAGTGTGGATTGCGGTTCTGTGGCTCCTTCGTGTCTCCAACCCAGCCGCCAGCGAAAATATAGTGGTATGACTCCCCTATCTATAGCTCCGTGGGTTTTCCTTTTTGGCCTCACCATGTCCTGTGGTCTTATGCGGGGAGCGGGAGCAGAGACCCTGCCTGACTCCCTGCATGACACATGGCTTCCCTCCTTGTGAGAACTCAAGTTCAGTCCCTTGAACCACGCACCAGCTCTCAGCTTCCACATTTCCTTGTCCCTCCAACCTTTGCCTGCTAACCTCCAGACCTGCCTATACCAACCTGACAATCCACAACTGTCCCACTTGAGTCAGGGCTGCTACAGTTCAGGCCTTACTGGGACCCCCGACATCAGTGCTTGGCAGTACTTTTACTTGGCTGAGGTCTCCTCTCATTATCCACAGTTGTTTTTTTTGGAAACCTTAGGCCCAGCTCCTATTCCTCTGCTTTCAGTTGATATCCTTCTTAGAGGAAATAAGTTCTGTGCCCACCCACCCCTCTACAATTTTGCTACTTACATATGAATTTTTAGAGGAAGTGCTATAGCCCCTCTTGCTCATACCTTCAAGCAGTGTTTCTCCTGGCCACCACTTTTCTTCACCCAATAAGTAACTTGAGTATCTCCCTGCCTTAAAAACTTCCCTTGAACTTGGGTCCCTTTGTAGATTCTGTCTTCTGTCTTGCCTTTATCTTAACATAGCCTAGTTTCCTGAAAGTCTGCCTCTGTGGGTGTGGTAGATTGCATTTTGGTTCTCAATTCTTGGTCTCTCCCTGTAAACAAACCCTTTACCATATGCTCATGCACCATTTCCATGGAGGTGAAATGTATTTCCCCATGCCGTTGAGGTTGGCCTTGGGTTTGTGATTACTTTGGCCAATGGAATGTTAGCAGACATGATACAAGCAGAGGCCTTAAATGTGCTATTGTAGTTGAAGTTGGTCTCTGTGCCTGTACCTTTCACCACGAGAACACCCCTTAGTTAGTTGCTGGTCTAAGGATGAAAGACACATGGAGCTGACTTGACCCCACCTGGAAGCCAGCCTCGCCCAGCAGAGCCCAGCCTAGATCAGCTGAAACTCAGCCTGCCCACAGATGCATGAGAGAGAAAGACATGCTTGTTGTTGTATGCTTTTTAGTGTTGGATTTGCTTGTTACACAGCATTATTGCAACAATAGCTGACGGAGACAGTGGGAAGTAGAAAGATTAGTTATTAATGGTGTGGGAAAGACATGGTGCTTGGATAACTGATTAGCTATTTGGGAAAGAGCAATCTAGACCTGTGCTTCCCAGAGTACGCCAAAATAAAGTCCACGTGAATTAAAGTGTTAAGGACATAAAATTAAACCTTACAATATTAGAAGGAAATTAAATACATGTCCAATCTCTGATAGTGGAAGACTTTCTCAGGCTAAAAGCAGTAAAAATGTTTTCCTAATTTTCTTTAATAGGTACCTATTACTCTTAAACTCAGACAAAAGGCAACTGATGACCGAACAAGGGACAGAATTACTCTTTTGGCTACTTCAAAATTTTTAAATCTTCTATATGTTAAAAAAAAAAGAACATGAACAAAAGGAAAAGCCAAAAAATTGTGGAAAATGTTTACCTCAAATTTGCCAAAGAGTCAATCTACTTAACATATAAAGACCTTCTTAAATAACAGAAAACGGTGCTCGCTTCGGCAGCACATATACTAAAATAACAGAAAACGCAAAGACCCCAAATAGTAAAGGGATAAATGGCTAATTTTTGTGAAAAAAATGTTAAACCTTAAAAAAAAAAATCAAGAAAATGCAAGCTAAACAATGAGATGATTTTCATCTATCAAAATAGCAAAGATTAAACACTAATAAAATCCTGGAGGTTTTTAAACATATGGGAAGATGGGTATTTTGTTTGTGGTGGTATCATTGGTACAATTTTCTAGACAACAATTCCCAATATGCATCAAGGCTTTAAAAGTGTTCATATCTTTTGACTCAGTAATTCTGTTTTAGAGATCTCCCTAAAAGATCCACCCCCAAAAGCTATCATTTGAAATGTACACAATGGTGAGACTGTGTAAACAGCTGAAGGGTCCGGAAATAAACGAAGAATTAGGTTCTGTGAACATCTATGCGGTTTTTAAATGTTTATAATTAGAACCCAAGGCAATGTGCGATCCTGGATTAGAACCTGGACCAGAAAAGGATGCTAGGGGGACAATTGGCAAAATTTGAATAAAGACTGTGGAGAGGTTATCAGAATTGAAGCAATGTTAATGTCCTGTTTTTGATACGATACTGTAGCTACCGTGTTTCCCTGAAAATAAGACCTAACCGGAAAATAAGCCCTAGCATGATTTTTCAGGAGGACATCCCCTGAACAAAAGTCCTAATGCGTCTTTTGGAGCAAAACTTAACATAAGACCCAGTTTTATTTTTGGGTAAACATGGTAAGTAAGATGTGAATTTGGAGAAGCTAGGTGGCAGGTGTAGGGGACCTCCTTGTACTTTTTTGCAAATATTTTGCAAGTCAAATACCTTCAAAATAAAAAGTAAAAAAACAAAACAAAACAGAATACACACAAATAGAATTGTGTTCATATGTTGATAAAGGTTTAAAAAAAACCAAATGAGGCAGATCTTGTTGGTTTATTAATCTCTACTCTTCTTTTTATCCTTGTTAACCCCTATTTTGTCGGCTTTCCTATGGACTGCCATAGCTTCTAAGTGAGACCCTCCCCAGCACTGGTGGGTGGGTCTCGATTGGTCCAAGCTAACTAGGGCATTCATTGCCCAGCCAAGTGATTGGTTTGACCCAGAAATATGACATAATTCTTCCCATGAGATAATAATAGCAAATATTTATATAGCATAAATCATGTGCCAAGCACTGTTGTAAATGCTTTACACAAATTAACTCTCATCTCTCACAAGAGTCCTATGAATCAACTATGGTTATAATTCCCATTGTACAGATAAGAACATTGAGGCACTTAGAGATCAAGCCATCGCTCCAGGTTGCACAGCTATGAGATAGGAAGGCTGGAGGCCCCCTAGTTGTTGAAAAGGAACACATTAGAACCATGTTCTTTTCTTGCTCCAGGATGTTGTCATCTGCCTGTGATGCCTGGAACTACAGCAGCCATTTTATGACTATGAGGGAACACCTCAAGAAGATATTCCAATGCACTGAAGATGGCAGAGCAAGTGAGATGGAACCAGTGTCCTTGAAGACATAACCGAGCCCCTGAATTAAACAGTCTAGATGACCCTGCCCTTGAACTTCTCATTATATAACATCAAAATTGTCCTTATTGCTTAAGCCACTTCTGGTTACGTTTTTTGATACCCACAGCCAAAAGCACTCAAACTAGTATTGTGGGTAAATTTTACATTTTAATTGTAAAGCGGGGGGAAAAATAGGATACGAAACTGTATACATTTTGTATAATTGACATGGTTGCTGTAAACAAAAATTCATAGAAAAAACCTGAAATGCCATCAGCAATGATCTTTGATGGGCTCATAGAGTATCACTTTAAAAAAAAAAAAAAAATTATTTTAAGGAGGGCACAGCTCACAGTGGCCCAAGCGGGGATTGAACCGGCAACTTTGGCATTATAAGTACCACGCTCTCACCAACTGAGCTAACCAGCCACCTAGAGTATCACTTTTTAAAAAATCTACTTACAAATATTTTCTGAACTTCTATAATGAAAATATATTACTATTTTAATCAAAAATGTTATTTTATTAAAACAAAGAAAGTCGTCCTCTTTGCTGCCTCTACCGCTCATTTCCCACCCAGTCTCAGGCCACTCAGCTGAGCTCCTGCCCACACACCCTTCCATCCTAACTTGGTTCTGACCCCTTGCACCGCAAACCCATTTGTCACTGTCAGTCCTTGTCACTCAACCTCTGGGCAGAGGCTTCTTCTTTCTTCACCTTCCCTGTCACGGTCTCTTCTGGTTCTCCTCTCACGTCCCTTACAAGCTGCCCCTGCTGCTGCTGTCACTCACATGTCCAGACTCCGCAGAGTTCATTACAGGGCCCTTTCCTCTTCCCACATTACATTCACTGCTTCCCCTGACTTCAGCTATCACTTGATATATAACTCATTACTCCCAATGAGAAGTGTCTAACGTTGCCTTCCTCTTGAGTTCTAAGTCTAAATGCCCACCTTCATCCCTGTCATTTCCAGTGGTGGGGCAGAAATAGGGAGTCTCAGTCTCTCTGCAAAAGGGACTGATAACCTGCATGAAGCTATTCTGAGGATTAACTATGATTAGCCAAGTAAAAGACGCAGTGCCCCATTCATTACTGTTACTCATTAAATGCTCATGGATGTTATTGTATCTTGTACTATTCTTGCAACATCAATGTCTGCTCCTTGTAGGTACTCCAATAGATATTTTATGGGTAAATGCTGAGGGCGTGATCTTTACCCTCCTATTGCTGTCACCCAAATTTAGGGCTTTGAGTCCTAACACCTGGTCCATTGCAGGCAGCTCCAGCCCCCAGCCATCTTACATAGTTATTAGACAAAGCCTTTGGAAGCTCAGGACCGAATTACGTCTGCCCCCTGTTCAAAGCCAGTGTCTACACAATTAAATTTACATTTGGTTGATTTAACAATGCAGTCTAAACCCAGTTTTCTAGTGTTTTATGCTCCCAGTGCCCTCACGTGCCCCCCTTCCAGTCGGCCTGTACTGGTCACTATCCTGGGATTTTTGCTCCCCTCCAACCCCTGCCCCACCATATCTGGGGAAATCCTTCAGGGCATACTTCTCAAGCCACCTTCTGCCCCAGCGCACCTGAGGTGATCTAAATCCCTCCCAGGAGTAACTCACTGAGGCCCGGCTGCTCCCAGTCTGGGGAGTTCTGCAAGCTTTCCGAGGAAGGGAGGAGGTGAGTTCAGTCCCCAGGGAGACTGATATGCCAGACCTTTTCATCCTTTAAAGCGAAAATTAAATTCCACCTCCTCTTTCAACCCCTTTCTGATCACCACAGCTCTTTACAATGCTGGTCACTACTCCATCTGCAGACCTTGGAAAAATGCCTGCCAAATAGAAGTGAAAAAAAAAAAAGACGGTTTGAAAAGTAACCCTCACTCCTTTCTGCTTTGCATGATGGGGGAATGGGGCAGGAGGAGACACCGTGTCTCCTTTACAGTACTGTGACTTCTCTGCAGGTAGACGCGGTGCCCTGTACGCCTTGGTCTTTCCTCACCCCTGTGCCTAGACTCTGCTTGACCCATGTAGAATAATAAGTGTTTGCTCAGTTGCGGGGGAAGGAAGAACGGAACAAGCACGTATGACGGTCTACTGTGCGCTAGGCCTGCACCAAGCCTTTGCATCTGTTATTTCCTTGTCTTAACTCTGTAAGGAAGGTAATGGTGCCCCGTGTTAGAGATGAACAACTGAGGCTTGGGGGGGGCTAACTGATATACTCCAGCATAGAGCTCATAAGTGACAGAGCCAGAATTCAGTCCTGGTTTTACCTGACCCCAAAGTCTAGGCTCTTTCCGCTGATACTGTGTTGCCAGGCAGGGTAGGAAGTCTGCCAGGAAACAGAGGACACACTCGAACTGGTAGCTAGAGGACAGCTTTATGACAGGACTACGCTACCCGGCCACGGGCAAGGTATAGGAAACACGAGGGGCAGTGCGGTTCCCCAGGGCTACTGACAGTGCTTCTCTGTCAACCACCTCTAGGTCCGACAGGTGAGGGGAGGGAACGGTTATGAAACTTGGGGGACAGAGCTGTGCGGATAGGGCCACCCGACTAGAGCTGTCACCTTCGGTTGAGGGATGAGCCAGTCCTTGGTGACCCTTCAGGAAGGGAGAAGATCAAATATGCCAACCCCACTGGCTCCTTTACTCCTCTCCTGTGGAGCTCGCCATTGGCCAAACCCAGCTGAAGCTGGAGGACCAAGAGCCCCTCAATGTGCCCACACTGGCCAGCTCTGAGCACGGTGGAGAAGGGTGGATGGATATGGGGAGGCAAATGGAAGATAGTCAGCCCAACAAGGCTCAAGAAGATATGTGGGTTTGGGGTGGCTGTGGGTGGGGAGCGGACTGACTCCAGAGGTGGAGGCTAGCCACCACATTTCACCTGATGAGTGCGACAGCTCCAAAATGGCCTCCCCCAACCCATCCTCCACTCAGAGCCAGGGGATTTTCTTAAAATGCGTCCCAAATCACGTTCTTCTCCTGCTCATAATCATTTAATGGCTTCCCTAGAGGATAAAATCCAAAATCCTTAATGAAGCCCCAGAAGTCCCACAGACCTGGCCCCTGCCCATCTCCCCAGTCTCCTCTTAGGCCACACCCCAGTGGTCACTTCCCAGCCACACTGGTCTCCTGGGAGTTTCCAGAACAACCCAAGCTCTTTCAGCTTTCACGTCGTCTCCACCACCTTCATGCAGCTTGTTCCTTCAGTGGAGAATGGTCATAGCATGGCTGCCACTGCACGTGTGTGCACACATACACACACACACACACTCATGCACACACACACTCATGCACACACATCCCATATACACACACGCATTGCCTTTCTGACTCAGGCTACTCTTGGATGTCACCTTTTCAGAGCAGCTGCCTCGGCCTCTCCACCTAAACGAGGTCCCCATGTGCTGCTCTCTTATGGCACCGAGTCTGTGTTCCTTCAGTGAAGGTATCACCACTTGTAATGATATATTTACTTGTGAGGTTAGTTGCTAATGTCTGCTTCCCCCACTGGACGGCGAGCTCCAAGACGGCAGCAGCTGTACTTGTTTTATCCACTCCTGTCTCCGCACTGCTTAGCACTGCCCAGCGCATAGTCAGCCCCTCAGAAATACTTGCTGAATTAATATTAAAGGATTGGGTTTGAGTCCTGGCTCTGCCTCTCCTGTGAGCCTGTGAGTTGCCATTTTACTGCTCTGAGCTCAGTTTATCTTTAAATTATTTTTTTATTATGGAGAATTGAAAACATCTAAACAAAGAGGAGAAAACAGGATAACGAGCTTTCATGTATCTGTTTCCTAGCTTCAACGCTATCACCTTATGGGTTTGGTTTCTTTAATGGCAGGTAAGGGAGATGAGAGTGATTTTCAAACTTTTTTGACCATGACTCACGAAAAGAAAGATATTTTCATCAAGACCCATATGCAATACATATACAAAGAAAACTAAAACAAAGTTACACAAAACAGTAATACAGTCATTCCCTTGGTACCCACGGGGGATTGGTTCCAGGACACACCCCCCATACCAAAGTCTGGATGCTCAAGTCCCTTACATTAAACCGCGTAGTATTCCCATACGTATAACACACACATCCCCCTGCATACTCTAAATCATCTCTAGATTGCTTATAATACCTAATACAATGTAAATGCTATGTAAATAGGTGTTACACTGTATTGTTGAGGGAATAAGAAAAAAAGGTCTGTACATGTTCAGTACAGACGCAACCAACGTAGGCCTACCTACACACGACAGGACAGCAACAACGTAACATTTTTTTCTGAATGTTTTCAATCTGCAGTGGTTGAGTCCCCAAACGCAGCACCTGAGGACTAAGGCTACGGAGGGCGACTGTAGTGCTTACATTCTCATTTTTTTCTAATCTATTTTTAAAAATGTTTCTGTGATCCACTTAATTGATTTTACTTATGGGTCCAGCAGTATGAAAAACACTGCGCTGAATGATCTTCCACCCGTCTCGAAAATTGTTAGTTCCCATTTTCTTGCCAAGTGATGATAGCCAGATCCTGCCCCCTAGTGTTCATGTTTGGGAACTGATTTTTTGTAGAAGTGAGTTTTGATTTGGGAATAAATTCATTTCAGTAAAAAGTACTGAGTGCAGGCCCTACCTAGGTCAGGCCTCTGGGCGGTGGGGTCCGCGATGAATTGTGGCACAGACCGTTATAGTTTTCCCCCATTGATGACCATAGCATAACTGCTAGAGGTCTGAGCTGTCCAATATGGTATCCACCACCCATGTGTGGCTATTGAATAGTACTTGAAATGTAGGTCGTATAGCTGAGAAATTGAATTTTAAATTTACTTAATTTTAATTCATTAAAATTTAAATATAAAAATCAAATGTATACTGTTTCAGTTACTGGAAAATACTCAAATATGTTTGATTCCCATATACAACCCAGGTATGTGAATTTACTTTTTCAACTGTACTTTTTATAAAATCCAAATAAATATCCACTATTTCTGATGAAAAGTTAACATCCAAATCCAGATGTACTGTGAGTGTAAACTACATACCATATTTCAAAGAGCCTAGCATGAAAAACAAAATCCCACTAATTTTTATGCTGATTAAATAATATTTTAACTGTATTGGGTTAAATATATTGTTAAAATTATTTTCACCTGTTTCTTTTTACTTTTTTAAATGTGGCTTCTGGAAAATTTAAATGACTTATGTGGCTCACATCATATTTCTATCGGACAGCACTTGCAAAGCTGGAGACCCTTCTGATATTCCTCCTTCCAGCTCCTCCTGTATGTCTTGCATCCTTGATGGAGATGGAAGAAGCTGCTAGAATCCTCATTCAGGCTGCGGTGGGGATGGGGATGTAGATTAGGAGTTAAGCGTTGGACATATTAAGGTAGAGATGCCTTTGACCTTGCCAGTCAGAGTGTGGTCTACACAGCAGCAGCCTTACCTGGAGCTCATTAGCAATGCAGAATCTCAGGCCTACCCCTACCCCACTAAATCAGAATCTGCGTTTTAACAAGATCCTCATGTGACTTATTTGCACATTAAAGTTTGAGAAGCAGTTGCCAATTAGATAGCCAAGTGGAGATACGGGTGGCAGTTCTCTGATTGCTTTTCTTTGCTCAGTGACTTAGGAACAAAGGTCAAGGTTGAGAGTAAGGCTGTGAAGAAGGTGTTAGAGTTTTGCAAAGATTGGAGAAAGTGCAGAGTCATTATCTAGGATGGGAATGTTAATAGGAATGGACCAGGAAAACCTAAGTCTTCCTGAGCTGAAAGTGAGATCAGTCAGCACCTTAGATGTTTTTCTCCTCCCTTTTAGTTATGTGGGTGCAGAGCTGGGGTTTTGCCTCCTGAGTACCGTAGGCAGAGAGGGGCAAAGAGTGAGGAGTGATTCTAATGAGGGGCCTAAGCTGGTTAAGGAGGGAAAGGAGGCTGAGAGGGACAAAGAAAAGGGCGTAAGATGCATAGATTGTCAACCCTGGTGTGGATCAACATGGAGTTGTTGGAATCAGGGTTGTTGGGCTGGAGAGGCAGATGGTGGTGAGAGTGAGGGGTGCTTGAAATTGAGACAATGGAGCGGGTACAGTTATTGGTAGTGAGAGGTTCTAACGCAGCCATTATCTTGGGCTGGGAATAAGGTAAGAAGAAATGGGTGCTGGCTCGTTGTTTTTTTTTTAATGGAGTTGTTAGACAAATGCAAGTGAAATAGGACAAAGGGCTTCTTGTCCAGGAGGTAGCTGCACACGCTGGGACTCCCCTAACAGGTCGGGAGGACTAGGAGGCCAAGTCCATGGCAGCAGAAGGCCAGGTATGAGGGCACACAGCTGGGACCTGGGCCTCCTGAGCGACAGCAAATGCATCCATCCAGGTCCTGTTCAGCCTTCCACATGCAACCACACCGCGGACCAAACTGAGGTTGTGTTCATCACTCAATCGCTAGGCTTCTAGCTCACCACCAACAATAATAATTGACAGTTTTTACTATGTCCCAAGCTTTTGAAAACTGCTATTTTAAATCTCTACCACACTATATTACCTCCCATTTGAAAAGGATACCAAGGCTCAGAGAAGTTAAGTAATGTACCCAACGTCACACAGCCACTAAAGTGATTTCAACAGAACCCCTGTCTATCTAGCACCAAAGCTGGCTGATAATCAGATTCACTTGGGGGCATTTGTTTTAGTCTCCTCTGAAGATTCTGACTCAGGGGTCTAGAAAGAAGTATCCCTGCGAGAATCTCCAAGTTTTCAAACGCCCTTCAGGTGATTCTGATGGTCAGGGGAGACCAGAAAGCATCTCTCTGCACCCCAGTTGCAGCTCTGTAGCTGTAAAGCCGGTTCCTGGCCCAGCCTTCCCCAAAGGGCAGCACTTTCTTGCAGGAAGGAGGAGCTCTTGTCCAACCCACTTCCAGTTCTATCTAGCTGGGTAGAGTCATGAACGAAATCCCCTCATGCCATTTTCAGTGTTTTGCACATAGATGATTTCATCTGAGGATTCAAAAGTCATAGGACGTAGAGGGAAGAGCAGTACGATTGGACCCATTAGCAGTCATGCACCGCTTAATGACTGGGATACGATCTGAGAAACTGTGTCAGTGATTCCATCATGGTGTGAACATCACAGAGCGCGCTTACATAAATATAGATGGTATAGCCTGCCTACTGCTCCTAGGCTACAAGCCTATGCAGCATGTCACTGTACAAGAAAACACGAGATAAATCAAGGACAAGAGAAAATGATGCATTCAAGACACTCGGCAAGCACGAGATGGATGAGCCGGCTGCCAGCCTAGCACCACATACTGTTTTACAATCTACTCTAAAATAGTGATAAAAAGAATAGCATAGTGTCATGCAGGGTGTCATGCGGGGTCTCCTGTCCTGCTCCCCACATAAGAACGCAGGATAGGGTGAGGCCAAAAAGGAACACTCACAGAGTCATAGATAGGGGAGTCATACCACTATAGTCTCACTGGCAGCTGGGTTGGAGACACAGGAGGCAGGAGCCACACTGTTCGCAACCCTCACTGCGCTGCTTGCAGGCTCAGCCACCATCTTCTTGCTAGCCCCCATTTTCTGCTAGCATAGCCACAACAGTTATATTAGTGGCCAATGGCTCACTGGTTACAGCTGACGGCCAACTAGCCACAGCTGATGGCCATCCAATCACAGTTGATGGCCATTTACTACCTGAGCCAGCACCTTTCCACATGAGGCCAAGAGCCTGGAAACTGCGCTCCTGGCTCTGTCCCCACACGTAGTAAATACGTAAACCAGTAGCATAGTTATCCACTATCATTGTCAAGTGTTATATAGCACAGACGTGTCTGTGCTCTACTTTATACGACAGGCAGCAGTAGGTTTGTTTACACTGGCATCACCACAAACATGTGAGTCATGCATTGCACGACGTTAGGAAAGTACGTCACTAGGCAGTAGGACTTTCCAGCTCCATTCTAATCTTATGGGACCACAGCATACACGGTCCATCCTTAACCAAAACATCAAAACATCTTTATGTGGCACGTGACTACAGATAAAGAGATGGGCCTCGGGCTCATGGCCATTCAGTGGCAAAGCTAGGATGAATCCTCACGCCTGGGACATCCAAATACATGATTCTTTCTACTCTCTATTTGTTGATGAAAGTTTATTATCCGTAAACTAATGTGTATGGATAATAAGGCTAATTTTTAGGGGGAAAAAGCTCTAACTCCCCTTCACCCCCAATATCTGTCACTAGTGCCTGAGAGCCTTGTGCTGGTTGCAATTTAGAACATCAGAGTTCTCTCAATTCAACAGCCGGGGCAGGGCTGTGCTGGGGCCTAGGGATGAATGAGACTTTGTCCTTGCTCTCTAGTGGGAGGAGAAAGAGCCATGTTTACCCCAGGCTGGGTTAAAGGCTGCAATTCAGTCAATACAAAGTGCTCTGAAAAAAGACAACTTCTTAGAGAAAGTTAGTGATAAACAAAAGACCTCTCTTGGGCGGGGTAATTCTGAGCGCTCAGTAATCGGGCACACTGCAGGAGGAATTTGTAGGGTGATTAGTGGGGCCCTAGGGCTGCCGTCAGCCTGGCAGCAGAGAAAGTTGTCTGGGTCCACCAATTCAGTTACGTTTTCCCACCTACTCCCTCTTTCACCTGGGCTCAGGGGAACCACTCCAGGGACCCACCCTTCCAATCTCCATCCATCTTCTCTCATCAATCACTGAATTTTGGCTACTTCATCCCTAGAATAAACATCAGCCGGATCCCTTTCATTACCCCCACTTTCCTCCCAGGGCAGGGTTGCCAGAAAAATACAAGACACCCAGTTACATCTAAACTTCAGATAAGCAACAAATACTTTTATAGTATAAGTATTCCCTCCTGATTATAAATTCCAAACGGGGCAGGTCATGGTGGGGAGTCACACCCCAGGTATGTCACTTCTTTAGTGGGAGGTTTTAAGCCAGCTCTGTCCATTATTGCTGTCCATGTAGGTTAACACAATTTTGCAATACCAGAGGTAATACCCCTTGAAGGGGGTATTAACCCTCAAGAGAGCACGTAATCTTGTTCACTATCCTGTAATCCAATTCCTGCCTTGGTTTCTCCAACCTTTCTTATGTCCCCTCCTTAATTTCAAATGCATAGAAGAAGCTGCAAACTGTTCTCCATAGCATTTGAGATCTTGTTCCCTGGCATTTGTTGCCAATTTGGCTCGAGTAAACTCTTATAGAACTTCTCTACAGGTTTGAACATTTCTTATGTTGACATGATTGTCCTGCATCTTTATTTGCTGAAGCTGGCAAGCGTGTGCCAGCATCCCTGCCAAGCCTCACCTTATCCTCCCAGCCTCCCGCTAGATGGCCTGTTGACAGTCTCATATTGTCTCCCCATTGCTCTTGGGGTAAAAGTCTCAATTCCTGGCCCCTGCCTCTTTGCCCAGTCCCATTTCTTACCACTCCCACCCCAGTCCACCCGCCCAATCCTAGATTGCTGGGACAACAGGCCCTAAGCCCTTTGCTTCAGATGCTGCTCCCTCTACCTGGAGAAACTTCCCTGTCCCTCCAGTGGTGAGGTTGATTCCTAAACACCGAAGAACACTCGAATCAGGTTACTGCCCCTGAAGATCCTTTCATAAAACACACCCACCCCATGCTGGGTTAGGAGCTTGGTCCTCTGAGATCCCACAGAACCAAATGAACACTTCTTGACCCCAGCACTTGTCAAACCGACAACATTGTAATTATCTGGTCTGTTACCCTTAGGCGAGTTTCTTGAGGACAGGGTCTGTGGCTTTCAGTGTTGTCACCTTTAGAACCAGAAATTCCTGCTGCTTGGCACACAGGAGAAGCTTAGTTAACAATCTGCTAAGACTCTTACAGATAAGGCCCTTGTTCCTTTTATTCAGTTGTGGACGAAAAAAGGACCACATACCAAACCTGACAAGCTCAGGGGAGGCAGGCACGGTGGGCCTTACAAACTCAGAGACCGAAAATAACCACATAGGATGGTCGGAACATAAAAATTCCTAACTGAAAGTGGGTCATGGTGGGTAGTCACGTCCTAGGGCTGTAGCTTCTTTGACAGAAGTCAATCTTTCCCTTAAGTGAGACTGTCTATTGCCTTTTTGCATCTAAGATAACATACCTTTAAAATTTAGAGTAATCTCCTTTTCCAGACCCCTCAGGGCACAACCACCACCACAGCACAGACCACAGAACCCTTCATTGTTATCTTGTTCTCCCCCCATAGCATCTACCTGGGCTGTAAATGTTAACTATCCTACACTGACTATTGTAAAAGAAGTGTCTCTCCGTTTTACTTTTTATCCAATCCCAGAGAGTCCCCCGCTTTGCTTTCTCCCACTCCCTTAATCTATCACCAATAGATTTCAGGTAACCTTCCTATGTCTTCTCCTTTTATTCTAATGTATAAAATAAGCTGCAAACCCAGCATTATCTGGAGCATTTTCTCAATCCATTGAGATTTTGCCTCCCAGCAATTGTCGTCAGTTTAGCTCAAATAAACTCATAAAAATTCTCTACAAGTTTGGACGTTTCTTACATCAACACAGTGATAAAAAGAGGTCAAGAGAAGGAGACGCATTTATCGAATGCCTATTGTAAACTGTCACTCTGGGTCGGTGTTTTAGATTCTTTTTAGGATTATAATCTTGATTCCATGATCAGAAAAATGGGCTCAGGAGAAAGCTCGTGCAGCAAGGCTTGTGTGGGGCTTGTCTGTGTGTGTCCCCACATTCCACTTTCCCAGGGGGCAGATGTGATTGCTGGCTGGAAAACGAATCTCTTTGGAGGCCACTCTTGCAGTTCTAGAAAGGGGAAAGCACTTTCTGGAGAAGGGGCTCAAGTGTAGAGAGCATTAAGAGACATCAGGAGACCTGGCCAGATTCTGCAAGGCTTGGAAATTCACCCTGGACTCTATTCCGTGATCAAGGGGGAGACTGAAATTGAGCAGAGCTGTACTTGCCCCTCAAGTTCTTGCTGTGGTCTCACGCTTTGGAAGGGGACTTCCTAACATGAGGCCTTCTGCCCCTAGGAACTGAACTTACATTGAAGTGTTGGGGTGGCTGAGGCAGTTAGCCTGCCATGATGTCCACCATCATGGTGGACTTACATTATATCTATCTATATGAATAAACATACAGTGTGTCAGTGTGTGTGTGTGTGTGTGAGTGGTGGGGGGAGGCAATTTTAAAAACATTTGTTTTGATTGCTCTGAAATACACAACCTAAGTGGCAACTTTGCTTACTTGCTTACTATGCTTACTAGTAAGCACATTGCTTTCACTTATACTTAGTATGCAAATGATCTTCCAGTAAATCCAAGGACTCCTCCTTCCTAAGTCTTACTCTCATAAAGAGCTGGACGGGCCACAGGAGATAACGTCAGGAAAAGCGCTTAGTGATGGGTTTGGAGTCAGGAAGTGCTCAGGTTGTCTTGGGTGTCTAGCTGTGTTCATTTCTAATGTTGTTTAGTCAAGAGAATCCTTGTCCATTCAAAATGGAAAAGCATCAACAGGCTGTGAAAGACATTTAGTAGTAGTGTTGACCTGTAGCTATTAGCACGAGATAAGCACCTTAAATAAAGCTGTTCATCTACCAGCAGCAGCCTTGGTGTAATGGAAAAAACATGGACTTTGGCACTATACAAACTGGGCAATGTTTCAAAACTTCCCAGAACCCATTTCCTCATCTCTAAGCTGGAACTGCTATTGCCTTCTTCCGTTTGCGGCTGTGACAGTTGAGACGATGGGTTCAAAGCCCCCAGCGCAAGTTGTGCACTGATAGTAGTAATCCACACCTCGTTTCAGGGCTTCTGATTTATAGCTGCTTTCCCGATTGAAGCAGCTTCAAGCAGGAAATGTCCTAGCCCCCAGGACAGCAATTCTAAGTTTCACCTCTACGTTTGGATGTTTGAAATTTGAAACTTAAAAAAGGCATTTAGCTTAAAAGCATAGAATTGTGAAGGATGTTCATCTTGGACTTATGCCTAATAATGAAAAAATGGGAAACAATTTGAAAATCATCCAGTAGGAAATTGATTTATTAAATCAGCATAGCAATGGGATGAATACCTCGAGGCATTAAAATTGTGCTTTTGAATAATATTTAGTGACAAGAAAATGTTCATGATAATATATTAAGGAAAAGCAATAAAACTTATCATACAATGACTCCACTTTAGAAAAACAAGATACGTAAAGGCAAAGAAGCACCAAAAGCAAGCGCTTCCCGCTGGGAGTCAGGAGGGGGTGGAAAGAAGTGCTTTTCTTCCTGTATTTGTGTGTTTTCTGTTTTCATCAATGGTCACATATGCCCTTTAAATCCGAAAATACTAGTAGTAATTCGTTGGGGCCTCAGGGCAGACGCGGCTGGGACCTGGGCGGACCCCAGCGCCCCCTGGCGGCGCCCCGAGGCCCCGCCCCACAGGAACGGCGCGACGGGGCGGGGCGCGGAGCCCCAGCCCCAGCCCAGGCCTGCGCACGGTTCCGGACTCGCGACGCCTGGAGGCCGGGAGCGCACCTTCTACAACGGCCAGGCAAGCCAGGGGCCTGGGGCCGGGGTCGGCGGGGACCAAGCTGGGGCTGGGGCGGCGCTGGGGCGGGGTCCAAAACTTTCTCGGAGTGTGCGGCGGGCCGGGCCCGCTGCCGGCCCGGGAGCTGGTGCTAGAACGGGGATCCATCGCCCTCTCGGTTGGAGTTTCGCTTGCCCTGTGCCCCCGGGGCGGACGAGTGTCGCCTCTTTATCCTTGGGAGTCGAGCGGCTGGTTGTGGGCACCGGGCGAGGGTGCCAGGGTCTGAGGGTGTCATGTGCCCCTCTTTCTGGCGCGTGTCTGTCGCAGGGCGTGTCCACAGGGCCAGTCCCGGGGTGGCCAGCTGTGCGTAGAGTGAGGGCTCTCATGGGCCCTCAGCGGGTGGGAGGGAGGGCCCAGCCCCCTCCTCTGGTCGGCCCTGCACTCCCGGGTGCCAGCCTGGTGTAGACAGGTGAAGGAATATTCGAGTGCGGAGGGGAATACGGAGCCCTAGGTCGGGGCAGGGCAGAAGCAGCGAGCAGCCTTCCTCCACTCCCCCCGCGTAGGAAAGTAGCCGCCTCTGTCGCTGTGACTTTGCCTCAGCTTGCCTGCTTCCTGCGTCCGCCCTCAGTCTGGGTTCCGAAAGCTACAGGGGAAGTACCGTCCTCCTCCTGGCCTCCTTGGGCCTGGAGAATGGGGAAAGGAAAAGGGGTACACCAGTGGAGACGGGGGGAGCAGCCAGGGGACAGTGGGGGAGCAAGCAGAGGAAGAATGCTGGGAGGCTTAGCCCTGATCTTGTGTGTGCGCCATCACTTCTTGTCGTCTGGGCGGGGCGGTGGGTGGGGTGGGTGGTAAGGGGGTGTCTGTCCTCCCTGGGCCCACTGTGGCCTCCATGGGACAAGTGATGGTAGGCCTGGGAGCCGGGGTCAGATCCACATGTCATGGAAGGTCCCTCAGGTGTCCAGTTCTCTGGGGCTCTGAAATATTCATCTCGCTGGTGAGCTTTGGTTTCAAAGCTGGCGCCTTTGGTCTGGCCAGTGCTGGCATGGGGAGCCAGGTGCTTCCCTGGGGCTGCTTTGCTAGGACAAGGGGAAGCCATGCTTCCTTCTCACTGGTCTGCTCTCCCAGTCTCTACAGTCATGAGGACCCAGAGACCCAATTTGTAACTCAGGAAAAAAGGGGTGGGACCACACAGTGTCGAGGGCCCTGGCTTCCTCTGTCTTCTTGTGGCACCATCTCAGGGCCTCACTTGTAAAAATGGGCACATCAGAGAGGTAATGATGGGGTTATACCTTAAATACGGGGAGAACCTCCTGTCATGAGCTGAGGTAATAGCCACCTCAGCTCAGCCTCCTCCCATGGGAATACACCCACCTCAGAGCACTTCCGTCCCCCAAACTTCTTACCCAGGGCCCTTCAGAAAGAGCTGAAACCTCAGAGAAGGGACACACACTTGTGTGTTTTTAGAGGGCTGCCCTGGGAGGGCCAGAGAGTGGAAGCTGATACAGCTCTCTGGGAAGAAGGCCTCTGCTACGTAACCATAAAGCCCTGAAGTAGGCATTCTGGCGTAGTCTGTTGGAAACGCCATGGAGGGATGGACTTGATACAATCTTCCAACCCTAAGATTCTGGAATTCTAGGCCAAAACCTAGGTCTGGTTTGAAGTAGAAATGATATCCAGAAGTACTCAACGTACCGTACGGTCAGGTAGAAAGATAAGAATGAGTCCTTATTTTTGTAATGATTTGTGTTTCCTCCTATCACATGAAGCTAATGTCAGAGGGTGCCAGCTTCCTGGTTCAGTGCTAGCTGGAGATGTCACCCAGCCCTTGGCAGTAAGGAGATTATAACAGCAGCTGCAGGGGAGGGGGAGAAGAGGAAGGACCCTTGGAGCAGATCCTGGCATTGAGCTGACTCTCCTGGCAGTGAGGGGGCATAACTGGTATGTAATGTGACTACTCTGAGGGGCTGGGTGTAAGGACAGGGGCTTTTAAGACATGAGAGGTTGGTCAATAATAAGATAATAGTCAATAATAAGATAGAGCATACTTGAAAGTTGCTAAGACAGTAAATCTTAAAAGTTCTTGTCACAAGAAAAATAATTTGTAACTTTGTATGGTGACGGATGGTAACTAGACTTAAGTGTGGCGATCATTTTGCAGTGTATACAAATATCGCGAATCATTATGTGGTACACCTGAAACTAATATAATGTTATATTTCAGTTATCCTCAATTAAAAATAAAGATTTGAGAAGTTAGGGCATGAATCATCTTTAGGGTTGGGTCTATGTTTAAAAAAAGGTGGCCTGGTTAGTAGCCCACAAGAGATTAATTGGGTGTGCTTTGATAAAATGTTTCAGGCTTAAGGAAGTTTGAAAGGACGCTGGGTTAAAGTTGAGCAGGATTGCTCACTGCAGGCCTTCTCAGAGGCCTCATATGCCATCGTGCCTTGTGAATTTCCAAAAGGGGATATGGATTATTTTTCAGACTGATCTGTTTTCAGAGCTCATCCATTCCCATCTCCTGGGGGCAGTGGGCTTTCGAGCGGTCAGGAAATGTCTGGCTTGGTGATTCTAGCTCTCTGCTCTCTGGTTCCGGTGACGGACCCTTCCCCCTCTCCCCCATGTGGGCTGATTTGGGGGAAAAGGAGACCAAGGGAGGTCATCTGCCTGGATTCTCACAACTAGTTGGTGGTACAGTTAGAACTTGAACCCAGTGGAAGGGGAGGCGGCGCCTCATTTTCTTTTCTAGTGCTACTGTTTCTCTGGAGGGTCTGGGGTGAGTGAGCCCCTCGGAGATGCTGGCCACAGGGTCCAGAGGACAAGAGGGGGGCAGTTTGGGAGGAGAGGGAGTTATGGCCACTCCCATGCCCAGAGCATGCCACAGGCCTCTGCCTCTGTGGACGGTCCTCCAGCCCTGTAAACGTGACTTCAATGTAGATTCCTTAGGAAGTAGGTCATTCTGCCCTGAAGCCTCCTGTGGAGTTGGCATGGACTTGATCTTTTGGTTCCGTGGACTCATTTATGGCTGAGGAAACTGAGTCCAGGGAGGTGAAGTGGCCTCCCTGACTCATACAGTGGCGCTGGGACCAGGGCCAGGACAAGAACAAGCTCCCTGCCCCCTAACCCAGGGCCCCGGCCTAGACTGACGTTCCACCAGGGAAAGGGACCGATTAGCAACAGCAAAGGTCTTTCTACCTCGGTCACCCTGAGTGCTGGCCTAGTCCACACGGGTGGGGGTGTCTCAGGGGCTTCTGCTCCAGGGAGGTGTAAAAGCAAAGGATGTGAACTTTAAAATCAGACATGAGACCTGGGTTCAAACCCATCTCTGCTGTTCTCCTGCTGTGGTCCCTTAGATCGGTTTTTCCCTGAGTTTCAGTTTTGTCATCTAGAACGGGGATGAGAACATGTATCTCATAATCTCACAAGGCCATTGAGACGCTCCTGTGTGCCTTAGTCCCTGGTAAGTGGCTCTCTTCCTTCCCTGCCTGCTTAGTGGCTCCCTTTTTCCTTATCTGCAGTCCCAGGCCACTCTGACTACCGACTGGCCTGGGTCTCTGGATGACACACATTGAGGTCCAGTTCTGCCCCCAAGAGGGGGGTGCAGGAGCTGTGGCTGCCTGGGTCCTCCCTGCTCTCCAGGGCGGCCTCCCCTTCCTTGGACACGGGAGCCATCCCTGTCAGTGTTTGGTTGGAGACAGGCCGCCCTGGCCAGTGACCGGGGACTGGGCGGGAAGTCACGGGCTGGCAGTCTTATCTGTTTCTGAGCAGGAGGGCACAGAGAACGGGAGGAATGGGTGGTGTGTTCTGGCTCCGCCTCGGTGGTGTGTGTGCTTGCTTCTGTTTCTTGGAGTTCTCAGACAGTGGGCAGGGCTGGGAATGAAGTTCCAAACCCATGACCCAGAGGGCTTGTCATGGGCTGGGGCAGGAACTTGCTTGGCTCTGGGGTTTCCTTGTCTGTCACGTGACTGGATGATTTCTAGAGTCCATTCCAGCTCTGACGTTTCAATTTTTAGATCTGCTCAGTGTCATCCTATTAATCCCAGGGGCCAGGTGGACAGAAGGGTATGTTGATTCTGGGCCCCTCGGTCCATGTGTGTCAGGCCTGGTGACTTGCCCAGACACACCTGGGTATATCTTTTTAATCCTCTGCCCTGGTGGCTATGTCTGGGGTAGGAGGGTGAAATGTTTTCTTGGTGGGGAGGGGACAACGGGGGGAGTTGGGGAAGGTAAAGGAAGAGGGAGGTAAAGAGACTGTCGTCAGAGACCCCGTCACAGAGGGCCAGGGGCTGCACTCCTATGCCTGCTGGGTGGAGTTTCCTGAGATGCACACGCTGAGCTATTCTTTCCATTCTGACTCTGGGCATCCATTCCTGGCAGGGAGGAGGGCATGCTGCCTGGCCCAGTCAGCTGCTTCTTTCCGCCCCTCCCGCCAATACACACACCCTCTTGCTGTAACCCCAGAAGCTCAGGACTTTCTGCAGATTCCAGAGTCTTAACCCTTCAGACGCACCCAGGGGAGCCTGAGCCGGGACCCCAGCCGCTGGGAGCTGGGAGCACGCTGGCCGCCCTCCCAGGGGAAGGAGATGCTTCCTCACGGCTGCATCTGAAAACCTTGATGGACAGCCAGCCTTGCATTGGAGCACACCCACTTCTGCTCCTGTGATGGCTGTGTCTGGGGGTCCTGCCGGAGAAAGGAGAGGTTCTGGCTCCTTCCTGATGAGGGACCGAGGCCGTGAGACACAGAAGCAAACTTGGATCTGTAATGTGGCAGGGACGGGCAGGCCTGCATGTCTTCACAGCAGGCCTTGTGAAGAAGAAAGTGCTAGTGATTCAGCTGCCTTGCTCCCTGTCACTGGAGTGTGTCCAGTAGAAGCTGAATGCCCACTGTGTTTTAGGAAAATTCCAGCTTCCAGTGGGGAACCTTAAAGGTCCTTTTCAGCCCCTAGAGACTGTGAGCCCCCCCAGTAGCTACCAGCCGAGCCTAGATGACCTGATTCCTGGTTTCTGGTCTTTGGTCATGAATCATCCTCTGGATCCTTTCCCTCCTTTCTCCTCCTCCCCTTTTGACTCTTCATTCTTCTCCAGCTCCCACCTTTAGTCACAGCCGAAAGTAAACACTGACCACTTCCCCCTTTCCCTACAACCTAGGCAGAGGCCATCCCCAAATCTCATTCCTAGCCGAGGCCTTGAGGAGGAGGAAGTGGCCGTGGCCGTCACGTAGGTCGGGCAGCAGCCAGGGAGCAGGCGTAGAAGCTGCCAACGCTGGCAGCCCTGGGCCCGAGGCTCCGGCCCGTCTGGCATTGCTCAGAGGTGAGTGTGGCCGAGCTCAGCCACTCCCCTGACTGCCTGGACACTCTCCGTCTCCTGTGCCCAGGCCTTTACACCAGAGATCTGGGATGTAGTCCCGGCCCAGGCCCAGCTTTGTGACCAACGACAGGTCACTCTGCCTCCCTGCACTGTGGCTCTCTGGTTGGTAAAGCCGGGGGTTGACTGGCCTTAACTGATCAAGTTTCCTTTCAGCTCTTACATTTAAGAATCTCTCTCTGGCAGCCCTGTTCTGGCGGTAGCACAGAGTTTGGGAACGGGGTGGGGGGGTGGGGGTGGGGTGTGTCATGGAGGGGGCTGAATGGTTCAGCATCCGCTTGCTGTGTAAGCCTCGCCTTGTCATTACAGTGTCTTAGACGGGAAGCCGTGAGAAGCGATGACAGGGTTCCGAAAGAGGGATCTGAGCGGGGTTTAAGAGCAGGGGCTTTGGGGTCAGTCTTGGCGCTCACGTCTTGCTTGCCTTCCTCGCACTCTAGCTAAGTAACCGTGGGCAAGTGATTGCATTCTTCTAAGTCACTGTTTCTGCATTTGTAAATAGGAATAGCAACATTATGTACTTTGTTGGGCTATTGTGCGTATTTAATGAAAGAATAACTAAAAGTAGTCAACTGTTTATCAAGGGTCAGACACGGTTGTAAGTGCTCTCTGTGTATTTTCTCATTTAATTTTTACCACTCTGGAGGGCACTATTATAGTGTGAAACCCATTTTCCAGGTGGAGAAACTGAGGTATAGTGAAGTGAAATGGTCAGTGCCAGTCTCTGGTGAGCATGGCTTGGTCGCTGAGGCACCAGAGAACTGGGCTGTGACCTTCTGTGTTGCCAGATCTACTGGTGAATCCCTCTGAAACCAAAAGAGGCAACGGTGGGGGGGGGGGGGGGAAGAGGGAGTCCTTGTGAGTCAGCAGCCTGCTGCACTAGACCGGAACCCTGGAGTCCCAGTGGCCCATCTAAGGCTGGGGTTGCTCTCCCTGATTTCCTCTTGGGTCTGGGGAGGGAGGAGGGACCTGTTTTTCTGGCTTGGCTTCGAGGAAGGAGGGAAGGAGGGGCAGCTGGCTGGCCAGGCAAGAGGCAGGCATAAGTCCCAGGATCCCAGTCTGTTAAGAGCTGGAAATGAGCTCAGAGATCACCTGGTCCACTCAGCCCATTTCAGAGGCGCATCCCATGGAGGCAATAGGACCGGGCCCTGGTGACACTGTTTAGTGACTCAGCTGGAGCTTCTGACCACAGGGACTTTCTTGGGCCGTGTTCAGCCTGTTAACCAGTGTTAACCACCACCAACTGGACGGTGGCCGTCAAATGGGTCTGGGGTGCTGAGATGATGGTAATAATGACAGGTAACCTGACTCCAGAGGTCACCTGCACATCCCTCTTCCTGCAAACAGGCCACCCTTCTCTTGGTGGAGTTAAAAGGGGTTTTTTGGAGGGGGTGGCTAGAGGGGTACGGGGAGAAGGACCCTCTTGCCTCAGAGAAAGAGACTATTTTTTATTCTTTCTTCCTTTTTTAAAAGTCTGTTAAGGAGATTTACATATTGTAACTACTTATGAATATTTTCCTACCCTTCCATAAACCTGAAACATTTTCAGAAAAAATGTCTGTTTCTTAAACTCACAACACTCAGTTTTCAGTTTTCCCGGGTCCTCTTTACCCCGTTTCCTTAGGTCACTGCAGCCTTCACCACGACCCCTCGTTTGCTGTGTTACACCCTCACTGTCAGGGCCGATTTTCTTATTTCTGACCTGACACGTTCTTGCTGTTCTGGTCCGTTTGCTCTGGGAAGATGGAGAACAGCTTTCCTCAGAATAACCCATTTAGAGACCTGGCCTGTTATTCAATCCCTCCTCCCCGCCCCTCCCTGCCACCTTCCCCTCTGAATTATCCCAGTTGTGTAAGAGGGAAGAGATAAGACAATCCTTTATCTGATCCCTGAACTGTGCAGTGTGTCCTAAAGACAAGCGGGTTCTTCCTTTTTTCCAGCAGAGGCTCTGAGGCTGTCTGCTGACCTGGATTTGGGGGTGCTTCCTCCCCGTGGGACCCTAAAGGTCTGCCCCTTGGGAGATGCTCTAGGGAGAGCCGGTGGCCCTGTCAAGGGGCCCAGACTCTGTCAGGGCTTGTCCCTAATAGGGGCCTTCCGAGGATCTCCTTAGCTCTCCCTAAGCCCCCATCTCCGCCACCTCAGAGAGGAACACCAGGCCCAGAGGACACTTGCACGGCATGAGGGGCACACAGAACCCGCACAATACAGGGCACACTTACCCAGGACGCTGAAGGCCTTGATTCTGCTTCTAGTTCTGTGATCCTGGGGAATCGCTTCACTGTTCTGGGCCTTGGTTCCCTCATCTGAATTGAGCATTTGGGGGCCGTAAAACCTGGAGGTCCCTTCTAGCTTTCCTGTCCTCTTCCTTGTCCCCCAGATGTCCCTGCTGTGGGGCTCTTCCTACCGCAGGAAAGGTACTGACTGGACCTCATGGCCTGAATCCTCAGTGCTCTGTCTTCCCTGCGAGCCACTGCCCCTGGGGGGACCGGGCAGGAGTCACAGATACCAGATAACCCGGGGTTCAAAACACGTGTGCCCTCCCAGGGGGCGTTAGGGCCCTGCGAGCACGACCCACTCCCTGCAAGGCCATGAAGAGAGCAGTGGCAGCAATAGGTGTGACACTCCTAGGCTGTTATTTAAAGGAACCAGAAAGTCCCGTCTCAGGCAGCGTTTTGTGTGGCCTCCCAGCCCTGGCGGCCAGCCCCGCGCACCCACTCCCCTAGGATTCAGGCGTCCTCTGACTCAGCTTGCCAGGTCCTTCAGCCCTCCCCCTCCGGGCCTGGTGCCTCCAGCTCCAGGGAGAGCTTGTCCTCGCCGCCTCCCCTACCCCCAACTCTGGGCCTTGGCTCCTCCCAGGCCTGCCGCTCCTGCGGGCTGCCATGGGGGCTGGTCCCAGCTGGCTCGGGGACTCACCAGGCTTTGCTGGGCCATCAGGCTTCTTCCCTGGTCACTAGAAGTCTTTCTTAAATGAGCGCAGGGGCGTTCCCAGGCCCCTGCGCCTGGTCTCTCACCCACTGATGCCGTGACCCCTCTGGGCTCCTGCACTGCATCATGCCCCCCTTTCCGATGGTGGGTGAGGAGAGCTTTGGACCGAAAGCTGGTGTGAAGGCGAGGGGCAGGGGGCGCAGTGGGGATGGGGAGGATGGCTGTGGGCAGAGAAGGACACACCATGATTGAGAGAAAATAGAGGGTCCCCTTCCACGGAGGCAGCCTGGACTCAGACTGAGTAAGCTGGGCGTGGGCACTCATGACTGCTTGTCTTATCTCCCATTTCAGGTCCCGGCAACTGGGGTCTCCCCTCAGCCCTTGAGTGGCCATGTCCAACCCCAGCGCCCCACCTCCATATGAGGACCGCAACCCCCTGTACCCTGGCCCTCCTCCCCAGGGGGGCTATGGGCAGCCGTCTGTCCTGCCTGGTGGGTACCCTGCCTACCCTGCCTACCCACAGCCTGGCTTCGGTCATCCTGGTGGCTACCCACAGCCTATGCCCCCCGTCCATCCAATGCCCATGAACTACGGTGAGTCCCTGAAGGGTGGCTGGTGGGGGGTGGGATGGGGGGTGGCCTGGGGGGGGAGGGGAGAGAGGAACACTTGCAGTACCTGAGGCCACCTCCTTTCCTTCCTTTTTTCATCTCTCCATTTCCTGTTACCCCCCACTTCTCCCCTCAGCACCTAGCCCCCCTGGACCACCTGCTGGCGCCTTTATTCCGCAGGGAGACTGAGTCCATAACACACCCCAGAACTTACACGTCACAGGAGAAAGTGGCTGAATGGAGTAATTCGTTACTTCGCAGTGGTTACCTTAGAGGCCCTTGCTACGCAGGCAGCTGCCAGCCACTCCGACGCTCTCTGCCTTTGGAACCTAAACCCCTTTTTTTCCTTTTAACTCGGGGCTGACAAATCCTCATCCTTTAAGGTAACATCTGCTTTTTACAAACATCCACAAGTCATTTGGATGTTTGGTGAACGCCACGGCAAGTACACGCTCTGTTTGGTCAGAAATGAGATGAGATGAGAAAGCAGTTCCCAAGGAGGCATTCAAGGAATGTCTTGAGGCCCTGCAGCCTGGAGCCCTGGAGCGCGGCCACGCTCATCTGCTCTGCTCTAAGCTCAGGTCCGGCCTCGTCCTCTGACCATGTACCCAACATGTCTGTTTTCCCTGAGTCCTCATGTTGGCCTGGCGTACATCATGGTCTGTACATCTTCTCCGCCCTCCACACACATGCTGTGTTTCTGCCTTTTCCTCCTTCCATCCCTGAGTCCCCTGCTCCGACCTCAGCCCAGCTCCTCTGGCTGATGCTCCAAGCTCTGCACCTGCCTGGCTTCCTCACCGGACTGAGCCCTGCTGGCGGAGGCCCCAGAGCCCCCGGGTGTGGGCTGGGCACCCCTACCCTCAGTGCGTGCATGCTGATGGGATGGCTTTAACCGAAGCTCCTTTGTGACGGGGCACATGACTCCGTGTGTTGCCCAGGCCAGCTCTGCCTCACTTCGGGCATCGAGAGGACCTGGCTTGGGCAAGGAGTTAAAGTTATAACACTTGTCTTTTGGCTGAAGATACCTGAGACTTTGCGATAACGTCCCAGAGGCTTTGGGATTGAGGCCCCATGTTCCAGGTTCCCAGTTGGTCATATGTGATCTGTCCCCAGGCCCAGGCTATGACGGGGAGGAGAGAGCAGTGAGTGACAACTTCGGGCATGGAGAGTGGGATGACGTGAAAGTCCGACACAGCTTCATCCGAAAGGTGAGACCCAGGCTGGGGGGTGGGGTGCCTGGGCCCCTCGGGCTGTGGGAACGGGGGTGTGAGGGGCCCTATCAGCCCCAGGGTACTCATTCCCATAGGAATGTGCTGCTGCCTTCCAGGTTCTCGCTCCCTAGCCCCGTGCTGTTCTGACTCCCGTTCCCTAACCTTTTGCTCCTCTTTCCATGACCTGGTTTGGGGTAGGGGACAGATTCAATCCTGGAAAATCTCAGCAGGCTCCGCAAAGTATTCTGCCCTCCCCAAACTTCTTTCTTGTGTTCGACTGTAAACAACTCAAAGCCAGAAATGATCACGCTAGTTTGTAGCCCCCCCACCCCTCAGCTCATGTCTGCACAGTGCCCTGCTCAGTGTAGATACCTGGCAGATGGCAGCCTGAACTGCTACAAATGTGGAGGCCACACGTGGCCGTTCCGTGAGGCAGGGGAAGTAAGCAGTAAACTGAGGCTGGATGTCAGACAGGGAGGCGGGTGGGTCAGCCGTAAGGTTATAGTACTGAGCCAGGCTCCGCGCTGGGCCTGGCCTCTCAGTGGAAACAAAGAGTAGGTTCTTCCAAATGGAGAAGGAGCCCCTCCTGACCATTGACAGACAGCGGAGGAGAAGGTGACAGGAGAAGGGTGACGGTGTAGGACCTTTGGGGCCTCATGGTCTTGGGGCTGGCTGCTGCCTGGGGAGGGGCCAGGGGTGGGAGGAGCAGGGTGATGAGGGGGTGGGTGGGGGGGCTGGCTGCTGCCTGGGGAAGGGCCAGGGGTGGTGGTGACGCGGCTGTGTTTCAGGTTTACACCATCATCTCCATCCAGCTGCTCATCACAGTGGCCATCATCGCCATCTTCACCTTTGTGTGAGTCTCTCAGCCTCCCTGCCCGTCACCCGCTCTGGGGTCCTGGGCCCGCGGCTGGGGCACCTGCCAGGGCTGGGGTGGGGAGGGCAAGCAGAGTTGGGTGTGTGGGGGAGTGGGGGGGATGGCTGTGACTCCTCCCTTGTCCCCCCTGCTCCACAGGCAGCCCGTCGGGGAGTTTGTGAGGAGAAACCAGGCTGTCTACTACGCTTCCTAGTGAGTGTCCGCACCTTCCCTGCTGGGCGCCGAGAGGACGGGCAGGGATCACAGGCTTTCTGAGAGGGGCCCTCCAGGTTGCCACCCGATTTGGGAAGTGTGGGTGTGTGCCACCCAGTGAGGAGTAACAGCAGCACAGAGCCCTAAGAGTACGGGTGGGGAACTGGTGGCAGCACGCAGACAGCTAAATGGTCCCCACGTTCTGTTAGCCTATCTGCTGCAGTCACCTCACCCTCTTCCTGGCCAAATCCCGTTACAGAGGTTCTCAGTGCCCTTGGCTGAGGTGGTCTTGTCCTGCTGGGTAGCTGCCCCTTAGACTTGCAGACAGCTCTGTGGGCCCGTGAGTGCTGCCAGGCCGGGCCAGGGGGCCAAGAAGCACATTGGGCCTGCGGACTATTTCCTGTCTCTTTCTCCCCAGTGCTGTCTTCCTGGCTACCTACTTGACCCTTGCCTGCTGCGAGGGCCCCAGGTGAGTCCCAGAATCTTAGACAGGGAGAAGGGATGGCAGGGGGCAGGAGTGGGGTCAAATAGTTTCGAAAGAAAGGGGATTGCTTAGCGCAGCTGAATGGACACTTATAAGCAGTAATGAGATGACAGCATTTTCAGCCTGTGTGGGATCTAGTTAATCGGTAGTTATTATTCCTAAAGCAACCCTGCAAGATATGTAGCATTTTAACCATTTAAAAAATAGGAAGAACCCAAGGCTCAGAGAGGCTGAGTAACTTTCTCACAGTCACACAGATAGGGTGAGAGCTGCAAACGAATCCAGGTCTTTGTGGCTCCATAGCCCCGGTCTGTCCTATTGCCCCATGTTGTCCCTGCATAGAACACCTGAGCAGGTACCAAAGGCCAAGCCAGCCTCCCCTCCCCCACGTCAAGGCCTAATCTCTAGGCACACAAGCCAAGAACTTCCTTCTGCTAGAGGAGTCTGATACCTGGCTGGCCCCACGTCCCTTACTCGTGGTTTCTTTCCCTTCAGACGCCGTTTCCCATGGAACATCATCCTGCTGACCGTCTTTGTAAGTCTAGAAGGGTGGAGGGGGTAGTGGAGAGGGTGTGAGGGAGGGTGGTCTCAGGGAAGGGAAGGGAACGCTGCTGTAGAAGCTGCCTCTGGCTCTCTCGCCCACCTAATCCTGACCCCTGCCTCGGTCTCAGGGGCTGCCTCTTTCCTCCTCAGTCACATTCACCCCCAGTTGTAGCGCCCCACCATGGCCATTCCCCTCTTAAGTGTTTCACTCTTGTCTCTCCTTCCCTTAGACGCTTGCCATGGGCTATATGACTGGCGCCATTTCCAGGTACATTCAGGGACAAACTCCCATGACCTTGGGAAGTGTGTGTTACGGGGCAGTAGGGCAGCCCTGGGCGGGCAGTCACCTGCAGGGGGGATTCTGGGCGGGATGCTTCCAGAAGTGGTGGTTTCAAAGTCAGTCAGACGTGGCTTATGCCTTGGCCTCTCTTAACCCCTTCCCTCAGCTTTTATGGAACCAAAGCCGTCATCATTGCAATGATCATCACTGCTGTGGTGTCCATTTCCGTCACCATCTTCTGCTTCCAGACCAAGGTGAGGCCATCCCACCCCCCTCTCTTGTACAGACCTGGCCCTTAAGGCTCGGCACTTGAGTGGGCCTGGGAGGGCCAGACCTCTACATGGGCTTTCCCTTCGATACTCTAATCCCCTTCCCTTCATAGCTACACCAAGACTGCTTCCTGTGTCTGCCCTTAGAATGTCACGATCACTCCGTGTCCCCCAGGGGGCAGCACTGGGGCTCCCTGGTTTGGGGAGGCAGGGCCGGTCTGGTGGGGCTAGTTGTGGCATTCATCTGACAGGTGCCACCTTTCTCCTTCCTGGCAGGTGGACTTCACCTCATGCACAGGCCTCTTCTGTGTCCTGGGAATTGTGATGATGGTGACTGGGATTGTCAGTGCCATTGTGCTGGCCTTCAAATATGTAAGTGTCCCAGGAGAGCAGGGTTCAGTGAACCCAGTGCTCAGAGACCTTCTGTATAACGAATGTAGCAGGCCCACACGCCTCCGGGCAGGCTCTGACTTCCAGAACCTCTCGACTGGCCAGCAAAGGCACCAGTGCCGAGGCCCCACCTTTGGATTAGCGGATAGTACCCTCTTTAGCGACAGAAGGCCCTAGGAGCCTGAGACCTTGGACAGTGTCACAGAATTCCTGTGAAAGTAGGAGGTGAGCTCTCACCACTGAGACTAGGAGCCAGGAGGCAGACGGCTGGGTGGAAGGGACCTTAGGAATCACATCCAACTCCTCTTTCATCCTAGTTGGCTGGGGAGAGCATGAGGCCTTAGGCTGAGCAGAGCCTCATGGCGGGGAGGGGAGAACAGTGCTGGAAGCGGAAGCATATGAACAGAAGGGCTGGCCGTGCCCTCTGGACAGCAGGGATGCCCTTGGGGTGCCGTCTGATTCTGATTTCATCAGAGTGGCTGGTGTTCCGTCCTAGCCCTCTTCTTTAATCTGTCCCTCCCAGGCTGGGCTGCAAGATCCACTCTCCTGAAGGTGGACCATGGCTGGGGGGAAAGGTGATGGGCTCTTCAACCAGTACATGCCGGGGTCCGCCCTGCCCAGAGCTGTAATTCCACCACCTTCTTTGTTCCAGAAGTATAGTAGACACCTCTGTAGCTTAACTCACTTTGGAAATTATTTTTCTGTGGCCATTGGAGGATGGCCTGTTTTCTCTGCCCAGTATGTTACCATTCTCCAGGATCTGGAAGGCAGAGCTAGTCCTTTCATGCAGGTAGCTTCCTGGATCTCCCCACTTGGATGCCAGAATCCTGGGGGAAGCTGGTCCTGAGGGCCTGCCTTGGTGCATGCTTTGCTAAGATTTCTAACACCATCCCTGTTCCCTCTCCCCAGATTTATTGGGTCCATATGGTCTATGCTGCTCTGGGGGCCATTTGCTTCACCTTGGTGAGTAAGGCCCTACTCCCTCTGGGAAGGGGAGCTGAGGGTGGAGAAGAGGAGCTGAATGGATGGAGCATGAATTTAGGCTGCTTGGGGGGCAGGGAGTGCGGTCACAACTACCCTTCCATCGCCCCACTGTCAAGAGGGTCCTCTGCTTATCTGGGCATTTCCGCCTTCTCTTGCTCACGCCACCTGCTCCAGAACACTCAGCAGGCTATACTGTAGACGGGGTGTGTCTCTCCCTTTCTGGCCTGTGAACTTCTTGAGGGTAGAGACCACGTGTCGTGTCCCCTAAGCACACTGCATGGCACAGGCTCTGGGGACAGATCTGCTGATGGGAAATGAGCTTGGGCCCTGTGCCCGCGGTCCTCACTCGGCCTTCCCGCCCCTGCAGTTCCTGGCCTATGACACGCAGCTGGTCCTGGGGAACCGGAAGCACACCATCAGCCCGGAGGACTACATCACGGGCGCCCTGCAGATATATACAGACATCGTCTACATCTTCACCTTCGTGCTGCAGCTGGTGGGGAGTCGCGATTAAGGAGCACCCCCAGTTCTGCTCCACCCTGAGGGCTGGGCCCTGTGATCAGGGTCTGGGCCCCAGACCCCTATCCTTCCCCTCAGTTTCCTTTCTGTCCTGGCGTGGGTGGCCTCTGGCTATGGATGTGCAAGTGCCACCTGGTGAGGCTGGAGGAACTGGGGACTAACTCTTGCCTATGGTGGACTTAGCAGGTACTAGGCCGAAGATGTGCCTTCTACCTCCACCCGCTATGTGGCTCCAAATTCTTAACAGCTGGGGCCAGCGGGGGCAGGGATGAAAAGAGCCTAGTCTACAGCTAAAAGGGAAGGAGGCAGAAGCGACCTCAAGGTGATGAGGTTTTCCCTCCCACCTCTGCCGTAGACTCTGGGCTAGGGAGCCGGAGCCATTTCCTCCACCAGAGCTGGAGAGCTCTGTCCCCAGCCTCCGGGACTCCTAAGCCATTACCCTGTATTCCTTTGGCAAACCTTGGCGCTTCCTGGCTCAGGAAGATTGAAGAGATCTGTGCCCATGGGTACCCCTAGATTCAACCCCTCTTCTTTTGATGGCACGTATATACTGTTTATCCGGGTGGGGGGGTGGGGAGAAGAGCAAGCAAAGTCAAGCACAGGCCAATACTGAGCTGCATCTACCCTGGGCTTCCTCTGGTGGTGGCAGCAGCAGAGACAGCAGGTCCACGGCTATCTGGGCCCCATTCTCCAAAACTGCCTAGGGCCTCCTGGGGGCTTCTGGGATCACTGGTCAGAGGGATCTCTTGCTTCCTGTGCTCAGGCTGCTCAAAGCAGAAAGTGAGGGGCACAGGTCAGGAGACGGGGTGGTTAGATCCAGGAAGTAACCAGGATGAAGAGATTGGGCTAGAGGCAGGGAAAATGCCTTGAGGTCCCCTGCGTGGTCTGAGAGATGGAAGCCTACTATGGAACCCATGGAAGCTTTGGTGTTCTTCTGCTAACCTTGGGGAGGGCCCTGAGAGGAAGGAGACTTCCTCTCTGTTTGTTCTTAACACTTACTGGTGAATTTTATACTGGAACCCCATTTCTCCAGCCAGCTACTGCTTTCTTGTGGCTCTAAGTGCCTTAAGCTGGAAGGGGGAAGAGGGAGAGGGGTCGCTCTATCGGGTGGGGAGGAAACCAAGTCAGCCCAAGGGTATAATTAGGACTCCCTAGTAAGTCCTCAGTCCTGAGTATATCACACAAAAGGATGTAACTAGAAATGTAATAAAGTTTTATGTTTAGAAGTTAAAACCCTGTTTGGCTCTGGTTTGCTTCACTTTAAGGTGTCAGCTCAGGGAGTACCAGTTTGGCTCTCCCCACAGCGTCCACTTCCAACCTTTGCATTCTGGCTTGCTATCTTCCACCTTTTCTAAGATAACTAAATACTATGCCGCAGTGCTTCCTGGTGACGATGCAACAGGCTGGTGAAAGCTCCACCTGCATCACTGGGTCTGGCAGGGACTGCTTAGAGCAGCAGCACGTGACCTCTCTGCATCATGGACACTTTACAAAACCTCCTCCCCACACAGCTGTATGTGTACACACCCTTTCACAGTTGGGGTGGGAGAGATGGACTGCAGGTTCATGCTTAAAACCCCTTGCCTTAGAAATCACTAGTCCAAAACCTCTTACAAACAAGTAAACTGAGGCCCAGAGAGGTTGAGTCTATTTGGACTCAGCCATGAGTAGTGTTTTTTTTCTTCCACACCCTCAATGCCCTCTTTGATTCTTATTATTTGTTCAAAGCTGAGAGACACCCCACCCTCCTGGCCAGCAACTCTGAGGCTTGGTCCCCAGGGTCTGAGCCTAGGCTTGTTGCTTAAGTCTCTGTGGTTTCCTCAACCATCAAGCCCAGTACACTGAATGCGTCAATGAAAGGCAGCACACGGGAGTAACCAACCCCGCCCTCTGCCGCTCCCGTCCCAAGGGACTGACAAACCCAGTCCGGGTGCCTTTCCACTCAAACACTCAATAACTTTATTTGCCTTTGGCTGGTTTCTCAGGCTGGAGGGGAGGGTAGGGGAAGGATGAGGGCTGGCAGCAGCCTGGGCTTCATGCGCCCCCTGGTGGACCTCAGAGGCAAGGACCAGAATTGCAGCCAAACCCAAAGGACTTCACAGCCTGGAGGCCAGTCAATACAGTCTAGGGGAGGGCTGCAGTGTTCCTCAGGTCTGCACCCCGGACCCAGCTTCAGGAGACGGGGCATGATGGGAGGAGGCCCTGAACCTCTGGCTCTCATACTCGCCCGTGTTGGATGCCCGCATGTTCTGCCGAGCCTTCATCTGCTTCAAACGGTTCTTGTCCACTTCCCGCTTGGTGAGGATGAAGAGAAGGATACCACAGGGGAAGCCGATGGCCCTAGGGGTGGGGAGATGTGCACGGGGTTTGGGGAGGGGCCACGCCTGAGCCAGAAGAGCTGCGGGGAATCTCATTCCAACTTCATTGAGCTCATGAACACTGCAATACCTCTTGTGTCTATCAGCGTTCGCGCTGGCGGCTGGAGGGCCCCATGAAATTCAGATCCTGCGGCTGCCCTGCTTAAAACTCCGTAACAGCTCTCCATCACTTCCTGGACAAGTCCAAACTCCTAGGCATGGCACAAAAGGCCCAGTGTGGTTGGGTCTCTGCCCACTTCTTCATTCCTTTCACCTGTAGCCTGACACCTTTCAACATGAGCCCTGCAATTCTGCTGCACAGCCTGTGCATGATTCTCCAGACGGCCCATCCTCTCCCTCTCCAATTCTTGGCAAAAGTTCCCTCTGCCTAAACTGCCCCAATCTCTCTCCCAGACTCCCCTTCTTAATCTGAGTAACCGCTACTTAGGAGGCACCTTAGTGTGGGGAAAAGGGCATGGAGTCACAAGACCTGGTGAGAATCCCAGCTCTGAGCCTCAGTTCTCTCATCTGTGAAATGGGGATGTGATATTTATCAGAAAGACTAAAACATTACACTGTAAAGTCCTGGCACACCTAAGGTGCTGAAGAAAAAGGTTAATTCCCCCTCCTTTACCTTTAATATTGATCAGTAATATGTATTAAAGTCAGAGTTGGATCCAAATGATGATATACTGAACACCTTTTATGTGAGACCTCAATTGGGTCTCACGTCAAGCTCCCAGGAGAGGATGACGCCAGGGACCCAAATTTAAATCCAATTAGCTCAGCTTACCTCCACAGAAAACCCACTGTCTCTCCAATTGCACACACTTTCCCACCTCCCCTGCCCCATTCCTCTGAGAGTCCAGTCCTTGCACCCAGCAATTCTGTCCCCACAACCTTGGATTCAGTTCACCACCTGAAACTTAGAGAAGTTTCTGGGTCCTGCCCTCCCCTGGCCCCACTCCTCATCGGTGGGCAAAGGGTTACTTTAAAACTCACCAGGCTAGTCCCACTGCTTTCATGGGATTCTTGCCCCTCTTTCTGGGAATGTATTCCAGTTCAGGAGACAGGGGCTCAGGCTCTTCCTTGCACTCCGGGGAGCTGTGGCTTTGCAGTGCCCGAGTTCTGTTCTGAGAAGCTTTGTTAGCTGTGGCTCCAGAGAGAATCCCTGTGGATGGAGATAACGAAGGTCAGTAAGGCAATGAGAAGAAAGCCTGGGGAGGAGTGGCTGAGATCTGAGGAAGGGAAGTGACTGCAGTTTGGTGTAACAAGTGCCAGGGAGATTTCAAAGGGAAACGTTTGGAAAATCGCCATCGAGGTGACACTTTTGGAAGCCACTTCTACGTCATTGTGGGCTCATAATCCTGGTGCCAGGAGAGCAAGCCTCGCTGTTCTTTATCTCCTCGGAAGACAGGATGGGAAGGACTGCAGTGGGACTCACATGAGACGTATTAAGGAAACCCGAGAAAATGTTTTCAAACGCAGAAGTTAACACGGGGAGGGAGCTTAAAGGTGGTCTACTCCGTCCCCTCGTTTTATAGAAAAGGAAACTGAAGCCCGGAAAGACGAACTGCTTCTCCCAAGGTCAAACTGCTAATTATCCGGGGCTAGAACCCAAGCCTCCAAAAGCTCAGGGCTCTTCCCTCTGCACTGCGGTGAGTGTGAAAACACCTGGAGCGCGGGAGTCTAAAAGGCTTCCTTGGGGCTCCCTCTCGCAGCAAGACCCCAGAGGTGCTGTGTAACCCGAAGGCAGAGGGATGGACTGGGTGACCTCTAGAGACCATCTTTTAGCCCCCAGATTCTTTAAGATCCTGTAGAGAGGTGCGAGCAGCACTCGACAGCCCTAACCTCCTGCTATCGCCGGGCGGGATGCTGAACAAAAAGGGATCCCCTAAAGTACTGACCTCCCCCGGGGCCCCTCTCCTTACCCCGGAGGACGCGGGCATTTCTCGCCCCCCGGCCCTTCAGCGCCGTAGCAGCTACCACCGCCGCCATGTTCAGATCCCACCCCCCTTTACCGCGCTCCCCGTCGGGAATTGTAGTTTGCGTAAGGGGCCTCCCCCGCTCCTTCCGTCCCGCCTACAGACCAGAAACTACATCTTCCAGAAGCCCGCGGAGGGAACCGGCGAGAACTACTCAGGAGATCCGGAGGCGCGCACGCTCGCTTGTTTCTCTCCTGTCGGGGGCGGAGTCAGGTCGGGCGGAGTTTGGGTTCTTCCCGCCACGCCTTGTCCCTGTCTCCCAACTCTGCCCTATGATTGGTGGTTAACCTAGCCATCCCTTTTCCCTACTGGCCGAGCGGCCGTCGCTCTTCTTGCTGGGGGAGTCGCCTACGCCTACTTCCTTCCCGGGAGGAGGGGCTCGAGTTCCGCGTCGTCGCGCAGAGCTGACTCTGGGAGGCGTTTGGGCCCAGAGAAGTGGATCGGCCGCTTGCGCCGCATGGAGTCCGAATCGGAAAGCGGGGCTGCTGCTGACACCCCCCCACTGGAGACCCTAAGCTTCCATGGTGATGAAGAGATTATCGAGGTGGTAGAACTGGATCCCGGTCCGCCGGACCCGGGTGAGCATTGCTGGTCCTCAGGCCATGGGACAGGAGGCGTTCACCCCTGGCCTCTGACCCCTGCTTCTCCCCCCTCCCCTGCACACCCCACCGGTCATTCCTACCGACCTCCTTCGCCCTGCCCCTCACCCCCACCCCCACACTTAGTTCTCAGGCCTGGCCGGGGTGGGGGTTCCCCTGACGCCTCCTTTGGCCCGTCCCCTCACACACCCCCTTCCCATCATCCCCTCGGTCCTCCTTTTCCACAGTCTCTGGTCACCCTCAGTTTCTCAGACCCCTCCTATGCCCCCGCTTCGTCTAATTTGACCTCACCTACTCTCTTGCCACTTGACCCACCCCAGCGCCAGGCCTCCCCACACTTCTCTCCATCCCTCTTACCGCCTGCTGAGCCCCATCTTTTATCCCTCTCCCCAAAGCAGATGATCTAGCCCAAGAGATGGAAGACGTCGACTTTGAGGAAGAGGAAGAAGAGGAAGAGGGCAACGAGGAGGGCTGGGTTCTGGAACCCCAGGAAGGGGTGGTCGGCAGCATGGAGGGCCCAGATGATAGCGAGGTCACCTTTGCCTTGCACTCAGGTAGGTCTCTGAGGAGACCCATCATGAAGCCAGGTTTGAGCATCGCACATCCGCTGTGTACACAGCGTTAGGAGGGACCCAGAGATGGGAAAATGCTGGCCTTGCCCTGGAGGAGCTCGCAGGTAGGGGGCGGTATGATGGAATGGAGCAGAGCTTGGCTCCTCGAGTCCGTTGAAAAACATAGGTTCAAATCCTATCACTGCTACTTACCAATTTATGATTTTTATCAACTTCTCTGGACCTTAGTTTTCTTTTTTTAGTTAAAGTTTACTGGGGTGACAATTGTAATTAGTTTTCTTTTAAAACGTTACCTTGGTGTAAATGAGATGTAACAGTACCCTTTGGAGCGTATTTGCTATAATCCTCAAAAGTTAGCTCTTCATAAGAAACCAGTACCATGCTGCTCCCCTCCCTGTTTGTACCCAGCCTGGTGGCATCCCCGGCTGAGAGCGGTAGCGCTGCACACGCACCCTCCTCCTGTCCACAGCATTAGTGCGGGCTGGTGAAGGGCGCAGCACTGTAGGGAGATCTGCCCCGAGAAGGACTTGGAGCTTGGCAGGCTTGGGGAGGGACTTCTCCAACAACCTGATGCTTGAAACTTAGAAGAACTTGAATGCACCCTTCTTTCCCAGGAGGAAAGACATGTTGCCTTGGGTGCAAGGGGGTGGGCTTCCTGCAGGTCCCAAAGGACTGAAACCTAGGTGGGAGCCCCATCTCCTTACTCATGGAATATCTCTTGGGACAGCATCTGTGTTTTGTGTGAGCCTGGACCCCAAGACCAACACCTTGGCAGTGACAGGGGGTGAAGATGACAAAGCGTTCGTGTGGAGGCTCAGCGATGGGGAGCTGCTCTTTGAGTGCGCAGGTGAGGGGGCCAGGTGAGGTCGTGTCCCTTTGGAAGTCCTCAGGGCTGGCCTGCAGCGGGTGTGCAGCCAACAGCCATGTATCGATCCCTGTGTTGCCAGCTCTGTGCTGGGCCTGAGGACCCCAAAACAGAATAATATCGTCTGTCATGGACGTAGGGGAGTGAGGCACTAATTGGGAAGGGAGTGTGGGAAAGGCCTGAGGCGGCGACACAGGCTGGCGTCGGGGTATTTGGGAAGAGGGAAGCATGTGGGTATTCCAGGCAGAGGTGTGGAGTGGACAGAAGGGGAAGACATAGGCCAGAGCTACGTGTGGTTGAGTTGGGGGCAGCACTGTCTCCCCTGGGAAGACCTGGGTGTGTGAGTTCCTGCAGCGGCAGTGAGTTTGGTTACCTGTTCAGCTAGGGCCTGCCCTTTTTTTCCCAGCTGGTCTTTTTAGGGGCCAAATAACCTGGGTCATGTGTCCCCCTCACTAGGGGCCCTGATGTTCTTTTTCTGCCCACTTTTCCTTGAAGGCCATAAGGACTCTGTGACTTGTGCTGGTTTCAGCCATGACTCTACCCTAGTGGCCACAGGGGACATGAGTGGCCTCTTGAAAGTGTGGCAGGTAGACACCAAGGAGGAGGTCTGGTCCTTTGAAGCAGGAGATCTGGAGGTGAGATCATCAGAGTGGAATTCAATTCTGGAGGGGTCTTGGGTCCGGGGTGAGTGCTTGGGGGTCTAGTCCCATCTTTATCAGACCAGCTACCTCTGAGCCAGTGCACTCTCAAGGTGTAGCACCAATATCTGTGCCTGTCACCTAGAGTGTCCCCACTGATTCAAAAGCAAGGAAAGCTTGGTAGGGCTCATGAGGCAGGTTCCTAGGTGAGATGGGGTGACGGGCCTCCCTGCTGACCTTTCCTCTCTGTTCAGTGGATGGAGTGGCACCCTCGGGCACCTGTCCTACTTGCGGGCACCGCCGATGGCAACACCTGGATGTGGAAGGTCCCGAATGGTGACTGCAAGACCTTCCAGGGCCCCAGCTGCCCAGCCACCTGTGGCCGAGTCCTCCCTGATGGTGAGAGCAGCTCCCGTGAGCATCCCTGAGTGCTTTCTCGAGTGCAGAGGTTGGATGCGGCGTGCCATGTCTCTTAGGCTCCCTCCAGGGCCACAGCTGGAAATCTCCGAGCCTGCTCTCAGCACTGACATCCTAGGTCCCCGAGCAGACAGCTCCCCCTTTCCCACCCTGAAGTGGTCTCCTCAGCTGGTCCTTGGGGCAGTGTCCCCTCACTTTCTTGCCCTCTCCATTCCCTCGCTGGGTGTGTCTGAGTGTGCTATCTGTCCTCTCTTCATCTGTGCTTCTGGCCCTTTAGGGAAGAGAGCTGTGGTTGGCTATGAAGATGGCACCATCAGGATTTGGGACCTGAAGCAGGGAAACCCTATCCATGTACTAAAAGGTAACGGGGGCGAGTGTTACCCTGGGCCTTTGTAAGGAAGGGGCTGAGATCAGGGGCAGGATGAAGTGTCACTTATCCCCCTGCTCCATCCTAGGGACGGAGGGTCACCAGGGCCCTCTGACCTGTGTTGCCACCAACCAGGATGGCAGCCTGGTCCTAACTGGCTCCGTGGATTGCCAGGCCAAGTTGGTCAGTGCCACTACCGGCAAGGTGAGTGAGACCTGGAGCTGAGCTGTGGAGCCCTCCGCTTTCTGCTTCCTCTCCTTCCCTTGTCTTCTTTCTTCACTCGACCTCCCTGCCCCACTGCCTTCTTTCTGTATTAGAGGACCAAGTTTCCAGGCCCTTCTCTGACCATTTCCTCTGGCTCCCAGGTGGTAGGTGTCTTCAGGCCTGAGACTGTGGCCTCCCAGCCCAGCCTGGGAGAAGGGGAGGAGAGCGAGTCCAACTCAGTGGAGTCCTTGGGTTTCTGCAGCGTGTGAGTGTGAGCCCAGGCCTCAGCCTGGAGACAGGAAGGACGGGGTGAAGGGGGCTTGGGGGAGCAGGAAGGAATGAGGGCATGTGAGCCCAGGTCCCTCCGTGATCTTTGTGGTGCTCTTTTCTACCCAGGATGCCTCTGGCAGCTGTTGGCTACCTGGATGGGACCTTGGCCATCTATGACCTGTCTACGCAGACCCTCAGGCACCAGTGTCAGCACCAGGTACAGGCAGTCTCAAGCCACGGCCATGACTGTGCGGAAGCCCCAACCTCTAGGAGCATCTGCCCTAGACCTGGCTTCTGTTTGGTCCTTCTCGATGGCCCGTCCTCCCCTCCCCTCCCCTCCCCACCCCTTTCTCCCCTCTCCTCCCCTCCCCTCCCTCCCCTCCCCTCCCTTCTCCCCCTCCTTCCCTCCATGATAGTTGGGAGTAGATGCCTCAGCTCTCCTGCCCCTGACCTCTGCTCTGCCTGTTGCATCCTGGTGCAGTCGGGCATCGTGCAGCTGCTGTGGGAGGCAGGCACTGCCGTGGTTTACACGTGCAGCCTGGATGGCATCGTGCGCCTCTGGGACGCTCGGACCGGCCGCCTGCTGACTGACTACAGGGGCCACACAGCCGAGATTTTGGACTTCGCCCTCAGCAAGTAAGTGAAGTGGGCAAGGGCTGGGGTCTCTGTATTTAGAAGGTGGGAATAGCACGTGGGGGGACACGGGGACCTGGGGGTATGGGAGGGCATTCCCGAGGGAAGCTAGGACCCACGGCTTGGTCGCAGCCGGTGAGGCAGGGGTGCTGGGAAGCCTGAGCGAGTCGTGGCTTCCGGTTCACAATGACCTACCCTGGTCTCCCGGGTCAGTCCTGGGGCTGAGGGGCTGGAAGGACTCCCCTCAAGCTGTGGCTCTCCTCTCAGCCCCTCGCTGGTTGCTGGCTTCAAGTGTGTTTACTCGACATGGGTGTGTCAGCTTAGTGCCAGGCACTAGCTGTCTAGACTTGATATGCAGGAGGAGGCGCCTGGGGGGGCCCCTGGTGATGGGCTTTGACCATTTCCTTTGACCCATGCTTTCTGTCTACAGAGACGCCTCCCTGGTGGTGACCACATCAGGAGACCACAAAGCAAAAGTATTTTGTGTCCAGAGACCTGACCGCTAGTGGCTGCAGCCTCTGCTTTGCGTCTGGTGTTGGGATGAAGGGAGACCCCTCACTAGCAGAGGCAGGAGGGTACAAGAGGAGGGGAGGGGCCTCAGGCTACTTTCCAACCCCTTCACACTGACTTGCCCCTTCTGTCCCTTTCTTCTCTTAAGAGACCCACCCCTCGGCCCCTCCCCCCTCACCCAGACCTGGCCCATCCCTGAGAGGGAGGTTCAGACCTTTCTCTTTCACTTTCCTTTGCTGGTGTGAGTCATGGGGTGCATACTTGTATGTGGGGAGTAGGTCTTTGAAGTGCCCGTTCTTTCCCTTCCCAAGTCTCTGGGGGTGGAAAGGAGGAAGAGAGATTAGTTACAGATTTTAAAAATGTAAATAAAATATACTTCCCAGAGACAGTGTCTGTGTGGATTTTGTGGTGGCTGGACCTGAGGAGGAAACGGGCATGTGAGGGTGATCCCCCCGTCGCCCCCCATCTGCTGGATTTCCAGCTCTCAGCTCACCCTCTCTGCGGGTGGTACGTCCCCACCTACAATGACCGTCCTGTCCAGGGTTGGAATCTCCCTTGATAACCCATCTGGCTTTAGGTTCTTTCCACAGCTGTTCACCTGTCTCTGCCTCTCTGTGACACGGAATGAGACACCAATAACCTGGCCCCGAAGGGCTTTATTCGGCTAGGCTGGGGTAAAAGAGAGGCAGGGTCTTTGATACAGAGGTGTGGGGACAAGTGGAGACGGGCTTGTTGGCTGTGACAGTGGCCGCTTCTCGCAGGAGTGTGCGGAGGCCCTGGCCCTAGTTCAAGTCCAGGTCCACGCTGCTTTGGGTGCTGGTGCAGTAGGCAGTGCTGGGGCCAGGACCGGCCTGGGGGGCTCTTCCCCGCAGTGCGCGGAGCCACCTTCGCGCAGCTGCCCTCCAGGGAGCCGTGTAACGCTGATCACCCAGCCCCATGGCCACAGGCACGGCCGCGGCACTGGCACTGCCCAGGGAGATGAGGGCCAACAGAGTTCCAGCCCCCAGGGGTGGGCGCTGCTCGTAGGCCAGGACCGAGAGGAGCAGCGTGGCCACGTAGGGCCCCCAGCACAACCCAAAGAGCAATGTGGCTCCAGCCTGTGCCCGCGCTTGCCTCCAGGTGAGGGTCCGGGCCAGAGCCGAGGGTGCCCCTCGGCACACTGCCCGCTCCAGCCGGCGGATGTCCTGCAGCTGGCGGTGGGCGGTGACCAACACGCGGGCAGAGAGAAGGGCGGCAGCACCCACGGCAGGCAGCAGCAGCCCGTAGACTTCGAGGTAGAGGTAAGGGGCTGGAAAGACAGCCTGGGAGCTGCAGTTGGCACCAGGGGCCCAGTGGTTCCACCCCAGGGCGGGCAGGCTGGCAAAGAGCAGGGGGCCAGCCCAGGTGAGGAGCAGGGCCAGCCGAGTGCTCCCACGGGCGCGGAGGGGCCGCAGCACCGCCATGTAGCGCTCCGCGTGCACCAGCAACAGGTTGGCGAGCAGGGAGAGGAAGGAGAAGTTGGGAGCCAAGTAGAGGAAGAGACAGGACCAGTAGCCTCGGTGGCTCTGGCTCCAGAGGCCTGGCAGCGCAGGCAGGGCCAGCCCGGTGAGCAGCCCCGCCAGCAGCAGGCTCAGGAAGAAGCAGCCAGCAGGCGGGCTGCGCAGGTGGCGGTCCCCGGCGATGCCCAGGGCCAGGAGCAGGTTGGCCATGACGATGAGGCTTGCCAGGACCAGGGAGAGCCCTAAGGCCCCCACGGGAACGGCACTGGGCACATCCCTGGTGCTGTTGGGTGTCATCTTGGGCCTGGGCACAGGGGAGGCCTGAAGCAACGGCCGGCATGCCTGGACGCAAGACGGGGAGACCAGTTAGGGTGGGGCTGCACATTAATCCAGAGGCTGCAGACCAAAGTCCTGTAGGCCATGTCCTGTCTGCTGATATACAATGTTTTTTCAATTAATAGCAATTAACGTTTTTTTAAAAGTACCTATTTTTGGCTTAAGAAATCAGGTGCGGCCACATGTATGTCCTGCATGGCAGCAACCAGCTGCAGCAGAGCAGTGGCCGCCTTCGGACAGGTCCCCACCAGGCCACTTTGCCCATTTTTGTTATCTGCCTGGTCCCCTCTGGGCAGCTGTGTTTATGCATCTGTTCAGACTAAAAGGCGGATCCACCCAGCCCCAAAGCATCTTGTCCATCCCTGTTTCCCCTGGTGAGGCCTCCAAAGCTGAGAGCCTCCTTTGGGCCAGGGTTGGGACCAGGTGCTAGGAGTGGGTGCTAAGAGGGAGAGGGGTCCCTGTCTTCAGATGCTCACAGCTTGGTTGGCACCAGAGCATTAAGGATTGGGGGTGTGGGCAGGAGTGAGGAAGAAGCGGGGCTCGCTGAGCACTCACGTGAGTGAGGAGGCCAGGGCAATGGCAGCAAGCGGGGTGCCCTGTCCCTTGGACCCCCTCCCCCCATTGCCCTTGTAGCCAGTTGGTTACTGCTCGGTGAGCAGCCTCCGGTAGGACTTCCAGCCCATATGCTTGACTCATCCGCATCACACTAGCAACAGGGCCCTTCGGGGGACCTGGAGGAGGGAGAGGAGTTGCTGGGAGGGGGAGGGGGGAAGATTGGCTGTGCATGTGGAGATGCCATCGGCAAGGAAGATGCTGCCCGCCCCCCACTACCTGCTGCCCGGGCTGACGCTGACCTGAGGAGAGGGAAGAGGAGCTGCTGGACAGGGCCGGGCCACTCTGTGGCTCTGATCTGTCCCTGTCCTTTCCTTCCCTTGACTCCCTGTCCCCAGTCCTCCAGCGCTCTGGCCCCACTGCCACATCAGGGAACCAGGAGTGGTCCTGGGCCCTGCCTTAACTCCTGCTTCTGTCAACAGGGGAGCAGCTTCTGTTGCTAGGATTAAAGTCAATAAAGGGAAGATTTCTACCTGCCCCCTCTCCCAGGTGGGAGGATCGGAGGGCCCACAGCCACTCTGAGCTCAGGAGAAGCTGCCCCTTCTATTCAGTTCTCCCCAGGCTGCCCAAGCGGGACCTCCCAGCTGCTGCACTCCCTCCCCCTCTCCTGGTTCTTCCTCTTCAATCTCCCCTAGTGACCTCCACTCAGGACATCTTTCCTTCTCAGCAGCCCTCCGGTTTCTGTTCCCTTTCGTCCAAAGATATCAGGGTCCGTTACTTCCAACCTGGCCTCTGGATCCTGGGCTGGAGCCCCAATCCTCCCCTGGACCAAAGCCACCCCACTGCAACCAGAGCAGCAAGAAGGGCAGGGCCAGGCCCCCAGGGGTGAGTTCCCAGGGGTATGTGGGCAGTGGGACCCACACACTGCACACCCCTGTGGCCCTGGTGGCTTGGGGTGAGGTGCTGTGGCTTCTTCCAGGTCTGGGGCAGAGGTCTCCAGGTGCAGCTGAGGCAAGGGGTGGGGGAAGTGGGGGCGCGCAGCTACTCACATGGCTGCTGGAGAGAGACAGGTGTTGCTTGCCCAGCCTGGGTCTTCCTCTGAGCATCAGGGAGCTGCTGCAGCCAGCCCTGCAGGACTTCTGGAGATATTCGACGTCCTGGGAGGGGGGAGCATGGTGCCTCCACTCCGGAAGCAAGCAGGGCCCTGGGTTCTGGGCAGCCACGGCTCTGCCCAGACTTGGGTTGTGGAGGGATGGAGCTGAGGCTGGTGGGGCTCAGTCTGGCCCCGCCTCTGGGGGTGGGACGTGGCACACCCTGCGCTGTAGCAACTGGGAGGCCTTCCTTCCTCTCCTGCTGTACTAGTGTTCCCCGTTTCCAGCCACCGGCTAGCACTTGCCATTTAGGTGAAGAGCCTCTACTTCAGGCCTCCCAGCTTGGAGACCTCTCGCCTGCTACTGACTAGCTTATCTGCGAAATGCATTCCAGTTAATGAATGATTTTGACTACCTTCTCCACTTCCTACCCCAGCAAATACATTTACATTTTATGAGCCTCATACCCGAGTGGCCAGCCAGCTGATAGCACATCCAGCTCTATAATTCTGCCCGTCTGTGAAAGAGGAGTGTGTGTGAGGGTGTCAGTGGTGGGGGTGTTTGGGGCCTGAGGATCTTCACTGCCCCCCATCCTATTGCCTGATAGAACTTCCAGCTTATAAAGCCAAACTTGCCTTCCAGAATTGGGAGTCATTCCACTTTCCTCAATTATTCTGAGTCAAATTCTGGGCTACAAGGTACAAATGGCTCTGGAGGTGTCATCTTGGGCAAGCTACCTCTGGTCCTCAATTTTCCCACTTGTAAAATGGGAACAAGGAAAATCACTCTCAGGGGTGTGGGGAATATCACAGTATAACATCTGTAACTGCATATATCCCAGTGCCTGACACTTAATGGGGAGGAGAGGGGCTCAACAAATGACTCCTCCATGATGAAGAGGCATGAGCCAGTTTGGGAATCAGAAAGCCTGGCCAGGATTAATTCTATAGAATCCTGGCTGGGAAAATATTTTTTTTGCTTGTGAATTTGGGCAAATAACTCAAGTCCTCTTGCCTTAGTTTCCTCATCCAGTAAAACGGGGCTCACATTGTACTCACCTATTTTGAGACTAAATGAAATGAATAATGTGTGACAAAGACTGAGCTCAGTGCTTGGCACATATGCAAAGTTAGCAGTTATTCACATGAATAGGAGTTCTGCCCTTCTCTGCATGGTCCTTCCCGCCAGCCACCTGTCTGCGCTGAGAAAGAATTCCCTTGAGAAAGGCAGATAGAGAGCCTATGAAAAGCAAGAGGGGAATGACACTTGCTCCACAGGGAAACTGAGGAAACTAGATACAGTCATGTGCCACTTAACCAGGGATGCCTTCTAAGACATGCATCGTTAGGCGATTTCTTTGTTGTGGGAACATCACAGAATGTACTTATACTAACCTAGATGGTATAGCTACCCTAGGCTATATGGTACAACCTAAAGCTCTGTAGGGGTGGAAAAGTATTTTTTCCTCTACCCTTCTGGGTTCTTGGCTGAGACATCCCTGTCATAATACAAATGAATAGAAAAACAAACAACAAACAAAAGTTTGATAACATGTATACCTGGGAGAGACCCAGGAAAAGTGAGTAGAAACTCATCAAAATGGCTGAAGTCATCACCTAAATACCATCTTCAGCCTAAGACAAAAGATGTTGGGGGTGTGTGTGTGGGGGAAAGTATAGCCAACAAGGGAAAGGTTGTTATGCAGATTTAAGTTGTGGTCTTCTGCATTAAGTTTCTAGAGATAAGGTCATCCCCGTCTTCCTGGTACAGTGAGGGAGACACCCTCACAAATGTACCATGTATTTTACAAAGGGTAAGAACTACTACTTGGTTTTCAGAGCTTCTTGAAAGTCTGCCGGTTTCTTAAAATTTACCAGCCTAAAATAATCCTTATGCCAGAGACATATTTTGGGGTGACAAATTCTGTTCCCTTACAGCTCCTAGGTTACCAACCTGCACAGCATGTTACTGTACTGAATACTGCAGGCAATTGTAACACAATGGTTATTTGTGTAATGCATTGCACTACAAAATCACTAGGCAATAGGAATTTTCCAGTTCTACGATGATCTTATGGGACCACTGTCCTATATATGCAGTCCTTCATTGACCAAAACGTCTTCATGCAGTGCCTAACTGTAGAGAGGAATGGCACTTTCAGGGCTAAGAAGCAAGAGGTGTGGTGCCCCCATTTCCATATAAAGAGTGGCTTTGGGGTGAGGGAGAAAAGCCAGTTACACTCCCTGAAGACCTGAACCGGGAGGGAAAAGGCTAAAACTGCAGCAAGAAAGCTGGGGGTGAGATATTAGGGAAGACTTCCTCGTTTGAGTACAAGTGGACGGAGCAAGGGGACTTCTGGGCTCTTTGGGGGAGGCCTGAGCTGACGGGCTGGATGGAGGCACAGCGGTCAGGGGTCCTGGAGAGGCAGGACTTCTGTTGGGACAAAAAGTGGGAAGAGGAAAGCATCCAGCCTCAAACCTATCCTCAAGGGAGCTGGTGTGCAGAGGACACTGGTTCCAGCAGGAGGTCCTCAGCCCCACGCTATCCGTCGGGCAGAAGTCAGAGGCTCTGGGAGAGTTCACCCCAGAGTCTGGTGTGGGGCCCCTCAGATATCCGACTGCCAGGAATAAACAGACCTCCTTCTGTTCCCAGCCCGGGCCTCCTCCCTGCAGGATCCAGGATGTCTGTGTTTCTTCTTCACTGCTCTGTCTAAACACTGTGTGTGGGATGACGTGTGAAGGGGGACAACTTAGGCGGCGGGAGCTGGGAAGCCTGGGTTCCATCCCTTGCTTGCCCAGCTGTTTCTTACTTACTGGATCACCAAGTTCCTCTCTGCTCCCCGATCAATCCCTGGGACTGCCTCACCCGTCCTTTTCCCCTTCGCCCACAGGAGGGCCCTGGTGCAGGCTGTTTGCAGATGCTCCATTCAGTGACTGCAGGTCCTACTGCCCCAACCCTAGCCCCGTTGTCTGTATCATGGTGCCTGGACTCTGGCTGGGAACCCTTACAGGATTCCTTCGTCCATTCCATTCTCTTGGAGATAGGAATTTCTCTCTGCTGACCCTTGGGGTCTGCGGGTGGTATGTGGAAGCTGGAGGTACCAACTAGATGAGTGGAGGCAACGGGGCACTGGGGCATCCTGGATCCTGCTCGGCCTCTTTGAGCTGTTCTACGCTTCACTCCCTGTAAGCAAGAGCCGTGAGTCCTTAGGCGCCTCTGAAGGGTTCTGGACACAATCTTGTGACTGAGATTGGCCAGGATCCTGGCTTCAGGAAGCCCTAAGTCAGCTACAGGGTAGAAGAAATCTTGGTCCTCCTGTTAGGGTTCAATAGCCCGATTCTCCAGGTCTCCCGAGGAGCCACCGAAATTGCAGTGCTTCTAGCAATACCCAGAAGAGGGAAGAAATGCTTGAATTAGAAATAGCCCCCTGAGTAGAGCCAAGCTTAGGTCTCAGGCCCCTGTAGCTTTTGGGAGGAAGGTCCATCAGGCCAACTTGAAATGAAACTGAAGGGAATACGGCAACTGCTAAGTAACACCTCCCCGTAAGGGAGCCTATGTAGCAGACAGCATTCCTTCTTTTCCTGATTTCAACTTCCTGTCCATCTTATTTCCTTTCCTGCCAAGCTCCTAGTTCTTAGCATGCTCAGGTCCTACTTGATCCAGGCAAGGAGATTCCCACCAACACCCTCCTCACCCCCAGTGCAGTTGAACGGCGACTCATGCAGGGAAAAGTGCAACTCTCTTGGGAGGACCTGGAAAACCCCAAGACAGAGTGACCTTGGCTTACATTGGACTTCTCTCTCTTCCTTAACAGTCCTGCCACTTCTGATCCCCTCAAGTGAATAGGAACGGAACTGAGGCTTGTTAGATAGCATTATCAAGTATAATTATAGGCATTATAAATGCCTGTGATGCGATAGGCACTTATCGGTTCTCTTCCTTTTATAAAGCCGAGATAGACGGTGTTCTATCCAACTGAAGGTGAGGCCATCAAAGGTGCGGATTAAGCAAGTTGCTCAGTCACACACTATTGTACAGTGCAACTTGGATTCTAACCACGTCTATCTTCACGACATCGTTTCCACCTCTACAGCTTATACCCAAGGTCACTTACACTTGCCAGATGTGGACCCTCAGGCAGGTGAGCCGATGAGCAGTGACTGAGACTAGCTTCCCTTTTTCCCGGGGCGTGGGCTGACCCTCATCCTGAGACCTCCCTCCTCCCGTAGGCCTGCGGGCCTTGGCTGACATTACAGTGGGCCTTTGTCCACAAAAAGAGGGAGGGTCTTGAGACCACAGCCACGCTAACACGTGTGTCCTGCAAACAGGTGAAAACAAAGGAGCGAGTCTGGAGAGGGGTTTTTCCAAAAGCATGGATTTTTTATGCCAACATACTGAGGTCTGACAATGAAGTTTGCGAACTTGTTGCCAACCTTTGTTGGTATCACAGGGATTCTTCATTATGAATTTGTACCAACTGCACAGTTAACCAATTCTACTATTTGGAAGTGCTGAAAAGGCTGCGTGAAAAAGTTAGATGAAAACGACCTGAACTTTTCACCAATTCCTGGCTCTTGCATCACGACAATGTACCAGCTCACATGGCACTGTCTGTGAGGGAGTTTTTAGCCAGTAAACAAAAAACTGTATTGGAACACCCTCCCTACTCACCTGATCTGGCCCCCAATGACTTCTTTCTTTACCCAAAGATAAAGGAAATATTGAAAGGAAGACATTTTGATGACATTCAGGACATCAAGGGTAATATGACGACAGCTCTGATGGCCATTCCAGAAAGTTCCAAAATTGCTTTGAGGGGTGAACTAGGCACTGGTGTTGGTGCATAGCTTCCCAAGGGGAGTACTTCGAAGGTGACCGTAGTGATATTCAGCAATGAGGTGTATAGCACTTTTTCTAGGATGAGTTCGCAAACTTAAATTGTCTGACCTCGTATAGTCTTGGAATTGACACTTCTGTAGGATTTATTGCTATAAAAAATATTCAATGCCTCTTTCTCCGCCTAACTCCGTCATTTCTAAGCAACACTGTCCTTGCCATCCACAGCACTTCTCAGAAATGTGATTCCCACTACTGGCAAGAGTACAGTGAGTTCCAGCTTACTAAGGCGTTATGTTCTCAAGTCAGGAGGACAACAAAAAATGCTTCAAAATTACTCCTGAAAACCCCTTTAATAGCTCATGGGGTACAAAATACATGCATGTCACCATCTCTCAGTGTATCTAATTTAGCCAGGTTTTCCGCCTGCCACAAGTAGGTGAGAAAGGGCCACGTCGCAGGGAAACACTGGGCAGACTCGGCATGGCACACTCTTTCCAACTGGGGGCCAGAGTCAGCCCCACCAAGGGGACAGCACTCGCCAGGGCACATTTGTTGAGGGGATGAGCATGTAACTGCATCCTGGGCTTTTCAAGGGCTTGTTTAAATGAAGTCTGGATGACTGAATGACCTGCAACTTTCAAACTTCTTGATCGTGACCCACAAGAAAGGGACATTTTTATAATCCAGCCATGATGTGTGTATGTAACTAAAACATATTTGAAAGTCAATACTTTAATAGGTATGATGCACTCTGACTGACCTAGTCTATACGATACTGTTTTTTAAAACTGCTGGTGACAAAGCTACACGTGATAAAAACGCATAGAAATACATAATACACACACAAATGAGTCCATGTAAAACTAGTAAAACCTGAGACAGGCCAGGACTGTGACAATGTCAGTTTCCTGGTTATCCTAGTCATGTAAGATGTTACCATCAGGGCTACGGGTGAATGTCATACTGGATCTCTCGTATTATTTCTTACAACTCTATGTGAATCTATAATTATCTCAGAACAGTTAAGGAAATAAAAGTACTGGTTGTGATACAGTCAGGAGATTTCACGATTAATGAGCCTCTCAAACCAGTGTGGACACTAGATGAAGACAAATAACAAAAGGCAGAAACCATTCAGATGGCCCTCAGACCATTTCAGGTGTGCCTAAAGTTCTCCTGGTAATTCTTTACCAAGCAAACTTTCTGAACTAATTTTATTTTAGAGATCCGTGTCCTGCCAGGGGACAGCCTATTTTGCCAGGCTCGACTCTCCCAAAGCGAATTTTGTGGTGTGCTAGTCTTTTAGGCTGTTGTGTGAGAAAGAAACTGGCCACTTAGTTTGCATCCGAGCCGCATCTAAATACCTGTCAATGTCCTGCAGAGCCACACACAGCCTGGAACGCACTGGGAATGCTCTCCATTATTCATTAGGAATGAGTAAGCCAGAGATGCTTGAATGTGCCTGTTACTGTCCCGGGAGCTTCTTGCCCACAGCCTTAGTAACAGACTTAGTAACCAAGCTTTACAATAAACATGTTCAAGTTTACTCAGAAATGCCAATCGAGAGCTCACCAGCTAGCCATTCTCTCCTCTAAGGGAAGGCTGAGGGGCTCCTGAACCCAAGGGTTCCAGCCCAGGTTTGCAGGTTCACCCATGTCCCTCCTCCTCTCTTGGACTCACAGTCCAGAAACCCAGCAAATCCTCATGTAAGATAGAAAGATTTTCTTTATTAATGACCCCAACCGTATTTCTTTAGATACAGGAGTTTTGAACTCAAATACTTAGGAGAAAACAAGTTAAGATTGCATTATCCTGCAACTCATTACCAGTAACATATTGCAAAGCGAAACAGCTTGGGAGGAGGGTAGAAGGGAAGGGGAGTGAGGGAGGGAAGATAAAGAAAAGGAATTAAGTTGATCAAGTGGATTTTTTTTCTTTAATTCTTGGGAACTATGAAGTCCTTGCAAGCACAGCTCGTTTCTGCAGATTCTTTTCCAAACGTGTACAAAATGGAACCAAAATGGAGAATCCCTTAAGAACCTGAAGAGGTGCAACCTTAAAAGCTACGATTATCCAGTAGCAAGTGTTCCAGCCTTCAGTTGTCAGCCGCTTCCTCTTCGTGTTCCCAAGAGTTAGCGGGATGAAAACGTCTTCCCCCTTCAAAAGCAGAGAGTAAGTATGAAGGCTAGTTTGGGGCTCACCTTACCTTCCATCCCATATTCCCGGACTAGGAATGGGATCCCAAAGAGACACGGAACACGAGGTGGAAAGGTTCCTTAGGCAGAGGTATGCAGGAACTCTAGGCACGGGCTAAGACCCAGCTTACTGATGGAACAGTAAGGTTCCATCAGCTGTTTTTTCCTAGTGACTACTTTGGGGTACAAGAAGATACCTATGCTAAGCCCACGAAGACGTGAAAAGTACCAAATAGACAGGAGAATCATGTACCCACAATTTCTGGATGGCCTAGGTCTACCTGCATTTCGGACTGGGCTCAACCCTCTTCTTAGTCGAGTTCAGGCTACTTCTACACAGCTTGTACCTTTTCGGGCTAGCAGACAGCCATTCCTTAAATCTTTCACCATGGGGCAGGATATTCAAAGAAGCATCCCTCAGCTACGCTTTGTGTTAACGAGCGCCTGCTGGCTTTAGGCTCCTGAGTCATGGCATCCCGGACCACCCAGTGTTTCCCCAGAAAGGCCAGCTTTGGGATGGTTCTCAAAGACAGAGGGTATTTGGTAAGGCGGCCTGGAAGTGAGAGCTGAGAACTATGGGAAATTAGGGCAAAAATATGGGGGCTAAGTTTTTCCTGCTCTGAATGTCTCACCCATTGCAAAGTAAAACCATATTTTATTCCCCCCATCCTCAAGAAACAGCTCGTTTCTTGAGTGTTCAGTTCTGGCCGAGCACTGTGGGTACGACTGATGATTGGCTTCTAATCCAGGGCCACTTCTCACAACAGGCCCGACACCTATGGTGTGCTGTTCAAAGTTCTGCAGACTCTCCTGCTCTGTTCTACCGGGGACTGTGTGTATGTGGGGGTGTCCTGGCTTCTCCTACCCAGCTGAGCCGGTTAACTCCTAGCCCCAGGTAGTAACATGGTCTGGTTTTCAGGATGGATGCAGTTGTTTGCCTCCTCCTCCATTCTGGGGCCCACTTCTCCCAAGGAGAGGTTACGGGACAGGAAAAGGCAAAGCTGCTCTTTTAAGCCCCAGGAAGGAGGTTTATAGCCAGTTTATTCATTTCAAGGACTCATCCTCTCCCAGTTCCCCCAACAGGACAGGATGCTGCTCCCGCCCTGCAGACAACTGCACTTGCTTTGCAGTGACCTCTAAGACTACCCGTTGGCTGTGTAATAAAGTGGGGGAGAAAGCCTACGGGAGACACTGGGCAGTGGCTGGCGGGTGGGCTTATCTCCTGAACGGACAAGCAGTTACGGGACTGATGGTGATGTAAGCAGCCCCATGTCTATCTATTTACGATGCCCAGTGTTTGGTGTGACAGGCTGGCCAGGTCAAGCTTCCTTTTGCTGTCCCTCGCTGCTGGTTTACCTCCCAGGCCTCTACTGAACTGCCCTCTCTCCACTGGGCCCTGAAAGTGGCACAAAATTGGTTGTCTCACACTCATTGTCACCAAGGTGGTACCTGGTGAGAAAAGCATTCCTGTGGAAAGCAAGCAGGGAAAGAGGAACTTGTAAACTCCAGGATGAAGGCAAGGTTCTGGAAGGGCGAGAACATGTGTGTCTCAGCACATATACCCTCTCCTGCCTCCCCACCGTTATTGTTTTCCCCCCCATTTTAGGAGAGGCCACGAAGCTGCAGAGCAGAGGGAATGTTGCTGCCACTTTTGTTGCCTGGCATCTGGACAACTCTCTAAGCAGAGAGTCTACCGTGCTTCCCTGAAAATAACACCAGGTCTTATATTAATTTTTGCTCCAGTAGGGCTCATTTTCAGGGGATGTCTTATTTTTTTCATGTACAACAATCTCCATTTATTCAAATACAGTCATGTCATCTTCTTCTGGAACATTGTCATAACGTACTAAATGCATCCGTCTGGCTGACGATCTTAACTGGGGCTTATTTTCAGGGAAACACGGTAGCTAAAGTCTGCATACCACTCCTTAGGCTCTGGGCAGTAGGCACAGAGCTAGTACAGAGAAAGGCCTCTGGTACCAATTTCCTAATGAGAGATGGGCAGCGTCTAAAGTTTTTGCCTAAAGGAGTCAGGGGTGACTTGAACTGATCTGTATCAATGTCTTATGCTTTGGAGATTGGAAATCCTATGCTCAGGTACGCACGAGGCAGACCTCTCTCTCATCCAGTCAAGTGGCAGGAGAAGAGGCCCCTCAGTGCCAGGGGAGAGCTAAAAGCCTCATGCACACATCAGCCAAACGTTACTTGCAAGAGGACCAGGCGTTGGCAAATACACTGGCTGTAAGGGGTGCGAGGGTGGGGCTAAGTTCACATCAAGACTTTTATTCAACGGGCACAAAAGACAGCAAATAAGCACCTACTACCTTGAGAAGAGGACAACCTAAACTAAATCAGAAGGGAAACCACAATCTGGAACCTTGTACAAAGCCCAAAATCCCGAGGTGCTAGGCACTCAGAACCAACACTCATCACTGCCACCCCTGACAGAGACAACTTTCCCTCCATGCAAAATTCCTGCTGAGCAGCAGACCAGGAAAAATAACACTGGGGGACGGGCGGGGGTTTCCAGGCCTATTGACTCAACTAAACGTCGTTAAGCAAATTACTGTCTCTCCAGGAAGACCTTGAAAAGGACAAGACTCATCTCAACTCGGCCCAGAGAGAACACAGTTTATCTGGGTAGAAAGGTCCCTTTGTTTTTTCCTAGCTGCCACTCAGGGAAACAAGGAAACCCAGCCCCGCCCACTCAGAAGTGCAAACCTGTGCATTCCACCTTTAGTCTGTCAGGTAGGTACAGGCTGACCCTGCTGCCTCACATACAGCTACTGCGCAGACACCCGCAGGGCCAGGCCACGAACACCTGCTATTTCCTACTCAGTGCGCTCAGGAGAGGAAGGGGTCCTGCTATGCGCCTGCGCTACTCACGTGATTGTTTTCATTTCTTTCTTCTCGGCATCCGGGCGTGCGCGGTTCAGCACCTTGAGGAAGTCGGATGTTTTTGCCCGCATACGTGTGTGAATATAGGCCTGGGGACAAACACAATGAGTACTGAAGCAGAGTCCCGTTCTAGAAAGCCAGCTTTGCTTTCACTAGAAGTCGTCGGGAAGGTGTGGGAACATACACCCTGGGACTGACCCAGAGCCTCAAGGGGAAGCAGGAGGGTGACCCTTTCTGGAGACAAACACATTCATCTCTCTGTGGGGCGTGGGGGTGGGGGTGGTGGTCGTGAAGTGGAGAGAGATCATTTCTCGAAACCTCCAGAGCCACGTCCTCAGAGTTCACAGCAAGCCTGGACTACAGGACTCCTGTGCACGTGGGCAGCGCTGGAGGAGGCGGCCCGGAGTCCAGGGCTGCGACGCGGCGGCGCGCGCTCACCTTGGAGCACTTGATGTGGTAGTGCAGGTAGTCCCGGAACGTGTGGATCAGGTTGATGGTATTGTCTCGAGCACTGGCGTTGGTGTGGCGAGGGAACAGCACTGAGGGTGGGGGCACAAACACGGTGTCAGCGTCACACCAGTGCCACAGGGCGGAAAGAACAGCAGCCCACACGCAGCTCCCATCTCCCCGCTTAAGTATAATCCACTCCATTCATTACGCCCAGGCTATGTCAGGGTTTTCTCCTTCAGACGATGAAGGGATAGATACCACAACGAGGGCAGGTACTAGTGAGGCAAACGGAGCAGGCTGAGAAAAAGGGAGCTCATGGTAGAAACCCCAGTCTCCCCAAGGAAAGGGCTCGGTCCTGGGCATTCATCCCAGGTCTGGACTCTGCAGCTGTGCATTCTGAAATCAACTCCCTGCCTGCCACACGCCCACTAGCTCCTGCCTCTGCAGGGCAGCAGTCTCTTTGGAAGGTGACACTGCTATCTGGGTAACTTTGGAGAAAACACTTTAGTTTTCTAACGTGTTTAGGAAACAAAGCCTGCCTGTCCTAGGCCCTCGGTGCTAACATAGAATAAGCCTTCAGAGAAAACTAGATTCCAGAGAAGACCCTGTAAATCTGTGGTGAAAACCAAACACTAAGGCATAAAGACCTGAACTCTCTTGATGAGAACAGGACAGGCTTTGGCTGGAGGCTGAGAAAAGCCCCTCCCGCAGCACCGACCCCCTGAAGACCTGTGCAGGCACTCAGCCCTCTGCTCCTGGGCAGACCTGTACCTCCTCCCCTTTGGCTTCTTGAATCCTCTCTATTTTCTGCACCTACTCTACTCAGTGGCCTCACCATCAGCAAAATCCTCCAAGTGTGAAGTTTTGCTAAAATGAGAAGAAATGCCTCCTATGAAAGGGTGGGTGGGACCCCTGTGTCAATTTGCCCTGAAAAGAAGTGAACACCAGGATAGGAGATAACTACATTGCACAGAATCTAAGACGCTAATAACTGGAAGTTTACCATCAGTTTTTGTGCCATAAAGAGATATGTTGCCAATTAAACTGTGACATGCCACCATTGTAAGCTGTATCCTAACTTCAAAGATGGTAATGTGGAAAAAAATTATGTAGCTTAGATCGAATGAAATAGGGTGAATCAACTCACTGTACCAATACACCGGTACGCACACCTTTAGCATTGCGGTGAATTAAATAAAACTTCGTAAAAGGAGACGTCTGAGTGGCATCGGGTAGAGTGTGAAGGCGCTGTTATCCCAAACTATCGGCTCTAGCGATGAGCCAGCTCACTAGGCTGAAACTGTAAGACGGGAAGACTTGAATTTCTTCAGTAGGAAAGTGGAATAAGTGAATCATGGCTGGAGCTCGTTTAATAAGCAAAAAACCAAGAAACGCCAAATGACAGAGAATTCCCACCCAGCTGCTTAGCAATGCTTAATGTGGTCCTGATCCCCAACATCTGGCATGAGACGCTGCCCTTTTCCCTTAGGATTCAAGAAAAACAGGAAAGCAGGGAGGTGATTACTGTACAAGAATAGCACATGAGCTGTAATGAGCGTCTGTGACAGCCCTGCCACTGTCACGGCAATGACAGGAGGAATGATTTGGTCTGCCCGCGTCTGCCCCACTACACACTGTCGCACAGATCCATCCAGGCTTAGGCGGTCTGCAGCGTGAACGCAGCACAGCGCAGAGAACGCGCAACCCCAGGCGCTCACCAAAGGTAATGTAGCCGATGTTGTCGCCCACAGCAGCGTCAGTGTCCTTCAGCTCCAGAGGAGGCTCCCTGTGGCTGAAGAGGACCTGTGGGGCTGTGTGGCTGGCTCTGCGGCCTTCTTTGAACTCCTGCCACGATAAAACAAAAAGCAACCAGAGAGAATCTGGTGTAAGATGAATGGCGACTTATGCTATGGGGTGTAACCTTCGTAGTCCATTAACTCTCAGATGGCTCAAAATCAACTACACCTAATGCACTTCAGATTCACAAAGGAGAAATTACTTAAACCCGATATTCAAAACGTGATGACAGCACTGTTAATCCTCTTCCTCTTCTCTTGTTTTGGAATTTCATGGGTGATAAAATTACATCTGAGACTAAACAAACAACGGGTTTCAAAGCTCTGGGAACAACAGATTACATTTAGGATAAGGACTACAGCTTATCAGTTTCTTTTGATTCAATGTGGAAGAGGTGGTATTTGTCAGGAAATCTTTAAAATTCCAGGGTGAATGGAACCCAAGCCTTAGCCTGGTTAAGGCTTCCAGATGAAGTCTTAACTCCTTTTATCTTTGCATATGAAGCCCCGACGAGCGACCAATTTTTCATCACTCCCCTCACCCTCATCTCCACTTCTTCGTTTCATGAATACCACTCTTTCTCTGGGCTCTGGACACTTGCACAAGTCTTGTTTCACTGAAATATCTTAGATCCTGTTACTGTTTAGAACTCATCAATCACAACTTTAGACCAAATGTAAGCCCTTCTTGGGGGCAGAAGACAACAAAGGTAAAGAAGCTGAGTTGTCTTACTGTTCACTAAGAAAAGGGGACCACGTGACATGAGACATGAAAGTCTGATTTGAATTCTGGCTCTTGAATGGCCCTCGACTACACAACCACCATTCTGCATAAAATGTACCCATCCTCATCAAACTACAGCAAAATGACTGAGGATGTGAAAAACAGCCATTCCTTCTCTGTTCAAATCTCCAAACCTCACCTTTTCCAAGCCATCCATTTCTGTGCAAATAGATAAAGTGATACAAAGCATCACCATCTCAACCGAGATCTCCAAGAACAGAACTAGATTTTCCAGCAATGCCACTAAGACCAGATGATTCAAATTCACTGAGTGATGGCAGAGGGATGGAACCAAGGGCTTTCCAAGGCCTGAGTTTTATGAGCACGAGAAGCATGTTTCAACAGCGCTTGGCCTACAGTGCTCTTCTACTGCTGCTCCATCACGACCTCTTTTATGATGCCATCTCCAGCTGGCTGCTCTCTCGGTGGCGTTCTCATGTCTTTTCTATAAACCTCCCCTATGATACTGCACTATTTATTAATGCAGCTGGCTTCCCTACCAGGTTGAATTCCTCAAGCCAAGGATTCTGCTTTATTTGTCTCTGCAGCTATTCCTCTGGCCGTCAAAGAGGCTGTCTAGCACATGGCTTGCTGAATGAAAGCAAGCGCTTCTACCCTCGCTGACTTAGCGTCATCACACTGTAGAGGAAGGAGCAGGGACTATGTTTCTATTTGCAGGTAGGACGAGCACACACTGATCAGCAAGCCCTCAGCTAATTAGTGGCAAAGGAAGGATAACACCCAAGAATGCCCAGCCTGGGATCCTGCCGGCTCCACTGCCCTGCCTCCTGAGCTGGCTTCTAAAGGTTGGTGGAAAACGAATTAACACAGCTGGGTTAGGTTAACCCCCTTTTGAGTTTTCTTCGCCAAAGGAAAAATATTTGGAGGCAGGGAAGGAGGCAAAATCATTCAAAATGGAAATTCCTAAAGAAAAGTTTATGAAATTGCCCATCTCTAGAAAACAACTTTCATTTTGCAAAGGGGTTGGGAGGTTTTCTAACTTCTATTGATTTTCCGCTTCAGCCCCAGGGGAGAAAACAGAACAGATAATAACTGTCTGTTAGCGTTTTCTTGTCTTCAGTTTGTTTCTTGAAGGCTCCAATTCACTTATACATGTGGCAGTCACAACCGGACGGGGTATTTGTAAACCTGTGGTGACTTACTACCATTTCATCAGTTCTACATATGGAAAATAATAATTTATGACTTGGTTAAAAATATATAGTACTTCTAATTTGGGACTGTCCTTTCGCCAATCTCATGTCTTTGTTTCTCTCTCTTAAATAACACTTAGAAACCAACCCCCCTCAACCCCCAAATAGCTTCATGTGTCTTTGTTGCATATGTAGCAGCAGCACTGCCTCTTTTTTCTCCCTCTCAATGTCCTGAGCATCACAATACAATTTCTCTCTTCCATCAAAGCATAATTTATCATAGAAGTTCAGCATGAATCCAAATACCTACAGAAATTTAGTATACTACACAGGTAGCATCTTAAATCAGTAGTAGTATAAACACAGGCTTTTAAATAACTGCTCCTAGGACCAGGGGGTAGTCATGGATGGATGGATGGGTCCATCTTTCATGCCATATACCAGGAGAAACTCCAAACCGTTAATAAAGAGATATGTAAAATTAAACTGTAAAAATTCTAGGAAAATAATACAGGTAAATTTCTTTATAACTTTGAAGTAGGGAAAGTTTTTAACTATGACTCAAAATCTATCTAGAAGCCATAAAAGTAAAGATGAACTATGTGAAAATAAATTTCTTCTACATGGGGGGGAATCCCACAAAGTCTAACAACAAACTGGAAAAAAACTTGCAACTCTTTATCAGACAGCTAATCTCCCTAGTATATAAAGAAAATGAGAAGATCAATAATCCAGTAGAAAAACAGATAAAGGACATAAAGAGACATCTCACAGGAAAAGAAAAACAGCCTTCAACATAGAAAAATATGTTTGACCCCACTCATAAGAGAACACAGATACCATTTTTAACCTATTGGATTGGCAGAAATCCAAGTTTGACAACACACTGTGGGGAAATGGGCCCTCTCATACATTCTTGGCGGGAGGGAAAACGGTACCACCTCTATGGAGGCGAGCTTGGCAATCTCTACCAAAATTACTCTGACTCTGTTCCCAATTCAGGAAAATATCCTGTAGCTATAACCGCATATGCACACAGGTAGCAACGGTCTTCAAAATAACATCTTTGCAAATGCCTAAGAGGCAGATTGCTTGTATCCTGTACCCATGTCTTGTACATGTGGCAGTGACAACCAGAGGGGGTATTTGTACACCTGTGGTGACTTACTAGCACTTCATCAGTTCTGTATATGGAAAATAATACATTTAAGACTTGGTTAACAATATGTAGTACTTCTAATTTGGGATTCTCCTTTAGCCAATCTCATGTCCTTGTTTCTCTCTTTAACATTTAAAAACTAACCCCGAACATGCAGAAACCAGTGGTTTTCACTGAAGTTTTTTTAGTTACTGGACTGATTTTAAGATCTAATAATATGGAAAAATTCTAGTTTACCATACTCAAATCTCCAAAAGTGTTGTTCTTACTGCTTCTCATGGAATGAGCATTGAAATGCTGACATCTACCAGACTTCCTCTAGTGCTCAGCTTGTGTACTTACCACGATAATACACCAAAGCGAAACCCTAGGCCGTCTGTGAGTGGGGAATAGAAACTCCCTGTCTTTTTTCTAAAGCAGTAAGCATCCCTCAGAGTCTGTCTGCCAAATGACAAAAGCAGGAATCGTGTTCTGACCAGGCTGGAAGTGCATGCTGGCATGGGAAAACCCACAAAGGCCCATAGCAAGCAGACTAGTGACCACAAGGGACCTCAAACAATGTTGCACAACATTCTGTGCGAGGAAGGCACCCACTGTTCTCCTTTCTCCCAGAAATTGAAAATAACTAGGCCCAGGAAAATGCTCAGATGATTTATTTTGGGGCAAAACCCCAGCAAAAATAAGTCCAGGTTTCTATGGTCATTTCAAATAAATTACCCATTTCTGAATTTGGAGAGGCAGGCAGGGCAGATGGCTTTCTGAGCACAGCCTTTTCACATTCCCAGACACCGTATGTGCCTGCATCGTGCCAGGCTAGTCTAACTGGAGATACTGTCAGTGCAAAAATCTAGAAACCTCGTTTTCCCTTTTAGACAAGTCCCCTACCACATGGACTTTGAGGGAGGAGTTTACATTCATACGCAAAAAAAGAATATACAAAATTCTCCTAGGAAACAAATCTCCAGTACACTCTCCAAGATAAGATCTGTTTAAAGTATAAAAATAAGCTAAGATGTCACGTGGACTAAAATGGAACAAGATTGGTGAAAAAAACAGCCAAATCTAAATATATACTTCATCGCTTTTAAAATTAGTTCGTCAGTCTGGATTTATACCAATTTCTGAGCTACTGCATTTAATTCCCATCAATTCTGCAGAAAAACACACGAAATGCCTGTCTAGAGGCTTACATTTAGGACTCGAGATATGAGATATGTATCTATACCTCTATGTATACACACACGCACACTTTCATCAAGTTTAGTACTCTCAAATGCTGGAAGTGTCAGTATTCCAATTTTTCTGCATAGGGACTCCAAAATGATTTGAGTTTCTGATTAATTAGCCTAAACACAGAAAGCCATGAGAAAGGGATCAAATTGAGGACCACTTCTGAAGATTTCCCTAGCCACTTAGAAATCCTACACATAAAGTATCCTCACTAGATTAAGCACAACTCTCTTTCAACTCTAACTGGCAAAAAAGATTCTGTTGCAGAATTCTTACACCTCATCACCCTGCCAAGGAACAGAATGAATGCACAAAAGTTTTTTGAAAATTTAACCATTGTATTAGATTTTAAATGCTGAGCCATCTCAGAAGAAACCAGCCTGGATACCACTTTACCAACAAGCTCTCATGTCCTGGAGCCAGCAATTGGTTAGCAGAGAGCATGACAAAGCTACAATGAGTGTGCCATGTCAAACCTGAATCCAACCGCAGCGAAACCCGATTGCAGAACGTCCCGCTACACCATCGCTTTGCTCTTCAGAGATGAACTTCTTCTGAGGGAGGGAGTCCATGGCGACCTTGGTCAAACCCAGGCCTATTCACTGTCTTCACTACCAGTTCAACAGCTCTACCCCATTAATGCAGTTATCTACTCTTGAAGAATTTTCTATAGACTCCATTCTGAAAAGACTTTAGGACTGAGCCAAATCAAGAACAAACCTTGTTAGAAATCTGAGGAACACAAGAAGAGTAGGAAATGTGACCAAGCTTTAAATCAAAGACTCCATGGAGAAGGAGGTTTAATAGTCAGTCATACTGTTAGTATGTTTAGTACTCAAATCACCCTCTAGTTCAGTCCTGCAAGAGGCTAAAGCCACAAAGAAAAAGAAAACATTCAGTGAGTTTGGTAGGGGCTGTTCAATCAAATCTTCAACGAGTTCCAGCATCGAAAGAACAGCCGGGTCTTTTGTATGCTACGGTGGGTTTTGGTGCCAAGGTCGAAATCACCACACCATGGTTCCCCCCCAAGATGTCTGCTCCATACCTGCATGAACACCTTTCCAATGACCACATCGTCGTCATCCTTAAACACCGTGCTGAAGACTACCGTGACTCTGTCCTTTTTAGACTCAACATACCTGAGGGGAACAAAACCCATGAGCGTAAGTGCACAATCAGAATGGGGTTTTCTTAAGAACTTGACCTACAAGTGAAGTGGGAGGGGCAAGTCATAAGTCTCTTAATTTATAAAACAAGGGGTGTCAAGTGAGACTCAGTAGCTCTGGCCAACGAAGTCCGTCTAATAAATGCATGACCTAAGAGAGGCAGGAGATGGAAACCATCCAACGTAGATGTTACTGACTTTGTCTGTATGGTATGACATGAAATCGAGTTAGAGATTCTCAGAAGTTCACTTCAAAAATTATATTTCTTTATATACTATGAGATTCATAGTGTGGAGATGATCCAAGAGTTGCCACAACACAGAACCTACGGGCACCCTCTGCCGCCCGATTGTCTGGACTATATTACTGATGGGGACTCAGAAGAGTGGTGCCTTAATGAAAAGCACTGGATTCTCTTTTCATCTTTTGCCAACTTTCAATATCTGGAGACTAGGAGAAGTGGCCTTCGCCACCCATTAAAGAATTTATGAGCAACTTCGGGGGGTTCACACAATAGAGTCTCAGGTCCGACCTCACTGCATGTAAGCGCATGTGACAGCCAAACCCAGGCTTCAGGACCAAATTCTATACTCACATGGTCTCATCATCCCTATAATGGATAACTGCCCTGTTCTCTCCTTCCTTGCCCTCTTCTTGGAACTGAAAGTATTTCTCAAAGACAGAGGCAAAACAATTTCGTTTCAACATGCCAGCCTGATGCACAATGGAATCCTTGGATGCCGGCAGATTTTCAAGGTCGTATAGCAAAGACACATTGTATCCTGGAGGGGAAAAAACATCCAGCAGTTACATTAAAAAAAAAAACAAAACAAAAAAACACACAAAACTTTTCAAGTTCTAATGACATTTTATTTTGTCTCAGTGATCATACTCTTAACCCTGGTAGAAGTTGTCCATTTCCATCTACCTCATAGGACAAATGAGGTGAAATGAAATCTTAATTCTTGTAACATCACTATAAATATACTATGTAACTAATTAACAAATGTTATGCAAAAATATGAATCAATATTGAAGATGACTGATTATAAATAAGAAATTACATCATACCCTGAGAACTTTGATTAGAAATTTAGTGTTCCAGACAGAGTTGTGAAGGGGGCTGTATATGCTATTAAGCTATGAGTTATATATTTTTCTCTGATGGTTTAATGTACCAAGTGCCAACATGGTCAGTAGCTGGGTAGCTTTTTGATATTAAAATATACCCCCTTTGTGCCACTGCAAACTTTGTGGAGGGAAGCAGGCTATGGAAAAATCTAGAATGAAATATATATATATCTGATGTATATCCATATATATCTATATATCTCCCTCCCAGTAGCTTTCATTTGTATACACTGTAAAATTTTCCAAGTGTTTGAAAATATTTTACTTCATTTGATCTCCGTAAGAATTCTTTGAAGTAGACAGGTCAGATGTAGTTATTCTCATTTTAAAGGGAAAAAGAGGTTCAAAAAAGCAAAATATCATGCCAAATGCAGCAAAACAGAGAGGTAGCGGCAACTCTACTTTAGAGTTGAACAGAACTGGGTCCAAATCCTGGCCTTGCCATTTTGTGACCCTGGACATCACCTAACCTCTACAATTCCTGAGTCTGTTAAAAAGGAGTCAGGAGACTATTAGGAGAATTAGAGAATGTACAGTATTTAAAGGTGTCTGGAACACAGCGGGTCATCAATAAATGGGGCAGAATAGGACTCAAATCCAAGTCTGCTGACCACTACACTGTTCTGCCTCCTTACAGTACACTGAGTACAAATTCTAGCAAACAAGGCCGGGATACTTGGTTATATAATGAAACGATTAATATGTGCCAAAAGTCTATGGATGATTTTGCAAGAATATCTGTGTATCACCAAGGATCATTTCATAGTCTAGGCAACTGATGGGAATTCTGTTACCAGAACTGTATGGATTTCACATTGCCAAATATCTTAAACCTTTATACAGTACTTTGCTACTATTAGATTTTTTTCCCAAGAGCTTCCTGAGGTCTGTGTTTTTTGTTGCATCTATTCTCACTGAGAGCATGGGCTAAAACATCTAAATCTCTGTTCTAGACAGTACTTAGCACATTTTTGGCCCTCCAATATTAACTATCAACCATCATTCCATTTTGGGGACCTGAAAACCAGATAAGCAAGTAGACTACAAGATTAGATTAAAAAGGGAAATATTTAAAGTTGAGGTTTGCTAGTTTTAAGAAGCCAAATAAAACAAACTACATAAAACTACAGCTAAAGTCAGACTTTAAGTAAGACTCCTGATAGAACGAAAAGAACACAGTGAGCACGAAGAAAAGTAAAAACCTACTAAGGCCTGCTGTTTTTTCCAAAGTTGCCTACATATATCCACAGAAAAAGAAGAGAGACTACTTTCACACGTTTTGTATTTGTATGAACACAGGCCTGCAATCTTGCAGTCTATGCTTTAGCAGGAAGTGGAAGAGAAGGCCCAGGGACAGAAACATAAGCGCTCTGGTATACTCCGGTTGTTCTGTTAGATTTTAGGGTCTGACCAGTGACACGCTTGTCCCAGAGTTCCTATATGATTTTTCTCTTCTAGTTCTGTTCCTTTCTGAAATTCCTTGATTCTTCTTAAAGCCTATAGTGTTATTTACCTTTTGGTTTTTATTTCTGTGATACACTGGTACCATCAATTTGGGGATTAACACTTTTCAGTACTCTGTATGGGTCGCAGTAAAAAACACCGATTAACAAATACTCTTAGTAGCAAGTTATATTCCAAAGGCACCTTTCTGTATTTGATATTTTGATTCCAGAGCAGCATACAGAAGACAAGGTATTCTATTAGGCTGGTGCAAAAATAATTGCGGTTTTTGCAATTAGTTTTAACCTTTTAAACCAGAATTACTTTTGCACCAACCTAATATCTAATGGGAGTGGTGAGGCAGTGACAAGTAAAAATGCGAGGAAAAACAAGGTCAGGTGAGGAAATAAGCTGGCAAAAGTAGGGGCTGTTAAAAGAAAGTGACAGACACACCTTCCTTAAAACAATGTGCTAATCAAGGTACCAGAGCAACAATATCTGAGTAATAAATATGATGCCCAAACAGTCTTACTGACTATGGGGTCCAGCTAAATGCTCCAGAATTTGTGACTATTGCTTAACCACAAGGATGAAAATATTGTTCAGTTTTTTCATTTTAAATTTCCTTTAAAGCAGTATACAATAGCTATTGTAATCAAGGATGGCCAAGGTGCTTTTTAATTCCTCTGGCCACAAAGGAGGCAGTGATTTATTAAAAGAATACATTAAAGAAGAGGTTAAAATGTTTGTTACTTGAAGATATGAGAATAGCCGCGAATATTCCTTTTCCTTCTCCAAATGTGTAGTGTACAGGAAAAGGTGTTACTAGGAGCTAGAGGTGGAAATCAATGTTTGCTTAGTCTTCTCAAAAGGCATTTCAATCACCACAAGCAAAGGTGGCTCTTTAGCTGAAAGATTAGGGAAACGTCAATTGGCTCCTTTAAGTAAATGTTAAAAACGCACATCAATTCTGTACACAACACTGTGTACCACTACTGGGCAATGCAAAGCCCCTTAAAAGTTGTTTTGTTTTTTTTTAAATTTTTTTATGGAGAGAGTTAAAGTGGGAACTGGGTTCATACAGAAATATTTGTAAAATGAATAATATTTAAACAAAATCCTGTGGCAAAAAACCAGAACAAAAAACACCACAACAGAGTACAAACAGGACAGGTCTCATTCCACAGTGACGCACACATCACTACATACCTGATTCTGGATTTACCAAGAAACTCCCGTACACTCTCTTTAATAACTGGAAAACACAAAAACAAGTATGTTAATCCAAAGGCCATGACAAGTTCATGATTTTTAAAGCACGGTGTGTGCCAAGCTTCTCCTAAGCCAGCATTCTTCCTTTCATTTGGTGGATGGGAAATGGGATACAGAGGGGGAAAGATGATTTATGTGAGCTACCAAGCAAGTCACTCACAGAACTAGGATTACACCCAAGAGGTTAGTCTAGCATCTGTCTTTCAATCAAGACTCATCCTTTACTCTTTCAGGTCACACCCTTTCCATGTTCTCCAGATCACACACTGCACATAATCGTCTGTGTTTTCAAGAGAGCTTCTGGATGTCAAATCCTTCTAGATCATCCTATGTGACGTCAATTATCAACTAAGTACAGGCCAAACCACTAACCCAGGTGAAAGAAGAGATAAAACCAGAATTGCTGGGAACTGATTCCAGTTAGCCTACTTATTTTGTATGCTTTAAAATTATTTTGCTCATCACCAGCTTTTTAAAGGCAAAAGACCAAATCTTAGCCAGTTATTTATGCTGGTGGGTCCACAGAAGATTATACTCTCTCAATGTCCTTTTCACAATACCCAATACGTATTGCTGGCTACCTTCCAGCTTTTTGGAGTAAATGAGAAAACCTTTTTATACTTTCCTATGTTTTTTCTGTGCTAGTGTGACTGCACCTGGTGGAAACTGCTCCTAGGCTGACATGGTTTAAGAAACAAACTTTTTATATTGATAGGAATACTTCTGACTTAAATGTTACATGGGACACATTAAGCAGTAGAAAGGCAGCTATTTGGAGACAGAAAAAAATATTAAAGCCACTAGAATTTACTAAGCTTTTTGGTATTTGTTTAAGAGGCAAAACCCTCATTACAAACTTGTAAGGTGTCAGCACTATTCCATAAGAAGGTAAAACTGAGGCCAATCTACTAAACAACCTTGGGAGTATAACACAGTTTTGTCTCTAGGCATCCAATTTCTAACAGTATGTCACCACAGACACACTAATGAGCCTCTTCTATTTTCTGGGATACCAAAAAAAAAGGGTACTTAATCTATGACCAAATTAAAAGTGAACAAAAGCAAAAACTTTTGTTTTAATTGTTCAGAGTTAAATATCCACGTTTTAGAGAATCCCATTAGCCAGAGAAAACCACTGAGAACAGGCAGCATGGGAGTGGAGACCCACGCGAGCAGGCAGTCTGCCTGGTCCACTGCTGTGGGCCCAGTGCCCAGACACCCACATACGGGGACATTCAGTCAACAGATGTCAATGAGTATCAACATCTTCCTTCCAATCTTATTTTCAATGTACTCTCTATTTTTAAAAGACCATCAACAATTATATTATATTTTCTGCATAATTTGAAAAAATTATCACATGATGAGGTTCTCCACACCCCATTCTTAAGTATTCTTCAATATTCCACATATTTATTTAACCTTCTTAAGTATTCTTTAATATTCCACATATTTATTTAACCTTTAGCTGGAAGAAATTATCTGCAAAACTCGGGCAATAGAGTGGACTTCAAAGAATGAAGCAGCGATTACATTTGTTTGTATGAAGGCAAAAGATAAATAATGCCACATATAGTTCCTATTTGGTGACCATATAGCCACTGTGAGGTATCTCTTAGCCACCGTGAGGAACTGAAGGGAGAGGTTTAAGGTCATGGAGTTTGTTGGTGGCACAGAGAGATGTGACCTTCAGGTGTCCCATGTACCACTTCTCCTAAAGAGTTTTGGGGAAAAAAAGTAACAGGTACATCCCATAAGAACTTTACCTGGCATTCTACCTCTGAGCTACAATTCTGTACTGTGTGCACCATCGGTGCTTGGAAGAAGAGGGAAGCAGATGTGGGAGAAACCACAGCCCCTAAGATTTAGTTTAATTCCAAGCTTACTAAGTTAATATTCTGAGATCTAAGAGGTTCTTAAGAGCCAAATTTATACCACGTTCAACTCCTCTGCTTCCTCCCCTTGGCCAAACCAGCCAATGCTTCGGTTTACTTCACTTGCACTTTTAACCATGATTCATTTTTCCATTTGCGCCCACTCTTCCAACCTGACACTAGGAGATGCGTGGAGGCAACCTATCAATCACGCCATCAGACCTTTTTACCCCAGCAGCAGAGGCTTTGTGCCTTGAAAAAGGGCCTGCGACAAAGTAACAAGCTTCCTGTGGTTACCCCAGGCTGGTCACTGTTTAACCAACGCAGGGAGCCATTTACTGTGTACTCTGCTCCAACCCTGTCAGTGTTACTTACTCCACCCACGTGAGTGGGTGCGGTTGGTTCTTGGACCCTTGTGGTAGCTGCAAGAATAGCAATGTGTTTTGGAGTTCTATTGTAAGGAAAGCAGACTTGAAAGGAGAAATCTAGCCGAACACTTTCTTTCCCTTCCAAGGATTATTGTTACTGCACCGAGATCTTTAAAGAGAGAGGACTGCCTAAGGAGAATGATTACACAATTTGGCTGCTGAATAATTGAATTATTGTTTACTGTTAAACAATTGAATAATTGTTTAACAATTCTTTTCAGATAGTTATTTTATAGTTAATCTAAAGCAGGGCCACCTTAATAGCCATTTGTTTCTTCTTACTCTTTATCTGGTAAAGAGAAGAAAGAATTAGTCACTATTTTTTACGTACTATAATCTTTCATATGCTTTATATGATTAGGTCTTTCTCCTGAAGCTTTTCTTTTTCAGGTAAATAACCCTGAATACAAATGCTCTAAGTGTTTCTTATTCCCTTGAACTTGAGGAAAATCAGATAAGGTTTTGACTCTTCCCTTGAATTTACGATGTAAATCAATTGCATATGAACAACAAAGAGAAGTGACTACCTCTGACTCTTGGTATTGTTTGATTAACACACAATTTTAGTTTTTAAACCAGAAAATCAATCGAGATTTTGATTATATTCTTTTGCAGCCTTTTCATTACATAAATTTTCAATAATCAAAATCTACGACTCTTAATCGGAAAGGAGATAGCAGCAGTTGTATCTTCATTCACCAGATTAAGGAGAACCTAGTTTGTTAAAACTAAAAGATATTTGAAAACTGATTCAGGAACTGAGTCATACTTCCTGCTCCGAGACCCAACCACAACGTGTGTGCACTGGTGCACAACAGCATTTTCTTTCTTCCATAAATGGCTCTCCCCAGAGCAAATACAGTTCAACAGGAACCAAACCTGCTACTTTAGCTATTGAAAGAAGTCAGTGAATAAGGCATGGCCATCAAGTTTCATAATGCATGGACGTCCCCTGGGAAGAAGGGACACGTAAAGAAGCAAGCTGTAAAGAACATTAAATTGAAAAAGAAGATTTGTTTTAATTTTCAGAACGAGAAATTAAGACTGTAAACTTTAAACAGGCCAGAATTTATACACCTGCTTGACAATGTTACAGAAACAGAACAGAACCCATCTCATTCTTGTGACAGCTATTTTTGTATTGGTCAAGAAGAGTATTCTTTGCTGCATTTTTTGAGAACTAAAGCTGTTTTTGTTTTCAATGGTTAGGGAATATCTTTATTTCTTGAGAGTCAAAAACAAGCAAGAGCCCAAACCTTCTCTGGGAAATACCCTTCTTTTCATCATCATGAGAAATGGAGTCAGGAGCCCCTGGTCAGGTGAGCAAGCTATTCAGTGGCTGGTACCAGTGAGGGTGAGTCAATGCCATGGATCTGCTCTGAGTGGAAACAACAGTCTCAAGGAAAATGACGTAGAACTTACCTCATCAGCACCATGTGCCTGAAGTTCCTTGTAGAATTTCAAAGAAATACTGACCATCACTTTTGTTTTGTCTCCATTAGGATTTGAAATATGATAGAGGACCCCATCAAAATCTGTAAGGAAAGCAAATAAGACTGCTTAACCTGGACATAGGAAATAATATTTAAAGTGCTTGCCTGCCTGTTGCAGGCCACCTGTTGCAGGCCACAAGGAAGTCCCCCTTGTAAGAAGGCATACGAGTAAACAGCCTTTATTTTAAATCCATGTGGGAAGTCAGCGGAAGCCCGTCGAGTACCTATCTCTTTGCTCTTTTCTCAAATTACACAGCTATTCTTACCTTATCACAGCTTGGTGCTGAAAGAACTTTAAAAAAAAACTTTCACTGTGATGCATTTTAAACATGTATAAAAGTAAAAAGAACAGTATAATGAACTCCTATTCCCATTATGTGGCTTCAACAATTATCAACACATGGCCAGCCTTGTTTCATTTAGACACACTTCTTCCATGATTTAGTCTGAAGCAAATCCCAGACATCGCACCATTTCACCCATAAATATTTTAGAGTGTATCTCTAGAAGATAAAGAAGACTTCTTAAAAATATGGAGCCGCAATACCACAGTTATGCTTAAATTTTTTTTAACAGTTTCTCAACATCAAATATCCACTCAAGTGTTCAAATACTGTCTCAAAAAATTTTTTTAAAAATACTGTTGCCTTATTTGAATTCAGATCCAAACAAGGCCTACACAGTGCATTTGTTTCTCTGTTCTTAAGTTTCTTCTAATCTATAGGCTTCCTCTGTTTTTGGCTTGTACCTTGCTGCACTACACAGAGCACTTACCCTGTGAGTTCCTGAAACAAGGTACTGAGTGTCACCACTTCAGGGAGATCTGGCGTTGCTAGTTAGGGAGGAAATGGGGACGGCGCCTGCCTCTAAGTCACAACACTTCGGAGCTGCAAAGTCTTCCGTCCAAGATCATCTTATAGAGAGGGTGGTTGTCTCAACTCAAAGTTCATACAGCAAGTGAGTACTATGAACACCCAATTCTTTACAGGGGACAGGAAGCAGTAACATCTGTCTCTGCCTCTCTGAACAGGTCTCTAGCATTTTCGTGTTTCCCCACTCAGTCTAGTGCTAGGCAAACAGAGATGGTGGCTACTTGAAGATAGTAACTCATGATTTCCAAATTAAAAAAACGTGATTTTGTACCACAAAATTAAACCCAAAATTCTAAGATGTTAGCAGGTTAACTTTACATAATTCACTAAATCCATCTAAAATAAAGACCTCAAATAATCATCTAACTGTAAAAACCTCAAAAAGACATGACAATCAAGGGATAGTACTCCAAATGTCAAAGCTTATTTTAGGAACAGTTTTGTTTTCTATTTTTCACATTGTGCTTTCTCTTATAAGGCTGAGATAAAGACACTTACCTGCAAATGTTACTTCTACTGCTTCTGGTTTATTTCTGCAAAAAACAAACAAAAGTCCCTCAGTTAACTGTATTGCTGCTTGCCTTCAAGGGAACTTACAAAGGCTCCTGAGCTTTATTTAAGATCAAACCACTCTGCATCAATCTCATGCATACCCAAGCACACAACTCGTTTTTTCATGCACCTGAACCTTTGGACTTACTTAAGGTAGAGGATAAAAACAGGAAGCAGGACAGATAGCGCTTTTGTTTTCCAGCTGCTGTTGTGGTGGTGCTCACCGCCAACTCAGAATTCCTTACGACCACGATATACACATTTGCATACGTGAACCACCACATACTCTCCTTTAGTTGATGTCTCCCCCACAGGACAGTAGTATTGGAGGTAGTACATTCAGCAGGAAAAATGCTGAACAGAATGTAGGATGGTTTTAATTCAAGTCAGGATGATTTCAGGTCATGAAACAAAACAGAAGGTTCTATTCCATTTCAAAGACAATCTGTAAGTCTTCCTACACATCTTTCCGCGTTTCCCTTCATGTCATCAAAGCACTCACCACTGTCCTTCATGAAGCCATCTTTGTCTGGTTCTACCCTAATTTTGTTTTGAAATTCCAGGCTGTACTTCAACAGAAAGTGTAGCACAGAACATTGAAACTACTGAGAACAGTCAAGACACCTATTTTCCAACTTTAGCTTTTGCATCAGGATCTGTTTTCAGACAAATTAACAACTATACGCCTTGATTTTCTGACCTCCTCATGTATAAATTGGAGAACACAAATGGTCGTACCTACCTCGTAGAACTGCTCAAGATGAAATAAGAGAACAGACCAAAAGGACCTATACTGGAAGGCAATGACAGCCTAATACTTTCTGTACCATTGCCAGCTTAGCCTGGTACATGGACTTGTATTTGATAAATGCTGCTGAGTTATTACCTAGAAAGCATGATAACACATCCTAGCTATAAACAATAATGGTCAATCAACCCCCAGTGAAAAGCTACTTTACATGCTCTCTCCACTTCTCAAAGCCCAATGGTAGGAAACAAATGATTCTACTGTTTAATCTGCTAGCTACTAACTCGAATGATTCCACTTTGTTTTGTGGGCCAGCAGACAAGATAGACATATTTTCACATTTATTCTTGCCTAACTCATGCAAGCCTCAAAATCAAGTACGTATCTTTTACACTACCTGTTCTCTCACCTACACAAGAAACCAAGACTGACCTGCCCTCCAGGGTTGCTGGGAAATAACAGAATATATGACGTTTTTTATGGCTATTAAAAAAAGCTGCGGTAGAGGCTAAACAATACCTTTCAAGGAAATTGGCTTCTATTGAGCATATTACCCCTGTTGAAAAAAAATCAACCCATACAAATCACAAACAAAGTTCCATCCTGCTTCTTCAAGGCCATCCGTATGTGACTGAGGAAAAGTACTTTGGGTGTAAGAATGGAAGCATCTAGTGGCTTTATGAAGAAGCTGAGTTCAGAATATGATTAAAAAAGAAAACTGGATGAAAATTTAAATTGCTTCTGATCTTTCATTTGAAACCATAGCCAGGAAACAAAGGCAATGAATGGCCAACAACCATTCCTCACTTCTAGAAAACAAGAGCAAAGAAGGAAGAAGTGCGAACATGAATCTATGGCCCATTTGAATGAGATACTGAGAAGTGTACAATGGGAGGAAGCATGAAGCGTATTTTCCCGGGTAAGTCTGGCTCTGCCAAAGAGTCAGTCTAGAGGTTTATAAAAGTCCACATTGCATCACTTAGTAGGTGGTGGTGGTTTTTTTTTTTAACCTTTAGGTTTTAAGGCAGCCAATGAAAGAATGAGTTTCTTACGCTCCCACTTCACCGACAGACTGAGAAAAATCAGCTATAAATAAATCACCTTAGGGTTCCAAGCTATAAACATTCTGACTCTGAAATTTTGAGTTTCTGTAGGCCATAAAGTTCCCTGAGCACAAATCCCCAGTGGGAGAAGTCGCTAAGATCTGTACTAAGTGGTTTGCTGCCTGACTTGAGAATATTTGTCAAATCACTGCCATTAATATTTTAGTTTACTATTTATGGCTTCACGAAAGGTTGCAGAAGACAGAGATGGGCTGCAGAGAGAGCATCAGGCCAAAGGAGTCTTCTTGAGAAGTCATCTGGGAGTCAGAGGTCCGAGAACTCTGCACTCCAACAAGGAAACTGTATGGAGTGTGAAATATCCCATGGCAGGATCTTGTCTCAATCCCCAAACCAGGTGTTATTTATTTTTGTGGTTTAAAATCATGGAGCTAGAGGGGAGTAAGTAAGATTAGTCTGGCGGAGAGTATACCACTTAACAGGCCCAAAAGATAAATGGTTATTTTCTATTCTACCATCTGCTAACGTTCCAGAGAGTAGGGGTGAGTTTAATTACAGAAAAAGCAAGTCCTTCAGAGTTGACTGTTCAACTCAAGTTCTGTCACTGGCAGTGCAACCACAGGCAATGTTACTCAAATGTCGCTGAGGCTCAGGTTCCCTTTCTAGACCCTCTGAGATGATATGTGTACAGCAAAGTTTCCCAACCAGTGTCTTTTGACTAAGTTACAGATATGCTGAGATAACGACCCCACCGCGCCTAGAGCAGCCCGGTGGCAGGACCTTGAGGCCAGACCATTTACCCAAATGTACAAATATGATCTTGCTCTGTGTGTGACATATCTTAAATAAGGTAAGGAGTCACCAGTGCTGGCTGCCTGCACAATGCTTAATACATGTCTCCTCTCCCACAACTCCCAAGAGCTCTAGTTTTCTCAACTGTAAATGGGAACTGCTCTATATCACATGGGAACATTTGAAATCAAATGAAGCCATGTTAAAGCTTATTAACAAAATGCCCAGTTCATAAATGATCAATAAATTAGTTTTTCTTCTAGGTGATGTCAGAGGAGAACAGACTTAGAAGCCATAGTTGGGAGAGGTTGGGATTGTGGTGATTCCCAGAATCAGCAGCCCGTCAGCTGTACAAGGAGGAACAGAACCCCCATTAGAGCCAGACTATGTTGCAATGTCTGGAATCCTAGAAGGAGCCAGCTGGGTAAGTTCTTAGCGTTACTGACTGGACAGCACCGGACAGTGAAACATAGTAAATTTTTCAGAGGGGTTTTAAGAGTTTTTCTCAAAATCCTTCAGAAAAAAATTTCTTCTATCATTTTTTTCCTAAGGAAGCTTCTAGAATGTCACTAATCAGTCAATAAAGAACTCCCAGCAACTGTATTACCCAATTTTCTTTTCTCATTAAGGATTTTGGAGCTTTTACTCCCAACTGCATCTAATTCCCCATTTGGGCATTTATGTTCTTTCTTCAGTTATCCTTTTCATGAGCTGAATTAGAGGAATTACTGGATTCTGCTCACTGTCTCACCATAAAGGTGTTTGATCACGCTCCTTCAAGTCCCCTATAAGGCTCCCAGCAAGGCCTACAAAAATGGATCACATTAAGATGTGGTCTTCCTCTCTGCTGAAGCATATCTCAAAATATGTAAAGATGATCTAAAAGGCGGTCCACACAATGTCAGGAAAGTGATAAGCTCCAAGAAACTAAGAACCATTCGGACTTCATCCTTCAAGAAAACATTTACTGAGCTGAATACACACACACACACACACACACACACACAAATAGTCTAAACTTCCTTTGGGTAGAGCAGTTCTGTCATGTAAACTGTTCAAGAATACATTTGGTCATGATAACCTTTTAACTTGGAGGTACTATATCTATCTACCTACCTACCTACCTACACACACACACACACAGTGAGGATGCTGGGACACAAAGATGACTAAAATCATAGACCCTGCCCCGAAGCAGCCATCAGTTCTGTGGAATGTAGCTCTGGGGCTTCATTCCCAAAGCAGTCCCACAGAGGCCAGAGGCCAGGGAGCAGTGTGTATCTATACTGACCTGTAAAAAGACCATCCAGATCCTCTTAGCACATCAACCACTACATTCCAGTTCTTCTAAATGCTTAAACAATGTCCTAATTCCAAGTCACTTCAAACCAGTCTGTCTCTCTGAGGACATATGTAGCATATTTGGGAATGAGAACAAGGTATCAGCAAGATTTAATTTATTCCTTTCTCAAATCTCGCCTCTCCCAGTCCTCGCCCACCCCAACTGGCACTGCTGGCTCTCTGAGCTTCACTCCCCCTCACAGAACCACAGCGCTCCACAATTTGCACAGCTGTAGCAAGGAGCGACACACACTTAAAATCAGCAGCAATTTGCATCTGACAGCATTTCCTCAATCTTGGACTCCAGACTCTAGCTAAGTGACAGGCTTAGCTTGTGAGGCTGAAAAGGTTCTTGGTGTATATACAGTAACAAAAAAATTAAATTAATATGCCAGATTACTTCTGCTTTAATTGGGGGTCTAGGTAAGACTCCCTACATGAAAAGGAAAAGCTGTTGACAAGATCTGCACATGAGATTATTTGCAGTGTTGAGTATAGCTGAGCCAAAAAAAAAAAAAAAAAGTTGAGCTTTTAAATCAGTCACATTCTCTTCGTGTGTAGGCTGTTGGGAAGACGACTTACCAATAATTACCAATTTTGTGAGGACATTATGTATGAATCATTCCAATAAGCTGTTCTCCCAAGAGTGTGGTGGGAAAAAATAAAAAGCAATTTGTTTGGAATGAATCTTAGACTTTGTCAGAACTGCCTCCAAGTTAAAAGGTTATCATGACCAAATGTTTCCTTACACAGGTTAGATGACACAATTGCTCTACCCAAAGGAAGTTCAGACGTTTAGTAGGATGTCACAGGCACGAAGATCCAACAGGATGCTCTGAGGCAGCATTTAAAGAAAGAAAAGATCAACCTTGAAAGGAAAGGTACTACAACTGTGCTCTGAAGTATATACCACAGAAATGTTTTTAAGACTATCTCATGCTTACATTTTCAGTAGCCGGAAGAGTGCAGTCCATTAGAACTTGCTGCAATACAAACGTTCTACATGTGCGCTTGCCAAACACGACAGCTACTAGCCACGTGTTGCAACTAAGCACTAAAACTGACTGAGGAACTTAATTTTCATTTCACTTTAATGAATTCTTAAACTTAACTGGCCACATGTAGCTACTGGCTACATGTCCTATCCTATAGGACATCAGAGTTGGAAGATTCACTCTGAAAAGGGCTGCTCTGAACCGTAATTTCCCCAACTGGTTTGCTATGAGACCAGTAAAGCAGGGTGGAGTTGACCTCTCCCTGCAGGTTTCCACACAGGCAAAGCCTTTCAAATCTCCATGGTTTCTCCTCCAAGCTACTCCCTTTCCTTAATATCTTTTTCTGATCTCTACCCCCACACATCTCACCCATTAGCTCCACTGTAACCTGGCCAACAGGCTCTCTCAGAAAGGCTCCCTTTTCTGTTGCTGCCTGGTAAGCACTGGTAGAATCTCATAAATGTTTATGATGATCACACTAGTCATCCTTTGCTGGAAGTTCTGCCCCAGGCATGCACCTTGAAAAATACGTATGTACGTCACGGTCGCCTCATCTTACTGGGATGCCTGAAAATTAACACTCGGGTTTGGAAGCTGGCTTCTGCTAGGTTCCAGGAAAGCCCTACCTCTTAGGCAGGATATCATGGTCTCTATTCAAAGACATTCAAAGTGCTTTTCAGCAGAATATGTTTTGAGCCTACTTATTTAAAGTCATATCTGAATGGGAAATGGGCCAGAGTAAGAGCCAGAACTTGCTGCTCTGCCCCAATACCCAACACTGCTACAAAATATACTTTGTTAGAAATGGCCTAGTAGTTCTAACTTACGCCTTCCAGACTTGAGTGCCTACTTTAATTCCACTGAAATGGTTAGTAGCTCTTTTTAACAGTAATTTTTTAAACGAAAAGAGCTGAAGTTTTGAATAATAGGTTACATTTGGGAATCAAGTTATTAACACAAATAGATGTAAATGGACTCCTATAAGGCAGGCTTCGACTTGAAAATGCAGGCATTTATCTGGTGGATCAGCTTATAACCACCCAGGTCTCATTCTTTACTAGTCTGGACTTGAGAATGCACTTAAGATCAGCTGTGAAAATGCAGAAGTCAATTTAACTTCCTCCTATGTGCTGCAGTGCTCAAAAAAGTACACAGTAATCACCCAAAATAAGACTCTGAGCTGATTCGCTTGAACATTTAAAATGCAAAGGAACTGGTAAGTGAGGCTGGATACAAGAAGCAAGTTAGCTTAAAATATAAGCTACTGCAGCCCCTGGCAGGAAACAATAGCTACTGCTCACTTCAAGGAAAGTTGTGCTTTGTTTTACAGATAAAATCTGTGGATTTATAAGAGATAGGAGGAACACAATATATTCAATTTAAACAATGGGTTAGAAGTATTTTAATGCCTCCAAGCCACAAGTTCATATGACCACTTAGCAGTTCCCCTCCTCCAATCCTCTCCTGCCTAGTTCCCAGTTCACCAGAAACAGTTTGCACTTATTTCCTCAACTGTGCAACCAAGATGTGAAGCCCCATCATCACAGATGGGGAAATGAGGCACAGGGACTGGCCCCAAGCACCAAAAATAAGAAGCTAAAAGCAACTCCTTGGCTCATGTTTTAAAAGCAAAGCAGCTTTGAGGGAGGAGGTTGTCCTCTACCGATTCTTGTGTTTTGATAGAAAAGGGTGCCTTGAAATCTGTCCTAAGCCCACCTTTAAAAAGGCCAATGATAAAAAAGGTTATCTGAGACCTTTATAGACTCTGAAGGCTTTCAAGTGTGTACCTGGGCCAGGATTACCAAAGGAGAAATCTGACCAGGGGTCTGGTATATGAATGTAAACGATAACCAGATAAAGGCCAGTGGGTGGGGAAAAGTGAACGAGTATCTCAGAACAGAGATAAGGAAGGGGTGTGGATGGGGAGACTATCAGCTTTGCTTGAGAAATGTGTAACGAAATGGCCAGTGTCTCTCAGTAGGATCCAGGGAAGAGAAACTACAGACATCGCGTTTTTCTGGCTGCAAGAGTGGGTCTACTTTCAGTCTTCCTTCCTGCTCCTTTAAATGAGGAGCTGGGGGTAGGGAGCGAGAAGGCTGATGATGGTCTGGGCCTGCTTCTTCTACCCTCCTCCAGCCCTAGGAATTCCTGGAAAACTCCTTCCAACCCAATCCAAACGGGCTCTCTTCGGGTTCGGAACAATGACGGGGAATACGAAGGGAAGTGGTCCCCTGCTCGCTCCAAAGGGCAGTGGGATCCTCCTGCGAGAGTCCCAGCCCAAGCTGCACCCGCGTCCCACAGGTCTCCTGCCCTTTAGCACGCGCACTCCAGTCCACTCACTGCTTCCGCATCCCTCCTCTGAGCCTCTCCCCACGCATCTCTGCCCCTCACCCCACCGCGCCCAATCGCCTCCCACGTCTACTCCGCTGGGGCAGTCCCCACACCCGGCCAGGTTCCCCATCTCTCTCACGTCTGGGGGGTGCTCAACGACACTGGGATTAGCGGGGGTCAACTTTGCCTCCCCCGCCGCCCTCCGGCCCCGGGCGCGCGCTCACCCGGCGGCCGCGTTCTCGAACTTGAGTGCGAGCGTCTCCTCGATGATGCGGTTGTTCACCTCCAGCAGGATCATGGCGGCGGCTGCCCCGGGCAGGGGAAGGAGAAACAAGGGCGGGTGAGGGTGGGTAAGGGAGAGAAGGACGGAGGGAGATGTCCTGCTGCCCCCTGAGGAGGGGGGCTGGGTGGGGTAGGAGGTTAGGGGAGAAGCGGGGAGGGAGCGGGATACGGCGATGGGGGAGACGCGCGCGCTGCCCGCGCACGCACCGACTGTGGAGACACCCACCCACCCGACCCACCTGGCCCCAGAAGCCTGAACCCGCCTGCCAAGCCGCCGCCGCCGCTGCCGCCTCACCGACAAGCCCGGTCCCCGCCCAGCCCCCGGCTCCAGCCGGCCACTTCCGCTCTCACACCCACTTCCGCTCGCCGCCCGGACGCGCGGCCCCGCGACTCCATTTCCGCTCCAATCCCTTGTGCGCGCGCACGCAGGCGCGCGCACCGGGGGGGACGGAGGCTGCGTCTGCGCACGCGTAATACCGCCACCCCGCCTCCAGTTTCTCACAGACCCACTCGGATCCAGTCTCTGCAAGTATGTCTCCCCGCCGGTTGTAGTCTCCCAAGGCCTGCCTTACTGTCCAGCCCCTCCCTCCCGCTCGCTCGTCCCAGAGGTCAAGCTCCACCCTTCCGGTCTTGTCATTTCAGAGACCCCCTCCCCCACCCCCCAAGTACCTTGCTCTTCTCATCTCCCAGCCGGCTTCTTTGCTCTCGTCTTGTTCGTTGGAGGTGCCCCTTCCTCATGCCACACTAATGACTGTCCAGCGTCATCATCACGCACTTCTCCAACGCATATTTAGTGGGCTCCTGTTCTGTGCTGGGGATACAGTGGTGAATGAAATAGACTAGGTCCTGCCCTAGTGGGGCTTAGAGTCTGGTAAAGGAAACAGACAATAAATATACTCTCAATGGTATAACTACAAATTGTTTAAAAGGCAGTGAAGGAAAGGACTGAGAAGTCATCAAGGTGAAAGGGCAACTTGGATGGGCCTCCCTGGGTTCCTGTCATTCCTCCATTTCTGTGCCTGGGGGCTGCCTCCGGGTGCTGGAACATGATTATCTTTGTCTTTGAAACCCTCACCTTCCAGTACCTCTGCCACATATACCTTCTTACTCATCAGCAAGAATCTGAACTCATTTTTGTGCTATATCTGCACCTTCTGCCTGTGTGTGCCTTGTTTTGTATTTTTCCTCCTCCAGGGTGAATCTCACAAACTTAGTTAAGTCCCTTCTCCATGCAATGATATATTTTCTGCTAAGTGGTCTTGGAGGTGGGGAGGGGAGCAATATGAACAACAAAATGAACGAAAAACTGGCCCCTGTCATCAAGGCCCAGACAGCCCTTTAAAACAGATTTCCTTGTTTACCAGCCATGGATAAATTTCAACAAATTGCAGATGCCCCCAAATTATATGCTAACATTTATTGAACTAAAATAATGCATATATGTATTTAAAAAATATATACCTATACTAAAGGCTTGTAATGAAAAAAGTCAGTTCACTGACTTATCCTCAACCCTTCTACATATTCATTTGATTAGATCCATATATCTAAATAAATGTTTATATGACTAATTCTTGATTTGTTAATTTTGATTATCTGCTGACTTCCTGCGGTAATAGATAAGAACGTGGCTCTATCACTTCTGTTCACCCCTTGACATAGTTATGTAACAATTGTTGGTTAAACCAATAATCATCATTTAAATTATTACATAGGTGAATATTATTTACCAATAAGCCAAGAAGTGTACTACAACTATGCCTTCTAGCTTATACAGCCCTTCATTTTTTCTTGGAGTTAATAATTGCCTTTTTTCTCTCACTTGTCAATTTTCTATATATCCACAGTTGGCTGCCCCTCAACCACCACAAGTACTCTAAGACTGTCAAAGAATCTAGCAATATTTTCCATATACTCAAATACTTAAGTTCCACTTTTTCTGTGGAATCTTCATCCCAGGATCTTCCTTCCTCTTGTTTCAATCTGGTTTTGCCCATTTCCTGCGTTTTAACATGGTCACAATGCACATTATGTTGTGAGGAGCACTGTATTAATGGACTTCCCTGTAAGATGCACCAGTGAGGTGCTGGATTTCATTGGGGGCCCATGAATGTCAATATTGGGAGGTCTCTTCTCCAGAGAAGAATCTTCCAGTTGTGTTTGGGGTTTGTAAGCTTGGCTGTGAGTGTTCCTAGCCAAGCTTATAAACATTCCTGGAGTGTATGGGAGCAGGGAAGATGCTTTGGGTCACAGCTGACTTCCACTTAATGCCATTATCAGCCCTGTACCCCCCACCCCTACTACCTTCCACTGGGCTAAAATCTATAGAAAATGGATTTCTATAGAAATGGTGGTGGAGATGAAGGAAAGGGTGGAAGTGGGATAGGTTGGATGGGAAAGGGGACAATCACTTGACTGCTTGAGGACCTAGAACAGATTTTCAACCAATTTTTTTTTTAAATTTTGCATTTGGTTTATTTAAACTTATAACAAATGGAATAAATAAATATTTTTGTATTCACCCCCAGCTTTCTTGAATCTTAACATTTTATGTTAAACTTGCTTCAGAGCTTTAAAAAAATAGTTGAAGCTTCCTGTGAACCCTACCCAATTTCATTCCTTCTCTCCTTCATCTCCCTCCCTGCACCCACAAATGTAGCTATCACTATGCATTTGGTGTTTATCCTTCCCAAGTATATTTTTACACTTTTACTACATATGCATGTATCCATATGTAAACAATGTATAGCATATTTTTCACGATTTTAAGCTTTTTGGTAATAGTATCATACTGTAATCTCTTTTGAAACTTGTTTCTTTTAGTCAACAGTACATTTTTGAGATTCACCCATGTAATTACTTGTAGCTATTTTAACTGTGACGTAGCATTCCATCATATTATTATGCATTATGATTTTCAGTGTTCATTTATTCTCCTGTTGAAGAACATTAAAGTTCTTTCTAGTATTTTTGCTATTATAAGCAATTCTCCTTTGAACTTTCTTATACATATTTCCTGTGTACAGGTGTGAAGGGTCTATAAGGCAAGTTTTTAGGAGTGTAACTGCTGAGATGTGGGCTATAGACATCTTCAGCTTTGCTAAATGTTGCCAAATTGGTCTCCAAATTAGTTGTACCAATTTATGTGTCCACTAGCAACTTATGAGGGTTCTCATTGCTCACTGTCCTTGCTAGCACTTGGTATTGTTAGCCTTTGAAATGAATTGATATTAAAAAACATTTGATTGTTTATAAAATAAGAATTAGGCAGATAGAGAGGCATGCATGAAGGCTCAGAGGCCAGATAACATGACATCTTGCAGAAAGTGAAAGCAGATTAGTACATTGTGGGTAGAGCTGGAAGGGAGAAGTGCTGAGAGATGGCTGGCTGGAGACATTACGAGCTAATATTTATTGAGGTTTAGTATTTATTCGGTGCTAGTGCTGTTTTAATAGCTTTACATGTATCATCTCATTGAATCCCTGTGACAGCTCTGAGAAGTAGGCACTACTATTAGTTCATTTTGTAGATGATGAAAGTGAGGTGCTGCGAGGCTGAAGAATGTGTATGTGGCTGGTTATTGTGCTGGGATTCAGACTCCAAATGCCATGCTCTTGACCACTGTGCAACACTTGTATCTGTTACTGAGCAGGATAGTTTTGTAGTTTAGTTTCAAGTGTGATAACATCAGAGTACAAAAACCTGGACCTTTAAAAATAATGAAAACAGCTTCCTGACTGAACCTTCATCCCGCTGAACCTTGATGGCCAAAGTAGGGAAAGTAACTGTTCTCAAACAGCGAGAAATTTTCTGTTTTCAGTTTTAAAGATAGAGGCTGGGAGTCATCTTGGGATTGAGGGGATGTCTGGCTAGCATCCATTTGGTCCCCAGGATCTACTCTTCACCTCTCTCCATACCCACATCAGTTGGGCCCCTTGCACTTGGGCTTTGGTCGGCTAATAAGAAGTCCCAACCGGAAGAGGAAGGGGAGGAGGGAGGGAGGGAGGGAAGGCGGGAAGGAGGGATGGATAGATAGATAGATAGATAGATAGATAGATAGACAGATAGATGAAAGAGAGAGAAACAGAGAGAGAGAGAGAGAGAGAGACAGAAAGAGAAAGACACACACACACACACACACACACACAGATCAGAGTAATTAATCCCCTGCTTCCTCTTCCTTGTGAGGTTGCTACCTCAGGCTGGCTGTCCCTCAACCAAATGTCACTGCTTCTCTCAAAGTGGCCACCTCAGCAAAACTCTTTTCTTCATTCCAAGTCCTGGTAACCACCCCTTCCCTTCAACTCTTAGGGCCTAGGTGTGGTATCAGCATGGCTGCTCTTAGTACTGGATTACCGCATTCTCTCTTGTGGTTCCCTTACATCCACACTTTTGTAAATACAGTCACGTGCCACTTAGCAATAGGGATACATTCTGAGAAATGCAGCATTTGGCAATTTCATTTTTTGTGCAAACATCATAGAGTGCATTTACACAAACCTAGATAGTATAGCCTACTACACATCTAGACTATATGGTATAGCCTGTTGCCCCTGGGCTACAAGCCTGTATAGCATTTTACTGTGTAAAATAACATGAGATTAAATGAAGCACAAGAGAAGAAAATGCAATCAAGAGACAAGGTAAGCATGCGATGTATCAGTGTGCTGCTGGTGTAACATGCTGTTTTACAGCAAACTTTTTTTTCAGAAATAGAAAGAGTATACTCTAAAATAATGATAAAATATATAGTACAGTAAATACATAAACCAGTAACATGATTGTTTATTATCAAGTATTATATACTTTACATAATTGTATGTGTACATTTTATATGACGGGCAATGCAGTAGGTTTGTTTGCAACAGCATTGCCACAAACACGTGAGTAATGTTGTGCTATGTTATGACAGCTATGATGTTACTAGGTGATAGGAATTTTTCAACGTCATTATAATGGACCACATATACTCCATTATATGACCACTGCACTATATGTGGTCAATCGTTGACTGAAACGTCGTTAGTATGTGGCACATGTCTGTAGTCCTTTGTAAATACACCCTCTTCGAATTGTCCTATCTTGAGCATCCCATTTGTTTCCTGTGGAATCAAGACTAACATGGTGTGTGGGGGATTGATGTCATGGAAGATAGTGAAATAGGAAGCTCCAGGAATCAGTATTTGTCTTTTTAATTTTTTTTTAATTGGGGAACAGTGTGCTTCTCCAGGGCCCATCAGCTCCAAGTCGTTGTCCTTCAGTCTAGTTGTGGAGCATGCAGCTCAGCTCCAAGTCCAGTCACTGTTTTCAATCTTAGTTGCAGGGAGCACAGCCCACCATCCCATGCGGGAATTGAATTGGCAATCTTCAATCTAGTTGTGGAGGGCAGAGCTCACTGGCCCATGTGGGAATCGAACCAGCAACCCTGTTGTTCAGAGCTCGTGCTCTAACCAACTGAGCCATCCGGCCGCCCCCAGGAATCAGTATTTTAACTGCAATAACTGTTGATCTTGCAAGAACTATCAGAATCAACTATTTGGAACTCTGGAGTCTAGTTGAACACTTGCAGCATTCAGGAAGTGCTTGATGAATAAAGATACCGGTGACTTTTGGTAAATCTCAGTGTTTCATGTAGCAGCTACCATCTCCTATCTGTGCAGTAGACAGTCATGCGGATGGCTGTTCACATCTCTGATGTGGCTTGCAACGGTGGGCAATATGAACATTGTTCTCCAAAGTCAGGGTTGTTTGTTTTGATCTGCCTGGCAGTTTGCTAATGGGCGGGCACAGAGGCTGGCTATTGTTTTAACCCCATAGACTGCACTGAAGTGGCTTACCCAGTGGTGTCAGTTAAGGGAATTTAAAGGGACAGAACACCCCTTTTATTTTTCCTTTCCTTTCCATTCTTTTCTTTCCTTTTGGACAGCGATTTAATGAAATCTCTGTCAGGTTACTGGCTGACCACAGATATAACAAAATGAGACATCAGTGACCACACACAACAAAGAATATAGTCTTTGCAAAAATAGTTTGGAAAAGACATTAAATGAACGATGGGCATTTTCATCAAACAATAACAATATTCTGTGTGTGTGTGTGTGTGTGTGTTTAGGATCTGATTTCCAGGGTTAAAACTTGGACATTCAAATTGCCCAATTCACATTAGGAACTATAATGTATACAAAGAGACAGATAAGTATGGCCCATTCACAGTTTTTTGTTTTTTTTTTAAAGGAAGAAATTGATAGAAAACACCCCCAAAGAAACCTAAACATTGGACTTACTGGAAAAATACTCAATAAACTATCTTAAATATACCCAAGGAGATGAAGGAAACCACAGAGAAATAACCATGTATGAATGATGTATGAACAAGTATAGAATGGCAATAAAGATGTAGAAATTGAAAGTAGGAACTAGAGGGCCGGCACAGTGGCTCAGGCGGTTGGAGCTCCGTGCTCCTAACTCTGAAGGCTGCCGGTTCGATTCGCACATGGGCCAGTGGGCTCTCAACCACAAGGTTGCTGGTTCAATTCCTCGACTCCTGCAAGGGATGGTGGGCTGCACCCCCTGCAACAAGCAATGGCAACTGGACCTGGAGCTGAGCTGTGCTCTCCACAACTACGATTACAACTATGACTACAACTTGAAAGAACAACAACTTGACTTGGAAAAAATCCTGGAAGTACACACTGTTCCCCAATAAAGTCTTGTTCCCCTTACCCCAATAAAAGAATCTTTTTTAAAAAAGTAAGAACTAGATAGAAATTCTGGACCTGTGAAATATAAGAGGGGTTCATCAGCAGATTCAAGTAGACAGAAGAAATAATCAATGAACTTGGATATAAGGCAAATTAAAATTACCTAGTTTGAAGAACAGAAAGAAAAAAGAATGAAGAAAAATGAACAGAGCCTAAGGGACATATAGAACAGCATAAAGCACATCAACACACACATTATGGGACTCCAAAAAGGAAAAGAGAGAAAGGGGTAGAAAAAATATTTGAAGAAATGATGGTCATAAACTCCCCAAATTTGATGTAAAGACATGAATATACACATCCAGTAAGCTCAAATAACTCAAAGCAGAATAAACTCAAAGATCTATACTGAGATACATTATAATCAAACTGTTGAAAGCTAAACACAAAGAGAAAATCTTGAAAGTAGCAAGAGAGAAGTGGCTCATAATTTACAAGGGATCCTTAATAAGATTAACAGTTGATTTCTCATCAGAAACCATAGATGCCAGAAGGCAGTGGGATGATATCTTTAAAGTGCTAGGGAAATAAATTCTATCAACTAAGAATTCTATATCCAGAAAAACTATCGTTCAAAAGTGAAGCAGAAATTAAGACGTTCCCAGATAAACAAAAACTAATGGAGTTCATTGCTAGTAGACCTACCATACAAGAAATGCTAACAGGAGTCCTTCAAGCTGAAATGAAAGGACACTAGATGGTAACATGAAGTATTATGAAGAAATAAAGATCACTGGTAGATGTAACTACATACATAAACTTAAAAGCTAGTATTATTGTATTTTTAAATGTAAATCCTCTGTTTTCTATATGATTTGCAAGCCAAATGCATAAAACAATAATTATAAATGTATGTTAATGGGCACACAATATATAAAGATGTCATTTGCGACAATAACAACATAAAGGTGGATGGAGAGGGTTAGGAACAGAGTTAATGTATGCTATTGAAGTAAGTTGGTATAAATTCAAATTAGATTTTTATAAATTTAGGATGTTAATTTTAATCCTAATGGTAACCACTAAGATAATAACTGAAAAAAAAGTTTGGAAAAAGAAATGAGTAAGGAATCAAAATTATACACTAGAAAAATCAATCAAATGCAAGAGTAGGCAATATTGGAGGAGATAAAAAACAAAAAAGATATAAGACATATAGAAAATGTGAATCTTGTTAAGATGGCGCAATATTCCCCAAAGCAATCTACAGATTCTATGCAATCCTTATCAAAATTCCAGTGGCTGACTTTTTGTTGTTGTTGCAGAAATGGAAAAGCTGATCCTTAAGTTTGTAGAGAACTGCAAGAGACCCCAAATAGTCAAAATGATATTTTAAAAGACAAACAAAATGGGAAGATTCACACTTTCTGAATTCAAAAGTTATTACAAAGCTGCAGCAATAAAAAGTGTGGTACTGGTGTAAAGACAGACATATACAGACCAGTGGGATAGAACTGAGAGTCCAGCAATAAACCCAATATCTATGGCCAAGTGATTTTTGACAAGAGTGCCAAGACCACCCAATGGGAGAAAGAAGAATATCTTCTCAACAAATTGTGCTGGGACAATTAGAAAACCATATGCAAAAAAATGAAGTTGTACCCTTACCTCATTCCAGTACAAAAAATAATTTAAATTGAATCAACCACCTAAATATTAATGCTAAAATGACACAACTGTTAGAAGAAAACATGAGTGAAATTTTCATAACCTCAGATTTGGCGATGAATTCTTAGACTTGACACTAAAACACAAGCAAATAAAGGAAAAATAGATAAACTGCCCTTCACCCAGATTAAAAACTTGTGATAGACGCATAAGCTGAATCTCCAAATCTGAGATGAATCAGCCAAGAACTGTCATTAAGTGTAGTCAGCTGAAAGTCTGAATATGAATAATGTAATGGGTTGTGCTATTTACAGGAAATTAGTGATTTATTTTGTTATTTAAATTTTACGTGGTTTAATATGCCTCCCAAAAGTTAGTCTGCTTTGGAAGATTACATGTATTAAGCCTCTCATTTTGGCATAAAAAGAATCACACCACTTTTATTAATAGACAATTTCTCCACATCTCTGCTGAATAAATGTTGAGTTGAAGGAATGCCAAATTGTTTGCTTGCGAAGGAAACTGTCATGTTTTGGCCCTGTTCTGATAGGAGAGGCAAATGTGACAGAGCAGATCAGGAGGCTAGTCTATTTGCCTGAGTAGGAGATGGTGACAGTTTGCTTGAGGTGGAGTAGTGCAGATGCTGAGAATTGGATATTTTTGAAAATTATTTCAGTGAAGAATCAAAAACCTCTGGTGATGGATTCGATAGGTACTGCATTAGTTTTCTAAGCTGAGAAACAGATTACTACAAGCTTACCAACCTAAAATAGCTCCCATTTATTATCTTTTGGTTTCTGTGGGTCAGGAGTTCAGGTACAGCTTGACTGGGTCCTCCGCTCAGGGTGTCACCAGACTCCATATGCTACTGATTAGAAGCAAGTCACAGATTCTGCCTCAAGGGGAGGGATTGTACAAGGGCATGACTCACTGGAGTCAGGGGCGGGGGATCACTTTAGAGTATGACCACCACAGGTAGGATAAGGGAAAGCAAAATGTCAGTCGTAAGGTTCAGATTTCTGGCTTGAACAGAATGGGTGGTAATTGTGCTCTTTCTTGAGAGAACATGAAGGAGCATGTTGGTTGGGGGAATATCTTGAACTCAGTTGACAAGACAAGTTAAGCTCCTCAAGAGTATCAAACATGCCTATTCTGTGCTCTTTATCCTGTACCTAGTGTAGTTCCTGACACATAGTAGGTGCTCGATAGAATGAATGAATGAATGAGATCTGTGAGACATCCAAGGGGAGATAGTGATAAGGCAGAGATTTCCTGGAGGTCATTGGTGTTTGTACAGTGATTAATGCATTGTCCTGGGTGAGGCTGTCTCGGAAAGCAGGTACAAAAAGGAGGGCAAGCGTCTCAGGACTGAGCGCTGGGAGCCCCAACATCTTGAGGGCAGGCTGGAGAGGAAACACTGGCAAAGGATACCATGGAAGGATAGACACGAGTGTGGTGCTGAATGCTGCTGAGAAGTTGAGACAGGACAGAGAGATGTCCATGGGGAGAACTGGTTTTGGTCGAGTGGTGGGGCTCAGTGGCCAACTCAAGGGGCTGAGTAGACAGGAGGTGAGAAAAGGGAGGGCAAGCGGATAATTCTTTCTAGAAGTCTGGCTGTAGGGGAGGAGGAATCGAGTGATAACTGGAAAGATGATCCATTCACCATCGAGATCATCCAGGTTCTAAAATCAAGAGAGGGCAGTCCAAAGCAGGTGCAAAGGTACACAGAACTAGGTCGGCCCTCTTGGTCAAAGGGAGAGAGAGCACCTTCTCTGCCTCTCACGGTCTTGCCTTTATACTGCTGTCTTTATTATGTTTTTATTATAGTCAAGCTAGCATATTTCTTTAAGAATGTTAAGAATGGAGAATATGCTAAAGACGTCTCTTTCCTCGCCCTTCTCTCCTCCTGTCCCCTTCCTTCTCCCTCCTCCAGAATAATTTTGTCCAGAACTAATTTCCTCCCTCCCTCCCTTTCATTAGGATGGAAGAGACTTGAACAATTTTCATTGCCCACACGTGGGCTGTAAGAGATGAGAAATTGAAGATAAAGCAACGATGATAATAGCGTGAGGCTTCTGAGAAAATAGGGGGGAGATGGACTCTAGGGCACAAGATTGGCTTTGGGGTGGCCCAGGGGCAGCATCTCCACTGGGGCAGGAGCAAAAGTGGGAGGTACGGGGTGGGTCCAGCAATGGTATTGGTTCGGTGTCAGGAAGTAGAGGGAGGTTCCCTGGGCTCAGGTCTGATTGTCGTTTGTGTCCACCTCAATCCCTGAGACACCACCTTCCACATAATAAACTGTTAATATTTATTGCATGAAAGAATATGTGCAGAAATTCTTTAAAGGACAGCATAAATAATACATTTCTTCCTTAATTTTAAAAAATGAAGTGCTTATTGACTTTAGTTACCATACAAGTAACACATGATGCTTGTAAAAAATTGAAAGAATATAGAATATTTTCCTTGAAATTCTATAAGGAATTCTAACAAGAGATAAGACTTGTTAATGGTGAGCTTCAGCCTTGCCAGTAGGTTACATATTTAACAAGAGGATCACCTTATACATGGAATTATGAGCTGTTTTTCCCACTTTCATATTGTATCCTTTGTGTCAATATGTGAAGATTTCTTATCTGTTGTAACACCTGCCAGGTCTCCATGACACCTCCGAGTCCCATACATTTATTGAACAAAAACCCTTTGATGAGCATTTAGATTTCTTCCAATTTTTGAATACAATGACCATTCTCATTCATACAATTTTGCACACCTGCATCATTATTTTCTTAAATTCAAAGAGGAGGGCAACACATATGCACATTGCAAAATTTGATACCTATCTCCAAATTGCCCTACAGAAGACTGTGCCAATTTAGGCTTCCATCAACAGTATGTAAGGGTGCTTGTTTCCCCACACTCTTGCCAACAACTGGCTATTATAAACCTTTCTAATCCTGTCAATCTAAAGGAAAAATGACATCTCATTTTAATTTGCTTATCTGTAATTATTACTGAGGTTGAACATTTGAATATGAATTTTGGTCATTTGCATGTCTTCTTTTATGGAGTGCTTCTTTATGCCTTTTACTCATTTTCTATTTGGCTTGTAATTTTCTTATTTATTTCTAAATAATCCATCGTTTAATAGTATTACTCTTTATCATGTTTTTCTATTTTGTGACTTGTCTTAGCTGTGGTGTTGGTTTGCTTTGCCATATTAGAGTTTTTACATTTTCATGTCAAATTTCTCAATCTTTTCCTTTATGGTTTTTGTCATTGGCATAGTACTAAGAAAGCAGATTGTTATCAAAATTATTTAAAAATTCTTCTATGTTTTCTCTATTACTTTGTAGCTTAATCTTTTTCCATTAACATTGCCTAATAAGCTTCTCTGCTTATTTTTAATTAGATCGGCAATATATGATTACATTCTAGTCACTTCTTTAGAAGTAATCACTATTATCTGATTAAGGTCACTCCTTTTGGACTCTTTAATGCATTTACACTCATATATTCATATGGAGACACACCATATTTAACATAAATGTTATCATTCTGTATGTTATTTATAACCTGCTTTTTCACTGAACAGTGGTTAAGTATTTCCTTGTTAGTACTTATAGATTGACTTCGGCATTTTCTAACTGATGCATGACAGTCTATTATATGAGGTACCATAATTTATGGCTTGAGTCTTTTATATTTAAGCCTTCAATCCATCTGAATTGTGTGTGTGTATGTGTGTGTGTGTGTGTGTGTGTGTGTAGTGAATTAGGGATATAATTTCCCTCCCAATAATTTTCCTAAAAGCATGTGTTGACTAACCCATTTTTCTCCTACTGACTTGAAATATTACTTTACAATTGAATGAACACTAGATTGACATTGTTGGGAGATGGACATAGCAAAGTGCTGAGGAGCATATGAAGGCGCTTCCAGCGTCTGCTATACCAGTAATATCAGCTGGCCTGGGGTTCCTGGTTTTTCTCTGGCTATGCAGCTTGATCTGGTCAGACAGAAAGGACTGTCCAATAATCCCTTATGGTTTTATCCCCAGGTACACAGAAATCTTAGTTTTGAAATGAGACCATTTAACCTTCTTCTCTTTCTTCCCCCCCACCCTCCTCCTTCATCATCGTTGAGATGACTTGGGCTAATATCTGGTAAATCTGCTTTCATTTTATTAGAACATTAAAATTGTTATTTTTTTATACATTTATCAGGTTATTATAGAAGGTACAAATGAACAATCAGATGCACAGACACAGCCTGGAAGGGTCCTGAGCTTAGAGACTTCTTTGTGGAGTTGGGATGGACCACCCTCCTGGCAGGTGGATGTGTTCACCAATTTGGAAATCTGTTTTAATTGTTACGTATTTGTTTTTATGGGTATTAGAAAAAACTCACACATGGGAGCCACAAGACTAAGGTAGGTATTTAAATTAATGAAAGTGAATCAGTTTAAAGAAGAACATTTTACTTGAGTAGCCATGGCAGAGATGCTACTGATGGTTTGAGGATGATTGACATTTGGTAAAATGAAATAATAATATTATCAGTTAAGAGTAATTGCAGCTTCAAGGAATAAAAACCTAACTCATAGTGACTTAAAAACATAGGGGTGAGGGTTTTTTTCTTCTTCTGGTTTTGTTATTTTATGCAGGATATCCACTAATGTTGGCTAGAGGGCTCAATGACATCCAAGAGTGAGAGACCTCATTGGGATTCTTTTGGCCATGAGGAAAATCACGGTCCCATGATGGCTGCTGCAGCTCTGGCTATCACAACTGAAAGAAGAAAATGGAAGAGGTGCCCCCAAGAAGCATCTTTCCTTTTTGTCAGGTAAAGCAAGAGCTTTCCTAGAGTTCGCAGAATTCTTCTTCTTAAGCCTCATTTGCCAGAAACATATACATGGCCACTGCTCAGTGTAAGGGAGGCAGGAAGAGTGGATAACAGATTGTCACACTTGGCTTAGACCAGCCTCATCAAACTGAGATCCTCTTAGTGAGGAAGGAAGGGGAATGGGTAGTGAAGAGACAATTGCAGTGTGTGCCATGTGGAAACGTGTGGACCAGCAGGGAGAAGCCAAGATGGCAGGACATATGGCCCCAAAGAGAATATTGCAGGGGAGTAATATCAGGCTTTCAGCTTTGATCTCTAAATGACAAACTGTACTTCATTTCCTGTTCTTGCGAGCTGGTGAGATTGCCTGTTGTATCACTTCCATAAATTATCCTTTGACTTGAGCTAGTGGGGGTGGGGTTTTATTCTTTATAGACCTGAGCAGAGTTTTGGACACATTTTAAAATGTGTTTTTTCATTTGTTCTTTATAGCAATTATTACCCTTATTTTATACAAGAGGAAAAAGAGGTTCTAAGTGGTTAAGTCACCCAACTTCATGTGACTCTAACCCAGGTTTTCTGACAACTAGGACATTCTTTATGCCATCTCTGTATTTTTAGGAGGACCATCTTTAAAGAGGAAGTGTTTATTTCTTAAATAGCATCAAGAGGACAAAAGGAATAAATACACGAGAGATGGAGTTTCCTCTGGGGCCTGTCAATGTCACCCATCAGCTCTGTCCCTGGGTTATGTCAAAAGTCAGGAGGCGGCTTGACTCTGTCGTGCATCTGGGTTTCAGAGACCTAGGGAATGTTTAGTTTTCTGCTTGTCTATTTCCAAACTTTATGCATGTAATTTATTGTCTTGATTACAATTTAACATGGTTGGAAGATGTGAGACATTCAAGTTACAGATTTGTGTGAGAAGCAGAGGAGAAAATCAGTACATTTGGGAGTTATGGCCCTCCTCACTTCTCACGCCATGTTCTCTCCTGGGGTGACCTCAGCCAGCCATGGCTCTTACCAACATTGAGACAGTGCTGGCTCTGCAGACGTTGATTCATCCCGGTCAAGCAGAAGTTATTATCTCCTTTCCCTACATTTGACCTTTGTCCTGCACTCCCTATATTGGTAAATGATACAGCTATCTACATAGTCACGCCAGGAAGTCATCACCCACATGTGCAACGCCTTGCCATATTATGTAGATTCTTTCTTCTAAATCACGCTGTAACATGCCCCCTCTCCCCTTCTCTGAATGCCTCTGTTCAGTCCTTCATTCCCTTTCAGATGGTGGCCGCCATCTCCTGGACTCGGTGATTTACCAGTTGGTTGGAAAACTTGGGGTGCTTGTTAATCATCTAGAATCCCAGACCCTATCCCAGACTCTGATTCCGTAGGCCTGGGGTGGGGCCCTGGAAGCTGTATGCTAAACAAGTGTCCCAGGCAATTCTTCTAAGCAACAGGCAACACTGGTATCTAGCTGGTCACCCTGCATCAGGTCTCTCTCCTGTCAGTTTAGCCCTATCTACTGTAGAAATATCTTCCTAAAATGTGTCACTAGCTTTTTATCTGTAGCATAAAACCCGGACTCTGTAACATGACAAACGGCATGATTTGGGCACTATCTCCCTCTCCAGTCTCATCTCTTGTCTTCCCTAATAATACAAAATATTTGTCAAATTTCTGGATCCCGTTGCTTTTTTATTGTTCAGTGCCTTTGCATATCCTGTCCTTTCTGCCCGGACAGCCCTCCTTCCCTAAATCTACTTGGAAAAGTCCCCTCCATCCTGCAAGACCCAACTCAAGTGTCCTTTCTTCCCTGAAGCTTTCCTTGCCACCCCTGGAACTTGAACATATGTTTATTATTTCAGTTACCCCACTGAATTCTCTGTGGCAGAGACAGTGATTAGTCAACAGTACAGGTGGTATTTGTAGTGGTAGGTGCTTGTTAAATATCTGTTAGATAAATACAGCTTTTCTTGTGTGAGAGGAACTTTAGTGCAAGCAAATATGGCAATTTCCAGGAAAATAGTGTTCCCGCTTTTCCCCCCTGTGAATCTAAACTCTAGAGAGTTTCTTACTGTGAAAATCAGTCATCACTTTACTCGTTTACATTTACAAAGTCAATATATTAAACTATGAAATAATAGTCAACATTTGTCTGGTGCCCACTGTGTGCTAGAAAACTGCATTCATCATTTTACTTCGTCTTACAGATGAGGAAACTGAGGCTCACGGGTGAATTAATTTGCCCAAGATCACAAAACTGGTAAGTGGTAGGACTGCTACGATGCTATTCTGCCTCTTCCAGAGATTTATTGAACAACCATTTGGATATGCCATATGTGTCTAGGATAAAAGATCCCTGTACTGAGAGGTGTAGGTAATGGAAATGAATGAAGCAGTGTGGGCATGAGGCAATAAGGGTGTGTGTGTGGCAAACTGGAGGGTGTATACCCTGTTTAAAGGAGTTGGCCAAGACTGAGTGCCAGCTAATCTCCCTCCCCAACATTTTATTATGAAAAATCTCAAACACACAGCAAAGTTGAAAGAATTTTACATCACGTTACCCATTAATCCATTTTGCTTTTTTGACATGTTTCAAAGTAAATTGCACAATAGCAGACATCTCCCTAAATACATCAGTATGGACAGTATTAACTAGAGATGAATATTTGTTTATAGATCTTTGTCTTTTTAAAAAATGTTTTTATTAAAAATGTAGCTAACATACAATATCAGTTTCAAGTTATTCAACATTTAGTTATTCAACATTTAGTTATTCAACATTTACATGCCTAAATAATTTATCACCATGATAAGTATAGCAACCACCTGACATGGTACCACACTGTCACAATATTATTGACTATATTCCCTATGCTGTACATTACATCAGGTGTACAGCATAGTGGTTAGACATTTATATAATTTAAGAAGTGATCCCCCTAACTAGTCTGGTACTCACCTGGTGCTATACATAGACACTACCATATTATTGACTACATTCCCTATGCTTTACTTTACATCCCGTTGACTATTTTGTAACTTCCAATTTGTATTTTTTAATCCCTTCACCTATTTCACCCTGCCACCAGCCCCTCTCCCCTCTGTCACCCTGATAATTCTAGTACCCATCTGACACCATATGTAGTTATTATAATATTATTGACTATATTCCTTATATTATACCCTACATCCCCATGATTACTGTGTAACAACCAGTTTGTACTTTTTAATCCGTTCCCCTTCTTACACTCACCTCCAACCCTCCTCCCATCTGGCAAACATTAAATGTTCTCTGTATCTATGAATTTGTTTCTGTTTTGTTTGTTTATTTTGTTCTTTAGATTCCTCTTGTAAGTGAAATCATATGACATTTGTCTTTTGCTGTCTGACTTACTATGCTCAGCACAATACCCTCTAGGACCATCCATGTTATCACAGATGGCAAAATTTCATGCTTTCTAATGGCTGACGAATATTCCATTGTATATATGTACCACCTCTTCTTTATCCATTCATCCATTCAGTGACACCCAGGTTGCCTTCATATCTTGGCTATTGTAAATAATGCTGCAATGAACATACAGATGAACACGTCCCCTCAAAGTAGCATTTTGGGTTTCTTTGGATAAACACCCAGAAGTGGGATTACTGGATCCTTCTTTGTCTCCTGTTATAGCCTTTATTTTAAAGTCTATTTTTTTCTGGTATAAGTATTGCTACCCCAACTTTTTTGTTAGTTTGTTTTCATTTTTATGAAATAACTTTTTATATCCCTTTACTTTCAGTCTGTGTGTGTCTTGATCTGGAGTGTGTCTTGTAGGCAGCATATGTATGGGCATTGTTTTCTTATTCATTCAGTTACCCCATGTCTTTTGATTGGTGCATTTAATCCATTTACATTTAAAGTATTTGGTGATGGATGTGTAGTTGCCATTTTATTATTCATATTTTTTATCTTTTTTATTTTTCATCTTACAGAAGTCCCTGTAAGATGCCTTGTAATACTGGTTTGGTGGTAATGAACTCTAGGTTTTTCTTGTCTGGGAAGCTTTTTATCAATTCTAGATGATAGCTTTGCTGGGTAGAGTAATCTTGGTTGTAGATTTTCGCTTTTCATCACTTGGAATATTTCCTGCCAATCCCTTCTGACCTGCAAAGTTTTTGTTGAGAAATCAGCTGACAGTCTTTTGGGAGCTCCCTTATAGGTAACTAACTGCTTTTCTCTTGCTGCTTTTAAAATTTGCTCTTTATCTTTAACCTTTGGCTTTTTAATTATGATGTGTCTTGGTATGGGCCTGTTTGGGTTCATCTTGTTTGGGACTCTCTGCACTTCCTGGGCTTGAATATCCATTTCCTTCACCGGTTTAGGGAAGTTTTCCATCATTATTTCTTCAAATAGGTTTTCAATCTCTTGCACTCTCTCTTCTTCTTCTGGTACCCTTATGATGCAAATGTTGGTTAGCTTGATATTGTCCCAGAGGCCCCTTAAATTGTCCTCATTTTTGGTTTTGTTTTTTGCTGTTCTGTTTGGGTGTTTTTTGCTACCTTATCTCCTGATCATATCACTGATTCGATCCTCTGCTTCATCTAATCTACTATTGATTCCCTTTAATATATTCTTCATTTCAGTTATTGTATTCTTTATTTCTGACTGGTTCTTTTTTATGTTTTCTATCTCCATTTTTATGTTTCCTATCTCTCTGTTGTAGTTCTCCCTGAGATCATTGAACATCCTTATAACCAGTGTTTTGAACTCTGCAACTAGTAAGTTGCTTATTTCCATTTTATTTAGTTCTTTTTCTGGAACTTTGTTCTGTTCTTTTATTTGGGACATATTTCTTTGTCTCCTCATTTTGGCTTCCTCCCTGTGTTTGTTTCTATATATTAAGTAGAGCTTCTATGTCTCCCGGTCTCAGTACAGTGGCCTTATGTAGTAGGTGTCCTGTGGGACCCAGTGGTGCAGTCTCCCTGGTCACTAGAGCTGGATGCTCCAGGTTTTTCCCTTGTGTGGGTTCTGTGTGTCCTCCTGTTATAGTTGAATCTTGGTTGCTGTTTGTATATCAATGGGAGGGATTGACCCTGGGCTTGTTGGTTGTGAGGACTGGCTGTGACTATAGTAGAGGAGCTGCTGTGCATGGGCTGACCCTACAGAGCAGGATTCACTTTAGCAGGGCTCTGGTACCTACCCAGTCTGCCCTTCGTGTGTATCGTCCTTGGAGGAGGCTGGGTGATGTTCCAGCTCGGTTTGAAGTTGGTCACTGGGTGTGCCAGCCCTGGGGTCTCCTGGAAGGGGCCCTGCTGTAGGTCAAGTTCAGCTGCAGCCTGTGCCCTGCCCAGAACCACCTGCAATCTGCAGATGGCTGCCGCTGTGCTGTGCTAAGAGGTGCCTTGAGAGGCCAAGATGTGAATTAAGGCTGGCTGCTGCTAGTACCAGGCTTAGAGCTGCTCACCCAGAGGTACAGGACATGCTGAAGTCAGGTGCTTCTTGTTTGGGTTTTGTGAACCTTTGAGAGACTTTAGGAAAGTCTGCAGCACAAGACAAGGCAGGGAGTTTGGAGCACTGGAATCAGTTTGGGGGGGGCCTGAAAGTTGAGTGGGGTGTGGTCTCAGAATCACCAGGGCTGGGCAAATGAACGGCATTAGTCATGTTGATGAAGACTTAGATATAACAGCGGTAGCCTGAGTCTGCACACCGGGACTGGGGAGGGCTCAACAAAGAAACAATGGTTTCCACCATCTCCTCCATCTGGGAGAAAGCTGCCCCTCCAACCCTCACCCTAGAGTCAGACAACTCAGTTTCTCCCTGTATGTCCCTTTCGCCTTTAGAGCTCCTGCCCAGCGCTGGAGCTCAGAGTGAGTGAGTCCATCAGCAAGTAAGTCCATGCACGGGCCCTCTAAGAGGAGTGCCCCGGGTTGTAGCAGCCCTCTGTCCCATTCAGCCACCATCTCTGCTGGTTTTCATAACCAGAAATTATGGGGACTTCTCTCCCCAGCACCGGAACTCTGGGCTGGGGAGCCTGGTGCAGCACTGGGACCCCTTGCTCCTCCCGGGGAGACCTCCGCATGCGGGTGTGGGACCAGCCTGTTCCGTGTCTCTACCCCTCCTATTGGTCTCAAAGTGGATTCTTCTATATGTCCTTAGAGGTAAGAGTTTGGTTTAGCAAGACTTCAGACGATTCTCAATGATGGTTATTTTGTAGTTTATTTGTAATTTTGATGTGGTCGAGAGAGAAAGGTAAGCACAACATTTATCTACTCTGCCATCTTGACCAGAAGATCAGAAATTTTTTATTTTAATGAAGTCTAATTTATCAAAAAATTTTTCAATGGTTATTGCACTTTTTGATTTGTCTAAGGAACTTTTTGATTTCCCCTAAGTTGTGAAGATATTCATGTTTTCCTTTAAAAGCTTTGCAGTCTTAGCTTTTACGTTTAGGCCTATGATTCATCGCAAAATAATGTTTGCATATGATCAAGGTTTGTATTTTTCCCATGTCCAGTTGTTCCAGCACCATTTTGGAGGTAAAACTTTCCTTTCCTCCTCTGATGGCTTTGGCCCTTCTGTTGAAAATTGAATGATCGTGTGAATGTGGCTCTATTTCTTGGATCTCTTCTCTGTACCAACTTTAGTTGATTTTTGCCATGGACTCTGTATTGCCAGGTCTTGCACATTTTAGAATTGGCCATAGAAACCCTGATTTTTTTTATATGAAAAAGTCTAATTTTTTAAAAGTTGAGAACCAATTCTAATTTAAATGAACAAACAACGAAACCAATCCTATGCGGCCAAAGAAATTCACCTGAAGGCGAATTGCCTCTATGACATTGGAAGTAATTTCAGCATGAAGCTGGATCTGTGTATATCAATGTAAATCAATGGCCTTATTTTAAATGAAAGAAAATGGAGATGTTCCCAAGGCATGTAGGTAGGTTTCGATAGTCAATGCAAATCAATGATAATTCACTGCCAGGGCAGGAATAAAACCAAGGGCTGAGCTCTCTTTGGTGTTTAGGAGAGTGGGGGAGCACATCCACGGAGCTACCTTGAATTGTAACTGGAAACAGTACAGGCAGAGAGGACCAAGTGGGAGGTGAGGAGAAGCCAGGATATCCTGGATTGTAGCGGAGGGGCTGAGAGTGTAGGCAGCTAGACAGACCAATGACAAGAAAGAGACAAAGATCAAGAGAGTTCAGGGTGAGCTGATTTGGAGTCAAGGGTCTGAAGTGGAGGGAACTAGAGAAATAACAGGTCTCTAAGCCCGGGCCTAACAAGATGCTTCCTGGAATTGGCTGAAGGCCTCTTTGGCTCTCTGGGGGAAAGTTGAGACAGAGCAGCCAGAAGACATACAAATGCAGATGCAAAGAGCTTAAAGGAGGGTGCTCGGCAGCACCACAACCTTCCCACCGCTGGCTTTACGTTATTAGTTTTTAACATTTTTAGATTATATTTTACACTTAAAATTTGTAATGGGAATCACTTCACATGTTTCAAAAATAAAAAAATATTACAAGCTATTAATGAAAAGTCTTCTTTCTCCCATCTGCCCAGTTCCCATCTCCAACCCGTCCACCCGCAGCGAACCATTTGTACAGTTTATTTTACTGCAGCCATTTTTACTGCATACTACTTTGGCAGCCATATCTGTCAGACAGAATGCTGGTTATATTGGTAGCTGGTTGGGCCACGTAAAGTAGACCTCAGTGCATTTGGCTGTATGTTAAGAGAAAATAAGCAAGCCTGCATTAAAAACAGAAGTTAGTTAGAACTTGCTAGAACCTTGCCTCATGAATATGTAAGAGAGGAAGGAACTCATTCTACTGAAATTGTGATGTGGTGCTTTTACTGACTGAATGTGTCTCCTCAAAATTCATATGTTGAAACCCTAACCCCCACTGTCGTGGTATTTAAAGGTGGGAACTTTGGGAGGCAATTTGGTTAAGATGAAGTCATAAGGTGGGACTCCATGATGATATTAGTGACTTTACATCGTGTGAAGACACGGTTGCACAGAAGGCAGTTGTCTGCAACCAGAAGAGAACCCTCACTACCAGGGCTTGGCCGTACCCTGATCTCAGACTTCCAGCCGCCAGAACTGTGAGAAATAAATATCTGTTGTTTAAGTCACCAAGTCCGTGGTATTTTGTGATGGCAGCCCAAGCTGACTAAATGATGGAGGACCAAAAAATGAGCTATAAGAAAATGGAAAAGATTTTCAATTGCTGACATATACCTTTTAACTGCTTTGCTGAGAGTAGCCAGATGTGCTGTTTGACAGTGTGTTCACGTTGGTCTGGAGGAAGGGTCTGTGAGCTGGCAAAGGGGGATGACCATGAGGACAGGGCTATTAAGTGCTTGAAGCCAGTAACTAGTTGAGTGACATGCATGGGTGATCAACTGCTCGTCTCAACCTACACTCATACCCTGGTACTTGCTAACTTCTAACCTGGAAGGAGTTTAAGTGGAGAATGGAAAAGGTTTGCAAACCTTAAAGTGTGGTGTTAGGTGCTAAATATCGACTGCCTAACCCAACTTCTATGTGGTAGAGGGTATTTTCACCTGATGATTTCACTGCCCCTCTCCAGTTGTTTGGTTTGATTTGAAGATAACGCTGCCCTCTCCTGGACTGATCTTACAACTACAGCCCCTGGCCACCAGGAGTAGATTGTATTGTCTTCCTTGGCTTGATCTCAGGTGTATACTGGTAGCGAGGGGCCTTATGTTTTACTAAGTTATTTCTTACAGTCATAGTAGAGTCAGCTTTCTCTCCAGTGTTATTTCTCAGAGACCAGAGGCAAGATAAACAGAAGGCAAGTCACTTGTGGGTCTCCCAATCTCTAGGTACATAATCCATCCTTCTTTCCTTTCTTCAACTATTTATTGCACCCTAATTGCTAACATGCCTCCTAGGCACTTGGGATACAGTGATCAAAACAGAAGCATAGTGTTCCATTTTCTAGATCTACTGTAATTGGTATAAAAGTTTTTTGAAGGACCCTGAAATTATTACCTAATTTTATTATTATAAACAATCCTGTGATTAACTTCGTTCTTCCTTGCTTTCTTTCTTTCTATGTTGTTTCCTTCCCTCACATTAAGTGGAATTTCAGGGTCAGGGTCTGCATTGTTTAATGTGTTTGGTACACATTCCTCCAACAGGTTCATGGGTTTGTATAAAGGCAGTTAAGAACATTGATTATCTGTGAGACACTGTGCTAAACACTTTACACGTGTTAATTCACTCATCCTCACACCAATCCTATGAGCTAGGTGCTACTTTTGTTCTCATGTTACAGATGAGAAAACTGAGGCCCAGGGAGAGTAAGCTTCCCATGGGCACACAACTGGCCAGGGACAGAGCTGGGATTTGCATGGAGGTGGTTTGGTTCTAAAACCCGTGCTCTTATCCCATTTCATCATTATGACGGCTCCACGAGGCAAGTTTTATTATCCCCATTTCTATGGCTAGGACAACAAACTTGTCCAAGATCATAGACTAGTAAATGAGGGCCCCTGTCTACATCATGGTCTGTTTGACTCCAAAGCAGAAATTTCTGGGTCCTTCATGAGGATTTCTGAATTCAGTCAGGAGAGTGTTCTGAGATGAGTTCTTATGTGCTCACTTCTCAAGGTTCCTTTCTGGCTTCCACCAGAGCTTGGCAATCAGGGCTAGGAGGTCTGCACGTGCCCAGGTTATACCTGTTAAGTCCAGCTATTATCCTGACCGTCACAACCTGGACCTCGTGATGCATTGACATTCTTCCCCTCTTCCCTCATCCTAGATCACTTTTGGTTTCCAGAACTCTCTTACTTGGGCATAATTTTGGTTGTGGGTAATAGAAAACTCTATTTGAATACATCTTAGCAATAAAGAGAATTTATTGACTCATGCAACTGAAAAGTACAGGGAGAAGATGACCTCTGGGCATGATTTGTTCAGGACTCTGGCTCTATTTCTCTGTGATTCTCTCAGCTCTGCTTCCTCTGTGTGTTAGTTTTTGTCCTTGGATTGGTTTGCCATTTACGGTAACAAAATGGAGTCCAGCAGCCACAAGACTACATAGTTGCTTTTCCACTGTCATCAAATAACCATCCTGAACTTGGCTCTGAGTAGATCATCTTAGGTCACATACTTGCCCTTGAACCTGTCACTGTGGCAATGGGGATGATCACTGGGGAGACAGGTGAATCCTCTCCTTCCCTTCCTTTGCCTTCACTTTGGTCCCCAGGTTTAAGTGGATTCTTCTGCAGGCATGTGAGGCGGTGCTGATGCAGACATCAGACACAGAGTTGACACAGAGGCACAAAGTTGACACAGAGACAAAAGAGAAATACTTAAACAGCCATATTGTGCTGTTCACATGGTCTTGCATAGAAGTTGCCATTTTTAAAACAGAGTGGCAAGAAGAAGCCTCTGCATTTTGCCAGCAGATTGGCATTCAGGCTGCACATGTCACAACAATATTTTGTGGCACTGGATGTTCTGCACAGAATGAAAAAATGCTTTCCCATTAGGAACATTAGGAGGGAGCAGTTGCAAGTGGGAAGTGAAGTATGGAAGATATGTTGGTGGGCAGACTTGCTGGAATGTTTTCAAATGGGTAAAATTTTATTCCATGCTCATGTATACGTGCCTTTCCCCCACTCAGTGAAATGCTCTTTCCTACCATGAAGGGAAAGGTTCTTTCAACTCTTGACCTCCAGATCATTTTCCCTCTGGAGACCTAAACTACCACAGTTGCCACCCCTATGGTTCTCCATAAGGGCTGCTCCCCCATTTACTCCTCAGGCTTGAAGTTGGACCATATCCTTCCCTAATAAGTCAGTCATTAGTCTAAATAGACTGGAGTGCTGAATGACTTGATTGAGGGCTTAGGAAGAGCAGAAGGGAATTATATGTAAGAGGAGCTTAAAAACAGATACCAGATATGGCTGCTCTTGCCCTAGTCCCTTGCAAGGACTTCCCATCTAGTGACTGCTGCCCCCTTGTGGCAAACACGCTCTTTCCCTGTAGTCTCATCTTGCACTTGAGCACGCACAGGCGTTTTGCAGTCCAGGCCACGTAAAGTCTGTTTTCTCCTGTGTCCCCACTATTTTCTGCCCCAGGAGCTACCTTTTCCTAAATGATTAATAGGGGGCATGTTCACTCCCTTCAGGGACTCCCCCATCTTCAAGTCCTTTCTAGTTTAAGCATCAGATCACAATTGTCCAACAGCAGTACAAGCAAAGCATGGGGAGCCCCAGGCAGTGGTCTCCTACACTTCCTGCTACTATTTATAAATGATAAGAGAACCCAGAGGAAGGCATGACTTAGCTTAAAAAATATGCTTCCAGGCGCAGAATTGTAGGTACCATTAGCATGATAAATTTGGCATTTATGGAAGGGGCATAATTTACAATGAACAGATTGGTGCTAACTTTAAACAATAGATGATGTTTGGGAAAGAACATCCAGCCAACTAGCCTGGCTGTATGGAAGTGAAGCTTTCAGGCACTCTGTGTGCCTGCCGTCACAGGCACTCTGAATCATGGTGGTGATCCACGATCCATGAATCGTAGGAGATATGTCTAAGTGTCATTTACTGCAAAACCATTAATTGAGCACTTACTCTATTCCCTGCAGAGGATAAAGATGATTCGGACAGGGTCCCTGCTCTCTAACAGTCCACAGACTAGTGGGGAAGGCTGATGTAAACACATCATTGCAGTACAGTAGGGTTCATGTTATCATGAAGAAGTGATTAAAGTGCCAGAGGGTTAAAGCCAAGGGGCAGACATTAGCTGCTGGGGGGAGCCAAGGCAGGTTCCCAGAGAATCCATCCTTCCATACTGAGAGAGGAAAAGAATGACACGAGTCCTACCTTCTCTGTTCACTAATTGCTCCAGCTCCAATGGTCTCCCTGCTGTCCAGCCCATGCCCCCAGCCTCTGGGCCATTGTCATCAACCACTTGTTGGCAGTGGTTGTGCAAAGGAGCAGCTGGCAGTGGAGAGGGGTTAATTCTCCCTCCATATCTCCAACAGCCCCAGGCCACCCCAAAGAAGCCTTTCATATAAGTAAAAGTTGGGTGCTTTTTGTCCTAACATAGCTCAGGTACAGTCTTCCACCTCCTTCCCATCAGATTGCCCCCAAGTTCCTCCTAAGTGGGGGACTCCAGCAAGGCCTTCTTCCAGTGAACTCCTTCTGAAATCTCTACTGTAAAAAGCCAAATCCTTTCCCCTTTATTCATGTCAGGAAAGTTGGGAGCTTGCAAAGGTGGTCTACTAGGGAATTTAAGAGATAAACCGATGAAAATAAATACGAAAAAAGGAAGAGAATAAAAATAGTCACCATCTTCATGCCTGGTACCCCTGCTTGGACATATGGACCCTGAGAGTCTGTGACAGGGCTGCGATCTCTTGACTTCATCTGTTTCGAAATGTAGACGTGGGCAGGGCTCAAAGAGGAGGCTGTGACGTGGCTTCCTTCTCTTTATTCATCAAGTTCCTTCTCACTGTTAAGTCATTCTCTTCTCTGAGCTCCCGGCTCTTACAGTTGGACACACCTGGCTGGTGCCTCAGGTAGGAAACCACCTCTGTTGGCTAGGCCTTCCTTTGGGGTAGGGAAACTTGGTTTGACTGTATGTTAGAAAATGTATCCATATCTCTAGGACCTGAAGATTTCTGCTCAGTTGGCTTCCTGCCTCCTCTCTTGTGACCGGGTGTTCAATTCTGACCTCATAGATGGCTGTAGTTGGTGACAAGGAGGCCACGGCCTTTTACCTCCGCCTTTTACACCTCTCCCTTTTGCAAGGAAGAGGCTATATCTCCCCAATTTCATGTTTACTGCTTTGCCCTAAGAGTTTATCTTCTGTGAAAATGCAATACTGGCACGGAGAGAACATAATTAAAATGTGTGGATCTGAATGAACTTATTATAGAACCTCAGGCCTGAAAGCAATCCATGGGTTATCTACTCTGCCTCCCTCAATTTGCAGATGAGAAAACTGAAACATATAGCAGTAAAAGGACCCTCTCAAGGTCACACAACTTATTAATGATAGAATCAGGATAGAATAAGGACTGGATACAAGGTACCCGTATTTCCAGTCTTGGTAACTTTCCAAAGGTTTTCAGATTGTTCTCTGGCCAGTCCTGAGCATTTGGGGGCAACCTCCTTAGCAGCTGTCTGGGTAGAGGGAGAAGGGCACCTTCCCTCCCCAGCAGATGAGGCTTTATCTGTTTTACGTATTGGACTCCTGGGAAGGTTTTGCTTCAGCAAAGTGTTTCACAATTTAAAAGGATATTTGAAAACTACTGAATGGTTCTGTGGCTATTTAGGAGGTGATTTCAGGGGCCAAGATGGGGACTTCTCTCAAAAGCTCGCACTCTCTTTAGACAGTGGACCAAAACATTTATTGCTTCTTTAGAGAGAAGACTTAAAATACACTTTAATGCAATTCACTGTTATCATTTCCTTCCCTTGGTAGATTTTAAGAAGGTTAAACAGAATCAGAAAGGACATAGGAGGAGAAATAAAACAGAAGGGGACATCTGGGAATAGGTTTGCCTCCTTCCATTTTGCTTAACATTGGCCTCCCATCTGAGTGTCCTCCCATCTGGTCCTCCCATCTGAATGCACAGACATGGCTGAGGATGGAGAAGGCTAATGAGAGGACAGAGGTGAATTTGTAGGTAGAGTTGAGGCAGTTATAGGGCGAACCAATGGCCAAGGTCTTTCCCCTGTAGTTAACTTTATCCCATGCTGAAGCCAGGCCTCGAAGTTGTGGAAGGTTGACACACTTCCAGATAAAGCCAGCCTCTAAAAAGTCCAAGATGGAAGTAAAGGAAGGGATCTCCAGTTGCCAAACCAACAGAGAAGCAACAGATAGCCCAGTAACTGTTCTCACATCCAGGATGAGAATGACTTGAATCTGAGTTACTAAATCACATTTCTATCCTAATCTTTCAACTAGATCAAACCATGACTATCTTTGTGGAAAATGTATGGAATGAGACTGATTTTTATATGATGTATGGCAGTGAGTTTGAAAATTTCACTGGCCTGCCACCCACAGAAAACAATTATAGCCCCTGTCGAACGGACACTGATACAATCAACAAGTATGCTGTGATCATCATCTATGCCCTGGTCTTCCTGCTGAGCCTGCTGGGAAACTCCCTGGTGATGCTGGTCATCTTGTACAGTCGGGTCAGCCGCTCGGTCACTGACGTCTACCTGCTGAACCTGGCCATGGCCGACCTGCTCTTCGCCCTGACCTTGCCTATCTGGGCTGCCTCCAAGGCAAAGGGCTGGGTCTTTGGCACATCCCTGTGCAAGGTGGTCTCGCTCCTGAAGGAAGTCAATTTCTACAGTGGAATTCTACTCCTGGCCTGTATCAGTGTGGACCGCTACCTGGCCATTGTCCACGCCACACGCACACTGACGCAGAAGCGGCACTGGGTCAAGTTCATATGCATAGGCATCTGGGCCCTATCGTTGATCCTGTCCCTGCCCCTCTTTGTGTTTCGCAGGGCCCATCAACCACCTGGTTCCAGCCCAGTCTGCTACGAGGACCTGGGCGCCAATACAACAAAATGGCGCATGGTGATGCGGATCTTGCCGCAGACCTTTGGCTTCCTCCTGCCTCTGCTGATCATGCTGTTCTGCTATGGCTTCACACTGCGCACGCTGTTTCAGGCCCACATGGGGCAGAAGCACCGGGCCATGCGGGTCATCTTTGCTGTCGTGCTCGTCTTCCTGCTCTGCTGGCTTCCCCACAACCTGGTCCTGGTGGCAGACACCCTCATGAGGTTGGGGGTGATCAAGGAGACCTGTGACCGCCGAAACGACATTGGCCGTGCCCTGGAAGCCACCGAGATTCTGGGCTTCTTACACAGCTGCCTCAATCCGCTCATCTACGCCTTCATTGGCCAGAAATTTCGCCATGGACTCCTCAAGATCATGGCCATCCATGGCCTGGTCAGCAAGGAGTTCTTGGCCAAGGAAGCCAGGCCTTCCTTTGCTGGCTCTTCTTCAAGGAACACTTCTGCTACCCTCTAAGACCGCTGTGCTTGTCGCAGCCCCTCAGGGATGCTCCCTTCTCATCAGCACCCAAGCCTCATGACACTGGCTGTTCACAGTCTCTGAACTGTGTCAAGGAGGCCCTCCATTGAGGTTACAGGAAGTTGCTGAGGCCACATCCTTACCAGGCCCTCGCTGTATGGTTTAGAAAGCCTGCCCTGGCGCCCCGCCCCTTACTGTAATACCATGTCAACTGCGAAAGCTCTGTCCATTCTTCCACGGAGCCCGTAGCATTCTGTCTTGTGAGACATTTCAAAGACAGCTTTTTAAGTAACTACAAATAGCTCCCACCATTGGGAGCCAACACCATAGTTGCTTCCCCAACTCTCCCTTTGTCTGCTAGCAAAATCTACTTCCCTTGACAGAGGCTGAAAATGACAGATACTCACTTTCTAAGATTCCCTTAAGCTAGGAGTGGCCATATCATCCAGTTCTGACTAATGAAATTTACGGGCAAGAATGTGCTGATAAACCATTCTCCTATGGAAAAAAGTCCTGATTTGTAGCATTCACCAACTTTCATGGTATAAATTCTCCCATTATTGCAATTTCAAGGGTGATGGGGTTTAGCAACCAGCTTACAAAACTCTAGAAAATGTAATAATCTACTTTCACAGGCTGGTATGATTTGGCTTCAGTACACCATTGCTTAAGAGGAATCTGCTGGGCTGGCCCGGTAGCTCAAGTGGTTGGAGCTCCGTGCTCCTAACTCCAAAGGCTGCTGGTTCGATTCCCACATGGGCCAATGGACTCTCAACCACAAGGTTGCCAGTTCGATTCCTCAACTCCCGCAAGGGATGGTGGGCTGCGCCCCCTGCAACTAAGATAGAACACGGTACCTTGAGCTGAGCTGCCGCTGAGCTCCCAGATGGCTCAGTTGGTTGGAGCACGTCCTCTCAACCACAAGGTTGCTGGCTTGACTCCCGCAAGGGATGGTAGGCTATGCCCCCTGCAACTAACGTAGGCTACTGGACCTGGTGCTGAGCTGCGCCCTCCACAACTAAGATTGAAAGGACAACAACTTGATTTGGAAAAAAGTCCTGGAATTACACACTGTCTCCCAATAAAATCCTGTTCCCCTTCCCCCAATAAAATCTTCGGAAAAAAAAAAAGAGGAATCTGCTGGGGCCAGAGGACTCCTGGGAAATATTCCTGGTTAAAAAAGAGAGACACCAACCCACACATGTTTGGATCTTGCCTTTGAATATGGTTATAGGATATGATAGTGTTGCTAAGACAGCAATTTTGTGGCAATGAGGGGAAAAAGCCTAGTATGCTTAGACTGGTGGAGCCGAAGAATAAAAAGAACCTAAGAATAAAGAGCCCAGAAATAAACCTAAGCATAAGTGGTCAAATGATTTTCAACAAGGGTGTTAAGACTATTCAGTGGGGAAAGGCTAGTCTTTCAACAAATGGTGCTGAGAAAACTAGAAATCCACATGCACAGAAATGAAATTGATCCCTTACCTTATACCATATACAAAAATTAACTCAGAATGGATTGAAGACCTAAATATAACAGCTAAAACTATAACACTCTTAGAAGAAAACATAAGGGAAAAGCTTCATTTGGTTTGCGGTTGGAAGTGGAGTGAGGTTCAGGAATGGGACGTAGATCACATTTGGGATTGGGAGCAGGGGTTGAGGTTGAGTCAGATGTGGTGGAGCAGGAATCAGGGACAGAATGGCAGCCTGGGATACGGTGGCGGGTCAGAGAAGGAGTACTGTCAGGAATAGGGAGAGATCTAGAAAGAGGGAGAGGCTGACAATGGGGTGAGTGAGATTTGGGGAGGTTCAAGATGGGGTTAGGACCAGATACGGGAGCGGGGGCGGGGTACCGGGAAACTTAGGAATGGGATGAATGTGAGGGAGTGGTGAGTCTCAGGGATGGGTGCCAGAAATAGAATGAATGGCTGGGGTAGGTTAGTGGCTATAACAGTAGCCACTGCTAGTTAGTCCAGTTAGTGACTGGAACAAAAAGCCATTACTGGTAGGGCTACCACCCTCACTGGAGCCTTGTCTAAGATGGATTCCCAGGGGCCAGGATGGAGGTGCCTCTGTCTGTGCAGCTTGAGACTCTCCAAAGAGGTTGGTGAGGAAGGAGTTAGGGGCTCAAGCCATAAGAGATGTATCTGATTAGGGAGAGAAGACAGAAGAATGTAGAACCCAGGGAAGAAGGCTGGGAACTGGGCCTGTGGACATCACTTTCTTCCCCTGTCCCTAAGACCCCTCCCCACCTCCCCTATTTTATCCCTCAATGCCCATCTTCCTCCATCCTATGCTGTCCCAAAGACAACCCCATTAGTGGCTTCAGCAAGTTAATAAGGATCCATATTGGGTCTGGGGAAATATGAATGACCAATATACAGCTGAAAAGATGCTTGACCTTCTTAGTAACCTGGGAAGTGAGAATCAAACAACAATAAAATAACTTGGAAGTGTTTTAAACAGGAGAGGGATAGAGTCAGTCCTCTCATCAAACAAAGTGCACCACTGTTTGATTAGACATTTTAATACAGTGTGTAATTCTCTGGTTATAGTAAAAGACATAAATGATTTCGATTTTGGAGCTGTAAAAATGCCAGGATATTGGTACTGAAGCAACATGGTGTATTAAAATATCAAAGACTGGTGTTTCAATCACTAAATAGGGTAAGGTTTAGATATCTAGTCAAGGTCAGGGAGAGGGTTCACCTCAGGGAGGAGCTCAATGTCAGGGTGAGGATGAGATTGGGGATCTTAGGAGAGGACTGGGGGTGGGATGTGGGGGTATTCAGAGGTGGCAGAGAGTTAGGGACGGTGTCTAGATGTCAATGTGAACAAAACTATCTCCATCTCGGTGTCCTGGATGTCTTCCATCTTTAAGTTTTCATGCTGTGACCTTTAACCGACCTTACCATCTTTAGCAAGCATTATTATCTTTGTTCCTTAAAGTTACATTGTGTAGCTATAAATATTTTTGTTAGGAGGGCCGGAATGTCATGACACCTGAGATAAATATTAAAGTGGTGATAGTATCGATAGTAAACAATCATGTATCACAAGACCACCAAGAGGTATAACCTCTGGTGAGTACGGCATTCTTTGTCCCTTTGTCTTGTCAATCATTAGTACCTGAGTTATACTATTAAAAAAATTCTGTAACAGGAGTCTGTCAGTGGAGAATAATCTGTGCAGATTGCTGGGTCATCTGTCTGCTCCGACCCTACATCCCTGTAAGTAAATTACCCGATAATAAATTCTATGGCGTTGCCTGCATTGTTTTTTGGTCTTAAGATACCTTCTCATTATGGTGGCCATTACACTTCTGCCCCACTGTCAGACAGATAGGATTGGGGTTAGAGGTGGGGTGAACATCGAGGATAGGTTTGAGGACAGGAGTTAGGATGTGAATGTATGTTCTGTACAATGCTTGCTAATTTAAAAAACTGAAAATTTGTTTTGTAGGCTTGGTTAAAATGTTGCAGCCTCCAAGTAATTGTGTTGAAATACACTATTTTCCTGTATACTAGCTCCCTTCTGACTAACCACAGCCCCCTCGGCGTCCCTTGCTCTCTGTCCAGTGGCCCATTCTCACTAGTTCCAACAAAAATATTAATTAATAACCTGGATTTTACCCGGTAGGGATTTAAGATCTTCTCTTTCCCAGCAGCTTGCATTTTAATTAGGGCCTTCCAGAGTCTGAAAAGTCTCATGGGTTCATATGAAATAAAATGACCATCTCCTCTTTGGTCTAAGGGTCTTCCCAGAGATGGGTCTTCCCAGAGATGCCCACTAACCAAGAAATCGTGATGGAGTACAGCCTTTTGCTGTCTCCACACAGAGGTCGAAGGGGCCAAAGATCTCTGGGTTTGACCCAGAAAGCTACAAGTGGCTAAGAGCTGAGCTCTCGGCACCATGGCTTTTGTCCATTTTGGTGTTCTGTTTTTTTAAACTCAGTAACCTTCTTCCAACCTTGAGGTTAGCAATGAATTAAATCATTAAAAAAATAAAAATATTACAGGAAGCGGAGTACAGCATTAGGAATAGAGACAGTGGAAATGTAATGGCTGTGTGCGATGTCAGAGGGGTAGTGGATGGGGGAGGGGGGTTCACACAGTGTGAGGGATATAAATGATAAATGTCTAAGTATTGCTTTGTCTGGTGCACCTGAAACCAATAAAATTATATAAAAAAATAAAAATAAATAAAAATAAACAGAATATGTTAACTCGGACTTTCTAAAAATTATTATTTTTTTAAATAAAAGTATTTCATGTAAATTGTTTAGTTTTATAAATATAACTTACAATGAAACGCAGCAGCAGCCCTTCTAACCTGCTTGCTACAGGAAAAAGCAACAACTTTCAATTCTCATAGCTGTTTCATCTGATAATTGTCTGCATATTTCTAAATATCATGCTTATTTTGCTGACTTTTGGTTTTCTCCCCAGTTTTAGATAATCATCTATTGACTTTCTATTTTGGCTTCTGAGGATTTAACACTCTCCAGACTCCTGCTTTTACCTTTGTTCAGCAAACAATACTGCCACGCCCTCACTCTCCCAGGACACAGATACCACACTTTTTGGTTAAATCAACATTCAGTGTTTTTGTTATAATGATTATGTAAAAAATCATTCACAGTTGGGTACAAAATCTACATTTCTTTTCTTTGTACAAGTTTTGTTTTCTCTCGATTTAACAATAGGATTTTTTCCATGTGTTTTTCATTGCACCAGTCCTAAATGTTTTCCTTAATACATTCATGTGTGTCGGGTTGTGAAGACCTCTCTCCTGGAGCCCTTCATTGTCCTGTGGCAATCTGGACAGGTTACTCTCCAGGCCTGCTCCCTTTTTCTAAATTACTTTAACTACATTTCCAGATAAACTTTAAAATTGGCTTGTCAATTTCTACGAAATAGCCTACTGTAATCTTGTTTTGCGTTATGTTGACCCTATAGAGCAATTTGGAGAAAATTGACACCTCAACGATATTGAGTCTCCCAATTCATGAGCATGGTATCTTTCTTCAATTATTTAGATATTTCTTAATTTATCTTAGAAATGTTTCCTGGTTTCTAGTATACAGATTTTGTACATATTTTGTTAAATTTATCCCTAAGTATTTATTTTATGGTTATTTGGATGCTATTAAAAATGGTATTTAGAAAAAAATTATTTTCCACTTTTTTTCTTATTCTTATATAGACATATAATTGAGTTATATATATTGACCTTGTATTCTGGGATCTTAGTAAATTCAGTTATTAGTTTTAGTAGTTTTATTTTTAAAGATTCTTTTGGATTTTATATGTATACAATCACACCATCTAAGAACAAAGGCAGTTTTATTTCTTCCTTTTCTTTATGCCTATTATTTATTTTTCTTGTCTTATTTCACTGTCTAGAACCTCCGGTACCATGCCTAATAGAAGTGGCGAGAGTAGGCATCCTTATCCTGTTATCAGTTTTGGGGTAAAGCACTCAATCTTTCTCTGTTAAATATGATGTAAGCTAAAGATTTTTCATAGAGGTTCTTTATCAGATTGAGGAAGTTCCTTCCATGAATGGGTGTTAAATCTTCCTCTTTCTTTAAAGGCCTGGGCTCTGGAGCCAGACTATTGCTTCCAGGCTTTGTATCAAAGGGCAGATTACTTAACCCCCCTTTACCACTTTGCAGAATGTGGATAATAATAATAATGCTCTGCTAATTCCTCTGAGGATTAAATTAAGTGAGTATACACACACACACACACACACACACACACACACACACACACGACATTGAGAAGAATGCCTAGCATACAGTCAACACTGTATAAATGTTAGCTATCATTCTTTTAGTTTACCCCCTTATTTTGCTGGATTACTGGATTTTGCTGAGGAAGTACATATAAGAAAAAACATCTTTGAGAACTTGAATTTCCAAAGCCTTTATTCTACTCTGACACTTGACTGGTATTTTGGCTGAGTACTGAATTCTAGGTTGGAATTCATTTTCCTTCAGAATTTTGCGGGCTCTTAATTTCTTCTAGCTTTTAGGCTTGCTGGATTTCTGGTGTTATACTAATTCTTGATCTATTGTGTGTGACTGAATTTTCTCTTAGAACCTTTATAGGACATTCTCTTTATCTTTTTAGTTTTAGAATGCATAGTGATGTGTCTTGGTGGGTTTTTTCCCCCCTCATTCATTTTGCTGGGCACCTGGTGAATTCTTTTAACCTAGAAACTCAGGTTCTGTGAAATTTTCTTGTATTATTTCTTTGATACGTTTATATCCTTCATTTCCCCTATTCTCTTTTTCTAGGATTCTTTTTATTTTGGGGTGTTGACTCCCAAGATTGATTCTGTAGTATTTTTATCACTTTCTGCCTAGTTTTCAATATCTTCATCTTCCCACTATCCATGAAGTAACCCTCAACTTTATCTCCCAGACTTTACACTGAACTTTAAAATTTCTGCTATTTTATTTTAAATTTCCCATAGGCTGTTTTTTTTCTTTTTCTGTTCTTCAATTGTTCCCTTTTATAGCACCTTTTTCTTGCCTCATGGATACAGCATTTCCTCTCATCTTTCTGACGATACGATTTTTGTGAAGATTTCTTTAGCTTCCTTAATTTTTTTGTGTCTTTTGTTCTGGTCTGATAACTAAGTTACCGCTTTACATTTACTTTCTGACTTTCATTAAACAAATCTCTTACCTTTTATTTTCTCTCACGTTTCTTTGTTCTTCTAGCTTGTGGGATTATGCCTTAAAAATAACTTTAGTGTCATTTTCAATGGGTTTTGAGAGGGACAAGAGGTAAAAACATTCCTCCAATCTTCCATTTTTGATACAAAAGTCCTCTGGATTTAAAAAACATACTTATTTTAAAGTCACATTCAGATTGCTCTATTGTTTTTAGTTCCTCAAGTGTGAATTCTCCCATTTGTATGTCAGCTGGCTATTGATTGTAGTGTTTGTAGCTTGTAGTATTTGACTGTGAGCTCATCTATTGAAGAGTATTTTTCATGGGGGTCTTACATGTATCTTGGATTGTGAAGAAGTCTGCACGAGGCAGTGTCCTGGATGTCCTTGCTGGGCCCTACTGAGTCACATGGTTCAGAACATTTTTTTGTTACTGTTGTTATTTATTGGTCCTGTGTTTCCACACAATTCCAAAGGGTGGATTTGGGACTTTACTATTTGCTACTTAGTCTTGGGATTTTGAACTGCTGCTCAGGTGGCCCTCTTTCTCTTATGGTCTAGGGCAGGCAGCTCACTTTGTGTTATGTCTCAAAGCTGGAAAGTGTTTTTCTATCCTCAATCAAGGGTGGGCCAGCTCCTTCCATGTTCCTGGCTTTTTGCCGGAAATCCACTTCTAGTTATCTGCTGTGCATGGGATCTGTAGACCCATTGATATTACTATCCCCATCCTAGACTGGTTCTAGTATCCTTCTGGGTTCCTGTGGCTTCAACGCCTACTCCCTGAGAAGTCCATGTATTTCTAAGTTCCCTTTTCATTTATGGCCCTTAGAGATATCTCTGTCTGTCTGTCTGTCTGTCTGTCTGTCTGTCTCTCTCTCTCTCTCTCTCTCTCTCTCTCTGTTTTTGATCTTAGATATTTTTGTTTAAAAATTAAAAATATATGTTATCTGACATTTCTTTGTAGGGTGTGTGTGTGTGTGTGTGTGTGTGTGTGTGTGTGTGTGTATGTGTATTGTTGTTGCTGCTTCCCATACTTTTTCAGGCCACCATCATGACAGGATATCAATAAAAATTCAAATAGCATGTAAGATAAAGAACAATTTCCCTTTCCATTCTGTATTTCCTTTCCTTAAAGATAAGCACGGTTAAAACTTTCTCCCAGTGAATTTTAAATGTTAACCTGGAGGATACATTGACCATATTTCTAGTTAACTCACAGTGTGTATGTGTGTGTTGGAGGTGAGTGACTGCACGTCATCCTAGACTTAGCACCCCCTTCTTTTTTAAATTAAATTTATTGGGGTAACATTGATTAATGACCTTGCATAAGTCTCAACTGTACAAGTCTATCGTACATCATCTGTATATTGCCTTGTGTACTCTCCACTTAAAATCTGGTCTCCCTCCATCACCATATACTGAGGGTGCCAAAAAAATGTGTACACATTTTAAGAAAGGAAAGAAAAAACTATTAAAATTGTAATACTCAAAAGATGAATACTAGTCACGTTTTACTTCTGCAATTACAAGAGGTGCTCAAAGTGGTTACCATCAGCATCCAGACTCTTATGATTACGCTAAACTACTGCTTGAGCAATGTTGACCAAAGTGTCCACTTGTATACCTTTTTTTGGTACCCCCGGTATTTGACCCCTTTTATCCTTTTCATCCTCCCCCACTCCTCTTCCCCTCTAGTAACCTTTATACTGTTAGCACCCCCTTATTTTAGCGAGTTCAAATCAATGTGGCAAGAGAAGTAAGATATAGAAAGTAAGTGGGAGGTACCTCTGAAGAAATCTAGTCACTTCTCGACATGGGAAGAAATCATATTGCCCAACAGAAACCTATGAGGCCACATCCGTACCTCTCTTTGTTCCCATATTGTAAACAAGGCTGTCTTCCTGAAAGAGCTGGCTTTGCTCCAACTTTGAAAACGTTGAGGATGGAGGGAGACTAAACAAGTGAGGCTTAGATGCCATGCAGTGCAGGTTTCCCCACTTGGCAAGCATCCCTGGGCACTCCTCTTCGCCGGGATCCTGCTGATACTCAGCATGGACTATGCCCTGTGCACCTTCGCCAAGACGTTTTAGAAAACATGTGCTAATAAGACTCAAATAGCCAGTTAATTGATTATGTATCAAATGCCTACTATGCACCTAATTTTGTGCTAGACCCTTAAAACAAGAGCAGGTATTATAGAAATGAAACTTAGGGGACAAAGGAACTTATGGATTGTAGGTATGTGAAGAGTTTATGAAATTTCCTGTAACATTAGGGAGACCAGAACAAAGAGATCTATCTGGGGTTCCTAGTGCCCCACAAGCTGAATCTGAAGATTTGGAAAAATGCTCCTGATTAAATAAAAGAGGAAGAAAAGAAAGACTTGGTAGCAGTGTGACCTTAAATATTCACTTAAACCTTCAGAATCTGTTTCCTCTTCCATGAAATGAGGTTTGGTTAAGTAAGCTCCAGTTGTAAGAGAAGATGCTCTAAATCTAACAATCTACTAAGATGTACCAATAGGACTATAGCTCTGTGTGAACTTCATATGAAAGTTCTGCCTTTGCCCAGATCATTATTATTAGTAATTAGGTGTGTTCCAGACAGCTATTGATCAGATCTAACATGAGGAGTTCCTGAGAGGTCTCCCTCCTTTCCCCCGTCTTCTCCTTCTTCCTTTCTCCTCCTTCCCCCTCTAATACCTTCCTACTTCATCTGTCAGTAGTTCATATCTTTGAGGGTAAGCAGGGCCCTTGGAAAATGGATAAATACCCCCAAGTGAGGGGAATACTTTTCTTTCAGTCACTAAGGCTAGAATGAGAATGGGTTTCTGAAATTGTTCTTTGGCACAGAAGATCCTCTCTTTCTAAGCCTTCAAGGTCATGAACAAACTTGGATGCCACAATCCAACACATCGGCTTAACTCTGCACTCACAGATGCATCTACTGATAATTGAAGACCTAGTATGTGCCAGGCACTGTGAAAAGCACTTTTTGCATGAATGATTTCATTTCGTGCTCACCAAGACCTTATGGTAGGAATTATTATTATCCCCATTTTACGGATGACGAATATAAAGCCAAGGAGATCAGTACCTTGCCCAAGGTCACACAGAAGCAGATATGTGGCAAAATTGGAGTTACATCAAGGACTAACTGCTTTCAGAGTGTGAATTCTCAACTGCTCACGATACATGGAGTAGCACTGTGGGGGAGTGAGAGCCATGGGGGCTTTGAGTCAGGCTAGGTCTTGGTCCACCATGACTTGTATGATCTTGAGGAAGTAACTTAATTTCTCAGAACCCCTGTCTCTTTGAAGAGACGATAGCATTAGAAGCTTGTCAAGGTTCAAGGTACTGTGTGCCAGGCTGTTAGAATAGACGAGGGCCTTGATAAATGGGAGACAATGTTATATAGCAGAGAGTCTCAGAAAGGTGAGTCAGTTGAGGAACTGGCAAATAACCCCAAATCTTCTAACTTTAATGGCAGTGCATCCTGCATGACGTCACAAGGTCAGGGAGCTAATAGGAGAGTTGTGATATCACTTTCAAAGGGATGGGGGCTGCTCTGAGATGAAAACACAGCATGGAAAGGGGATCAATGATCTTCATTCTTGTTCCTGCACTATCCATTTTTTCTCTCTTCTTCTGGATCGTTCCCATTAGCATACAAGTTCTCATCTTATAATAACCCTCCCTTGAGCCCACATCCCTGTCAACTATGGTCCTACCGTGTTTCCCTGAAAATGAGACCTCACTGGAAAATAAGCCCTAGCATGATTTTTCAGGAGGACATCCCCTGAACATAAGCCCTAATGCATCTTTTAGAGCAAACCTTAATATAAGACCCAGTCTTATTTTTGGGGAAACACAGTATTTCTCTGCTTCACTTTGCAGCTAAGGTCTGAGTCATACTACTCAAGGGGAGAGAGATGAGTGACATTTAGCAGTTTCCATTGGAACATGACCTGGGCCCGCTTAAGGGTTTGCATAAGTCTGGGCACACCTGAAAAGAATAAAGGGTCAAGTGTCCTTTAGGGAACAAGCTCATACCTATGGGAAAGAGTAAAGCCCGCGGGTTTGTGGAAGGCAATGACTTAGAGTTGGGGGCAAGGGGAGTGGGCACTGTGATTAAGACCAGCCTGGCTCATGGGCTCTGGCCTGTGGACTCTTACTTGAGTATTAGGAGATGGGGCTGAGAGCAAAAATGAAAAAGCTGGGAGATCTAGTAATGCAAGAAATATACTCAGAGAAATTGGCCGTGTTTCGTTCCAGGTGGCCAGGCTGGAATCAACAGGGGAGTGAGGGCTAGCTTGTCAAGGAGGCCCCAAAAGGCAGGTCAGTAGAGGGTCCCAGAGAGGTTCTCAGAGATGCTGAACCCCAGCTTGCTCATTGGGTGTACATGCACAGGTTGTAAACAAAGACAAGGCTCAACCAGGAAATAAGTGGTCAGATTTCTGCTCTCACCAGGAGTGAAGGAGACATTTCCCCACACGCCACACTTCCTCCTTCTGAAAGATCTGGTTTCCCTGGGCTCCTGCTTTCCTCCTGCATCTTTGCCTTCTTTTCAGTCTCTTCGGAAGGCTTGTATTCCTCTTTCAGTCCTTTTAATGCTATTCTCCCCCCTTTTCTGACCTTTTCTGACCCTGTTACCGTGTTTCCCCGAAAATAAGACCTAGCCAAACAATCAGCTCTAATGCGTCTTTGGAGCAAAAATTATTATAAGACCTGGTCTTATTTTACTATAATGTAAGACTGAGTCTTATAATATAATATAAGACCGGGTCTTATATTACGTTTTGCTCCAAAAGATGCATTAGAGCTGATTGTCTGGCTAGGTCTTATTTCCAGGGAAACACGGTATCCACTTTCCCTGGGTGACGTTAACTACTGTTGTGGCTTTAATGATTGCCCATCTCGGTGAGAATGATCTCTAAAAATGTGTTTCTAGGCTAGCCATTTTTCTTGGACTTCCAGAGCTATATTTCCCAATACACATTGACATGCCTGCTTGTATCCTTTAATTTTTAAATCCAAAATTAAAGCCAATGTCTTCTGTCTAAAACCTGCTTCCTTCAAGCCATTTGTCCAAGCTATGGGTTGAAAAATCCTTTTTGGTTCTTTCCCTCTTCCTCACTGCCCCGACCTGTCCAGTTGATAGCCAAGTCCTGTTGGTTTGCCCTTAAAGATCTCTTAAACTCATCTCCTTATCTCTATCCCCTGTGTCATTACTTTGCCAAGACCCTCACCATTTCTGCTATAACCTCCTAACTGGACTCCTGCCTTGAGCCTCTACCCCTTTAAGTCCATTCACGGACCACTCAGGAAGCAATCTGATGGCATTAGTAAAGTTCCAACCTTTTAGCGAAACATTCAGGGCCCTCTGAAGTTTGGCCTTGCCTATTGGCCAAGGCCTGTCAATCTCATCCCCCCCATCTGGTATGGCCTTTGCTTTGGCCGAGCTGGATTCCTTGAATTTCCCCTAATGCATCATGCTATCTGCCGTTGTCTAGGTTTCTTCAGTTGTAAGTAACAGAAACCTGCTTTAAAGAGGTCAAGGCCTAGAGGAAATTTAGTAGAAGGATCCATGGGGTATCTGATGGACCCCAGGGGTCATGAGATTCCAAGAGGGACCAGAACCAGGAGAAGCAGATGGCTTCTTTCTTGAGCTCTCTCTTTGGAGGCCATTGATTCTTCGCCTCGACTTCATTTACTAGCTCTATTTCACTTCCTTTTCTGGCCACACCAGCTTTCTCAGCTTCTTTCTGCCCACAGCTACTCCATGAGTTTACATCACCCAATCAATTGAAAAACCCAGGTAATATCCTCTTCTCCTATTTTCAGGAAAGAAACTCTGGCTGGCCTAGTTTTGGCAAGGAGGGTAGCTTCAGGTAGAACACACGTAGGTTGGAGAAGTTAAGGCTTGCGTGATACCCCCACAGAAGTCTCTAAACCCTCATTGCTGAGCCTTCGCACATACTGTTCCCTTTCACTGGATGCCTTTCCTGTGCTGCCATACGGCTAAATTCTATTAATTCCCCAAGAATTAGCTCATGAATTATACCTTCTTAAAAGCCTCCTCAGGCTGAGTTATGAGTCCCTCCATGTGTTCCCATAAAACCGTTGCATAACCGTGACTCTCATGCTTATCATGTGTGGGTTTTGTCCATTGATTTCCTGTCTGCCTCTCCATTACACCCTGAGGGTAGACATTGAACCTGTTCACCTCTTTTTCTCTAGAGTCAGGGGAATAGCCAGGTCTAAAATGCGGATATATTCAACTTTTAAATGAATAAACGGAACAGCCCAGTAGTCTCCACCTACCACGTACAGGTATGTTTTTTTGTGGACAGGATTCAGGCATATAATAGGAAAAGAGAAAATAACATAGTTGGTTTATTCTAATGGCAGCACGTTCCTCACTGTTCATCAGAGTCCCAAGAGTATCAACTCTCAGGTAGCTGTGTATTTTAAGATTAGTTTTCTGCAAGTTTACAGGGTTGTGACTTCCTAGATGGAAACTGCCTACTCCGACTTATTAGCTGGTATAAATCAATGAATATAAGCAGAACAGATCAGGTTTTAGAAACATTACCATCTTTACACGACAGGCAAGTTAATGGTGGTTGTGTACATTTTGTGTTAAAACTATAGCTAGGAACTCATTTGAACTTCATATCAAAATTGCTATGCATAAATTTAGCCCAAATCACTACATCCATGAAGTTAGAATGAAATGAAAGATTTAAATAAATATTAATAGCTAACATTTATTGAGAACTTACCATGCTCTATTACTGGGCTAAGTGCTTTAGGTGTATGAACTAACTCCTCTAATCCTTAAACCTATCCTATGAAGGTGGTTCTACAACCAACTCATTTTAAGGAGGAGGAAACTGAGGCACAAGACTTTAACCAGAATTGGTGTGTGCATGCAGGGATCTGGCCCCAAGGTCTACACCCTCCATCGCTCTACTAAACCACCTCAAGGTACTGTTTGGTGCCTTTCTTCCAATACTTACGTGTTAATGGTTGCTATTAAATTATGCCTGTTTCACAGTGCTTTTGGAGAGTTTTTCTTTTAGCACATCCTTTATGTTTTTAGGTAAAAAATCTCTCTGTGCCCTACAAAAGTCATATTTAGAATTTCAATTTCCCCATTTTCTCACTGTAATATTGGTACAGTCAAAAAATTTAACCTTGGGCCGGCTTGGTGGCTCAGGCGGTTGGAGCTCCGTGCTCCTAACTCCAAAGGCTGCCGGTTTGATTCCCACATGGGCCAGTGGGCTCTCAACCACAAGGCTGCCGATTCAACTCCTCGAGTCCCGCGAGGGATGGTGGGCTGTGCCCCCTGCAACTAGAAAACGGCGACTGGACCTGGAGCTGAGCTGCGCCCTCCACAACTAAGACTGAAAGGACAACAACTTGAAGCTGAACAGCACCCTCCACAATTACGATTGAAAGGACAACAACTTACCTTGAAAAAAAAAATTAACCTTTTCTCACCGGCTATATAAAAATGTATTTCAAAAATGAGTAAGTTGTAGAGATCTGCAGAATAGTAGAGTGCCTATAATTAAGAATAGGGTATTGTGCACTTAAAAATTTGTGAAGACAGTAGATCCCATGTTAAGTGTTCTTATTACAAAAAGCAAAAACCTATAAAACAAAAACACAAAGGGTCACAAGGAAACTTTTGGAGGTGATGGATATGTTTATTATCTTGATTATTGTGATGGTGTCATGGGTGTGTTCATATGTCCAAACTCATCAAATTGTGTATATTACACACCTGCAGGTTTTTGTATGTCAATTACACATCAATAAAGCTGTTAAACATGTAAAACAAACAAATAAACAAAACTTCTGTATGGTTGTAGGCTTCTTGGCATTAAAATTTCTTGCAAGAAGTTCTCCTCATGTCAGTGTTCCCCACTAAACCAGTTCCAAGTGTTCGCCTACTTAATGTGATAGATGGAAATAAATGAATAAATGAGGGAATAACTTTCGTATTGTCCTCTGGGTCTCTATTTTTGGGTTTTCTTTCCCCCTACATCTTTATCTACAGTTACTGGAAGAAAAAGGTCATGGGCACAATCTTATGAGTCTTGATGTTAGTCTTATATGGGTAAGTCTCCAGCCACTTGGGAAGACGCTGCCTTATGTAGTGAAGAGAGTAATGAATAGGGAAACTGGAGCTCAGTGTCCGGCGCTGCTTCTGTCACTTGTAGTTCAAGACCTTTTGGCAGATGTCCACCTGCTCTGAGCCTCAAGTTGCTCACCTGTCAAACGGGGAGGTTAGTCTAGAAGTGGGTCTTTGAAGCTCTCTTCCACCCAGTCCAGATTTAGGTAAGACAGTTCAGGGCCTCCACTCATAGGTGGGCAGATGTGACACTGCACAGCCCCACGGGGTTCCATTTTCATAGAGTACAATGTGAATACCACACATAGGTACATGTACTCAGCTGAATTAGCAGAATCTTTTCATAAACAGAGGGTTTTTGTGCAACCCTGACCCTGATCCCTGGGAGCTACTATGATACAGAGACCCGTGAGCATTTCAGATGCTCCCTGGGAGTCACGCTTATGCACTTGAGCAGGAGTGGAGTTAGGCAGTACACAGCCGAGGTGTCCAAAGTGCCGTGCAGTCTAGTGTGCAGTAGATCCCTCAGCTTAAGGGTGGACATCTTAAAAAGTCCTCTAGAAAGGCTAGCTGATATTATTACTGAAATGGAATAGAGGAAAAACACGGGGCAGACCATCTTGTGGGAATCAAGGGTTTGACTCCACCTCTCGGTTGGCTTGGTGCAGAGCCAGCTTTGATAGGAAGCTGGCCCTGCTGTTTATGGTCCCCCATGTCTGACATTAGACTTTGCAAGGCACTGTGAAGAAATCGGTGGCATGTCTGTCTTCTCTGGGAAGGTGCCTTGTGTCTGTCTCTGAAGCTGCTTGGGGAGGGGCCTTGAGTTGGGGCAGTAATTGCTGCTCCTCCCCACATCCCCTCCGCACCCCACTTCTGCTCTACCTTGGGCATATGGAATGGTCAGGAGGAGGCTCCAATGCAAGGCCACCTTGCTGTTGGCTAGGGATCAGCAGGAGTTGGGGGGGCCTTAGAGACAGGGAGCATATGTGTATATGGAGAGAGAGCGGAAGTAGGATAGATACCAGTAAGGGAATCAGTTAGTTTAATTCTAACAGGGCGTTTCTCAGCTGCAGTTTGGGCAGCTCTGCCACCATTTATTCTGGGTTTTAAACTTGAGTCTTGATCAGACTCATCTGAGGCTCCAGATTCCCAGGACACACTCTCAGCTATTCAGATTTAATAGAACTGGGACCCTCCCTTTAATCTTAAATTGGGGTGGTGAGTTAGAGACCTTCCATTAGTTCTTTCAGACCCACTCTCTATGTTTTTCTGCTCTATGTCCTGGGATGCCGACTGCTATGGACCGCCCCTGTCCTCTGGTTCCTGAGCTCAGCCAATGGGAACCCTGATAGGATGTTGGTGCTGGGCAGAAGCTTCAAATCAGGACATTTATTTCTCCAGCTCTTCTCCTGATGGTTGCTGAGGTTGGCTCCTGTCAGGCAGCCCTCATCATATAGCTTTCTCTCCGGGCTCCCATAATGGTTATCTCACTCCTTAGGCCTAGGGAGACTCATAGATCCCAACTGTTCCTGGCCTTGGGGTACTGCACCATTGCTCATTACTTTCTCCATAGCTTTCCTACACTTTTGTTAAAGGTCCCTTTATCCAGTTCTCATGAGTTTGATGAAACTCTCCTTGCCCAGCTCCAGAATGCCGTCTGTTCCCCCAGGGACCCTGATCTACTTAGGGGTTGTCTATAAAGCTGCATTTTAAGGAAGGAGCCCATTTGAACGTGGAGCACTTTTAGAAATACTGCTCCAAGCTCTTCAATGCTTACTGCTTCTTCACTCATTTGAGTCTAAGGTGATATTTTACAAAAGCAACTTTACCAGGAAATGAGGTTAAAAAAACACTAATTCTGTTCCATGAGAAAATATAAAGGCATAGAAACGGGTGTACCCACAAAGCCCAGCTTCCCTCTCTGGAAGGAAGTCTATATCTGTGCCGGCCTGGCAGGTTCCCTCCACAGATACCAGGCTTCAGAGCCGTCATTTTTAGAAGAAGCCCACCCCAACCACATAAATTGAAACCATGCAAAACTGTATGAATTAATCATGAATGTTACCCTACCCTCCAATTTTTCTCTTTAACAATAGAATTGTTAACAACAGCTCCTTTTAACAGCTTGATTGGTGTATATCCTCCCAGAAATTTTTCTGAACACTTATAAATCCATATATATTATAATGTGCTTTACACAAATAGATATGCCATTTACTACACATGCTGTTCTACTTCCCTTTTCACTCAAGATTATTTCTTGAAGAGTTTTCCATGTACATTCATATAATGACCTCATTTTTAAAAAAGATTCTTTTTTAACAGCTTTATGGGGGTATAATATATCTACTATAAATTCATCTGTTTTAAGTATACGATCCAATGATTTTTAGTAAATTTACAGAGTTGTACAATTATTACCACAATCCAAATTTAGAATATTTCTGTGGCCCCTGAAAAACACCCTCCTCCTTTTTTTCTTTTTTGGTAAAATTGGGTAAATTTTTTTTATTGGTAAACAAATATACAGCTTGGAATGGATTTGAGGCAAATTGTGCCATAAGCAGATTTTAAGCAGCTAAACAAAGTTTGAAAAGCAAGTAACAGTAAAAGAAAATGTTTCTGGCACACGACCAGTAGTACAAAAAAACAGTGCATGAGTGTACCTGGATAATACACCCGTTTTGTAATAGTGCAACTTTTAAGTACATATTGTTGATTGTCCATGGTCCACGCAGAGTTGCAACTCGACACTTCAACAACAACATACTGACAGTTCCTAAAGAAAAGTACATAAAGAAAGGCATAACCCAGATGGTCCCTCATTTGACCGACTCCATCTAAGCTTAGATGTGCAGGAGGGCTTAGATATAGCCAGGGGAAGCCACATGCAACATGTTACTTCATCAGTTTTCTAAAATAAGGTTTCAAGACAATGACAGTAAGATAAGGGAAGAAAACATGGAGGAATGAAGTCCTAATTACTGTACATGCAATTTTTTTTGACAGTAGGGGAAAGCCTTTTACAGATAAGTTACAAACAAAGAAGAGGCAAATAAACAATTTTGTACAAGAAATGTCACACATTCTGTACAATGTCTTCCCTTTGCTGTCATCATTTGTACAAACTTTTCATAGTTTACTTGCCCATCACCATCAAGGTCTGCTTCCCTGATCATTTCATGAACGTCTTCAACTGTTAACTTCTCTCCAAGGTTTGTCATCACGTGGCGAAGCTCTGCTGCACTAATAGAGCCATTGCCATCCTTGTCAAACACACGGAATGCTTCTCTGATTTCTTCTTCACTGTCCGTGTCTTTCATTTTTCTTGCCATCATTGTCAGAAATTCCAGAAAGTCAATTGGGCCGTTACCATCAGCATCCATTTCATTTATCATGTCTTACAACTCGGCTTCTGTGGAATTCTGCTCAAGAGACCTCATTACATTTCCCAATTCCTTTGTTGTTATAGTTCCATCACCATCCTTGTCAAATAGTGAAAAAGGTTCTTTGCATTCTGCAATCTGCTCTTCAGGCAGTTGGCCAGCCACGCTGGATGTGCTACTGGTCTCGGATGTGCCCACACAACAACTCAGCCTGCTCGCTCTACTTGGATTCCCTTATTCTTTTTTGCAGTCACTCCCAGCCCCAAGTAACCACTCAGCTGCTTTCTCTGTATAGTTGCCTTTTTTTTATTTTGGCATTTTCTGTCAATGGAATCATACAATATGTGGTCTTCTGCTCTGCTTCCTCCACGTAGCATCAGGTTTTAACCTTGTTTACACCACTGCATTCCATGTGTTCCATGGGTGAGGGCACCTTCGTAGTTAACCTATTTGATGAACATTTAGGTTGTTTCTAAGCTTTGAGCTTTATAAATAATGCTGCCATGAATATCCTGTACATGTGTCCACCTATATGTGTATTTCTACAGGATGGTGTGGGGACAGAGCCCCAGAGAGCAGTTTCCAGGCTCTCGGCCTCACGTGGAAAGGTGCTGGCTCGGGTAATAGATGGCTATGAGCTTTAACTAGTTGGCCGTCAGCTGTAACCAGTTAGCCATTGGCCACTAATATAACTGCCGTGGCTACGCTAGAAAGTATGGATTGCAGTTAACAAGGGGGATTGGTTGGCAGAGAAGCAGACGGCAGGTTGCGGATTGTGTGGCTCTTGCTTCGTGCGTCTCCAACCCAGCCGCCAGTGAGACTGTAGTGGTATGACTCCCCTATCTATGGGTCCGTGGCCTCACCATATCCTGTGTTCTTGTGTGGGGAGCAGGACTAGAGACCCTGCATGACTGATGGATTCCTGGACCAGAGGGTGGGTGTACTAAAACCGAGACGATCAGATTGTCTTCTCTGAAAGTTGGACTTATTTACTGTCTTGCCAGTAGTGGATGATACGATCATCTTCGAATCTGGTGAACTCTGACCCCCAAACTATAGGATGAAGAAGTCTTCCTCCAGGGGCTCCTCAAAATGACCAGAATCATCCCTTTGTTCTTTCTTCTAATAACTTTCTTCATATTTTTTCCTTTATTTTAATGATTAAAAAAGCATTTTATTGTGAATAATATACATTCTACAGATTGTAGAAAACTCATGTTTATAACTTAAAGAAGTAACGATACAACAAATTCCAGGTATCTGTGATCTAGGTAAAGAAAGAGAATATTATCAGCATCCTCAAAAGTCCCAATGTGCTTCTCCCTGGTGATTGAAACCTTAAATGAACATTATCCAATTTTTTATGGCAACCATCCCTTTTCTTTAGAGTCCACATTTATGTGTGAAAGACTTGGGCTCAGTCAATTTAGTTAAGCCACAACTATGTGTCCCCAAACTCCTTTCCTTGCATAGTTTCAGGTTAGTGTTGGCCAGAAGAGACATTTGTGTGAGATTTGGAAGGCGGAAGTGGAGCCGCAGCTGCCTGCTTTTTATGCTCTGGAAGGTCAGGGCAAGGCACCAGTCATTGCTCCGCTCTGTTGCTTCTCTGCTGGTTCCTCTTGTTGGTGAGGGGCAGCGGCTGGGTCAGCAGCGCCTCCCACTCCTGAGCCAGGTGTGTGCCTACCTTCATGATTCAGGGCACCAACTTCTCCAGCGGGCCATCCCCATGTTGAACTTGGAGGCCACGAGGGACCAACGCAGGTTTCAGTCCGTGTGCAGGTTTCAGCCTGTCCTCGCTCTTCCCTTTCCACTTCCTGTGCATCTTTCCTTCTTGTTTGTCTGTCGGCCACTTTCAGGTCCCAGCACCAGAAGCCAAGACGACAGTCTGACCTAGACTATTGAACCAGCTCCCACAATTGCATACCGTCAGATCCTTATAACAAGTCCCTTCTCTCCATGGTCCTGGTTTTCTCATTGAACCTGGCCTGATACAGCATGTGTCTTCAATCGAGGGTTTAGTTCTGCTTGTCTTTGAACTTTGTGTCGGGCTCTGATTTTCTCTTTAACTGTCCTGCTTGCCAGCTCAGAGGAAGGTAACCCCATCTGAACCTGCAAGTCTGTGCCCCTAACCTCAGCTGGCCTTTACTTCTCTAAGATGATTGAGACCCCCAGCAACCCCAGTACCAGGCACAGAGGAGTCTTGGCACCAAAGAAGTAGGCTGGGCTCACCTGTGTCAGTGGAATGCTCCCAGAAGTTTATATGGCATATACTTTCCCATCTATTTGTCAGGTGCCTGAAATGTCACTGTTAAAAAAGCAAAATATCCAAAAAATGAACTGAACTAGGAATTTTTATTCCAGCTCTACTACTATGCAGCCACGAGATTTTGGTAAAGTTGCTTTGCTCAGGCCTTAGTTTCCTCATTTTATATTGAAAGGGGTGGCTCGGGGGATCTCTAGGTCTCTCTGGTTCTGCTATTACATCTGGTGTGGTTCTCCATTTGGGTCTGCACATAGTTCAATGTGATGTGCAAACTGGGATACTTCTTCATATCACCAAGAGAGACCAGAGGCTGTTCCGATTTCATGAACACAGGGAGCCCATCCTCCAGAGACTGGGGAGGGATTTTGGTGGAGGAAGACTCAAGGGACAGAGAAAAAAGACAAGATGATGTTAATGTAAATAGAGGAACACATCTCTGGAAGCAAGAGGGCCCTGCTCAGACTGAGCAGGCAGATCTAGGCAGAAAGGCGCTGGGTCCTGACACAGAGGGACTCAGGCCTGGAAACATCGGAGGGAGGAAAGAAATCAATGACCAAAGGAGGCAGGCTCTAGATTTGCCCTATCCTAGGGCTGGCTGGGTTGGGAGATTATTTGTGCCAAGTGTGTGTGTGTGTGTGTGTGTGTGTGTGTGTGAGAGAGAGAGAGAGAGAGAGAGAGAGAGACAGAGACAGAGACAGAGACAGAGATAGGTTAACAACATTCATATTTGAGTAAGTGCAACTCTGTCTCTGCCTCATTGTTTCTGGGCTTATTGTAGCCTCTTATTTTCCTTGGAGAGCCATGTTTCCTCTAGCCCTTGTTGGAGGAGGAAAGGGCAGAGTTGCTGAACCAGAGTGAAGCTTGGTTTGGCCTCTTCCCGCTGACAGTCATCTTAGGGAGCCGACTGGCTGGTCGGCCTTGCTCAGTCAGAACACACTGGTCCCTCTGGCAACTTTGGTGTTTGGCAAATACACGTTCCCCTGCCTTTCCCTCCCTCTGAATCAGAAGCTCTTCTGAAGGCTCAGCCAGAGCAACCCCGTCATACTTGATCCTGAGCTTAGCACAGTACCTGGCATAGAATGAGCTCAGAACATGGGATTATTGTTGCTGAATTAATCCTGTTTGCTGAATGCAAAAGGAAATTGCTTTGATAAATTAGGAGCGGTAGTTACCTGTCCCCTGGGCATCTCCAGCTCAGAGGTTTGCTCTACCTGCCCCAAAAGGCCTCTTTTAAGAGCCATAGCTGTCATCTCCTTGACTAATAGTCAGGTAGTTGTTACCACGGGAGGGTTTGGTGACTTGCTTCCTTCCTTCCTTAGCAGGCTGCTCAGAGCCAGAGGACCTGTCAAAGACCCTTCAGAGGCAAGGCCTATGACCAAGAGCTCCGCCAGGTGAGGCTCTGTCTGATTTGACTGCTGTGATATATCCCTGGAACAGTCATTAAATGCTGTTGAAGGAGTAAGTGCTTTGTCTGGGTGACATATTAGGAATCATTTCCCCATTCTGGGGATTCCTTTTGTCAAACCCTGAATGATGGGTGTGTGTGTGTGTGTGTGTGAGCGTGTGTGTGTGCGTGTGTGTGTATGCAAGCGTGCGCGCATGCGTATGTTGGGTGGGAGACAGGAGAGAGTAAAAGGAAATGCAAAGTGGGACTTGCTGGTTGAGCCCAGGAGAGCTCTCTGCCTTCCTCTTACCCCATCCAAGTGATCGGCTGGACTTATTAGACCCTTCGAAGTCCCACCCTTGACACTCTTGGCTACTGTTTCACTCGAGGACAGCAGAAGAACCAGATGGTCCTGGGATGCATTTCCTTCCATAATATGTGTTTAGCAGCAGGAAGCTTGCGCTGGGAGGAAGGAGGTAGGAAGGCTAGCCTCCATCTCTCTTTCAGTCCTTCTTCCTATGTACCTAATACACAGCCAAGGGATTTGTTTATTCTTAAGACTCCCATCAGGGACCTGTGCTCACCTTGCCTAGCCTCTCTGTAGCGGTTTAGATGCTTTTTGTTGCGAGGAATGAAATACCCAACTAAAAGAGATTTGTATAAAAAAAGATATTTATTTATCTCACTTAACAAGACGTTATAGATAGGTGGTTCCAGGGTTGGTTCAGTTGTTAAAAGTTTTCCTGTAGGGTTTATTTTTAATTGTGGTAAAATATACATAACATGAAATTTACCATTTTACCAAAGTGTACAGTTTAATGGCATTAAGTATACTTACATTGTTGTATAAGTATCCCCACTATCCATCTCCAGAATCTTTTCATCATCCCAAACTGAATTCTGTACCCTTTAAACAATAACTCCCCATTTCCCCCACCCCATTCCTAGTGACCACTATTTTACTTTCTATCTCCATCAATTTGACTATTCTAGGTACCTCCTATTAGTGGTGTCATATAGTACTTGTATGTGGCTTATTTCACTTAGCATAATGTTTTCAAGGTTTCTCCATGTTGTAGCATATATCAGAATTTCATTCCTTTTTAAGACTGAATAATCTTCCATTGTATGTATATACCACATTTGGTTTATCCATTCATTTGTTGATGGACGTTTGGGTTGTTTCTTCCTTTTGGCTATTGTGAATAATGCTGCTACGAACATTAGTATACAAATATCTATCTGAGTCCCTGCTTTTAGATCTTTTGGCTCTAACTCAGCAGTGGAATTGGCTGGATCACATAGTAATTCAATGTTCAATTTTTTAAGGAACCTCCATAGTGCTTCCCACAGAGGCTGCACCATCTTGCATTCTCACTAGCATTTCTTAAGGATTCCAGTGTCTTCCTATCCTCGCCAGTACTTGCTCTTTGTTTTAATAATGGTCATCCTGATGGGTATGACATGGTACTTCATTGTGGTTTTGATTTGCATTTTCCAAATTATTAGTGATAGGCTATTTGTATGTTCTTTGGAGAAATGGCTATTCTCCAAATCCTTTGCCCATTTTTGAATACAGCTTTTATTTTGTTTTTGAGTTGTAGGAATTCTTTATATATTCTGGAATTAACCTCTTATGAGACATATGATTTGCAAATGTTTTCTCCCATTCTGTGGTTTGCCTTTTTACTCTGTTGATAGTGTCCCTTGATGCACAAAAGTTTTAACTTTAGTGAAGTCCAATTTATCTATGTTTTCTTCTGTTGCCTGTGCTTTTGGTGTCATATCGAAGAAATCATTGCCAAATACAATATCGTGAAGCATTCCCCCTATGTTTTTCTCTAAGAGTTTTATAGTTTTATTACTTATATTCAGGTCTTCAGTCCATTTTGAGTTAATTTTTGTTTATAGTGTAAGGTAAAGGACCAATGTCATTCTTTTGCAGGTGGCTATCTAAAGACCATACTTTCTCCACTGAATAGACTTGGCACCCTTCTTGAAAATCATTTGACCACTTATGCTTAGGTTTATTTCTTGTCTCTTTACTCTTAGGTTCTTTTTATCCTTTGGCTCCATCAGCCTAAGGTGTTAGGCTTTTCCCCTCATTGTCACAAAATTGCTGCCTCACCACCATATATCTTATCTTATAACCATCCTCAAAGGCAAGCTCCAAAGATGTGTGGGTGGGTGTCTCTCTCTTTTTAACCAGGAATATTTCCCAAAGGCCTCTGGCGCCAGCAGATTCATCTTGTAACTGCTTGTGAAGGCAGATTATTACATATTGTAGAATTTTTTGAGCTGGTTGCTAAACCCCAACACCCTTGAAATTGCCATGGTGGGAGCATTTATTTATACCATGGAACTTGATGAATGCTACAAATCAGGGCTTTATTCCCTAGGAGAGTATTTACCAGCACACTCTTGCCCGTAAATCTCATTAGTCAGAACTGGATGATATGGCCACTCCTAGCTTAAGGGAATCTTAGAAAGTGAGTATGTCATTTTCAGCCTCTGTCAAGGGAAGTAGATTTTGCTAGCAGACAAAGGGAGAGTTGGGGAAGCAACTACGGTGTTGGCTCCCAATGGTGGGAGCTATTTGTAGTTACTTAAAAAGCTGTCTTTGAAATGTCTCACAAGACAGAATGCTACGGGCTCCGTGGAAGAATGGACAGAGCTTTCGCAGTTGACATGGTATTACAGTAAGGGGCGGGGCGCCAGGGCAGGCTTTCTAAACCATACAGCGAGGGCCTGGTAAGGATGTGGCCTCAGCAACTTCCTGTAACCTCAATGGAGGGCCTCCTTGGCACAGCTCAGAGACTGTGAATAGCCAGTGTCATGAGGCTTGGGTGCTGATGAGAAGGGAGCATCCCTGAGGGGCTGCGACAAGCGCAGGGGTCTTAGAGGGTAGTAGAAGTGTTCCCTGAAGAAGAGCCAACAAAAGAAGGCCTGGCTTCCTTGGCCAAGAACTCCTTGCTGACCAGGCCATGGATGGCCATGATCTTGAGGAGTCCATGGCGAAATTTCTGGCCAATGAAGGCGTAGATGAAGGGATTGAGGCAGCTGTGTAAGAAGCCCAGAATCTCGGTGGCTTCCAGGGCGTGGCCAATGTCGTTTCGGCGGTCACAGGTCTCCTTGATCACCCCCAACCTCATGAGGGTGTCTGCCATCAGGACCAGGTTGTGGGGCAGCCAGCAGAGCAGGAAGACGAGCACGACAGCAAAGATGACCCGCATGGCCCGGTGCTTCTGCCCCATGTGGGCCTGAAACAGCGTGCGCAGTGTGAAGCCATAGCAGAACAGCATGATCAGCAGAGGCAGGAGGAAGCCAAAGGTCTGCGGCAAGACCCGCATCACCATGCGCCATTTTGTTGTATTGGCGCCCAGGTCCTCGTAGCAGACTGGGCTGGAATCAGGTGGTTGATAGGCCCTGCGAAACACAAAGAGGGGCAGGGACAGGATCAACGATAGGGCCCAGATGCCTATGCATATGAACTTGACCCAGTGCCGCTTCTGCGTCAGTGTGCGTGTGGCGTGGACAATGGCCAGGTAGCGGTCCACACTGATACAGGCCAGGAGTAGAATTCCACTGTAGAAATTGACTTCCTTCAGGAGCGAGACCACCTTGCACAGGGCTGTGCCAAAGACCCAGCCCTTTGCCTTGGAGGCAGCCCAGATAGGCAAGGTCAGGGCGAAGAGCAGGTCGGCCATGGCCAGGTTCAGCAGGTAGACATCAGTGACCGAGCGGCTGACCCGACTGTACAAGATGACCAGCATCACCAGGGAGTTTCCCAGCAGGCTCAGCAGGAAGACCAGCGCATAGATGATGACCACAGCATACCTGTTGATATCCAGAGATTGTGGACGGCATGGGGCAGAGTCTGATAGAGCAGGGGGCAAGTCAGTCATGGAACTGTAATTAAAGTCGAGATCATCCCAGTTGTAATTATCCCAGTCAAAGTCTTCCATATTTAAGTGACCCATATTTGTGGCCTAGAAAGGGAGATGAGCATTATTGTTCAATAAAGTCTCCCAGATTCCAGGCCCTCTGCCCATGAACCTAGGATACAATTCTTTGCATTGGCTTGTATATTAGATGGAAGTAATTGTCACTTCAGGAAATAGCAGGAGATCTAACATTATGAGACATGTTTAATGATAAATTGTGCATTTCACACAAAGAGCACAGTTCCCTTCAAAGTCAGAGAGAGGTTCTCAGCCCTTTTCATGACGTCGCCATCACCCAAACATTGTGGAAACTCCCTTCAGATAATCCTTACAGAACACATTGTCTTGGATGCCTCAATGGTGAGCAACCCTGACTGCTGAGGCTGATTTTAATATCAGACACATGAGGTGCCATTCAGTTTCTCAATCTGGGGGATTAAACAGGCAATCCAATTGGGTTGGACCCCAAATAAAAAATCAAGGTTTAACTATAAAGCTGAGAGAAGAATCCCTTTGTCAAATTTCTGTAAGTTATTTAAAAGAAGTGTTCCGGAAAAATAGTTTGAGCAATAGTGGCATAGAGTTTCAGAAAGCTCAAACTAGAATAAAGTTTACTAAGTTAGCATGGCCCCATGTTGTTCTTTTGGGATGCGGGAGGCCTGCTCTGGAGGATTTGTGTGGTTTGAAAAAACACATTAAAAGGCATAAGCAGGGAGTTGGCTGACTGATTCCCCAAGTGGGCGGGAATGTAACAGATTATCTTGGGAGCTCTAGACAGTCATATTGTGCCACGTAGTGGGGCAGAGACAACCAAGCTGCTCCCAGATTAAGGAGGAGGGGCAGCAAGAAGCAGAGAAGGCAGGGGAGGCACACTCCCCTTGGCCTGGTGGCTTCCCAGTCCTGGTGGGGACCCTTCCTGTCCTACCAGTGTATGCCTTCATCCATCCCTGCCTTGCCAGCACCACCAGGTAAACCCATCTCTGTCGATTCTGTCCTTGTTACGGGGTTAGTGGAGAACCTGCTTCTGGAGAGAAGCTGCAGGCACTCTGAAAGATTGTCCCAGTTTTCAAAGAGGAAATAGACTAAAGTAAACCAGCTACCGAATTCGCTTCCTTTTGAACCACAAAATATATGGCCATCATGCCATTTCTTTGTGATAAGGTATGAGCGTCCTGTGACCATATGCAAGTCTATCACCCACCTCCAAATGGAACCCAGTGTTAAAGAGAAAAACACAAAGTAAAAGTCTCAGGAATTACTTCCCAGTCACTAGGACGATCATAATAAACAAAGATGGACAATGACGCTGCTGAAGAGGTGCTAGAGAAATTGAACTCCTCATACATTGCTGGTGGGAGTGTTAAATAGTATAGCCGCTGTGGAAAACAGTTTGGCAGTTGTTCAAAAAGTGAAACGTAGAGTTACCGTATGACCCAGCAATTCCACTCCTAGATACATACTCAAAAGAACTGAAAACGTATGTCCTTGCAAAAACTTGTGCATGAGTGTTCATAGTAGCACAATAACCAAAAACTAGACACAATTCAACTGTTCATCAACTGATAAATGGATAAACAAGTGGTGGTATACACACACTATGGAGTGTTATTCAACCATAAAAAGGAAGGAAGTACTGATACACTCTATGACATGGATAAACCTTGAAAACATTATTCTAAGTGAAAAAAGCCAGACACAAAAGGCTTTATACTGTATGATTCCATGTATGGGAAACATCCAGAATAGGCAAATTGGTAGAGACAGAAAGTAGATTAGTGGTTGCCAGGGGCTAGGGGGCCAGGCAGAAGGTTAATGGGTGCAGGGCTTCTTTTTGGGATGATGGAATTTGATAGTGGTGATGGTTGTAAAACTTTGTGCATATACTAAAAATTACTGAGTTGTACACTGTAAATGGGTGACTTTTATGTTGTGTGAATTATATCGCAATTAAAATAAAAAAGATTAACCAAAGGGTATAGGCTTGCAAAGCAAATACAAATACTAAAACAACATTCATAACAGAAACAACAACAAAGGTCCTAGGAAGCTTTTCTCTTTAGCAGAAGAAAGTCTGTCAATCATATATAGCAAAGAAAGCTGAGTGGGGTTAAGAGGAACTGGAAAACTAATGCCCTTTTTCCTAGAGTGATGAAATTATTAGTCTTCACTTTCCTGAGAAGGTATTATTCTCTGCCCTGAGTGATGGGGCCAGATAAGTTGCCTTCTCAGCACATGGAGACCACAGATAGAGTAGATTGGATCAGTCCGTGAACTTAGAAAGATGTGATGAAGAGGATGGGGCTCTGTCAGCCGGGGTGATAGGGCGGTAATGGGAGAGGCAGATAGCACAGCTGGCTTGGCCCGTGTTGCTGGCAAGAGCTGCAAGAAATCATTGGTTCTATAGTTCCATGGTCAAGAGCAAGTTTGCTCAGAGGCCCAGGGTTATTCTCCAATGAAGTTACGAGGTCAAGGGTGGGTCACTTCTGGGGGCAGATGATCAGAGATACTCTTAAGGGAACAAATGACCTAAGAGAAGACCCGCCTTTGAGAGAGGATGCAATCATTGATGGGTGCAGAGAGCTTGTGCCCCTAGAGAGGAGAACCCCACATTTCTGCTCAGGCAGGGCTGGGGCAGCCGCAGAAACTACCCTCTGATAAGAGGCAGCAGGAAGCAAGCAAGTGTGTTTCACAGATAAGCCCTCATTCTGGATAATCCAGGCTGCAGTGGTGTGGGTGAACTCTCCTCCCCGGCAAGTCAGGACAGAAGTAGAGAACTCAGAAAAGAGAAGCAGGTCAGAGCAACAACCTCCAGCCACTGCATGTTCTGTTGTTTGTTTTTTAACCAGTCTCTAAGAGGATGTTGTAGCAGTTAAAGGTGAAAACTAAGGGAAGGACACGACACCTCTGAGAGCTGCTTTGTGCCTCGTACATACATGTTCTCTCTCAATCATTGCAAATAGATGTGATTAAGCCCCTGTTTACTAGTGACAGGACAGGCACAGCAGGGCTCAGAAACTAGCCTCTGGTCAACAGAGCCTAGAAGTGTTGCAGCCAAAATTCCAACCAGGTGTGCATGGCTCTGCATGCTAGTTTCAGTCTACAGACTTGCTTCTTTAAACATCACACTCTGAGCTTTCTTGGAGGAGGCCAAAGTGCAACTTTCTTCATTCATCCCAAATCCAGCTTCATTCGACACCAGCCACCTCTACCATGCAGCCTAAATTCTACCCCAATGAGATCAAAGTCTCCTGTACAAGAGGTGTACTGGTGGGGAAGTCGTGCCACGTCTGCCCCGGCCCCCAAGATCAGCCCCCTGGGTCTGTCTCCAAAAAAGTTTGGTGGTGACATCACCAAGGCAACAGATGATTGGAAGGGTCTGAGGGTCACAGTGAAACTGACCGTTCAGAAGAGACAGGCCCAGATTGAGGTGGTACCTCTGCCTCTGCCCTGATCATCAAAGCCCTTGAGGAACCGCCAAGAGACAGAAGGAAACAGAAAAACATTAAGCACGGTGGAAATATCACTTTTGCTGAGATCGTCAACATTGCCTGACAGATGTGGTACTGATCTTTAGCTGGAAAACTCTCTGGAACCATTAAAGAGATTCTGGGGACTGCCCAGGCTTGAGCTGCCACATTAATGGCTGCTACCCTCATGCCATAATAGATGATATCAACAGGGCTGGGGTGGAATTGGGGTGGAATGCCCAGCTAGTTAAGAACTATGAGGATTATTTGACAACCAAAAAAAAAAAAAAAAAGAAAGAATCACACCTCATTCATTATTTTTGTAAACTAAATTCTTGAGATATCGTTAAGTCAATGTGTATATAGTTTAGTTCACTCCCATTGTGTGATGTGCGGTACATTGCTTTCTTTGCTATTCCTTAAGCCCAGAATTAAAGAAACAGCCCTTGCAAGAATGATAAACCAAATGCCCTTGAACTGGCTGACCCCTAGTGACTACCCAGCCATGTTCTGAGTGACCCGCAGGAGATTCCCTCATCGAGTGAAATTGCCAGCCCCTCATGACTAATACTGTAGTAGTTCAGAAACTCTATAGATGGCACGATTCTAATTTATTTCATGAAAATGCTATAGAACGAGGGTGTTTACAGGATCCCAAATATTTAAGGCAATCTTTGTAATACCGTGTTTCCCCCAAAATAAGACCTAACCGGAAAATAAGCCCTAACATGATTTTTTAGGATGACATTCCCCGGACATAAGCCCTAATGCGTCTTTTGAAGCAAAAATTAATATAAGACCCGGTTTTATTTTCAGGGAAACACGGTAACAACAGAGAAATCAGTCATTTTAATATAATTCCAGTATATTTTTCTCTCTACAAGTATCATCCATACACGTTTGCATTTAATATATGGGAGGAGGGACTCAATAGTGTCTGGTACTTCTTCAGGACCAATCCTGGCCAAAGCAGGGAGAGCTGGCTGAGTCTGGAAGGGAAATGGGTGGGCAATGAATTGCCCTAAGTGGTTGTTGAAGAGATATATAAGGAAGAGGGGCAGAAGCTCTCCCTTTGGGGATAGAGAGCTCTAAAGAGAGAAAATGAAGGGATTGAGGGGTGTGGGTGAGGCCCACCAAGGTTGGGGATAGATGCCTGGAATAAATGGAGGCTAGTGTCAAGGGGAACAGGGAACAGAGACATTCTGAATGGTGGGAGGGGTGGGTATCCCAAGACTTACCTGGATTCTGGGCTTTTCACCTGTAGGACACCTTCAGGAGATCGGATGTGTCTGACTGCAAGGGCGGCAGTAGTGAGAACCCAAGAGGAAGTGAGCAGTGGATTAGATTACTCAATTTTGGGGTGGAGCCCTTGAGGGTGCAGGATGCTCCCCATATCTAGAATAATTAATTCCCAGGTCAGCTCTTTGATCACTAGATATTTTATGGGCTGGTAGGGTTCATACTGGGAAAGGACCTTTGGTGTTTTCTAGCCAATCTTTCTGGTTCACAGATGAGGAAACTGAGGCCCACAGAAAGGAAGTGGTTTGCCCAGGACCACACAGGTTTCTCTTAACTTTGCCTCCATCTCAGCGGCCCCAGGCTCGTTCCCCTGTCTGACCCCCCACACTTCAGCTGCCCCGGGCTTCGCTGCGGCTCCTTCCCAGCACTGCCTTTCTTCAATATCTTTGATGTCTCAGAGGGGAACAGCTCAAACACGGATGGCAGTTAAGCTTCTGGAGAGTCTGGTGCTTTCTTCCCTCGATCTAATGCTTCTTGTCTCTACCCCATCCACCCTGGGAATCCTTAAAGCCTCACAGATTCCTTCTCCATGTCCACCCCAAATGGGAGCCCAATTCCAACTCACTTTGTCTTTCGCCCCACTCCGGATCCATCTGCTTTGACCATGAGCCCCCCCTTAGGACATTGCCCTTCTTTCTTGGCTTGTACCCTGGGATTGCGTCTGCCATAGCTACGACATTTGGAACCAAGACCATCTAGTTAGGAAAGAAAGCCTTTTGGTAAAAGTTAAAATCCCACTCAAGTCCAAACACATTTTTGAAAATAGTGTTGAGTGACACTACGAGTATATTCTGTCGCATTTGCTATTGATGGCAATCAAAAGGATACTTACAGCGGAGAAGTGAACACAAATTCACTACTCCCTCCTAAGCCCTCACCTCAATCCTTCCCACCGCTCCTTACCCTAGCCTCTCGCTCCATGCCTCCCACTGACCACTCGAAGCTTGTCACAAATTCACCTAAGTTAACTACCCCAAGGGAAGAACCTCTGAGTCTCACTGTTTAGCAAACATTCTTTGTTCCCTCTCTCTTTCCCTTGTTGGAAAAGAATGCAATGACTCCTGGCCAGGTGCTAAGACCAGACAGAGGCTCATTACACATGGAGAGAGGTAGATGAGAGCAGCGGCTAAGAACTTTGTTAGCTGAGCAACTCTGGGCAAGCGACCTTTCCTTTCTGAGTCTCAGTTTACTCATCTGTAAAATGAGGCCCATGATAGAATCCAGCTCATCAGATTGTGCTGAGGATGAAATGAGGGATTACCCACAAAGCCCTTAAGACACATAGGAAGCACGACGTTAGCATTTATTGTCACGAGCATTATTACTGAAATAGTTTATCAGCTGACAGCAAGCACGCTGTCTCTCCCACGACATCCCCAAGCAATGGAAAGCAGTGGGTCTGCTGTCCAGGCTGACTTCAACGTACATCTTAATTCGTTCTGAGCTAGATAGCGATAGTCACACTGGCTGGACTGCTGAGTGCCTACAAGGTTTAGCTTCCGGGAAAAAACCTTCTTCAAAATCTGTGTCCTTTACGCTTCACAACAACCCCTGTGAAATACACACTTTCTGAATGAGGAAACTAAGACTCTGGGAGTTAAGCAATTTACCTAGAGTGACGCAGATGAACTGGGTTTTAAGCAGTTTTTAAGACATTCTTTTACCTGATCTCTTTGTCCCAGACTACTGAGTACAAAAGGCGTAGAAAGGAGAGCCCAGATTTGACATTTCTCAACTGGCCTGCTTCTTGATTTTCACTAGGTTGATTTCCTTTCCACTGAGCATGTCAACGGCAGGGTGAATAAAAAACCAGCTTCCAATCCTGATTCTGAAGTTAATTTGGGTGAGCTTGAACAAGTCATTTGTCTCTGAGCCTTGATGTGGTTCGTTGGAAAATGAGAAGATTGTTCTGGATCTGTACTGTCCAGTATGATAGCTACTAGCCACATGTGGCTCCTTACATTTAAATTAGTTAAAACAAAAAAAATTTAGTTCCTAAGTCATATCAGCTACACTTCAAGGGCTCAATAGCCACACGTGACTAGAGGCTGCCATTTTGGATAGTGCATATATAGAATATTTCCCTTATTGCAGCAAGTTCTTTGGTATTGTGCTGTCTAGGTGAAGATTTAGTTATCTTTAGCTCTAAGGGTCTGCAATTTGTCGTCTCAGTTCTCAGGGGACTCAGACTGAAGTTTCCAAGTCCCTTCCATCAGAAATGTGTCCCCATCAATCCTAAGACTGAACAGCTCACTTGTCTGCTGTTGCTGCTACAGCTGCTGTTGTTATTGGAGTGGCCTCTGATAACTCCGTGACTCAGGGCTTGGTAGCAGTCAGGGCTGTTGGACAGGAAAAAAGTGAAGCAGGTTTTATGGGGAAACTTCTGACCCAGGGTTGCCAAGGAGGAAATCTGAAAGGCCCACCAGGGGAGGTGTTCACACAGAGAAAGGAACAGTAAGGCCTGTCCTGGGACTCTGACTCCAGGCCAACGCTCCACCGGATGGTTCTGTGTCAGCGCTGGAGATTTTCACACCTTGTCTAATGGCTTATGGAGGCGCCTGCCAGTCTGAAGGTGGAGGTTTTCCTAGTCCATCTCTGTCTCTGAGCATTTTTAAAAGGAAGATGCTGGCAACCCCAACCCCCATCTGACAGACTTGCCTGAACTTTCTTCCTTCTTTGTAGGGTCAGTGTGAGAAGGGTCCTTCCTCTTTCTGGTGAATTCCTGCACCTGGCTGTGGGACTCACTGCCTCTTAATAGCCTTGAGATTCCTGTCTCCCCACCCTTTTGCCCTTCAACCACCTTCTTCTACCTCAGCCCCTGAACCTGCTTACGGCTTTCTCTTCCTTCCTTTGTTTTAGGTTTCCCTTTAGCTACTGCTCCACAGTGCCCTCTCGCTCATAAGCAAACTTCTCGAAAAAGCAGCTGTCTCCACTTTGCCACCTTTTGTTCACTGCTCAACCCACTGCAACTAGCTTCCTTCCCATCACTCTGCTGAGACAGCTTTTGCCAGGGTTACCAGTAACCTCTGGGTTACTAAATCTAATCAACCCTTTCCTTAAAGAAAACTGTCTTAATATTATAAAACTAAAGCATGCAGGGGTTCCCGGTTAGCTCAGTTGGTTAGAGCGTGGTGCTCATAACACCAAGGTTGCCGGTTCGATCCCCACATGAGCCACTGTGAGCTGCGCTCTCCTTAAAAAAACAAACAAACAAACAAAACACGGATGTGTATTGTAGAGAATATTGGTGATGCAAAAACATAAAGTAAAACTTGAAAGATTCCCTTCCATGCCTCTCTCTGTTCACCCACATTTGTTTTTTTCTCCCTAGACTTTTTCCAATGTGTGCACAAACATGTTTCCTTCCTTCTTTCCTTAATGTAAAAGATATTTAACTAGGTATATTTTGTGTACCTTAATAAAGTATCATGGACCTATTCCACGTCAGTACATGTAGGCCCAGCTCATTCTTTTCAATAACGACATAATGGTCAACAGTGTGTGTATGTATCATGATTTATTTGATAATTACCTTATAGATGAATATTTAGGTTCTTGCTATGACTTTCTTTGGATGGAGGTCTTCGGGAATTTGTATGAATGTTTCTGTAGCTTAAGTATAATTTTCCTGGGTCATATCTGTGCACGTTTAAATTTTTATAAAGATGACGACATTGACTTTCAAAAAGACTGTGCCAGTTTACTCTCCCATCATAATTTATAAAAGGACCTGTTACCCTCTCTACTCATACTATTGTTTCTCAGCCTGCTGCTTGTTTTTAAACTTTATTTATGGTGAAATAGTTACTGTTCAAGTCTTATCTTAGTGGATCTCTGCATCACTTCATCCTACTGACCCCGTTTTCCTCTTTCTCCTGAACCTCTCTTGGTCTCGTTTGTTGCTTTAGCTCTCAATTCATTCTTCAAATATAGATTTTGCAGGGGTTCTGCCTTGGTTCTCTCCTCTACCTGCTCTCCCTGGCCGGCCCAGCTCCTTCCTTGGCTGCAGCTACCATCCAATACGCCAGTGTTTCTCACACCTATAGTTTCCAACTTCTAAGTTCTCTCCTAAGCTCATACTCTTACATGCACTTACCTTCTGAACTCTCCCCTGAGGTTCCACAGATGCTGCAAACTCAACGTGTACAAAACCGGTCTCCCGGAATTCCCTGATACACATGCTTCTCCTCCTGAGAGTCCTCTCATCTCTTCATCTGCTCAAGCTGAAGACAGCCACGCCCCTCACACTTCCCTCTCTCTTCCTCTCTACAGAGGCTCTCTCCTTAATATTACTTTTTTTTTTTTTTAAGATTAATATTGCTCTTGACAGTGTTAGGCAACACTTCACTGTCTCTCGCCTGAGCTGCTGCAATCGTCAGGTGATAGCTGTGGATTCCAGAGCTGGGCTGTCTGAGTTAGGGTCCTCGCCATGTCACTTACTGGTTGTAGACCTTGGGCAAGTTATTTAATCTCACTGGATCTCACTTTCATCATCTCTAAAATGAGGACAATGAGGACCCCTATTGCATAGGGTTGTCATGTGGATTAAATAAGTCTATACATACGAGGTTGGACAATTAAGTTAGTGAACTTATCCTAGAAAAAGTGCTACCCACCTCATTGTTGAATAGCACTACGGTCGCCTTCCAAGTACTCCGCCTGGGAAGCTTTGCACCGACACCTGTGCCTAGGCCACCGTTCAAAACAATTTTGGAACTTTTTCTGTAATGGCCATCAGAGCTGTCATCGTATTACCCTTGATGTCCTGAATGTCATCAAATGTCTTCCTTTCAACATTTCCATTATCTTCGGGTAAAGAAAGAAGTCACTGGGAGCCAGATCAGGTGAGTAGGGAGGGTGTTCCAATACAGTTATTTGTTTCCTGGCTAAAAACTCCCTCACAGACAGAGCCGTGTGAGCTGGTGCATTGTCGTGATGCCAGAGCCATGAATTGTTGGCGAAAAGTTCAGGTCGTCTAACTTTTCCATGCAGCCTTTTCAGCACTTCGAAATAGTAAACTTGGTTAACTGTTTGTCCATTTGTTACAAATTCATAATGAATAATCCCTCTGATATCAAGAAAAGTTAGCAACAGCGTTGCAACAAGTTCGCGAACTTAGTTGTCAGGCCTCGTATGAAGCACTTGGAATGGTGCTTGGCACTGTTGGCTGTTGCTGCTGTGACTACCACTGTTCTCCTAGAGGCTCTCTGCCTCAAGTCTTTTCCCCCTCAATTCATCCTCCACTCTGCTACCAGAACAATCTCCTTAACGTGTGAATATGATCACACTTTTTTCCTCTTGCAAGGACCCCGTTACTCTTCAGGCAGAGTCAAAATCCTAATTCATGTACCTGGTGCCCCTGTGTCTGACTCCCCCACCCCCTGTATTTCTCCTGTCTCATTTCAGGCCACACCCCCTTGAACCCTCAACTTCAGCCACAGGGAACCATGTGTACTTCCCCCAAGGAGCTGTCCTGGTTCCTCCTCAGGGCCTGACATGCATTTCCCTTTCCCCTGGTGCACTCTTTCTTACCCTCTGGGTCTGGCCAACTCCCCCCTTTCCTTTTAAATTCAGCCCAGTGGTCAGCTCCAGGGACTGCCATCCGTACTCTCTGCACCCCTGGCCTTACTCTGTCATGACTTGTTTGGCTGCTTCCTCCTCCTAACTGTGAAGTTCATAAAAGCAGGCATCGTGTGTGTGTGTGTGTGTGTGTGTGTGTGTGTGTGTAACCTCTGTATCACCAGACCAATCGGTGTTTGGTATATCCTAAGTGTTTAATATAATTTTTTTGAGCACTGAATGAGTTGACAAAGTGGGGAAACTGATGGACATTGGAGCATTCAAATGACATCTAATTAAAGAAATAATTATGTTGCCCAAATCTCCCAGGGTACCCCCAGCCTGTAAGCTCAATGAAGTCACATCAATAGCAATAACCCAGATTTCACTGGCTCAGACCCATGTGCTTCATCTCCCTGTGAAGTGCTCCCCAGGAATTTGGGGGCATCTCTCATGTACTTCTCTGGATACTGCTGTGCTAGATATGTGCCCTGGAGTCACTGCTGCACTCTGGCAGTGCAATACTCTGGGGAAGTCTATGGTGACCCTTGGGAAACCTTCTGCTAGAGGGTCCCTGGGTCTAAGGAGCTGTTCCATTGTCTTTGTGGAAGTCTTATGCTCTCTATTGGACTTGGTAGGGGCACTTTGGGGAGTAGCATTGAGCTAGAGGCTGGTCCCCAGCAATGCCCTTCCATCCCTCCCAAATAGGGGGACAAGGCCAAGCTCTTCCATTCTTGGCCCCTGATTTCCTTCTTATGAGTTCTTGTCCAGGAGCATCTTGCTTCTGCTTTGAAAATAGACTTCTTAGGCCCCTCTCCCCCATCAGTGCATCAGGAGTTCTTAACTCCACGCTGGAGTTCCGACTAGAATAAGATGTTTTCTGCTATAGTAAGAACCCTGCCCTAATAAAGGCATCTGAGCAAGTCTGACCTCCAGGAAGGGACTGCTGCCCTTTAGGGTAGGGATGATTCTTTTGCCCTGATTGCGCTGGGAGCCCGAGCTCTGCACCCCCTCCTTCCATTCCCTGCTGCCCCCCACCCCAACCTTGTTGCTGACTTTTCTAAGGAGAAGTTCTCACTGACTCTCCAGGGCAGGAACTGGTGTTGCAAAATTCTTGCTCCATGTGCTGGTAATGAGATGCAACTCTGGGCGGCCCTGACCCCAACAGGCGGTCTCCAGGCTCCGGTCAGAGCCACAGGGTTGCTCAACTTCTGTAGACACTCTGGTCATCTGTGTGAGGCCCGGGGACGATGTGTATGCCTGTCTTGGGCCGTAGGCTGCCCTGGAGCCCAGGTAGGCTAATTGCCTTGTCATAGAGAGGGGCCCACACTCCTTCAGAAACAGTATTCTGAGAAACACCACAGCTGAGTGCCCAGTCAGTAACATGTAATTTGCAAAAGACTTCTTGGGCCATCAGAAGATATAATCTTGTACCATGGAGCTCCGTGAGTCCATATCAACTGTCTTGATTAAAGTCTAGCTGAGTCAGCACTACACAGAGAGTCACTTAGGCTCCGCCCCTCCCTCCAGGTGTTCACCACCTGGGACGATCAATTCACCACAGTGGTTGGAAGGGAAGGACGAAGAGGCCCAAGTCCCATGTCCGTGCCTCCTCTCCTGCCCACCAAACCCCGATGTGCTGGGGAGCAACTGGGGCTCCCACACGCTGCTGGCAGGAGGGTACAATGTATAGCCTCTGTGGGAAATAACTCGGCAGTTTCTTAAACACACACCTGCCACATGACCTGGCTATTTCATTGTAGGTATTAACCGAAGAGAAATACAGGAATATGTCTACACAAGGATTTGTACACGGATGGTTATAGCAAACTTAGTTGTAATAGCCTCAAATTAGAAACAACCCAAATGTCTGGCAACAGGTGATTGTGGGAACAAATTGTGGTATATCCATGCAGTGGAATATTACTCAACAGTGAAAAGGAACTATGGATATATACAACAACATGGATGAATCTCAAAATATTAATAAATATGCTGAATGAAAGCAGGCAGACAATAAAGAGTACAGATGGTATGATTCCATTTATATAACACTCTAGAAAATGCAAACCTGTCTCTAATGACAGAAAGCAAGCAAGTCATTGCCTGGGGATGAGGACAGGGGAGGGGGGAACAGGGGAGGGGGAGGGAGAGATTACAAAGGGCACGAGGAAACTCTGGGGCTGATGGATGTGTTTGTTCATTATTTGGAATATGGTGATAGTTTCATGGATGTAAATTAAAGTCAAAACTCATCACATTGTACAATTTATGTGAATTGTATTATATGTTAATAGTACCTTAAGAAAGCTGTTGAAAAACAACAAAAACTGACCCTGAAACAGACTCTAGGCAGAAAGCACCGGAAGATGCTATCTGTGCAGTGTCTTGAAGTGGGGGCTGGGGGAGGAGGGAGTATGGAGGAGAAATGTCAGGACCACTGGACCTTATTTTTGGTCAAGGGCTTTCTGAGCCTGAAGGGACTTTAGAGTGGATGGCGCCCGACTCCCTCATGTTACAGAAAAAGACTGAGGAGCTGAGGGCTTTGCCAAAGTCGCTCAGCTCATCAGTTGTAGATGAAGGCTCACACCTGTCTCCTGACTGCCAGCCTAGGCCCTTCGACTCTCCGCACCACAGTCTGGCCATACAAGTGCTGTCCGCCTTAAGTCACCGAGTTCTAGAAGGTCGGCCTGGTCAGACCAGAGGTCTGGGAAGGGCCGAGGGAAGGGTGAGATGGGCTAGCCAGTCTTGGGTGGGTCTTGGTCAGATGCCCTGGGCTTCTCTTTTCTGGGCACAGAGTGGGCAGCAGCGCTCTCGCTTCTTATAATCCACAGAGCAGGCATGGCAGACCAAGCCTCCACAGAACCTGGGAGCAGAGGTTGAAAGAGTGGGGAGTGCACATGGGTGTGTACAGGACAGAGGGTCATGGGGTTCGAACCTCTGCTCCATCTGTCTGTTTCTCATCTCCCAGCAGAATGGCTCTGAGTCTGTGTCAGGAGGCCTCACTTTCCTAAAGGTTGTCCCGATGCCACAGCCCTCCAGGGTCCTTAAGTCCAAATGGCAGGTTCTCCTGATGGCCCACTTTCCTCTCTCCTCCTGCTTGTCCTGCCACCATGTTCCCAGAGGAAGATGAGGGGAGCATCTTCCTCTGTACAGGAAATCTCTTCCCAGATGAGAAGACCATGAATCAGTTTATTCTAAGAAGGGTTACACCATCCCATCGTCAGACACCATTCCTGTCTGATCACTCTTCACTGCTCTTATTCATGTCTCTGCTAAGCTCTGGGTAACATGAGTGGCCAGCTTTAAGTGGCCTTTCATAAATGCCCAGTTTCTGTGTCCCTCCCTTTCCTGGAGTGAGCAGAGGGCTATGGGCTGGTGGAAACTGGGTTGTCCCAGAGGAAGGATTCTGTGTCATACCAATTACCTGCATGGGTAACGCCGAGACAGCCGGCCAAAGAGCTTGCTACAGCTGACACAGCATCCAGGGGCCACGGAAGAGAGATGCTGGACCTTCTGCCACAGGTTATCCTTTTCTCTAATGGGAGCATGGAGGTGGAAACACACACACACACACACACACACACACACACACACACACACACAGAGAGAGAAGGGGAGGAGGGGAGAGAGAGAGAGAGAGAGAGAGAGAGAGAGAGAGAGAGAGAGAGAGAAAGAGACAGTGAGAGAGACACACACATAAGAGAGATCAGTGAGTGTCCAGTCTTTCTGAGAAGATGGATGGTGACACCCAGGTCCCACTTGCCCAAAATAATCTTGATCTACTATTTAAGAACAGGCTCATCTCTTACCTACTCTAAGGAGTGCTCCCTGATGGGAGAGGCCCCCTGGGTTTTCATGCTCCAGACGCCTATTACAATGCTTATTATCTCTCATTTGCCACTCAGTACAAACTGCCTTGGAGTTATGTGTGTTTATGCCCCTACACAACTATCTTCACTGTGTTTTTTTAAAGGATGTTTAGGGAGGTGGGTTGTTTTAAATTTTTATCGAAATGATACATACCCATGATTTAAAAACCGAACAGTATAGAAGGACCTATATCAGAAGGCAATAGATACCCTTCCCACTCCTTCCCATTCTCAGTGGCAAATCACTTCTTACATGTTTTCGCTTTTTCTCCTGAGAGTACTTCTATATTTAAGTAACATGCTCTATATTTAAGTAACATGCTCATATTCTCTCCTTGATTTATCAATAGAGAACATCTTCTATGGCGCTCCTTGCCTTGATGTCAAAGGAGTTATGTCATTTATGACCATTTCCACGAGGTCTTTTTCCCTCCTCCTGATGTAGTTATATCCCTATTTTTGGTTCCTCTATTGGTAACTACTGGACTTTTACAGAATATACTCACACATTTATTTCTCATTCATTCTATTAACTACAGGTAGAGACTTATGTCTGCCATTCTGTAATATGATGACACCAGCATCCCTTCTCTTCACCTCTTCTCTTTCCCCTACCTTGTCATAGATTCCTGCAGCACCCAATAGGGTAGCCACTAGCCATATGTGGCTATTTCAATGTGTATGTAACTTAATTAAAGTTAAGTAAAGTGAAAACTTCCATCCCTCAGTTGCACCAGTCACATTTGAAGTACTCAATTGCTACATCTGACTAGTAGCTACCATATTGGACAGGACAAATATAGAACATTTCCATCTTCACAGAAAATTCTATTGGACTGTGTTATATACTTAGTGTTATTCAGGTGGTAGCACTGATGTTTGTTCATTAATTGTAATTGTTTTCTGTGCTTTGTCTTTAGGTTGAGTCTAACATTGAAAAAAATCAATGAATAGTATTTACATTATTAGACAATATATAAGCATATTGCTTCAAGCAGAACTGTGTTTCCCTTCTTGGAAATTTTTTTTTTTGGTAAGACTGTCTAGTTGCCTTCCTTTGTTCCTTGCATGACTTTAACATAGCCTACTTATCCCCCCACCCCAATTCTTCATCATATCAGGTGTTTTATTGATTCTCTTTCTCCCCAGAGATGTTTCTCCTGAGCCCTCAATACTTCTGTTACAGCCTGAACTCACTGCTTCCTGGCCTTGCCTCCCACTTGGCATCCTGGGAATTCCCACGTCTTCCTTGGGCTAGAGCTACTGTTTCCTGAATTCCACATCTTCTCCTTTTTTTTGGCTTAACTTCCTTGTTTTTCTGGGACACATCCTTAATTAACTTCTTAAGAAAGGCTGTGTGGGAGGTAAATTTTCTGTAACCTGTCCGTCTGAAAAAATGTCTTTCCTCCATCACCTTCCCCACTTGCTTCATAGTTTGGCTGGCCATAGAATTCTAGGGCAAAACTCAGCTTTCCCCAGAACTTGAAAGTATTACATCATTGATTCTTAGCATTTGTTGGGTTCTACTTCTTTTGAAAGGACCATTTAGGATAGTTCCCTTGTCTTTGTTCTAGAAATTTCACAATGATGTATTCAGATGTGAGGTTTTTCCCCTTTTCACTTATTGTGCTTGTCATTCACTGAAATCTTTAAATCTGAAGAACTGTGTCCATCAGAGCTGGGAAAGTTTCTCATGTTTTTATCTGATAATCTTCTCCATTTTATTCTGTCCTTTTTTGGAATTCCTGTCAGTTCAAGAAGATACTGGGATTCCTGGATTGATTCTTTATATCTCTAATTATGCCTTCCATCTCGCTGTGCTTTTTATTCTACTTTCTGAGAGATTACTTCATCATTCTTTACCAATCCTAGTTCATTTAACATTTTTTCAGCAATATTTTTAATTTCCAATAATGTTTATCTTTTGACGTTGCTTTTCACAACATTTTGTTTCATGGGAGATGGATCTTCCTTTTTTTTATATATCTTTGTCTCTCCCCTTCATGTTCTAGACTCTCCTCAAATGTGTGGGGATCCTTGGTGGCCATTTCATGTCTAAGAAAGAGGTGATAAAAGCTGCTGGAGCTCCAAGTAGTGCACAGGGTGTTTGACTTGTGGCTTCCCTTTAAGAGTGATAAGGCAGGGAGCTAGCTATCTGCCACACCAGACTCTCAAATGCTGGCACGCACTGCTCTTTTATTTGGAACATCTATGTATCTCTCCATGAGGACCTTTTAATTCTTTGCCTGGGAGATAAGCCCCTCACTGTGGGATGTTCTGCAGTTGGGGAGCAAGCAGAAAGCTGGGGGTGTACACTGCATTTTCTACTGACTTCATCAGTTGATTTTCGTGATTTCTGCTCCTCATCTCACATTTGCCATCTTTGTTCCTGGCATCTCTGAGCCCTGAAGTTCTCACTTGGGCTCAATCCAGTATCCACTTCTCTATCCATTTTCTGGCTTCTGGAAATTAGCGGATATCTCTCATCTGTGGTTGGCTCCTCCACCTTTCTCTCTGTTGTAAGTTTTATTCTTTTAAAATCATTTTAGTCACATCTCAGAATGGAGAATAAATGCTTTGTGGTCAGTCTACCAACTTGATGCAGAAATCAACCTCTGTGGCTATTATTTTTCTTTCATTTTTTGCTTAGGGCCATATCTTCCGATATGCTTTGCAAGGGATATTATGTTATATAGTTTGGGACCTTGGAATGAATTTCTTTAGCTCTAAGAAAAACATTTGTCTCTCCTGATGAACTGGTATGTTTCCTTTGAATGGACAGTGAAATTTAGGCAACTTTCTGTGTTTTCCTTTTTGACCCTGATGCCACGATGCTCAGAGCTTAGTTTTAACCCTAATCCTAACTCTTCAGGGTATATATTTTTTGTCTTCCATAAAATCTTCTATTTTTTTAATAATCATATATACATTATATATATTATCTCTCTGTCTCTCTGTCTCTCTGTCTGTCTGTCTGTCTCTCTCTATATATACAAATATATATGTGTATAATTATTATATATATATATATAATTGTTAGCTACCTTAAATTCTTTTGTAAGATATATAGCTAACTTTTTTATGTCTCCGTTCCTCCCAGTTAACAATTTCTTGGAGGAGATCATTCCTTAAATTTTTTGTGTGTTCTTGTCAGGTTGATCTCTCTCTTTTCTCATCTTTAATATCACTTGGATTTTGTGCAAGAGGATTTACTCTTAGATGATCCCACAGCAACCTTCCAATTATAATGGAACCTGAGTCCAGTGGTCTCTTACTTCTTGAATTGTGTAAAGGATAACACATATCTGTGAATTATGTTCCCACTAAACTGAAGAACAGAAACCAGGCTTCTCACATCTCCTCCACCCCTCAGTGAGCTTGGTGAGCTCAGCCTCTGGAACCTAGGACAGCTGACTCAAGACGGGCCCAGAGACCCCCTGGTCTGAGGAAGTCCAGTAGGCAGGCAAGTGTAGTTCTTGCGATTACCTCTTGGTTAACCTCCCGCTTCTCCCAGTTCCTTCTCAAGCATTAGCTCCTTTCCCTTCTCTTAAGCTTGGTAAGTGTGTATGTATGTGGGCGTGGGTTGGGTGGGGGCATGCCTTAGAGTCAGAGGGCTTTATGCAATTTATATGCTGTGTGTACTTGGTGGCCAAGTCAGCCTCTCTGACCCTCAGTTTCCTCGTTTGTCAAATGGGGATAATGGCAGGGGGTGGCTAAAAGAAGAAACAGAGTTAATATGTCTAAAAGGTCCTGAAACCTGTGTGCTAGTTGTTAGTGGAGCAGAATGTTCATTCCCCAGCCTCACATCCCACACCATCCCCCCTTCTGCACCTATTGTCCCCAACCTTACTGAATCAGCTCCAGCACCCTCCTCTTCATGGCATGGACCAGGTCCCGCTGCCCTCCAAGCTCCTTCTCATACATGGCGTCCCTCCTTTCAGTCTCCTGTTGCTTCTGCTCCAGCTCTGCCTGCAGCTGGGCCCTCTCTTCCTGACACCTGGGCACAGAAAGAAGAGAGGAAAAAAGGCTCAGCATTTGACTGAGCTAGGCTGGGTTTCTGCCTGACAAAGAGCCCTTGTGGGAGGCTGATGGTGCCCCCTGCAGCTGAAATACATACGTACACACACACACACACACACACACACAGACACACACACACACCACAAGCTACACATACACACACACACACAAACATACCGCACATGCCACACTACATACACATTCACAACGCAACACATACAACACACACACCACACTCTGCCCACACATACCACACTATACATACACACATGCCATACACCATATACACTCACAATACAGCACACACACCACACACACATTCAAAGCACATCGTACACACCACATGCCACACACACACTCACAAGACACCATACATACCACACAAACATCAGACACATGCCACACACACAACACAACATACACCACACACTACATATCACCCAACACATATACCACCTACCACATATACTGACGAAACACCACACACACCACACACAACACATACACTCTCAACACAACACGCAACACCCCCCACACACATACACACAACACCACACATAAAATAGCACTGTGTTGACCGACACCTATTGGCTGATCCCTCACTAACTGTTCGGAGAAATGAAAACAGGGCCTAGTCTTGTGTATTCCTTTAGAGGAGACGACCCAACATTTCCATTTGTTTTCTTTTAAAAAATATTTCCATTTTAAAATATAAATTTCTTGAAAGGCACGCTCACAGTCATGGCAGCTGTCTGGGGGAAGGTGGGTGTCTGGGAATCCAGGCTGGACAGGCTGTGCCCATGAAAACCACTGTGGTGCTTGGGGAAGGTGGGTAAATGGCGTAGGATATGGGCTAATTTTTTGGCTTTAAAATATTTTGAAAAATTATGTTACATTGTCTTTTCAATTACAAAACAGTAATAATAAGCATATGGCTTTCTTAAATGGCTGTTTCAGTTTTGGCCTTGGAATCTCCTCAGCTCCATTCTTGCCCCTTCTTTGGTCTTTAGTGGCTTCCTACAAGGCTCCAAGATGTCTACTGGACTGGAAGTGAAAAGGTCCCAGCCTCTTACACCTTTGCTCCGAAGGGAGGGTGTTGCGATGGTGATGCACGTCCCGTGACCTCTGGATGTGTGTGCACGTGCGTGCTCAGGATCCTGGGCTTGCGTGTGTTTAGGGGAAGGAAGAAGCTTGTGAGAGGCTTGACAATGAGAGGAATTATTAATTTTTAAAACGCTGCCATGTAGCATGCTGTAGGGAAGAAAACTGCGTGGGCCATGACATCAAACCAACAACAGATAGCCACTGGAATTCCCAAAAGGCCAGCCTTAAGAAAGAGTGTTTTTGTGCTGAGGCATTGGGTCAGGGCCATGTTTTGACTTCTAATGACCATTCTAGCCTTCAGCCTCCTCATTTCTCAGCTGCTGATTTCATTTTTCTGGGCCAGTTTACTTGCCCAGTGATCCCAAGGCCTCTGGTGTGGCCAGTACAGGCCTTAAGGTGAACACTATGCTTTGTGGTGGGAGGAAATATTTATTAAGCACCTACTGTGTGCAAGAAATGGAGCAATGCCTATGGCTCCTGGTGGAGCTTATAGCATGTTTGGGGCACTGGTCAAAACAATAAAATGTGGGTGGGGGGAGGAGGGTTCACACAGTGTGAGGGATATAAATGATAAATGTCTAAGTAGCACTTTGTCTTGTGCACCTGAAACTAATAAAAAAAAAAGAATTAAAAAAAACCCCACAATAAAATGTAGCGATAGACCAATAAAATAATTAAGCTCAGTATGTGACAGCGATAAATGAGGAGCTGAGACAGAGACTTGAGAGAGCACTCAGGAAGGCTTCTTAGACAAGGTGGCGTTGGAGCAGATCTAAAAGATGAGAAGTCAGCCATGTACAGCCAGAGAAGGGCACCTGCCAAGGTCTGCAAGTTGGAAAGAACTTGGCTTATTCGAGGAACTGAAAGAAAGCTAGTGAAGTTAGAATACCATGAGTGGCAGGGGTGGGAGAGGCCGGAGAGGAGGCGGGAGGTAGACAGGGCCTGATCAGTGGCCCCCGGAGAAGTAGACTTGAATCTCAGTGCAAGTAAGGGGAAGCCAATGAGGTATTTCAAGTAGGGGGTGACAGACACTCTTCGTGTAGGAGGGGACAAGGAAGGAATTAAAGTCTATTGAGCACCTACTATGTGACAGGCACTTAGCTTAGTGCTTTAATAGTCTCGTTTCATTTAATTTTCACAAATTTATGGGGACAGGAACTATAATGATTTTATAGGAAAGAAAATGGAGCTTCAGGGAGGGAATAACTCTTGCCCAGGGTCACACCGTTTGACACGTGGAGGGAGCAGAGACCCGGATGCAGGTTTGTACAGCTGTAATCTCTTTTTGCCTCCCCACACTTGCATCCATACTGGGTCCTGACCACCAGTGGTTTGTGGCACCAGTGCTGAGAGGGCAGTAGGTGGGAGCAAGGAATGGAGCCTCACAGCACCCGGCGTGCCTCAAAGGAGCTCAGTGCTGCCACCCAAGGAGGGAGGGGGTGGGGCTGACATCTCCCTAGTTCCCCATCTGAGGACCTCTTCCATCTGTACCTGTCCTAATCCCTTTTGTACTGACGTATTACCCAGAGGGCAGAGGAAACCCACCTGCATGGGAAGAAGGTCTCACAGAGCATCTGAGTTGGAAGGAGGAACTTTAGAGATCCAACCACCTCCTTTTGCAAATCAGGGCCCTCAGGTCAGAGAGGGAAGGCTGTTTTCCCAGAACCCCACAGCCAGAAAGCTGGCAAGTGGGTGTTGGCAGTCCCAAAGCTCAGTTCCAAGCGTATTTTCACAGCCGGGGCTGATCTGCTCTGGGCCCTGTGGAATGAATGGTCTGCTGTGTCCTACCTATGCATCCAGCCTGGGGCTCTGTACCCCTGCCCTCTCTCAGTCTGTTCTCCATAGCACAACCAGAGTAATCTTTTAAAACATGAGTCAGACCATGAGAGCTCCTGCTTAGACTGCTCTCCCTTTGCTGCAGCCACATGGCAGGCTGGTCCTCAAGAGCACTTCTCCTGGGCCTTTGCATCTGTCGGTTCTCTGTCTGGACCACTCTTCAAAGATATCTGCCTGGTTGGGGTTTCTGCTCAAATGTCACCTCCTCAGAGAGGGCTTCCCTGATTCTAAATCTAGAAGACTCTCCTGTGTCACTCTCTCTCCCCTTTCCTGGATTGATTTTTCTCCAGGGCTTATGACTACCTGATACCAATATTTCCATTTGTTGATCTATTGTCTATCTTCCAGATCTGTGAAAGCAGACATTGCCTGTTCCGTGCACTGCTGTCCATCCCCCCTCTCCCCTGGCCCCCCATGGCATAGTAGAGGCACAACAAATATTGTTGACTGACTAAATGGGCCCCGCGGCACTTCTGTTTGCTGGTGGTGAGGTACCTGTCACCAGTTGGATGCCCATGACCCCTTTACGCAAGAGCCAGGTCCTAAGTTCCCTGACGCTGGGAGTATACTCTCCCAGCCTTAAGAGCTTGTTACTCACCATCAGCATTTCAGTGACTCCCCAGTAGGCCCCCCAGCCCATGCCTCTCTCCTGAACTCCACACTCAACTGCCTGCCCAGTGGCTCCTCTTGAGTGTCTAACAGGTGTCTCAAACTTAACATGCTCAAAACTCAACTCCTGAGCATTTCCCACAAACCTGCTCTGCCACAGCAGAGGGTTAGTGGTGACTCAAGCTTTCCAGGCCAGAAAACTCGGGGTCGTTCTTGACTTCTGTCTTTCTCTCAGACCCCTTGTCCAATTTCTCAGGAAGCCCGAACTCACAGTTGGTCCAGAGGGATCAGCCTCTCTGCACGTCCATGGCCTCCAGTGCGGTCTGAGGGACCGTCCCCGTCCCCTGCGTGGTGGGGTGGCTACTTCATTGGTCTCCCTGCTTCCACCTTTGCTTCCCCACAGACTAGTTTTACAGAGCAGCGGGCGTGAGCCCTTGAAAACACAGGTCAGTCCAGGATAGGCACATCTAGAGACAGAAAGCAGACTAGGGGCTTCCTACGCTGGGGAAGTTGGGAGGAATTGGGCAGTAACTGCTAACAGGTACAGGGTTTTTCTTTGGGGTGATGCAATGTTCTAGAATTGATTGTGGTGATCGATGTACAACTTTGTGAATCCACTAAAAACCATTGAAATGTTTAAAAAAGCAAACATTTTTAACGTTAAAACAAACAGTCACGTCATGTCCCTTTTCTCTGCTCAGAACTCTCAATGGTTCTCATCTCACTCTGACTTAAAGCCAAGGTCCTTTTGATGACCTACTAGGGTCTCTGGGACCTGGTTCCCTTTACCCTCTTGACAAATGTTTTCTACATCCTCTCCTTCCTTCACTCCACTGGGGACATAATGGCCTCCCGGATGTTCCTAGAACCTGCCATGCCCATTCCTACTCACCTCAGGGCTTTCTCTTGCTGTTCCCTCCCCCGGAGCATTCTTCTACCACATCTCCAAATGGCTCGTGCCTCGCTTCCTCCAGGTCTTTACTCAAACATCACCTTTTCAGGGTCTTCCCTGACCATGCAACCTTATATGATATCACGCCCTGACACTTCTTGTTCTCTTTCCCTGCTTTACTTTTTCTGCTTAGAACTTATCACAATCTGACATTCTATGTATTTTACTTGCTTATCACATTATTGACTGTCTCCCCTACTAGAATGTACTCTCCACAAGGGTGGGAGTTTTGTGTTTTGCTCAGGAGATGATTTCTGGCACATAGAACAGCCCTAGCACAGAGTGGGCTCTCTGAGTATTTGTGGAATGAATGAATGATGGACAGGATGACAGGTGGCAGGATGGCAATCTGTGAGACGGGGATCTCCAGCTGCAGGGAGTAGGCTGGGACTGGGTATCTCCCTGGAGCCTCCCAGCTGCTCCCTCCAGGCTGTCTTGATCCCTAGAGAAAGCCCTTGGGGGTGGGGGCGAGGTCCCTGCACTCACTTAGGGCCTGAATCATGGGAATCTTTGCTGACCACACTGCTGGGGTCAGCTGAGTGTCCAGGGGGAGGAGACCCGGGGGCTTTTAAAGGTTGGTTTCTGGACCCCTGGCCTCTCTCAGTCTGTTAAGCAGACAGTCAGTAGACTGTCCTATGATTCAGTCTGAATCACAGCTAACCAGGCTTTGTTGGGGGTTGGCCTGGTGCCCTCCGGGCCCCGGGGCAGGGGTCAGCCATGTAGGAGAGACAGAGGCAGACGGGCAGACTGAGTTGCACAGACACCAAGGGGCAGAGACACAATGAGACTGAATCAAACCAAAGAACATCTTGGCATGGTGGAGATATATTAAAAATAAATTATGAAAGAGAAACTGAGGCACTGAGAGACTGGGGAGGAAACGTAGACAAAACAGTGTGCTCTTGAGGTTAAAGTGATGATGGGAAGATGAATATGCTGATGGGGAGAGATGCTGGTGAGAGATGCTGAGGGGGAGAGAGAAAGAGACTGAGATACAGACACTCAAAATATTGCCTGAGGGGTAATGTTTCGTCCCACTGGTTTCAGAGTAAGCTGCGAGGGTTTGGATCTCAGCTCTTCTACTCAGATGTTGGGTGAATTGTGTAGCATCTTTGAGCCTTAGTTTGCTCATCTATAAAATAGGGGTTCTTGGAGAACCTATCTAAGGAAGCACCTAGAACAGTGCCAGGGATGTTGTAAGTGCTCAGTAAATGATAACTATGATGATGATTATCAAGAGAGTGAAAGAGGTTGTGCAACCAGGAACAGGAAAATGAGAGACAGACAGAGGAGCAGACGGAAACTGAAAGAGTTAGCAGGGCAGGAGTGTGGTGGGGCAGGGAGAGTGGACTGCAAACAGAGCGGAGCAGCTCAGAAGAGGCAGCAGGAAGGGGCAGAGATGAGTGTGGGAGGGAAGGGAAGGACAGAAGGCACAGATCTCTCCTGGGGGTTACTGGAGAGGCCAATGAAGGAGGGGGCTGGCAAGGGGGAGGGAAGGGATGGGAGGGGAAGGTGGGAGCCCTTGAGGGCAGGAACAATGCCCGACATGCCTCAGCATCCTCAAGGGGTGCCCTGCTCAGGGCCTGGTGTACAGGAGGTGCTCAGAAGACGCTTGCCGACCTTGAATGCCAGCAGGAGTCAGGGAGCGCTTCCGGCCCCTCCAGCCACCCTGCTCTCAGGCCCCTGTGTGCTCATGGTTGCCAAGGTTACCTGCGGAGCTGCTCCTGCAGTGCCTTCAACTCCCCCTCCTGCTCCTGTAGCAGCTGCCCCTGGCGCTGGGCCTGCTCCTTGGTCTTCTGGAGCTTATGTCTGAGGCTCTGGGGGAGGAAAGGGGAGAAGGAAGGGAAAGGAAAGCTGAAGAAGGAGGGCAGAGACCCCAGTCCAGGGACTGACCTGGCAAACATTCCCATGAGACTTCAGGCCAGGACCAGGGACAGTGCTGGGATAGGTGATGCCTGGCTCTGCCCCTGCATGAGCCTGGATCCACCATTTCTTCTTTTATTGAAGGATAGAAGTTACAAAGCTCAAGGACATGAAGACTCTGGCTAGGGAGGAGGCTGAAGAAGGCTTGAAAACAATCCTGGGTGACCTCCAGGAGAAGCATCTACAACAGAACAACTAGGTGGGGTCTGCAACAGCAGCACTCAGATATTGGGGAGAAACCTGCTAATAACAAGGGCTATGGAAACTGAGAACGAGTAACTTCCCCGAAGAACTATTGGGAAGGGAACTCAAACTCAAGTGCATACAAGGGCTCGGCAGGTAGTATTGATGAATAACGTGGGCCTGGTGTGAGGCAATAAGGAGAGGTGGGGACTGTGGTTCACTGAGGAATGCAGAGCTTTCAAAAGATATCCCCAAATAATAATCCTGTGCTGCCTAATAAATATTCATCTGTGAGTTGGAATGGTCCCCAGGATACCATGAAGATGCCTGTCTGTGGGCCAGTTGAGAGAGGGGAGAACAGAGAGGTACAGAACTCAACTGCTCTCACCTTGACCGTATCCTGCAGGGCCACCTCTGCTTCCTCCTCCCTCCTGGTCACACCAGTCATTCCTGTTTGCTCTTGTGGCTTCTCTGTGATGGAACCTTCCTTTGTTCCCAGGCCCTGAAGGACCTGGGGCTCCCCTGGAATGCTAGGCACTTTCCTCTCCCACCTGCTGCCTGACATTGCATCCTCTATTGTCTCTGTACCTGTCTGTTCTCTGTACCTGCCTGTCTCTCTAGGGCTGGAGACCCACAGCCTCTGGACCTGACCCCACTCTGCTTCCGCTTCGTGACTCCCCTTTGTTTTTCTCTGACCCTCTGCACTCAGCAGAAACCCTCTGCCCTCACCCTCTGTCCCGACCACCTTCCTCTGAGCACACCTGGCTCCCTCCCCCGGCCCCTCAACGCTGGCTGTTGAGTTCTCCAGGCTGATCCCCATCCTTGGGGCGCCCATCTCCTTGTCTTGTTGCGGCTCTTCCCCCTCCGGTTGCCACACGCTCTGGGGGGTCCTGAGGCTCCTGGGATCTTCTCGCTTCTTTTCCAAAAAGGGAGGAAGATGCCTGTGTTGCCATGACCTGCGGAGTCCAGCCAATCCCTCCTCCCCTGGTGCGTCTCGCAGGCCGGTGTGCGGCTCCTCCGGTTGGACTCCTTTGGGGTACGCATCTACTGTTGAGATCTGCAGAGAAGTCCCCAAGCCCATCACCATCCCTCTCTGTACCAATTCACCGACCTGGTGCATGGGAGAGGCCACAGGCCTAATGCGACACGGGCTTGCTAAATATATGGATTCCTGGGTCCTCCCGCTGGAAGTACTGATTCAGCAGATCTGGGGTAAGGCCCAGGAATCTGAATGTTAACACCTCAAGTCATCTGATCCGAGGCCCCAACTTTGATCTGGTCGGGGAGCAGCAGTGCTTCTCAGTGCCCTCTCCTCCCTCACTTCTAGCCTCACTTTCTCACTCCTTCACTTCTCTCTTCTGCGTGGATCTGGTTTCCCCTCAGTTCTTCCCTTCCCCCTGAACTTGACTTCTTTGTGTTTTCTTGTCTGTAAAATGGGAATAATAATATCTGTCTTGTCAGGTTGTGGTAAAAGCTTTGATAGACTGACAGCCAGCTAAGGGTCACCTGTGCCAAGAAGCGTTCCTCTCTGCATGTCTGTGTCACTGCACTTTACATGCCATGTTGCAACGCGTTCCTTTAGGGTCTGTCTCCCTGAACAGACCTGGAACTCTTTTAGGTCAGAGACTGAGTCCTCATAGTATCTGTACTTGGTGCCTGGAAGCTGGTGGGGGTGCAAAGTGAGCGCGTGGGATAATGGTACTGCAAGCTCCTGCTTACTGAGCATGTGGCGGTACACATGGTCTGTCTCAATGCATCCTCACAGCCTCCCTGTGGGGCATGACAAGTAACATGCCCAAGGACAGTGGTTTTTAAGGGATGGAGCCGGGATTTGAACCAGGTGATCTCACTCTTCAATGGCTCCCTGAACTGAATTGAGTTTGCAAATTGTCCAGCAGAGGTTGTTTCCCTGGTCTGTTTCCTACAAGCTTTAGGTCACCCTCCCCATCACCTCCTGCTCCTCTGAGCCCCGCTGGCTCCTGCAGGTGGCGTCAGCTGTCCTTTTCTCTCCCTGATATCCCCACCACCTTAGGGGTATGAGCCTTCACTTCTGTGGCTACCCAGTCCCCAGGTCCACACACGGGCCTCTCACTCAGTCCATTTGGGTTAGGGCTTAGTTACTGCTCAACCTGGGGGGTCCCAGCAGAGATGGAGAAGAGACAACTCAGAGGGAAGGTGGGGCAGAAGCACCTCCTTTGGGGAATCTTTGGTCTTTCTGGGTCTTCTTCCTGGGGTCCGGCTGGGATTAGAGCAGTGGGACCTGAAAGTGAAAGGGTCATGGGGACCCCGGGCCTCTCTCCAGCAGTGGTCTTGGTCTTCAGACGCAGGATATCCCGTCTTTCCAACCACCTCTTCATCCTACCTCCTTTGCCACCTTCCCGCCCTCCCACGCTCACTCATTCATCCCCCCCCCATCCATCCATACATCCCTTCCATTCATCCATCCATTCCATCCCAACATCCCACCATCCATTAATCCTTCTAACCCTCAACCCCAGCCACCCAACCACTCTTTCGTGAATATGCATTCTATGCAGCATCATGGGATATCATGAGGTTACGCTGGGAAAACAGAAGGCTAAGGAGGTGAGAATCAGGGGCTCACAGAGCAAGAAAGGTGGGAGAAATGGATGGGGCTGGAGGCTGAGAGCTTGGGGCTGGCTTGGGATGGGTGGCGGCACTGACAGCAGGCACGAGAAGAGGCTTCTCTCCACGCTGCCCCCACTCACTCTGAGAACATGGGCCAGGCCCCATCCAGGTCTGGCCTCTGCAGGTCCAAGTCGAAGGCTACCCCATTGAGAGCATAGAGAGAGTCCAGGATGTCTTCCCGGAGTTCGGGGCACACCAGAGGGCTCCGTGGGCCATACCATTCCCTGTGTGAACAGATCAGCACCCTTGGCCTTTGGCCCTGCTGCTGTTGCCATTCCTGACTTCAGAGAATCCACCTCCACTGACACCATAATGGGACGGTTCCCCAGGCAAGGTTGTGGCCCTTGGAGAGCAGGAGGCCTACGCATCATGATGGCACCAAGACTGGGGTTCTAACTTCCCTTCTGCCCTTTCTTCCTTGACTTTCCATTCATGACTCTCATTTTAGTCATCCTTGATGTTAAACCATCCTTCTGGGGGTAAAGAGGGATCTTTCACGAAGAAGGGATAGTAGGCTCCGATGGTGTGAGTAGGAGCATGTCCCAGCAGCCTCACCTGGTGAGCTCTGGGTTCAGCAGGCAGAGCTGTAGGTACTCGGCCAGCTGTCCGTGGGCTAGGCAGAAGCGGATGAAGGCTCGGCCTTTTCCCAGAGGGGTCTTCAACTGCAGAGTGCACGGGGGCAAAGTTGGGGGGGGGGTTAGAACAGAGGGAACTCGGCCAGCCCAGAGAGAGAGATGACGGGAACCGCTGGTAGATGACAAAGGGTGTCATGGGATTGGGGCTATGGGAGGAAAGGGGGTGGCTGGAGGGGTGCTGAGGACAGGGCTACTGGGAGATGAGGACCTGGCAAGAGGGTCTATGGTAGGTGGAGCTGGGATGGGTGAGAAAGGGGCCTCGGGCAGGCCTGTGTCTCCCAGCCCCGAAGCCACCCCTGTCAAAGTCCTGGTGACAGGGCCCGATTGTGCTGAGACCAGCCTGGGTACCTTGCCCTGCGAGTGGACGAAGCGAGCTGGCTCTGTGTTCCCCCGCTGCCGCCGCAGGGCAGAGCAGAGGAAGTCCCAGTAGTCCTTCCGAGACCCCAGGAAGCTCTTCTGTTCTTTCTGTTCAAACTGGGAACAAGAAATGGGAAAGAAAGCATAGAAATGCTTCCGCCTAGTACCCACCCAGTGTTCCAGCATGCTGAGCGGGCATGTGGTGAAGGGGAAAGGGCTGGTACAGACAGACCTGGCTGCAGGGCCTCGCTCTGCCCTTGCTGGCTGTGTGACCAGGACCGGCTGCTTGGCCTCTCTGAGACTTCAGTGTTCTCATTCATTTCAGAAATACTTACTGAGAACTTACTTACTATGTGCCAGGCCCATTTCTAAGTCCTGGGGCTACAGCAATGAACACACTGACCTCATGGCTTACATCTTAGTAGGGCTGACAGGCAATGAACAAACTGAGTACGTAAAACATATACTACGTGAGATAGTGCTGACTGCTAAGGAGAAAAATAAACTAGAGAAAGGGAATAGAAAGTATGGTGTGTGCACACATGTGTGATGTGTGTGTAGTGTGTATATGCGGGGTATGTGTGATGTGTGTGTCTTAAACATTTAGATTAGGGTGGCTAGAGAAGGCCTCGCTGAGGAGGTACTATTCAAGTCTGGATGTGAAGGAAATGAGAAAGTCTACTATTCAAATATCTGGCGGATGAACATTCCAGGCAGAGAGGATAACAAGTGCAAAGCACCTGTATGGGCTTTCCTGATGTGCTTCCTGGAGGCCAGTGTGGCGGGGGGCAGCAGATGGAGGGCAGACTGGCAGGAGACTCACATATGCACACCACATACACATTCCACGCACACATAAACCTCACACCCACACACGGACACACACACAATCAGAGAAGTAGGAAGGATGTGTTTATGTATGTGGGGGGTGAGCAGGTCATCAAACACCTCAGGGGGTTAGAATGAGAATTAAATAGGGTGGGCATATAAAGGCTTAGCCTGGCACATAGTAAGTGCTCAGTAAAAGCTGATCGGGGCTCTCACCAGCAGCAAGGAGGGCCAGCTCTCGGACATCTGTGCCTCTGAAACATTACTCTTCCGAGCAGGGTGGCTGCCTCCAGCCCCCCCACCTCAGCCTTGCCTCCCCTCACCTCCCAGGCTACCATGGCAGCCTCCATGAGTGAGGTTAGAAGGCAGGGAGGACTTGCGGGTGGAGGGGCCTGAGGCAGTGCATGGGAGCAAAGGGAGGTCATGGCTTTTCCCTCAGTATCTGGGAAAGCCCTCCTGGCTATCTGGGCCTGGAGAGAGGGGAGGGGAGAGAGGGAAAGGGAGAGAGGGGACGGGAGAGGTGGGAAGGGGAGAGGCGGGCAGGGCCCCACTTGTAGCAGCAGTTCCAGGCAGCCACAGAGTCTGTGCAGCTCAGCGCTGGCATCTGTCACTGACTGCCCGTCCCTGTAGCCCTGGAGGATGGCAGAGACAGCAGCTGTGGGGAAGATGGTGGACATCAGACATCAGGGAGTGAGGGCTCTGAGGAAGAGGCTCCCAAGACCCCTCACTTCTCCCCCAGTTCAGTCCCAGAAAATCTCTGAGGGCACACTCACTTTTCAGGTCCCTGGTGACCTTGAGGGCAGCCCTCTCCTCTGCCATGAGTATTTGAAAATGATGTGATTTTTCGTGGCTCTGGAAGGTCAGCCTAGGAGAAGGAGCCTGTGGGTTCAGCTGCCCAATTCTTTCCTGATGTGAAGGAAGAGTCAGAGCCTAGAGAAAGAATGCAGTGTCTCTAGGGTCACAGTGAGCTAACTGGTGGGAAAAAAAGCCCAGCTCTTCATTGCAGGCCAGTGTGGGAAGATGATGCTGTGGCCCCCACTTATGGAGCCGTCCCTGGGTGCCTGGCATCTTTGTCTCATTCAGTCCCCACAACAACCTTAGGAGATTATTAACTCCCTTTTATACAAGGTGGAAAAGGGGCTCAGAGAGGGTAAGTCTCTTATCCAAAGTCACAAAGCACTAAGTTCTGAAACTAGAATTTGAACTCAGGTCTGTGTGCCTGTGCTCTTGGCCCTGACTTGGCGTGAGTGGCCCTGTCAGTGCTCATGCCATGTGGACACTGGGCTGAGGGAACATCACCCTCTTCCCCACGGGGAGCCTTGCCAGAGCAGTCATCAGCCTTGAGATACACATTCTCATCCTTTCCAGGCCTCAGCTGAGTGGAAAATGAGTGTCCTTTGGGGAGAGGGAGGCAGAAGCCAGGCAGGCCCTGGAGCTGGGACTGAGCGCAAATGCTGGTGTGTGTGGGGAACAGGGCACCTGGTTTGAATCCTGCCATTCTCTGCCAGTTGAATCTCAGCTTGCTCTCCCTGCAATGGGTCCTGGGGCTCAGAGGAATATTGTGATTCCCTGAGGGCCAGTGGGCTTATTCTGAGATCCTGGAGTGAAGACCGGGTTTGGGGTGAGAAACCTATGTGTCCTGCCTCCCAGGCTGTGGTTTTGGGAGTGGGTAGGAATGAAGAAGCCGTGGGGCACAGTAGAGGGGACAGGAGTGGGAAATGAGGGTAAGTAAGGGAGGGTGGGTGGGGTACGGCGTTCAGGGAACACTGAACTGGGACTCAAGGGGCCTGGGTCTCCATCCTGGTCCTGCAACTCACCGTGTGACCTTGGGCACATCATTCATCTTTCTGGGGCTTCAGTTTCCCCATCTGTAGATGAAGCGTTTAGACTTAGGGTCTCTGAAGTCCCTTCCAGCCCAGAATGTCTATGAAATCCATGAATACCTATATGCATCTCTGCCTGTCCCTCGTATCCATCCAAATTCTTTGGCCCCTTGCTCCTGGCATCACTTCCCTTCTCCAGCCTCCCCCAGACCCTGGAGTCTTCCTCTACTCACCTAGAAAGACCTGGCTGGTTGGGGCATGGAGAGCGGGCACGGCCGCCTGAGAGTCCACCACTTGTGACGATGAGCTCTGCACAGCCTTCCCAGAGTTTGCCGCCTGGAAGGTGACTCAGGCGGGCCCAGCCCAGCACCCTGCGGGGGAAGCCCTGCTCAGAGGGGAAGGAACAGAAGACTGCAGGGGAGGAGTGGCAGAGGGAAGGTCAAGGGCACCAGGGCAGAATGGGTGACATGGGGTAGATTCACTTGTTGGCCAAATAAGGCCTCACGGCTTCACGTGGGCAGGAAGCAGATAGCGGCAATCTCTGCTGTGAAGGTTTCCTTCCCTTCTCATCACAGCCACTTGCTCTTGTCTTTCTTCCTTATTGCCACCAGGTGGCACAAAGAGGCTGGGATGCTGCCCCATCTGATACTCGGCCAGTTTTTACTGTCTCTTGGTTAGTGTGTGATGAAGGTGGGGAGGGGAGGACACGGGTCCCCTCACGGGTCTCCCTCCCCCTGCCTACCTCAGGCTTCTGCGGGTAGACTACCCCATGAGGGCTGGTCACCAGTGCCATCCTCATCCCTGATGCTCACCCCGAAAAGGAGGGAAGTGACCGCTGCTGTATCCAGGAGCCCTGCAGGTGCGTTGCTCAGGTGGGCTGTGGCCCTTCCACCCTGGCTGTGCTCTGCCTCCTTGAGGCTGGAGACTTTCCATCACCTGCTTCTCATTTTTTCTAGGCTCGGGAGCCCCACGGGCTAGTCCCGGGGGCAGAGAACAGAGGAGCAGTTACCCCAAAGGACTACAGTTTTCACAAACTCTAGGAAGTGCCTGTGCAGAAGCCCTGGCACGCCGGGCTCTGCCCGCCCGCGCGACTCCCAGCCTGTCTCCCTCTCCCGGACTTGGTCTCCCCTGGTGCAGAGACTCCATCCCCCGTCTCTGTCCCCCGCGTCCCCGTCTCCCCGTCTCTCCCTCATTATCTCCCCGTATCTGCTTCCTGTCTCTTCCCTCGCTCCGTCGGTCTCTTTCTCGCTCTCCCAGACTCAGCCAGTCCGCCGCCCCGGTCCCCGGGACCCCACCGCCACCCCTCCCCGCGCCCCCCGCCCTCGGGTCTCCCGCTGTCACTGGCTGCGTCAGGGCGCCCTTGTCACCGCCCCTTGCCGGGCCCTCACTCCCCCTGCTTCCTGGCAGTGCCGCCAGAGAAGGCTCCGGGAGGGGACGGGCTGGGGGCATTGCCACCCCCCTCCAGACGTCCCAGGCGCCCTGGGCTGGGGGCGGGCCAGCTCCCGGGGCGCCCGCGTCCCCGCCCCTCGCCCCGGTCCCGGCCCGCCGGGCGCCCGGCCGGATGGGCTGCACGGTGAGCTTGGTGTGTTGCGAGGCGCTGGAACCCGGGCCCCCCTGCAGTCCCCAGCCCCCCGGGAGTCCCCCGTCCCCGGCGTGGGCCCAGGGCTGGGAACCCGGGGCTTCAGCCCGCGCCGAAAGCAAGCGGCTCCTGCTTCAGGTAGGGCGCTGAGGGAATGGGTGTGGGGAGAGGGTGGCAGGCAGAGCCCAGCTCACCTGAGACAGGTAAGGAGCCACTCCAGGAAAGTACCCGTCAGTGATTGGGAGGTGGGCAGCAAGGGCAGGCTGCCCCAGGGGGGCAGGTTGAACTAGGACCTGGTGAAGGCACAGAGTTAGGCTGAGAGGTCTCACCTGCCTCTCTTGTGCTGTTGGGAGGAGACTGATATAGGACCTGACCCTTAAATGGGCGAATAGTTCAGGTGAGGTTTAGGAGCCACCCAAGAGGGGCAGAACTGGGAGTGCTGGGAAAGGCAGTGAAAGTGTTAATTTCCCCTGAGCTGGTCCAAGAGTTTACTGTGTGCTCCTCCCAGAGCTGTGGCTGTTGTGTCCCTGACTAGGGCTCTGTAGCCGGGAGGGAGGGGGTCTTCTGAGGCGGGGGGACCCCACCAGAGCAAGGACTGACCTGAGAATGGTGGGGGCAGTTGGATCCTTGCTCCTGCATTCTCTGTTCTGGGTAAGTCTTGGAGCCTTGCAAGTGGGAAACTGACCCAGAGGGGTGGAGATAGGCCCATGCTGGGAGGCAGGTGTTTGTTCTGGGTGAGGTGTCTGTCCAGAAAGCACCAGGCCTGGTACAGATATGGGCACTGGATTTCTCCCAGGAGGAGGAACAGGAGATATTTGAGGTCACTCGGGGCTGCATAACCTTGTTCTAGGCTCCCAGCAGAATCCCAGCCTACTTACCTGGTTGGGGGCTATGAAAGCTGCAGCCTGCTAAGATTTGTTTGCTGTGTGGGGTATGGATTATACTGGTGTCTTGTATCTGTCCATCCGGGCACACAGTGTTAGGGAGCCTCAAAATGTACCTGTGGCCCCATCCCTGACGCTTTCTCCCTCTCCACTGGGGGCGCCAGTGAATCCAAGTGTGTGAGTGTGTGTGTGTATGTGTAAGTGTTTGTGTGAGTATGTGTGTATGTGAGTGTGTGTGTGTGTGAGTGTGTCTGTGAGAGTGTGTGTGTGTGTGTGTGTGTGTGTGTGTGTCCGAAGTGATCCCTCTGCCCCACTTGACTGAATGTCCCTCAGGGCATGAATTATGGCATATTCTTGGGTGTACTTCACAGTGCCAGGCATAAGGCTGTACTTACTATAAATGAAACTCTTCATCCTTCCTAAGTTCTAGCCCAGGTCATCACCACGGTGACAGACCATGGTGAGGGACAAGCTTGGGGTCTGGGGCGTACTTGTTGACTGAGCCCTTGCCGTGGCTGGTGGCCCAGGTAGGACTCTGATGAAGCCCTGAGCCTAGCTTAGGGCCCTGGGTGGGAGGGTGGAGCTGGGTGGGGTGAAGCCTGGGCGTGTTGGTTGGTCCTCCCAGATTGCTGCTTTTCAGTCCTGGCAAAGGGGCAGAGAGTCCAGAGCAGGAAGGTGGCATGGTAGAAACCCCCAGACCTATGGCCGCTCCAGAAGTTATCTGGTTTCCTCCCCTGCCTTCAAGCCTCATGAACTGTCCTCAAAGGTTTCAGGGGGAGTTCACAGTCGCCTCCCTTAGCTGTCTCTCAGACCCTTCTTGACTTGACTTTGTCTGTTGGGGAGTCTCCTGGATTCCTTGTCTCCCTACCTTCTCCACGCCCCAGGCAGCCAACTGTGGGGTAGGTGCCACATGGGCCACCTGAGGGCCAGAGTGTCAGCTGAGATGGAGGAAGGAGCGGGTCACTGAAGGTGGGAAATCAAGGAGAGAGGAGAAGGAGGGGGAAGGGACAGGGCGTGGGTGTGTGACAGCCACAGGGATACGGATGGGGACGAGTGTCTGTCTGCATTCGGATGAGCTGGTTTCTAAGCGGCCTCTGGAGAGAGCCTGGCACTCACCCATGACTCACTCCCTGCTTTTTCTGCAGGACGACACTCAGTGCCAGCCCCAGCCTGTGCCCACTGTGCGCTGGCTCTGGCTCCAGCGGGGGTGCTGTTGGCTGCTCTCTCCTTCGCCAGACTCCCTGTTCATCTTGCAAGTCTCAGGAGACTTTAGTGACCCAGGAAAGAGTAACCAGGCTGTCTATCACCTCGCTAGCGGAGGCATTTTACCAAGTTCTTGTGGTGGATAAACATCTCTTGGGCTGTCAGCCCCCCTCAGGAGTCAGGGCTTAGAAGCTACTCTGGTATCTGGGCTCCCAGCCAGGGCACGCCCACTGTCAGCCCTGCCATGGACATGCCACCACTCCTGCCACAGACTGTTCCCCTCCTCCCCCTACCCCCATCCCTATTCTGCAGGCCAAGCTCCTCTCCTTGGGTCACAGGCTGTGCTCATGTCACCTGTCCCCACCCCTAACCTCTCTCCTGCTCTCCCTCTGGGCAGCCCCCTCCCCACCTGGCCATACTGCCCTCTTCCCCCATGCATGCTGCCCCCACTTGTCCCTCTAAGCAGACTGTCCTCTGCACAGACCACACTGACATCCTCTCTCTGCTGGCCTGCTTTCTCACCTCAGGCTCCATTTCCCACACCACTCTCCTCCCCTGGCCAGAATTTGTGGCCCGCTCCTCCTCTTTTCTCTGAGAAGGGATGCCCACCTTGGCTTCCAGGCCTCTGAACCCCAGCTCTGGATCATTGGGGCCTGGAGTTGTGGCCTGGCACCCCTCAGGTGGTATCCTCAGGGTCTCATGATTGCTGTACACACTGAGCCTCCTTTGGCCCCACATGCCAGCCTGCCAGACTTGGGAGAAGGGAAGGTGGGGCTTGGCACCCCTCCTGAGCATTCCCGCCAAACCTTCTCTGACCTGTGCGCCAAGGGGCCTGGAGGGCATCGCCAGGTGCCAGGCTCGCCTCCTCACTCTCTGCTGTATCCCAAGACGAGTGGGTGCTTGTCAGATGGTGGAGGGAGCAGAGGGGTGGAGACTCCAGGCTGCTTCTGCCTCCTCTTTCTGAAAGCCAGTCCCTCAGTCAATTCATCTGGCCTCTGCCCAATAGCCCAGAGCCCTGTCCTGCAGAGGCCAGGTCCTGCAGCCTGTTGTGGGGTCCCACATCTGTCATGGGAGTTCTGGGGTTCAATCGATTGCCCTCTGCTATGGTTGGATCACTTCCTCTTTCTCTCAGTCTAGTTATATATAATCATAGACCCTCCCAGAGCTGAAAAGGATCTTACTGGTTCTGAACCTTGTGAGGTCACGGATCCCTCTGAGGATCTGATGAAAGCTATGGCTGCCCGCACACGCACACGCACACACACACGCAGCCACTGTATAAACACACACGTCATATAACCCCTCAAGCCCACCCATGGTCCTGATCCCTAAAACCCCTGCATGTCACAGTTGAGCACACTGAGGTCCAAAGGAGGGAAATGACTGCCTAAGGCCACGTAAGAAGTGGGTGGCAGAGCCAGGCCCACAGCCCAGGTGTCCTGACCCCAGACAAGTGGGAGTTTTGTTCCCAGTGGCCAGTTTTCTCTTCCGCAAAGGCTGCCTGTAAGACAGATGGGCCTGGCCATTTATTTATTCAACAAGATTTTTTTTTTTGAGTTTTCAGTTTTCATTTATTATCTCAGTTTTGAATAGAATTTATTTCATTGTAAGTTTACATATTTTTAAAATTTTATTTTTACAGAGACATAATGGACACATAACGTCGTATAAGTTTAAGGTGTACAAGATGTTGATTGGGTACATTTATATATTGAAGTATGATTACTACCGTAGTGTTAGCTAACACTTTTGTTATGTCACATTATCATTTCTTTTTTGTGGTGGGAACAATTCAGATGTAGTCTCTCAGTTAACAAGCTTTTTTGAGCACCTGCCTTAAGCCAGGCACTGAGTTAGGAGCTGGGGATGGAGCAGGAAAGCAGACACCCCCTGTTCTTGCCTGCAGAGGAGGTGGCAATCCAGTGGGAGAGACAGAACAGAGTGCAAACGAGTGATTGCACAAATACAGGCATTATTGGAAACAGAGCTATGGAGGCGAAGTGAAGGGTGTCAGGGGAAATACCAGAGGGATCGGATTTAGATTGGGAGGTAGAGGAAGTGGCTTTCAAGCAAAGCTCCAAAGTGCAAGGACAAGCATTGTAGGTGGTGGGAAAAGCACACTTGAAGGTCCTGAGATGGAGAAGAGTGGGGAGCTTTATAAAGGCTTTCTCTGGCTGCTCCTCCTCCCCATGAGCCCTGACAGCCATGCGATCAGTGTATGGACTGGGAGGGTGAGAGGAAAAGCAAGGAGACCTGGGGGAGGTGATGCTGGTGGTTTGGGTGAGAGAGGTGGTGGGCCATAGGGAGGGCTCCGTGGGGGGTGAAGCCAAGACTTATTCAGGGGGAGAAGGGGTAGGACTGGGAGGGGGTGTGAGAGGAGTTGGAGGGAGAGGCAAAAGCGACTCCCGACACCTTACAAAGGTGGTAGCTGATAAGGCTTCATCACGCATCTCTCCATCTGGGTTTAGTGAAGTATTTCATAAATACAGAAAAGCGCACAAACTGGACATACCCTTGTACCCAGCACTCAGTCAAGAAATCGAACCTTGCCTGCACCCAGAAGTCTTCCTTCCTGTCCCCTTACAGTCAGGGTTATCCCTATCCCAACTTCTGCCAGCATAGATTTGCCTGTAGTGTAGAACGTCTTATAAATGGATCACGTCACGTGTGTTATTTTGTGCCTGACTTCTTTTGCTCAACATTGTGGTTGTGAATTGCATTCATCTCCTCATGTGCGGTTGTAAATCGTTCCCTCTCATGGCTGGATAGTGGTCCACCATGTGAAGATACACAATTTATTTATCAATTCTGCCACTGGCAGGCGTTGGGGTGCTTTCCAGTTTGGGGCTATTGCAAATAGCGCTGCTCTGAACATTTTCGTGCATGTCTTTGGTGGTCCTGTGTTCTAATTTCTGTTGGGTAGATTCATCCCCCATTTTGATGGGTGTCATTGGAAGGCCCAAGCATCTCAAGAATCAGGAATCATTCTATACAGTCATCTTGGTAAGGGGGACAAGAAACATCCTGGGGAAAGGGAGAAGAATCTTTAATACCCTAATATGTCCTTTTGTAGTGACTCTCCACATTTTGCCCACCCCCACCCCCCATTCGGGGCTCAAGTGTAGGAGGGGAAGGAGGAAGAAGTTATAGAGGCTGAGTTGGAGTAGGGGTGGGTGGGGTCAGCTGCCCACCTCTCTCAGCCTTACCCACTCTCTGGGGTCAGGAGGGTGTCAGGCTGCGGATCGAGCCACGCCCTCTGGTCCTACCCTCTTTCCCAAAGAGCAGGAAGCCAGCCACTGCCTCCCTGTGTTTGATGTATGAATTCGCCAAAGGCCCCTGGCGCTAGGACAGAACATGGTGCCAAGGGCAGGCAAGCTAAGGCAGCCCCTGGAGGGGCAGTGTCCTGTGAATGGGAAGCAGAGGCTGCCATTTGCAGAGAAGGTGAGCGGTGGGGAGCAAAGGGGACCCAGGTGATGCTGAGGTTTGAGGTCCCCTTGCTGATTGTCCCAGCTCTGATGCCTGAGCTGACTCCCTTCCCCTAAGAAACCCCTGCCCTGCTGCTTCTGGCCAGCCCCTTCCTCTCCCCGCCTGAGTAGCCATAGAGTCCAGAGCATGAAACTGGGTCTCCAACCCACCCCAGCGAGAAATGGAAGGACCTCAGCTTTAGGCTTCCTTTCCGGCGAAGGAAAAGAGAGTATTGGGGTGTTTCTGGTGATATCTGTTCACAAGTCTTTCTCTGCAGAAAGTCTGTCATCCAGTGTTTTCAGGCCAGAGCCAAGTTTTAGTGAACTTAGTATCCCAGGAACTTAGTAAAGGGCATGCAGCATATAGATGCTCAATCAGGGTTGCCAATGGATGTTGGATGAATGGTGAGAATGGGGCAGGTAGACCCCAGAGAAGGAGAGGGAACCCAGGTGGAGGCCCGGCATAAGAGGAGGAGGATTTCTTGACCTTGGGACTCCACCTGGGCTCGAGCTTCTCTGGGCAACGAGTTGTGGGGAGGCAAGGATGTGGGGATGGGAGCTAGGAGGAGACCACCTGGGTCAAGCTCAGGCATGGTTGGAGGTCAAATAAGAATGTCTGCCAAGTCGGAGGAGGCCCACTGACAGAAGGTCTTTTCGAGGCTTGAAGAGAGTGGGAAGGGAGATAAGACCCTGGTGGCCAGCTGGGGCTGGCCATGGGCGGCAGTCACAAGGAGGCCAGCCGGGGTTGTCTTCTGGCCTCAGCGCCAGCTTTCGCCTCTGCTCCGCTCTTCTTGACCTTCCTGCCTTTTCAGGAACTTCTGGGTGTCCCCATCCAACCCCATTTTGCCCCCTTCCTCCTGCCACGGCTGAAACCACAGTTGTCAAGAGTGGTCAGGTGGGCGTTAGACCCAGTCCTCAGAGCCTCTGGCAAAGGGACCCAAATGTCCCGTGTAACGTGGTGGTTCTGCACCCAGTGGAAGCTTCTCAATTCTCATTGGTCTGCTCACCTCTCATTCCATCTGCCTTTCCACCCATCCGTTCCTCCATCTACCCACCATCTTCTCTTTTACTGACCCACTCTTCATCCTTCCCTCTCTCTCACCCACCCGCTGCCAAGTGCCATGCACACACACTTGGTTTTTCCGAGTAAGTTCTCACCCTCTGTTGTGACATCCAAACACACCATCCCGAGACAATGTGCAGGAAGGCCTGTACAAGCTGTCACCTGATTCTAGAGCAAGGAGTGGCCTGTTCTGCCTGGGGCAATCTGGAAAGCTTTCCTGGAGGAAGTGACATTTTGAATTGTGTCCTGCAGGTGAGTAGGAGTTCACTGACCCTGAGGGGGAGGCAAGGCCATTTTAGTCAGGCCCAGGGGTGTGAAAGTGTGTGGTGCTCCTCAGGGAGCTGGAGTATAGGGTGGGAGGGAAGAGGCTGGATCAGAAGCTGGGAAAGAGGTGAGTCACCATGGGAAGGGGCTTGAATGCTAAGCTAAAGAGTTTGGACTTTAGACTTAAGCAGGCCATAGAGAGCTCCTGGAAGGCTCAATCAGCAGGGGGAGTCTGTATTTTAAACTATCCTTGGCACAGGGTAGAGAATGGATGACGGGTGGGTGTGGGGTGACTGGAGCCAGCTGATAAGTTTTCTTCACATGACTGGACCAAATGGGGATGTGCGTGTGCCTGTGTGTAGGGGACCCCCGGGGAGCTCCCTTGTTCCTGACTGCGCTGCCATCAACCCCTTCATCCCCTAAACAGCAGCCCCAGGAACTCAGGCCTGGCAGGCTAGGAGTTAAGCGGAGAACTCACCTGGGGAGGTGCGGCTGGCTCTCTGCCATGTCCCTTTGGCTCAGTTTCACCTGCTGCCTGGCCCAGACGTCACTCCCACGGAGGCTGGGCAGGGGACAGGCCTGGCTTTGTTGGGACCCTGAGACCCGGGCTAGATCTGTTGGCCTTGCCCTGGAAGGGTTGGAGGTTGGGGAATGGAGGGGGTGGGTAGGGAGCGAGATTCCTGGGACATGGTGCTGCGAGGAGGCTGACTACGGAGTTCCTTGGCTGGCACCTCTGGCACACCCTCGTCACATGCCCGAGGGGGGCGAATTTGGGGTGGTTGGCCAAGGACAGCAAGACGTGGGTGGAGTTGGAAAGTGCTCAAGGGCCACATTCTCCTTCCCCTTCTGCGTCCTTTGGTCCAATAGCTCAGCCCTTCCCTGCCCTGGGGAGGGGAGGCGCTCCTGCTTGTAGGATCAGGATTCTTTGGGGGCCAGAGCTGGCTCTCCTCCTGGTTTCCTATGTCTCATTTCCGCCTTCTTTCTCTCTTTAAATCTCTCTATGCTCTATCTCTGTTTCTTCCTGTGAGTCTGTCTTGCCCATTCCTCAGGAGTTTCAAGTCCCCTTTCCACCCTCTTTCTTCCCCCAAAAGGCAGGAGGCAGGGATGGATGGCATCTCTCTTATAGAGGAAGCAAGATGGACTAGTGGTTATACCAGTGACCTTCGGAGTTAAACTAAGTTCAATTCAGGCTTTGCCACCTCAGGGCTGTGCTTTGCTGAACATATTTCATATCGTCTCTGTGTCTTAAAAACCTGCTGCCCTTAAAAACCTGTAGAACAGTGTGGGGCATATGGATAGCATTGAATAAAGGGTCGCTTGTTGCCATTGTTATGGTTATTGAGTGATTGTATTAGACTGAGTCCTCGGAGGAACAAGATAGGATTAAATGTGTAAAGATTTTATTAGGGAGAATGCCTGAGTGGAAGGAAGGAGCTGGGCAAGGCTGGGAGAGGCTTCAGACAACGATGTAAACCTGACCCTGACTGAAGGAGACAGAGGGAGCGAGCATTGGACAGAAGGGTTCTAGACCTCCGTGCACTCTAAGGAGAGTTGGGCAAAGGGAATCCATGAACCAAAGTTGACCGACAAGTCTAATGTCTCCCAGGACCGGGTCTGCCTTTGCCAAAGGCGGGGAGCAGCTCTGGGAGGCATGGCCCCAGCAAGCACAGTAATGAATTGGAAAGTGCACAGGTGGGGCCTCGGTCAGTCCTGCTCCCCGCAACAGAAGGTCTTAGAGGGACATTCTCCTGGCTGCCACAGGGTCCTGGGACACCGAAGACAGGGCTTTCCATCCTGGGGGTCTGAGGTGGGTTGAGGGGCAGAGGGGGTGATTCAAGGGTCTGGCAGGAGACAGCAGCCTGGGCCCCAGGCTGTCATGCTCCCTTTCAGGCCTGGGCCTGCTTGGCCTGGCTGCCAGGCCTCCTCCCTCAGGGCCTGGCTTCAGGCTACTTCCTGGCTGTTGAATTCATATCCTCTGCCCTAGTCGTCATAACGGTGTGGTCCTGCTTGGCGCAGAGGGCTGACTCCACCTGGCTTCTGACACTGCTCTCTGTTCCCCTCCCCATCTTTCCTTCCTGCTTGGGGTGCCTCAGCAATGAGAGGGAAACTGAGGCACAGGTGCACTGGGCCAGTGAGGATCTGGGGAAGAGGCATTCAGGAAACTTCCTTGTGCTGGTCTCTGCTTCCCACCCCACACCTATTAGTATTCACCTCAAAGTTCATCCTGGGGGAGGAAGGGCAGCCTGACGCTACCCCTGACACTAACCTTGGGTGTTCTCTGGGGTTGGCTGGAGTGTGGGGCAGAGGTGCAGAGAGCGGATGCCAAGCTGCATGCGACACCATTAGGCTAATGAAGTTGGAGCAGAAGCGAGTGTTTCTGGGCACCGAGCTGAGGCTATCTGTGGGAGGTCAGACCGGGCCCAGCCTGGCCAGACTGTCCCCCCTCCATTGACCCAATGAGCTCCCTGCCACTGCAGGGCAGGCAGACTGCATTGAGTTGTTAGAGCCATCCACATGGCCTCTTGAACTCCAGCCACTCAATATGCTAAGCAGGGCTAATTTATTCCCTTGTTTCTTAATGGAATTGCTGCAAAGCAGCAGGGGGTGTGTGTTGGAGGTAGTGTTGTGTGTGTGTGTGTGTGTGGGGGGGGGGGGTTCTCTGTCGGTCTCCCACATTCTGCTGCGAGACCTCTGGGCTCCCTATGTGACTCAACACCGCTCCTCCCCAGGCTTCGGCTTAGAGAGGAAGACTGGCAGTGGAGGGAGCCGTGACTTGGGGATACGCAACTGGATGAGTCCTTGCTCTGCTTCCTAGCTCGGTGCCCTGGGCAAACTACATAGTGTCTCTGAGCCTCAGCTTCCTCACCTGTAAAATGGGGAGAATAGAGCCCACCTCCCAGGCTGTTAGGAAGAGCCAGCTTCACAGTCTCTGCCAAGCTCTGGGAGGCAGTGGGCAGGCAGTGCGGTTTGAGCTGTCCACTCTATTTTCTTAGCATCTCTTTTCCCTCTTTTGTCACCCTTTGCAGTCTGGAGCCCTGAATCCTGAGGTCATCTGGAGATGAGTGTGGGGGAAGGTGGCCATTCTGAGAGCCCTGCTCTGGGGTTCAGGGATTGGGGTGAGGGGTGGGGACAGATGAACTTATAGCATCATGGCAACAAAATGAGGGAAGATTTGTGGTGGAAAAGCGTGGACCCAGGGGTTGGGTGGGTCTGGCCTCAGATCTCAGCTCTGGCACTGACTAACTTTGCAAACCTCATTTTACTCATCTGAAAAGTGGGAATGATAACACCTACCTTGCAGAGTTAGCGAGGGGATTAAGTGGGCTAACATATGTAAGGCACGTAGTAGGCTTCCAATAAGCATCAGTGTCCTTCTCCACCAGGAAGGGGACATTGAGGCCATCTGTTTGACCCCTTTACTTAGGACTTGGCCAAGGGCTTCAACTCTGAGCCCCTCTCAGAAAGCGAGGGCAGGAATGGGAGAGAACCCTGAGCTTGGGGTCTCTGGGAGGTCACTTAGCAGTAATGACAATAGTGCCCTTAAAAAGGGCCTCACAGGATGCTCACAACAGCCCTGATATGATGTAATGGGAGCAGCCGTTGTCACCCTATTTTGCAGATGGGAAGGTTGGGGCCCAGGGAGATGACTTGTCCACAGTCTCACCACTGTTAGTGCAGAGTGGGACGTGAACAAGCTCTTAGGATTCCTGGCTTACTACTCTTGGCCTCTTACCTGTTCTCCTTCCACTGAGCAAGACAATACCCCCTTCCCAACAATACCTCAAAGAGAGGGGTTCCTCTTGTTCTCAATGGTCCCTTGGGAATAGGAAATCATTGCCTTGCTTGGACAGTCAGTTCTCCTGGGACCACCCCCTCCTCAATCCTGGCCTGGACCTCAGCCCTGATGGTACCCACTCTTCTCCAAGTCAGACCTGAGGCAGTGTGGGGAATGGGTAGGGGGGTCTGTGGCAGCCACCCTCTTTAGGGATCGCGTGGGGTTAGGCCTGCTGCCCCCTTGCTCGGGCCAGGCACTGGAAACCCAGCTACCTCTCTCTAAATTGCCTTCAGCAAGTTGGCATTTCTGACTGCCTCCTGGAAGCCACTTCTGGCCCTGCCTTTCTCCCTATCCCCTGAGTCCTGAGTCCCATCCCCCATCCCCTGCTTCCCCTTCCCTCTAAGGTCTTTGGCAGCCTCTGTGCCTGTGAGAACAGCCCCCATTTTGCTTCCCAGACCCACTAACTGGGCATTCCTGCTCTGAGGTCTCCCTTCTCCCCCTTCTCTCCTCCCCCCATTTACCTCCCCCTCTGGGAGCCAGAAGCCCTCTGTGAAGCTCTTTGTGTGGGTTTGAGCTCCCAAGGCTGGGCAGAGGACAAAGGGACACCCCGCGCCCCTCGCCATTGTCACTTCTCTTCCCAGGAGGCCGTGTGTGTGCATGTGTATATATGTGTGTGTGTGTGCGAGCGTCCATGTCCCAGCTTGGTGTCATTTCTACGTAACTTGGGGGCAGGGAGGAATCTGGAAGGGATTCAGGGATGCAGAGCAATCTTGGGGCTGTTACACCAAGGCTGAGAGGCCCTGGTGAGAAAAAGGAGACTGGGTGCCTTTGAGTGCATGGCGGAGGGGGCTAAGTCATTGACTTTCTGGCCCCAGGAGTGGGTGCTGTCACCCCTCACCACCTCTCTCTCTCTCTGATTCTTTCCATCATTCTGTCTTTGTTTCTCTCTCTCCGTGTCTATCCCTCATCCTTACCCTGGCATCTGCCTTCCTTGGCACTGCCGCTTTCACTGATGGGAGACCAGGGAGGCACCCCTCCCTGTCCCTTGATGTCAGTTCCAGGGAGGCCCCATCACCCACTGCCATGCTAGTATTCTAGACTTTTCTTGGCTTCTGCCCCGACCTCAGTCCTCTGGGGCCCTGACTGCCTGCCCTGGGCCCTGCTTTTCCTGCCCAACCCTCAATGAGGATGCTATTTGAGGGTTGTATCCCAGGGGTGCTATTTCCTAAGCCTCAGCCATGGCTCCCCTTTACCCTGGCAAGTCTGATGACCCCACAGTCTAGAATAACACTGGGTGGCTGGCTGCCTGCTGGGGCCTGGCTAAAAATAGATCCATGCTTGCTGTGCTTTCAGGGCAGACTGGGGCAGAGGCAGGGTCCAACTCAGAGGTCCCTTATGGTCTGCTTGGGGGACATACTCTGCTTGGGCGCTGGGGCCTCCCCATCACCCAGACATAGCCAGAAGTCTGGTTGGAGTGCCATGCACCCCAGAGACACCTGGGAGGGACTTACTGGTGCTGGTGGCTGACACGTGGGCAGAGAGAGAGGTGAGCTGAGGATCTAGCTAGGATCAACCCAGGATTCCTAGTTGGTAAGTGTCAATGGTCTTGAACTGAACCCAAGTCCAGCCTCTCAGACTGGAGGCACAGACATTTCAGTTTTAGCTGGTTTTGCTGCACGCAGGTTGGGTTAACACAGGAGTTCTCTTTGCCAGCTCTGTGCCTCTTTCGCTTTAGACTCAACCTCTTTGAGCATCAGCTTTCCTACCTATAAGATGGGGCTTTTGGTTTCTGGGGCTACTGCTAGGCACCTCTCTGCTGGGCCAGTTGTTGACAGGACTCCAGGGGGACCGTCCATAAGCTCACTAAGCTGGCACCCTCTGTCCCTTTTCAGCCCCAAGCCCTGGACCATCTGTCTCTTCCTGGCCCATTGGATTCGTCCCTGTGCCTGGGTCTCCATTTCCTCTCTGGTCTCCATGTTGCTCCCAGCATGGATTCTGGGGAGCTAAGGTGACGAGAAGAGAGCCTGGTCTTCTGCCAGAGTGTGCAGAGTGGGTGAAGAGGCACGTGTGGGCTGGGCGCTTAGCTCGGGTGTCAGGCTGGCCTCCATGCTTTACAGTTCCCAAGAGCTTTTTGTGTGTGTGTTTGCTGAATCTTCTCTCGCTCCTTTTTAATTACCTCACGTTCTTGTTTCATGAGTGTACTTTCTTCTCTGATCGCTCTCGGAAAATATTAATACCTGTTTATCTTGAAGTTTTCTCCCTTCATCCTACCTGCTTTTTCCAGGTTGCTTTTCATCTCTATGGCTTCCCTGCTAGGCTTTCTTCAGATGCCTGGCAGGCTTGGTTTTCGGCTTATATTTCAAGTGGACACGAAAGGGAGTTTTGTTTGCTCAGATGTTAGGAATGGACCCATGGAGGGCCTGGCGCTAGGGATTCTGGCTAGGCTGCCGCATTGGGGACTCTGCTGTCAGTGTCTTTGGGTCTCTCTCCTCTTGGGCTTGTCAGATCCCAGAGAAGTTTCTACTCCACTGCCCGGGGGGAGGGACAAGCCTGGCTGCCTCATACTCAGTAAACACTCACTTAAACCCCTCTTCCCTAGTAATACGCTCAACCTCAACTGTGCCCAGTGGCCCCCAGGCCAGGGCCTGCTGTTTTATCCTTTCCTGGAATAAACCTGCTCGTCTTCTGCTGGGGTCAGAATCTAGAAATCTAACCACTTCTTTATTGCTCTATCCATCTTCCTGGTTTAGGTTCACATTCATCCCCCACCCCCAAAGGTATCTGACACCACCAATCTTGAGCCTTTGGGAGTTCTGTGCTGAAGAAACTGGCGGCTTCTTGGTTTTTCCTGCAGCCAGCTCAGGGTTCAGCTTTCTTGGGCTCACGGTTCCCACTCAGCTATCTGCTCTCCAGCTCCCAGAATTTTGATACTGTTGTCAGGGGTTATAATCAAAATATTTAACAAGAGATCCTAGGGACTGCACTGGGAGGCTGGAGCGGGGCCTGAGGCCTCTTCTGGGCCAGGAATTAGCCCTTTGAGATCCAGGAGAGGGGCTAGAGTTTTGGGAGGGTGGGCGTGCAATAGCTATTTACCCACTGGACCAGAAGGATTTTAGTGTTCGACCATTGCAGTGGTTCTGCTGTGATGATTATCACTTTAAAAAAACAAAAAACCTTTACTGTTGTTTTAGAGGGGTTTCAAGAAGGAGCAAAAGTAAACGTGTGTGTTCAGTTGGCCGGTGTCAGCGGAAGTATCCACTTCTCTGGGCCTGGGCCTCCGTCATCGGCAGAAGAGCAAGGTTGACAGGCAGGAAAACTACAGCTGCTGAGGAGAGCTGGAAGATGCAGCCATTTCTGGGGCCCAGATGCAAGGGCCACTCCTCTCTCTTCCTCCTAGATCAGCTGTCTTAGGTATGGCCTTGGTGACATTGATGGGACAGTGAGGTGTGAAGCTAGCTTGAAAATAGCAACAGGTCAGACATTAGGAAGCATTTACCAGCCAGCCAGGGCTGTGAAGCCAGAGAACAGGATAATCTGGGAGGCTGTAGCCTTTCCGTCCTGGAAGAATTTTAAGGCTGGAAGGGACCCTGTGTGACCCAGGCAGAGGGCGCCTGACCGGCCCCCATGATTATGCATTGAACTCCCTTTTGCTGCCTCCTTTCCTCTTTTCATCAACAGAAAGCTCTCTATGGGAGGCAGGGTTCCCCTTCTGCGGGGCTAAGGGACCCCCTTGCAGAGGAGGAAATTTGGGGCATGAGGTGCAGAGATATGAGGAGCTCTGGGGGCCCAGAAAAAGACCAAAGGTGGGGAGAGGCTCCATGAAGCTGGAGGGAGAGGGGGGTATCCTCCAGGGAGACGCAGGCTTGAGGAGGAGGATGGGGGTGATTCTTACCTGCAGGGCAGCCCCACACTGACTGGTCCTTACAGTCAAGCATGACATAGACCAAGAATTCCCTGTCAACCCTCATTTGCATATTCTTTTGTATCAGGTTTGCATGTCAGCTGAGGTTCAAAATGGCCAAAGTTTCTTTCGCACCTCCTTTTCTCTTTCTGAGGGTACTCAGCTCTATCCCCTTCCATTCTTTCCTGTCCTGGTTCCCTACGCCTCGTCTACAGGGTCCCAGCCCTGGACTGTATCCTCCCCGACAGTCCCCTCGTCCTGTGGGGGCATGTGTGTTAGGAGTGTGTATGTATGTGTATATTGTATACAATTCCTCTATTTCCAGACCCAATTTTACCTCCTTTCTTTGGCCCCTTAAACAAAATGAGCCACTTTTCTAACCAAGTGCCAGTCCTTTCTTCCAAACTTTCAGTAACAATAATGGCGTTCCATCCGCCTTTTTAAAAGAGGGCTCCATCCTGTCCTCCCTCAGCGGCTTCACAACTCCCACCACACCGCACCCCTGTCCTCTGCCTGTGCGCCCTTCACTCTGCCTTCCCGCCCCCACACTCAGAGACAGAAACCGAAAGGAAGGGGACAATCTGGGGCTGGACAGAACCAGGGCTGGTGGAGGAAGAGGAAGGGATGTCTGGATGGGAAGCGCTTCTCTACCCCAGGACCTAAGATGGCCATGGATGTAGGAATGGCTTTTGGTTTCTGCAAGAGAATCTGTATAGAGGGTGCTGGGCTGAGGGGGCTGCGTGAGGAGAGCGGGGCTGGCCTATTTTCCTGCTAGGATGAGCAGGGGCTTCTAATACTGAGGTTTTATGTTGAGTCACGGAAAGTTGAGGACTCAAACCTCATTTAGGGTTTAGAGAAGAGTGGGGGAATGGCAGGGTGAGTACAGGGGCCTCTCTGGCACTCTGGTGCCTCACTGGAAGTTCAGCCTTTGTCTAACTTGAGTATTTCCTGCTTCAGTCATGACTCATTTCCTCATATTTGTCTTCAGTGTGGGGTGGGAATTCAGGAACTCACTGCTATGCTTCCTCTTCTGTCTTCTGTGCTTGACAGGCATCCTTCAATTCCTCTCTCTTCTTGCATTACAGCCTCTTCTTGGCTTTCATGCCCCTATTCTACCTCTCCTCTGGCCTGCTTTCAACATCTCCTACCAATGTTATTTTGGCTTCATCCTGCTGGGACTTCTGGCTCCTCTTCCTTGGGTGTCCATTCCCCGGATGGCGGTGTGAACTGTGTGTTCCAGACAGGGTGCTCTTGCTGAGGGTTCTGGCGGACAGCCTGTGTCTGGTGGAGGTGGGGTGGGCAGTGTGCAGCCAACAGACCCAGGAGGGGTTGCAGGTCTGGTGCTAGGCATTTTCACATTTAATTTAATCCTCACAACAACCCCATGAGATTAGGATCCTCGTCTCTATTTTACAGAAGAGGAAACAGGCTCAGAAGACAGCAATGATCTCTTCAAGGTCACATAGCTCCTAAGTACCAGGGCCAGGATTCAGGCCCTGGTCTCTGCTGGCTTTGTATCTGGCTCCTTCTCTTTGGGAGCTGAGAGGGGGGACAAAGGAGGTGACATTTCCCATATGTTTTTTCCTGGCATGCTCTCAACTGCACTGGGAGGGAAGAAAGGCAAATGCAGTACCCATTTCCCAGATGACACTTGGGCTTCCAGAGGGCGATGCCCCAGGCTTAGTGGGGTGTTGCCTCCTATCCTTGGGTCTCACTCCTTACCCGCCATGGCTTCATGACTCTGCTCATCCATCCTCTGGGCTGGGATGGGGCTGGGCTGCCCAAGGGAGGCTGCATCGGGAACCTCCTTCTCTCTGGTCTGTCTGGGACTGGGCCTGCCTTGCTTTGCCCTGAAGCTTCTAGTCAGTGTGAGAATATGAAGTGCCAGAAACTGGGCCCTGGTAGGAGCCCCCGGGAGCCCCAGGCTCTGCGTGCTTCTGGAGCCTGGGAAGAGGCCATGTCACCTTGTGTCATGCCTTGGTTTCCCTGGCTGGCTGGCAGCACTCTGCTTTTCCTCCTTTCATTGATTCCTTTCCTCTCCCCCCTTGCCCACGCTGGCCCGTCACTGCTGCTCTCTGTTAGGTGGTCAGAGCCTTCCACCTCTTCCCCGTCTCTTTATCTTGCCTCTCACCTCCTGCCCTTCTCTTTCACTCCCTCCTCTCCACTCACACCCGCTTTCTCTTACTTCCCCAGTCTTTGGAGGGTCCTGGGCTGAGTGGGGGGCTGGAGGGTCCCGGGGTTCCATTTCCCGGACTCTCATTTCCTCACTCTGCAGAGACCAGGAAAGGAGTCCATTGAGATGACCTGGCTGGAGAGGGGTGAGGGGTGCCACTGAGTGTGATGGAGGGAGGTTGTCAGGTAGAGGATCGGGGTAGGCAGGGATCTGCTTGTCTGTCTATATCTGCCTCCATTCGCCCCTGTCTCCTGATGTCTCTAGCTGTCTGCCAGTTGCTGTCACTATCTTTGCCTTTCTGTGTCATCTTGGTTCCTAAGATTGGGGGCTTTAACCCAGCTCCTCTCTTTCTGTGCCTCCCGCACCCAGCCACCCTCTGGATCCAATTCTGGGGCAGACCAGTCAGTGGGTTTCCCAGGATGGGGAAGGGGCTGTGTGGGAATGGGTGGGGCTGGGAGGAATTGTAATTGCATTAGCTAGTTCTGATGCAATTGGGCTTCCCATATTGGGACCTCCCCTTTCCTCCCTGCCACCTCCCCTCCTTCTTCCTCTTCTCTACTCTCCATTCATCTCACTCCCTCTCCCAGTCCCATCAGAATCAATTAGACAGTCCCTGCTTTAATCTCATTGCAGGAGCCTGGGCTCAGACCCAGCGGCCCAGCTCCCAGGTCTGCAGTCTCCATGCTGGGCCCTGCAGCAAATACCCTAGGGGCAGAGAGATGGCCAGGCTGACCTCAGGGCCCCTGTTCTTACTTTTCCATCCCCAGATGCTTGGCCTGCCCTGGGAGGGAGCCCAGGCCTCAGGCCTCAGGCTCCCCAGTGGATCAATACCCACCATCATTCCGGGTCTGTCCCTCCCCCTCCCCCTCCCCCACCCACCGTTTATCATGTCAGCTGCTGGGTGGTGATGGAAATCATTTGGAAAGGGGCCCAGAGGACCCGGGATTTTCAGACTGCAGAATAGAGAGGGGTGGGGGTGGGAATGGGATGGGGCTTGAATAGTGAGCTGCAAGTGTCTGAAGGCATTTATTGTGCAGGAGAGAGTGACTAAGGTCTCCTTCCCAGGCAAGACAAGGGGAAATGGTCTGGAATTTGAAAGTGGGGATGGAGGCTAGGTATCAAGAGGAACTTCCTGCTTGTCGAGGGTCAGAGACCTGGGTTAGTGGTGGTGAAGGAGAGAAAGAGAACTTACGGACTGACCTTGGGACGTCTGTAAGAGGAGAAGCATTTCCTGCACTTCTTCTCCGCTTCTTCTCTTCAATTCCTCCTCTCCTCCTCCCTCTGCAATGTTATGCTACGGAAAAGCAATGGACCAGGAATGGGGGGCTTCGATCTAGTGCTGGCACTGCCACTTTCTAGCTGTGTGACCCCTGGCAAGTTACTTTACCTCTCTTGGCCTCAGCATCCTCAGGTGTGAATTATGTATGTGTTGGGGTGTGGGGCAGAGAAAAGCATTTGGTCTCTTTCAAGTCTAGTTGGGACCGATACTGGATATCTGGGAGCTATTTCAGAATAGGGAAATGGAGCCCCTCCTCAGGGGCAGGTGGAATAGAGACGCATAGAGACAAAAATGACATTCTCACTGGTCTGTAATCCAGGGCTGGGGGAGGGACCCAGTGGATTTGGAAGCAGGAATGGCCTTCCTTCCTTCCTTCCTTCCTTCCTTCCTTCCTTCCTTCCTTCCTCCCTCCCTCCCTCTCTCTCTCTCTCTCTCTCTCTCTCTCTCTCTTTTATTTACATAACCAACCAGCCAATCTACCAAGTAACTCATGTTTATCAGTCACGTGCCAAGCACTGCTGAGTGCCGGGGGTGTGAAACAGTGAAGGGCAGACCAAGTCCTCTGGGAGTGGCGAGGCAGTGAAAAGGTGAGCAATCTATCAACAAGAGACAGTGTTAAGTGCTATGAAGAAGTGCGCATGCTGAGGTCACACGGAGTTTGGGGGCTGGAGGTCAAGGCAGGATTTTAATGGCGGGGTCAGAGAGGTGGGAACCTAGGAGGTGACATTGGAACCCGTATGAGATGGGACTCCAGCTCTGCAGCGACCCCTATTCTGTTGCATGGAGAGAGAACTTGGGGGCCGTGTGTGAGTTCTGGACTTTGTATATGGTTAGGCAGTTTAACGCTGAGTGCGCTGGTCAATTCCGTCCCTGATGGAGGTGCTGAGGCCTTGGGGAACCTAGCCTGGAGGGTGAGACCCAAGTGAGAGCCCCCTGGGGGCCTCAGGTGGAATCGCTGTGGCTGGGAGGTGGTGAAACTAACTCCGGTTGTGAGAAAGCTCCTGGAAAGCTGGTCTGCTGGAGCTGTCTCCATCTGATGGAGGAGAAAGGCTGGGAGGTCCCTGGGGAGTGGCCTCTGTGCATCTCTCTCTGGGTGTGAAAGCGAGACCCGGAGCCTCTGATCAGATGCCCAAGCCATTCTCCCCTAACAGGAGCTGCCTTTGTCCCCCCGCAGACAAAACCAGCCGAGGGCATGGTGGCCCTGGGGGCCTGGGACAGAAGAGGCTCTGTACCTACCCTGAGTTGAGTGGGCCGTCCTCCTGTGGCCTGTCCCCTGGGGGCTGGCGGCTGTGACCTGCCCTCTTATTTTCCTGACACCTTCACTGGCTGCCTCTGGGAAGTTTCCTGTTCTTCTCCTGTTTCTCCGGGGAAAAGAGGGCCCTCCGGGCCCTGACCCAGGGAAAACTTGGGGAGAAGCCCAGAGCAGACCCCTCTCTGTGAGCGTGGGCTCCATCCCACCTGGCTCTATACTCTGGAATCTCCTCCTGGCCTGCTCTCAGAATCTGGGTCTCCGGGCTTCCTGAACAAGAGTGGAGTGTGGAGAAGAAATTCTTCCCCCTTTAAGCCCTGGCCAGAGCCACAGCACAGCCCATTTCCAGTCTGGACTTTGGCTGAGGAGAGGAGGCAGAGGGAGAAAGAGCTGGCTTTCAGGGTGTGGCAGAGCTGGGAGACAGTCCTGGGGTCCGAGGGAGCCTAGACAGGGCAGGAGGACAAAGAGTCCCCTGAGGATCAGTTAACCCTTCAAGAATGGTGGCCAGCTTTTCTAAAGCTTCACTGGGGAGGAAGAGATGAGGCGGTGGGGGCTATTGTCGGGTACCCACATGCAAGCCGGCGAGTGGCTGGGGTCTGATATGAGACCCATTTGATGGACCAGACCCTGCCTGGCTCGTCCTGGTCCCTCATTCGCTCCAGGCTTTGTCCTCTAATACGTGGTCCCCTGTGTCTGAGCATTCGAGTCTGGTTAATTTTATGGAGCCTTGGATCTCTGTCCCTGGGCTTGGGGGCTCGAAGGAGAGATGGGAGGGAGGGGAGACTTCTAGAGAACGTGCCAGGGCCGGATATAGTTTCTGGTGCTTTGAGCATTCTGAGCCAGAAAGGGATTGAGAGTGAGAGGTGATCTTTTGGGGTTGGACCCTTCCCAACCCCCACAAAACATAGGAGTTTGGGTGAAAGAGGAAGCAAAGGGGTCCTTGCTACAACCTCCCAGGAGATTGTGGGGATCCTCAGGGTTCACAGAGGACCTGTGATTTCCCCTGGGACACCAAACTCCCAAGGACACACGTCTGTGTCCTGGGCAGCGCTGTGCACGTGGGGCAGGATTACATTGCTCTTCAGGAGCTGAGACACCTAGCATGACTCTATGTGGGGCACGGTGGGGCCAGAGGCTGGGAGAAGTTCCAGATGTCATGTCCCTGTCAGCTGCTGACTCTTCCCTTCTTCTCTGGAGGGCTTACGGACACCTTCAGCTGGGCAGTGGATAGAAATAAGGGACTCTCTGCCCTTCTGAACCCTTTTCATCAGCAGCTGCTTGTTGGAAAGGGCTGGATCTAACTATCCCTTCCTTCTCTTTCTTCCCACTGTCCCTTCCTCCCTTCTGTGTTTGATGTGTACCTTTTGTGCCCAAAGTGCTGAGAAGGCTTTAAGAATCCTCTTAAGAAAATCATCTTGTCCTGTTCTCTTAGTTTAGGCAGTGGACACACTTCAACCAATTCTATCAGAAGAACTTTCCTCCTATTTGAAAAATTCAACAAGTGATTCCTTTCCATTAAACTGTTCTACTTGCCATAGAGTAAATCCCATTTCCTCAGTCTCACAGCTTATCCATTTCCTCTGGTGCCAGAGTGGGGAGGCTGAGGAGATGGCGGGCCCCCCAAAGAGAAGGAAGGACCCTTTGCCAGCCTGGAACAGTAGTGCCAGGTGCTTTGTTGGCAATCATGGGCATGAACAAAGGCAGGGCTAGCGACGGGCTCACTTCCAGGCCAGCAAACGGGGCCTTCCTCCTCTTTGGGGATGGGCTCACTTCAATAATCCACAATCCACAAGTTTAAGTAACGAGGATCTAGATTCTAGACTCTACTCCATTTACTTATTTGATGACCCCCCCCACCCCCGTGTCATCCAAGAGCCTTCCTGGGGTGTGTGTGTGTGTGTGTGTGTGTGTGTGTGTGTGTGTGTGTGTCTGGTGGTCCCCCTTGTTTAGGGATTGTTAGGGGCTGAGTGAGGGCCCTAATATCTATCTTTCTTCTAGCTACACACTAGCAGGGATCTCTTCCTTCTCCTTCACGGTGTTCCTAACTAATCCCCCCCAAAGTGCTGTATCCCACGGCCTTGTGTCATGGTGGGAAGTTAAAGTGGGGCTGGGCCAAGGCCTGGGAAATCTGCTGGGGTCGGGGGGCCTGGGGCAGGGGTCAGCTAGCTGAGAAACTCCCAGGTCCTCTGGCTACATGCATGCTGTCTCTGTGTCCCCATCCCCCCCCAAGGAAAGGGCCAGGGAGACACATTGCCAGGAAAAATGGCCCTGACATGGTGCCCAGGGAAGCCCAGGCCCAGGAGTGCAGGCAGTGGGGGGCGTAGGGGAGGGGCTCCTGGCTGGCTGCTCTGTGGCCTGTTGCTGCGGAAGAGGCCCTGGCAGCTAGCTGTCCCGCCCCTTTTCTCTCTGGGCTTGGCTGGCTGGCTGCCCTCCCAGTTTCTCTGCAGCAACAGAACCAGGGGTAAAGCTCACGGCTGCCTCTCCACCTCTCCGTGTTCTGTCAGTGGGTCTCCTGCCTGTGTCTCTCTGCCTTTGTGTCTCTGTGTCTTTATTTCTCTCTCCTTCCCATCAGAATCCAGCACCTCTTCCCCTCCTCTCTCTTTTTCCCTCTCCTTAGTTCCAGGGTTGCACTATGGAGACTCCAAACAATATTCCTGTGAGGCCCAATGCTCTGTTCACATCATCTGAGCACATCGGAGGCAGAGAAGGGTTCGGGGCCACCTAGCTGACATGGAGCAGGACAGAAAGTAAAGATGGGAAGCACCTTGAACCAGAGCGGGAGGCTACACGTAGCTGGAGGTGACTTGTCCAGCTCTCAGCCATCTGAACTGGTTCAGCCTCTGAGGCAGGGCTCCTTCCAACCTGTGGGGGTATTGGGGATACTCCAAGTTCCCCCACTCCTGGAGGTGGCTGGAGAGAGCTTCAGGCAGAAGAGTAGGGGTGTGGCTAGGGTCAGGGCTTGGGGGTGAGTTGGGACAGCTGGCCAGGTTGTAGTCAGCGTCCCCATCTGCACGCCTGGGTCCATCCATGGTCCTTTCTGCTGTAGTCCTGGAAGCTGGTGCCTTCCGTTTTAAGTTAATCACATTATGCTCTGGAGAGCAATATGGGAATTGAAGTGAGGTCTGGAGGGAATCCACACACGCACGCTCACACACTCACTGCAGCTTAGAGCACAATGCTGCCGCCACCGCTGTCCAGGCTCCCACGGCTGCTGCGTCCCCGCAGGTGGACGCCTGGCGCCTGGCACCGCCTCTGCCCTGTCCCGACCCGCCTCTCCTGCGCGCCTCCCCGAGCCTCCGAAGTTGTCGGGGTACCTGCACCTGCCCCCCACCCCGCCTGGGAAGCTGGCAGCCCAGAGGCTGTCACGCGGAGGGGAGGATAGTGGGAGCAGCAGAGGAAATCCCCGAGGGTGGAAGCACCTCCCGCAGCGGCTTCGGGAGAGATGGAGGCACGTCGGGGCCTTGTCGCGGGGCCCCTGCCGCTGTCCTCCCGCTAGAGGGGGCAGGACACGTTCGCTCCTGCGGGGCTGAGAATCCGGCACCCCCGGGGGCAGGGCTCTGGGCTTCCTCCTCACCCCAAGTCCCGATCCCAACTCCGCGCCCAGAGCAGCTGGTCTTCCCCAGCTCCCGGCGCTGGAGGCACCCACCCCGGGGGTCAGCATGACTCGGCTGAGCTGGTGCTTCTCCTGTGTGATCCGATGGGGCAAGTACCTCTTCTCTTGCCTCCTGCCCCTGCGCTTCTGCCTCCGCAGCCAGGTAAGCACCGTCAGCCTTACCTGGCACCTGCCCCACCCCTGCCCAATGGGCATTTCCCTCCCTCAGTCTTCTTAGCTTTTGATTTATCACCTTCTTACCCCCAGGGACGCACCATCCTGACTGTTATCAGTCTGGTTCTTATGAGAGTTTGGGGACTCCTGGGAGCCCCCGCCCATGCTGCACGGATGCACAAGGGGGGAGTGTCCGCCCTTCCAGCGCACAACCCCGGGTTTGGGTCAGAAGTCTGAAGGATAGTACCAGAATCTGTGGGAAGGCGGAGATTTTGTACAGGAAGAACGTTTCTGGGGGTTTTAAGCATCCTTCCCAAGTTTCTGTGGGAAGGGAGGGCAAGTTCCTGGAAATGTCTCTTTTTTCCCCTCTGAGCTCGGGGGACCCTGAGTTAAGGCTGGGTAGTAACAGACTGCGATGGAAATGGGGCCTAAAGGGCTGGTGCGCGTCAGGAGGGATTTCCTATCCATTCAGGAGGATGGACGGACCAGGGAACTGGATCCCGAGAAGATGGGGGCTGGGTTAGTGGGGGAGGAGGGGTCTGGTAGGATCTGCAGGGCTGGGGTTGGGGTTGCTCGGTGAGCATCTTTCTCCCTGGGAGCCTCAGAGAGAAGATCCTTGGCGGTGCCTTCAGGGTGTGTATGTAGGAAAGGGTGGGGAAAGGGCAGAGGTGCGCACATAGCTGGCCCAAAGAGTGGGGTGCTGGAAAAACTGCATGCAACCTTAAATTCTCCCCTGAGGGACAAGGAGAACCCCTGATGGGAGCATGACCTCAAACCTCCAGAAGCCTCTGTGAGGGACTGGGGGGTCCTGTGATCGGAGCCTGGCTTTCTGATCCACTCTCCATTCCATTGGGGAACCAGAGGGGCCCCTGTGACAGGGGGGAGGGGACTCAGTACTCCTCTCTGGTTAACAGTGACAGAGGTAGAGTGAGCCTGCCTGGCTTTGAGTTTTGGCTCCATCACTTAACTAGCTGTGGATCTTGGGCAAGTTACTTCATCTGCCAGTACCTTAGTTTTCTCTGGTGTAGAATGGGGATTAAAAAAAACACAATCCAAAAAACAAAGAAAACCCTACCTACCGCATTGGGTTGCTATGAGGATTAAACATATTTAAAGTGTTTACCAAAGTGCCTACTCCATGGTCGGTGTTCAATAAAAATAAGAGATATTATCGTTGTTATTATTGTGTCTTCCAGTGAGGCTCATCCTCCTGATGGATCTTCAGGAGCCAGAGTTGGGGTAACGGGGAGGAAGGGATTTCTCCCAATATCCATTCTTCCCGTCATTTGGATAGGAAGGATCCTTCTACCCCATAGAAGCTTGTATGTTCAGTTCCTCCTCCCAGGTGCTGCCTCTGGGCCTCAGTTTCCCTGTCTGGCACTCCGCAGTGGGGAAAGGTGCCAGCAGGCTCCAGTCACCCAAGGTATGCTTGGAAATCTTCTAGCAAAATGCATCGTCCCCCAGGATTGGCTGGGAGGCAGCGCTGCCGCTGTGGACCGCAGGTCTGGAGCCCCATCCACATCCCAATGGGCTCTGAGTTCAGATTCTGCGGGGTCCAGGCTTTCAGAGTTGAGAAAAAGCAACCAGCAGCAAGAAATGACCAGCCAGGACCAGGTCAGTGGGACCCCCGGCCACGTAGCAATTCCCCCTCCTCATTTGCAGAGGTAGAGGGTGAGCTAACCTCATCCTTGCCCAGGATTTGAGCTGGGGGTTGGGGATGAGGGGCTGGATGAGCAGCTGCAGCTGCCTCCCTCCTGCCTTTAAGGGACTTGAGTCAGACAGGAAATTAGAGCTGGGGAAGAGATCAAGATCACTGAGTTGGGTTCTGGGAAGGATTTTATTAAAAATTGTTGGGATTGGGCCCAGACACTGTCCCCAGCCAGGGTGTTGGTGGAGAGGAGGTAGGGGAACGAAATAGGAATGATGCTCCTTCCTGTGTCAGCTGGGGAAACTGAGGCTCAGACAGGGCCTGGTTGGAGCCTCACCTTCCCTCTCAGGGAGCATCCAGATTTCTGGAATGCAAGCGGACCACCTCAGTCTCTTACTGGAGGGGTTGTGGGCATGGGAATAAGGGGCAGGACCTCCCCTACACATAGGGTGCCTTGGTGCACTTTAGGGTGCCCCTCATTCCAGACTTGGTGAGTGGAGTATGCACGGGACTTCAGTGTCCGCTCACCTCTTGGCTGATCCTTGTGCAGTGAACTTCCTGCGCAGCAGTGCATGGAGGCTCTGCTAGGCCTCCGGGACCCAAAGGCTGAGTGTGCATGGAGGTGGAGAACAGGGTGAGGTGACTAGGCTGACCTGAAAGGAGGCCCTATGAGCAGCGGGGGCCAGACCCTGTCCTCACCCGAATCCTGGGCCCCAGATCTTGCCAGAACTGCAGCTTTCCTCTTCTTGTTGGCTTTTCTAGAGTCACTAGGGAGCCAGTCTCATCCTGACCCATGTGGCAGCACTGTCCTTGGTGTCCCTCTGGATGTTTCTCCCCTGCTCTCATCCCCTGACTCAAGCCAGACCAGGGCCCAGGCAGCTGACTCCTTCCTGGAGCCGCAGTGCCAGTCCTTGGATAAGGTGTGGGGAGGATAGCTAACACATCGCCACAATATGGGACCATAAGTCCTAGTCCCTGGCTGGCTGTATTGTTACAGTCACTAGCAGAAAAATTCTTGATCCTTGCGAGATGTGGAATCAGATGCCCTGGACTCCATTCTCGCACATACTAGCTGTGTGACTCTGAGCAAGTAGCTGAACCTCTCTGTGCCTCAGCTTCTGCATCTGTGAAATGAGAGCTGGTAGGAGTCTGATATGCAATACCACAATCGAGTGCCTGGTTAGTTAATACTGATCTTTCCTGGGGCAGGGGGCAGAGCAGCAGAGTCTGAGGTGGACAAAAGGGTAGAGATCCAGTTGCTGAGCACTTTGGTGTCAGATTCCTGTGTCCCATGCTGTTGGGAGAGGATTCCTAGAGCCAGCTCTAAACGCCCGTATTTGATGGGAGGCCCCTGGGATGAGCTGGGAGGAAGGCTTGGGTGTGTGTGGCCACAGAGAGGAAGGCAGGGCTGCAGGGTCGAAAGGAGAAAGCTGAGGGCATGACGCTGGGCCAGTCACTACTAGACAGCAGGTGCTTAGGAAAAAATCTAGAGCCACAAAGGAGCCAGTGGGTCTCATCTTTATCCATGCGGCAGCGCTAACTTTGGGGTCCATCTGAGTGTTCTCCCCTAAGCTTCATCCCACCCTCCCCAGCCAGACCTGGGCCTGGGCAGCTGACCCCTTCCTGGGACTTTGCTCCTGACCAGCTCTGTGACCTCAGGCAAGTCACACCCCTCCCTCTACTTCAGTCTTATCCTCTGTGAGACAAGGGCCTGGATAAGGTTAGCGGTACCCTAACGGGCGAATTCTCCTGGCAGATGTGTTTCATTTGGCTGGCAGAATGGTTTAAAAAATGAAAAAGCAAACATTTAAAACTTAGCATTTTTTCCCCTATTTTGTATAAGAGATTTTATATGATAATACAGATTTGGGGCTTCTCTTGGAAGATCAAAAGATCTGATGGCATGGGCTCTTCCCCCTGACGTCACAGTGGCTGCCCTTTAGCTGGGCCTGCCCTCTCCAGGTCCCCATGGGTCCCTTGCTTGCCCCTCTCATTTAACTTCCTTGGGGCCGCTGAAGGCTCTGACAGGACCCTGACGGTGACCTGTATCTGAGCCTGAAAGTCTTTCCAGCTCTGATTTTCTGTGACCTTTGGATTCTGTGACCAGGGGTGGCAGAGGAAAGGCTCAGTACCACAATAGGGAATGGGCTGGACAACAAGAAGAAGTTTTGATGGGAAAGTGTCACAGGATGGGAAGAATGGACGGGCAGGTGCTAGGGCCTTGGCCTGGGAAATCTGTGGCGTTCCAGAAGTTGGAGCTGGAAGGGACCTTAGAGCCCAGCAGCTTGATCATCTTGCAGGTGAGGAAACTGAGGCCAGGAGAGGGGCTTATAAGGCCTGTCAGCTTCATTCCTGCCCTCACTCACATTTCCCTCTGCCTCAGCTCAACCGGCCTCCAGGTCAAGTGCCGGCCTCAGAACCCACAGTCCTGACTATTTCTATAGCTGCCTGCTGAGCCGGGGGTTGGAGGGTGGTGGGTGGAGAGCAAGAAGGGCTCTGCATGCAGAGGGGAGAGCGGAATTAGACACAAACCTGCTATAGAAACGGCCAGGACAGTGGGAGAGCATGGCACAGGATGGTGGCAGGTTCTGAGGCTTTTGGGATCCCAGCCCAGAAATCCCAGCCAGCCCCCCTGCCTCTACCTGATGTCTGCTGCGTGTGAGACCCTGGTGCAGGCAGAGGATGGGGACCCCAGGATGAGCAATCCCATTCTGGCCTCTGAAGAGTCTGCAGCCTGAGAGACCTCAGAGGCAAGGGGGTGGCAGGAAGAGGTGGTGCTGAAGATGGGGTTATATTACAGGCATGCGCAAAGGTGTGCAAGCCAGGTATGCCCAAGGCCCTTTCAGGAGGACCAGAGTGGAAAGTTTGGGAGGGGAATAGATGGTAAGAGTAGGAAAATAAGTTAGGATCCATTGATTGATAGATTGATTCATTCCTTCTTCAAGTACATCTGGCACCTGTGAATGGTAGGGTCTGGGGATGTGAAACACAGGGCATGTCCTTGCCAAGGAACTCTCCCCATCTGTGGGTGGGGGAGGATGTATAACGGGTAACTAGTGTGAAGCAGGGTCATTACATAAGTGAGAGGCACCCGTGGCTGAAATAAACACTAGGGTCCTCTACTCCCATTTTCAGTACCAACTGAGGGGACGAGGGAGTGAGCTGGCCTGGGGCTGTAGGGCCCCCATGGGCTGCGTGGAAGGCCAGACAAGTTGGTGTCACTGTGACTTGGTCTTCAGTCTTGTTTTCAATCATTTCTGGGAAGCTGTAAGGTGATTTCTCAGAACTGCCAAATAGCTGCAGGAGACACATCTTCCAGTGACACTAGCGGAAATAGGCTGGAGGGGTAGGCCGTGGGAGATGGTGGTGTGGACACTGGGATGGCAGGGCTTGGCAGGCTGAGCCCTCAAAGTTGTTGGGAGGCTAGCAGGGCTGGTGATGGTGGCTGGGGACGTGGGCTCAGGGGCTCTTAGAGAGGCCTCCTGAAAATCGCTCCTCCTTGCTTGCCCTGTGCTCCAGCCAGGGGAGGGAGGGAGGGTTTGTGAGAGTGTCTGCCTATGGACATCCCCAGTGGGGGCTGCAGGGTCAGCTACACAGGGAACATCGGTCCATTTCAGTGTTGGCTAAACGGTCAGTAGAGCCTCTGCAGACTTGGGAGGGCATACTGAGGGACATTATGATTTTGGCGGGGGATGCAGGGCAGAACCTGTTTAGCCCCATAGCTCCGCAGAAGGACTTGGAGAGATGTAAGTGTGAGAAGATACCCTGATTTCTCACCCTATCTCCTTTATCAGAACCAAGCCTCTTCTCTCAGGCACCTGCTCCAGGAAGGTCCAGAATGAGGCACCTGGCTTCCGTTCCTCCTGATTTCTCAGCCACCCAGCAATAGTGTCCGTCCCTTGTTCGGTGCACTAACCACAGTTTGCAGCCTTTTCCCAGATGAAGTGTGAATGTTTTTCTCTCACTCTGGGGCTTCCCAGGTAGATATCTTGGCTGGACTGTGGGCTTGGAGCCAGCACACCTGGCTGGGCAGGTCCAGCTGAGGGGAGAGGCAGGTTGTAGAGATTGAACCCTGGGGTTACACTGTGTGTGGTGCTGGCAGAGAGTGACGAGGGCATGCTCCTGGGTGAGTGGGGGAGAGGCAGGATATATGTAACCCTTTGTACATGTGTCCCAGGGCACGTACAGAACACTCATGTGTGTGCGTAGTAGCTCAAACAAGAGGACTTTCTTGCCAAGTTACTCAATCTAAGAAAATGGTCTCAGAGTGCCTACCCTGGGTGGGGCCCTGTCCTGGGCATTGTGTGTGTTTATGTGAGTTGCACCGTGTCCTTGAATGTGTGTCTACCGAAGGGGGTGGGGCTGAATCCTCTTTCCTTCCCCTGGAAAGCTCCAAAAAGCAGAGCTGGTGATTCACCAGCTCCACCCACCCTCACTTGGTCCAGCCTGGCCAGAGCTCCAAGAGGGAAGTTTTGTGGAGAAATGTGTGTGGAGGGGATCAAGAAAGACAGTGAGGCCCTGGGCAGATTTTGCTGGATTTCCCTGCAGTGCTCCCTGGGAAGACATTTGGATCCTGCACCCCAATTCTTCCCACCCTCTAGACCCTGGCTATTGCCCCTGGGCTAAGGCAGGGGAAAAGGGAGGGGAGGGCTGGTGGGCTGGGGGACATAGTGCTGAGAATGGTGGGAGGTGAACACTGGGCCCGGGGAGGGGGAGGGGGAGGCAGAGGAGGAAGTGGGGAAATGCAAACCAAATGTTGGCCCAGGGTACAGTCAAGAAAAACAGACTCTCGCGGGAGCCTGGAGCGGGGCTCCCTTTAGGAAGGGCAGGAAGGGCTGGGACAGATGTTTGGAGAAAAGAAAGAAGGGAAAGAAGAAGTATAAAAAAGTTGGAATGAAATGCATAGCCTGGGGGCTGGGCTATTCTCCGGCAGTCTCAGGCCTGGTTTCTCTTGTATTAAGGCCTGTCGCTGAGTGTGTGCAAAGGACTGTGTTCCAAAGGCTGGAGGGATTGCATGTGTACTTGGAGATGGGACGGGGCCAAGGAACCCCAGGGTATGCAGATTGTGCTGTCCTGCGTTTGTCGGTCCATTCATCAGTGGTTTGGGGGCGGGGGTCTACAGTGAGGAGAGCAGACTCCAGGCCTGCCAACCTCAGATCAGAAGGCAGGAGAAGCTTTAGTGGCTCACAGGGGTTGTGTGTCTGGGGTTGGGGGTGCAGGGTGGGGGGCCCTGTCTCTAGTAGCTGTCCCTCTGCCCTATCTCTTTATACCCCCTGCAAAGCAGGGCTTCTGCCCCACTAAGTCACCAGTGGAGCCTGGAAGGAGGGAGGAGACAGGAGGCTGGGACAAGGGGGTGGAGTGGGGGAGGAGGAAGAGAAGGAGGGGGAGCTGGAGGCAGGCAGGGCCAGAGGCCCGGCAGATGCTGGCTACGCAGGAGCAGCAGCCTGGGACGCAGAGCTTTCTTCTGCTTGCTCGTGAGGGCTGTGAGCTCGGGAGTGCCGTTTGCAGGCCCCGGACTGGCCTGAGTTTAGGACCCACCAAAGATGACATGGATCTGTCTGTCCTGCATGCTCTGGGTAGGTCTGGCTACTTTAGCTAGGATGGTGCACACTCCCCCACCCCCACCCCCTTAGGCTGAGAGTCTGTGCTTGGGGGAGCGTTGGTGGTGAAGGCAGGGAGCCTCTCTTCCTCTGATGGGTGGACGGACAGACAGACCTGAGAAGACCCTCAGGCTGTGTCCCTCCCCATCAGCAGGGCCCAATCCCTGATTCTACCCGTTAGTGCATCCCCCCTCTCACTCCCGCCCCCGGTTGAGTCCAGAAGCTATAAGTGGAAGGTAGCCATCAGGAAGTTTGTTTCTTTTTGGAGCCTCTCCTGCTCCCACCCCGCACCCCCATACCAAGAGGTTAAGGGAAGGGCAGTGGTAGGGGTCTGGGGAACAGGGAATATTGACCTAGAAAATGCAAAAAGCCGTGCTGGGGGAGAATTCTGCTCTTCTCCATCACTTTTATCCCTTCTAGACCCACTTTCAGCTTCCACTCGCTGCCATCCTCTCCTCCAAGCCCCATCCAGGGCCTCCTCTTTCTCCCTTCTTGTTCCCAGGTTCAGGAAGGTATGTGTTAGGGTGAGGGTGCCTGAGGGGTGGGCAGGCAGGGTCTGGGGGCCACATGGTGAGGGGTAAAAGTCTCGAGCCCAATAGGGACAGAGAGGGGCTGAGAGAGAGCTGACTGCTGCAGGACGGTGGGGGCTGGGGCTGGAGCGGCTGTCGGGGGAAAAGGCATGCACAGAGGTCAGGAGGGCGAGGAAGTCATCCCTGGCTGAGGTTAGTGTTGGTCTCCGAGAGAGTGATGGCTGGCTGGGGGGAGCGGGCTTCAGGCCTGGGATCCAGATGTGGCCTTTCCTGCCCCTTTCCCTGTTCTCACCAGTCCTGGGGGGACCTCTCTCTGCCCAGGCAAGCCCAGGCTGACGACAGCGGTGGGAGATCAGACTTGGGCAGTCAGGTGTCGTTTGGGCAGAGAAGGGAAAGGTGGGGGTGGGGCTGGAGTGAGGGGGTTTGGGTGGCGTGTGGGACTCGGGTGTGGGGATGGTTCTGAATAGCAGCGTGAAGATGCCTGGAGCATCCTGCACAGAGGACGCGTCAGGGGTTCGCTGGCCTGGTGCCGCCACCTGTAATAGAGGTGCCTGGACCAAGTGCACCTCTCCAGGCCCTTCAGGCTCCCTCCAACAGGCGCTGGAAGGCCTGTGGCCTATGCCGAGCATGGGCAGTGAGGGAGCCCTGCTGTGGGAAGGATGGCAGTTAGACTTCCAGGGATGATGTGCTGCTATGGGTGCTGGCCGGGAGTGCGGTGCCTGGGTTTCATCCTTCTGCTGACGGCTCATGGGAGAAGTACTTCACCTCGGTGAGCCTCAGTTTCCCCAGGGGTGAAATGAGGACAATGAAGGGGAGTTGCCAGGAGGTTGGCATGAGTGCCATAGTGATAGTCCTGCCGTCTCTAAGGGTAAGACAGGGTGCTGGGGACCAAGGGCAAGTGTGGGTGCTACCCCTTTGGGCCGCTCTAAGCCCTCCCCTCGCACCTTTTCCTGCCCTCTCTCCTAGTGCTGTCCCAGCCCCTGTCCCTCCCCAGCTCTGTGGGACAGCTGATCAGGCACTTGTCTGTGGGAATGGGAAGAGACTGGTGGGAGTGGGCCGGGCAGAGGAGTGGCGCCTCGATGCCCACTGCCAGGGTGGGCCAGAGTGTGGGGGAATGTGGACTCAATAGTGGGCGCAGTGTGGACTGGACACCTGACCCCGTCAAGGTTCTTGTCCTCTCCCTCTGGTTGCCCGAGACAGTTGTACCAGCAAACTTCCTCCCTTCTGGGTGGGTCTTGGTGGGGCTGGGTTGTATGTTTGTGGCAGGAAGTGAAGGGGTAGATGGCACCAACTATGGAAAGGGGGAATGGAGGCCCCGGAGACCTTGGCAAGAGAGCTGCTTCTGCCTTCAGAGGAACCTGGTGGCAGGAAATCCGTGGACTTTGACCCCAGACAAGGCTAGGCTCAAATCCTAGTTCCATCATTTACCAGATGGGCAGACTTGTGTGCAACAGTTACTTTCTTAAGGCTCAGTTTCCTGATCTGTAAAGTGGGGAGAATAGTACACATCTTGTATGGCTGGGGTGAGGACAGAGATAATGTATGTCAAAAGACCAGATACCCAGGCATACAGTAGGTGCTCAGTAAATGCTGGTCCCTCCCCCACTCTGAAATCTGCTGCTTGGCTCACAAGATCTCCCGTATCCCAGATCTTATGTAGGGGGAGGGGCTCCCTGAGACAGGGTCCTACCTCTGAAGCTCCTGACTGCCCAGGGATTCTGCCCAGTTGCTCTCTGGCTAAGAACTAGGTGGGTCTGTGGCCTCAGAGCGGTAAACTGAGGCACAGTCTGGAAGAGATAGGACTCGTGCCCTAGTGTGAGTGCATACGTGCCTGTGTGTGCACATGTCCCTGCACAGGGACAGCTACAGACAGTTTATCCAAGAAGTAATATATCTGCAGTACATAGTTTTAACAAGCTCTAGAAATAAAAATCACTTTATTAGCTGAGGAGCAGAGCGATATATTATGCATAACTTGATTTGCTCAGCAAATGCCCCTATTTGCTATTACATATTTAAGAATGGCTTATTTAGAAAATAATTACGTGCCTGTTTATCAAGACTTTCTGATGTGCTGATGGAGTTAGAGCTGCAGCCTCTTCTGTCCAGAGGGGCTAAGTTTGTTGCCCGGAACTCTGAAGGGGCTTATTAGGGTGGGGGGTGAGAGAGCCACCAGGCAGGACTGGGCCTAAGTACAGCCCGGGCCCGGCACTCAACAAGATGTGTAGCCTCGGACTCGTCACTGGACTTTTCTGGACCTCACAGAAACTTGGATATTTTTCTCTGCGGCCACTTCCAGCTGTAGACAATGAAGTGTTCTCTTTCCTGAGCTGGTGTCCTTCCAGGGCTAAGCACACATTTCTGTCAGAAGGGTCCTTATGAGCCCTCAGATGACTGGGGTGGCATGTCAACCCCACTCTGAGCCCTCGGTCCTGAACTTGCTCTCTCTGGAGTTTTGTTCATCTGTGAGGGCTGTGCCCACACGGGCCTCCTAATGGTGGGTGTGGGCATTAGGCTGGGCTGCATGATACTCACCAGGATCTGACTTCAAAACCTACTTTTGCAAAGTTTTTCAAAATGACTTTGAGGCACAAAATCAGCGAGAAATACTGAACTGTTTTTTTGCAGTTTCAGAGGAAATGTAGCATGCTGGCCGGGAGTGCGGTGCCTGGGTTTCATCCTGGCCACGCCATTTGGTAGCTGTGTGACCTTAGGCAAGTAGCTTCACATCTCTGTGCTTCGTTTTCCCCACCTACCTATAGGTTGTTAGGTTTTAAGTGAGCTAATGCACGTATACATTTAGAATGGTGTCTCTCACACAGTGAGAGCTCAAGACATGATAGCTCTTATTATATGATGCATGTGTTTAAGGCTACACAGTATGTCAGCATCAGAACTAGAACCCTGGTCTCCTGCCTCCCCATCCAGGGCTGTCCATTCTGGGAATACTACAGAGTAGAGCATATGCGGCCAGGGCGAATGGGGTGGTCAGACTGAGGTGAAGGCCGGGTCAGGAGGCCTTCTGCTGAAGGCAGCATGCACAGCAGTCAGAGTGCTGGCTGCAGTGAGCCTGCCTGGGCACAAATCCTGGCTCTGCCACTTACTAGCTGTGTGGTTGGGGGAAATTATTTAGCCTCTGTGTACCTTACCTGCATATATTTCTCTGACTTGCACAATTTCATTTGCACCTCATTCTAGTTCTATGAGGTAGGAAAGGCAGGGATCACTCATTCCAGTTTCCATCCCTGGTGAAGGGGCCCCACAGAAGGAAAGTGGCCTGCTCAAGGCCACATGGATGCTGGGTTTAGTGCTCCTGGAAAGAGGGAGGGTATGGGCTGGGGCATCAGAACTCGGGGTGGACGGGATTGTTGGGGAAGCACTGTGACAAAGAAACCGTGCAGTCATTGGGCATCTAAGCACCCACCCATAGACTGTCCAGTTACCTCACAAATGATTATGGAGTTTCTTCAAGAAGCCTGCAGAAGTCAAGCTGATGGTTATGCATAGATGGGTGTTATCAAGAGGGGACTTGTGGGGGCATTTAAGGGAGGACCGAACCTGGATTTGGGGGGAGGAGAGGTATCAGTAAAGACCTCTTGGGAGGTGAACTTGAAACCGGATTCAAAGATGAAGCTGAGAAATTAGAAACCCAAGTGTAGGGAGTGACAATAAATGAGGACGTAATGACAGGCTGAGCTGGCCACCAGATGGCCTTTGGACAGGGGGACACTGACACTGTGCCTGTCAAGTCTCGAGATGGCCAGACTCCGACTGTTGACCTGTGGGAAGTGGCCGTCATTCCGTGGTTAGGGACTTGGTGTCCTGCCTCTGACAGACGCGGATTGGAATCTTTGCTCCATCCTGCCCTGCCTGTGTGTCCCAGAGCAAGTTCCTCAGGCTCATGGGAGGACATCGTGAGGCGTCAGTGAGGGATCAGAGCCAGCCTCTCACTATGGCGCCAGGCCCATGATGGAGCTCAGACTAGTCACTCGCTGAGCCCTCCCACTCCAGGAGATGATTTCACTTTTGGGCACAAAAAGGGACTTGGGACTTGATGCTCAGCAAGTTTGGGACATGGTTTATGAAGGAGCCAAAGGGGGGTGGGCAGAGAGACAGCTGGCCGATGGGGAGAGGTCATCCAGCTCAGGAACTGAGTCAGGGGCTGAGGGTCACCAGGTGGAATCCTGGGCTCCCCAAGGCTCTGTGTGCTCCTTTGTCACCTGGGGAGGGCCTCGGTGAATGCTGCTGTTTGTCCTCTGCCCTCCTGTGGAAATCCAGGGTTACTCCTAGTCAAAGAGCTTTCTCCTCAGCCAGGTGATGCCAGCAAGGGGTGACCTAGTGTTCTCTCCCCTGAGGGCAGGTCAGTGGGAGCGGGGTGTAATTACACTAGGGTACACGTGGCAAAAGCTCCGTTTGATTCTTTCCTTCAGACTTGTTTTGGGAATGACGCTAGGCTGGGCCACGGGAGACATGGAGCATTGCAGACATGTGCCGCCTGCTGGGCAAGGAATGAACGATCCCACGAAACACAGGCCGCGGCTAGGGAGCATTTGCTGTGTGTCAGGCGCTGTTCCAACTGCTTTTGAGGCATCATCTCTTTGATCCTCACAACACCCTATGAGGGTTACTATTATTAGCCCATTTAATAGATTACTAAAGTGAGGCAGACGGGGTTTTTTTAGCAACTTGCCCAGAGTCACTTAGCTAAGTCGGGGAACAGGGGCAAGTCAGAGTGCTGTGACAGGGCACCAAGAAAGCACAAGTGAGGAAAGGCAGGGATACCTGGGGGCACTTAGCCTGAATCATGAGGAAACCACCCTCTAAACCGAGGAACATTCTGCAAAACAGCCTTGACTATTCAAAAACGTCCAAAGGTGGCGTGCTCTGTCTGGATTAAAGCAGGTGAAAGAAACCCAGCAACTAAATGTAATACAGGATCTTGAATGGATCTGGAGTCCAAAATAAAAACCAAAATAAAGACCCAGGTGTAATGGATGCTATTGGGACAAAAGGGGGAAATTAGAATGTGAACTGAATGTTAGATAACAGTGAATTTCCCGAGTGTGAGGGTAATATTGAGGTTAGGCAGGGAATGAGACAGAAAGAGAGAGCAGGTAAAAGTGGCAAAACATTAACAACTGGTGAATGAGGCAAAGGGCATATGAGAGTTCATCTTTTCCAGAGCTTTTAACTTATCACAACAAAACAAGAAGGCAGCGGTGGGGAGGCTGATTCTGACAGAGGTGGTGGTGGTGGTGGTGTATCTGGAAAGATCTTCCCGAGGGGATAAAGTTTGAATGAGGCCTTCAAGAATGACTAGAAACTTGACAAGCTGAGAGGGAAGGAAGGGCATTCTGCGATTAGGGAACAGCAGAGCAGAGGCTCAGAGGTGGGTGAAGGGCAGGGAGCTGGGGAGTGGGACATGGGGATTGAGATGGCAGGGTGGGCTGGGTATGGACCAAGGCTGCTTTCCTTGCTGGCTTTAGGGAATGCAGGTTCTATCTTGGAAGGCATGGGAACGTTTTGGGGTGAGTAAGGATATCAGTGACCCCGTAGAGTTGTGCTCCTTAGAGGCTGTGTGGGGAGGAGGGGCCAGTGTTGGGGGGACCCTGGAGTCTGTTGCAATAGCCATAGGCAGAAGTGACAAGGCCTCCAATAGGCAATGGAATCAAAAGGCACAAGAGGGCCGAGAGAATGTTTAGGAAGCAAAATTCAGAGTCTGGCAACTGGTTGGCTTGGAGGGTGGAGGGCAGGGAGGAGTTGAGAGTGATTCAGAGTTTTCCACCCGGGGTGACTAAGAACATGGTCAGGATATTAGCTGGCTAGGGGATTGTGTGTGGGGGGGTAAGGAACTTTGGTGTGTATGTGAAGGTCAGGTGGGGTTGGGAGAAGCTTGCATTTGAGGCGCCCCAGGGACCCCTAGAGGCCAGGCTGCAGCTCCTTTGGGAGGCAAGTCTTTCCCATAGAAACGATGGCTGATACCAGCCAGGTCCTGATGTCTCAACCCAAGACAAGGAGACACAGAGGGTGGAGGGCCAGGAGGCAGGGAGAGGGTGGAGCTGGCACTCCACTTCTGTCCTAGGCCTGTGTTTTGGTGACTCTCTTTCCCGAGGCTCACTAACTCACAGTCTCCTGTCCTCTTGCCACGTCATCCAGGGCTGGTGGTATTGGCACAGGGAGCCTAGTTAGGGCAGGGCTCGGGAAGTTCCTTGGGGGAGGAGGAACTTCTCATGAGCTAAAGAACCCCTCGGGTTATCATCCCCTCCATCACCAACCCCTCCTCCAACCCCACCGAACTGTGCGCCCCCATGGGGCAGGGAGGAACCAACAAACAGCCTTCTCCATCCCAGGGCCAAGGACTCCCGCCAAGGCTGTTCAAGCCAGATGTGCCACACCCCTCTGGCTGGGACGAGCATCTGGCAGGCAGGCTTGGCTGAGTGGAGGCTGGGAGGGAGAGGATCCCCCTGAGGGCCAGGAAAGCCCTCTGATGCTGAGTGGGCCTGTCACAGGGCCAGGGCTCTGGGCTTGGAGGGTGGGGAAGGATGACTTCTGAGCTGGGACCACTTCCCTGGTCTGGGCTCTAGCTCTGGAGGGAGATGGGCATTGGAGAGATCACGCAGCTCTGGCTGTGGCAGTGCCTCTTCTGTCTCTGAGTTCCCCCAGGTCCGTTAGGAGCCAATACAGCGAGGAAGGGGCTGGGGAGTGCTTTGTGAAGCTATCTGCCACTTGTTAGGAAAATGATAGTCATTGTCGTAACAAGGGAGCTTTGCACTTTCTGGGCTCATTCACACCCTCTACCTGTACCTGCAGAGTAGCCGTGGGCGAGGGCAGAGTAGGTACCAGACCCCTGTTTTCGTTCTGATTTTAACATGATTATTGGGAAGTTCTTTTTCCTCCTTGAGTCTAATCATGTGTCCTTGTAGCTTCTGCACACTGGGCTTTGTTTTGCCTCCAATAACTTCATAGATTATGTCCAGTCTCTGCTTACAACGATAGCTCCTTCAGATATTCGAAGATAAGAGGCTCACCCAGCTTAGACTCTCCTCCATTATCCTGGAGCCCTTCAGACATGTGTGGGCGACTCAGCAAGATCATCAGATACCCCTTCTATAGCCAGGGAAATCAACGCCAGCGAGGTCAAGGTCACAGCCTGGGCCTCTTGCCTGGGGGTGGCTGAGCTGGTCTCCTCACTGCCACCAGTGTTCCCCAGCCTCTCTTGGAGGGATGATGTCTCATTGGGCATCCTGCTCTCTGTAACCATCAGCATGTCCCACCCCTAGCTCCCCCAATTCCTCCATCTCAAATTGGCCCCCTGTTTCCCCTGCTCTGTCTGCCCTCAGACTGTGTTGTCCAAACCCCTCATTTTTCATTTGGGGACTGTGAGGCCTAGAGAAGGTCACTGATGTTCTCAATGATGCCAGCCTAGAAACTACCATGTTTCCCCAAAAATAAGACCTAGCCGGACCATCAGCTCTAATGCATGTTTTGGAGCAAAAATTAACATAAGATCTGGTATTATATTATATTATATTATATTATATTATATAGACCCAGTCTTATAGTAAAATAAGACCGGGTCTTATATTAAATTATCTCCAAAAGATGCATTAGAGTTGATTGTCCGGCTAGGTCTTATTTGCGGGGAAGCACGGTAGGTCTCTAGACTCCCATCCCAGTGCTTAGAGAGGCTGTGAACGAGGCCAGAGAGTGTAGCTTAAACCCTGTTTCTGTTCTCCAAGCCCATGCAAGGAGAGATTTTATAAGCTCAGATTTTATGGGCAGGCAACCCAGGGCTGAGGGGAAAAGCTTGGGTGTTTGCTTGTCAGTCTGGAAGGCTCCGCCTGTTCCCCATCTGTTCACTGGGCAGCCAAGACCTTTCGTGAGATCCCCCTGCCCCAAATATGCTTTGGGGAGGAGGCTTTGGGGGAAGGGCTGGCTTTGGGGTATAGGCAGAGAAGTCTGGGGTGTAAGCTGGAAGAGGGAGTTCTGCCTGACTTACAGGGAGAAGTGGGCTTGGGTGTTCCAGAACAGGACTGGAATGAATGTGCTGTAGGGCTTCCTGCCTGCTTCTCCAGCCAGGCCTTAAATTGAACCCCAAGTCCCCTCCCGGCACCTCCTCCCACTCAAGGCCAGGGCTGCTGCAGTTGACATTGGGCTGGGCCCCCTTCCTGGAATATATGTGACCGAGATTATCCGGAAGGCTGCCAGCCAAGGGCTGAGATGGGATCACCAGCAGGGTGAGACCTCAGAATGGAAGGGACCTGCCCCTTATTGTGGCATGGGGGACACTGAGTGAGGTTCAGAGCTGGGCAGTGGCCTAACCCCACCCTCATGTCACCCCCAGAAGAAGCTGGAAGCACTGCTCCTAAAACCCAGCTCTCTGGAATATTAGAACCCAGGCCGGGCTTCCTGGCCTAGCCACCAGGGGGCACTGCTGGGCTCCTGGCGCCTATTCCTGGCACCCATTCCCGGCTCCATCACCCTCTGCTCTCTCTTCCACCTCTGCTTTGTCTCTGCTCCCTCCTGCCTCCCCACTATCTCTATCTGTCTGCCTGTCTCTTTGAGTTTTGAGACAATATCAAACTTCTGAAAAGTTGCAAATACAGTGCCAATAACTTTTTCACTGAGCTATTTGAGAGTAAGTTGCTGACGTGATACCCACCATTCCTAAATACTTTCCTGATTTTCCTACAAGAACTTTCTCCTACCTAACCCAACATAGCCATCCAAGTCAGGAAATTGACACTGATACGTGACTACCATCTCATCCTCTTTCCCCACTGAAATGTGGCCAGTTACGTCCTTATGGCCAACGATGTCCTGCATGGATGGGCATGGAAAGAATTCAGTTCAGAATCAACCACTGCATTTGGCTGTCATGTCCCTTCAGTCTCCTTCTGTCTGGAAATCTCCTCCATCATTCCTTGACTTTCGTGTGACCTTGTCACTTTTGAAGATTCCAAGCCATTTAATTGGTAGGTTGTCCTTCAATTTGGGTTGGTCTGATGTTCCCTCATGCTTAGATGCAGCTTGTGTCTGTCTGGCAAAAATGTCGCAGGAGTGATATTCTGTTTTTAGTGTATCCCTTCCATGGCCCACGATTTCCGTTCATCCCATTACTGGTTAACTTTGGTCACCTGATTAACGTGGAGTCTGCCAGGAAAAATTACTTTTTTCCCCTTGGTGATTTACAAGTATGATGTGGGGAGGTGCTTTGAGGCTTGTAAATATTCTGTTCCTCAGATTTCAGTTTATTCACTTATTTCACGTATCAGAATGGGCTCATTTAAGCCATTCCTGTCATTATGTGTTTTGATGCTCAGATCTTCCCAGATTGAGCCTTTGGGGGCCCCTTCAAGCTGGCTCCTGTGTCCTTTTGTCTGTCTGTCCCCCTTTGATTCTCGGGTTCCCTTTATAGTCTCTGTGTATTTCTATCTAATCTCCCACATTCTCTGTGTAAGCTTGTTGGCCTCTGTCTTTCTTTGTTTCTGCCTTTATCTTGGTCTTTTCCCCCTCTCTGTCTGACTTTCTGTGGCTTGGCTTTTCTCTGTCTTTCTCTGCCTACTCTCTCCATCTGTCTCTCTGTCTCTGTTCATGCTCGTTTTGTCTCTGTCTTTCCTCTCTCCCCTCTCTTCCCCACCACCCCTGACCCCTCCCCCTCTCGGCTCAGCCTCTCTCTATTTCTTTGCCTCTTTGTCTCTGGCTTTCTCTCTCTCTCTCATTTTATCTGTATTTTGTTTTCTCTGTGTCTCTCATGGCTCAGTCTCTTTTTTTTCCAGGACTCACAAATATAGTGTCTTCAGATAGGAGTCCGGGACATGCTGGGTTTGTGGGACACTGTTACTTTTCCTGCTCTGAACACACAAGTCTACCCTCCCTGTCCACGGCCCCGCCGCTGCCCCAGAGCTGGGAGGTTCTAAAGCAGGGTGCAGTAAGGGGACTTGGAAGGGGAGAGCCCTCTCCCCAGAACTGTAGGTCTGCGAGATCTTGTCTCTGTGTGTATCCTTGTGTGTACGGACAGTGTCAGAAAACTCTGTGTCTGGGAGAAGGGGAAAGAGGGAGCTGCCAGTGTCTGTATTCTGCTGGCCCCTGCTGCTGCAGCAGGGAAATGAATCAGATTAGACACCAGGGTGAGGCGCCTTGGAAAGGGATAGTGCCTGCAGGCAAGGGGATGACTTCTCTGGGAAGTCCCCTGAATAGGGGCGCTCCCCCGCCTGTGCCTGGGCTGGGGGCTGCAGGTGGGAGGGGCGTGATCTGAAGGAGCATGGGTACCGGGCTTTGTGCCTAGCGTGTGTTCCCATACGTGGTGACAAGGGACAGACTGTTAGAGCTCAAGGGGTGTGGTGTCCCTCCTCGAGATGTCTGAAGGGAGAAACTGAGGCCCGTGGTAGCGGTGGGGTGGGGACTGACCTAGGAGCTCACCGCAGGTCAGACACAGAGAAGGCTTGGGCTGCCTCTCATCTCATGTGTGTGGTGGCGTAGTTTTAAAAAGGATATTTAACATATCCATATTTTCCTAATGCAAAGAACAGAAAACAAAAATGAAGATGGAAGAAGGCTTCTTGGCTGGTGCAAGGTGTGTAGTGAGGGTGAGAGAGAGAACTGAGAGACGTGGCGTTCTGGGAACATGGGTAAAATATTGAGGACTACCAACCGCCGACGGAACGCCACCCAGCAGTGAAGAGGAAGGAGCTGCTGCTCTGTGTGGCCACTTGGATGAATCTCACAGAACAGTGCTGAGTGAAAGAAGCCAGGCACGAGTACGCACTGTACGGTGCCATTCCTATGAAGTTTAAAACTCTGGCGAAACGAATCTTTGGTGGTAGAAGTCGCAGTAGTATTTACCGAGAGAAAATTGACTGGGACGGCCCTGAGGGAGTCTTCTGGGGTGTGGTTACATGGGGCACGCGTGTGTAAAATTGTATCGAACAATACGTTTAAAGTGAGTACATTTTGCTAATAAAATAAATACAAAGAAAAAATCTGATTACAAAACATGGAGAGGCCCGTGATCCCCAGTATGCTGACCAAACCTAAGGCTAGAAGTCTGAGTTGCACCCACAACTTTCTCTTTCCCTGGGCACCTCCTCCCAGAAATAGGCTCGACTTTTCACACCTGAAGGGGCTCTCCCCTCTCCTCTTCCCTAGTCCTTGCCTATGTCTCCCCCAGGACCCCCCACTCCTTCCCTGGGACCCCGGCCTTCTGCCCAGGCCTGATCACTGTGCCTCTTGTTCCGCAGCCCGAGGACCTGGAGGCCCCCAAGACTCACCACTTTAAGGTGAAGACCTTCAAGAAGGTGAAGCCCTGTGGCATCTGCCGGCAGGTCATTACCCGGGAGGGTTGCACCTGCAAAGGTGAGCAGCTGGTCGGGGCACGGGGGTGGGAGCATGTCTTCATGGGAATGAGATAACCTGGGGCCAGGTCAGGGTAGGACTCAGCTCTGCCAATGTCTTTCTTGGGGTCCTGACCTGGTGCTCGGTGCTCATCTGAGAGGGGATGCTGAGCACAGCAGATGGCAAGCCTGGTGTGTGTGTGTGTGGGGGGCACATGGCAAGTGAGGGGTGACATGGAGATGCCATGTAGCCTGTGTGTGCATGACGCAGATGGCATGAAGGAGATATGTAGATAACATACAGATGGCCTGCGGAAGGTGTATGGATTGTATGTGGAGGCATGTGAATGGTGTGTGGCAGGTGTGTGGGTGGCATGTGCCTGGCACAGGCAGGACTGCAAAGATGCCATGCCACAGTCCTCCCCTGATGGCAGCTTACGGGTGAGTTTAAGAGGCCTCACGTCAGACTTGGGGAGGGCCTGTTGGCTGCTAGGCTTTTTCAATCACTGTTCTCATGCTCCTGGAACGGCCTGGGGTTTGGCTGCCAGAGAAGTCAGTGTCTTGTCCCAGATCACACAGTGAGATGAGCAGGAGGTCCCTGCACCCCGTCTCAGTGACTGACACTATTACCCACCCATTTGCCACATCAGATGTCATCCCTATCTCCCATCAATTGCTAGGGTTCCCCATACAACTTGAGTCACTGAACTTCTCTGCAGCCAATTCAGGCTGCCACATCTGTCACCCGGACGACTGACTGCAGCCCCTCTGCCTCTTTTTTCCTGACCCACACTCACCAATCCACGCTCTATGCCCGCTTCCAGCAGGACTCAATGTAGATCTAGTAATGTCAGTTCCCCAGTAAAATCTTGGGACCCCCAATACCGGGAGACAAAACAGAGACCCCTTCCCGCGGCTGCAAGGCCTGGTGGGACCCACCCCTTGCCAGCTCTCTGATCTATCCCCTCAATCCCCTCTGTCCCCCAAGTCCATACTCAAACCAGCTGCACCTTGTACAGCTCCCGAAATGCCAATTATGTCAGGTATGCCAAAGGGGCTGGCCTCCTTCCTGCCCTGGAGCCTTTATTCCACCTGGACTCTCCTCTTCTTCCTTCCCTCTGTGCCAGAGTCCTAGGTGGGCTGGGAAGCTGGGCAGCACAGCCTAGTAAACACTTATTAAAGCACTTAATATTAGAGCGTTTGCATGCATGATTTCATGTAATGCTCATGGCAGCCAGGAGGGCTGGTGTCATCCTGTTTTTCCATCCAGAGGAGAAAACTGAGGCTCAGAGTAGGTAAGTCTCTTGCCAAGGCACACAGCTGGCTGGGTTAGAGTGGGGTTTTCAAGGTATGTGTTCTCTCTGGGAGGGAAGGCTTCTAGATGAGGCATTTCAGCTGGATGTTGGAGGGTGGATGGGTGGATGGAACGTGCATGTGGAAGGTATTCCAGGCAAAGCCTGCTATAGCAAAGGGCAGGGAGAAGGTTACGGTTCCTAACTGAAGGGCTGAGTTTAGGAGGCCAACAGGAACTTTTGCAATACTGAAATCAGCCGCATGGTGTCACCCTCCTCCTAACAGGTCTGGCTGGGTCAGGTGGTGATTTAGGGTAGAAGTCCGGAAGGAATTGCTGAGGCCTTTGCATTTTGCTTGCATCGCCACACCCCACCCCACACTGCCCAGAGAATCTGCTCAAGTTAGCCACTGAACCTCCCCCCAGTTCCTTCCTTCCTTCCCTAGTGTCACTTCCCTTCACCTCAGTGACCCCCACTGCTGCTCTCAAAGGAGGCAGCAAGGGGTGGGGTAGAAGGAAGTCCCAGTACACTAACTGTGTGACCTTGGGCACATCTCTGGCCTTACGTTCAGAGGTAGTCTGTGGTCCTATGCTCCCTAGTTGACGAGGCTTGAGGGCCTGGGTTGAGGAGGGATTTGACCCCATGTGAATGGAAGGCTCCCAAGGTGAGCAGGGATGACCCTGGTTTTACCTGGTTTGGAGCCTGGCTCTGCTGGTGTGAACCAGAGTGGAGGGCAGGTGGCCAGTGAGCTGCCAGGCTGGTTTGGCAGTTCTGGGTGTTAGTGAGAAGAGGGAAGAAAGCCAGGGCCACACTCCAGAGGCACCACCAGGTGTCAGGACTGGGCCATGGAAGAACCAGGCGCCAGCCCAGCAAGAGAGGAAAGCCCACAGTTTCACAGGCCACATATGCATCCTCAGTAAGAGGGTTGGAGTCACCGGGCCTGTGGGAAGGGTTGGGGCCACTGGGCTTACTGTGGGAGATGCAAGTGTGGGCCAACTATGTGTTTGGCCAGGAAAACACAGAACCAGGAACCAGGAAATCGTCATGGCATGTGATGGATAGACCCGCTTATCCATCCATCCATCCATCCATCCATCCATCCATCCATCCATCCATCCATCCATCCATCCATCCATCCATCCATCCATCCATCCATCCATCCAGAGATGCAGGTATGGTTGTACGGGTTGTGCCCTGGCTGAGGGGGCAATTGTGGACTAAAATCCAGGCCATGTTTTATTCACCAAGCTCAACCCAAAGAGTTTGCTGTTTTCACTGGTTCTTCTTCCAGTCTTCAAGTCTTGGGTTACAACCCAGTAACCCTCTGAACTAGTGGCTGGAGGTGATGGGTGGTGTGGTGTGTATGGAACGTCAAGCCTCTGAATTCAGTCTCCACGGGATGCAATGCTGAGGGAACTTCTGCTGCAGACTGGGGGCAGTGTGGACACTTTCCTACTATGTTGCCACCAAAATAAGACCTAGCCAGACAATCAGCTCTAATGCATCTTTTGGAACAAAAAATAATATAAGACCTGGTCTTATTTTACTGTAATATAAGACCAGGTCTTATATATATAATATATCATATCATATCATATCATATCATATCATATCATATCATATCATATCATATCACGTCATATCATACTGGGTCTTATATTAATTTTTCCTCCAAAAGATGCATTAGAACTGATTGTCCGGTAGGTCTTATTTTCGGGGAAACAGGGTAGATCTAGACTTAGGCATTCATCCCGTTGCCTCTGGCTGCCCTGCTCTATAGCTTCCATGGTTCTTCCACTCCCCGCCCTCCTGCATTTCACTGTTTAATGTAATATGGCTGAAGGGGGGTGGGGTGGAAGATGGGGGCAGGAAAGGGAGTCAAAGAACCTAAGGACTAGTCCTGGTTCTGAGGACTCCAAGAGAAACAAAGCAGACACGAGCTGAGGTGGCGGGATACGTGGGCATACGTGTGACGCATACAGACGAGAGGTCACCGTGAGAACACGGCCGGTCCTCCACCTCACGGAGCCTGTTTCCTCCCGTGTACCATGGGGTTAATAACAAACCCTGTCCTATGCCTCACAGGCGGTTATTGTGAGGAACATGGAGGTTCTCTGTGAGGCTGTAAATGAGTGCTTGTGTGAAGGGCTAAGGCTTCCTGTGAGGGAGATAGCGAAGGATGAGAGGAGATACCTAGGGCCTCTGTCAGTGGCCCAGCCTCTGTTTGGTCTTGCTGCTCCCAGGCTGTGTGACCTCAGACAAATCACTTCACCTCTCGGGCCTCAGTTTCCTCATCTCTAGATAAGGGACCGGATTGGGGATGCTCACGGAGGCCCATAGAGTGGGAGGGCCTGGAAAATTTCCTTGGTGGCATCTGTAAAGGTTAGAGATCTCTCCCAATGTAGGCTGTCACTGCATCTCCTGTATGCACATGAGCATCCATCTGATAGTCATGAACTGAGCCCCCTGTGGGGTGGATGCTATGCCGGGTACTGGGGCCCAGAGCTAGCCCCTGACCTGGGAGGATAGACATGCCACCAGACAATCACAGAACACGGTGGCAAACCTGATACAGACGTGTGTATGAACAGCTGTCTCTGACGTAGCGGATATTTTCCTGTCAGGCTTCAGAGGGAAGGCATAGAGAGGTTGGGTTTTGAGGGATGGGTAGGAGTTCCTCAGTGTTTCCCACATGTCCCTGGGGCATTGCTGTAGGGAGTCTAGTGCTTTGCCCAAGGATCCTAGCCTCCAGCTAGGCTGAAACCCAAGGGAAGAGACCAATATGCCAGCTCAAGAGCCCAAAGGCTGATATCTGGGCCTGGATTGGAGCCCAGACTTAGACTGTTTCCCTTCTCGATGCCTCTGGTCAGCCTGGAAGGTGGGAACAATTATTTGTAGTTTCCCTAGAATGAGATGCACCTGGGAAGACAATCTAGCCCTTCATGGGACAAACCTACCCAGAAGCCCTTACTAGTTAGATTTGGAGAAACCTTATTTCAGGAGCTATTTCTTCTGTGTTACTTCCCTGGGATTCCCAGCTTCTCCCTCATGTCTGAGGACCTCCTTGGAGTCCTCACAAAAGCCTCGTAAGGTAGGAAGACCCTGAGTTCTAGTCTTGCCTTACTGGGTGATCTTGGGTGAGACGCAGCCTCTCTGGGCCAGGCTTTCACATTTCTCTAAAGGAGGGGTTGGACGAGATCAGAGGTCCTAAAGCATGTTCCAAAGGAGTTGTAAAGTTCTTTGGAGGTGCTTTAGGGGCCTAAGAAGGTAGGAAAAAGGGGGAAATCCAAGGGAAGGCTTAAGGCGCTGAGACCTTGAACCCCTGCCCCTTCCATCAAAGCAGTTCTGGTTTTAGGAGTTAAATATATGAAGAGGCATGATGGTGGCTCAGATGTCCTGGATTCAAATCCCAGCTCTGCCCCTTACTATGCAAACTTAGGTAGATTGCGTCACCTCTCTGAGCCTTGGTTACTTCACTTTTAAAGTGGGACATACAGCAAACCTCCTTCTCAGGTTACTGTGGAGATTAAATGAGATAATAGACATAAAGTGCTCAGAACAGAACCTGGCACATAGCAAGCATTCAATAAATATTAACCAATATCACTGAGATTCCACACAAGAATCCATCTGCGTGGCTATGAACATGAAAGTTTGAAAACTACCGGATGGCATGATCTAAAGGTTTCTTCTTGCTCCAACTGTAAGCCACACGATGCCCACTCCCCTGACCACCCCACGACACCTTGTAATAGTCAGCGTTCTCCAGAGAAACAGAACCAACAAGATGTATGGATGGAGAGATATTTATTATAAGGAATTGGCTCATGTGATTGTGGAGGTTTGGCAAATCCAAAATCTGCAGGGTGGGCCTTCAGGCTGGAGACCCTGGGAAGAGTGGCAGTTCAAGTCCAAGATCAGTCTGCTAGCAGGATTCCCTCTTGCTTTGTTCTATTCAGGACATCAACTGATTGGATGAGGCCCACCCACATTATGGAAGGCAATGGCTTTATTTAGTGTCTACTGATTTGAATGTTAATTTTATCCAAACAAACAAACAAACAAACAAACAAACAAACAAACAAACAAACCCTTCACAGAAACATCTAGAATAATGTTGAACAAATGTTCGGGTGCCATGGCCTAGCCAAATTGACACTATATAAACCATCATATACCTCCAGGCCAGGCTATGAAGATAAGTAGGGCAGGACAGGGCCATGAGGCCAGGTGGGCAGGTGGATGGCTGTGCCAGTCTCTCTGCCAGCCAGGGAAGGAGCTGAGGCCGGCTGGGCGTGTGGCCCTTTATCTCCGGGGTCAGGTGCACGCCGAGGCTCTGTGCTCATTTTCTGACTCGAGGCCAGGAGGAAAAGGCCATTTAGATCTCAACAATGTTGGCTTCCTGTGTTCCCGAGAGGCAGGAAGCCACTCCAGGACTGAGTATGCGGAGCCTAGTGAGGCAGGAGCCAGATCAGGGCTGACGGTGGGGGTGCAGTTCTCCAACCTGCAGGTAACATATGGACCCCTCCCCACTATGGGGCTGTCTGCTCCTCTCAAGCCACTGGCTGGACCCCACTGTGTGGAGGCAGTGTTGACACCTGTGGGTGGAGGTGGGGCTCTAAGTTTGACAAGGTCACTCCAAGAGGGCTTTATTTTGCAGGGTCATCGGCTTAAGAGGCCACTGCCTTCCATGGGAGCTGAGGGAAGCCATGGTCTGCTCACCTGGGGTTAATCCTGAGATGTGTGTCTGGGAGGACTCAGGCATCTGAGGGACGCCAGGAAGAGGGAGGCTGGGACATTCCTGCCTTTGCTTCCCCCCAATGAGAAGTGGTACCTTGTGCAGTGGGCATCCCTGTCAGCCAAGGGCTGGGGTTTCCTCAACAGCGTTTTGGATGTTTTCCGGGTAGAACCTGGGTTTCTCCCCATTTCTTGCTTGCAGGGAGGAAGAAGGAGGTGGTGACTGATGGAGAGACTGGCTGGGGTTAGCACAGGCCCTCACAGCTGGAAGAGGGTGTGGAGAGCATCTATTCCAGGGGTCAGAAACGCAAGGGCCTTCAGGGGAAATGCAGGCAAATGAGTGAGAGACAGCAGGGCGTGGTGGGAACCCCAGCGACCTGGAGAGAGCTGCTCTTTCTTAGTTGGAAAGGCCTCCCAACTAAGAACATAAGTCTTTGTGTTTTCAACATTGAGACAGCTAATAAAGACACAGATGCAAGCCCTGCCACCCTGAAGGTGCCAGTGCACTGCCTTCTTTGCTGAGCTGGAGTCTGAGACACAGAGAGGGGGCGTGAGTTACTTCATGTCACACAGCTATGAGACAGCAGCCAGGACTGGAACCCAGGTCTCCTGCCGAGGAGATGGGGGCTCTTCCGTGAAATAACAACATGACGAAGACGCTGAAGATCCTGCAGCTAGTTGCAAACCAGTACAGAGAGCAGACTGAGCCAACCGCGTATATTAACTCGTTTAATTCTCACCACAACCCAGTGAGGTAGATGCTATTATGCCCCCCATTGTGTGGATGAGGAAATGAAGGCTCACAGTGGTTAAGTAACCTGCCCAGGTCACAGAGCCAGTGCGCGACCAGCATCCGAGCTGTGAGTGCGGGCCTTCATGCAGGAGGTTAGTGGGTAGATGGAGAGCAGGACCCATGGGTGAGTGGATGAAGAATCAATGAACTCAGTTTCCCCAACCCCTCACCAGGCTTGAGCATAAGTGTGTTTGTACTGAAACTGTCAGGAAGCACTGACCACGGGCGCTCCTTGCCCACTCCCAGCAGGGCTGGGGCTGAACAGGAGGGCTCATCCACCCTCACTGCTGTGTGTTCTGTTGTCCCGGAATGTCAGCCCTGGTCCGAGGGGTTTAGGCTAGGGAGAATCATTCCAGTTTGAATTTATTGCACATTTATTGAGCCCCACCTGTATGTCAGACCCTGAGCTAGGGGAAGGGGCAGGATACAAAGCTGCAAAGTTGGACAGGACCTCCCTTTCTGCCTTAGAGAAACAGTTGGATATGAGGGAGAACACATCATAAAGTCCTCTCAGGGGACAAGAACTTTCCAAGGGGTGTGACCTGAAGAGTCTGGGAGCACAGAGAAGGGAGGGACCATTTTGGAATGCCTGATTATTCAGAGAGGGGCATTTTGAATTGGGCCTTGAAGGATGTTTATGAGTTCATCATTCTAGACCTGCTCCTTGCAGACTCAAAGTCTGTTTGGAGAGTTTGGTGTGGTAAGAATAGATATCTTTGGGGTAGCAGCTGGAGGTGGAGGCAAGACCAGGCTATGCAGGGCCTTATAAGTAGACTGGGGAGCTGGACAGAGTTTTCTAAGCAGGGGGTGATGTGAGCAGTTTGCCCTTGAGAATGGTCTGTGACTGTGGATTGAAGGGGCCGAGGCCGGTGGAAGGACCCTTGGTCTGAAGTGGTGCAGTGGTGGCAGGCTGGGGAGGAAGGTTGAGATTCAACAGTGTCATTGGAGTTACTTTCTGGGCCATGATGGATGACTAATTGCTTGGTAGGGTGAGGAAAGGAAAGAAGGAGTTACAGAGAGGAGCATGCATGTACCCAGGGAGCCAGGAAGGACCCGGGAGACGGGCTCCTGTCTCAGTTCCCTTTGGGCTTCTTGCTTTCTGAGGGATCCCGTGTCCTGGTTTTGTATTAGTTATCTGTAGCTGCACAACAAATTATCACAAAACTTAGCAGTTTAAAGTAAATACAAAATTATTATTTCACTTAGTTTCTGTATGTCAGGGATTCATCAGTGACTTGGGGTGGGGGGGCTGGACGCTGGGTGCCCATGAAGTTGCAGTCGAGATGTCAGCCAGGGCTGCAGTCATCTGAGGTCCTGACTGCAGCTGGGGCATCCACTTCCAGGGGGCTTTGTCATGTGCCAGCTGAATTGGTGCTGGCTGGTGGCAGGATGCCTCAGCTGTTCACCACATGGCCCTCCCCATAGGGCTGCTTGAGTGTCCTCATGACATGGTAACTGGCTTCTTCCAGAGGGAGTGATCCAAGAGACCAAGGCTGAAGCCACAATGCCTTTGATGACTTAGCCTCAGAAATCACACACCATCATTTCTACAATATCTGACTGGGTACATAAACCAGCCTGATTCACCATGGGAGGGGACTACAGAAGGGTGTGTATACCAGGAGGTGAGAAATACCAGGGCCACCCTGGAGGCTGGCTGCTACAATTTCCCTTTCTGTAACACATTTGAATGTGCCACTGATCTGGGGAATAAGAAGCCAGCAGAATGGCGTGGCCACGTTCCAAATTACAGCAGGAAGACTCACATTAGAGAGTAGGAAATACTGTCCTGTGGGAGAAGACCTGAGAAAGGTGACTAAGGTAGTAAAGGCAGCCTCCCTGGAGGGGACCCAAGGCAAGAGGGCATATTGGGGTCTGGGGCCAGGTGCTTCTGAAGGTGCAAAAACCTATCCTCCTGGGCTTGTCTGCGTCTGCCACTTGAGTTCAGTTTGCTGAGCTTCTGTCTTCTGGGCTGGGGGCTGAAGGAGGTCTTCCTTCATTCCCACTGAAGAGCTTTCAAGGACAAGCTCTGCATTCCAGCATGCAGGGAGCACTCACCTCATTCTCCTGCAAGTGCCCAGTGAGTGCCTGCCCACTGTGTGACAGGCAGGGCTGCACTGTGTGGTCATGCAGGCCCTTCACTGCCAAAGGTGCCTCCTCAAGAGAGCTCTGGAATCAGCCCATGCTTTTCTCACCAAGCCATGTACCCAGGTACGTGGAGTCCACCTGGAGAAACTTTCTTGCTGTTCCCACAAAGACACTGTACTCAGCTGTGTGTCCATGGAGCTGGTCTGCCCAGAGGGTGGGACTTTATCTCATTTGCACAAAGATGCTGTTTGGTGCTGTGGGCCTGGAGCAGACACTGTTCTAGCTACTAGGGAGATTGTGTCAGTAAGACAGGCATGCTCCCTGCCCTCATGAGTCTGGTGTGAGGAGATATACTATACGTACGTGAGCAAGAATTACCCCAGATGACTTCAGATAAGAAGGAAATTATCAGGGCGCTGCTGAGAAAGAATAATGGGGGAGCCTACTGTAATGTGGATGGTCAGGCAAAGCCTCTTTGAGGAGATGGCTTTCAGGGGATTCCGGAAGTAGAGGAAAGATTTGACTCAGTGAACAGTGGAGAGCTGAGGGGAGGGAGAGCTTTCCAGGCAACCAGAACAGCAAGTGCAAGCGCCTGGACGTAGGAAAGCGCTTAGTGCATTGGGAACTGTCAGAAGTATGAAGTATGATGCTGGAGGGAGATGGAGTCCTGGCTCCCATTGTCCTTTTAGTGTCTAGACGGGTTGGGAGGCCGGAGCAGACACAGGGATGCTGTTGTGGTTGGATATAAGATGCTGGGGGGAGGGTGTGGCTCCGAAAAAGAGTGTGGTGGGCATGATTAAATGGGGGTGCACATACACTCCCAGAGAGATCTTCAGTCATGTCCAACTCAGCCAACATTTATTAAGCCTCTACTGTGTACCTGGCACTATGTAGTGTGTGTGTGTGCACGCGTGCGTGTGTGCGTGAGAGAGAGAGAGAGAGAGAGAGAGAGATCTTGAAGGAGTCTACAACGGTAGGAACCAAAGTTGTGGTGGAAAGTGTGCGCTCTGGTGATAGAGACAGCCTTCGTTTCTTCTTCAAGAAGCTAGGGAACAGTGAGAGCCCAGGACTTATTCTGGAAGGCCTGGGGTTTGATTAGCAGAGGAAGGGGAATGGTCCCTCTGTCTGGAGGCAGTGGCTTAGTGGGGGACCTGCCTGGCTGGAAGGGCCTTCCAAGCTCAGGCCACATGGCCCGAGGCTTTCTGAATTCCACATTCCAAGGCCAGAAAAGAAGGCATGGGGGTGGGGCTGGGGAGGCTGCGGCTGTCAGAGTGGAAACACCTTCTGGAGGGGAGCTGCCACCTGGGGTAGTGGGGGTGGGGGAGAGAGAGAAACAGAGAGCCTAGCCAGATGGGCATGATTTGACTTGGGTGGCCAGGGGTGGGTATGTCCTGGTAACTGGGGGTGGAGTGGCCAGGGGTGGAGAAGTCCCTGAGCTGGGCTGGCTGGCTGGCTGGCTGGCTGGTGGGGTCAGGAAAGCCTTGTTCAGCACCAGCTGAGTCACAGGACTGAGCTGGGGCCAGGACTAGGTTCTGGAAGAACAAGGTCCCAGGCTAGGGCCAGTGGCCAAGGTCACATCCCAGACTCCACCCAGTATGCCTCCCAGCTTCTCCCCAACCCCCATTCCCACAAACCAGAAGCCTTAGAGTGTCCCCCTTTCCCAGTGCTCCCAACCCACACACCTCTGCAGGCCCTGGGGAGCCAACAAGGCCTACTCCGTGCAGGAACTCAGCTCTAGCACCCCTCACCCCATCTATGGGACCTGGTGGGTGGGAGGGGACCACCAAGTCCTTAGGTGGAGGGCCCTGAGGGTGGGGCGTGCAGGGCTAGGACATTCCAGGCTGTGGGGACCCCTTAGGAAATTTGATTCCAGCTTCTGGTAGTGGGAGGGAGTAGCAAGTCCTGTGAGTGTGTGTGTGTGTGTGTGTGTGTGTGTGTTTCAAGCCATGCATGTGCAGTTTGTGAATCTGTATGAACATCTGTCCACATGTCTGTGTCAGGCTGCACTCTAAGGGTCTCCCATGAAACTGTGTGTGTGTTGGTGCCCCCGTCAGAGGTTTCTCCTTGGGCATGGGTGTGCATGTGTGAGGCTATATGTGTGTATGGCTGAGTGTATGAGTGTAAGTGGTTATGAGTGAGTGTCTGTGTGTGTGTCTGGGTGTAAATGTGTGTGTGTGTGTGTGCATGATTCTCTGCTGGACTATGAAATGGGTCTGTGCGTCTCTCTCTGGGGGACAGTGAGTATGATGGTGACTCCCAGGTGGCAGCTGCCTGCCTGTTGTGTGTGTAAGGGGAGAAAGCCCCCCTTATTCCTTGGAGCGGCTGAAGTGGGGCCTGGGTCGGGCCACCTCGGCCCCTGGCAAGGATCCAGTGTGGGGACACAGTCCCCTTCTCTCCCCTGCTCCTCCCACCGTCCCCAGCCAGCTGGAGGGGCGCTGGCAATGGGGGCTCAGTGCATGCCCGGCTCTGGGTCCGCAATCCCCGTCGTTCCCGCCCCGCAGGCCCCGGGGAGTTGCGGCAGCCGCCCCCTCCGCCCCCTCCTCTCTGCGTCCCTCCTTCCCTCCCAAGCGCGATTGCGGGCGGGGTGGGAGGAGATTTCGCCGGAGTTTCCATTTCATACCTCGCGGCTAAACTTTCTTTCTGTGTCTCGCCCTCTTGCAGTCTGCAGCTTCTCCTGTCATCGGAAATGCCAGGCCAAGGTAAGGGGCCGCGGGCCAGCTGGCCCTTGAGGGGGGTGGGGGCTTGGGGACGAGACGGGCTTGGGGTCGTGGGACTGGAGTGTGTGTGGGGGCGCGCCGGAGGGGCGGGGGCAGTGCCCGGGTCGTCCCCTCCTCCTCTCTTTGTTTATGCAAAGCTTCGGCCGTAGATCGGCCTCAGGTCAAGGTGAAGGCGAGGGCCGGGGGGCAGGGTGAGGGAGCAACGGGGGATGGGCTGGGGAGCACGGCTCAAAGTTTCGATGTCTTCTGGAGGTGGCTGGCGGGGACGATCTCCGAGAGAGGGGCCTTTGAAGGTATTTCCCCTAGTTTTCAAGGGGTGGGGGTAGGAGGGGGAGGGGGATGCAGTTCAATTATCCTGCGGGCCGCACAGAGCCCTGGTTGGCCCGATTTGTGCAGTTTAGAAAAAGTCGGGATGGGGCCACAGCCACAGGACCAGGACACAGAGGGGATAGGAGGGCAAGTGTGGATTAGGGACTAAAGATTCCAAAGTCAAGGTCACGCTCCGCGGGGAACCTCCTGAACTGCCATCCTACTCTCTTTATTGGCTAGGTCCCACTTTGGTCCTCAGGTTCCCCATCAGTGTTTCCTGGCTGGTCTTGGTGGGAGAGGAAAACTGAGGCAAGAAGACCAGAGGGATTGTTGGGTCCTGGTTGGCCAGGCTGGCTGGACCCATGCTGCATCTTTTCAGGCCAGGACAGAGGAGTGATGGATCAGCTGGTGGTGGCTTCTTGGAGTAAGGGCGGGGGATGGATTATGAAGGATTATTTGGGAAGGAAATTATTCTGTCAGATGGGCTTAACTCTCTGGAGGTGAAAATGCTTGGCTTTCACCTTTCATATGCAGCCAATCTCTGCACTGTCCCTATTATTGCTTTTATCCCTCCTGCCCTCTCACTCCTACTTTTGCTGTTAACACTTGATCTTTCCAGGAAGGAGTTCAGTGAATGCAAAGAGGAGGGAGGATGCTTCAAAAAGGAGCATTGAGCCTTTGAGCCCCTGGATCTGGTGCATCTCATGCTCTACTTGCTGGGTGGCCTTGGGCAAGTCATGTAACCTCTCTGAGCCTCCGTCTCATCCTCAAGGATATGGGACTAGGAAAACATTATTATGAGGATGAGTTGGGATAATGTATGGGAAGTGCCTGATGCATGGTAGGTGCTCAGAAACATAGCAATTGATTGTTATCAATTGGTCGTTCCAAGGGCCAAATGTTACCTCGAAGGGTGCTGATGGAGCAGGCAGGTCTACAAGGGAATCCATTTCCTGCTGGGTGACCTTGCTCAAGCAAAGTACACAGCCTTGCTGGGGGCATCTCCCCACCTGTAAACTCCAGGTTGGAGTGCTTTCCTAGTGCAGGGGGAAGGGGCCTGGCTCGCAGTGGGCACATCTGTACAGCCTGCCCTCGCGTTGTCTTCTACTTTTCTGACTCCCTCAGCTGTTTTGTCTCCAAGTGGAGAATGAGTTTCTGCTTTTCCCTCCAACTCCCTCATTGTTCTCTTCATCCAGAGCAGACTTTTTCCATCCTTCACCCCAGAACCTTGCAGTGTTCTTGCTTCTCCCCAGTCCACCCCCTCCCAACCTTCCTTCCTGCACCTGTTTCTCTTAATAACAACGAACATTTGTACAGTGCCCCAGGCCTTAGAAAGCACTTCAGCACATTATCTGATTTTATTCTTTTAATTCCATCAGAGCATAAAATGGGCTGAAAAATCCTGTTGTTTTACAAATATGGAAGCCAAGGCACCCAAAGTTTGAATGACTTTCCTAAGATCTCACAGTGTAGTTCCTCACTTATTTCTGTCCCTGGGTCTTTGTGCTTCCTTTTGAGTCTCTCTCCTTGCCTACCAGCTGACATTTCTTGATCCTCACCTGCCCCTGCCCCTTTGCCTTCCTTTCTTGCAGTAGTAGATACAGTTAGATGGAATAAAGGGGTGAACGTTCTGGCAGTGAAGGGTTGAGTAGGGCCAATGGGGGGAACCAGAGACCCCAAGTGGTGGGACAGAAGGTGGCCTTTGTATAGCTGCCTCCTCTCTGGAAACAGGGATGCTAAAGGTGACTTCTGGGGGTGTGACTGCCTGGCAATTCTGGCATATGCTGGGGGCTCAGGATACACCAGGCTGCAGGAATATGCTGTACCCAGCCAAGGCCAACCAGGAGGGGAGTGGTGGACTGGCAGGGCAGTGGCCGGGCAGACAGATGGGGCTTGCTATAACATTTTCCTCTATAGGAAATGGGACCCATTGGTGGTGTGAGCCCCACCCAGCTGGCAAGTCTTCCCATAAACCACAGCAACTCTTACTCTTGCTCTGCCTTTTCCTCTTGCTGGGAAGGGCAGTGTGAGCCCCAGAGCACACAGCAGAGCTCTGTTCTCTGGGTTTTATAACCAGGTCAACTTGAAGGTCCCCTCAACCATCCCCCTACCTTGAGACAGGACTCATTAAACAAATGTTTACTGAGCATTTTCCATGTGCCAGACACTGTTCTAGGTGCATAACACACACAAGGCCTTTGGCCTCATGGGGCTGACATTCTAGTAGGGGAGACAGGCAACAAATAGGCAAATATGTCACGTAAGGAAATGAGTTAGAGCAGTGGGTTAGAGAGGGATTAGGCCCTGGTGGCCTAGGAAAACTTCTCAGAGGAAGTATTGTGTAAGATGAGACCCAACTGATGTTACATGATGATCTGAGAGATGAAAAGAGCAAATGCAAAGGCCCTGAGGTGATAGGAGCTTTTCAGGCTTGAAAGAAGGCCGCATGCTGGAGAGTTGTGAGCCCTGGAGGGTTTTTGAGTACGAAAGACACGATCTGATCTCTACTCTGAGAAGGCCACTCTGGCCTTGAGCAGGGACTGGGAGATGGGCCAAGATGCCACTGATGTTGCCCAGGTGAGACAGGCTGGTGGATTCGTCTGTGGCACTTACAGGAAAGGTTGTGAGAAAGGGCCAGGTCTGGGATGCATTCTGGGGTAGAGCCCAGAGCCTGGCTGACGGATGGGATGTTGGGTGTGAGAAAGAGAATGGGCTCAAGGATGACTCCTAGGTTCTTGGCCAGAGTGACGGGGTGCACGTGGTTCCATTTACTGGACTGAGATGGATGAAGTGTGTGAGAAATTTCTAGGAAGGAGGTGCCAGGATTTCTGCTTTGCTTGGTCTCTTATTTCACAGTTCTCCCACACACTGGGGATTTCTTGCGGAGGTTGATTCCTCTCCTATCCTCTTAAAATTCATTCTACTCTGGACACCCCTCCAGTAAGTGGCTGGTTCTGGATGCCTTCAGTTCCCACCTTCCAGACTATTCCTGCAGCATGAACCCATGGCTCGGAGAGGGGCTGTAATATTTATACGTAGCAATACAATGTAACAAAGTACCCCCAAATTTAATAACTTAAAGCAGCAACACACATTTATTATCTCATACAGTTTCTGTGGGTCAGAAATTTGGGAGGGCCTTAGCTGGGGATTCTGGCCTGGAGTCTCTCAAGGAGTAGCCGTCAAGATGTCGGCTGTGCTGCAGTCACCTGAAGGCTTGACTGGGGCTAGAGGATCTGCTTCCAAAGTGGTTCACTCGTGCGGCAGGCAAGTTGGGGCTGGCTGTGGTCAGGAGGTCTCAGTTTCTTGCCACATGGACTTCTCCATAGGGCTGCTTGAGTGTCCTCCTGACATGGCAGCTGGCTTCCTCAGAGTGGGTGATTCAAGAAGGAGCAAGGCGAAAGCCACAATCCCTTTTATATACTAGCCTTGGAAGACAAACACTGTTATTTCTACAATATTCTATTGGTTACACAGGTCATCCCCACTGAGTGTGGGAGGGGCCTATATGAGGGCATAAATACCTGAGGCAAGAATCAATGGGCACCATCTTGGAGGCTGATGGCCATCGATGCCCAGAGAGAGCTATGCTGACCTGGCTCCCGGGAGGCCACAGAGTTGGAAATCAGGTATACCTGGGTTTAAACTCTACCTCTGCTGCCCTCCAGCTATGTGAGTTGGGTTGTAGAGGATTAATTGCACATTGGCATATAGTGCAATCGGCACTATATGGCCTATGGCACTAATTTGCATATGGCACCTTTCTCCTTTTTTGGAACCACAAACGAAGACTGGAAAGGAGCCCAGGTATTCTGTGCCCAGTTCCTTGCCACTTGCCTGCTTGAGAGAAAATGCTCAGTGTTGGTAGAGGAGAGGCCTCAGTTCTCAGCTCGGAGTAGATGTTAAATACATGTTTATTGCACAAATAAGGGTAGATAGGTGTAGTGCATCCTCAGCTTCTAAGAGTGCCTGGCCCATTGTAGGGGTTCCAATGAAGGAGTGAAGGAAAGGTATAAAGGAATGTTGAAAAACATGAGTTTCCTATTTAGGGAGAGGCTGGGGCAGGGAGCAAATGAGAGCAGGAAAGAAGGAACAGTGAAACCATTTTTTAATTCCCCTCCCAAAAGCCCTTTATCTCCTGACACAGGTATGCTCCAAATAGTAATTCTAGTCATTTACATTTTCTAGTTGGGGTCTAACTCACACACTATCAAGAACACAAATTGATAAATTAGTACATATATATGAACCAGATGAAAATCTAGAACTTTTCCAGCACTCCAGAAGCAGCCCATGTACTCCCCTCAAAGTCAACATCCCCCAAAGTAATTGCTATTCTTACTTGTACCGTCAGAGATTCATTTTACCTCCTTTTGAATTTCATATAACTTGAATCGTACAGGATGTTTACTCTTGCGTCTGGCTTATTTCACTCAACATTAGGTCCGGGAGGCTCATCTCATCTGTGTTCTTGAGGGTTGCAGTGGTTCATTCTTTTTTATTGCTATGTTGTATTCCCTGTGTTGAATCAACCACAATTTATTTATCCATTCCACTGTTGATTGCCATTTGGGCTATTTCCAGTTTTGGGCTGTTATGAATAGACCTGCTCTGAATATTGAATCACCTGTGTCTACACGGAACTTGGTAATACACAAAATGTTTCCACTGACTTTCTCAGTTCTGTGAGGTGGGCAAGGCTCATGGTAACCCCATTTTATAGATCCGAAATTGAGGTACAGGGAGGGTAACCACCTTGGATGAGGGCATCTGGGCACAGTGGCCTTCTGCACAATTCTGGCACTGTCCTGGGATAAATGGGTGGGGAACAGGTGAGAAAGGAATAGAGAATGTGAGCGAGCAAGAGAAACGGATGAATAGAGAAAAGAGGCTGGTTCAGGCACCCTGCTCCCCCGCTCTCCTCCTAAATCTCCTGAAGGAAGCAAATTCTAAGCCTCCCTTAGTTCCCACCCTTATGTCACATAGGGGTTCTTATCTGGCCCCAATTATTTCTCTCCTGTTGGGGATTTAAAATGAATGGTCCAGGATTTGTCTTCCACTTTTATGCACAGTGTGTATATACACAGTAGATTTTCTTCTCTTTGACTTTTCTCTTCGCTCACCCACTATGATTCCACAACCTCCAGTCGGTACAGTTTATTTAGTCATGTATTTATGATTTTAAGGAGATTTTTAATTTTAGAGTCGATTTACAGAGAAGTTGCAAAAGGTAATACAGAGTACCTGCATAGCCCACACTGTTTCCTCTAATCCCCAGATACGTTTTTGAGAAATGCTTTTTTAACTCCTGATTTGCCCCCTTGTTGTGAAAGACTAGTCCCAGCTGACAAGAGCAGCTCCTTCCAGCAAAATGCCGATTGTCCATCCCCGGTCAGGTAAGAGTTAAATGAAAGGACCAGGCATGAATTTTTGACCAGGCATCCCTCAGCCTCTGGGCAGCAATTTCTCACCTACCCTCTTCCCAGACTCTGCACCCCCCTGTCCTAAGCAACAGGTGAAGGGAGTGGGGAGGCTGCAGCGATAACTTGGTCTCCCCCGTACCAAGGGGTTTAAATCCCATTCTTTAAGCTTGAAAGGAAAGGAAATCCCATAATTAACCCCCACCTTTCAGTCACATTACACATCACCTTTCCTGCTCTCTCATAAACACACCTGCAGCCTTCCTTCACAGTTGTGTTGGAGGCTTGTTGTATTCTCCTGCTACTAAGAATAGCTGTGTTGGGGGAGGTTCATGGCCCCGGGACTCATCAACTGCTCTGAGACCAGTGGCATGTGGAAGCTCTTTGGCCTTGGAGACAGAATGTTGAGTTTAAATCCTGACTATGTCAATAACTGGCTGTGTGACCTTGGGCAAGTTACTTCACCTTTCTGAGCCCCAGTTTCCGCATGTGTAACATGGGGTAATTATAGTAGGACTTATCTTGTAGGATTCTTGTGAGCACTGAGAATGACAAACCAGCTAGAATACCAAGCTCAAAATTAAGTGGTCAAAAGTTGCTAATATTTATTATTTTGTATTTCTCCTGCCTTCTCCTAACTTATAAAAGGTGGGGAGAATTTGTGAGACCAACAAAGCTTGCTGAGGGTACTGGTGTCAAGGCTGGAGACTTGCGTATGTTTTGCTTCTCTTCTCTCTCTCCATTATCAAGGAAGAGTGAGGAAATTGTGCAGGCGAATATAATGTGTCTTTTGCTTGTTTGCTTGCCTCAGGGCTCCTGATATCTGTAGCAGCCTGTCAGACCTGGTCTGTACATTAGAATCACCTGGGTGCTTTAAAAATACTTATGTCTGGGTCCTAGTCCCCAGAGATTCTGATTTAATTGGTTTGGGGCCTGACCCAGGCATTGGGATTTTAAGAAGTAGCAACCAGTGGTGGGAGTGTCAAATGGTAGAACCGTTCCAGAAAACAGTCTGACCGTTCTGTAAAAGTTATACATACCCTTGCCAGGTGACCCAGCAATTCCACTTCTAGGTATTTACCTAAGAGAAATAGAAACGTGGCCACAAAAAGACTTGTGCATAAATAGTCATAACAGCTTCATTCACAGTAGCCCAAACTGGAGAAACTGGAATATTCCATAACACGTGGATGGACAAATTCTGATATAATGGTCCAGTCGAATACCACTCAGCAATAAAAAGAAATGAACTATTGTTATGCATAGCATCTGGATGAATATCTGAAACATTGTGCTGAGCGAAAGAAGCCAGATGCAAAAGAAGATGTATGTACCGGGTGATTCCATTTTTATGAAATTCTCAACAAGGCAAAACTATCGTGACAAAATGCAGACTAGGAGTTTCCTGGAACTGGGGGTGGTGGGAAGACTGACTGCAAAAGGATGTGAGGGAACTTTTTTTAGGTGAGAGAAATGTTTTTTATCTTGATTGTGGTGGTAGTTATGCATATTTAAAAAAATTTTTTATTGAGGAATATTGGGGAACAGTGTGTTTTTCCAGGACCCATCAACTCCATGTCAAGTGGTCGTTTTTTCAATCTAGGAGGGCGCAGCTCACTGGCCCATGTGGGAATCGAACTGGCGACCTTGGTGTTATGAGCACTGCGCTCCAACCACAGAGCCAACCGGCCACCCCGGTTATGCACATTTTAACATTTGTCAAACTCATTTGACTACGTGCTTCAAAGGGATGCATGGATTGGATGTACATTATATCTCAATAAAGTTGATTTAAATGAAAGCTTCTCAGATGAGTCTCTGCAGCCACATCTGAGAAATGCTGGTCTACCACTTCTGAAGACCCATCTCTGTCCTTTCTGCCGTGGTCAGCACCGAGCACAGTTCCAAGTGCGTCATGGTGCTTTCTGGGGCCAACGGCCGCTCTCACTCTTTATTTTTTTTTGTAACAACTTTGTTGAGGTATAATTTACATACCATACAACTCACCCATTTAAAGTGTACAATTCAACGATTTTTTTTTGTACATTCAGTGTTGTGCAACCATTGTCAATCAATATTAGAATATTGTCATCACCTTGAAAGGAAACCCCGTTCACTGTAGCTATCACTCCTCAGTCCCTCTAACCATCCCCTGACTCCTTCTACGGCCCTAAGCAACCACTCATCTGTCTTCTGTCTCTGCATATTTCCCTATTCTGGAGATTTCATATAAATGGAATAATAAAATGTATTGTCTTTATGACTGGCTCTTTCACTTAGCATAATGTTTTCAAGGTACATCCATTTTATGGCTGACTAATATTCCACTGCATGAGTACACCACGTCTTGTTTATCCATTCATCAGTTGATGGACAATTGAATTGTTTCCATCTTTTGGTTAATATGAATAATGCTGCCATGGATATGCATGTACAAGTTTTGTGTGGACATACGTTTTCACTTCTTTTGGGTATATACCTATGAGTGGAATTGCTGGGTCACATGCTAACTCTATGTTTAACTTTTTGAGGAAATGCCAAACTGTTTTCAGCATAGTTTATATTAGTTTTCTAGGTCTGTTGTAACAAAGTACCACAATCTGGGTGACTTAAAATAACGGAAATTTATTATCTCACAGTTCCGGAGGCTAAAAATCCCAAATCAAGGTATGGGCAGGTCATGCTCTCTGAAAACTGTAGGGGAATCCTTCTTTGCCTCTTTCTAGCTTCTGGTGGTTTGCTGGAAATCCTTGGAGTTTCTTGGGTTAAAGATGGATCACTCCAATTCTCTGTCTTCACATGGTATTTTCCCTGTGTATCTTCACATCATCTTCCCTCTGTGTCTGTCTGTCTTTGTGTCTCGAAATTTCTATAAGGATGCCAGTCATATTGGATTAAGGTCCACCATCATGACCTCATTTTAATTTGATCACCTCAACTTTCTAATAAGGTCACATTCTGAGGTACTGGAGAGCAAGACTTTGACATATCTTTTCTGGGCGACACAACCCATAACAAAGCCGTACCATTTTACATTCTCACCAGCAATGTATGAAGGTTCTCATTTCTCCACATCCTCCTCAACACTTATCTGACTTTTTGATTATAGCCATCCTAGTGGATATGAAGTGGTATCTCATTGTGGTTTTTGATTTGATTTGCCTGATGGCTAACGATGTTGAGCATCTTTTCATGTGCTTACTGGTCACTTGTGTATCTCTTTTGGAGAAATTTCTATTCAGATTCTTTGCCCATTTAAAAAATTAGGTTGCCTTTTTATTACTGAGTTTTTAAGAGTTCTGTAAATGTTGAGGATACAAGTCCCTTGTCAGATATATGATTTGAGGTATTTTTTTTCCCATTCTGTGGATTGTCTTTTCACTTTGTAGCATGAAAGTTTTAAAATTTTGATCAAGTGAAATTTATCTGTTTTTTCTTCTATGACTTCTGCTTTTGGTGTCATATCTAAGAATCCATTTCCAAATCCAAGGTCACGAAGATTTACCTCTATGCTTTCTTCTAAGAGTTTTATAGTTTTGGCTCTTACAGTTACGTCTTTCATCCACTTTTGAGTTAATTTTTATGTATGGTAGGAGGTAAGGGCCCAACTGCATCCTTTTGCACTTGCCTATCCAATTGTCCCAGAACCATTTGTTGAAAAGACTATTCTTTCTCCACTGTATGATCCTGGCAACCTTGTCAAAAATCACTTGACCATAGATGTGAGGGTTTATTTCCAGACTCTTAATTCTATTCCATTGATATATATGTCTATCCTGACACCAATACCACACTATTTTAATTACTGTTGCTTTGTAGTAAGTTTTGAAATTGGGAAACGTATCTTCCAACTTTGTTTTTCTTTTTCAAGATTTCTTGGCTATTCTGCATCCCCTTGAGTTTCCATATTAGTTTTAGGATCAGCCTATCAATTTCTACAGAGCAGCCAGCTGGGATTCTAATGGGGGTTAAATTGAATCTGTAGGTCAGTTTGGGGAGTATTGTCATTTTAACAATGTTGAGTCCTCTGACCCATGAGTATAGGATGTCTTTCCATTTATTTAGATCTTCTATAATTTTAACACTGTTTTGTAGCTTTCAGAGTATGATAGGTTTTGAATTTTTTTTGTTCAATCTATTCATAAGTATTTTGTTTTTGATACTATTTTAAATGGAATATTTTTCTTAATTTCATTTTAAATTCTTCATTGCCAGTGTATAGAAATACAACTGATCTTTTTTTTATAAAGATTTTATTGGGGAAAGGGAACAGTACTTTATTGGGGAACAGTGTGTACTTCCAGGACTTTTTTCCAAGTCAAGTTGTTGTCCTTTCAATCTTAGTTGTGGAGGGTGCCGTTCAGCTTCAAGTTGTTGTCCTTTCAATCTTAGTTGTGGAGGGCGCAGCTCAGCTCCAGGTCCAGTTGCCGTTGCTAGTTGCAGGGGGCACAGCCCACCATCTCTTGCGGGAGTTGAGGAATTGAACTGGCAACCTTGTGGTTGAGAGGACTTGCTCCAACCAACTGAGCCATCCGGGAGTCCAGTGGCAGCTCAGCTCAAGGTGCCGTGTTCAATCTTAGTTGCAGGGGGCGGAGCCCACCATCCCTTGCGGGACACGAGGAGTTGAATCGGCAACCTTGTGGTTGAGAGCCCAGTGGCCCATGTGGGAATCGAACTGGCAGCCTTTGGAGTTAGGAGCATGGAGCTCCAAATGCCTGAGCCACCGGGCCAGCCCTGTGGGTATTTTTTTGATTGCTAATTCAATCTCTGTGTTTGTTATAGGTCTATTCAGATTTTTTATTTCTTCTTGAGTCAGTTTTGGTACTTGGTATCTTTTTATGGATTTGTCCATTTCATCTGACTTATCTAATTTATTGACATACAATTGTTCATACCGTAGTATTATTTCAAAATTCTTTTGATTTCTGTAAGGTCAGTAGTAATGTCCGCTCTTTCATTTCTGAGTCTAGTAACTGAGTCTTCTCTCTTTTTTTCTCGTTCAGTCTAGCTAAAGGTTTGTCAACTTTGTTGACCTTTTCAAAGAACCTACTTTCTCTCTTACTCTTACAGCATTTTCCATTGTCATTGCTTTGTTTATAGCCACTGTTTATTGAGTGTCCTCCTCATGGTGACTACTTGATACTCGTCTCACACATAAAGCAGATGTAATTGGCCGCACTGTCAAATGAGAAAACCGAGATGAAACGCCTTGCACCAGTCTTGCAGCTAGCAGGGAGTGAACCTGGGGTTCCAGCTCAGATCTGAGTGCTTGGCTGTAAAGCCTAGTGGGTTCTCACTATAGCAGAGGACCTGCCTTTTCCACTTTAGGTGCTCTATTTTCTGCTGCTATGGCTCGTTTTCTGCTTTCTAAGGGGAAGAGCCATGAATCATCATTCCTTTGCATCACCTGTCAGTGGGCTTCAGTCTCACCTGGTGAGCCCAGTAAGTATATCCCTGCCACCCTCAACTTTGCTTCAGTGGATCTGGGCTTGGCCCCAGTCACTTGCATTATTATTTAACACTCCCAGTGATTCTGATGCTGGGGTTTCTGACAGCACTTGAGTAGCATGTGTTTGCCTCCTCAACTCCACTGGGTCCAGGGCCCAGAAGCCCCTGGTTCCTCTGGCCTCTGTTCTCCTGGTTCTTCTGGGGTGGGGCTCCAGGATGAGGTCAGTCTTGAGTTGGAAGCCATTTTCTCTCTGCTCTATAAAAATTTGCAAGAAGTTGTAATAACCACTCCCCCTGCCCCCAATCTTCTTAAAGTTCTCTCTGAGGTAATAGAATGTAGGACCTTCAGGGGTTAATAGGTAGGCTTGGAGTGTGTTATAAGCACACACACACACACACACACACACACACACACACACACCCTGCTCCCTATTGCAGCAAGGGGGCAAGGTTGGGGGAGAAAGTGACACTGAGCTGTGACTGGCTTCTCATTTTCCTGGAATGTAGCTCCCAAAAGGTCTCATATTTTTCAGCGGTTCTGACTCTGGGGCTGTGTAAACATCACATGGAGGGGTGGTTTGCTTCATCTGAGAGACTGGACAAGTTAGTAAGGAGGAGGGTGGGAACCCCGAGCAGGGAGAGAAGGGCACATGGGAGATGGAGAAATGGAGCCAGAGGGGGAGAAAGGAGAGGGAAAGCCAGGGATCCTGTAGAAAGAGGACACGTGGTGAAATATGCGGAGGGGAACAAAGGCCAGTGGTTTCCCACTGAGTGTGAGGGATCTGGTGAGGGCTAGTGTCTGGGGTGCAAGGAGGGCAGAGAGCCAGTGTAGATCAGGAGCCCTGTCAGTGGCCTGGGAGGGGAGGCGGTGACTCCTGGAGCCCTGGCCCACACTAGCCTCCCTGACTGCTTTTAGCTTTTAGCTTGGGAGTTTGCAGCGCCCGCTGGAGTCAACTAAACAGGAGGAGTGAGGAGAGGTGGGCTTCCCTCTCGTGGGGCATGGTGAGCCTGGCAGCTAGGACTTGCAGCCCCCTGCCCCTACAGGCACCAGCCTTTGCCTGAGAGAAGCTGCTGGTCCTGAGGGGGACCCTGAGATGCTGCCTGAGAACCCAGCATTCACTCCTGGAGGCCACAACTCAGTCTTAGCCTCCAAGCCACTGACTTAGAACTGTTTCCAGACCCTAGATGTCCTGAGATGGGGCCTGGTAGAGGTGGAACCCCTCTGGCCTTGGGCTCAAGTGGATCTTGACTCTGCCATTTACCTGAGCTGTGTTATATCAGACAAGTCACTCAACCTCCAAAATATGGTTTCCTCATGGGTATAAAAATGGTGACATTGATGACAGCCAACCTTGCAAGGTTGCTGTGAGAATTAGAGAAAATATAAGTGGAATCCTTGTGTGTGACTGGCTTTCTCAATAGATGATAACTCTTAATTCTATTATTCTGAAACCCAAGGATAACAGACAGCTAAGTGCCCCAGAAATCTATCAGCCAGCAGGCCTGGCCAGCTCCACAAGAATGACCGTGGCCCACACTCCCTTAACCCCGTCCCCCACATTGATTCTTCCACTGAAGTCCCTTGCTGGCCCCCTGTGGTCACCTGCTGGCCCCTGTATCCTCCTCTCTGCTCTGCCCAGGACCTATGAGGCCACCCTCCCTCTCTCTGCGCATTCTGGCCCCTGGCTGATGAGTGACTTGGCCCATTGTCCCCTGCAGCCAGCAGGCGGGGTGGGATGTTAGTGGGGGACCATTAGGAGGAGAGGGTGTGTGTGTCCTGGGGCATAGCGAAGCACAGAGCAAGTCACAGATTAACCCCCTGGCCAGTTTCCATCTGCTGGGCCAGGGCACCCAAGCGAGGGTGTCCAGAGGTGTCTGGGATCAAACCGGGTTCTGTTCAGGAAGCAGAGGAGGAAGGTCACTCGTGGGTCATACGTGATTGGAGGAACAGCAGGAAAACTCCAGTGCCCTCTCCTGCACTCAGAAAAATCACACTGGCTTGAATGTTACCATTAGTGCCTGGTTTACAAAGATCCTCTATCCTTGCACAGACAGGACCCATTTAATCTAACCCTTACAATAACACTAAAAGATAGGCATTCACATAATCCCGTAGGGCACAGAGGAGGAAAGGGCGGAGATGGTTGAGCATTGTGCTCACACAGCCGGGATGGTGGTGGACCCGGGAATTGAACTCAGATTCTGGGAGAGCCTCCAGGGGAGAGTGGGACCAGAGGTGGTGTGGTTATAGACCGCCCCCATCCATGTCTGACTTTTCTTTTTCAACACTCACTCTCTCTGTAATCAGGCAAGGTGCTCAGCCTTTTTGTGACTTGGGTTTCTGATCTGTAAGAGTCATAAAGAGTCCCTGCCTCATAAAGTTATTGTGAGAATTAAATGACTGAATACGTATGAAGTGTTTAGACCAATAGATAAATACCAGCAATTTTTATCTTCGTTCCCCTGCGAATGGGGTCCCAGGACTGAGGCTGTAGTCAGTCGGCTTATGTGGAGGAAGTTCTGCATTACTAAGCCCCCGTGCACCTCCAGGGAAGACAATTAGAACAGTCCCCGCTGGACCAGGCTGTTTGTGAGATGGTGAGCTGTCAGCAGCCATCTTGCACTGTGGCGGGGGAGGTTGGACTGGGGGCAGTCAGCGTTTCTTTTGTTCTAAGATTTGGGAGCTCAGGAATCAGAACTGGATTTGTTTCCTGCTTCCCCTGCTTACAGCTGAATAATCTGGGGCCATTTTCTGAAGTGCCCCGATTCTCAATTTCCTCATCTATAAACTGGGGTCACAAAGACCTTCCTGCAGGGTTGTGGTGAGCATTAAATTAGCTAGACATGGAGAGTGCTTCCAGCTCCTGGTGCATGGTAGCCGGTGATTTGTGACACCGGGGGCTGTGGTGGTGGCATCATGGTTATTATTATCATTGAATGCTGAATCTGGCTGTCCCCAGGTGATGGTCCTAGAGCTGGAATACCCATGTATTCCACCTGTGTCACCTTGTCCCTAGGTCAGGTCTGTTTATTTATACTTCTGAGAAGTCTACATTCTTCCTCTTCTGCCTTCTTCATCTGAGTAGCCCTTGTGTGGTCTGATTACCTGATACACCAGAGGGACCTTCCCAGGCTGAATCCCTTTTCCCTTCTAAGGATTTAATTCTGACCTGTCCTCTGGCTCTCATTCTGACCCCATAATCTATGTCTTCTTTGGGACCCACTTAATTTTTCTTTTTTTGAAATGATTTTAGACTTACAGAAAGTATGCAAAAATGGCACAAAGAATTTCCATGTACCCTTAGATCGGTTTCCCCTAATGTTGACATCTTTACAGAACCATTGCGCAATTATCGAAACCAGGAAATTAACATTGATCTGATTCTAGTAACTAATCTACAGATCTTAGTAGAATTTGGCCGGCATTTCCATTGCAACACTTTTTTTTTTTTTTTTTGGTCTCTTGTGACTTTGGCACTTCTGAAGAGTACTGATCAGTTCTTTTGAATTTGGGTTTATTTGGTTTTCTATTTCTATCATTCCTTCTACATTTATTAATTGGAATTCTGCTGTACAGAATTTTCCCTTATTCCTCATTCATTTATTTATTCACTTTTTTATTTATGTCACTGTAGAACCTGGATATGTACATTATTTTATTGGTGATAATCCAATGTCATCATTCTTTTTATTGGATCAGATTGACTCAGCTATGGCCATTGAGAGGGAGTTTCTTTAAGTTGGTTGGGTCAATGGTTTTTGACCTCTTTTATTTGCTCCCTATTAGAGTTCCCCAGAGACGCAGACCCAATAGGGGACTGGAAAGTCTGAAATCTGTAGGGGAGGCTGGCAGGCTGGCAACTCAGGTAGGACTTGGTGTTGCAGTCTTGAGACAGAATTTCTACTCCAGGAAACCTCACCTTTTTGCTCTTCAACTGACTGGATAAGGCCCACCGACATTATGGAGAGTAATTTACTTTAAGGTCAACTGATTGTAGCTATTAACCACATCTACAAAATACCTCCACGCAACACCTAGATTAGTGTTTGATTAAGTCGTGGGCACTGTATTCTAGCCAAGTTGACACAGAAAACTAACACTTACACACTCCCATTCTATCGGAAGCGTGAAAGTCATTTAGCTTTCCACATGTCAACATGGGTGGGTGGATGGAGAAAGCAGGGGTCCCATCCGGCTTGTTTGGGATGGAAGTAACCATTCTGAGCCAGGCCTCTTTAATTTCCAGATTTGACCTTTGATTCCTGTCCTCTCTGAGAACGTGGGCAAATCGCTCCTTTCACCTATAAAGTGGGAGAATCATTATTGTTCCGGGGAGGTCAGGGGGAATCAGAAGAAGGATTTCAAATGCCTGCCTTGGAAGCCTGAGTGGGAACACCCCCTCCACAGGGCTTGCCTACAGGTACCTACCAGGGCTAGTAGCCAACCTCTGGGGACACAGTTGGGGTACCCCTCCCAGAAGGTGGTGTTCGCAGCGGCAGTTCCTCTCTCTGATCTGATCAGTTTGGAAGAGGGTAATCAGAGACCAGAGTGGGTTAACCACAGAGCCCAGGCAGGAATTGTGGCTGTGGGCGCATGTGCCTGCGTGTGTGTGTGTGTGTGTGTGTGTGTGTGTGAGAGAGAGAGAGAGAGAGAGAGAGAGAGAGAGAGAGACAGAGAGAGAGAGACAGAGAGAGAGAGAAACATATTGTGAGGACAGGTAGAGAATAATTGGAGATGCAGGGAGACACTTTGGGACTGATTTTATCCTTTTAATTCCATCAGAGCATAAAACGGGCCAAAAGATCCCATTGTTTTACTCACCATTTTCACCCTCCATCCCAGTTATCCACCCACCACAGCCCTGCCAGGGGGTCACAGCTGCTGAGCAAGGCTCTCTAACTGGGCAGGGTTCCTGAAGTTTTTAGGCTGCTGGGGGTACGGAGGTGAGAGGCCCTACTTTTCCAGAATTGGAGAAGGAGAGGTGGAAACTAGGGAGTAAGCGGCCGTCATGCAAGAGGAAAACCTCAGCTATAGCCCCAAAGGTCTCTCCTGCTGAGGGGGCCTTGGCATTCCTCCTACCTCCCTGTGTGTCACCTGTCCTCCTCCTTTCCATGTGGGTAAACTGAGGCCCAGGGTGGTTCTACCTTCAGTAGACGAGTGGGTACCAGACATAATCACCGAGGGTAACCAGATTATTTTCTCGTTCTTGTGGAGGACAATCTAGGAGGGAACAGGTTGAAAACACAGCTGGAGGGAGTTGGGTCAGTTCTGAGGGGCTGCCTTCTGGGAGTAGGGAGCCAGGGAAGGGGCCCCAGGGGATGGAAGGAGCAGCTGGGAGCCTTTGATCTCAAGAATAGAAGTGGCTGTGTGTGGCAAGGAGAGGGCTGAGCCTTCCTGCACTGGTGGTATGTGTGTCTCTAGGGGCAGGAAGATGAGCTGCGCTGCCAGGTGAATCCTGGAGTCCCAGCCTGCCTTGCGCTGACCTGGGGAGAAACAGCACTGGCCAACTGTGCCCCCTGAAGACCACATCTGTTCTCACGCCACCCCTGCATCCACCTCTGTGAGCCCAGGCTCTGTGCGGTGACAAGACGCAGGAGATGGTGCTGGTGTCCGTGAGCATCCTTGGGTAGTGAGCTTGACCAGCCCCAGCCTCGGTTTCCTCATCTGTAAGACGGGGATAATGAAAATAACATCTAGCTTGCTGGGCTGCTGTGAAGAGTTTTGGAAATGATGCACAATGTCCTGGTCCTGGCTAGGGCAATGAGTGGGGGTCTCCTTCGTGCAAAGCTGGCACTCCTGCCCCTACTCACTGAGGTTTAGTGGAAGGCTGGGGGGGTCTCCCAGGACCCCAGCACAGGAGTGGGTCCCTCCCCTACGGGCAGCCCTCCCACTGCCCTCTGCAGCTGCTTCTCCTTCTCCCCCTCCCCATCTCCCTCCTTCCCCACCTCCCCCACCTCCCCCACCTCCCCTCACTAGTGAGGATGATAAATACCCTGCCAGCTCTGAATAGGGCCTGACCTCAGCAGCGAGGCATCTCCCCTCGCCCCCCACCCCCCAGCCGCCGGCACTGCATTCCTGGAGAGGATGCGATTGGGCTGCTGCCACTCACCCCTGTTGGCCTCCTTTGTCTTGCCGGCTGCTGCCCACCCTGCAGCTTCCTTGATCCAGTCTCATCAGAGCCTTGAATACCAAAGAGCCCAACTATGGATCTTAAATAAGATTGTTAATAATGATAATAATAATAATAATGATGATGATGATAATGGTGGTTACTATTTATTAAGCAATTAGGCACCAGCTTCCATGCTAAGTATATTACATGGATCATGTCAGTGAATTCTCAAAACAGCCTTGTGAAGAAGTTGCTATTATTATTATTCCAGTTTTAGCATGGGCAGGGAGGGGAGGTGGTGAGGAGGGGAACCGAGCCTCAGAGAGGTCAAGCTGCTCGCCCAACCTCACACAGCTAATAAATGTGTGGAGCCAGAACTTCTGTGCCGCTAAACATCCAACACCCCTTCTAAACCCCTCCTTTCCCCAAATGCATTAGGGTCCCTTAACCCTGGTCTTCAACACGGGACCCTGGTCCTGAGAGAAGATGCAAGAATGGGAGGCAAGACTGCTTAGGGCCTGGGCTTCCTTGGGGCCTCTCAGCTGCCAGGAAAATGGGTGGGGATCTCCAGGATGCTGAGAGCTTGGTAGAGGAAGGTTTGTGTCTCTCATCATTTTCCCACCCACTTTCCTAGAAGTCAGAAACCTGGGTAAACAGACAGTCCTCTCCAGGGCACTAACCCCCTCCCTCTCCAGGCCTATTTCAGGCTCTGATGGACAGTAAAAGGATTCTTTTATTAATATTTCCCCCATGAACCTCACATTTTGAGAAATTACACTCATCTCCCTGTTTGTATTAATCAAACACATTTGACTACCAAATAGAACTTTCAGGAGGCATGGAATAACTTACATTAACTTAACATTCCCATACTGAGTTGGTATGATTCCAGCCCAAAGCTCAGAAGTGTGACTTTTTAAATTTTTATTGGGGAATATTGAGGAACAGTGTGTTTCTCCAGGGCCCATCAGCTTCAGTCATTATCCTTCAATCTAGTTGTGGAGGGCACAGCTCAGCTCCAAGTCCAGTCGCTATTTTCAATCTTTAGTTGCAGGGGGCACAGCCCACCATCCCATGTGGGAATTGAACCGGCAACCTTTTTGTTGAGAGACCGCGCTCTAACCAACTGAGCCATCCGGCCGCCCCGTGAAGTGTGATATTTTGCAATGTTGACCGAGGCCCACAGCCTTGCAGTTCTACATTCCAGGTGCCCTAGTGATCTAACCTCCATTCACCTTGCTGCAGTCTTTCCCTTTCTTTCTGCCACGTTTGTGTAACAACTGTCCAGACACCCCAAACCTGTTGTGTAGCCTAGGCCCTCCCCGCCTTCTCCTTCCTCTCCTTCTCGTAGATCATATTATCTTCCTTCCCACCTCTTTCAATGCTTTAGCTCTCTTCTGGGCCTTATGCTCCTACTGGGCTGGTTACCTGCCTGCCTTCGAGATGCAACTGGTTTGGTTGTCAGAGAGATGTGGGTTCAAATCCTGGCTCTGTAACCCACCGGCCTTGGGACCTTGAGAGGTCACCTTTCCTCTCTGAGTCAGTTTCCCTGTCTGTAGAATGGGCATGATAATGTCTACCTTGGAGGGCTGTGGGGGATTGGAGACAATGGAAGCACAGAGCTGGGCCAGAGCTGTCCTTGGGAAGCAGCAGCAAGCCACCATTGCTCCTCACCAGCATCCCTCGCCATCCCAGCTGTCCACCTGTCACAGCCCGGCCCATCCTCATTGGCTGATGTGTCAGGGTGGCTGCACACCTGCATATTCAGGATGCAGATGACGATTTGGGCAGTGGGTGAATGACACCCTTGGTGGGACAGTGTGTCAGCTTCCATGCAGGCGGAGTTGGGCCAGCCTGTCGGTTTCTCAATTGCTGTCAGGCATCTTCTTTCTCATTTTACTGTATCAGTCATCACCATCCTACGCTATGACTTCAGTTTAAAAAAACATAACTTGCTTTTTGAGCCTTTTACTCATTCTAATGATAGAGTTTATGGGCTTAGTCTACACTTATATATTCTTAATTCCTTCCTAAATACCAAAATATTAAAATAAACAATTTGAGCCATGTTTTCCAACTAAAGTCCTCTGATATACCACACTTTAGGAAACGTGGACCAGCTGAACCTCTCCTCTTTTTTTTGTTGTTGCTCAATTCTTTATTACGGTAGATTTGAAACACACAGAAGTAGCAAAGCTAGTATATTGCACTCCTTTGCACCCACCCCCCACTTCAACAACCAGCAACTTTTTGCTGTTTTTGATTCATCTGTCCTCCCTCACTCCCCCTCCAGCCTTTTTTTTTCTTTTGCCAGTGTGTTTTTAAAGCCAATCCCAGACATTATATCATTTCACTGTAAATACTTCAGTATGTATCATTAATAGATAAGGACTTTTAACTTTAACATTACCGTAATACCGTTATCACAGTCAACATAATTAATAATAATTTCTTACGAGCAGCTAATACCTAGTCTGTGTTCAATTTTCCTTGATTCTCTCAAAAATGTCTTGTTTTAGTTGGTTGGTCTGAATCAAGCAGATGAATTTGGAAACTATGCCCTAGCCTTTCTAGTTCTACTATAATCACGTGTCTACATATATCACTGTCTCTGTCTTTTCACCAATCAACTGATGATATGGGATAGCGTTTTTCGTAGTCCCACCCCTCTCCGCTCCCTTTCATCTTTCCCTGCAGCACAGGTTTCCCTCCAGGCTCCCAGCTGGGGTCTCTGTCCAGCCAGATGTGAAATCTGGAGCCCAGTAGCCTTCCCTTCCCAGCTTCCCCTGTCTGGCCTTGGCCTGCCATTACCATTGTGCTGTCTCCAGGAAGGAGGGGAGCTCTGAACGGAGAGACAGTGGGGAGAGAAGGGCACTTGGGGTGACGTTGGGAGGGGAGGGGGAAGCTTATGCGCCTGTCTTTCTTGATGTCTCAGCTAATGAATACCGTGTCCCTGAGACGTCCATGTAAGGCTGCCTGCCTTGTTCAGAGTGGGGGCCAGCGGGCAGTGCTGAGGGGTCACGCGCGGCTCTGGGAAGCATGGCTGGACTGCCTTACTGGGCTGCTGGCTGGGGTGGCCAAGCCTTCATGGAAACACACCCCCTCTTGCAGCCATCCTCACCACTGTGGCCCTGTACCTTCTGCTTTCATTGCCAGCCAAGGTCCTGCCCTCTCTGAGCCCGGCTGCTGGCCTCCAGCGTGGGACCCTGCTCTGATCCTATCCCCTTGGGGCTGGGAAAGTCATGCCCCAGAGTCCCCAGGGCCTGTGTCCTTTCTCTCCTCCCCTTGCTTTCTTCTGAAGTCTCATGCCTCAGCTCTGCTGGCTGGTGGGGTTGCCTCCTGGGCAAGCAAAGGGAAGGAGATACTTGAGCCCTCTTTCTGGCTGTCTCCCTGAGCTCCTGGGCACGTTTGGGTACGCCCCAGCCCTTCCCTGGGCCTCATTGTTCTCATGTGAGCAATGCCTGCAACAGCTCTTGACCTTATTCACTGAGTTGCCGTTAGGGACACTTGAGAGTTAGGGGTGTGTGTGTGTGTCTGTGCGTGTGTGTGTCTGCGTGCGTGCGTGCGTGCGTGCGTGTGTGTGTGTGTGTGTACACAGACTTTAGAACTGTGGCCCTAGAACGTTGGTTGGGCTACATACAGTGTGCGGAAGAGACTGAAATAAGGGCTGCCTGGGATCACAAAATCCAGCAGAACTTTCCAGCCCCTTGCCTCTGTGTGCGACCACATTTCTTCCTGCTGCCTTTTGCCTTTAGTATCTCAGGTTCTACCATTGTGTCTCTCTTTGCTTTCTTTTCTGTCTGACTTCTTTCTGTGTCCGTGTTACTCCCTCCCGTCTGTGTCCCTCAGGACTCTGTATGTGTGTGTCATCCTTGGGGTCCTGTGTCATTCCCCAAGTCCCAGCCCTTCATCCCAACCACTCAGCCCTACAATCAAAAGACCCTTCCCTCTTGACTCTATGGATAGGGCACCCCTTTCTCTGTCTTCACAGCCCAAGTGTCCTCCAAACTCTTTGGGACTCGGGGGTTTGAAGGGCTCTTGCTCTCTGTCCTTTGTTCCCAGGACATCCCTCCCTCCTTGAGGCAACTGTAGGTACCCTAGGATAACCCCCGAATGCCTGACCCCTTTGTGCCTGTGTGTGTGTGTGTGTGTGTGTGTGTGTGTGTGTGATGCAGAGCCCCCGTTCCTGAGCCTGTAATGAGCATGAGTTTTTCCCTGAGAAAAACAATCTGTGATGTCCCTGACCTACCCGGTGGTACTGAAAATAGGTTGATTCTAAGAGTCAGCCAGGAGGGGAGATAGTCAAGGTCCTGGAAAGAGCTCTTGCTTAGGAGTCGGAAGACCTGGGTTCAGACTCTGGGTCTCGGACTTCCTAGCCCTTCTTTAGTGCTGCTCAGTCCCCTCACCTGCCAAACAGCGGCCATAACAATGATGTCATTAGGTTGTGGAGAGGAGGGTGAGATGAGGTGCTGAAGCACCCCGTAGTAGAAGGGCTCCCCTAGCTTCCCTTCTCCCCATTCCGGGCTCTGCACTGGCGGTGTGTTAGTACCAGAGGCTACATGTGATGTGAGTTTGCCCCGCCTGGAGGGACTGGAATGCAGGCAGGACAACTTGTACTTTAGCCCACTTCTCAGCATGAGTATAGAACTCCTGTCTTTCCTGTGTGGATGTCTCTGAGGGGAAACTGAGGCTCACAGCAGGCCTGGGTTCCTGGAGAGGAGAGACAGAATAGAGGGGAGCATGGCAGGCCCCTGGCCAAGGTGTCTGTGCTGGCGGCGCCAGTGTCTGGGGCTCCTCCTGGATGGCGCTGCGGGTGGGTGGAATCCACAGGGGTGAGACACTGAGGCCGGAACGTGCCGAGGATGCTTGGGGCCGCTTATCTCAGACCAGGAATGCACTTCGGTATTATTAGCCAGCAGCGTTCTTGCCTTTGCAATAACCACCAGGGTAGCAAGGCAGACACCTGTCCAGCTCTGCCTGCCCAGACCACCCGTGGTTGTCTGCATTAAACCTCCTGTGGCTGGAGCTCACGTGTGTTCCTATGTGTGTGTGCACACGCACATGTGCATGCATGGGAGTGTGTGTGTGTGAGTGTGCATGGATCCATGTGTAAATGTGTGTGGCCATGTGCCTGTGTGGGGATAAGTGTATGTGTTAGTGTAGATCTTCGGGGGCTTTGGAGCATGGGAGTGTATGTGCAAAGAGTGTGCGTGTGTATCTGTACACATATTTCTATCCCTGTGGGAGCAGATGTGTGTGTGTGTACGTGTGTGTGCATGAGTGTAAGTGCACGTGCTTGTGTATAGTGCATGGGTACCTGTGCACGCACGTGTGCATGAATGTGTATGAGTAAGTGTTAGTACCCATGACTGTGTGTGCTCCGACTGGGGGGAGCAGGAAGCTCCAAGGGGGCCTAGGGAGTGGGAGGGAAATAAAGGACCCATGGGAGGCTGATGACCCTGCCAGGACATGCCGAGAGGCTGGAAGGCTGGATGGGGGAGAAGGGGACAGCAGGCAGATGTGCAGGGCAGATAAGAAAGGCTGCTGGGGTCTCAGCCTTTGGGGTGTGGACCTCTCCCCTTGACTGGAATCTCCAAGGTAGCATGTTTCAGAGCCCTGGGGTTAAGTCCTGCTTCCATCATTCACTAGCCTTGTGACCTTGGGCAAGTGACTTAACCTCTACAAGCCTCAGTTGCCTCCTCTGTGTGATGGTGCTAACTGCAGTACCTGCCTAGCAGAATTGGGAGGAAAAGAAATCCAGTGCCTGGAACATACTAAGAACTTGATAAATGATAATGCATCAGCGTCGTCATCATGATTATGGACCCCTCTGTCGGCCTTGCATCTGGCCTTGGCGGTTCCTCTCTGGCCAGGATCCCCAGGCAGGATGGGGTTACCCCCAGCTAATTCCTCTCATGGCATGGTGATGCGAGGGCACAAGATGAGTCCAGGGTCACCAGGGAGCCAGGTGGAGCTATAAGGACCCAACCCCCTGGCTCCTGGCAGCTCTTGCCACCATGCTGCACTCCCTTGCTCATATTTCTGGCAGTTCCTTGCCAGGCTGGAGAGGTAAGGAGCGTATGGCAGGCTTTCTCCCCTAGGCCCGCTGCCACAGACAGCCCAGGACCTATCTGTTCATCATGCAGCTTCTTCCAGGAGTTTCTTCTCCTTGTCTTAACTCCCCTCCGATGAGACTTCTGCTTTGGAGCTCCTCCATCCTTCCCTGAATCCTGACTCTCCGATGGAGTGGGGCTCAGCCTGTCACTGCCTTGCCCGGTGCTGCCCAGGATTGCTGGCCATCCTGCTGGGGACTTACGTCCTCTTGCCTGCTCGGGCTACCCCAGCTTCACCTGCTCCCAGCTCTAGCCAGACAGGAGTGGAATTCCTAGGAAGCATCCGGCCCATTTGGAGCTGGGCCCCCGCCTGCCCTCCCTCTGCCCGGGCCAGCACATCCCACATCCTTCTAGGCCTGCCTGGAACTCCCAGGTGCCAGCATGGCTGCTGCTGCTCCTGGGGTAGCAGGCCCAGGGCATCGCCCGGAGTGTGGAGGTGGGAGCGGGCTCTTTGGCGCCTGGGCATGGTGGAGCGGGGGTGGGCAGAGGCAGGTGGGATCTGCCAGGATAATCCTGGGCAGGCTGTGTTTGCCTTGGACGCCAGCCAGAGAGGACTCGTTTTTCAGAACCACCACCAACTACCAGGAAGAAGGAAAAACAACAACAACAACAAAAACAACCACCAAACTTTTTTTATTGTTGTTGGAATCTGCTGTTAATGGTCGATGGGCTGTACATTATTAAACAGGCAGCTGGAGCTCTGCCAGTGTAGGGTGTTTGAGCCAAGACTCACCGCCTGAACACAATGTTCCTAGGAAAATAGTCACCCTGGGGTCCCTGGGGAGGAGCACCCAGAGGGAGGGGCTCCAGCTGTGGCCCCTGCCCATCCCAGCCTCTGTGCTGATCGTCTTTCAGGAGCAAAACTGCTGCATTTGGAGCCCAAGCCGCCCTGTGGGTCCCTCATCACCCAACGCCGGAGATGCCCTTTCCCTCCTTGTGGTTGAGTGGACAAGTTCCTGCTTCGCTCCCCACACGGGTGACACCAGCACTGGCTCTCCTGGGGGCTAGTGTGATGCAGAGGCCTGAGAGCTGGCTGGGAACTGGACACGTTCTAGGGTTGACGCCCCTGAGCTCCTCCCTGTGATGACATTGGGGTGCTCTGCTTGTCTTCCTTAGTCTTTAGTTTCCACTACGCTACAAGGAGAGGAGTTGGCCGGTCAAGTCTAAATTCTTGTCAACGTTTTGTGAGTCCCAGTTGGGTGGCCTGGGTAGAGCCTGGGGCGATTGTTTCCCAGAGTTTGGAGCCTCGCTTGCCCGCTTCCTGGTCCATCATGGAGCCATGTCTCAAACAGGCCCTGCTAGGAGTGGCTGGCCACTGGCCCCATTCACATCTTTTGACAGTCCTTCCAGTTACCCTGAAGCCAACCAGGGTAAAGGCTAAAAGGTCTGAAGGTGACATCAAGTGGGTGAACGAGCCAAGGAGCCTGGAGTTAAGGTGACCGCCATCTTGATGAGGACCACACAGCATTAGGGACACAGATAAAAGCACAGTATGGGGTCCAGGTCATGCCAGCGTGGGCCACTGCCGTCTACATGGTCAGGCTGCCACTGGCATGCGTGTGGGGCTCATTCATTTGGGAACTGAGTTGAAGGAACTCTCTTTGAACCTCTTAGAGATAACAGAGCATAACGGTTGAGAATACAGACTGGGGTTCAGTCTTATCACCAGTGCTTTGCTGTCTTATTATTGACTTTGGGCAAGTGACTTCACCTCTCATGTGGGAGCTTCCTCCGCTGTACAAAAGCAGGGTTAGAATAACAGCTACTCCCAGTGCTGCAGCGAGGAGTGAGTGAGCGAATGCATGTACGGACTTTCTGACGGGGCCTGGCATGAGAGAAGTGCTCATTAGCTCTTAGGAGCTCAGCGCTTCCTTGCTCTGGCATTTGGTTCTTTCCCTTCATGTCGCTTTGTGCTCTTTGTGTGATGTGTTTGTGCTTTTGTTTGTTCAGTGTCTCTCCTCTTCTGGACCAAGTGCTCCTTGAGGGCAGGCACTCCCTTGGGCTTTGCTTGTGTTCCACCCCTGGGCCGGGCATAGGGCCTGACCCACGGCAGGCGTTCCAACAGCATTTGTTGAGTGAATGGGTGAATGAATGAACACACAGGGGCCAAGTGGAAAAGCATCAGAACCAGAGAAACAGCTAAGCACCTGGAATGGGGAAAGATCCAGAAATTGTGAAAGAGCTGGGACTGTCCAGCCTGTGAAGGGACTACTCTGGGAGATTGTGAGCGATTGTACGTGTGCGAGAGAGAGATTTCTGAATACAGCGTCGAAGGGATTTGCTTTTTGAGGCAAAACCAGGAGCCACAGGAAGCAAGTTTCCGTTTAGGGATGGGAGCTGCTTGGGTGTGGGCGGGAGCTCTGAGGGCCTGATGCGTGCAAGCAGGGCTGGCGGAGTGTCTGTCAGGCCCGAGGAAGCCCTGCATTGTACGTGGTGTGGAGTAGCAAGGCCCTGACCCAATGCTGCCTCTTCAGTTAGAAGAGTAGTGACAGTCATAGGTGGTATCTCTGAACTTCAGTTTTCTCATCTGCAAAATGGGATGAATAATGATTACTACCCAGAGGGTTGTTAGAAGGATTAACGTGAGTTAATACCCACAAAGCTCTAAGAACAGTGCCTGGTACATGGGAAGCACTCAGTAAACTCAAGTGTTTATTAAACAGGGCCAAAGAGTATACAGGAAGGAGAGAAATCGTGACTCGGAGTTTAGGATGGTGATGGCTTCTGTGAAGGAGGAGGATGTGGGGGGAGCATGGAGGGCTGCTCTATGCCAGACTCTGCACTCAGTGCTCAGAGTGGTTAAGTAACTTCCCTGAGGTCACACAGCCAGTGAATAGGGTGTTCAGGCTTTAGACGTGGTAGGCAACTCTAAAGCCTGGACTCTCTCCTCTCCACTCCTGGGCTTTGGTAGGATGGGGCCAAGTTTCTGTGATCCTCATACCCCGGGAGGGATGGCAACTCATTTCGAGGTGGAACAAAACGATTATTATGACTATCTCTAGGGGTGGAATCTAAGTCTTCAGGACGGAAGTCTCCAGCTCTCTCCAAGCCTAAAAGTGCTAAAGAATTAAAAAAAATATATATGGGGAGAGGGTGAGAGTAGGGTGGGGGTGAAATTTTCGGCAGCCATTGCCACAGAGCACAGGGTAAGAAGAAAGAGTCATAAGAGGAACATAGGAAGAGTGAAGTTGGTTGTTAAGGAGGACTGGTGAGCTGAGGGGTAGGTTGAGCGGGTGAGGGAAAAGGAAGGAGGTGCACTAAAGAGTGAGGAGCTGCGAGAAGGCCGTGCAGGTGATGAGAGAGGATGGAGAGGAGCCCAAGTTTTGGCAGGAGCCAGGCCCATGGGAAGTCCGGACTTTGGGCAAGGGTGCCTGTCTTGGGCCAGTCCCCGCAGGGCTACTGGGCAGTGGCAAAGGGGGAGTTTTGGGGGATGGGAGGCCAGTTGAGCAGCACACCAGTCAGCCTGGGATGGTATGTGCGAGCCAAAAGTTTAGCCACCAGCCTGGCTCCTTACCTCTTCCTGCCTGGCAGCCTAACGGTCAGCTCTCGTACGGGGTCAGCATGCTCCTGACGGATCAGCGCTGCAGGCCTGGCCTTGTCAGGATGCTGTGCTACCATTAGCAGGTGCTCACCCTCTGGCTGTGTCTGCCTCTTGGACATTCAGAGGTAAACGGGAAATGGTCCCAGGTTTCAAGGAATTCACAGATGAAGGGGCAAAGAGACAGGGAGGTGTATGCGGCAGTGGAGTTTGCTCTAGCTCACTTTCTCTAAAAGTTTTTCAAGTATTTGATGATGCCTATTGTCTCCTTTCTTTATCATCTGAAATAAAAGTTGGACACAATTTCTTTAACCTTCCTTGTGCTTTTATTCCACAAATATTTATTGACGGTTTACTGCTGTCCTCTTCTAGATGCTCTTTGGTTTATAGAATACAGGAGAACTCAACTTTTTTGATGGTGTCTGAGCAGCATGGAGTAAAATAGAACTCTCACCTCCTTTGGTCTGGGTTCTATATCTCCGTTAATGAAACCCAAAGTGCATTTGCCTTTTGGGGGCAGCCATATCCTACTGTAGCTGGAATAAATTTCTGTTTTCCCTAAATCTTAGTGCTTTCCCTACATGAACTATTATTTATTCTTTTTTTTTTTTAAAAATGACTTTTGAACTTTAGTTCAGGACTTTATCCCAAGAGAAATGTTCCCTTGCTAATTTTGGCCTGTTTATAAAGTCAGTTTTGCATTTAATTCACTTCAGCATCTTAGCTTTCCCTCCTGCTTTTTGAAAAATTTGTGTACTTGCTAAGCTTCCGTTCTAACTCTTCACCTACGTTACTGATAAGTATGCTGGACAAGCCAGGGCAGAGGACAGAGCCCTTTGGCAAGTCAGAAAGTTGACATTGATCTATTAATCAACACCCCTGGGCTTGCTGGCGAGGAATCCACTTGACTTTCTATCTCGTCTTCAAGCATTTCATCACAGATCCTGCCAACACCTTCCTGAATTCTAGATAATCTAGGTCTGGGGGATTCCCCAACTGTCCAGTCCAGAAACCTCAATATTGGGGTTAGGCTGGTGGATGTAGCTCTGTGAGAGAGCATTGTGGGGTCCCTGAAAAGATCCAGGCTGAAGCTAGTGATCGTTGCTGGGGTTGACCTGAGAGGAATTCTGCCTGGAAACTGAGGCAGGCCCAGAGGAGGGAGCGGCTGTTGATGGGTGTCTTGGGGACAGTTTTTGGCAGGCCATTTCCCCCATGCTTTCTCTGTCCTCTGATCCTTTGCCCTCAGACTAGGGTGCAAATCTGAGAGTAGGAAGCTGGAATGTGGCAGGCTGGCACTTCTCTCTCCCTGGGGGAGCGTGTGGCAAAGGGCCTGAGGCTGTGCCGATTTCTGCACTTTGAGAGATGATGGGAATGTATGCAAATGAGATGTAGGTAGGGACACAGGTGAGGAAGAGGAGATGCCCCTGCTCCAACCCCAGTCTGGCCTGAGTGTTAGGAATGATGAACAGAAAGCAAAGTGACCTGGGCTGTGGAACCTGTAGGGCCTCAGCAAGGACGGGAGGGAGAGGGGCTTTGTGGGGCAGCATGGTGGAGTACAGCTTCTGTAGTCTGCTATGGGGGAGCCCTGGTGAGGGCAGGGTCCTAGAGTGTGACCCTGAGATGAAAGCTCCCTGGGGCATAGCCCAAACTCATCTATCGCTGCAGAGGTGGAGGGGAGGTAGTGGTCAGAAGTGGGAGGGTGCAACCCAAATGCACAGACGTTGACCAAATGCCTAGTGTGACCCCCAGGGCCTGGCTCCCAGCCATCTGTGTGTGGGGTTCAGCAGGATTCTGAAGCCCAGGGTCTCTCCCCTTGGGACCTGGGCATGTGGCCTTGCCCTCTCTGTGGTGGGGAGGGAAGAAGACAGTGGAGGCCAAGGGCGCTAGAGGGGGTAGCTCCTGCAGCTCCCCTGGAGACCACTCCCCTCCTGCATTCTAGGAGGATGCTGAGTTTGTGGTCAGCTCTTAGCCCAGCTCAGAGGAGCTTCCCCTTAGTGCTGTAAGAACCTGGGAATCTGGCTGAGAGAGAGAGAGTTGGGGGGGGTGTCACATGATATGATGCCCTCCAAAGGGAGCACTGGGGCCCCGCATTCCCCATTGTGTTATGTGGTGACACAGCCTTGAGTCGGAAGACATGGATTCAAATTCTGTCCTTTTTATCAGCTGCTCTGTAATTTTGGGTAAATCGCTTACTGTTCTGAGCCCATTTCTAAGACTGGGATAAGAATCGTAGCCTTATAGCCATGTCCCAGGTTTTAATTAGGGCCTGTGAGGAAACACACATGGGGAAAGGTTTGGTGCAGGGTAGGCGCTTAAATATTGACTAAAATAAAATGAAGGGAGAAATGAGAGCAGCTCTGGGTTGGCTCCCAGTCCCTTCCCTGGTGGGGCTGAGTGGCTAGGGAAATCTGGATTCAACACTCTTTTGCCCTCTTTCTCCTGACTTTATCTTTGTCCTTTCTTCTCTGTCTCTCTGTGTCCCTCTGTCTTTCTGTCTTATCCCCTCTGCTCCCAATGGAAGTGCCTAACTCAGCACCTGGCCCCAACATACACAATTCATTTTCTTTGCTTTTCTCAATGGCCTCTCTGTGGCTCCACAGCCACCAGCACCCCCACCCAGCTCTGTGTCTTTCCTCCTTCTGGGTCTCTGTTTCTGATTCCCTCTTTGTCCCACTCTCTCTCCTCCTGGTGTTCCTGCCCTCTGTTTCTCCAGCTTCTGTCATCCACTAACAAGTATCCATTGACCACTCATTCGAGGCCAGGCACGGCCCTGCTCCTTTCTGGGTTCTGTGTGTCTTCTTGCCTCTTTGCTGCCGGCGTCTCTCCCTATGCCCCCGTAGGCCTCCTGCCTTCCCATCCCCCAGCTCTGCTGGGCTGCAACACTGGTGTTATTGAGTTTTATGAGAAACCCCCAGGCCTACCCCTGAAAGGACCAACCACAACTGGAACCAGATGTGCAGTGCTGCACATGGGGATGGGGGGGATGGAGGGAGGAGGGAAAGAGGTTTGGGCTGGCTCTGGAGGTGGGGACGGGACTGGGGGGATGGGAGATGGGAAACCCTGGGAATTCTGAGTCTTCATTGGCTAGGAGGAGGAGGAGGGGTGGGGAGGGGAGAGAAAAGGGGCTGAGCAGGCTTCTGCACAAAGCAGTTCTCCGTGTGTGTGTGTGTGTGTGTGTGTGTGTGTGTGTGTGTGTGTGTGTGTGTGACTGAGATAGGACTGACACTGGGGAAAGCCGGGGGTGGATGGTGGGTTGTGGGACAGCTCTTGGAAATAAAGGGGAAGGCTGCTCCTCTTTGAAATCCTCTAGCTCCGTGACTTCCTGTGTGTGTGGTTTCTAGAGAGTTGCTGAATCCATGGTTCTCTGCCCAGGTGCGGGGAAAGAGCAGGTGTTGTTGGGGTGGGGGCGGGTGGAGTGTTTCGCCACCAAAGACTCCTTGAGAGCAGCTGGAGGAGGTGTCTCTCAGATCTACCTGGATCTGCCATAGACCTGGGGAGGGTGGGATGTGCCCGGGACACCTTAGATCTGTCTAATGGTCCCCATGTCGTAGCACAGTCAGTTTTTCTGTCTGCGATCATATAGTTTTGAAGATAAAAGTCTGCCAACAATTATCGTGGTATAGCCTTGTTCAGAGTTAAGCATTAAGTGCCCTTTTATTCAGTTTTGAACCAATCACCCATCCAATCCATCTCTTCATCATCCATTGATTCATTCCACCTTTATTGAGAGTCTGTGTGTCGACCTGGTGATAGGCGCTTGACAAAGTAGGAAAGGGGAAGGAAAAGATGAATAAATCTTTGTTCGACTAATGGGAGATACAGGAGTGCACCCAACAAATGTACGTCTTGGCATTAGTGTAGGAGCAAGAGCCTTGGCTGTTCAGAGGAGGGGCCTGTGCCTCCCAAACGGTGTGGCTGGAGCAGCGTCTGTGGAGACTGTGGCTTTTGAATTGAGCCCTGAATGCTGATGGGGAGAAGAGGGAAACCTGCGATGAGAAGGTTGAAGAGGCAAGGCTGTATCAAGAGGGCCTCGAATGTTCTGCTGTAAAGATAGGTGCGGGGGTGGAGGGGTGGGGGTGGGAGGCGGGGGGCGGGGCAAGGATTATTTGATGTAAAGCAGGATGATAGTGGGTGCGTGCTGGAAGGAAGGGATGGGGAGCATGGCACTTGTGCTGCGACCTGAGGGGGTGTGTTCCATTTTTATAGCGGACCCCCCCCACTTCTAGAAGAGCCTAGATTGCTGACATGGAGTCCTCTCGCTTCCCTCCCCTGACAAGGCTGATCCAAGCCTACCAGCGCCCTTGGTCTGCAGGGCATGTGTGTTAGGCAGGATTAAGCTGTCAGGAGACACCTTTGCCCTTGAGTTGGGGCCAGAGAGGGCCTGGGTCAGGTTTCCCTACTTAGTCCAACAGCCTGGGAGGCAGTTCTGTGGGGCCTCGTCTCTTCCATCTCTGGCAGTACCCACCCACTCACAGACTGAGGCTGCTGTCAAGGCTGGTGGGTCCTGAGATGCTGGAATTTGGGACTCTGGGAACCCAGACTGTTCCCACCTGGGAAGGGAGGAGGTCATTTTGCTCTGGAGGCAGGGGGTGGGTGCAATGACAGCTCTATGTCCATCCTCCCCACAGAAGGTCCTGAGAAGGTGCCCCTTTCCCACCCATCCTTGAGGGTTTCGCTGTCGCTGATGAGTTCAGGAGCGGCTCTCTGATGTGCCGATTATCTGTCCTGTGACACTCATCCTAGATGCCCCCAAATCTTTCCTGAGGCTGTTTGTCCCTCTGGGGCCTCCCCTGTCACTTTGTTCTTTGGAAACTTGGGGGAGGGTTTAATTAATAAAATTAGTGGGTATTAGAACTGGAAGAGATCTTGAAGACCTTTGGCTCCAAACTCATGATCCAGCAGGGGAAACCGAGGCCCAGAGATGGGGGTCACTGGCCCAGGACCTCATATGAAGGTGGCCGGGATGGGGATGGAAGGGCCTTTCAATCTCTGGAGGGCTGGCTGGTGAGGAGCTTGGCTTGGGAACCAGTTTGTCAGGTCCCAGCTCCCGCTCTATACCATCCTGTGTTGTCTTGGACAAGTCACCTGACTGCACCAAGGTCACTTTCTGCAGCTAAAATAACAGGGTGATTCCAAGATTCAGTGAGAGGGAAATGTTTTAAGATCCTGGCATGTAATCGGTGTGCAGCAAATGACTTTTCCCTTCCCCTCAAAATAATCCTGTGTGCTTCACGTTTATCGTTTATACGGCCCTCCAAACTTTTCAAATCTCATTTCCTCTAATATTTTACATTATAAAACCATTTTGTACATGTAGAAAAGTTGAAAGGCTTTATGGTAAACGCCCTAAATTCCATACTGAACACTTTGGCATATTTGCTTTCTCCCATTTCTGTTTCTCCATCCATCAATTTATCTTATTTTTTGATGCATTTCAAAGAAGGTTGAAGCATGTATTTTAGTAACTAGAGTTCAGTTCCAATCACTTTTGCATACACAGTCACAAATACCCTAACTCAGCCCAGAGAAAAAGGCTGAGATTGTTATCTTGTATTTGACAGGTAAGGACAAAGCAGGTTCAGAAGGGAGATTCTAGGTCTGGAGTCATCAAATGAGTTGGAAACAGCATAACGCAGGGTGCTAGACAAAAGTTGGGAGTTCTGTTTATTATTTTCATTATTATGATCACCAACTTACCAAATATCATTCCCCACCCAGGGGCCCTTCGGCCGTTTCTCTGCAGCTGTCTCTTCCATGGCGTCCTGCCCCCCTTCACTATCTGTGCTCCCCCACCCCCAAGCTCTCTGGCCCCTTCCTGAGGGTCCCCAAGAAAGCTGCTGGACCAGTGGCTGACAGAGAGGGGAGGCCACACTTGTTGCCATGCCCCGCCCCAGGTTCAGTGCCCGGCCACTGCCAGCCTGGCTGGAGTTGGGCGTGAGAGCCGCAGGGGTTAAAGGAGGCGGTGGCAGGCGCTGCTGGCCGGCTCCGGCTCCGGGAAGAAGGCGGTGCGCACTTGCCCGCCTGCCGCCGGGGGAGGGAACCGGGCGGGCGAGCAGCGCCCTTGCTCAGTTGCTCCCAGCAGTGGCCCTGGGGCCAGCTCTGCTCCCTGCGCCCGCTCCCCACCTGGACACAAGGCTCACTCACGCCCTCCTCTTGGCATCCAGCTTCTTGCCAGCCACAGCTGCTGCCCTATCACTCACTGCCCACCGCCTGTCTCGTGAGCCTAGACACCCATCCCAACCAGGGGCTCCCCTGCCGGAAAGGTGAGTGTGGGGTGTGTACGTGCTGTGGGGCTGCTCTCCTGATGCTGTCAGGACCACCGATCAGGGCATTCATTAGGGGAGGAGGAAGCCAGCCTGTCTGGTCACATGTCTGTGGCTAGGCTAGCCCCTCTGGCCATCCTGTCCGTCTTCCCCGCAGATGTGTCTGAGGTTTGGGCAGAGATGTCCAGGGTGCTGTGTCCACGCTGTGAGAGATGCCAGTGAGAGGAGTTTTGTTTGCTGGGGAAGTTGCTAGTGTCCAAGACCCAGGCCGGTGGGGGTGAGTGGGGAGGGACACATCTCCCAAGGAAGTGGGGATGTTGGGAGCGTTTATTCACCAGCATTCTCTTGCCCACCTGCCTGCCTGTCACAGGGATGCCTGGGGGAGAGGCCCATGAGAAGCGTGGACACTTTTTCCTTTTTATTTCTTTCCCTGCTACCCACTGGAGCGATTACTGAGCATCTTTCTCCTCCTTGGGGTTCTCCTTGCTCCCGTGTCTTACCTCCCACGAGTTGGTCACAGCTGCAAGGGAGGGTCTGGCAGGCCTGGAAAGGTTGGAGTTAAAAGCACTCCCCTCAGCTTGTGTCCGTGCTCCCTTGCCCATGGGCACAGCCTGGCATGAGTGCCCCCTGCTGCCCTCCCCCAACCAGCATCTTACTCCTTCCTCACCCCCCTGGGCAGAAATAGCTAATCCAGGTGGTTAATGAACAGACACACGCAGCTGCCTTCCACCCCCGTCTTTCCTCTCCCCCCACCCCTGACCCTCTGATGCCCTGCCTGCCACCCCTTCCCAAGCTGGAGAATCCATGCAGAGATAATGTCAGTGTCTGTCCCCCCAACCCCCACCCCCAATTCAGGACCAGGCCCAGAACTGCCTGCCCAGATGTTTTCAGGCTGGCCACTGTCCTAGAAGAGGAAACTGGGAGGGGGGTGACCAAGGGGTGACCAGGAGAAGCCTGCTGTGTTCCCAAGCAGTGCTCTCTACAGGGGTGGGTTGGGGTTAGAGGACAGGGTGGGTGCTGGGCAGGAGAGTGCAGGGCAGAAGGGGAAACTAGAGCTAGGTTTCCAGAGTCTTTGTGGATAGGGGCGTCTTCTGGAAGCCCCAGTGCCTCTTCCATGTGGCAGAACCAAGCCAGGAGGGTCAGGAGGGTGCGGAGGGAGCATTCTCTTTCCTCATGTCTCTGCCTGGCCCCTTCCTGAAGCTGCATGGGTGGGGTGGGGACCACAGTGGCTCTGACTTGGCCTTAAGTTGTTCCTACCTCTGCCAACTGGTGGCTGCTCCTGTCTCCCCCCTCCCCACCTTTGTTCTCCCCCAGGACCTCAGAGCTTGCTACAGCTGAGCGACCCGCTGCCCGTGACCCCTCTGGGGGGAAGCTTCAAACGGCACCAGTGCTGGGATCCCACTTGGGGTTGGCCTTGACTGTGCTGCCTGTGGACGGCTGGGGCCTGGGAGGGTCTCTGCTTGTCTAACACGACAGCGGAGCTGGGACCCAGGACTTTGATCTGGAGCAGAGAATTCTTGGGTGGTGGAGGAGGCAACCTGGGAACCTCTGCTTCCAAACCGCTGGCTTTGAACCCTTCTGGCTTTCCTTCCCAGTCCCTCATCCCGTACTTTTTCATACTTTGCTTCCCTCAAAGTCCCAGTTCAGAATCTCCCATGGAGGCTGTGGTGCCCAGATTTTTAAACACAGGGAACCGGTGTTCAGATGGAGGGGAGCTGGAGGGTGGGTGCAGCTGAATTCAGACATGAGGTTACTGTTTGGTGACCATCTTCTCATCACTGATGGACGATGACTGAAGCCGTGGAGTTTGGGAGCTCTCAGTGCCCTGTTTCTCCTGAGGTAGGAGCAGGAAGCACAGGGGCAGGATGGATTTGTGTTTGGCGAAGGAAGCTTGGCTTGAGTTTAAGGAAGGGCTTTCTAACAAGCCTGGCAGTTTGAGAGAATGGGCTGCCTTGTAAGGTAGTGAGCTTCCCGTCTTGTGGGGGAGAGTTCAGACAGAGGCTGGACAACAGCTCGGAAGGATTCCTGAGCTGGGATGTGGTTAGAAGAGATGAACTTGTAGGTCTCTTGGGATGCTGAGGTCCTGGGATTCTTGGAGTTGGGAAATTCTCTGACACCCAGAATAGGGGAGCAGAAGGGCCGTAGCCTCTGGCCTGGGCGTGGGCACAGAAGAGGACCTCAAAGGGCAGGGGCCTCCTCTTCCCTGCCAATATTTGGGGAATAGAGAGTCTGACCTCTGCCCTCACACCCATTGCTCAGCCACCCACTGGGTCTGCCCCAGCTGCTTCCTGAAAAGATTCTGAGTTTTCTTCCTATTCCTTTGGGCCTGTTCCATGCCTTGCCCTGCTGGTTAACCCCACAAGGTCTGGAGCAGACCTGTGGGCTGTGTCACGGTGGGGACCAGAGGAGACAGAAGCAACACGGCCTCCACCCCCACCCCTTCTCTGAAGTTAGATCCTGGAGGGGCTAACTGGGGCCAGTGTGCCAGAAGGAGGAAGGGAGGGTTGCTTTTAGGTTGGGCAGCTTGAGCCCCTACCCTCTCCCGCCCCATTTTAAATAAGAAGAGAAATCTATTAATAAGCTTCATAATTTATCCATTAAGACATTTTGACTTAAACAATGCATTGAACTACCTGAAATGCAATCATATCCCAGAGTAACATGTTACGTATAAGATAATGGATGAGAAGAAAATCAGGAAGTACAAAATATTGGGTACTGTAAGCAATTTTAATACAAAAGTGTCTTGTTTTTAAACAGGTCATTGGTAGACCTTCAGTTTCTGCCTCAATTTTTGTCTCGCCCCTCCCCAAAATGGGGCCTGGAGATGGTCGGCAGAGGAGCAGTGCCAAGATCTGAGATGCAGAAAAACCCAGGGGCAACTCTTATCTGAGCCTCAGTTTCCAAATTTGTAAATAATGCAGGGTTTTCAGGGTAGCTTGAAGTGGTCTGTGTACCGAGCAGTGGGGGGTATGCGCCACGGCTGTGTTCTCCAGGGCCTCTCAGGAGGAGAGTGGGAGGCACAGGTCACCTCACTCCCCTACCCGCCCCCCAGACCTGTTTTCTGGGGTGAGCCGTGAGAGGAGATGCAGGAGAGGGTGCCATTAAAGATTTCTGAACACCAAACCGTGGGGGGCTTGGGCACCCCATGATGGGAGAGCCAAGGTGGACGTCTGGGGTGGACTCAGGGCCCACACGGGCTCCCTGTCCCAGACTGCCTCTCCCTCCAGCCCCTCCCCTGCTGATGCCCCGTGACAGAGAGTGAAGAAGTAGGGTCTGAAGTCACCCCAGCCCACTCCATGCCTCCAGTCAGGGCAGCCCCTTGCACAGTGCTGGCTCTTCTGGCTTCTACTGAGGAGGAATTCCTTTCCAGTGTCTAACTTCAGTCCCTTGTCTTGAGCCAACGACTGGATGAGGCTGCTTAATTAGGACGCTCTTCCTTCTAGTCCGACAGAGACCCAAAGAGAGAGGGCTGGGTGTGGGGGCAGGACTGCGCGATGTTAAGTGTGCCCTGGAGCTCAGAGAAGTCAGGGACAGAGCTGGGGTGGCTGGCCAACATTCTCAGCTGCGGGCAGTTCTGGCTTCTTGGTGAATTTCTGGGGCCATAAGTCTCTTTCGCCCCAGAAAAGGAAACTGAGGCCCAGCTGAAGGATGTGTATTGGAAGAAGCAGATGAGTCAGGCAGGAAAGCCCTCCCAGTTACTGGACTCTGAGAAAAACAAATTGGAAATGTGTATGGCCCTGGTGGACGGAGAGAGTGGTTTTGGGAGACTGGAACCAGGGCTTTTGTCCCCAGCACTGTACCCCCAAGGCCCGGGCTCTTAGCTGTCAGAGCTGTTAGGCATGCAGAGTCGTGGGCACCAGTGAGCTGGAACCAGGGCAATGGAGGCAGTAGGGCTGCCAGCCTTGTGGGCCATGCCCAGCTCCCTGGGTGCCTCCTCCATTATGCATGGTCACACAGGCACGGCCCTTCCCTCCTTCCTCCTCTCAAATCGCCTGAAGCGTTTTCCCATCACTGAGGGGGGAGGCCTCAGGAGGTGCAGCTGGGTCCATGGCCTGCCTCTATCCAGTGTGGTGACCTGGGCCACCTTCCTACTTCTCCACGCCATACCTTGGTCTCCCTCAGGGAGTGTGGCTGGTCTCCCTGGAGTTGGAGCTTGTGTGGGGTGGGGGTGGTGCGCTTGAGCCAGGCCTTGGCACTGCCTCCTCTAGGGCTAGTCTGGGTTCTGTAATCCCTGCCTTTTTAGGGCTGGAGGACTGTAGCTCAGGCCGTGTTCCGGGAGGTAGGAGGGATTGGTCCAGAAGGGCGGGGTCCTGGGGAACTAATGGGGAATGAGGGGTTCCAGCAGTGCCTGAGTGCACTCCTGTTCTTTCTTCACTATGGGTGGGGGTCCCAGTTTTACATCCGGGTCCCCCAGTAACCTTCCTAGGCCTTCTCCAGCAGAGAATGTGGGACCCCTCAGTTTTCCGGGTCTTTGCAAGCTTCCTGTGTTTAGCTGGATTACAAGCTCCTGGAGGGCAGGCCTGTGCCTTTTGCCTCCCTGGAGCTCCTTGCTAGGCCTGGCAGAGGGCTGCTCAGCAAGAATGGACTGGCTGCGGAGGGGCAAAGGCTGAGGCTTTCAGACAAATCATGGGGAGGATTGGCTAGAACTGGAAACAGGGCTGTGTTCAATGAGAGATCTAGAGTGAGGCAGAAAATGTGACTCTGGAACCAGACTGCTGGGGTTCAACTCAGGATGACCCTATTGACAAACTGTGTGGCCTTGGCAAGTGACCGAACCTCTCGGAGCCTTGGTTTCCTCAGCTGTAAAGTGGGATAATGAGAGTACCTGCTTCATGGTGTGGTTGTGAGGCTCAATGAATCAGTTTATTTAAAATACTTTAAACAGTACCTAGAACATAGTAAGTGCTCAATAAATGTTAGTAATTATTATTATTATGGGTGATGATGGTGGTGATGGTGTTCTTCCAGGAGCCTGACTCTGGGTTGGCCCTTTTCTCTCTTATCATGGTTGTTCCATCCGTAAGACAAGAGCATTATGGGACCAGAGAATGGAGGAGATGGTGGCATCGTGTTCCCTCAAGGGGTCCTAGCAATCAGAGTCCAGAATAGATCTCTCTCTCTCTCTCTGATTGCAGGGGGCAGGCAGGGAGCTAAGGGGACCTCCAGAGGCCTTGTCTGTCCAGGGAGCTGATGCAAATCTATGTTTATGGAGGACTCTGAGAAAGTTGCCATCACTGTAAACACGATGCATTATTATAAGCCAGTCTGAGCTCCCCTTCTTGGCTCCTGTCCCATCCCTTGCTGAGAGTCACTGGATAGGAGACTCCCAGGCCTGGCAAGGACCACGCCTGGCATCTGGGCAGGCTGCTCTTGACCTTGGGCTGCACCCATAGGGGTGGCATCTATATTTTAAAGCGGGTTCCTCAGATAACTGCTCTGAGTACTCTCTAGGTCTCTCTGAAGTCTACTCTGCATCTCCTTATTGGTAGGAGGTGGGGGTGGGGAACCACGCCCAACTTTTCCTGCATGCCATTTCGCTGGGAGCTTTGAATCCATGAGGCAGGGGTTCTGGCCACACTCCCTCTCCATCCTCAGGCCTCTGCTCTGTCTGACGGCTTCTGCTTTCTGGTGCCCCTGACTTGCCTCATGAACAAGGATGGGCCCTCCAGGCCTGCTAAGCGCCACAGTCCACCTAGGCCTGGTTCCCACCCGGGGAGCCTGGGTTTGCTCTGGGTTGGGGTGAGCGCCACTTCTGGACCCCCCTCCCAGGTGCAGCTGCAAAAGGCATTACGCCTTTTCTCAGACAAAGAATGGACTTGGGTTGATGATGATGACAGCTGGGGAGAGGGTTCCTGGACTCAGCCCTGCCCTGTGTTGCTTTCCCTTAGCTCCTGCTCACCTCTGCCCCCTTTCTAGGCAATTGTTCTTCTAGAGGAGGGGCTCACCTTTGACCCCTGACCTTGACTGACCCGAGCAATCCACTGGTCTCCCAATAACCCTTTATTGGGAGCAGTCAGTCTGTGGGTTCAGCACTGGGCTTGGTGTGGGGGTGGGGGCAGAGGGCTTCAAGGGAAGTGTAAGAGAGTGTGTCTGCCCTGGGGTCCCTGTGGCCCAGGGCAGGGGGGAGCAGTGCTCCTTCTGTGTCCCTGGGCTCTGAATTAGTCCCTTTTTTCTCTGGGCCTCGGTGTCATTACCTGTAAGACAAAGGGCTGGAGAGGTTCTGGGCTGGAAGAGTCTGTTGAGTCCATCTCCCTGCAGGAGCTTCCCTGGTCCCAGGCTCCGAACTTCACCTTGGATTGACCTTGCTTTCCTCCCGCCCCGCCCCCACCTCTGGCAGTGGCTGGCAGGAAGTCCTGCTGATTAGGGCCCTAATCACCGGCTAAGACTCCCAGAAACAGCCCAGCTGGTTAAGCAGAGAGGGGCCATCAGGCCAGGAAGTGGGGTGGGCATGGGCGAAGCCCCTACCCAGGAGCTGTCTGGGTTAGCTCCGTGGCCTGTGCACCTACTGTGGAGGCTGTGTGACAGTGGCTGAGTCCGGCTGGTCACATGGATACCCTGATTGTTCACTTAAAAGCCTTTTTAGACATTGACCCTCTGCCAGGCAAGGAACTAGGAGTATGGGGTTGGAAAAGCCCGGGAGACGTGGTCTAGTGGGAGAGAAGTGGGAGACAGAGGGTAAGTGCAGAGGGGGTGTCAAGCAGAAAGCAGTGCACATAAGCTGGTGGAGTGGCGAAAGCTTCAGAGAGGAGGTTGCCATTTGAGGAGGGTTTTGAAGGTTGAGAAGGAGTTCTGCTGGAGGGAAAAGGGATAAAGACCTCTTCAGGCACAGGGGAAGGTATGTACAAAGGCACAGTGGCACACATGTAAGGATGGATCTTACAGTCAGACAGGCTTGGGTTTCCCTCCCAAGCTTGCTAACGGTGTGACCTTGGGCTGAACCGTGGTGTGTGCATCTGTAAAATGGGCTTAATATTCCACCTCATTCAGTGGTGATGGGGATGAAATGAGACTCTGTGACGTGTTCAGCTCAGTACCTGGCAGAGGGCAAGCTTACAAGAAGTGGTGTGGGTGGAAAAGATGGCTTTGGAGAGAGCCTGGAGGTATAGCTTGGGGTCTGGCCATGGGGAATTTTCCAGGCTAAGTTAAAGAGGGAAGCAGCAGAGAGCTTTAACATAGGAGAAACTTGACGAGCTTGTTATTTAGGAGGGTGATTTAGGCAGCTGTGAAGGCTGTGCTGCCCCCAAGGAAACCTGGGGACAAGCCATAAGCCAAGTCCCCTGGAGTCCCATGTTCGAATTCCTAAGCCCCTGGGGATGGGAAATCCTCCTCTGAGTCACCTCACTTCTCTGGGCTTCCTTCGCAGATGCTGTCCTCCCCTCCTGGATCAGGAGACTGAGGAAGCACTGAAATTTCCTTCCCAGGAGATCTTTCAGGCCAGAAAAGAGCCCTCCTTGGCAAGGCTTCCCACAAGACTGGAATAGACAGACTGTAGCAGGTGGGAGAGTAGGTAGACCACAGGCAGCTCGTATTTCTAAGGAAGCAAAAGACTCCTTTTGGGGCCATCCGTTGCCATCTGCCTGGCATACAGTAAGCCCTCACTATTGGTTAAATGAATGAATGAACAGGAGTGTCCCCTAGCCAGGGTGCAGGAGCCTGCCTGCGCAGAGGCTGTGGGTGCCTCGCCTGACTGTACAAGGTGAGCATCTGTGCAGGGCTGCCTGTGCAGAGGCCAGAGGAATGCTGAATGTCACGAAAGCCGGGTACCTGGCCTGCTGCAGGCGCTCAGTGACTGTGTGGGTGAGAAGCGGGGATTTCAGGAGCTAAGCGGGGATTTCAGGAGCTTTAACTTCATGCCCCAAGGTCCTGTCCTGAGGTACTGTGGCGTGGCGGCCAAGATCATGGACTCTGCAGCCACACTGTGTGGGTGTGAATCCTGACCCACCTCTCGCAGGCTGTGTGACTGTGGACCACTTACCTAACCGGCTGTGCTTCAGTTGCTTTGGTAAAATGTGGGAAACCAGGAGGACTGAGTCCCGCATGCAGGGTGTGCCGTGTGACCCTTGGTTATTATTACTGTTATTGTTCTTACTATTGTGGGTGCAGGGGGAGAGAGTGGGGCAGGGACTTCATGGCAGGGATGAGTGCAGCTGCTAGAAGGGGGTGGGGGGCGCAACAGATAGATGAGCCTCCTCTGGAGATGCCTTCTGAGCTGCCTCCACCAGCACACATGGGGCTGCCTCTGCTGTGGCCAGCTGAGCTGAGCTGAGCTGAGCTGAGCGTGGGAGCAGAGGCAGCAGCCAGGCCTGGATTCCAGGCTGGAGCCCTGGGAGAGCAGGGGCCAGCTGGGGGCAGGAGAGGTGAGCAGAGAGGAGGCCAGGAATCCCTCCCAACATCTCTTGCCAGAGGACCTGGCCTTTTAGCTCCAGGGCCTCCAGAAGGCCTGTGGTCCGTGTGCCTGCCTCCCGGGCAGACTGTTTCTGATGCCCTTTCACTGTTAGAAAGTGATTGCCTGCACTAAGCGCTGTCTGGCTGCACCCCCTTCCCACCCTCTCCGTATTGCCTTCAGATCTCCCGTCTCTAGTGTTGTGGGATTAGCAGTTGTTTTGTAACAGGAGGGTGTGAGGGTACACTTCAGAGCCTGCCCTGATTCAGGGCAGGGGACAGGGGCTAGGCAGTGCAGTGGAGAGATTGGTGGCAGGAGAGTCAGGCGGCCTGTTTCTAGTCCCGCTTTGGCACTGTGTGACCTTAGGCAAATCACTTCTCCTTTCTGGGTTTCAGTTTCCTCATTGGTGACATGAGTTGGGAGAGTCCTGTCTTTCGAACTAGCGCTGAATTTCTGCAAGTCCGTAGACGATCTTTCTGAACAGAGGTTCCTGCTCTTGGGACCATTGGAGGAGCCATCCAGCCTGGAGGTGGGGGCCCTGGAGGGCCTGTAGGCATCTGCTGGGAAGCCAGCTGCAATGCTCTGGGATCCGAAGGTTCTTTGCCCAGTGACCACTCCTCTAGGCAGCTCCGTTCCTTGCAACAGAGTTCGGGATAACAGCTGTCAGGGTTGAGTTGGCCAGTCTCTGGGTCTCTGTCCCAATGACTCAGGTGGGGATGCGCTGGCAGGATTGGAGTTAGCGAAGCGAGGGAGGAAACCGGGCACATCTGCTGGCTCCCCCTTGGCCACCCTCAGGGAACAGAGTGGGAGCAAGCAATGTGCTGGGCGGCGGGGGTGCAGAGGAGCGTGAGTAACAGTTGTGAGTAATGGCTCCGTGTCTCTGCTGGGCAGGTGGCTCCTAGACTGAGCAGAGCTGTCTGGGGCTCCGGAAATGTTCCCCGGAGGCCCAGCCACTGAGTCACGGCAGCCTGAGCTCCTGCACGGTCCCTGCCCTTCTTAGGAACAGGGGGTCCAGCCCCACACCCACGCCCCCTGCCCCCTCTGCCTCTCTGTGCCTCTCTGCATCAGCTTCTCCCACCATCTGTACCTCCTCAGCCACCTTGTCCCGTAGCTTCCTATCTCGTCTTCTAAGCCCCCAGATGACTTGCTTGCCTGAAGGAGTGTAGAGTTTGCAGTCTGGCTGTCCTGGATGTGAGTCCTAGCTGAGCCGCTCATAGCTGTGTGATCTTGGACAACTTACTGTTTCTTGCTGAGTTTCTGTGGCCTCATGGAAAAAGGGAGTATTGTCTGTTGCACATATTGTTGAAAGGATTATATGGGACACGGTGTCTGAAGGATACAGTACATAGTAGGTATTCAAATACTACAGTTGTCCCACAAGCTCTACACTGTTTGACCATTCGCACCACCTCCACCCCTAACCTTCCTGTTCCAGGACTGCGTCCTATCGTTTTCAGGATGTTTATCCACTATGAGATCCCCCCCGTGGTTTGTACACTTGCCCTCCCGTGTCTGACACCTGCTACCCAGCTTCTATTCACATGCCTTACCCCTCACCTGCTCTTCCAGAAGGATGGGCAGGACTCAGGTGGGAAGGGCGAGTCCAAGGGGAATTTGTTCCTTGCTGGCCAGCTACAGTGGGTGGGCAAGCTCCTGTGGGCACTTTGAAAGAACACCCTTGGAGATCTGGGGGAGCTTCCAGGCTCACCCCCCCACCTCTGCTGGTTCATGCTCTCCCCCTGCACCCCTCTGTCTGCTCCCCAACTGGGGCTTCCTGAAATCCGCTGTGCTCAGAGCCACGCAGACTGCCCTCGCCAGTGGGTGTGTTGGCGGTGCTGCTGTATTTCTGCCAGTGTAGCTCTGCTTGGGGTGGGGCCAGAAACACCAGGCAGTGACTTTGCATCTGGACCTGGCAGTGGCCCTGCTGCTGTGCCTTGGGGTGTCTGAGCTGCGTGTGTGCACCTTGGCAGTGTCTCTGGGTCACTGTGTCTGCAGCTGATGTGCGCTCTCTCCTTCCCGTTTAAAATCTGCCTGTGTTTTCAGAGCCAGATAAAGCCAGGTCTTCCACTGCCCCTCCCTCCACCCCCCTTTCCTGCAGACCTGGTTTCAGATGCATGCATCTCAGAGGTCCTCTGGGGGAACAAGGAAACATTGCAGTGGGGTGGATATACGTCAGCTGGAGCTGAACAATGCCGGTGACAGCCAGGCCTCCGCTGGCCCTCAGTGCTGGCTTTGCTTCAAGTCTCTGCTGCTGGCTAATTGGGAGTGAGAGGGGACTTCCTGCGACAGGGCCACAGATGGAGTTAAAGGCGCAGCGTGGATCTGGGCTGCTCTGCCCTGGGCACCTCCTGCTTCCGGGGCTCCTGGTACAGTCCATCAGAGCAGATGGGCTTCCAGAACACCGGCCCTTGACTTGTGCTAATTGTGTGGAACGATTACACTCACTCCTCCTGTCGCTGCCATCTGGGGCCCAGGAGTTTTCTACATGAGTGAATTTTCAGATAACTGAAGTTTAGGCCATTGTAAAAAGCTCAGGGAAAAAAAGGTGGATTTTTTTCTGATGGGAATCTTTTGTTTTGTATTATTCTGTTCCAAGCTCTGACTTAACAGTAGATGGGACCTTAGAAATCAACTACTTATTCTGTTATTGTTCCTCAGTTTCTTCTTCTTTCAAGTGGGCCTAAGAACAGAACCTACCTCATAGGGTTGAAGTGAGGATTAGATCAGTTGAGATGCATGAAATGCTTAGAACGGAGCCTGGCACTTAGTATGTACCATGCAATTTACTACTCTATTACTGAGGACAGTGATGCACAGGGAAGGGCAATGAGAACATCCGGCTCAAACAGAAGGGAACGAATGTTTACTAAGCGTGTGCTATGCTCCAGGAGTTTTGATCTGTGTCTTCTCAGTCAACTTGATTTAGTCCTCCAACCACTCTTCAAAGTAGGTCTGCTTACCCCCATTTTATAGATGAGAAAACTGAGACTTGGGCAGGTTCAATAAGGTCCCAATAGCTGGTCTGTGGCAAACTGGTATTTGAGCCCATGCCTGACTCCCAGTGCAGTGCTTCTTCTATCTTGCCTTTCGCCCTTTGGTTGGAAACTCATGGCCTCTCGGTGAGTTTGGGAATTTGGAAGTGAGGCTCTACAAACAGAAGGCGTTAAGAGCTTTCAGGATTGAACCTGCTCCCAGCTGCCTGGTTTTGGTTAGATTCAGAGACGTATGGAGTCAAGTGATGAGACAAAATGACCTTTAGGGGTCCAGGGAACATAAAGACCACAGATGCGGCTTGAGGATGTGGAATTTTCTCCTGGGTAAGATGAGGTTGGGTTTGTTTTTCACCCTGTTCTCTCTTTTGGCCAACCTTATATCTTTAAAAAGGAGGTAGGTAGACATTGGGAAGGACTTCTGATGGTCAGCAGCATAGGGCAGTGATGGCAGTGTGGGGAGCCTGAAGAACAGACAAATTTAAGATGTTTCTTCAACTCTGAGATGTCTTTTTTTTTTTTTCTTCACATTTTAATGTTTCTGAAATTGGAATGCATCTTAAAATTGAAGTGTACATTTCAGGTAGCATTTTTTCACCCTCAAAAGCTGTTAGCCCATCGATGGTGCCTCAGACAGCAATGGCATTTTTGAGATCCGGAAACAGGGCAGTGAACACCTGCAGTTTGCATAGCAACAGCATGTGGGAAGGGAGAGGCCTGTAGGCCGTTGTTTTGGCTGGTGCGCAGACTCTGGACCGTTTTAAAAAGGCAAGGGGACCCGCTTATATCCATGTGGGGTTGAATGTGGCCCCCAGCCCTGGAATTCTCCATCTGGGGGCCTAGCTCAGCAATTTTCCCCTGACCCCCCACCCCCCCCTGCAGCAGCTTCCAAGCCCTTTGCCTTCGTGGGTTTCCTCCTGGCGCTTAGATTTTTTTCCCCTATGCATCCTTCTTGCTTTACTGTCATAGCACAGCTTAGGGCCAAAGACTTTTGTCTCTTATGGTTCTAAGCTAGGGACAGAAATTCTAGTGGGGAGTGAGGAGGGTGTGGTGTGCGTTCTCCCTCTGGGTGTAAGTTTTGGAAAAACAGATGGACTTGAATCCCAGTGAAATATTAGCCCTCTTCATACCTCCATTACAGCAGTCACTGAGCTCGTTTAGAATTCTCTGTTTATATGCCTACCTCCTCCACTGAGCTGCACGTGCCCCTCCTGGGCCAGGCTGTTCTTATCCATGTCGCTGCTTAGCTGGGACCCTGGCACCAAGGGCCCCACACTTGGTGGTGTTGAGTGAATGCATGCTCTCTTTTCCCATGCTGGTCACTTCCCCCTGCCCCTTCTCCCACTAGAACCTTCACCACAGACCACAGTCCTTTCTTTGACCAGATCCTTTTAGGAACTTCCTAGAAGCTATGCTGTCTGTGCTGGAGGTCATGTCACCCAGCCCCCAGCTTCAGAATCAATGGCCCTTCTCCAGGCAGGAAGAAGGGCTGGAGTTTCCCCTGTTCTTTGGATCTCAGGAGAAGGCAGTTCTGAAGTCTACATGTCGAACTGCCTGTCCACTTGTATGACAAAGGCCCTGCTTCCTCTGAGTTCTGCAGGCTGGACCCCGCAGTGTTGTCTGGCTTCTCTGCCTTCTTCTTGTATTCCCTGAAGCTCTTTCAGTAACCTCTTGTCTCTGCTCCTGGCCCCAGCTTAGAGCCTTTTCATGTCTCTCTTTGGTGGTAGCTGACTACTCCAGGCTGGCCTCCTGGCTTCCAGGCCTGCTCCTCGCCCAAGCCTTCTCTCGCTGGCTCTGGTGACACTGGGCTCCTCCCGGGCCCTGGGCGTTTGTCTCAGCCTGGGCCTCCAGGCCATGCACAGTATGGCCATAAATTGCCTTTCTGACCCGCTTTCTCCATTTTGCTGTGTGCGTCCTGGGCCTCTCTGTTCTCTTACCCTTGACATCTTCCCACCCACCCACCTCAGAGGCCATACCCTTCATGAAACTCTTTCTGTAGCACCCAATTTGGCAAGCTGATGTGGCCCTGGGCAGAGCTGAGGCTGGCAGTGCCACCAGAGTGGAAACCTGTTCCATTACTTACCAGTTGTGTGACCTTGGGTCTCATCTCCTTATCTGTAAAATGGGCTGATAGCCCCAACCTCAGAGTATACAATAGGGAATGAAAGCGAACTTGATTGTGGTTTTCTCTGGCTGGAGCAAGGGCTTTGAGACAGAGAGGTGAGGAATGGGACTGAAAGGAGAGCCACAGCCAGGTCCCTCAGGGCCATGAGGACCATATTAGGGCATCTGGACTTTATCCTATGGAGCTAGGAGCCATGGAGGACTTCAGGCAAAGGAGTGACATGACTGGATTTGCATTTTAGAAACAGTTCCCTGGCTGCGGAGCGCAGACTAGATTAGAGGGGCAGGGCTGAGGGCAAGGAGACGTATGTTAGGAAGCATTGCAATAATTGCCATGATTAAGGGGACCGGGGGTGAGGGGGCCTGGGAGAGATATTTGGGCAGAGACATTGTCCAGGCTTTGTGGGGTGGGGGAAGGAGGAGTCAAGGCGGACACTCTGGTTTCTATAATAGCTTAACAACCTTGGGTGGCCAGAGGTGGGGGAGTGGGGTGGTTGTCAGAGGCTGAGCCGGGGGCACCCAGGAGGCGGCATGGTGGGGGTGGGGCTGTGACTCCTGGACGTGGACCCGTGTCAAGCCCTGGTCCCAGCCGGGCCTTCTCGCCCCTGCTGGTGCTTCCCTGTGGCCTCATGAGCCCCAACCTTGTCTTGTGGCTATTGCCGGGCCCCTCTCAGACTCCTCACTTACAAATGCCAGGACCTGGCATTTGGTACAAGCTTGCTGAACTCCCCCTCTCTGATTCTCCTGCTCACTAGGGTTTCACTGGAACAGATCTGGCCTCACTGATTCTGGGTGTGTGGGTGTCACTCCTGAGCTGGGCCCTTGGGATCTCAGTTTGTGTTTGCGGGCAGGCAAATCTTCAGAGATGTTTTATAACCAGCTAGGCCTCCAGCGTGGGCCGATCTGGGAGCTGTCTAATGACATCTGCCAGAAGGGCTCTGAAGGGGACTATCTTCAGTAGGTGTGGCCCACTGATTCCGTAGCCTGCTCTGCTAAGCCCACCCCACCCCCTCTGCTGTTGCCAGGACCTTCTGGCTGAAGGTGGCTCTGAAACACCACATTCCTCCTGGCTCAAGAGGGGTGGGTACACTCAGCTCTCCCCTTGTGTAGGGTTGGGCTGCATGGGTCAGGGCTGCTGTGTGTGGGTGTGGCTAGAGTCAGAGGTGTTTGCCTGCAGAGAAACTTCCTGCCTGGAGAGCCTAGTGTTGAGTGTGTCGCGGGATCTAGGGGCTGGCAGTAGGCTGGAGCGGCCAGTGAGTGGGGCTTGAGAGGAGGGTCCCAGACAAGAGGGAGGAATGGGGAGAAGGGGGCTGCAGGAGTTTGGGGAGCAGGTTGATTGGGTCAGTGGTCCAAGAGGCCTGTGGCCCAGGGGGGATTTCAGGGAGGGGGAGGGGCTGGGGTCCTGGGTGCAGTGCCCAAGTTCGTCCTCTGGGACTCCTCTGTGTCTCATCTACTCCTGGTTCTGAGTTGGAGCCTTGCTGGGTTTGGGGAAGGGCTGGGCCCCCTTTCTGCCCCCAGCTGGGTCCCTAGCTCTGGAGGGGACTCTGGGCTGGGACATGCTTCTGCCCCTCCCCCCCCTCCCCAGCTCGAGGTGTCCCTGGGAACAGGCCCCTTCTTGCCTCCAGGAACTCGATGCACTTCCTTTCCTGATTCCGAATAGAACTCTATATAAGGGAAGGAAACAGCCAAGCAGGCGGAGAGCGAGCTCTGAGCTCCGGTGAATACGCAGCCTGGAAGGGAGGGCACAGGCCGAGGGAGGAAGTGGAGCCAGGACAGTGGTGGCTTCCTTCCCAGGACCCCCTGCCCAGAGCCTGACACCACCTGGGAGGCCAGCGTCTTGAGCCAGGCTGGGGTTCTGCCCCGTGGGCCCCTGGCTTTGGCCTTGCCCCCTCCGCCTCCCTCTGGATGATACCCCTTTGTAGCTGCCGGACTGCTGAGTGCCTTCCAGTCCTGAAGGGTGCAAACTCGCCTCCCACCTGGCTCCCAAGCCCACCCCTGGTCCCCTGTCTGGCCCACCCCCCCTGCACTTGCCTAGCTCACAGAGGCTGCTGGGGCTTTCTTCACTGGGGCCCAGTGGACCCGTAATGTGAACTCTGAGGTGATGGATTGTCCACAGATGACGGGTGTTTCTTTCCTCTGTCCTGGGGCAGTGCGGGCTGAATTCCTCTGGGGTCATTGTCTGTATTATTCCTGACACCCCTGGTGTCACCTCAATGACCAGGGCTCAGAAGATGGCTGTGTCCTGGTCACAGTTCCCTGAGTGTGGCCCAGAGTGTGAGCAGGCAGAGCTGTGGGCAGCATGGACCGCTCTGTGAAGGGCAGGAAGCGAAGTCCGGGACTCCCCACCCCGGGAGTGGGGGAGTGGTACCCTCCTCTGCCCCAGGGTGGGGGCAGGAGCGTAGAGGCTGGGGGGGGGGGGTCTGCCCAGATGTATGTTTTGTTGGGGTGGAGATGAAAGCACCTAGGTTTCAGGGCGCTGGACAGCCCCTTGTCTCTGAGCTTTGGGGCTCTGCCTCCCCTCTTTCTCCTTCCCCTCATGACTGTGAGTGTTACTGCACATGTTCTTGCCTTATAAGCGCCCCACCTTCACCTCCCCCCAAGTCACTCTCCTACTCAGGCACCTTCAGTGGTTCTTCAGTGCCAGCAGGGAAAGTGAATTCCTTTGCTGGGCATTCAGTGTCCCATGGTCCATCTGGGAAAGAGTTTGCGGCCCGGCTTCTTTCTTTATCTCCTTCAAGATGCCCTTTAGGGCTCTGTCTTCCTTCCCTTAGCCCACTCTGTGCCACAGCCAAAAGGGGTTCTTTGGACACGTGAAACGTTCCTACCTCCATGTCTTGTGCCTGGGATTATCTCCACTGGCAATGCCCTCTCAGTCTCCACCTTTCAAAGCCTTATCCTCATACCTACTTACACCAGGCTCTGAGCAAGGCGTCAGGGGTTCTCGACGAAAATGACTGATGTGCTTCTCGCCCTCACGGGGCTTACAAGGGGAGCGGGTGAGCCATACAGTAGATAAACGAAAGCAATGCGTCCTGGAGGCCTCACTCAGGTGCCCCCTCCTCCATGGAGTCTTCCTGGGTTCCCCCAAGTGCTCTCTGTGCTGTCATAGCTCCTGGCACATCTGCCCCAGTGTGTGCCTCGTCCAGCTGAGGAGGCAGGTGGCATGCTGGGAAAAGTGGGTCAGGCAGACCCAAGTGGCAGTCCTGGCACTATCCCTTGGTAGCTGTGCCATCTCGAATCGCACAGGATGAACCTGGGCTCCTGGGCTTGGGGTTTACTTACTTAGGCATCTCGTGGCTCTGGCAGGCAGTCTCAATGGTACCATTGCCTGAGCTCCTGTAAGATGAGATAAATGACCTACCTCAGGGGGGTCATGAAGAGTGAAGGGATAATATATACTGTGCTGGCAACAGTGAGTGTTGAAAACATTTTAGCAACTGCCACGTCTCCTTTTGCCATTGGGTAAGTTGCTTAACTTCTCTGAGCCTATTTACCTCAAAAACTTGTCAAGAATATTAAAAAAAAAATAATGTAGATAAAACACCCAGCTCAGTGATGCACAGTAGGTGCTCTCCAAATGCCAGTTTCCTTCTCTTCCATGCACCTTTTGGTGGCGTTCGAGGTGGGTGCTTGGAGTTGTTGGGGCAGGGATGTCAACAAGAAGTCTGGAAACAACCCAAGTGTCGGCGGACGGATGGATGGATAAACACAGTGTGGTATGCGCATGCAGTGGAACTGTATTCGGTTTGAAAGAGGAAGGCGACTCTGATACATGCAATAACATGAATGAATCTTGAAAACATTACGCTAAGGATTAGTTTGCTAGGATGGCCATGATCACGTACCACAGACTGGGTGGCGTCCACAACAGAAATGTGTTTTCTCACAGAGCTGAAGCCTGGAGGTCTCAGACCAAGGTGCTGACAGGTTTGGTTTCCTCCGAGGCCTCTCTCCTTGGCTTGCAGACGGCTGCCTCCTTGCTGTGTCCTCACATGGCGGTCCCTCTGTGTCTGCTTCCCTGGTGTCTCTCTGTGGGTCCTCACCTCTTTTATGAGGACACCAGTCAGATTGGATTAGGGCCCACCTGTGTGACCTCCTTTTAAACTTGTTTACCTCTTTAAAGGCCCTGTCTCTAAATACAGTCATATTCTGAGGTGCTGGGGGTTAGGACTTCAACGTGTGAATTTTGGGAGATACAATTCAGCCCATAACACAAAGTGAAAGAAGCCAGACATAAAAAAGCAAATGTTGTATGATTCCTCTTACATGAGGTATATAGAGTAGTCAAATTCATAGCGACACAAAGTACCTTCGAGGGACCAAGGGCTGGGGGAGAAGGGAATGGGGAGTTATTGTTTAATGGACATGGGGTTTCTGTTTGGGAAGATGAAAACATTCTGGATGTGGATAGTGGCGATGATTGTACAACACTGAATGTCCTTAATGCCACTGAATTGTACACTCAGAAATGGTTTAAATGGTCAATTTTATATTATGTATATCTTACCACCATTAAAAAAAAAAAGGACTAGCAAGAATTAGGGGGAAAAAGAGAACTTTTCTGCTCAGGATGGTATGCAATGCTGGATTCGGAGACTCAAGTGGTTCTAGTTTTGTCTGAGGGCAAGGCCGTCCTCTCCAGCTCCAGCGGCCAGAAGGACACGGGTGTGGGGAGGGCCAGACAAGTCTAGGAGTCTGGGGTTTTACGAAACCAAGGCTGAGACCTGAGGATGGGAGTCTCACCCAGCTGGGGACCAGGTCCTGTCACTTGCATGGCAGTGAGTTGATGGGAGGGGTGCTGGGCGAGTGCCTGGGTTTTCTCTTGCTCTGCCAAGAGCAGTGCCTGGAGACCATAGACCAAGATTTCACCTGCAGCTCGCCTCTTCCCAGCTGACTGACCCGGGGCAAGTGTCATGACCTCTTCGAGCCTCTGTTTCTTCATCTGTAAAATGGGAGCAATATTATTGAACCTGCAGATTGGAGGGTCTCAGAGAGATCACGCATATGGCAGGAATATCCCCCCTGCCTGGAGGATAGTAGGTGCGGAACAACTGGCAGTGATTTTTTACCCCTAGTGGTTATTACAGATGTCTTCCATCCTCAGGCCTTGAGTCACTTTCATTCTTTCCACAAATATTTAGTGTGCACCTACTGTGTGCTGGGACTAGTATGATGCTCCCTGCCTCGTGGCACTAGTTTTCTAGAGGGGGGAACAGATTATAGACAAAAAAACCAAACACATCTATAATTACAAATTGTAATTAGGTCTGTGAAGGAAAAGATGTGGGTATAGGAGAGAAAATAATACATTTGTGTGAGTGTGCATGTGTGTATGTGTGAGTGTGTGTGTATGTAATTTAAGAGTCAGGGAGGGACTCTCTGGGGTAGTGACATTTAAGCCAAAGCCAGAAGGATGGGAAAGACCCAGCTATGCTCACAGCTGGGCTAAGAGTATCTCAGGCAGAGGGAACAGCGTATGCAGAGGCCCTGAGGAAGAACAAAGCTAGGTGTTTGAAGGACTGAGAGGAGCCCACCCCTTTTGTGTGGCTGTGGGTCCTGGACAAAGGAGGGTGGGTAGAAAATGCCGGTAGAGAGGAGGGTAGGGGCCAGGTCATGCAGTGAGCTCTCTGCCTGGGCTGGCTGCATTCTGGTATTTTAGATCCTCATGTCCTGGGGTGGGAATGAGCTCCAAGGGTGTGCCCTGTTGTTGGCATTGTGCCCAGAGACCTTTGAAGTTCAGAAAATACTAATGAGTGGGGGCTGATGAATACCAGGCATCGGCCCTCGTCTGGGCCTGGTAATACTCACCTCCCAGCTGCACCCCCCAGCTCTTCACCTCGCGGGCTCTGGAGACAGACTGCTCTGCTGCAGTGGGCTCGGGCAAATCGTTACCCTTTCTGTGCCTTAGTTTCTTCATCTGTGAAACGGGAATAATAACAGTATCTACTCCCTACATTGTTTATTAGGATCACGTGAGTCCGAGGAAAGGGCTCTGGACAATGACAGACGCATACCTGCACTCCATAAGCTTTCTGTCCCTGTTGCGCATAGTTCTGTGGAAACTAGTGCTTACAGGAGAGTCAGCATAGAGGGCAGGAACATGTTTCTGTCTGGAGCCAGACTGCTGGGTTTGCATCCTGGCTCCTAAGTTTATTAACCTCTCTGTGCCTCAGTCGCCTCATCCACAAAATGGGCGGCTCAGGGTTGTTGGGAGAATTAGAGTTAATTTACCCAAAGTGTGAACTGAAGAACAGTGCCTGGCATATAGCAAGTGTGATGGGAGTATTTTCTGTGCTGCCTTTTTTTTCCCATTGTTGTTAGATTATTTTGGAGTGGAAATTCTCCCAACAACCCTGAGCTGCCCATTTTGTGGATGAGGCGACTGAGGCAAAAAGGTTAATATAAACTGAGGAGTGGAGTGCATCATGCCTGATTGGCCCTCAGTGTGTATATGGGTCGTTGGCGGTACACTCGCGGAGGAGGGTCACCTGAGGCTGAGTTCCTGGGTATGAGCCCTGTAGTCCTGTACTGCCAGCCCTGGGGACAGGAATGGATGTGAGGACTGGCACCGAGGACTCCTGCAGATACTCTGGAGTCTGCCCCCTAGCTTGGGTCCCCAAAGGGCAGTGGGAGTGGTCACTGCTGACACCAGGAGTGTGGGGCCATAGGGCATGGGCCACAAAGTGGCAGGGGGCCCTGGCTCTCCCTGGCACATTCCAGGCTCCTGAGAGGGTGGCCAGGGGCCAGGGTGCCGGAGGGAAGGAGAGAGCCTTTTAAGGAAACATTTCTCTGCTTAAAAAGAGAGAGGGGCGGGGCAGAGTTGGGGGGTGGTGGAAGAGAGAGAGAGAGAGAGAGAGAGAGAGAGAGAGAGAGAGAGAGAGAGAGACAAGAAACATGGAAACACACAACAAAGTTAGTGGGCTGGCTGGCTGGTGGGCCTGGAATACGTAGCTGTGGGTGCCAGGTAGTGGAGGCCACTGGGGGCACCCTGGCATCAGGTCCTCTGGCTGGGGGTCCATAGCTGTCCTTCAGATCTGAGTCCTTATGGGGTATCACCGTCTCGGGGTTAGGGAAGGGACCTGGGGTCGGGACGCCTGGGCCCCCATTCTTTCCACTGCCTTAGGGTGGTGCTGGGAGAGAGGGCTTCCTGAGCCTGTCTCTGAGTCTCTGAGGACACCTGTTCATTTTGCCTGTGCCTCAAATGTATTTGTAACCCCCCCCCCCAACTTTCACAACCCTAGTCCCAAATGGAGAGAGGAAACCCACCCTGTGTAACGAAGAAAGGAGCAGAGCAGGGCACTGTCCTGTGGATTGCGCCTGCTCCCACTCAGAGTCTGTGGGGCCCACGGGTGATAGCAGGAGTGGAGAGAAGAGACATTGGGAGCCTGGCCCCAGGACGTTGAAACCTACAAGCTCCAGAGTGAGGTCTGGGGCCGTGGGCTAAGAAGAGAGAGAGAAGAGGCCGCTGTTAGATTAAGGACTCCTGCCCTGGAGATGCCTGGTGGGGAGAGCCATGTCCCCTGTGGCTGAGCCCTTGTCTGGTGGGCAAGGCAGGCAGGCAGCCCTGCAGGCCACAGCCACCGCTGGGACCTTCCCTTCCTGCCCATCTCTTCTCCTGGCACCCTGCACCCTACCCCTGGTCACTGATACACTGTGTGAGCTTGGGCAAGTCGTTTCACCTCACTGCGTGCCTTGCACCTCAGCTGGAGGATAACAGTACCTACCTTATTGGGTTGTTACCAGGGGTAAAGCACTGATGCCAATGCCTGTCCTATAGTACATATTCAGGAAGTGTTAGATATTCTTGATTTTCTTTTTGGCCTTGTATGTGATTATCCCACCAGTCCTGGAATCATGTTGAGTACAGGGCAATAGACATTGAGACAACTCAGGCCTCTTGGCTGGAGAGTGGGCGGACAGGGAGCCTGTAGCATGAGTGGGTCAAGAGCCAGACATTCTAACTCCCAGCCTCTCCCCCTTCCAGAACTTAGGGCACATTGTCACGCGGGAGTTGTCCCTTCTGGGCTGGTGTGTCAAGCCAGGGGGTCCTTTGGGCTGGTCAGAGGACAGAAGGGGCCGGGTGGAAAGGAGGGCCTGGCTGTGGGTGGCCTCTGGCAATGGCCACCTCCAGCCAGGGCTATGGGCTGTCCCATCACTGCTCCACTGGGGTGGTGGCTGGGGCACGGTTGCCCACTGTCCCGGGAGGCAGCCACTCCCTCTTTGGTCATCCATGGCTTGTGCCCAGATACCCTTATGCCCCAGGGAGAGCCTCCCCCTTTGTCCCTCTGTGGGCCCTTGCCTGGTACTCGGGTCAGGAATTGGAGCCAAGATTGAGGTATGAGCTCCAAGAAAAACGTGTCCCAGCTAGAAAAAAGGAACACATTGAGTCTCTGATAAAGGCTGCTGCTAATTGTCAGGGTAGAGGTTTGGCTGCCCGGCTTGGCTGAGGGATGTTATCTTAGGGTAGGGAGCAATCCAGCCCTCCCTCCTTCTCCCCTCAGTCTGTCTGGAGGCCCCAATTGCCCCCCCACCTCACCCCCCCACACACACATTAGAGAGGAAGATGAGGATGATGATAAAATAATAGCTCACCACCCATAGAGGGTACTTGCAACTCTCAAGGCCTTACACATTTATTAGTGACGCAGGCAGCTTTCTTTGGAAGAGCTGGCAGGGGCCCTTCACCAACCTGTTTCCCACACGCTTTGGGAAACTGCCAGCTGTCTGTAGCTCTGACCTTTGGGTGAGACACCTTGGCATTGGGGAGAACAGAGGAGGTGACTTCCTTTTCTAGAGGTCTTAAACATGTTTTTAAAAAGTTTTAAACAAATCTTACCAGATTGCAGAAAATTTAGGAAATAGAGCAAAGAAAAAACACACCGTATTTTTATTACCTTTTAACCCGCTGGTCTTTGAGTGTCTGAGTTTTTTTTTTAATGGAATTTAAAAATTGTGATGTACATTTCATTTTTGCCTCCTGCTGCTCCTCCTCCCCACCAAGCATTGTTGCCTAAGCACTTTTCCATGTCGCCACATAGTCTTCCAATAACCCGCAAACTGGAGCGTGTCAATGTGTGTGAACTGATGGACGGGGTGTCTGGCATGGAGGTGGCGGCTGTGGAGTGATCTCAGGAGGCCCTGGTTTTCTGTGGGGATGAAAGATGCTAACCTTGCCCTTTCTCTGTTCTTCCCACAGGTGGCTGCCCCCTGCATTCCTCCATCCAACCATGAACTAGTGGTGAGTGACAGTCCGTTCCCTACCCTGCCAGCCCCTCCTCCCCTGTTTCCTTTGTTCCCAGCTGCAGCTTACTTTAGACCCAAGCATGCTGGTAGCCCCCAAGGGTGCTGGGCGATTAGGTAAGGGGAAGGAGGGGGCCATATCCCGAAGCTGAAGCCGGACTGGGGGGAAATGAGTCATGAGGTCCCTTCTGATGGGTTGCAGGGCCTCCGATTTCAATCTGGAGACTAAAGTCCTTGGAAAAAACCCATAAAAGGGCATCTCGGCCAGCCTTTAGGCCTGGCCAGGTGCCTGTTGTCCTGGGGCTTACAGGACCAGGGGATGGCATCTCCTTCCATCCGCCTGGTCCAGGGTCAGATGCCCTTCCGCTGAAGGCAGGGGGATGGATGGCATGACCCACAGAATTCATCTACCTGGGAAGTTGCTCACATTCAGGTGGTCTGTTCCATTTCCAAGTTTTTTTGGCTGACTCTGCTTTCCTGCTCTCTCTCCAGGACCCCACTCTTCCCTTCCTGCCCCAGTCTAGCTACTAGGAAAGCATGGGCGGGGGCCGGGCTCCTTTGAGTTGTGGGCTGTGGAGAGCGGTCTGCTCCAGACTGATCCCAGCTGCGCTAATTGGAATCTTGGGAGCTTTCCCTCCATGCCCTCTCACTGCCTTCTTACCCTTCAGAGGTCCCTCCTGCTCTCTACCCACCACTGGAGGAAGGCAGGGCCCTGGAGGCTGGAGGGGAAGGGGTCGAAATGTGTGCAGGTGTGTGCGTTTGCACGTGTGCATGTGGGGAGGTGTATCTTGGAGGGCCCGTGTGGGCACAACCTGATCTGCTGGTGCAGAGGGGCTGGTGGTGACACATGTGGGTGGGTTCTGGGGGAGGGGGCAAGGATGTCATGGGGCCCAGGCAGTTGCAGGTGTCCTCACACCTGTGTGGTGACCTGCTCAGCCTGGATACTGGAATCTCATTCAGGCCACCTGATCTCCTCTCCTCCAACACACATTTGCCACGTGGCAATGGGCCAGTTTTGCCCTCTTTGTGGGCCTCAGTTTCCCTTTCTGTCGAAGACAGGGATTGAACTAGTTGCTCAAAAGGTCTTTTCAGTGCAGATACGCATTCCCTCCATTCAGGGTCGCTAATGGAAAAAAATAATGTGTTAGTGCTTGTGACTTTTAGATGCCACATGAACCCAGAGCAGTGCCACTGCTCTCTGCCCTCCCGTCTAGGCCCTGCCGAGCTGTTTCCCTTCTTTGCAGGGGCCCTTCCTCCCTTGTCTTACTGGGCTCAAACCCTTCTGGGCTGCAGCTCTGCCCAGCTGTGCTGCTCCAGATGTCGGGTGTTATTCGCACAGAGCTCAGTTGAAGGTCATCTGACAACAGTGGGGGTGAGGGCCGGGTGCTTCGGGGATGAGGCCGGAGTGCAGGCCTGGCTAGGAGCTGCCAGTGACAAATCTCTCTGGGATTTCGGAAGGACACCCTTGGAAGGCTGGCAGGAGGGGTGAGGCAGGGTGAGTGGACAGCTCATCGTTCCAACCCAAGTGCCACTTCGCCCCTGAGAACACAATGTCCTTGGCTGGTCTAGGATCGCGGGGGGTTTGGGGTTTAGGGATCTCCAGGCAGAAGGCAGCTGTCTGGCTGCCCGGAGCCTCATGAGCTTCGTTTACATGAGGAGGGTCAGGGACTGGGGCAAAGTGAATAGGTTGCCATTCCAGCTGGTGGGATTGCAGTCAGCACCAGAAGGGGCTCCTGCCTGAGCGACTTCATGGACTCTTGCCATCTCTGTGACATGCCGCACCTGTGCAGGGATCCTGTCCTTCACGGAGGTGACACCAGATTGTGCTTTTTCAGAACCATCCCCAGCAGTGGTCAAGCGCCTGGGAGTTAGACCACCTCCCTCTGCGTCCGCGTTCTCCTGTCCCTGGGCGTGTGACCTTGGACACATTGCTTAACATCTCTGGACCTCACTTTCCTCTCTGCAGATTGGGAGTTAGTAATAGGACCTACCTTGGAAGGTGAAGAGACTAAAAGGAGCAAATTAACCCATTGAATTCATCTGGATTCGGAACCCTCCAATGGCTGCCCACCTCACTTGGAATAAAAGCCCCAGGTTCTTTCACTGGACTGCACAACCCTACAGGACAGGTTTCCTCTCTGACCTCATCTCCTTCGAGAAGATCTCTCCCTCACTTACTCTGCTCCAGCCACCTGGCCTCTTGCTGGTCTTTGAACATTACCAGGCAAGATGCTGCCTCAGGACCTTTGTATTTGCTGCTCCCTCTGCCTGGAATACTTCCCTCCTCGCCCTGCCCAGCAGTTACCTGAAGGACTCTTTCCCTCCCCCAGGTCTTACTCAAGTGTCAGCATTTCCCTTCCCTTAGCAACTCTATCTCCCTTCCTTTTTTTCTTTGCGCCCGCCCCGCCCCTCCGGCCCCCCCCCCCCCGGCCCCCCTGAATGCATCACTGTCTGATATGGTATGGTCTTACTTGCTTATCTTGTTTAAGAGGCTCCCCTTACACCAGCATGTAAACTCCATAATGACAAGGGATTTTTATCTCTTGTGTTCATTGCTATATCCCCACTGTCTGGCATACAGTAGGTACTCAATGCATGTTCGTTGAATGTCTGGAAGAAAGGCATTCAGCTGGATGCCTGGTGCAGATTAGGGGCTCAATAAACAGGGCAGCTCTGCTGTTGCTCTTATTCCTTGCTGATAGGTGATGGGGGTCTATTAAGAGGGCGGGGCCTCCAGCTGGGAGCTCTGTGTTGTCCCTGGGGAATGGGAAAGTGGCCCAGGGGAAACCAGGAGAAAGTTTGGCTCCCCCCAGAGAGCACTGAGCACCTGTTTCCTCACAGCGGGTGAGGCAAGTGCTCTGAGCAGGTTCACAAGAGGGAGGAAAGGGCGGGCTGTATTTTTCCTTCCTTTTCCATTCTCTGCCTACCCTTCAGCCTCTGTGGGGCTGGTCTCTGCCTTCCCTGCCCCCTCCCTCTTGCCTCACACTGTGTGTGTGTGTGTCTGTCTGTGTTATGTTTTCTCTATGTCCCCAGCTCACCCATCTTGCTTAAATCCGACCCCCCTGGTATCAAGACCATCATCCTTGGGCACAGGATTTTGGCCTAGTGTCCAAACACATTTTCCTGCCTGTGCCAGGCCAGCCAGGGCAAAGTGGCTTAATCTTCAACCCATGTTTTCATCTTACTTAACAGATGTAGCCCAAGACCTTGGGTGGAAGGGTCCTAGGGTCCACTGGTGGGGGCAGGATGGAGAGGGGAGAGGCCTTGTTTGCTATGGACACTCCTGATTCTTGGAAAGAGCTGAAGCAGCTTTTCTCAACTTCTGAAAAATAAGAGTCAAAAGGAATTTCCCTAGGGTGATAGCCAAATGGAGTGACCACCGAGGTCGGCCGGATGTTGAACCTTTCTGCACATGCAGCCTGGCATCCAGGGGCCCTGGGCAGGAGAGACAGGCCAGCCCCGTGGAGAAGGCTTGAAATGTCCTTGTGAATCTAAAGTCAGGGTGGGAGCCTGTGGAGGAAGAGGTGCCTGGGGAATGGGAATGCCAGCTTGGTTTCTCTTATAATAGTAATCAGAGCAATAGGAAAAATTAGCCCTTGTGTGGAACTTTCTATTTGCCCACCTTCATTCTGAAAGTTTTACACAAAAAAACTCACGTATTCTTCACAACAGCGCAGTGAGGCAGCTGCTGTGATTATCCAGCATCACAGGGGACCGGAGGCCTAAGGCCGCAGAGATACTCAGTGGGAACCTGGGATTTTGACTCAGCTGTCTGGCACCTCCCACGAATAATGACAAATGATGACAAACGTCACTCTCACTTTTCAAAGCCCTTCCCTTGACACTGGGCCATGGAGCCCATGGTAACTTGTGGTGAAGTGTGAAGTCCGGGCAGGTGTGAACCCATCCTGGGTGGGTGGGAGGAGCACGTTGTGTGGAAGAGCAAACAGGCTCCGAAAGGCTAGGTGACTGGTTCACAGTCATGTGGCGATGGCTGGGGCCGGGACTGGGTCAGGAGTGGGGTTTTGGAATCCTGGTTCTGCTTTCTTCCCAGGCACCCTCTATGCTTGCTGCTAATGTAAATACCTGATGTTGCCAGGTGGACGTCTTCTGGATTTCTTCTAAACAGCACCAGCCAGAAGTGTACCTAGCAAGCTGTTCTCTTTGCCAGTGGGCCTGGGATTTTGGGGAGGGTCTCTCCATCCCTCTGTCTGCCATCCATTCTACTAACAAACATTTCCTGAGCACCCACCTGGTGCCAGACACTTTTCATGATGGGGCTGCATGCAAGGCCCTTTCCTACCAGAGTGCCAGGCCTTCTAGAAGGCAGGTGGGCATGGATCAGGCTTAGAGCCACAGGAGTGAGAGGACTTTAGATGCTATCTAGTCAAATCCTGCTCTTTTTCAGATGAGGAAACTGAGGCCCCAAGATGTTTAAAATCTAATTAATTTTTTTACTGTGGTAAAATATGCATAACATAAATTTACTGTCTTAACCATTTTTGAGAATACGGTGAGTGGTATTAAGTACAGTCATATCACTGTGCAACCATCACCACCGCCACCTCTAGAACTCTTATAAAAACAAAAACCTCTGTACTGATTAAACTTCCTCTCCCGCTCCCCCTGGCAACCACCATGCTACTTTCTATCTCTGAAGTTGATGACTCTGAGTACCTCATATAAGTGAGATAGTACAATATTTGGTCACTCGTGACTGGGCTATTTCACTTAGCATAATAACCTCAAGCTTCGTGTGTCAGAATTTCCTTCCTTTTTAAGGCTGAGTAATATTCCATTGGATGTGTATATAACAGTTTGCTTATCCGTTCACCTGTTAGTGGTCACTGGGTTACTTACACAATTTAACTATTGCAAATAATACTGCTATGAACATGGGTGTGTAACTACATCTTTGAGTTTCTACTTTCAATTCTTTTGAGTTTATGCCCGGAAGTGGAAATGCTGGATTATATGGTAGTTCTGTTTCTGATTTTTTTGAGGAGCTGCCATACTGTTTCTCACAGTGGCTGTATCATTTTATATTCCCACGAATAGTGTACAAGGTCCTAATTTTTCTAGATCCTTGCTAAAATTCTTTCTTTCTTCTTTCTTTCTTTCTTTCTTTCTTTCTTTCTTTCTTTCTTTCTTTCTTTCTTTCTTTCTTTCTTTCTTTCTTTCTTTCTTTCTTTCCTTCCTCCCTTCCTCCCTTCCTCCCTTCCTCCCTTTCTTTCTTTCGTTCTTCCTCCTCCCTCCCTCCTCCCTCCCTCCTCCCTCCCTCCCTCCCTCCCTTCCCTTCCTTTCCTTTCCTTCCTTCTTTCTTTTTTTGTTGGTGATAGTAGGTATCCTAATGGGTATGAGGTTTTCAAATGACTTTCCCAAGGTGTCCTAGTGTCAGATTTGGGCGAGAAGTCACCATACTGCCTCATGGAAGAAGAGAGGCTGTGATGTTAATTAACCCCTCAACCCTGGCACTGCCATCATAGAAAATGGCTAGGGGTCACTTTAGTTAGTTTGAGCTCCAGTCCCTGATGAATTTCATTCTAGAGTACAGGGTGGGCCATGGGTGGCCATCTTTGGGAGCTTCTGGGAAATGGAGCAATGCCAGGAGACAAGAGCCCTAGAGAGCCTTGATTTTCAAAGGAGAGAGCCAACTCTGGGCATTGCCTTCCAAAGAAGACCCCCAGAGTGGTGAGGGGGTTGGAAATCCCAGTTTGTGCAGTAGCTAGAGCAGCTTAGTCTGGAGAAGGAAAATAAGGGGCAGGTGCAGAATGGGAGTGAGAACATGTTGAAGGACAAATGGGCTTATTTTCTGTTGCTCCCCAAAGCAGAGCCTGGTAGGTGGAGGTTCTTACAGAGAGCAGGAGACCTGGGTGTAAAGGAAAGCTCCCTAACACGTAAAGTGGCCCAACAGGCCTGTCTGGGGGAGTTGCTGTCCGTCACTGGAGCACATACTTGCCAACCCCTGTTAGGAGTAAGTGGGTGCTGATGGAAAGTTGCTTCCCTGGGGAGACTTTGGGTGGACGTCCTCAGGGCCCGTTGAAGTCCTGCTGTCAGGCTGGGCTGTGAAAGGGCACGGTCCCTGGACGTCAGGGCATCCATGAATGTGCTGACCACCTCCTGTATCCCCCTCACTGGGAGAGGTCCCAGTTGCGTGAAGAGCCTTGCCCTCAGGGGACCATGCTCAGTGGGAAAGAGACAGCTATACTGTGGAAAGTAATTAGTGCCTGACTCAGGGGTTCTGACCGGAGTTAGCCTTAGGGTGCAGGGAAGGAAGCAATCAGTTGTGCTGTGATGGTGGAGGAAGTCTGCCTCCAAGTCCAGTTTAGAATTTGAGCAAGAGAAAGAGAGGAGGGAAGAAGGAGAAGGGGCCTTCCAGAAAGTGGCAGGGCTGAAACAGAGATGGGGGAGGGCCTTAGTACAAATTAGCAAGCCTAATGGGGGCTGGGCCAAATCCAGTGCCCTTGCTGGGGGTCAGGCAATGTTGGGGGGGAGGGCAGGCAATGTTGTCTTACTTTGGTGGCTCTGGTTGGGCTGCTGGTGAGAGCAGCCAGAGTGTGGAAACAGAGGTGGGAACGAGTATGGCGTGCATGGTGGGCAGCGAGGAGGTGTGAGCAGAGGCTGCAGGTAGAGGAGAAAGGGAAACGCAGTGGAGTCCACCCCAGGAGGAAGGGGCCACATAAAAGAGGAGTCCAAAAGTCAAGTTGGAGAACTTGATCTTGAAGAGCCAAGCACTGAGAGCCATCATGAGTCCTTGAGTGGGGAAGTGACCCAAAGCTGGGTTTGAGAGCCGGGAGTCGGCTGTTAGCTGTGGGATGTGGCTCGTTGGTGCGGGTGCTGCCAGGAGGAGGGCTAGGAAGACCAAATAAGGCTGGTGCAGGTGCTCAGCGTGGGGGGGGGGGTGGAGAGGATTTGGGCAAGGGCAGCCAGAGGGGCCTGGAGGAAGGCACAACAGAAGCAGACTCCCAGTAACCTGGCTGATGAGGAGAACAGACCCAGTGGGGAGCCTGGCAGGAGGGGGCGAGAAATATCCCAGCCTGGCTGAGGCCAGACTGGTGAGTGGGTGTGAGCTGGGGGGTGGGGGTGTCCGAAGTTGCCTAGCCTCCGCCGGGAGTTGGATGCTGGGACCCTCAGGGTGAATTGAGGAAGGCCTGAGGACAGGAGTGGGCTTGCCCAGGCCCCTCCCCAGTGTGTGTGTGTGTGTGGGGGGGGGAGGGCGGGGGGGAGGGTGCAGGGAAAAGCAGGCATCACATTCCATTTAATCACATCCAGCTTGTTCTTTTTCTCTGGTGGCCTCTGCCTGCCTGGGAGAGGATGTGGCCCCTGCAGCAACTTCACCCAAACACTCAGGGGACCCAGGCTGCCGGTTTCCCCTCCCACCCTGGCCAGGCCCAGCCCTCTGCTCTGCGCCCTCCCTCCTGCGCCTGACTCTCATGCTCCCGTCAGCAACCCCTTCTCAGGATGGTGGGAAATAGCATGTGGTGAGGGGTGAACACAGGCTTTGCGGTGTAGACCTGGGCTTGTATGGAGCTAGCCAACCACCCCGGAAACTCAGTTTCCTCATTTGGTTCAAAGTGCTCCTCCTGCTGCTGCTGCTGCCACTGCTGTAGTTATTTTTGTTATCTGTTGATAGTCCCCCTAGGCAGGCTATGGGGTGTATAATGTGCCATCCCTGCCACACCCCCTCTAAGTGCCCAGTAAATGGCACTTCCCTGCCTTTCTTTTTTGCTTTCAGCCCCCTCCCTTCATCTGCTTAGGGTTCTATTTTTGGAACAAGCGAGCCTGGAATAACTTGCTCTGGGTCCTGGGGCTGAGGACATCCCAGCCCCCATGGCCCTGCCCACCAGCTCCCTTCCCTTCCTCATAGGCAGTGCTGCCCGTGACCTCATAGTTCGTCGCCATGGCAGTAGATGTGATGTCACGGGGTCTTTTTGGCATGAAAAACTGCCTGGATTCCAGGCCTCCCAGGGGGCAAGAGTGGGGAATGCTGGAGGGGTGGAAAGGGGGAGGGTGTGAGGAATTTCTGGACGGAATGTTCCTCTGGAGGCTGAGTCTACATTCTGCGCCAGCCCCCCTCCCCCCAGCCCCTGGCTTGGGCACCTCCCCCCATCCTCTATGGCCCTCTGCCTTTTCCTCCCTCCAAAACAGCTGCCCACAGATACATTTTTTCCCAGCCCACCCTCCCTGCAGGCCACCAACATGTCCTACTGTGTGAAACTCCAGGCAGTCGTCCCAGCCACCCCAACCTCTGCAGAATGGCTCCTCCTGGGGCCCACGCAGTTGGCGGTGGGCATGGGGAGGGGTTGCATGTCCTTTTTTGGAAAAACAAACTGAGAAAAGGATGTACAGCGTCCCTTATCCATCCTGTGGTTTACAACCCCTCACATTCAGGAAGTTCTCTCTGATGTCTGGTCTCAGTCTCTCCTACTGCAGTGCATTTCCTCCTCTTCCTATGGAAGTGCATTGAAGACATCTCTTTCTCCTCAGGACCTGAGGCAGTCAGTCTTTAAGTCACAGAAAGCTTGTTCCCGATAGGAGGGCAGTTGATTTAAGTTGAATGAAGATCTTCCCCAGGGAGAGGAGACAGAGCGTGAGGGCATGCAAAGAGCAGCGTTCAAATACCAGCTCTCCTACCTGCCGACGAGCTGTGTAATCCTGCGCAAGTTATTTAATCTCACGGACCCTCAGTCTCCTCACCTGTAAAATGGGGTACTGCTGACGTTGAGCACATTGGTTATGAGGGTGCTTGTGAGGAGAGATGCTCATGAAGGTGAAGAGCCGAATGCTGTGCCCAGGGCTGCATCAGCACTTAATGGGGAGTTGTTAGTGCATTAACATTATGAAAAGGCATCTCTAGGCCAAGGCCAGGAAGAGGCAGGCCACTAGGCAGCCAGGGTGCAAGATACGAGGAGACATTGCTCTCAGGATTGTGTGGGCACACTTTCAGCAAATTGAGAATGAATGCTTCCTTGAGTTTCCTGCCCGTAGCGTCTCATCCCAGTCCCTGCCTTGCTCCAGACTCCAGGGTTCAGATCTTAGAGCAGAGTGATCCACGAAGAGCAAGGCTTGGCTGTCCGGTGCCGCCAGGTCCAAACTCTGCCACCTGTGCCTGAGCTGCATTCGAGTTGTCCTGCTTGGGGGCAAGGACATTCTGGAAGACCCCTGGTGAGGCTGTGGTCAGCTGCTGTCAGCTTTGGAGAGACTGGGTCCTTAAGATCCAGGTTTGTCCTGGGACTGGGCAGTGGGTGGGCTCCATTTGCTCTGTCCTTATGCAGCTGAATCTCAGGGGGGAAGGAACAGAAGACCCATCAGGGACCCTGAAGTGCCCAGCTGACCTTGCCAACAGGCTGGCTGGGGACTGGCTGAGGGGCAGCGAGGTGAGCTCAGCGGTGAGCTCTACAAGATCTGATGCCAACCTCCTGCCATGAACCTCACTCTGAGAGGCTGGGCGAGTCATACCTCTCTGCGCTTCAGTTTCCCCATCTGTGAAATGGGGAGGGAGGAGATGGAATCTGTAGTCCCTCCCAGAGCTGATGTTCTGAGGAATGGTGTACAAGGATGGGTGTGGGGAATGTGTGTGTGTATATGTGAGTGTGTGTGTGTCTGCATGCTTAAGGTAGGGTGACATCTGAGGCCTAGTGGGGCTCTACTGGCCCTTACAGCTCTGGGGCTGCCACCACAGCTCTGGTGGCCTGGGAGCTTTCCTACAGCATACCCAGACCTCCCTGCGGGGCCTGGGGCAGGGTGGCCTCAGGAGAGATCCACCCTCATGTTACCAGTCCCTTGCTTTTTTCATTCCCATTTGTCCCAGAGCTGGCAGGGCCTGGGAAAACAGAGAAGCAGGACTTCAGTCCCTGGAGGGCTAGGGTAGAGGAGAGGGGTGGGGAGCACAGCATGCATACTGGGCCGTGTTTGCAAACACTGCAGGAAAACACTGGGTGTTTAGGTCAGGAGGGGTTTTTGGAAATTTTTAGCTCCTCAGAAAGCATCTCGACCAGTAAGTTGAAGGCATCTGATGGCTGGCAAGTGTCTTCCTGTGGCCGGCCTCCAGCTGGCACTGGGGAAGGGGTGGGGGCCAAAGGGACGGTGTTCAGATGATTGCTGGCAGGGAGAGAAGTTTCTCTTGCACTGCTGAGGCCTGTGGTTTCTAATATTGACTCGGACTCCCTGGTCAGCTTCGTGCCAGACCTGGGAGGGGTGGGGCAGGAGGGTCACGGTGGGGCAGGGTGGGCCTGGGGAGGGGCTGGGCCTGGGGAGTATGGGGTGGAGACGACAGATAACTGCTAGCATTTACTGAGAGCCTTCTGAGTGCCAGGTCCTGTTCGAAGTGCTTTGTGCTGCCATGTGTTTGATTCTCACAACACAGTGCCATGCAGTGCTGTTGAGGAGCAGAAAGGACGACGTGTGTGACCTGCTTAAGGTCACACAGTTAGCAATAGAGCGAGCGAGGATGTGACCCCAGCGATACGGATGCTGTTTGCTGAGACCAGTGCTTCTCAAAGTGTTATCCCTTGACCTGGAAACCTGTTAGAAATGCACATTCTCGGGTCTCGCCCGAGGTCTACTGGATCAACCCTTTGGGGAAGGGCCAGCATTTGTGTGTCAACACAGTCGATTCCAAGGCGCACTCAAGGTCAAGGCCCCCTGGCTCACACTCTGCTCTGTGGGGAGTCAGACTCGAGGCCTCCGAAAAGGCTGACGAGGGCTCTTCAGGGCCTGTAATGGCCTGGGACAGGCACTTCCTCCCCAACTTCTCCATCTCACCCCAGTTCTATCCTTTCTGACCCACCCAGTCCAGGGAGGCTGGTTCAGCAGAGTGAAGAGTGAAGGCTTTGAAGTTGGGGGTGCTGGGTTCAGATCTCAGTTCTGTGGTGTGGACTGTGCGCATGGAAGGTCCCTGTGATCTGCCCTTCAGGAGGGCTCCTCCTCCCCTCGGGGGCCAGAGAAGAGGCAGTTCTCCAGCCCACGGGCTCTCTCCACGGGAGTGTTACAGAGCCCCAGACCAGAAGAGGCAGGCGGGGGTCAGAGGGCCACATTTCCTCGTGGGCTTATTTGCCCCCTGCCCAGTGGCATGTAGCTCAGGAGCTGGGGCTCTGGGAAGTGTCTGGGTGAGGATTAGGGCTGCGCTTGGAGGGGGAAAAATGTGGTATCTGTACTCCTCTAGAGCCCTCCTCAGACTCCAGGTGAGCCGACCTGGGGGCTGGGGGGTGGCTGATGCCCCTCCCCACCTCCTACCCCGATCCTGGATGCTGTCCTCCTTCATCCATTCCAAACTGAGTTGGCCCTGAACTACTCAGGAGGTTTCATCCCCTGCAAGGAAGTTTTGGCCTCAGCCTCTGGTCTTCTAGGCAGTCGGGGTAAAGTCTGGGCCATTTCCAGAAAGAACGCCATTGCCTTCAGCTTAGCCGACTTTCTTCCTCCATGCCCGTCTTTGCCCAGTTGTCCCCCCTGGGGCCAGAACCTTTCAGAGGTCAGTCTGTCCATCCCCCTGTCTTCAGACACAGACAGCTCACTCCTCAGGCCCCGGGGATGGGATTGAGGCAGGCATTACCTATTTTGAGACACTCTGTCTTAACCGGGTCCACGCTTATCTTGCCAAAGGCTTGCTTCATGACCTTGCCTGTCGTACTCGTGTCCTTCTGTGTGGCTCAAGGGCCCCTTCACCCACTTTGCCGAGTTGGAAACGGAACCCTAGAGTCTGTGGTCAGGAGGTAGCCTAGAATGGGGTTTCTCTCCTGTTTTGGGGGAGCCCTAGGAGCCCACTTTTCAGGATGCCTTTAGCAGGAAGCACTTCTGCTGGTCTGGGAAGGGGAAGGGTGGCAGCAGGGTGAGGGAAAGGATCAGTCCACAGGTGTTTATTGATGGCCTGCGATCCATAAATCACAGTCCCTGGCATGAGGAATATGGCAACTGCGTTGAAAAACTGTTGCTTTGAATCTGGTTTGGAGGCAGGTGGGCTAAGAATCACAAATAAAACAATAGTTGGGGAATAAGACATGATCCCATGATGAGCTTATTCATATGCTAAGGACCAGATAAGTGGCATAGACAGCAAGGCTTATTGGAGTTCAGGTGGGAGAGAGAATTCTCCTTGCTGTGGTGTTCAGGGAGGGCTTCATGGAGGAGGAAAGCTTGTAGGAAAAGAGGGGAAACGGTTTCACAAGCATATGCTTGGATGTGGGAGTAAGCAAGGGGGTCTAGGGTGATCTGGATGGAGCAGAGCTTTAGGGCATGAAAATTGAGGTCTGCAAAGGGGCGGGGCCAATGGTGGGGGGCTTTGAAAGTCCACTGAAGATTTAGGACTCTGGTAGGCCTCTCACTCTGGCTGCTGCGATTTTACACAAAGAGCAAGAAACGCAGAGCCCAAGGTGAGGCTCAAATCATGTTGTCCCCATTAGCAGTCCACGACTTTGGGCCACTCATTTAACTTTTGCTAATCTGTAAAGTGGGGCTCAAAAGTGATAAAAGTACCTGTTTCACTGGGTTCCTGTGAATAAATGATCTGGTGTCAGTGAAAATGCCAGTCATGGAGGAACAAGAGTGACTATTACTTTCTCCTTGTTCCTTTTTGAGGGGTCGGTGACTGAGGCAGAGGCCTGGGTTAGGTTTGTCAAGCTGGATGTTTCTAGTACCTATAGGATGTTTTTCATTTTCCAAACTGTGTCTCCCAAGCTTGGGACAACCAGGTGACGTCTGAGTCTTGGGTTGGCGTCATGTCCTGCCTCAGGAGGCATGCTGCCCCTCACGGCCACCAGCCCCGGAGAGAACCAATCCAGGGATGTTTCTCCTCACACTGTTTTCTCCCTTTCTCCGCAGCCCATCAACACTGAGAGTGTACCAAAGAATGTAGTGGACACGGTGAGTGACAGTAGGCGGAGTGGGGTGGGGGTGGGGGGGAACAATCTGGGGAGGCTGGAAAGAGGAAGATGCATTTGGGGAAAGTGAACAGTTGTGTTTGGGGACATCCTTCTGGAGTAGATTTGGGGAACTTGGGGGAAGTGGTGGGGACATGGGTGACTTTGCAAGCAGGGCAGCTGACCAGTCTTTGTTCAGAAATGGATTGCTGAGGAACTAGGCAGGCAGACGGAGCAGGAGAGGCAGGGGTGGGAGTGGAGAGGGGGAGGTCAGTGGTTAAATGTGGGCCTCTTTATTAAATATGTAGAAAGTGAGGAAGCCAGGCAGATCTTTCCAAACATCTTTCTGACTTAGCAGAGGCAATTTCCTCCAGGCTGCATGGAGGAGGAAGGGAAGAAAGTGGGTGGGTCCTGCAGTAGGGAAACCGAGGTTTGCAGCTGAGAGGTGTCTCCTGGCAATGGCCCACACGAAATAATGGGCTTGGAGATGGAGGCCTTGGGTTGAAATCCTAACTCCTCCAAACTTCTAATTGGGTGGCTGTAGACAAATCTAGGGCCTATCTGTGCCTCAGTTTTCTAATTTGCAAAATGGGAATAATAATATCTCCCATAAGAGTGGTTATGAGACACAGAAGAGGGTTTGGTTAGCTCTGAGGCACCTTTAGTGGGGAAAAAAAAGTGAAGCAAACAACCAAGTCCCTCCAGACCCTTCTGCCAACCCCCTCACCCCCACCCCTACTAAACTCAGCAGGTGAAACACCTGGTGCCTATTGACTGCTTTCCTTGACTCCCCTCTCTGACTGCCTTGTTTCTGTCTCCAGGGAGAAGGAGCCTTCCGGGGTGGAAACACACGGAAAAGCCTTGAGGAAGACGTAAGTGTTTGAAGGGGGCAGAGAAGGATGTGGCTGGGCACCTGGTGCCCAGAGGGAATGGTGGTGGGTGGGTGATAACTCTCTCCTGTCTTAGTTGGTGGGGTGTCCCTTCCTCCTCTGCAGAAGGGCACGTGGGGGTTTCCCAGCTCTGTTGCTGAGCAGGGGAGGAGGGGATGCAGTGGTGAGCAGCCCCCAGCTACTTCCATACTGAGCTGCAGTCTTGGCCTTGACCTCCAGCTCAGCTGGATCCAGAGCACATTTGCCCATCGCTTTGCTCTGTGAGTTTGTCACCAAGGTAAGGGCAAGGAGGATGGGCAACCCTGTAGCAAGAGGGACTAAGGAGAGATGAAGAGGGACCCCTGAGCCCTTGGAAAGTCATCAGAACTAGGGGAACCGCAGGCTCCGCTCCTTTGGAGAGAGGTCTTTGAAAATGGCAGAATCGTCTGTGTGGCTTAAGAGCCATTGATTCAGGAGGAAGCTGAAAGGTGGGACAAGCTGTCCCACCGTGCTCCTCCTCCCACCAATTTTTGGTGGAAGTCAATGAGCAAATTCCTTTACTGAAAGGATCCCAGAGGAGGGCAGAGGGGCTCTCCCAGAACCCTGCTGTGAGCAATGCGTGTGTCTGGGCTTGCGCTTACACCCCCGGGGCAGACACCTGACAGAGCTGGGCCCTGCTCTCTCTTCCCCAGTCTTCTCTGACAATTTGCCCCTCGGCTGGCCTCTCCATCCTTGTCCGCTCTGATCTGCAGAGGAACAGGGAGTGGTTTTGGCGGTTGGCACAGGGGGAGCTGTTGATGGCATGAGGCCCTATCATCTGACAGCTGCCTGACCCATGGTGGGGAGGGCCCCAGAGGGAGGTGCTGGGGCAGCAGGAGGCAGCTCCTGCAGGCGGCCGGCCTCACTTCTGTGGCGAGCCCGCTGCCACTGCCATTGCCACACTGCCCTGGGGCAGCCCTGCACGACGGTGTCCTCCAGGAGGGGCAGGGACATGCCTCTCAAACTAGTGGGGAAGCCTCTGTTCAAGGTATGAGTGGGGCACCGCACTGGGGAGGGGCCGTTTTCCAAGCGTGTGATGTTTCTGGGTGCAGGGGAGAAATTAATCTTTCGTGTACCTACTGCTGAGGATTAAATGGCTCCATGCACACAAAGCATGTACTATATGCTCAGTAAATGTGAGCTTTTCTTATTACTGTTATTTTGACTGAGGGCCAGGAGCTGGGCTGGGTATTTTTTGATCCCCATGACATCCCCTATGGCAGATGCTATGGCCCCATTTTGTAGATGTGTAAACAGAGGCTTGGCAGAGCTCAATGACTCAATGAACGCCTTTTTTTTTTTTTACCTCTTTTTGGGACCACTGCTTGGATCTGGTGTTACCCAGGATGCCTAACCCTTGGCTGGGGACAGGGTGATGCTGTGTGAACCAAGCCTTTTAGCCAATGGTTTGGACACTCTTTATTAGTCAAGTCCTAGAGCTGCTGCTCCCATAACCCCAGCCTGGGCCAGACAGATCCTATAAGGTAAACCTGCAGTAAGAGAGAGTGAAGTTAGACATCACGAAGAACTTTTTGACATGAGGGTGTGTCCTCTTGGTCCTGGGGAAGAAAAAGGTGGCCATTTAGTTGGGACTGGAGGTTTATTTTTAGGAGAAAGTGTTGATCTAGGATGAATATGTGTGTGTCAGGGATGGGTAAGGGCTAAGCAGATTCCAGAATGGCCTATGTACTACAAAAGAGAGGAAACCCAATTTTTAAGGCTCCCAGACACCTATTCCAGGTTGGGTGATCCTGGGTCATGGAGTCAGTCCCCTGCCAGCCGGTAGGCTCTCCTGCAGTCTGCCCCAGGTGAGGGGACCCATTTTCGTGGCGGCATGATTGAAATCCTGGGCCTGCTGTTGTGAGAATGTGCCTGTTTGTTGAGCTGTTTTCCTGTATCTGGCCTGCGGCCCAGGACTCACAGGGCAGGAATAGCCATTTTCCTCTGCCGGGTTGGTGTGTAGCGGAGTTTGTGGATGGTGTGCTGTGTCGCACTTTGTTTTGGAAAAATCCAGGCTGGTGGGCAGGAAGGAGAGAGGAAGGGGTGTGGCTGGAGGGGCTGGTGTGGGGGTGGAGGGGGTGGCCATAGACCCAGAGGAGGTGTAGGAATGGGGATGGGCCCCTGACGTAGGTCGGTCACCAATCTCTGGCTGCCTGACATGGCCCCCTGGTGTTGCTTACAGACCCTCCTCTCAACTGTGCCCCCTGGGGACTGGGGTTCAGGAAACAGCTTTTCTTTTGGTTTAGAGCTGTTGTGTTTGGTCTGTGGGCCTCAAAGGAAGGCAGGACTCTTCCCACACAGTCATTGCTCTAAACCAACCCCACCCAAGTGCTGGCCTTCCCGCTCTTTGCTGTACAGCGGCGGGGAGAAGGCGGATAACAGAGCCGAGGGCCATAGTCCTTGAGCGCTCAGCAATGCCTGAGTGGTGACCAGCAGTGAGGACCAGGCGAAAAGAGTTAGCTGAATCTACAGTAGGAAGGGCAAGAGTTAGATACAAGGAGAAACTTCCTGATAGTAAGAGAAGTAAGACCCTGTGTGGAGGAGGCTGTGGAGTTTCCTTTTGTGGTGTCCTTTCAGCAAAGGAAAGACTATTTTTGTGACGATGATAGGGGGGAGTTCTTCTTGGTGCCCAGGGAGTTGGATCAAAAGTCTTCTTATTGATCTACGGCTGGGGAGGGGCTGGAAAGAAGTTCAAAACCATGTGGGTAAAGGGCTTTGAGAGCCTCCGAGAGAAAAAGAATGACATTACAGGCAGACAGAGAGCTTATTTTTCTTTTTCAAATAAAACATTTGTAGTACTCTTTGCATAGCCCTCTGGTAGTTTTCCCTAAGGGTTCCAAGTGGAGCAGGTAAATCATGTGAAAGCACATGGGACTGGGCTGGACCCATTTTACAGATGGGTCAGTGAGACCAAGGGGCTTCTTCTCACAGGGCTCCATTGATGAGTACCTTTCTTTATAGAATATAAGCTCTCTGAGGTCAGGGACTTCTCCTCCTCTGGTCCCTGGTGCCGAGAACATTGCCAGGCACGCAGCCGGTGGCACTCAGTGAAGGTTTACTGCGTGAGGGAATGAGCACGATGCTGGGTGGCAGGGATGACCACATCTCTTCACTGACTCCAAGCCCTCTTGAAAAAGGCCTGCATGATGAGGCACGCTGGATGGCGCCGTCTCCAGCTTAGCCTTGTGTGTGAGGTCACCTGTGTTTTTTGGAGCATTCGGTTGTGTTTGCTCACCCCTACCCCACCCCCAGCCCATTTGCGGTTTTCTGGTTCTCCCTGTGGCTCTGTGTCCACCAACACTCAGACGTGTCACCCGTGCATGTCTGCTTTCTGCCAGCGAGTGTCACATGCCCCCAAACTTTGCGGAAAACAGGAAGCCCCGTCAGTTAGAGGGCAGCCCAGTGATTCATCATGGGATGACCATCCAGCTGTTCGTCCCCATACTCTGTGGTGGGGTCACTGTCCAGGGCAGCTTCCTCCTCTGCCTCCCCTTCCCTGGCCGGTCTGGTGGAACAGAGCGGGCTTGGACTTTGTCTTATCACCTCTGGAGGCGGCATGGCCAGACTCGATCGAGGCCAAGTTTTTATTTATCTTCCCTGGCTTTTTTGGGGTGGGGAGGCTGAGGAATGTGGAGTGTTGTAACGCTGGGAAGGGGGGTGGTGAAACGGGAGCCAGCTCTCCGGTCCTGCTCATCCTTCTCACCCCTGCACTATGACAACTTCAGGGTCCCCTCTGTGCCCCTCAGCTCCCCAGTCCCCTTGCCAGGCCCATCTCAATATCCCATTGTCTCCCTGCGGCTCTCTGGGCCTGGACCTGTGGTCCTGGCCACACCTCAAGCCTTGGCTACAGTTGTGGCTTCCAGTTGTTTGAAGCAGCTGTGGTGGCCTCCTCCAAAAGTGGCTGTGGATCAGCAACAGATGAAAACCAAAGGGCTATTTATAGCAGGGTGGCCCTGGGGCCTGGAGCAGGGCCTACGGCCTGGGGAGGCTCAGTGACTCCTCGTCAGGGACCAGGGGAATGGAGATGGATGAAGTGTTGGGTTTCTGCGTTCCTCTGGGTGGGTAGTTTTGGAACAGCTTGGTTTGGGGCTTGAAAACCAAACACAACCCCTCCTTCCTGTCCCCCCCACCCCATGCCTGACTCATGCAAACCCAAGTCCTCAGGGCCAGGAGAGCTGTGGAGACAGAGAAACTTTTCCGCCCCGACAGCCCCATTTGGCTGTTTCCTCCTCCTGCTGCCCGCCGAGGCTGGGCTGTTCGGAGCTGGGTGGGAGCCCAGGCTGAGGGGACTCCGGGCACAGCCTGCTCACGGGCGGCTGGATGGAGAGTCCTCTTCGCGGGGCTGCCCAGACTTTGGGCTCAGCTGGGAGCCAGGCCTCCCAGCCCACCCACTCCTACTTTGTTGGCACTGCAGGGTCTGGAGAGGGCTGAAGAGGGTTCCTCCTCTTGGGGCCCCAGTGGTCAAGCCCGAAGTCTGAGGGTGAATCCTGCTGGTCATCAGGACTTGGGGGTGAGTCACTGTTACCTCAGTTTCTCCTTTTCTTGGCAGATTGCCGTCCTGCGTCCTCTAAGAGGTGCTTGCAACTTGGTGGTTGGGAAAGGCTGGTTTCCGGGAGGCCCAGGGATGTTTGGAAGGTGCCCAGTGGGCTCAGAGGACTCCTGTTGGGCTCGGGATTCTAGAAGTTGGGCATCTGATTCTGCATCGTGTGAGGGGGCTGAAAGGGTGGGTGGCAGCTGGTGTAGAGGTGATGTAGGGTTTTGATTTTCTATAGAGTAGGAGGTTTGGTTATATCTCTAACTGCCCTTTTAATTGTAAGTGCCTTATATACATAATTCCTTTATATCTTCTACCAACCCCATATGGATTGCCCCATTTTACACATGACATTACAGAGGCTCAGACTCGTTAAGTAATGCGGGCTGCCCGACAGGGGGCTGTGGGACTCTGACCCTACACTTTGGTCACTGTACCATCAGGTGCCCTGGGATGTTTTGGTCAACAACATGGGTCCATTTGCCTAGTTTTGTGCAAGTAGACAACCCTGGAAATGGGAGTGGGCAAGAGGGTAACAGACCATGGGTGGTGGGTCCTTGGGAGCACGATTTGCTGCCTCACGCTGCTTTTGGTTGGTACATGTTTTGCCTGGCTGCTGTCGTCTCTAAACTTTTGATTGAATGACTTGGTGTTGCTGCTTTCAAGGAGAGGAGGAGAAAGGTTTAGAGTCAGACAGAGGGTGCCATCGCTCACCTTTCCTTCTTCCATGCTTGCAGGCTATATTTTCCACTCAGGGTTACTATGATGACGGCCAGTGAATCAAGATGAAATGGGTTTCCGTCAGTTTAGTAACTGTTTTATTGAGTGTGTACTCAGTGCAGATGGCACTAGCCCAGGCGTGGTGCAATTCTTAGCATTTGGGATTTCTTCCTTGCTGGGGGAAGGAAAGTCTGTCTCTTTGGGGGCTCGCACGCATGCTGGCCCACTCATGTGGAGTTGGCATCGACTGCTTTTGGCTTTGGGTTGCTTTGTTGCTGGGCTGTTAGGGTGCCTGGGCTGGAATGTTGGCAGAGAAGGGAGAAGAGAATCTGTGTTTGCCCACGGGCCTGACTGTACCCATGGACAGCTCTCTGCTTGTCTCCTCCATAATGCTGCTTCGCTTCTCTCTTTCCCAGGGCTCCACCAGAGTCACCGCGAGTGTCCAGTCCCATCCTAAGCCCATCAGGTATGCCTGGTCTATGGGGGGCAAGGGGTAGGGTCATTGGCAGTGAGCTCACTGTGGGTGTGCCCAGTAAGTCATGCCTTTGGATGTCTGAGACCGAAATCATAAAGCAAGTGGTAGGGAGAATGGGCAGACGGGAAAGCCACAGTGAGAGGGTGCAAGTAGATGCCCCTTGGAAAAGGTGATGTTTTGAGTTCTACCTTGAAGCCAGCCTTGATCTGTATTCTTTTCTCATATACTCTTTGTAATAACCCTGCAAGGTAAGTATTTGATTCCTAGTTGGCAGATGAAGAAGCTGAGCCTGAGAGGTGAGGTGACTTGTTAAAGGTCACAACAGGAGACTCAGTGCCTTGTGATACAGACACTCTTTTCCCTGCATCCAGCTTCCCTGGTTCTCTGGCTCGGCCCTTCCCTCTCTGCCTCACCTTCACCCTTGAGGCTCCTGAGATGAGTGAGCATCTGGCTCCAGGAAGATGGGGCCTCGGGCAGAGAAGGCCTGGTGTGTGGATGAAGCCCCTGGCAGATTGTGGCCCAGCTGCCAGCTGACCACAGATCTGAGTGTTCCTTTAGAAGAGCCTCTCCTCCCCCTATAGCCGAGAACCACCTTGGGATAGGTGGGTACAGAGTGCAGTGCTGAGGTTGTCTGGGTGGTGGCGCTGTTCTGCATGGGGTAGGCAGTGGCCTGAGGTAGGAGCTCCACCTCCAAAGGCTGCAGAGAGAAGCTTATCTTAGGGATGAGGAATGGCTGGGGCTCAGAGGTCAAATTTGTGTGTGCTCTTACTGCAACTCATGGATGGTCCTGTCATTACCACCATGGAGAAGCCTCATGTCACCCCTGGCATCCCTGTCTTTAAACCCCATCTGCACCGTTGGGCTCAGAATTAACTCTGGTGGGGATGTGGATTCTGACCCACTTCTCGGGGTCCTGGGCTCCCCTCCCCAGTGCCGCTCTATTGCTTTGAAATACCCCAGTGGTATTCCTCTCTCTGCTCCTTCAGTCTCAATTTTATCCTGCTATAGTGAAAGGTTATCAAAATGAAATATGAGTGTTGCCCACCTTGGATAGAGAGGGTGAGCTGGTGATGGGGTAAGGGGGTGTGGGGGTGGGGAGCTTGTGAGGTCCCCTAGAAGCTACAGGTGGGCTTCAGAATGGAATTTCCTTGTCTCAAGATCCATTTGCCCTTCCCATCAACATCCCAGTGGGCACCCTGGACCCTCCCCCTGGGAGAGAATCGGGCGGAGGTGTCAATACGTGAGCCTCTACCTCCTCTCATCCAGTGCCCAGTCCTGGGGGCTCCCCATCTCTCTGAGGAGCTCAGATGGCGCTGGGTTGTCTGGGGGCCACCTGCCACCGCAGCAGCATCAAAAGCTCTGCGCCCTCTGCTTCCTGGGCCCTTAGAAATAGGGGAGGCCACTGCCACAAAGCTGATCTGGCAGCAGTGGGAGCTGTGAGATGGGGAGAAAGCCAGGGAACAAAGGGCAGGAGTCGGCCTGCCTCCGGCCTGCCTCTGGGGAGGGCTGGAATGTGCGCTGTGGTCTGGTTTACCTGGAGTCCAGGTGAGCGAGTCACCTGAGCTGCCCCTTCCCCCTAGAGGCCTCCCCGCCCACTCCACTGCTCAAGAGCAGGGGGAGGGCAGCAGAAGGCTCAGCTCCAGGATGCTGGAGAGCACCCAGCCCAGGCTTTCCTTCCTCTTCCGGAGCCGTCCCGGGATCCTTTGAGAGACTTTTGCCACACCAGGTGGCCACAGTGTGTGGGGAGGCAGAGCTAGATCCTGGATTCCTGGCTAGTTCTCGCCCTGGCGCTGACTTCTGGGATCGAGGGTGAAGGCAGTGCCAACAGGATTGATGGGAACCTAGGATTGGTGTCATCACTCTTTGGTTCTGACGCGGCCCGAGATCCCTGCCAACCCCTGCCCAGCTCTCTTCAGGCTGGCCTTGATGGCTGCACAGGCTTCGCTCTGGGTCAGGGAGCAGCCAAGCCCCCTGGGTTGGCCATGAGGACCATGTACAGTGTGCAGGGGGTGCAGATATCTGGACCTCGCCCTGCGGGTGCTGGGTTCTGATCCAGACCCCCTTCTCTGCCTGTCTCCCCAGAAGCATGAGTGTGAGCCGGAACATGGAGGACAGCTGTGAGCTGGACCTGGTATATGTCACGGAGCGGATCATCGCCGTCTCTTTCCCCAGCACAGCTAACGAGGAGAACTTCCGAAACAACCTCCGCGAGGTGGCCCAGATGCTCAAGTCCAAACATGGAGGCAACTATCTGGTGAGGACTGGCCTCTGGTCTGCTTGCCCAGGGCCCCTCTGCCCTTTCTGTTTGCCTGCTCGCTGCTGGCCTCCCTGCCCACTCACCCTGGGCCAACTCTCCCGTCTCTCTGCCTTCAGCTGCCGTTGGCCCTGGCCTCTCTCACGGCCTGACTCTGCTATAAGGAGTATCTGTAGCTAGAATGCAGCATCTGGAACCAAGTTGTGTGTGTGCGTGTGTGTGCGTGTGACCAGGAGGCGAGAAGAACAATAAGAGCCCATGTTATTGAGCACTTGCTACAAGCCAGGCCCTGTTGCAACTGCTTTCCACATATTTAAGCTTCAGGACAGCCTTAGAAAGCAGGTTTTGTTAGAGCACAGAGAGGTGTGGGGTGTTTGCCTAAGGTCACAGTGTGAGGAAGTGGCAGAGCGGGTGCACCGTCGGCACCCTGGAGAAGTGTTGGGGCAGAGCTGTGACAGAGTGCATCTTAAGGGACCTTGTGTTGCCGGTCCCGGGGTCGTACCTGGCCCAGGAGAATCACCTCACACATGTGGATGAGGTGGCCACTGGTGGTCTCCTCTAATGTCAGAAAAGCTGGCCTGGAGATTGGACTGCTCCTGGCCCCAGCTGAGGTCTCAGGCCCACTTTATAGGGAGGTGCATGTGGGCTGGACCCATGGATCAGACGGTGCAACCTTGAGGGGCTGCCTTGGAGTGTTTGAGCAGAGGTGGCCGTGGGAGGCCAAATTCAGTCCCTAGGGCTGTTGTAACAAATTCCCACAAACTAGGTGGCTTAAAGCAACAATTTATTTTTTCACAGTTCTAGAGGCTAGAAGTCCAAATCAAGGTGTCAGCAAGACTGTGCTTCCTCTGAATCTTACACAAGAGCACCCCGCCTTGCCTCTTCCTAGCTTCCAGTGTCTCCCGGCATCCTTGGTGACCCTGGGTTTATAACTGCACACTCCAGTGTCTGCCTCCATCATCACATGGCCTTCCTTCTTTCCTGTGACTATCTGTGTGTCCTCTCATCTTCTTATAAGGACACCAGTCGTCGGATTTAGGACCCACCCTAAATCCAGGATGATCTCATCCCCAGATCTTTAACTACTTACATCAGCAAAGGCCCTAATTCCAAATAAGGTCACATTCTGAAGTTCCGGGTGGAAGTGAATTTTTGTGGGACACTATTCAGCCCACTACAGAGGCCCATTCATCAGCTGTGTCGGGCGTTGCTAAGAAACTGGCTTTAAACATCAGAAAGTCCTGAGTTCGAATGTTGGCTCTGCTCTTACTAACTGTCTGATCTTGGCCACTTAGCCTCACTAAGCCTTAGGTTCCCCATCTGTAAAATGGGTCTAATAACACTACCCATCTCTTGTGATTGTTGAGACAATTAAGGCAGCTAGTAGATCTAAAGTCCTTAGCACGGGCTGGCAGGTGTGGACACTCCAATGGTAGCTGTTGTTAACATAATAAACTGTGTTGCATTATGCAGCTCAAGAGTGGACTAGAAGCCACCTAAGGTCCTTCCTGATTTCAGGGGTCCAGGATTTCACGGGTCTCTGTGCTATGACACCCTCCCTCCATCCTGCCCATTCCAGGTCATGGGGTCTTCTTTTCTCCCCAGGAGACAATGCAGCAGTCTTTGAGTTTCCTGGGTAGTGAGGTAGATATGGAGACAGGAAGTCCAGAGATTGGGCGATTCTCATGGGATGTGAGTAGGTGTTGGAGTGCATCGACTGGGAGAGGGGTGTTGAGGGTCTGAGTGAGCCCGCCCAGGACTGTTTGTACCCTCTGATGGAGGGTGTGCGATCCCAGAGTCATTGCATCTTCATGGGGTAAGGTTCTAAAGTCAGCATGTGGAATGGAAACCAGAGATGGCCAAATACTTAACATTTCACATCACCGGGTTGCATTCAGTGTGGGGAGATGCCCACCTTGGGGGTGGCATGTGGGACCTGCGACAGGTTCCATTCTCTTCTCATCTTCAGTTCAGGATGTCTGCTCCCTGAGGGGAGTGGCTGAGTGTCTATACTTCCCTCTCTCCCCCTCTTTATCCTGAGAACCAATAGTTGAGTTTCTGTTGGTCAGTGCGTGTGTTTGATGGGATCCCACGTATGCTCACGTGTGGGTGGAATTTCCAGCAGAGAAGAGAGGAAACACATGAGCCTTCTCACGATCTCTTCCTTTTCCTCTTCCTAGCTTTTCAACCTCTCTGAGCGGAGACCTGACATCACGAAGCTCCACGCTAAGGTGAGCCTATGTCCGGTGGGGGTGCGGGCTTCTACCTGCCTGGGAGAGAAGGAGAACAGAGAGCTAGGCTTCCTCTCCCCACGGTTCCCATGGTAGAATCTTGGGGGAAAGTGCTGTGATAGTTGGCAAAGCCTATTCAAAGTTACAGTGCCATCTTCTATTTGGAAAATGGAAAAGAATGTATTAATCGTTTCCATAATACAAATTACAGAAAACAAAGCTTGATGATACAGTCATTTCCAACCAGGTCCGTCCTGCCCTGGGGAGAACATAGAATCTCTGGGGGGTGGCTGGATCTGTGAGATTTTCACTTTTATTGAAAGGTATTTTGGCTTTCAACTGGCAGAGAATAGCTGATGTAGACCTTCTTAGTGCCAGCTTTCACCTGCTTGCCTGGTGGCTGTGTGTGGGGCTTTGCACAGATATCTGCTCCCTGCTTTTGGATTTTGGTGTCTGACACTGTGTGACCCTGGGCAGTCGACAGACTTCTCTGGGCTCAGTTTGCGCCTCTGAAAGTGGATCGGCTGGATTAGATGTGCCCTCTGGGCCCTTCCAAGCAGCAGTTCTCTTTTATTGTAAAGTTCTGTGAGTTTAGAAAAGTTTTGAGGCACCCAAAGACTGCTGTTCAGATCTGCCCTCTGTCCCCTTCATGCTTCTCTGAGCTGGCCTGAAAAAGCAATGATGTGTGTGTCCAGGGTCTGGAAAAGAGCCACAAACAACCAGGAGCCCTTTGCTCTGTCCTCTTGCACCCCAAGCAGGCCTTGGGGGTGTCTGTGGGAAGAGAGCTTGAGGGAAGTGTGGGGGTCCCCAGCATGTTCTGAGGTCAGAGTTATGTGGAAGGGACCTTGGGTCATCATCTCCAAGCTTTTGTTTTATGCACGCATGACAAATGAGACTAGGAGAAGGGCCACGTCTGGCCTGAGGCCCACAGTGAGACAGTGGCAGAGCCAAGACGCAGGCCCAGGGTCTTTGGCCCTGGTCAGTGTCCTTTGCCTCCACACCCCACCTCCCAGCTGGGCTGATGGGCAGGGCAGGAGCTAAGGTCCGGCCGCTGGGGTGTGTGCTGACTCTGCCGCCCCTGGCTGACTGTCTGGACTTCTGCCACTTCATACTCTTGCCTTGGGCTGCAGGTACTGGAATTTGGCTGGCCCGACCTCCACACCCCAGCCCTGGAGAAGATCTGCAGTGTCTGCAAGGCCATGGACACTTGGCTCAACGCAGACCCCCACAACGTCGTCGTTCTGCACAATAAGGTCAGAGCAGGGGCAGCAGGGAGTGTGTGTGTGTGTGTGTGTGTGTGTGTGTCTGCGTGTGTGCCTGTGTGTGTGTCTGTGTGTGTGTGTGTATGTGTCTGTGTGTGTGTGTCTGTGTGTGTCTGTGTCTGTGTCTCTGTGTGGGTGTCTATGTGTGTGTCTTTGTGTGTGTGTGTGTGTGTGTCTTTGTGTGTCTGTGTGTGCCTGTGTGTGTGCCTGTGTGTGTGTGTGTATCTCTGTGTGTGTGTCTGTGTGTGTGTGTCTGCATGAGTATATCCTAAATGAGTGTATATACGCCTGCCTGTATCATTGGATTGTGTGAGTGTGCAAGTCTATGTGTGTGTGTGTTCTCTTTTCTGGGGGATGACCGATTCTGTCCCAGGGGGTGCCCCCAAGAAGTGGGGGTTACCAGCTTGTGGGTGTCTAAAGTATAGTGGGTGACCAGCTGTGTTTTTTCTCTTTGAGACTCAGCCCCCATCCTCTTCCATCTTCTGCATCCCCCTACCTCATCCTGTTCTCCCTTAGGATCATACCCCTCTCTCCTACCTCTGTCCCCCTTTCCTCCAAGGCTTCTGGATGGGCCCTGGAGCAGTAAGCTGGCCTTAGAAATAAAGGCTTTTGTGTTTTGGGGCTCTTTCAGGGAAACCGAGGCAGGATAGGTGTGGTCATCGCAGCTTACATGCACTACAGCAACATTTCGGCCAGGTAAGAGGGCCCCTGAACCTCCCAGCCTCTGAATATTGACAGTAGGAACCCCCTGTCCCGACCCACCCATTGCCTCTCCCTTCCTTGGGACGGGAGGATAAAGACATAGTGGGTAATAGGTGCTGGGGTCAAGGTGGGGTCAAGGAGCCACAGAAAGAAGAAGGTGCCTGTCCAGATCTCAGAGGCAGGCGCCTGTGGCAGAGGGCAGGAGAGAGGAGAGTGCATCCCATTATAGCGTCTGGGTGGGACAGCCTTGGGAAGCAGGCCCATCCACAGACACCCCATACAGCCAACTTCTTGGGGCTACTCTTCTTTGCTAAACTGCCTTCTGCTTCCCTGGGTGAGCAGGCAGGGAGTCAGAAAGAAATGTTGGATCAGATCTGGGTCCAGCAGAACCATCTAGACCTTCTCTCATCCATTCCCCTGTGTCTGGCCAGTCGGGTTGTCTTGCCGCTTAGGTGTTTTGGAGCAAGACTAGGAAACAAGCAGTGGATGAGTCCTATTCTGATCCCATTTTGCACAGAGGCAGAGGAATTCATCCATTTATTGGTTTATTCATTTGACAATGGTTATTGAATAGCTACCGTGCCAGGGGCTGTTCTAGGTGCTGGGACGAGCAGTGGGCAAAGCCAGGTCCCTGTCTTCATGGACATTAACTAAGTAAACAGGTACATCAGGAATGGCAGGTGGTAAGTTCTGTGAAAGAATGGAGACTAGAGGAAGACAGTGGGAGGGGGTGGTATGTGGTCAGAGGAGGCCATATTTGAGCAGAGACTCAGTTAAGTGGGCGGGGGGGCAGGAAAGGCGGAGTCATATGAAGTCTGGGGAAGGAACTGTCCAGGCATAGTGAAGAAGAAGGATGAAGCCCTGGGGTGGGAAGGCCGTGTGAGGGGCTGGCATGTTTGGAGCTGAGTGTGGGGACGAGCAGTCGGAGGGGAAGCTGGAAGGTGGCAGAGCCTGGGGGCCTTGGAGGCCGTAAGAAGGACTACTTTGGGGTTTACTCTAAGAGTGATGGGAAGTTGTTGCAGAGTCAAGAAGTGGGGACCTCTGTGATTTTTCTCTTCATTTTAAAAGGATTTCTCGGAGTGCTCTTTGAAGATAGGTAGAATGTTCTGTGGAGGGCTTGTCAGTAGGACAGCACTTTTTTGACTTTAAGAAACCCAACCCTCCCTAATCTTTACTTAAAGGTGAGCACTTGCGATGCACCTACTATGTGCCTACATGCGTCAAGCTCTTTATAGATGTTATCTCACTTGATCGCCAGAACACACTTCGAGGAAAGCAATTATCACCCTCATTTTCACAAAAGGAAAATCAGGTTCAGAAAGATTAAGGAAGCTGCCCCAAGATGCAGGGCTAGTAACTAAGCGGTAAACTAGGGCTGGCTCCAAAGCTCCCGTGCCGAGCACTGCAGCACACAGGATGGAGAGATGCTGGGGCCCTCTTTTCTTGAGAGCTTCACAGCACAGGTTGGCTGGAGGACTCTGCAGGTCTGGAGAAGCTGGGGTGGGGGCTGGGGTGGCGAAGGGGCTCTGGGTTTGCGAGTTGGCTCCTCTGACCACTTGTCTTCTCCTCAGTGCTGACCAGGCCCTGGACCGATTTGCCATGAAGCGGTTCTATGAGGATAAGATTGTGCCCATTGGCCAGCCATCGCAGAGAAGGTGGGTCTCCTGGGCTCACAGCCCAGGGCACATGTGGTGTGTGTGCTCACTGTGCATGGGGACTAGCCTTGTGTACCCATGTGGGATGGAACAGCGTGCCTGGGGGGGATGTACCAAGTGTGCATACTCAGGTGCCAGCCCGGAGGGGTGTGAGCTCAGGGACATCAGCACATGAGTAGCTGTATGTGCCCACAGGTGGGCAGTACAGTTGGCTCCTGAGACTGGTGCTGGAGAGCAGTGAGGGACACATTGGTTTGGGTGTAAGAAGGTGGCTTGTAGGAGAAGGCAGTGCCATTCTTGGTCCTGGCAGCAGGACTGCTTCAGTGTTTGGATGAGTCTACAGGAGGCTGATGTCACTGCTGCCTGCCCTGGACGATCACAGACGCTCTCAATAGAAGTCACCTTCTGCTGGGAGAGCATTAAAAATTTTACTGAGGACTCTCAACCACGTGGTCTCGTTGGCATCCACAGCAGCCCAGGCAGGAAGCAGGGCACGGACACACTCATTCATTCATTTGGCAACTTTTAGGCATTCTGCTGTGTTCCAAGCACTGGCGCTATCTAGTTGAATAGGACAAAGTCCTTTGCCCTTAGTGAGCTGATATTCTATCGAGAAGGATGGACATGACACAAGTAAATATACAAACAAAACAATTTCAAATAGTGATTAGTGTCAGGAAAGAAAGAAGCGTGCTGTGGAGATGACAGCTGATGGGAGAGGTGTGGGGCTATTTTAATCCTCGTGGTCAGGGACTACGTCTCAGAGGAGATGAATGTGAGCCCAAAGCTGAATAATGACGAGCTACCACAGGACGATCCAGGGCGCCCTCATTGTACAGGAGAGAAGCCCGAGCCTAGGGAGGGCAGGCCCATGGCCAGGGTCCACGGCAAGTAGTGACAGAGCTAGAATATACTCACGGGCCTTTAACTTGGGCCAGGGCAGTGCCCCGGTTGTGTCATCCACCGTCCTGAGGGCTGCCCCTGGTTTTGCCTCTGTGGGTTTCATGCTGTTTAGTGATCTGACCCACAGAAAGGCATAGGTAGTATCAGGACCAGGTGGGCCTTGGGTGGCTGCAGATAAGTGGAAGCCAGAAGGGTCGACATCCAGGCCCAGAGTGGAGAACTTGAGAGTGGGACTTGGGCCCAGCCGCTTGTGTGGCCAGAGCGGTGGGCCTGCCACACCTTTCTGTGATGTGTCACACTGGGCTATGCGCTGGGACGATGGTGCTGAATCTCTCAGGCAGGGTCTCACGGGGCTCACCTTCTGCTGGAGGACACTCATGGAAACAAGCCATCAAGGTCATTTCACATAGTGAGAAGTGCTTTGAAGGGGGTAAACCAAAACAGAAGATGATGGGTGAGAGAGTGATGGGAGTGGGCATGAGGGGCTGATTCACACGGACTGACCTTTCTGAGAAGGGCATGTGTGAGGTGAGGTCTGAGAAGGGAGGAGGAAGCATTTGAGTGAAGGTCTGGGGTAGAGGGTCTAGGCAAAGGGGAGAGCAAGTTTACAGGCTTGGAGGCCACTGTCCCATTGAATTTTTGAGCCCCTTGGGACACTAGGCAAGCAGGACCCCTAGCTGTAAGTCCTGAGGCTTTCCAGGCACTCTATACTGGGGGCGTGGGGGTGGTCCCCAAATCACACCCCCTTAACCCTACCTTTCTTGTCTAGCTAGAAATGTGCTGGCAGCACTGGGGACTGTTTCCGCCATTGCAGCGGGAAGCCCTGGTACAATTGAGTGAGTCCTCAGGTAACCCAGTGCCTTACATTCAGCACAAGACAGCTGGTAGCCAGCTGCTGGGTCAGCTGGATCAGAAACCGGATGTCTTTATGTGCAGAAAATTCTGGCTAGGCTGCCAGCCATAGCAGCTGTGGATCAAGGAAAGCTTTCCTAGGAAGAAGTCTCAGGGAGGGAAGAACTATCACTCAATTCCCTGCTCCTCAGTCCCTGGCTTCCATGGATGGTTGGTGGCCTTGGTCATGAGTCTGGCCCTTGACCTTGAAGGATAAGGGATACAAATAGAGGAGCATGATGTTATGATGGCACAATGTATCTTGGAGAGAGTGGGCAGAGCAGTCACTTCTCTGAGGCTGAAAACCTGAGAATGGGGATCAGTGCGACCTCTCAGGAATAGAATTACTCAGGGATTCCACAGTGCTCGGTGTGTGTGTGTGTGTGTGTGTGTGTGTGTGTGTGTGTACGTACACTATCTATGTCTGCCTTGAAACTCATATCTGCACGCTTCTCTGCTTATGGTGGGTAATTCTGTTTGTGCCTAAATGTGAAAGTGCAACCGTTGGGTGTACCTTACATTTATGGCCACTCTTTCCTGCCTTCTTGTCAGTGTTGCTTGCGAGGAATGGGGCAGTTGGAGGAGAAGAGGGCAGGGAGAGAGGGAGGGAGGGGCTTGGCCGGCAGCTCCTCCATTCATTGTCACCACACCCCCGGACTCATTGTCCCCAGCACACAGACACATCCTGTTGGCATGATCAAGAGTTCTGATAGGAACCTGCCATTCCAGGTTTCCGGTTTGAGTAATGGGGCTGGGGGCTGGGCAGGGGCCTGAATAGAAGCTGGTGTTGCCCATCAGATTATCTTGCGTGGGTTGTCCGAGGTGTCCCCACCCCAGCTAAGGGACAGAGGCCCACAGGCCTGGAGGTAGGCCAAGGAGCTAATATACAGTAGGGAACTATTATCATGGTCATGTGGGTTGTGGTTTTACACCTCAAAGAGCCCCTATTGGTTCCCTCAGAGTCTCGGGTGCTTTCTGATTGGCTCAGCTAACCCAGCTTGGTGTCCTCTGGCCAGTCAGAAAAGGAGGAAGCACCAGCCAATGTCAGAAGGATTGGCCTCTTGCTCTGGCAGATGCCTTGGAATCAAACGTTTTTCCTTCTCTCCCCACCCACTCCCAGCTTTGTGTGTTCTTGCTGTGTATCTTTGGGAAGCTAACGACCCTTTCTGCACCTAATTTTTCCGCTCCATGTAGAAGGAGTGGGGCTAGGTTAATCCTTCCATTCTTCCAACAAGATCTTTTTGAAAAGAATTGGGGAATGTTGACCCTTGAGATAAGATACTTAGTAGAAGTTAGCTATCTTCCAACACCAAGTGAAATGACGTAGAGAGACTTTCGTACATTTCAGTGTGATATTAAAAAGGGAAGGACTGTAGTTATGCTCTTAATATTTTCTGGAGCGTCATGTGGCTGGTGGGGCTGTGCAGGCCTGCAAGTATAAATGTCAGCTTGGTTTGAGCTTGGTGCAAGGAGGTCAGAGATGTTTGATAGTTGATCAGCCTGCCTTGTGTAGTGTAGTAGTGAAGAGCTAAATGATGCCTATCAGGGATGTGTGGGAGGAATTTTGGTCCAGCGGGAGATTCCTGGGCTTGGAGTGAAGCACGAAGGAGATGCACATGTTGACCACCAGGGGGCGCTAGAGAACACCAAGTGGGAGTTTTGGCTTGATCCAGCTCCAGGTCTAGAAGTGACGCGCTGGCCCTCCCTACCTGGGGCTCCAGGCAGCAAGGGAAAACTGTGTTGGGCTGGAGTCCCCAGCCACCTTGAGGCCTGAGGGTGGTGGTGGGGGCCTAGGCGGGGCAACTAGGGCAATGTTCTGGGGGAAAAGCACATGGGATGGCGCCAGCGCAGGCCTCCCTGTTGATGCCGCCCCGACCCTGTTCCAGGTACGTGCATTACTTCAGCGGCCTGCTCTCTGGCACCATCAAGATGAACAACAAGCCCTTATTTCTGCACCACGTGATCATGCACGGCATCCCCAACTTCGAGTCCAAAGGAGGTACGGGCCCTCGCCCTCAGCTTCCCTCCCCTTCCCGTCTTCCATCTCCTTCTCGTAAGAAGCAGCCTTGGTGGGTAAAAACGTGGGCTGGGATTAGAGTCTCCACTGCACTGCTTCCTGAGCTTTCTTTAGCCCCAGTCTACGCATTTGTAAGATGGGTTTGACACTCGCAGTGCCTGCTGGAAGATCATCTTAGATGTGGCAATGTTCTTGTAAACTTAACGACTTTCAAATGAAAAGCTAGTATTTCTTCCCCTTTCTCTTTTCATTTCTCCTTTCTCTTTTCCTCCGGCTCTTTTTTACTTCCCCTTCCTTCCTTTCTCCCCCACTTCCTTCACTCTCCCCTCTCCCCTTTCCTCCTCCCACTGTTCCTGCTGTCTTAGCCAACACCACCCTTGTCTTACAGGGTGTCGGCCATTTCTCCGGATCTACCAGGCCATGCAACCTGTTTACACGTCTGGCATCTAGTAAGTATTCCCTGGGAAGGAGAGGCCCGGATGCTGGAAGTCCAAGGCCGAGGACCAGGGGCAGGGGCATGGGGTGGGGCTGCCTAGAACCTCTTCTAGGAGAGGCTGAAGGATGAAGTCAGTGAGGTTTCCCAGTAGTCAGCTGGCAGAGGGGCAGCAGGGAGAAGGCACGCTGCCGCCCCCTCAGTGCCCTTCTCTCCTCTGCCCTCCCTCCCCCACAGCAACGTCCAAGGAGACAGCCAGACAAGCATTTGCATCACCATCGAGCCTGGGCTGCTCTTGAAGGGAGACATCTTGGTGAGTGCCGCCCCTCTGTTGCTAGCCCCTCCTCCCCGTTAATTTTTCTATCCTTCTTCTCTCTTCCTGCTCCCGTCCTGCCTCTCTAGACAAGACCTCACTCCTGGTGGGCTGCCAGCCTGGGGGCCATAGGATCTGAGGGCTCCTGCAAGCCCTTCCATTCTCCATGTCCATTCTCCTGCCTTTGAGTTGGACCTCCTTTCCCGTGGGCTTACCTCTTGTTCTGGAACATCTCCAGGGAAATGTCTGTCAGTGGGAGCTGTCACCTCCTGGCTTTCTGTTGGTGACCCTTGACCCCCTTAATTCTAACTTCAGCCCTTCCTCCATCAATTTAAATCCACTCCTACTTTTTCCATTCTGACCTGTGGGCAGGAAATTTTGGGGAGGCAGTTTTGTCCCCACAGGAGAAGGTGGGCCTCCAACTCTCTGCTCTTCTGGAAGTTTCCCCAGAGAACTCTGAGATCCTGTTTGGTGTTGGTGACCTCTCCCTCACTGGGTTTTGGGGGAGCCTTGGAGGTCCAGTCTTAGAGCTGATAAAGAGACACCCTGGGATCTGATTTCGCACCCTCGGGTCCCTGATGACTTCTGCTCACTTTCCCACCCAGCTGAAGTGCTACCACAAGAAGTTCCGGAGCCCAGCCCGAGACGTCATCTTCCGTGTGCAGTTCCACACCTGCGCCATCCATGACCTGGGGGTTGTCTTTGGGAAGGAGGACCTTGATGATGCCTTCAAAGGTGAGCTCACCGAGTGGAGAGGCAGACCTAGCGAAGGATAATTGGATCACAGGGTAGAAGAGCAGTAATGGCGGGGCCATGGCAGCAGTGAAGGGGCAATGGTTTTCTGAGGGAAGGGGAGGTGGTCAGGGAGGTGTCTCCCTTTGTTTCTTCCCTCTCTCCATTTGAGGCTTTATCGACATCACATTCAGGACTGGGACATATCCACATGCATCCATCCACCCATCCATCCATTTACCCACCCATCCACCAAGCATCACTTGTGTGTCTACATATGCCAGGCATGTGCTAAACTTTGGGGATACAAAGAGAAAGAGGTGAGTCCCTACCCTCAGGGAGCTCCCAGTCTTGTGAAAGGACGAGGCACACAAACATGATACTATGAAATGACACCTGCAGTGATGGACACACGTACACACGGGTGATGGGTGCCCCAGAGAGTGGATACTGTCCCTGCTGTAACTTCACTTGCTGTAAGTAGTGGATGGCGATCTGTGTCCAGACTGAGCTCAGGCAGAGAGCAGAGAATGGGGCTCAGACTTGGAGAAGGAGGGACGCGATCCCTGGAGTGTTGTCTGGCTTGTGTAGGAGAAGGACGCACTTGTGATGTACTTTCCCTTGACTAGAGCCAGGAGGGCAAAAGCAGAAGATGCCATTATAATTACAGAACAGAATAAAGGTTTTATCAATCTGGTTTTAAAAATATTTTTATTAAAAATACAGCTAACATACAGTATTATATTAATTTTAGGTGTCCACCATACTTATTCAACATTCATATACCTAAAGAAGTGATCCCCATATGTCCAGCAACCATCGGACACCGTACTGTGCTCTCACAATATTAGTGTCTGTATTCCCTATGTTGTACATCACATGACTTTTTTGTTGCTGTTGTTAGCCAATTTCTTTTTTTAAAAATTAAATTTATTGGGTGACAATGGTTAGTAAAATTATAGGTTTCAAGTGTACAATCCTATAATACGTCATCTATATATTACACTGTGTTCACCACCCAGAGTCAGTTCTCCTTCCATCACCTTATGACTTATTTGTTTTATACCTGGAAATTTGGACCTCTTATTCCCCTTCACTTCCCCACCCTGCCCTTTTCAATTACAGTTGACATTTAGTATTATTTTATATTAGTTGTAGGTGTTCAGTGTAGTTGCTAGATATTTATATAATTTAAGAAGTGATCCCCTGACTAGTCTAATACCCACCTGGCACTATACATAGTTATTGCCATATTATTGACTATATTCCTTATACTTTATGTTACATCCCCACGACTACTTTGTAATAACCAATTTGTACTTCTTAATCCCTTTACCTTTTTCACCCTGCCCCCAACATCCCTCCCATCTATCACCCCAATAAATCTAGTACCCATCTGACACCATACATAGTTATTACAATATTATTGACTATATTCTTTATGCTACACCCTACATCCCCATGACTACTTTGTAACAACCAATTTGTACTTAATCTGTTCCCTTTTTTTCGCCTACACCCCCAACTCCTCTCCCACCTGACAACCATCAAAATGTCCTCTGTGTGTTTCTGTTTTGTGTGTTAATTTTGTTCCACATATAAGTGAAATCACATTGCATCTGTCTTTCTCTGTCTGACATATTTCACTCATCACAACACCCTCCAGGTCCATCCATGCCGCCACAGATGGCAAGAACCCACTCCCTCCCATGGCTGAGCAATATTCCATTGTATACATGTACCACCTCCTCTTTATCCATTCATCCATAGACAGACACCCAGGCTGCCTCCACATCTCTGCCATTGTAAACAATGTTGCAATGAACACATGAATTCACATGTCCCCTTGAAGCAGCATTTTGGGTTTCCTCAAATAAATACCCAGAATGGAATTACTGGATCCTTTTTTATCTCTTGTTATAGCCTTTGTTTTAAAGTCTATTTTGTCTGGTATAACTATTGCTACCAGCTTTTTGTTGTTGTTGTTGTTGTTTCCATCTTCATGAAATATCTTTTTCCATCTCTTTACTTTCCATCTGTGTGTGTATTTCAACCTGAAGTGAGTTTCTTGTAAGGCAATATATGTAAGGGTCTTATTTTCCTGTCCATTCAGCCACCGTATCTTTTGATTGTTGGAGCATTTAATCCATTTACATTGAAAGTAATTGTTGATAGATATGTACTTATTGCATTTTATTATTCATAACTTTTATCTTTTTTCTTCTTCTTAAAGAAGTCCCTCTAATATTCCTCATAATACTTACTGGTTTGGTGGTGATGAACTCCTTTAGCTTTTCCTTGTCTGGGAAGCTCTTTATCTGTCCTTCGATTCTAAATTATAGCTTTGCTGGGCAGAGTCATCTTGGTTGTAGGTCCGTGATTTGCCTCACTTTGAATATTTTATGCCATTCCCTTCTGGCTCTGTAGAGAAATCAGCTGATAATCTTATGGGAGCCCCCCTTATAAGTAACTAGTTGCCTTTCTTTTGCTGCTTTTTAAGATTCCCTCTTTGTCTTTAACTTTTGCCATTTTAATTATAATGTGTCTTAGTGTGGGCCTGTTTGGGTTCATCTTATTTAGGACTCTGTGCACTTCCTTGGCTTGTCTGTCATTTTCTTTGCCAGGTTAGGAAAGTTTCAGTCATTATTTATTCAAATAAGTTCTCAATCTCTTGTTTTGTCTCTTTTCCTTCTGGTACCCCTATGAGGCAGGTGTTGTTACACTTGATGTTGTCCTAGGGGTCTCTTAAACTCTCCTCATTTTTTAATTTTATTTTTTATTTTCTAAATGTTATCAATCTTACCAAGGAAAAATACAGGAATAGCTGACACAATAAAGATGGGAGAAAGGGGGAGGCACAAATTCCTCCACTTACCTGCAGAGAGGATACTATCAAAAGTGGACAGATCAAGAAATAGAGGCTGAACTATAGTATTTAAAGTTTCAAAGGTAATCAGTAGAATGAACGACAGTAATAATCATAATAATCATAATAATACCAGATTTAAGAAGAAGGAAGGTGAGAGGAGTATAAATGAGCCAAATTATTCATCTTCACAGGTAGCTAGAAATAGTGGCATAAAAACTGTGGCTATCATCTATAGTCTTAGAGGTAACCACTAGGAGAACGAGAAATGGAAATGGTTCAATGGTTACCTCAGGCAAGTAGGACTGGGGCTAGCGAGGGCCAGAGACTTAATTTCATTATATATACATCTTCCTATATTATCAACGTGTGTGTGTGTGTGTGTGTGTGTGTGTGTGTGTGTGTGTATCACTTTAAATTTTTCTAGAAGAAAACTTTTTATGGAGTCCTTTCTGGGAATTGATTGCCCACTTTTGTTTTCCATTCTTTTTCAGATGATCGATTTCCAGAATATGGCAAGGTGGAATTTGTATTCTCTTATGGACCAGAGAAAATTCAAGGTATAAGTCAAGTTAGAATCCACGCATCATTCACTCCCTACCCTTTTTCCTGGCCTATCCCTACCCTTCCTTCACCATTTCCCCACTGATCTGCTCTGTACTTGTCAAGTTACCCGTGATAGAAAGGCAGGCCAACAGTAAAGGATCTGGGTTTCATAGTGGACCCCCAGCTAAACATGAACCACTGGCTTAATCTCTGGATAATAAAAATAAAAAAGCAGACAGAGAGGCGCTGGGTTGGATAAACTGTTCTGGTCCCATTAGGTCATTATCTTATTATATTCAGAGACTGAGGGCCATGGATGATGAAGGAGTGGCTGAGAGGACACTCAGAGGTGCTGGATAAATGATAAGTATTTCTGAGAACTGAGGTGATTCAACCTGAAGAGGAGAGGGCCAATTTAATAATAGCCTTTAAGCCTTTAGACTGGTTATATGTGGAGACCAGTTGTTCTCCATCTTATTTGAGAACAGAATGGCAGGAGATGAAGTTAGGTTACAGACAGAGGGACTCTGGATAGATTAAAGAAAGAGTGTCAGGTCAGGAAGGCAACTTACCCCAGTAGGTCTGACTTGCAGTTTGTGCTGTCTTCATCCTGGGCTTTCTCTGGGTGTGTAGGAGAGAGTCTGCCTCTCCCCTCAGATTTCTGCCTGGAGTGGAGGGCGTGCTAAGTGGGGAGTAGGGGGGTGGCTGGGATGACCTTGTGTCCTCTCAATGTCAAGGCCTGATCCCTGTTTCTCCCACACTCCCCCTGACTCTGGGTGCAGACTCTTTTATCTCTCGGCGCTGCCCCAGGGGCCCCTGGGACACAGAAGAGAACGAGACAGTTGCCCAGCCAGAGGGTCTCCCAGCTTTTTCTTAGGGAGGTCTTCATTCTTCAGTGCCCTGTCCTGGTTTACCCCTATGACCTAGTATGAGCCTTTTCAAGAATGCAAGAAACCAGACCCCTGGTTTCTCTGTCCAACTGAAGCCACTGGTTCCGCCCCACCAGGGTCAAGAAAATGAGAAGTCCCTTAGGGAACATGCTGGGGGGATCTTGTTGGCTTCCTCTGTTTTTCCAGCTGTTGATCTTTTTTTTCCTTTCTCCTCACTGTTTTCCCACCCTTTCCCACTCTTTCAGGCATGGAACACCTGGAGAACGGGCCGAGTGTGTCAGTGGACTACAACACCTCAGACCCCCTCATCCGCTGGGATTCCTATGACAACTTCAATGGGCATCGAGATGACGGCATGGAGGGTAGGTGGGGCCGGTGGCTTCCAGCCCCTGTCTACACTGCACAGCCCCTGCACACAGCGCCTCTGCTGTCTTGTTTGGCTGTGACACCGTACTGGGTTCAAAGGGGAGGGAGAAGTCCAGGGCACCTCTGAGAGCTCCCACAGTTCAGTGGGAGATGATAAGGCACGCATGAATGTGTTACGTAATGAAGACAGGGCTAAAAAATGCAGCTAAACAGCCAGAGGACGGTGTGCCATCGGTGCCACATGAGTCCCATGGACAACAAGTGCTCTGAGTTTGGCATGGGAGGGATTCTTGAGGGCGGGAGTAGCCTGGGAGGGCTACTTGGAGGAGGTGGTCTTGAGTGGACCTTGAGGTACCCCCTTGTACAGCCAACACAGCATTTGTTTGATTTCTTTTAAACCCGCTGCTGCATTTCTCTAGGCTCGCTGCCTGAGTTCTCTGGGGTCAGAGCCCTGGGAATGTAGATACAACATCTAGGGCCTACAGGCTTTCATCGACAGCCAACGAAAACATTTGAGAGCTGGAAACAAACAGATAGGCTCCAAAATTTGAAAAGAAAGCTACAGAATTGAAATTAATACATGTTTAATTTAGCTCCAAAACCTAACATTATGTCAGATGGTCAACTGCAACTCAGTTCAACTCTTGAGAGTTATATATAGGTTATGTTTATTTATGTGGTTCATTTGAATATGTGTGATGGGGACATGGGCGGGGCTTCCGAAAGTGAGCTTGCCTGGAGCCCAGGAACTCTTCAGACGCCCTGTCTCCGGTTTGGCCACAGGCTTGTTTTCCTGATTTGGTCCTTGGACAGTAGAATGTGGCAATTGGGAGGATTCTCATGACCACTGGCCATCCCCCATCAGTTTTCAGGTGGGATAACTGAGACCCCTTCGAAGAAGACTTTCCTGATTTACCTCCATGACTCAGGATGTGTTCTTTCAAGGACACCAATGCCCAGCCTATGGGCTTCTCTTCCCAGATGAAGCTGATTCTGGGGTGGGGCTTTGCTGTCTAGGGAACCCTGGCAAAGTGGGGTTAGGGGGAACCAGGCTCCCTCACACTGCCTCCTGCCTCCCTCTCCAAGGTTTTGGATTTGTGGACTCCGCCCTGAAATGTCCTTTAGGCTTTTTCTTGCATAAAGATTCTCCCTCTGACCCTGGAGACACCAGAATGAACGATGGGTTTCAGAGGGAGTGGGGTGAAGGCAGTGGTTGGGCTAGAATTTAGGGCTTGCTGAGAGCAGTTTGTTTATGTGCAACATGGCGAAGTTGAAGGCTTGTGCTCATACCTGCCCCAGTTCCCTGCCCTTCCTGCCCACCAGGGGCGCAGATACCCCTCCAGGACTCTCCCCGCTCTGCAGAGGCTGTCCCCCCAAGCACCTCTCCCCTCACCCCAACCCCATCTGCTTGTGCTGAGTGACTGAGGAGGAGGTAGAGGATGAAATGAATTAGTCCTGAGTACCAGTGGCTGCCAGCCCAATTGTTCATCTTCTGGGATGTTTGCAGTTTTAACAAGAACACTTGGCAATTTGAAGGAATTTTAAATGTCTCCCCATCTCTCCCTGGTGTGGATTCAATGCGATGATGAATGTAAAAACATTTGGTAAACTGTAAAGTGCAGGCAAATAAAAGGTAAAATAATTAAGGGGGAAGCAGGAATGGCTGTGGGAAGGACAGGGTTTGGGACACAGTCGGCTGGGAGGGAAGGAAGGAAGGGGGGCGGACAGAACAGGGAGAGGCAGGGAAAGGGAGGAAGGAGGGGGTGGGGGCAGGCTCTGGCCCCCTTCCTCTGTCCTCCAATCTGCTCCCGCAGGCAGGGGATGGAGCCAGTGGGACCTTTTGGCCAGTTAAAGGTCAGCTTGTCCTGTAGGGACAGAGGGGCTCCTGTCTGCAGGCTGAAAAGCTGGCCCTATGCCTGAAGGGTGGGCAGGGATGGCAGGGGAGGCAGCTGCCATTCTCCGCTCTGGCTTGGCCTGGGTGGGGGGTTGTGTGACTGAGGTGCTCACCAGGGCAGACCCTGCCTGTCCCACTGTGCTCTCTGCTGCCAATGGACTTCGTCCCCCACAGGGACAGGAAAGCAAGTCTGGACCAGCCCTGGGGCGGGAGCAGTGAGCACTACTCCCATCCTGCTTTTCCTCCTGGCTGGGGGCACTTCTAGAAGGTTCTAGATTCTGGGGCCCAAAGATAAAAGCATTTTCTTCTGGCTAATTCTTTGATCAAGAGAGGGAATCAGGAGGCCTTTGTCTGTCTCCCTAGTTGTGGACAGATTTCTGTGCCTCAGTTTCCCCATGTTGGAAACTGGCTGGGGTAAGAGCGCCTAAGCCCCAAGACTCCAGGGTGCTCAGAAGATGGCTCAAGCTGGAGCCCAGGAGGGAGTTTGGCTGTTTCCTGGCATGGTCCCAGGGCTGGGGGTGCCCTGGGGGGTATGTGGTGCCCAAGGTGGCTTGCCTGTTCTCTGGGAGGTCCTGGAACAAAGCTCTACAGTGCAATGAGTGCACACGTGTGCTTTCAGGCCTACCTGCCTGGGTCCAAATGCCAGCGCTCCCCTCTGTGGCTGCATGCCCTTCGTCAGATTATTTAGCCTTGCTGTGGCCTTAGTTTCCTCATCTACAAACTTGGGGCAATAATAGTACCCATGCCGTTGGGTTACTGTAGCAATTTTCATGAGAGGCAGTTTCCTATAAAGGGTAAGAATGTGGCCGCTCGAGCCAAACTACCTGGGTTCAAATCCTTTCACAAGCTGCTGTCCTTTGGGGGCCTCAGTTTACCCTGCTGTAAAACTGGGATTCAGTCTACACATCACTTTGAGCACCCTTTAGGGATTAGCAGCTGTGGCAGGGCTGCCTGTGTGTTTGCCCATGGATCTCCGACACATCGTGGGGGAGCAGCTCAGGGGTCTACAGACGGGCTACTGAGAAAGCCCATGGCCTTGGGCGCCAGCTCTGGCTTTGCCATGTGCCAAGCACTTGATAGTCACCATCCCGTCTAACGCTCGCAGGTACCCTCTGAAGTGAGCACCATTATTATGGCTGAATGGGGGAACTGGGATACAGAGCGGTTAAGTAACCTGCCCAAGGTTGCCTAAGTAGTTAAGAGAGGATCTGGGTGTGGAACCTGGTGCTAACCCCTGAACCCTTCTGGGTTGGTGACGTCCCCAGGGGCCTATTCTGGGCATCTGGCGATACCTGGGTCCCCGCTGAGCTTAGGTGAGTGTCTGCCTGCTCTGACCCCTACCTGTCATCCCTGGACAGACAGGATCACTCTGGTCCTGCCTCTCTTCGTGAGAGACGGTGGTGTATGGAGCTCCAGGAAGCGGTAAGGGATTGGGCTGGCCCGATGCAGGTGCTAGCAGGGCCTCAGTGCAGGGAGCAGCTGAAGTGCATCCCTAATGTGACTCCCTCCGCATCCCGAGAGCGAGGGGCTGCTCACTCAGGAACGCTTCTGCTAGGGGCTGGCTCTCAAAATAGGGAGAGGGTAGTGTGTCCAAGGTGACATGAGGCCGTTTCTGGAAGCAATCTCCCTCTCCTATTCTAGGTTCACTGGGGGAGTGGATAGAAGAGGCCAGGCCGGTCTGCCTGGAGCCTACCAGGTGACTCAGAGGGGCCGGTGGGGGCACTGAGCCAGGCACTTGAGAGGAAAGACGAATCACCTTCGGCCTGGGTCCCACCTTGCTCCCTCCCTGCATGAGGGGTAGCCAGCTCCTCTTCCTCTGGGAAAGCCCTCCAGGTGACCCTGACTTAACCCTTGGTGTCATGATTGCTTTGTGTTTAACCCCTTCCTCACTGACTGCGTCCCCACCCTCCCAACTCCCAATTCCGGTTTCTGGTGTGTGGCATTGCGGCACTTAGAATGTTCTTCCACGTGCTCAGGACATTCCCGATCAATCTCAGCAGCAAAACAAAGGAAGAACGATCCATATGGGGACTTCTGTTGTCCGTAGGTTGATCTCGCAGGCGGGGGTTGCCCAGCCCAATAATAATGTACATCTAATGCCCTCCTGCCACAGTGGGGAAACTGAGGCTCAGGAGGGGAAGGGATCTGCCAAAGGGGGAGGCAGTCCCCATGTGCGAAACCCACTTTTGCATGATCTCAGCTCCTGCTGTACCAAAGACCACACTGAAGTGTGGTAGGGTGGGCAGGGGCCCGGTGCCGTGAGATGAGTTGATATTTGAATCTAGGTGTCTGACATCATATCCCTTTTCTCTGCATTAGAGCTCAGCTTATTCAGCGCCCCCACACCCCTAAGTGGCTCCATTAGGGTGGTTGTCCAACTCCTCAAACCCTTAGATGACAGGGAGCCAGATGCCATATAAGGACAACCCATTTCACTTTGGACAGGCCCAGGAAATAGAACCAGAAATAGAGAGAAAAGGTCGAGAGCGCTTCTGCATGGGGCCCTGAGGCTACAGTGACCATGGGTGCTTGGGGACCATTTTGGCCCACCTGCACTTAGGACAGAAGGAGGGAGAAGTGATAAAAAGGGGAAGAATTAAATGGGAGGTCACTATCAAGAACTTTCTTGGGACAGGTGGCTGGGGGCAGAGGAGTGCCTGCCATCTCAGGGACTCCTTACTGTGGGAGTAATTCCTTCTGGTCAACCCAACGGCCTGATGTCTTAGTCAGCTTGGGCTGCCGCCACAAAGTACTGTAGACTGGGTGGCTTAAACAACAGACATTTATTTTATCACAGTTATGGAGGCTGGAAGTCTGAGACCAAGCTGTTGAAAGTGTTGGTTTCTTCTGAGGCTTTTCTCCCTGGCTTGTCGTCAGCAGTCTGTCCCCGTCTCTTCACTGGTCTTCTCTCTGCACATGTCTGTGTCCTAATTACCTCTTCTTATGAGGACACCAGTCAGATTGGATTAGGGCCCCCCCATGTGACCTCTTTTTAAACTTATTTACCTCTTTAAAGCCCCTATCTCCAAATATAGTCCTATTCTGAGGAACTAGGGGCTAGGACTTCAGCATATGAATTTTTTTTTTTTTTGGATGGGGGGCCGGGTGTGGGGGAGGGGAACACAATTCAGCCCATTACACCGGGGAAGGAGTTTTCTGAGTTGCCCAGAATCGGTTGCCTGGTCCTGAGTGGGGAGGAAGAGAAGGCCCAGGGTGGGTGAAGAGGAGAGTGGTCTCGTCCTCACCAGCCTCCTCCTCTTGGGCTGTCTTTGTCTTTCTCCAGTTTGGTCTGGTGCCTGCCAGCTCAGTGCTCTGGCTGACACCACGTTTCGCAGCCTCCAGAAGCCCCATTAGCTGTTTGGCCTGAGTTCTGAAGCCCCATGCGCAGATCCTACCTCCCCGTGGGTGGGAGTGGGGCTCTGTTTCTGCCTATGCTGCACAGAGCTGTCTCCAAATTCCTCCAGAGTGTTCTAGGCAAGCCTTCTCGGAAGCAAGTCCCACACCAAGGGATTATGGGTTGCCTTGCGGCTCCGAGAAGCCCAAAGGGTGACCAGGCTTGAATCGCCTCACTGCCCACCCATTCACTCCCACCCTTCCCTGACCTCCTTGGACACTGAGTTGTGTAGAGTTTGTCACAACCTCAGGAGAGGATTTGGGAGTAGGGGCTAGTGCTGGGAAAAGCAGTGGTTGGCTCAAGGCCAAAAGGAAGAACGGAGGGAAAAAAGGACAAGTCTCCTGTTTTGGCTGAAGATAGCACGGGGGACTGGTAACCACCCCACTTCTGGGTTTCCGCTCCTGCGCGATGCCTGTCAGCCTCTTTCGTTTCTGTGGGCAGACCCACTAGAGCCAGCAGCTATGACAAGGGGGCTTGGTTTTGTGCCGAAGCTTCTCAACACTTGGGATCCATGAAGAGAGGCATTTCCCTTTCTTGGGGGATAACATCCTGCTCTGTAGGATGCTCACCCCCTCCTCCAATTCTTGTGCCTCCGCTGGGAAACAGCCTTCCTGACAGCAGCCAGGAGTCCCCGGTCTGTGGTGACTTCTCACGAGCTGGACTTGTCCAAGAATTCTCTGTAATGTTTTTGAGAGAGAGGAAAGAGGGAGGGAAGGAGGGAGACACAGCAAACACGCAGAAAGTGAGAAGGAGAGAGAAACAGGTGAGAGACGTGGAGAGACAGACAGACCTGGACTGGGAGACAGGATATTTAGATTCTGGGTGTCCGTGGTAACTCTTTTTCTTTAAATCTCCTTTATTTCCTGTAAAATGAGGGGATTGGAGTAGTGATTCTTTCCATTTCTTTGAGCTCAATTACTTTCTTTTTATAACTTGTGAGAAGCTAAGATGGACCTGCCGAGCTTCCCGCTCAGACCTTCCCAACTCATGAATGTGGAGTGGGAAGCAGCATAGCTCAGTAGTCATGTCACTCAGGAGCGGCTTGGTTCTGCAGGGTAACAAACAGCCCCAAATTCTCAGTGGCTTAACCCAGCAAAAGCATATTTCTTGCCTATACCGCCTTTCTAGTGTAGGTTGGCAGGGATCTCTGTGCATCTCAGCTACTCTAGGCTGGTGATGGCTTTATCTCATAGATGCTTCCATCATTGCTACAGCAGTGGGTAGAGGACATTATGACTTGCATGCTGTTTCTGCCTGGATGTGACACACTTTCCTTCTGTTTACATGTCATTTTTCAAAACAAGTCTCACATCCATGCCTAACTTCAAAGGGGGCAGGAAAGTTGTACATGGAAAGTGGAAAGCTGAAATAATGTTGAACAGACTAATCTCTACTATAGGGAGTAAGACTGGGATTTAGAACCAGAAGATCTGGTTCCAAGCTCTGTTGTTTATAACTATGTTCCTTGGTTAAGTCACTTTGCCTCTATGAGGCCCAAATACTATATCTGTAAAGTCAGTACAACAATAACTTACTTATAGGATTGTTGTTAAGATTCAGTGAGGTGTAATGTATGTGAAATGTGAAAAGTAGAGTGCCTGGTGTGTACTCTGGTGGCAATAATTTGTGTCCATTATTATTGTTAAAGTACTGGAGGAGAGAAGGTAGAAATGTGATTTTGAATGTATACAGCCCCTCTCTTCTTAAGAAAAAGCTCACATTCCCCTAGATTCATTTATTCTCTGGGAACCATCTATAGATGGCTGTTCTGGGAGCCCCACTCTTAGGAGTCGGGAGACTTGCCTCTGGCGCCAATTTGCTGTGTGACCTTGGAAAAGTTACTTCCCTTCTCTGGTTCTCAGTTTCCTTATCAGTGAATCGAGGAGGATGGCTTCCAAAGGGTCTTCTAGCTCTAAAATCCTAACAATGACAATAATGATTACAAAGACAATGGCTAGTAGCTACTGTTGTGTAACTACTAGGCTGAACAAGCAGAACTTGTAGGATGTGATTATAAAGCCACTTTATTTTCTCTACCACTGCCCTTTAAATCTGTCCTCTGCTTCCTCTGCCCCTGAATCACATTAGGGTGAGTCCCTTGCCTTTTCTGGTCACTTTCAGGTAATAAAAGATCCTTTAGTCAGTAATAAATATACCCAGTACCTGTGACCTTGGTACTTTATCCAGGGTTAGGGCTTTCCCCTTGTCAGCTCCTACGGGGCTACCAGCTGTGTGTGTGTGTGTGTGTGTGTGTGTGTGTGTGTTTGTGTGTGTGCGTGTGCCTGTGTGTTTCAGTAGGTTTTCTCTCTATTTTCCTGACTTACGGGAAGAGAGGAAATGAGGGACGGGATCAGAACATTCTTGCCTGTCTGGGATTATTGTGAGGTCGCACAGGTACACTCTGTGTAGAGACAGAGGCACAGATGATATGACTTCTGAGCTTTTTGCCAGTGGAAGATTCTGGAGGCGTCGAATGCTGTTTCTCCCCTGCAGCACTTTTGTGAGTGTTTTGGAGACACTTCCTCCAACTGCCCATAAGTCTTTTCTCACTATGTCCTTCAAGTGGGTGATGGCAGCTGTCAGATGCTCGTGACCCTTCCTCGGCTCAGGCCTCCCTTGCTCCCTCCAGCCTCCGCCTGCTGGAGTCCTTTCGGCCCTCCAGGTGGCCCTCTTGGACAGGATGTGAGGCAGCCCCAGCCAGCTCTCTCTCCCCTTGGTCCACAGGAGCCCTTAAGCACTCTTAGCCTCAGCAAAGCCTGGGATTGAGGTGGCTGAGGCCGCCTGTCTGTTCCCTGGCCTGCCTCTCACCCTTCAGACTTTCAGGCCTGAGCCCAGCTCTATCTCTCATGTTCTCCGTGCTCTGGCGGATGCTCCCTGAGATGATGGGAAGCCCCTCGCAGGTGATACTTGCAGCAAAACAACACTGTCCCCAAAATTCCTCTGAGACTCCTACTTGCTGACCCTGTTATTCCTTTGATATGGATATATGTAGGGGTAGTTTACAGCCACAGAACAGTTTTCAGCCATTTCAAAATCAACAGCTAATATATAATACAATTATATTACATTGATATATTTAATACCACAACTTTACCTGTCTAAAGCGTGCAATTTGATGGGTTTTAGTGTATTTAGGGTTATACAATCATGACCATAAGCTCATTCTAGAATATTTTCATCCACCCCAAAAGAAACCTCATACCCATTAGCAGTCACTCCCCATTTCTGTCCCCAACCCACCCCAGCCCTAATCTACTTTCCATAGATCTTCTATTATGGATATTTTATGTAAATGAAATTATATAGTATGTGGCTTTTTGTGGCCCTCCTTTCACTTAGTGTAATGTTTTCAGGGTTCCTCCCTGCTGTAGCATGTGTCAGTACTTCATTTTTATTGCTGAATAATATCCCATTTATGGCCATACCACATTTTGTTTATATCTACATCAGTTGATGAATAGTTGCATGGTGTCCGCTTTTGGGATGCTTAAAGAATGCTCCTATGAACAGGCATGTCCAACGTTTTGCATGGACTTATGTTTTCATTTTTTGTTGGGTAGATATCTTGGAGAAGAATTGCTGGGTCATATGGTAATTCTGTGTTTAATTATTTGACGAATTCCTTTTCCAAAGTGGCTGTACCATTTTACATTCCTCCCAGGCAATGTATGAGGATTGCAATTTCTCCACATCCTTACCAACACTTGTAATTTTCTTTTGGTATTCTAGCCATTCTAGTGGGTGTAAAGTGGTATTTGATTGTGATTTTGATTTGCATTTCCCTGAGAATTAATGATGTTGAAATCTTTGTTAAGTGGTCATTATATATCTTCTTTAGAGAAACGCCTGTTCACATCTTTTGCATTTTTTTAAATTGGGGTTTTTGTCTTTTTTTTTTTTGACTGAGTTATAAGTTCTTTATACATTCTGGAAATAGTCCCCTTATCAGATATGTGATTTGCAAATATTTTCTCCCATTCCGTGGGTTGTCTTTTCACTTTCTTGATGCCAGTCATCTCATTCTGCAAGCCCACTTTTGGAATGTGGCACTCATTGTCTTGGGGCCTGTGTCACACAGAGACCCGAATGCTTCCATATGAACAGCTGGTTACAACCAGAGTTCTTACTTTGTAGGTGAGCAAACCGAGGCAATAACAGAGACGCTGGGGGCCTTGTCCAAGATAACATCCCGAGTAAGTAGTGGAGGCGAGACTCCCACATGTGGGCCAGGAGCTAGGTCAGGGATCCACACTGCTTCCTATGTTTCTAGATCTTCATCTCAGAGATTATGCATCTATCGCCTGAACTGCTTTAGGCTACTTGGTCTGACCTCTTTCCAGCCCTGGAACTTGTAGAAAACCTACCCCATCACACAAAAAGGGAGGCTGGTTTCAACTTCCTGGATGGCAGAGCAGCACAAAAGCCCAGGAGTTTTGCCTCCAGCTTCCTCAGCTATCTGCTCAGCCTGTGTCCCTTCATGTCCCCAGGGGCCAGACAGCCTGAGGGAGGGCAGCGGCACTGTAGACCCTTTGGATTGGGAGTGAGGCTTGGGAGAACACCCGTGCACCATGGTGAATGCCTGCCCTTGACATACATTCACAAGGTTGACAATTTTACCTTCTGAACTTTGGGGTAAGATGTGGGAGGAACCAGTAAGAGAGGGGAGCGCAAGACTGCAGATGAGCCCAAGTAATTCACTCAAAGGATCCTAGGATGCTGGAGTGACACAGCTTCCCCTTGTCTCTGAGCAGAGGGTGATTTTCTAAGCACGGTGCCGAGAGCCTGGAGTTCAGCGTCAAACTGATTTTTGTTGGGAAATCCTAACTTGGCTGTGGGAGAGAGGGCAGCCCTTCTGGTCTGTGACTTCAGGGTGGTGGGGAAAAGGGCAGGGAGGGAGAAATTCAAAGCGGCTACTAAAAGCTCTGTCCCTGTTCTATCACGTCATTTAGGACAGAGGGCTTAGGCTACAGCAGGAGTGTGAGTTAGCAACCTGATAGAACTTCCCGACTGTAAGAGGCTGGATCAACTGTGGCAAGGAGGTTGGCTCCTTGTCTTCTTGGCCCCGTGGGGCAGAGGTGTTGAGTAACAAGGGAGAGGGGTCTCAGTGTGGATGGTCTACATAGAGATAGCGACAGAGGTGGGGATCGAATGTCTTCTTGAGGAGGATCTGGGTACCTCCTCCTCCTGCCAGAGGGGAGTCCTGTCCTGACCTCCTGGAACAATCAGAGTGCTGAGAATTCAAGTGCAAGGTCAGCCGGACCTTGTGGGTGAAGAAGATGACAGCAGTGACCCAGCATCTGCCCGCCACCTGCTTAGCACTGTTCCTCATCAGGCAGGGCGAGGTTTGTCCTGATGCCCTGGGACCCTTAGCTGGCCCTGCTCTGCGAGGCGGCTGGCAGGCTTGGGGAGTAGTGTCTGCCCATGGAACATTCAGTAAACCAATACCCTCCTGATTGAATGTGCCTTTGGTCCTCCGTAATCTCTGCCATCAGGTGGAGGTTGGAAGGCCGGAGCTACACTCAGAGCGGACGCAGAGCTCTTGGCCAGTGGCCCAAGTGGCACAGTCTGCCCTCTCCTCATGCTCAAATATCAAGCTCGAAACAGGGGAAGAGTAAAGCGCTCGCTCTTTCCCCCTCCAACACCCTCCCTCCTTCCTTTCCTGCCAGACCTGTAGACAAGTGCAAGTTAGCTGGACCCGGGAAGACCCCGAGATACCACCTCTAGCCATGTCCAAGAAAAGAAATTCAAGCCTCCATTCACCAAATATTTTTTCTTACCCAGTGAAATCTGCCTTTCACCCATCGTCCCCTCCCTCCTTCCATTCCTTTCTCTGTCTTTTCTTTACCCAAATACAGATCACCTACTAGGTGGCAGGCACAGTGCTAGTCCTGGTGCTATGGAAAGTCATGCCCTGGAGTTGTCTGCAGACAAGGGTGGGGGCGGGGGGGCGGCAAGATAGGGGAGCACAGCCTCCACTCCCATCCACAGCCAGATGGGGAAGGATCTCAGCCCAGGGTCAGGACTTCTCAGGAGAGGAGACGCTTCTGGGAATGGCCATGATCAGAGGTGGATGGCTTTGCAGAGGGGCTGCGTTTGTACTGGGCCTGGGAGGCAGATGACATTGAAGACGGCATTGTTTTTCAAATCAAAAAGTGGCGTAATAGCATTGCTCAAAGTCTAGAAAGTAGTGGGAAAGCAAAGCCATCAAATCTGACTGGTTCCCGTACATGACTGTTCTCCATGGACACGGGGCCCAGGAGGGGAGAATGAAGCAGGAGATTAAGGGAAAAGATGGCCACAAAATCCTGCAGTGGGATAGTCCAAGGAGCCCGGATTTGTTGCCCGATGGACGTGGCTGAGTGCTGGGCACACAGGGAGCACACGTGCACGGCCTGTTGCTTTCCCTCACCTCAGTCTGTGTGGACTCCACCCTGCCACTCAGCTCCGCAGCTCCAGGTGGGGCAGGGTGACACTGCTGCAGCTTTGGGGGGGGGGCAGAGGGTATGTGTGTGGGGGTGTTGCTTACAGCACCCAGCCATCAGTGCTGAGGGTTGTCTTTCTGGGTTATTCTGGATTATTCCTTGCGGACCTGGTCAGGCCCTAGGCACTCCTCCTGGCCTTGGAGTCTGTGCCCTGGCCCTGTTTCTCCCTCCAGGGCAGTTTCTCTGGACCTGGCTCCTAGGTGCTAGCTGAGGCTGCTTTGCTCTTTGGCAAAGTTTAGCCCCTTCACTGATTGTCCTTGCCTGGCTTTCAGGCCCCGCTCTGTATTAGCCTTCGAGAGGCAGCATCGTGTCCCTGGAGCCTATCTGTGTCTTGCCCACTTCTGCCTGCTAGCTGGTACACTTCTTTTTAGGTGGCAGAGCCCTTTCCTTTCGGTCCACTCTCCCAGGCCTTGCTTTCTGTCCACCGGACTGTTCTGGAGCCATTTATGGGAAGAGGTTTTAATGAATCTGGGATCTGGAGAATGATCGGTCCTTTTTCCTTTCATGTTTCTTCTCTGTCTATGTCCCCAGCTACTCTTGGATGACTCATCCCCCTATAAATCTCTTTCTATGCCCCTCTCCCTGCCGAGAGACCTTCTAAAATCCTTCCTGCGGCACTGAGCTCACGGACCTTCAGTAACAGGCCGCCTGTGTCTTAGAGTGACTTCAGAAGCAACAAAACTGACGTCCTGGGAGATGGTAGAGGCACCCCTGATTGAGCCTGGGCTTGGGACTCAGGCTGCCTTCAATGAAGCCCCAGCTCTTCCTCTTGCCTTCTGTTGACTTTGGGCAATCATTTAGGCTTTCTGCGTCTCAGTGTTCTCACCTGTAAAGTGGGGACAAGGATAGTACCTCTCCCACAGAGCTGAGACTTAAGTGAGGTAATCTGTGCGTGCTTAGCTCTGTGCCTCTTACATACTGTGTTTCCCCGAAAATAGGAAAAGAAGCCCTAGCATGATTTTTCAGGACGCTTATAATATAAAATAAGCCCTACTGCGTCTTTTGGAGCAAAAGTTAATATAAGACCCGGTCTTATTTTCAGGGAAATATGGTAGGGCTTATTTTGTATTACGAGCATCCTGAAAAATCATGCTAGTGCTTATTTTCTGGTTAGGTCTTACTTTCGGGAAAACACGGTAGTGAGTCATCAATTAATGTTAGCTATTACTGATGCCACTACCTGACCTTGGGTGGTACTTTATACAATGTTGCCTGAGTGTCAGGGTCAGTCAGTTCACCTTTTCACCATCCCAGTTGTTGGGCTGGACTTTGAACCCGGGACTCTGGCGCAAGTCCTTTTTTCTTCCTGTCACTTAGACCCAGGTGTATGTGTGACCCTTTTCCCTGGCGTCATCTGAGTGTCAGGCTCCTTTCCCATGAGCCACTCTCTCTGCCCAGAGTTGGGAGATTTGAGAGGACGTGTAGCTAGACAGGGGCAGAGCCAGGCCAGCTCCCAGCGTCTTGACTCCACAGGTCCTGCCTCCCTGGCTCCAGTCATTTGTGATGGCCGGGTTGTGGGACATGGTGACTTCTGGAGCAGCGGTAAAGTTGCTTCTTTCTCTTCCATGTGAGAAAACGTTTCAGAATGCAGGAGAGTAAGAATGACGTGATTATAGGTATAACCTTGAATCCGCTCTATTGAAGAAGAAGAAAAAGGAAAAAAACACATCATCTGTGCTCTTTGGTACATGGACTGTCCTCAGTAATAGTCACTCATTTATTTAACAAATATTGACTGAGTGCCTACTGTGTGCCAGTCACTAATCTAGCGGCTGAGGATGTAACAGTGAACAAAGCAAAGATCCTTGCTATTATCATGGTTCTGTTCTAGTGGAAGTAAGCAGACAACATTTAAAAAAAAAAGATATAATAAGTAAATGAAAGCATGTTAGAAGGTGACAAATATTCTGGGGAAAAAATAGCAGAATAAGGATGATTCAGAGTGGGGCGGGGTGTCGAGTGCTGAGCTGACATTTTAAAAAAATGTTGGTCAGCCTAGGCTTTACTGAGGAGGGAACATGTGAGCAAAGCATTGAAGGAGGTGAGGGAGTCAGGCAAGCAATATCTGAGGCAGAGCATCCGAGGCAGAGGGAATAGCAGTGCGAAAGTACTGCGGCAGGAGCCCACCTGAGATGTTTGGGAAGCAGCAAAGGGGCCAGCGTGACTTTCATGGAGGTTGTAATAGGAGATGAGGTCCGAGGTAATGGGGACCAGATCACTTACGTTCTGGTCGTGATTGTAAGGATTTGGCTTGTACCCTGGGCTTTTTCATCTAATGGCATATTATGTAACTGTATTTAAATAACACGAACGTTTAGGTTGTTTCCAGTCTTTGCTGTTTTCAAAAATGCTGCACCAAATAGCCCTGTACATGCAACATTTTCATTTGGGCAAGTCTGTCTGTAGAACGATTTCTGTAAGTGGAGTTGCTAGTGGAAGAATATATGTGTGTATAATTTCGATAGTGCCAAATTGGCCTCCATGAGGGTTGTATTAGTGGACCCTGCAAGACAGCAATTTGGTTTGGGACCAGGAGGAAAATGTACCTTCCCCTTCTATACACACCCTGCAGAAGTGAGATGCTGCTGTTAGGTATCCATCAGTTCCTTTACTCCTCGTGACTCCTGTGAGCTGAGTATTCTAGCTCCTATTTCTCAGGGGAGGAAACAGGTACAGAGGTGAAGGAACCTACCAGTGTCTACACAGCCAGGTAGATGCAGAGCTTGGATGCTGATGCCACCATTTGTGGCCATGGCCTCACAAGGGCAGGAGTCTGAGGAGCCCTGCCCCCTGCCCCCTGCCCCCCTGCCCCTCCTGCCCCCCGCCCCATGCTACTGGGCATGTGGACCTGGCAGCCTGGAGTTTAAGTTCCCTGAGAATGAGGGGCTGAGTTACACTGGAAAGCCCACCTGCCTCGCGCTTCCCATTGCTGCGCCTGCATCCTGGAGACCGTGGCAAACCAGTGGCAGGGTGGGAAGAGGCCAGCCTGAGGGGCCTGGGTCCACATTGGCCCAGCTGGCCAGACCTGGCGTCCCCTTCTGTCCCCTCCCATCACCTGCCCCAGTGGTGAGACCTGGGAGGCTGTGATCTAGCTCATTCTGCCCTGGGTGGGGAGCTCTCCGCCGTCTGCTGGGTCAGCTTGCTCCAGGGATTGGGTTTCGGTATTTCACTGATGAAAACAAATCAGGCTCATTATTGCCCTGCACGGCTCTCGGAACCTCTGCAGCCTGGCATTGTATTTCTAGACTTCCTGTAAGTCACCGTTTCTGTCCTAGGGCCCACCCCCCCACAGGGCTCTGTGGCTGCTGCAGAAATAGCCTCAGGCATGTTTGGAGCCTGGAGCCGCCGAGGCAGGACCAAGCAGGAGAGGAGAAATGGGCCCGCAGAGTTCAGGGCGTCTGGGATCCAGACGGTGCCTGGTCGAACATCTTCTCTGAGTTGGATCCCTGGGCATCGAGCTGGCCAGGAAGTCAGGGGTCATCCGGTGGCACTCTCCCATTGCACAGAGGAGTAAACTGAGGTCCATCCAAGGTCACTCCTTAGTACTCTGGCCTCTTGACACCCAGTCTACTGCTGTCGCTGCCAGACGACTCTTTCTCTAGGTCTATTCACTGTTCTGTGGCAGGTTAGGGATGTGTAAGCAGCGTTGGAGAGAGTGGGTTTCAGCCGCAGCAGGAGGGGTGCAGTCTTACGTCCTGAACTGTCTCACCTTTGAGGACTATGAGAAAGGGGAACTAGTGGCTCTACAGGATTTTCTTGAGGTTGAGGAAGCTCCTTCTACCCCACACATCAGTCTAGATGAGGCAAGTGACCATGGTACATGGACGTGGGAGAACAAGGTGCTTCTAGAGGCTCTGACAAGGCAGGTTCTGTGTGCAAAGGGGACTCAGGTGTCTGGCCCCAAACTCCTTTTTTCCTGCCCCTCCCTTTGTCTGCCCCTTCCAAGCATGATTTGCACCCACAAGACTCCCCTGCAGGGACATGGGGTGCCCCAGTTGGCAGACCTGCTGGGCTGCTCTCTGACCCCCCGGCGGTTTGTTCTGGTCACAGGCAGGGGCTTCCGTGTTCTGGGAAGTGGCTGCAGAGCTGTGGGTAGGTGGAGGCCAGGAGTTCTGACTGCCTTTCTCATCCCTGACCCAATCTTTACATCTTCGCAGCAAGTCAATGTCCTGGTGCTTGTTGGAGACATTTGCCTTCTGTTACTTTGATTGCTTTAAAAAACTGTTAGTAGCAAAGTGTTCTTTGATGTTTGTTCTCTTTCTCCAGGGGCGGTGAGATCAGATTTTGATATGAAAGCTCAAAGCTTCTCAGATCTTTCCTTCTTCCTTCCTGCCTCCTTTTCCCCCTCCCCCAGTCCCGCACCAACACCCTCACACCCCGTCAATATGCTGCTTGAGAACCTTCAAGAACCAGGCAGCCACTCTTCATGTGACACAAGGATAGAAAGAAGCCTGGGGGTGGTGCCCTAGCTCCTGTCTCCTGTCCAGCACTGCACCCCATGGTGTTGTAGCTTCTGTGGGTCAGGAGAGTCACTTCCAGCTTGTCCCTCTGCAGTAGGGACTTCCTACTCAGGCCCACCCTGCTCACATGTGTGAGCTTGCACACGGTTGCCTAGGAGACCCCCATGGAGATGCTTCCATGAACCTCCTTGTACTCACGCACACGGATGGACCCACTTGGGAAAGGAAGCAGAGACCCACCCACATCTCCCACCCACACTGACACGTCTGCCCACTCACGCATAGAACCACACAGAGCGCTCTGTGTACACCCACCCTTATGCAGAGAACCACATGTGACCTCCACCCCAGGACACCCCTCCTAGCAGTGATGGGAGCTGTCATTATAAAACTACGTGGCCAGTTTGGTAACCAGTACTTCTGTGTGGTACTTAATGGGCCTGTTTGGGGTTAAGAATGGGGATTGACCCTAAGTGCAGAGATGGGTTCACTGTGTGAATTGTGAACCAGTTCTGAAGCAATTCCCTGTGAGTTTCCAGAAATGCCATGAGTCCTGGAAGTATCATTGAGATACATGCACGCAATTCCCAGGGGACCACTGTGATGGGGAACAGCACTCACTAAAATGGCGGTTTTTGGGCCAGTTGTTCCAAACCAGCATTGGGATTTTTATCATCACTCTCCACTGCCTTCTTCCTGTCTGACCCTCTAGACCAGGGTGTCAAAACTGCGGCCCACAATCTATTGTTAATTGGCCCGCAGCAAATTCCAAAAATATATTTAGTTTACTTAAATAAACCAGGTGAGGCAATACGTACTTCACCTCGAGTGAGTGGCCCGGCTGTTTGTGTATTTTACTGCATATGGCCCTTGGTAAAAAACGTTGAAAAAAGTTTAGACAGCCCTGCTCTAGACTCTTACCCTTTGCTTCTCCATCTCCTTCTTTGTTCCTCCTTCCTCCATGGGAAGTAGAAAGAACTTGAGTTTCAGATCAGGCTGCCAACGTGATCTTGAGCAAGCCGCAACTTTTAAGCCTCAGTCTCTTTATCAAGAAGATGGGCACGATGATACCTAGCATGAAAGGCCTTTGTGGAAGCAAATGAGAGAACGTGCATTAAAGTGCAGACACATAGTTAACCTGCCTTCCCCATTCTGGTTACTCTCTCCTTCTTCCTGGCTCCCCAAGCCAACTCGGGCCCCTTCCCCATTCTCCCTCCATCCTTCCCAAGTGAGGACTGCTAAAGATGGTATCCATGCCACAGGAGGCAATAAGAGTGGGGAGAGGCAAGAGGGAGGTGAGTGGATATACCCCCAAACCTTGTGTCACATGGATATCTGCCTGGGAGCTGACAGCTCCCTTCCTGAGGAATCCTCTGGCACTCCGGCTCCTGTCCTACCTTCAGGAAACACACTTCTGAGCTGGGCCGTGTCCACTGCCTTCTGGAGGGAGTGCGGAGACCCTGGAAGGCTGGGGCCATGTGAGTCGTGCCCAGCACCTGCCCTGCCCCTACAGCTCTGAGTTCCTGGGCTGCCTTCTTCCCTTTCCACTGGGCTGGGAGGAAGGGAGAAGATCCTGTGGACATTTCCATCCTCCACACAGTCCCGCACCCCACCTGAGTTCCGCCCTCTCCCATCTGACAACCTTGACACTCTGGATACCCGGGCCTTTCTCCTCCTCGTGTTTCTGCTTAGAATGATTGAATAGATGATAGGAATGGTTTGTCCCAGCTGTGTTCCTACGCAGCCTGCACTTGGAAAGTTGGAAGTCCTCCTGTCCCCAGTGTGAAGCCTGAGGCGTGGAACCCCTTTCTCTGCTGCCCATTCTTACGGTTTCTGTGAAGTTTTTGACACTGGGTGGGGGCCTTTGCATCTCATCAGTGAAGATGCAGTTAAGATAGTGCAGGAGCCAGCCTCTAGGGCACTGGGTACCATTTTTGTTCTTCCTTTTATTTTCCTTCTTTATTTCCCAAAAGAAGCATCTAGAGAGTGGTGCTGGCAGTGTGAAAGGGGCCCGGGGCTCAGCTGGACACCAGGGTGGGGTGGCTTCAGAAGCAGGGTGGGATTGTATACTGACTGGGGCCTTGACAAAGACAGACCAGGCACTGAAGGCTCCCCGCTGGCCTGGCTGAAAACCCCAGGCCCTTTCCTACCAACTCAGGGTGTTAGGATGGGACATTCAATTGATGTGCAAATAAGTCACCAACAACATTGCAAATAAAAGTTGGGATTTGGTGTCCTGTTATCAGCTAGGAACTGACTTCTGGCCCTTTTCAGGGCATACCAGTATCCTGGGGGACTTTGGGTAGCTTGTGTGGGTTTTGGCTGAGTGGACTGCTTTAGACCTGGGTGATTGGGGGTGAAGGCAAACATCGCTGGCACTCTGAAAGTTCTTCTCTCTGTCATTTATGGTTTTCAGATGGGACCAAACTAAATACCAATAGCCGGTCAATCGGAGGTGTCTCAGGTGGCCTGGAAGATCAATATGCTGGGCCAGAAGCCCACTGGCCCTTCCCAAAGTCAGGCCTCAAAAACTGTCCAAGTTGTTGGGCCAGAATCCAAAGCTTTGTACTGAGAATCTCGTTTTAGGGCGCCTGTCCCTCTCCCCGAGGCCTTCCTGAGTGACACCCCAGCCTCTCTGTTTAGGCCTCATGGCCACCACCTCTGGGAAGTAAAGGGCCATGTGGGGTTCCCCCTGCCCCCAAGGCCAGCCTTTTATAAGCCAAGGAAGTGTCCTGGCTCCTAGACTCTGCCCTGTGGAGGGGGAGGAGGGGGAGAGAGAGGGAAAAAAGAGATTTCCACCTTATTGTTCAGCAGCTGGAAAATTGTTGTCATCTGTTCTGCCTTTCATTTGCTGAGAATGGAAAAAAATGTGGAAAAATTTGGGGAAATAAATCTCAATACCCTCCTAGGATCTCTCGCCCTTTCCTCTCTCTCCCTTGCATCCCTGCTGTTTTGCTCCCAAGTTCTCTCTTCTCTTCTGGGTACTGGAGCCTCCATGGATTTGGGACTGGGGCTGAGCTGGGGCCAGTTTGGGGTTGTTCTGGGACTGGGACTTTTCTGAGGCTGTGCTGGGCTGGGGCAGTTACTGGGCTCGGATTGAGCTGGGGCTGTAACTGAACTAGGGCGCAGGCTAGAAGTGGGCTGGGGCTGGGGCTGGGGCTGCAACTAGGCTGAGGCTGGAGTTGGAGCTGGGCTGGGGCTGGAGCTGGAACTGGGCTGGGGCTGGGGCTGGAGCTGGGGCTGGGGCTGGAGCTGGGGCTGCAACTTGGCTGGGGCTGGAGCTGGAGCTGGGCTGGGGCTGGAGCTGGAACTGGGCTGGGGCTGGAGCTAGGCTGGGGCTGGGGCTGGGCTGAGGCTGGAGCTGGGGCAGGGGCTGGGGCTGGGGTTGGAACTGGGCTGTGGCTGTGGCTGCAACTAGGCTGAGGCTGGAGTTGGAGCTGGGCTGGAGCTGGGCTGGGGCTGGAACTGGGCTGGGGCTGGAGCTGGAACTGGGGCTGGGGCTGGGGCTGGAGCTGGAACTGGGCTGGGGCTGGAACTGGGCTGGGGCTGGGCTGGGGCTGGAACTGGGCTGGGACTGGGGCTGGGGCTGCAACTGGGCTGGGGCTGGAGCTGGAGCTGGGGCTGGGGCTGGAGCTGGAGCTGGGGCTGGGGCTGGAGCTGGAGCTGGGGCTGGGGCTGGGGCTGGAGCTGGAGCTGGGGCTGGAGCTGAGCCGGCCGATTCGCACTCGCACTCGTGTGGAGGGCTTGGGAAGCCACTGTGATGTCATTCAAGAGTTGCATAGCTACAGGATGATAAGTGAAGCCCTGGGGACCCAGCTGGCTGAAATTACAGACAGAGTTTTATCCCACTGGCTTCCTACAAGCCAGAGTGAGGCAGAGTGGGGGGGGGGCGGGGGAGAGGAGGAGAGAGGAGAGGAGAGCGAGGGAGTGGTATGTGTACATGGGCAGGCGGGCGGCCCTTGCTCCTCCCACCCCTGACAGCCCAGTGAGCCCAAGTAGGACACAGACAGCACTGGGAGCTGCAGCCATGTAGGAATGATTTGAAACTTGAGGCACAAGGAGCAGAGATCAAATCAGAGTGGTTCTTTCCCCTCCCATTTCTCCCTGTCTGTCCAGAGGGTAAGTGTCTGCGGGGCAGCTGTCTCTTGCCTGTGTGTGTCCTTGTGTGGCTGTCTGTTGGGTCTAGGGAGAGCGTGGTGGAGGCTTCTGTGTCCTGGATTGCCGTGGACCGGGAAAGGGCTTGCTGCTGTGCTGGGCTGTGGCCACAGGCACTGCCTGTGGAGGTGGACGCAGCGGACATAGCTGCTTCCTGCCAGGACTTGCTGCCCTGGGACATGTAAGCGCTGCCAACTCAGGTCTGAGGGGTGACTGAGTTTGTGGGGGGCAGTGTGTCTCAGTTAGCCTCATTCTTTTGGGGTAATGGTTCATGATGGATGAGAATGGGGTGGGCAGAGGGAACGTGGTGGAGGCAAGGACACCCCTGTAACATTCCTAGCGGGATGTTTATTCAGGACGTTCCCCCGCCAACTTCTGTGGTTTGAGCTTTGTGGCACCCCCTGTACTGACCATTCCCCCGCCAGCCTCCTGTGGGCTCCCAATCATGGCTTTCTCCCAACTTTGGCGCGGCTCTTGGCGGCTCTGCCATCCCCTGGCCAGGGATTTCTGAGTGTCCAGGCGGGCGCCCTGGCCTGGCAGAGAAGGACTTCAGTTGTTGTGGGCTCAGAGCTATTTTTACTGTCCTGAGTGTCTGTGATATCTGGTGCCCGGACAGGCCGAGGCGGGGAGTGGGAGTGTCAGCCTCTGGTTGGAGTGCCCGGCATGGGAGCTGACGGCCAGGAGGCTGGCCCTGCAAGGTCGTGGGCTGTCGGGTGACTTGGGCAGGTCACTCACCCTCCAGGCCCTGGTCCCTTGGGTCTGAAATAAAGGTCCCGCTCTCTGGAGAAATTCAAAGAAGATGGTATCTGTGTAAAGTATTGTGGGTCCTTCCTGAGCAGGGCCTGGGACACATCCATCATCATTGCTTGGCTGAAGTCCCGTATATTATATTGTGAGGTTTGCAGCCGTGGTTGGAGAGTCCCCCTCTCCCAGACTCCTCCAGTGACCTTCACCTTGAAGAGGGGAGAGCACTGAACTTGGAGGCAGGAAGATGAGTCTTTGCACCTCTGTGCTGGGTCACCTTGGTTGGGAGGCCCCTTATCTTCACTGTCCTCCTGTAATATGAGGGGTAGGCAGTGGATGAACTGACCCCTTAAGATACTTCAGCTTTAAAAATCCCATGGCTTTTAAAATACTCTTGGCTCAGCTGACTTCCCGGGCCCTCTCAGATCTTAGTTCTGTTGCCCAGAGGGCCCGGAGGTGCCAGTGGGAGGGGTTCTGTTTTTCATTTCCATTTCAGTGGTGCTGGCTTGCTCCATCTGCAAGGCCCACAGGCTGAAATTCAGACTGCGTTCCATTTGGACATTGGTCCTCGTGCCTCCCTCTTTGTTTCTTGGTCTTGGCAGAATGATAGAGGTAGCCAGCGGTAGGACACTTGCCGCTTACCCTCCCTAGGCCCACCGAGGCAGGGTTGTGGGTGACACTGGCGATGTCACTTCTACAGGGGACAGAGCCACCTGTGAAAAGATTGAGAGTAGCCCTGAGAAAAATCTTGTTCTGTCCACGCTCTGAAAACACAGTGGGTTCCCTCTGAGTGCTGTTCAACAGGAAGAAAGACAGGTGTGTTTGCCAAGCCTGGGCTCATCTGTCCCTGCCCACAGGGCCCGAGGCCCATACTGGTCAGTGTGGCATTGGTGGGCACTTCCCATTGTGAACCAAGTGCCTTGGGCTGCACCTGTCTCCTGCCCTCTTTGCCCCTCAGAGGCCATGACTCCTCTGTGTGGTTCCTTTTCAGAGACTTGGGACTTCTCTTCCACCCGTAATTCTGGTAATCTTCAGAGCCTCTCAGGAAGCCCATTCCCATTTAAAGAAGTTCTAAAACTCTCTGCAAGCTGCAGGAACAAAGGGTTGCCTCAGTCCCTGCATGGCTGTGGGTTGGGAGGTCCGCATGGGTGGAGACCAGGACTGTCACAGATTGGGCCACAGGAGGTCCCTGCCGCCATTGCCAGGGTGTCTCAGGAGAAGCCCAGGTCATGCTTGAGTCATGGGGCTGAGGTTCCCCATAGCTGTCTCTAGCTTTACTCCCCCTTCACACCACACCTCCCCTGGGCTGGTTAAAACCCAGTGGGTTGCTCTGGGCTGGGCCCCTTCTCAGGCTCTTCCAGCTGGAAGGTTTTCCTTTCTGTTCTCCCATTTCTCTTGGATGGATCCTGACATTCTTCTGAAGTCCTGGGTGACAGAGAGGGATTCTCCAGAAGAAGCATTATTAGATGTGTACATCTTAATTTAAGGACTTTGAGGTGTCCGTCAACCCCCTGAAATTATGTGCAAAATTTGTGTTTGTGTATTTTTTAAAGGAAATTAATCTAGGCTTTCATCAGCTATCTCAAGGGGTCCTTGGCCTATAAGAGAGTTAAAGTCCACTGGAGTGGCGTGTGGCTGGGGAATCTGTAGGGACTGCCATGGGGTAGGCTCTGGCTCAGCCAGTTTATAGGGACTTTCACTGTGCCCAGTCCGTGCTACTAACTCTGTAAAATACCCTTCTCCATGATATTTTGGCTGCAGTGCATCTCTTTTCTCTTCCCTTTGGGAGAAGCTTGTGGTCCACCTTGAACCTCTGATTTTTCACTTCTCTGGGTGGCAATAGAAGAAGAATATCTCAGTAGCTGACAAGACACTATGAAACTTTCTGGGCTATTTAATGTAATGCAAGAAGCATTTATGGAACACCTAATGTGGGCCAGGCACTGCGCTCTGTAGGGTCATTCTGTATAGCCAGGCTGGTTATGCATTGAACTCCAAGGGGCACTATTCACTTAGACCACATTGTAAATGGAACCATCTGGGCACTGGGGGGGGGGGGGAGAGAAACACAGACCTTTGCTCAAGGAGCACTTAGCTTAGTGGGGAAGAGAAACAGGGACTGTCCAGGGGGTGATCAGACATCTACATCTACAAGGGGCAGTGGGGACGCGGAAGAGGTTTATCGGTCTGGAGGATTGTAGGAAAGGGGTTAGGCCAAGGGAGTCCTCCCAGAGAAGTTCAAAGTGAGCCTGAAGGAAGAGGAAGAAGTTTGGTAGGGAGATTAGGGGTTCTGGGGGCAGGGTGAGAAAGGGCCTTTCAGGAGAGGGAACAGCATGTGTGAGGCACAGATTAGGAAAGAGCATACAAATAGTAAGAGTAGAATGTGTGTGTGTGGGTTATTTGGCGTATTAAGGATAGTGAAGGTGTAGCGTCAAAAGGCAGGCAGGGGCCAGATGATAAAAGGTCTGGAGTGCCCAGCAGGAGGGTATGAGGCTTTACTCTGGGTGATGAGAGCTGTTGAAATGGAGAGAGGAGGATGTTCCAGGCTTAGCTCAAGGTACTTCACTCCTGAATCCTATATCCTATCACTCAGCAAATCTGCAAGTATGCATTCGAATCTCTGTGTGTCCAGGCTCTGCGTGGTTAAGCGGTTGATGCAAGCTGAGTTGGCCATTAAGATGGAGACCATCCTTCTGAGTAATGGGTGTGTCTGGCTTAGGGGTGAGGAAGGAGGGAGCGCCTCCTCTCTGTCTCCTCTCTAGAAGCACACCCCTGTGGCCTCTCTGGTAACCAGCCCCGTCCTCTGCCTCCCATGTTGCCTCTCACCAGCCCCAGCTCTAGCCCCAGCCTGGCTCCCTCCATTGTTGGGGGAGAGTCTGTGGTGAAAGGATTAGCATGTCCAAAACTTGCTCTCTTGGCTGCCTCTTGGCCAAGACTCAGTGCTTGTCAAAGTTCACCTACCTCGCAGACACCCATGGCCTTTGATGCCCTATTCCCACATTTAAGGAGTTGGATTCCCTCCTGCCCTGCCGGGGCCTCTGTCTGCCTCCAAACTGCCTGTTGCAGTGGGCACGGTGCCTCTTCCTATTGGCACTGAATTGATTTTCCTCCACGATGATTGGTCATCACTGCTCTGGGTAATGTATTTTAATGAATTGTTATTCTGCTGGACGTGGACTCAAAGGACTTTTTAATCATGAAGGGCCCCATCCTGCAAACCTTAATAAATCAGTCACTGTTCAAAACAGGCCTGCTGTTGGGACTGGGAGGGGTCTCTCCTCGTTGCCTCATCGCCAAAGGAGACTTCTTTCTTGCAGTCAACCAAATTGTACCATTATTCTTCATGGCGGGGCTGTCTGTCCTGACCTCTAAATTAAATGAAATCATCACACTTGACGTTATAAACAGAAGTGGGGGTCCTTAACCTCAGAGCTCAACATGCTGGCCATCTGGATCAGGGTTGTCAAGGTGTTACCCTCCTAGGTATGCGCCAGAACACAGAGAGTTAGTTAAGGTACTGATTCTTGGCCTCACCCCAGACCTATGAGTGAAAATCTTTGGACATAGGACCCCAGAATCTACATTTTTAACAATCCCCAGAGGAGATGCTTATGACCATCAAAATTAGAAAACAACTGCCCTAAACAGAAATTATCTTAGCATCCCATGTTTCTTTCTTTTTCTTTTTTTTTTTTTTTTCAAGTGTGTGGGCTGGATGCAGCTTTCCTTTCCTGCATCCTGGTCTGTGCTGTGAAGCCTGGGGACCAGGTCCGCCTCCAAGTCAGCTGGGGATTTTCCTCAGAGCTTTCCAAAAGCATGACTCGCACATCTGGATTAGGGCCCCTTGGTGCAATCAAACTCAGTGTCAAGGGTGGAGTCCAGGGCTTGGAGCAGCTGCTGGGAAGAGCGAGGAGACATATGCAGACAAAGCAAGTGGGGTCTTGAAGAGACCGTGGGCTTCTCAACTTCCTTAGAGAAGGGGGCAGGGAGACAGCCCATGAGACAGGACGTCCAGGCCGGCCCAGGCTTGGGACCTGGGAGCTCGCCACCCTGGCCTCTCTGTAACTTGTGTTTCCCCTGCAGTTTATCCTTCTATTCCAATGTCATCCATGCCAGTACCCACAGCCCCAAACAGGCAGGTTCCTCCGTCTACCCGCCGCCCCCTCTCCCACTGGGTGTCCAGCTCCATCTCACCTGAGATGGTTTTACCTGAACTGGCCATCCCCTGGAGGCTGCTGGGACTTCGGGATGGATCTAGTGGTGGCCCAGGGTTCAAGAGTCCTCACCCCCTCTGAGCCCCCCTCTTCCTTCTGCACTCTATCTCACTCTTTCTTGCTCTACCGGCCTCTCTCTTTTGTCCTTCCTGCTTTAATAGATTGAAACAGACCTTGTGTTCCGGCTTTTTGTGGTCCCGGTAAATAGCTCTTAATGTGGCTGTGGTAGATGGGGAGAAGGAATGTGCACCGGTGTGGGGGCAGCAGGTAGGGGGAGGGAATAACGGGGGGGGGACTTAACAGAGGGGGTCACTTACCTTCAACTCTGAGAGGAGGAGCAGGGGTAGTGCCCCGCAGGTTCTGGCAATTTGCTGGGGTTTCAGCAGAACCCTCAGGCAGGCTGCATAGACCTGGGATGGGCCTGGGTGTCCTCTTTCTCCCCTTGATATGCCAAGGAAGCCAAGCAGTGAAGGTTGCAGAACAGCCTGGAGCATGTGGCCGGCACTGGGCGGTCAGGAGCAGCTGGGTTCTTCTTTTGAGGACAGAAATAGAATTTCCATTTGTATTGAGCAAACAGGATTTAATTACACAATTTACACTTCTTCGATTTTCTTACTAATCCTTCGTGGCCTGGCAGTTACCATTCCTGCTGTTGCTGCTAACTGTTGCCCATGCGGGGTTAAATTACACTGCAGAACCAGTTTAATATTGACGTTTTTAAAATCAATGAAGGGCTAGGATATCAGGTGGTGGGGATCAGTGTGAATTCTCCCTCTTGGCCTTGGGGATGCTTTCTTAGCTCTTTTGCCAAAAGCTTTTCTTTTATGAACCCAAGTGAGGTGCCAGAGTGGGTGCTTTCTCCCAGAAGGAGAGCGTACTCTCAGATTTACACCCAGTGCTTCTCATCGCCTTCTGTGTAAGTGTAAATGGGGGGCTGTAGGACACTGCACCCTTTGCTTGCTGCTCTCCCCACTTCCCAGGCCATATGAGCATGGACTTGGGAGATTAGGGGTGCAGGGTATGGAGGAGATCCCCGGCCTGGGAGGAACTCTGGCATCTCGTGATGTGGGCTGCCGAGTGGGGCCAGGACCCGGGAATGGGCCTGCTTTCTCCAGGGCCAGCAGCTTTCCAGGCACGGTAAGAAGGAAAGACAGCTCTTCAGACTCCCACTAACTGGTGTGAGGGACCCATCTCCTGAGAACCCTCCTCAGAAATCTGAGTGGATGAGAGGCTCCCGTCCTTAATACTTTTTCCCCCTGGAAACAGTCAGCTGGTGTCTCTTCTCTTTTGTGTCCCAACGCATCTAGTTCTTTGGAGGGACAGGTGTGAGGGGCAGGCTTTGTCATCTGCCAATGTCGACCCTTTAGGGATGCTCATAGGTGAGTGGGGAGAGGCAGCTATGCCTGCAGCTGCCTCTTAGCAGCCTTCAGGGGTCCTGACGTAAGGCGCAGGCTATTGGAGATTCAGGCCTATCTCAGCCAAAGCACCTTTCCCGTTCAGACCAGCCCCATTTCTGAGAACTCTGGGCCACTGTGGCAAAATTCTGGCCCAATGTCACTTAGGTTCTGCCGCTGGCTGAGGTCCCAAAGCCCGAGGGAAAACTGGGGGCAGAGAGATGGTTCTGGAGAGTTAAGCGAATGGGCAGAGCCCCCGGGGTATGAGTGGGTGGACGATGTGCCCTGTCGGGCATCTCTCCTCGCGCTGGCTCGATGGTGATGTCATTTGGTTGGCCTGTGGTTTGTGTGTGTGTGTGTGCCCAGCAGGATGTTCCTGTTTTGTGGTTGTCTGATCACTTGTTTTTGGCCGTGGGCTTCTGTATGAGTGTTTATTTTTAGAGGCTGCCACTTCTGGCCTGAGGGCTGATCCTTGGGCCTCGTAGGAGCTTGTATTTTCTGAAATGTTTGTGGCTTTAAATTTTAAGTATTTATTTTGGGACATTGCTGCCTTTTATGTGTTCATTCCATTGTGTGTGTATGTGTGTGAGCTATTAGAGTCAGCATAGAATAATAACAATTGTGTGCTCTTTGAAGTTCTGATTGAGTAGTTCCGATTTTAAATTAGTTTTGATTTTAATCTAGTTTTAATTAAGTCTTAAATTAGTTCTGATTTAAAACCCCAGCTTAACCAAGTGCTATGTATCGGCAAATAAATGGTTTCACCTCTCAGAACTTCAGGTTTTCCATCTTTACAATAGGCATAATACTCCCTAACTCAGGATTAGAAATAATATATGTGTAAAGTGCATAGCAAAGGGTTTGGTGCATAATAGGTGCTCGCTGCATGTTAACTATTATATTATTATTATTATTGTATTAACATATTCATATCCACACTTTCTGACTGGGGACACCTATCTGGTGTACCCCAAGAGTGCACCAGGACGTTTGATTTGGGTGAATTCTGGGTGTTTGATTTGGGGGATTACTGATTGGCATGTGTATTTCTGGACTTCTTTATGTCAAGATTTGTGTGTGTGTGTGTGTGTGTGTGTGTGTGTGTGTGTGAGTTGGGCTAGGGGCTGGGCTGCTGACTGTACAGGGTGTGAAATCACTGAGTTCCTCTGGGTGGGGAAGTTCTTCGTTCCTGAGTCAGCCCTTTGGCCTCAAGCCACCCAGCACTCACTTTTTCCTTTCAGAGAAAGTATTGCTCACGCGGCCCTCAGAGCTGTCTGTAGATAAAATGACACAGGGCACACCTGTCCCTGATGTAAACCTCTGCTTTTTGTTCTTGATCTCTAATAAGCTTCCCCCGGCCCCTGAACCCCCTTTCCAAAGTTCCCATGGGCTCCAGCATTCAGAGCAAAAGTGTGTCCCGTTTGACATGGGCCCTGCTGGCTTTGCTGAACCCCATCTTGGCCCAGCACTCGTAGGACCTAGTGAAATGTCAGAGGCAGGCTTTGGACTGGAACATCTTGGCCCCCAGGACCTCCTGCCCAATCTTAGGCTCTGTTGCCTGGCTCTGAAGCTGGGTGTTGGGATGGGTTCTGCCCAAAAGCCTGGGGTAGGGGGTCCTTTAGTCTTTTTGCCTTTCTGCCACCTCAGCTCTATCTCAGGGTGCTGAGAGGAGGTTTTAGGATCCAGGGAATGGAAGCTCTTACTCCTTCCCTCAGGAAAATAAAATGTGTCCCTGTTTCCCACTGACATCTGCTGTCTGTTGCTCTCTCCCTTGCAGAGGTTGTGGGACATACCCAGGGGCCACTGGACGGGAGCCTGTATGCCAAGGTGAAGAAGAAGGACTCCCTGCATGGCAGCACTGGGGCCGTCAGTGCCACGCGTCCTGCCCTGTCGGCCACCCCCAACCATGTGGAACACACCCTCTCTGTGAGCAGCGACTCGGGCAACTCCACAGCCTCCACCAAGACAGACAAGACCGATGAGCCTGCCCCTGGGCCCGCCAGTGCGCCTGCTGCCCTGAGTCCTGAGGAGAAGCGGGAGCTGGACCGCCTGCTCAGTGGCTTCGGCTTAGAGCGAGAGAAGCCAGGAGTCATGTACCACACCCAGCATCTCCGGTCCCGCCCAGCAGGGGGCGCTGCTGCACCCTCCTCGGGCCGCCATGTTGTCCCAGCCCAGGTTCACGTCAACGGCAGTGCCTTGGCATCGGAGCGGGAGACAGACATCCTGGACGATGAGCTGCCCAACCAGGACGGGCACAGTGTGGGCAGCATGGGCACGCTGTCCTCCTTGGACGGGATCACCAACACCAGTGAGGGCGGCTACCCGGAGGCCCTGTCCCCACTGACCAATGGTCTGGACAAGCCCTACCCTGTGGAACCTATGGTCAATGGCGGGGGCTACCCTTACGCGTCTGCCAGCCGGGCAGTGCCTGCCCACGCTGGCCACACAGCCCCCATGCGGCCCTCCTGCTCCGCACAGGAAGCTTTAGCTGGCTACCCGAGGGAGGGCCCCCACACAGCCTGGCCACAGCCAGTGACCGCCTCCCACTATGGCCATGACCCCAGCAGTATGTTCCGCTCTCAGTCCTTTCCGGAAACCGAGCCCCAGTTGCCCCCAGCTCCAGCCCGTGGGGGAAGCAGCCGGGAGGCTGTGCAGAGGGGCCTCAATTCCTGGCAGCAGCAACAGCAGCAGCAGCAACAGCAGCAGCCTTGCCCTCCTCCTCGCCAGCAGGAAAGAGCCCACTTGGAGGGTCTCGGGCTCAGCAGGCCTAGTCCCCAGCCGTTGGCAGAGACCCCCCTGCCTGGCCTCCCTGAGTTCCCAAGGGCAGCCTCCCAGCAGGAGATCGAGCAGTCCATCGAAACGCTCAACATGCTGATGCTGGATTTGGAGCCGGCTGCGGCCGCCACCCCTCTGCACAAATCCCAGAGTGTCCCAGGGGCCTGGCCAGGGGCTTCCCCACTCTCCTCCCAGCCCCTCTCCGGCTCGTCCTTCCAGTCCCATCCACTGACCCAGTCCCGATCTGGCTACATCCCCAGGGGGCATTCCTTGGGAACCCCTGAGGCAGCCCCACGGGCCCGCCTGGAGTCTGTCCCTCCTGGCAGGCCTTACTCACCTTATGATTATCAGCTGTGTCTGGCTGGGCCCAACCAGAGTTACCATCCAAAGAGCCCAGCCTCCTCTTCTTCCTCTCCCGCCTTCCTTCCAACCCCCCACAGCCCTCCAGGGCCTCAGCAGCCCCCAGCCTCTCTCCCTGGTCTCACTGCTCAGCCTCAGCTCCCACCAAAGGAGGTGACTTCAGATCCATCCCGAACTCCAGAGGAGGAGCCCTTGAACCTGGAAGGCTTGGTGGCCCACCGGGTAGCAGGTAAGAACCTCAGGGACCATCAGTGCTGGATATCCCCTCCCTCAGCATCTTCCCTCTTTGTTCTTGGTTGGTTTTGATGGAGGGAGGTGTAGGCACAGCCATCACACCTCAGCAGACACTGCTTTAGCCTAGAGAAGAGGCTGTCAGGAACCCACCCACTAGCCATCTCTTCCTGCATTCATTGTCTGTTAGGCTCTAAGGTAGGCATTAAGTTCCTGTCCTCAAGGATCTTATAGTCTAGTGAGGGGACAGGTACACAGACGTAATTCCAACAGAGTGCAATGTGTGTTATTATACAATAGAGATGGGGACCAAAGCCCCAGAGCCTGGGGAAATCAAGGCTTACCACCTGGGATAATCAGGGAAAACTTCCTAGAGGTGGTGACTTTGGGGCTAGAGTATAGATTTTCTAGGCAGAGAGGAGATGCTCTCTGCAACTGCCTGCTCTGCTCTCTGTCCTCAGATTTTAGTTTTTTGGGGGAAAGCATGGAGAAGGCTGGAAGGAGATCTCTATAGACTTGAATTCCCTCTTGGGCTTTCCCAGGGGCGTAATGAAGCCTCAGAGGGTATCCTGAAGCCCTTGAGCTCCATCTGAGTGTTTAACCATCTGAGTGTTCAACCCTGCTGGGTCCTTTGAGGATATTTCTCTGTTTCTGGGGAGCCCAAGATCCCCCTTCTTGTCCAGCTATCCTGTTAGTCCTTCCTTTAGGACCAGCTTTGTATGGGAAGCAGTCACTGAGAATGAAGCTTCATTTCCTATCAGAACATGAATGTGCTTGTCTTTCTGGAGAGAGGAGATATTGTGGAGCAACCAGAAAAGCTTCATGGGGAAATAAAGGCAAGAAATGGCAGAGTGTGCAGGGCCATGTTGGGAGTGACAGGAAGGGTTCCCTTCCTTCCCACTGGCCTAAGCCTATGACCATTTCACTGGGGCAGCCAAACTGGGCAGGAAATTCTATGGTTTTGTTTTGTTGTGAGGTAAAGCCCAGGCAGGGGTGCCCCAGAGACTGGTGCTGGGGGTGGGGGTTGTGCCAAGGTCCTCAGCAAACAGGGTGGTGGAAGCTCAGGGCGGAGAAGAAAAGTCTGGGCAGCTGACTTTTCCCTCCACTCCTTTCCCTAAATTTAGGGGAAGCTGAGTCACCATGCCAGCTGCATGGAGGGAGGGAGACTCCCTCCCTGAGAATGGACGTTGGTTTGGAGAAGTGGCGGGGGTAGGCCAGCTGGCTGTTGGACTGGGCCCTGGACCTGGGTTTGGGGGCATGGACGTCCTGCTCCTGTTCCTCAGAGCAGAGCACAGTCCCCAGTCCAACTATCGGTAACTTGAAATTGGTCATAATGGAAGTATTTCCACCATGGAAACTGGCAATCAGGGCTTAATCGCTCCTGGAGAGCTGGAGTAGCAGCACATCATTGTTTTTACCTTTGATCAAAACACAGGAACCCTAGGCATGAAAGAAAGGCTCCATGGGGTGGTCCAAATGGGGCTACTGTCTTCTGCTTTCTCCCACATCTGGGCTCCCCTACTTCTTTGTCAGAAGAGATGCTTTCTTTCTTGGTTTTGTTGAAGGCAGAGGAATGGGGTCCTCTCATATTTTATAGAGTTGGGTGGTGGCCTGAGGAATAGTGACCCTCTAGCCTAATGATAGGCAGGATCCAGGAACCTTTTCTCTGGGGAGCAGGATGGATTTCCTCCCCTTACTAAAACCCTTTTGTATAGCTCTCCTGGAGCTTACTCAAGAGGAAGCCATACCTGAATGGTCCAGGAAGCATGTCCATCTTGTAGCGCATCTCCCCTCAGCCTTTTTTCTCCTACTAGCTTCCACGGTCTTGACTATCAACCTCCATATCCTATAGCTGCTCAGTCTTTGGCTGCCAAGAAGTCACTTTCCCCATAGGAAGGGGGTGATATTGTTGGCACATCTCTGCTCCCATCTCCTCCACCAACTGCGAGTGACTCAGTCAGGAGAAGGGATGAGATGTATAGAGGGGACAGATATATTTGGTTTCCAGGGCTACAAAGGGGCTTCTTTGGTCCATGTCCTGTCATGAACAGTATTTCTTATGTCAGCAGGTTCTGCTCGCACAGCTTCTTTAGTAGCCCTTCAGTGTGTCTGCATTGCTTATGGAGATAAAGGCATATAGGCAGGATCGATGTGCAGAATAGTCTAGGAGCCAGGGAGGATAGACTTCCAGCACCACCTCTTTCTGCTCATTCTACATGCTTCTGCAAGCAGCTGGAACATAAGCTATAACATGAGGGAGAGCCCCTTCATGGCTGTCAACTTGATCTCGTTTCTCCTGGCTTTTCTCTCTTGGATCTGCCTTTTTCTCCTTGGCTGCCCTTCATACCTCAGTACCATCTCCCTGGTACATTCCGCTTTGATTCAACCCCCACTTATATTTTATTTCAGCTTAGATCACAGAGAATGTAGGGGGAGTTTTCTTAACTTGATAAAGGGTAGGTACCAGAAACCTGTAGCACACATCATACTTTCTTGTGAAACATTAGAAACATCCCTATTATAGCCAGGGACAAAATAACGATACCTGCTATCACCACTCCCATTTAACGTTGTATTGGATGTCCTAGCCAGTGCAATAAGACAAGAAAAAGAAATAAGAGTCAGAGTTGGTGATTCCAGTCAAGTTATCTTACCCTCCTGATTCTGTGACTGGACTGATCTCAGATATCTCTAGAGGGAGAAATTTTGATCCATGTTAGAAATAAGATTTGGATCTTATCCTTAAGGAATCTAGAGTTTAGTAAGGGGGGAAAAAGAACTGGAACTTTAAAATGAAGTCATTCATAATAAGGGAGGTATGCAGAAAGTCCTGCGAGGAAAAAGGAGATATTACTATCAGCTAGAGAGATTAGAGGGGCTCTGTATTGAGTGTAGGTTTTAACCAGAGCCTTGGACAATGGGTAGGATTTTGAAAGTGAATGGGGTCATTGGAGACAGAGAGAGTTCGTCGTGAAGACAGGAAAGCATACAAATGTTTGAAGAATAGAGTAGACTGAGAGCATATAGATTGTGTGTGAGAGAGTCAAGAAAGGTAGCCTGTGACCTGCCTCGGGTTGGCCTTAAATGCCAGACTAAGGAGCTTAAATCTTACCTAGCAGCAATGCAGGAAGCCGTTTCTGTGTTTTAGTCAGGAGAGTATGCCAAGCTGTAGCTTAGGAAGATTTACCTGGTGGGTGTGGGCAGGAAGGATGCTAAATGGGAGTGACTTTGAGCCGGAGATGTAGGAGCTTATTAGATAGTCTAGGTGACGTGGACTGGATTAGGGTGCTGACCATGGAAATGAAAAAGAAGAGAGGGATGCCGAGGATGCTGTGCACGTGGTGGGTGTTTACAAACTGATTGGATGTAGTGGGTGAGGGAGGCGGGACATCACAGATGGTTCTGAGGCTCCATGCAGAGAAGCAGAATGATGGTCCCATGAACAAGCTGGGAATTGGGAGGAAGAGCAAGTTTGGTGTAAGATGAAGACCTCAGGGTTAGCTATGTCAAGTTTGAGGTGATGATGGAGCCTCCAGGTGGAGATGTATGGAAGGCAATTGAACACCCAGAATTGGAGCTTGAAAGAGTAGAAGGAGCTATAGATTTTGGGGTCATCCTCACAAAGGTGAAGTTTAAAGCTTTGGGCATAGATGAGCTCTCTATGTCAGAGGGCATGGGGAGAAAAGAACTTAGGCCAGTTAGTCAGGAGGGGAATGGAGGCTGTACAGGGGACTATGAATGAATGCTCAGGACCGTGGGTCATCACAGAAGTCAGGATAGGAGAAGGTTTCCAGGGGGAAGGTGGGGGGTTAGCAACGTCACTGTGGAGAGGCCATGAGGATTGAGAAAAATGCATTGGGCTTGCCAATTAGGTGGTCCCAGTGATTCTCAAAGGCATATTTTCAGTAGCGTGATGGTGACAGAAGCCAGACTGAGCGATTGAAGAGCGAGTGGAGAGGGAGTGCAGATGGCATGTCAACTACTCTTTTGAGTGGTTTTGTGCTAAAAGGAGAGAAGATGGTAGCTAAAGAGGGTAGCAAGATATTGAGAAAAAAAATTTTTTTTTTTTTTGGTAAATATGGGAACCATAAGGATGTTTTTAGGGGAAGGAGAGAGGTTGAATATGGAGAGCAGAGGGAGAAGAAAAAGATATGAGAGAGAGAAATAAATTGGTAGAATGAAGTCTCTAAGGAGGCAAGTGGGGATAGGCTGAGGAGCCTAGGTGGATAATTTAGGCTCAACCGGACAGTGAGATACCTCTTCATGAAATAATAAAGGATAGATACAGATATAGGGAGATGCTGGTGTCAAGCTTTGGGAACTTAAATTGAGAACCCAGTTTTTGCATTCTATCATGGAAATAGGAGATGAGAGCAAGGCCCATCTGATCATTCAGCTCGAGCCCTTAATCTGGGCTATCTGCTAGTCTAGGCTCTGGAAAAACAGTGGTCAACCAAAGAGGTAAAAATCTTTGCCTTCATGGTGGAAATAGACAATAAACAAACAAGCAAATACATACATAACATGTCAGATGGGTGATAAGTGCCATAGAGATAAAATAAAGCAGTGAAGTGCCAGTGAGGGTGGGTGGATGGTTGCACTTTACATAGGATGGTCAGGGAAGGCTTCTCTGGGTAGTGAGAGAGTGTGCCAGGTGGAACAGCACGTGCAAAGGCCCTGAAGCAGGAGTATACCTGACATGGGGAGTATAGGGGGACACGAAGTCAGAGAGGTGATGGGAATGGGGGCCAGCTTACATGGGCCTTACAGGTGATTGCAACAATCTACCTGGTCTTTTACTTGGTGTGGTGTGAGTAGCCTTGGGAAGGATTTGGGCAGAGGAGTGACTTCATCTGACTTGTTCTAAAAGGATCAATGTGGCCTGGATGGAAGGAGGAAGACCAGTTAGGAGGCTGCTGATATGGACCAGGACGGTATGTGTGGTGATAGTGAGAAGTGCTCAGATTGCAGACGTTTTGGAGGTGGAACCATCAAGATTTATAGACAGACTAGACATGGATGTGAGAGAAAGAAAAAGTGAAGGTGTTTGACCTGAGCAACTAAAGGATGGAGTTGCTATTTGTGGAGATGGGTACAAATGTGCAAATGTGAGAAGAGCCGGCTTAGAGGGGATATCAGAAGTGTGACTTTCGCCATGTTAGATTTGAGAGGCACATAAAACATCCAAGATGGTGGGATATATGAATCCGGAATTTCAGGGGAGAGGTTAGAGCTTAGAAATGTGGGAGGTGTCACTAGGGGGATGTCATGTAACGCATGCCACTGCATGCTGTCACCTGGGGGGGAGCACAGGTAGAGGAAAGGTCCCAGGAGTGAGTCCTGGAGTGTCATCCAAACACATTCAGTGGTTGCAGACGCGGGAAGAACCAGCAAAGAAACTGATATGGAGCTGTAGCAAAGTAAAGGAAAGCTAAAAGAGCGTCATTCCCTGGAAGCCAGGCCAGGGGGATACTGGCTGCTGGGAGGCCCCTGTGTGTGAAGGTGACGTGGGAGTCTGCAAGGGTGAATAAAAGAATGACATAGCAGGTCCTTCTAATGCATCTGGGGAGGCTCGTTTTAGGGACTTTTCAGTGGTACTCAGCAGCTTTTGGCAGGAGTAGAAAACCCTAAGTGGCTCCCACAGAAGAGGATTACTAAGGTAGGTGTGATGGAAGAACAAAGGGCTGAAGGATGCTTGGATGCTAAGGAGTCATGACCCTTGGGCTCAGACCGGCAGTTATGGCTGAATCCAGGGAGAGGCAGGTGACCGTGAGAGGAGAGAAGACCTGGTGGGGCCATGCTGATGACGTGTGGCCAACAGGATTGAAATCTAGTCCCAGGCTGGCACCTTCTTGGTTCCACGCTGGGGTTAGAAATTAGAGGGACGTGGAGTCCTGCCGGACAGCAGCAGGTCCACTGGCGCTCGGGAGAAGCGAGACCCTGGATCTGCCCTCTTTTCTTGCCTGACACCCTCCCCAACCTCCCTCCAGTGTGTGGCCAGATCCAAGACTCCAAACATCAACTAATCTTGATTTTTCTCTTTGTTTTTGTTTTGTTTCGTCTTGTTTAATGCCGCGTCCCTTTCGTTCTTCGTGTGTCCTATGTCCATCTGTCACGTGTGCCATGGGCGTGGTGCCTTCCTTGCCTGGTGTCATCCCTTCCCTTCCTGCTTGCCTCCCCTCCCTGCCGGCTCCCCTGGGGTGGGGTGGGCAGCGTACAACGCCAGACTGCAGGGCATTGGGCAAAGTGTCAGCTACCGGCACCCTCCTCTCCACCGGCTCCGATCTTCTTCCCTCTCTGGTTGGTTCCTCTCCCCCCCCTTCCCCCTTTATAGCTCCTTGGCCCTCACCTGAGTTATAGCTCAGTTTTTCTCTCTTCCTCTCCTTTTTCATGTGCTATTCCTTCTAAACTTTTGACCACTTTCTTCCTCTCATTTTTCCATTTCCTCCTCACTCCTTCTTCCTCTTCTGTTCTTTCTCCCCCTTTCATATTCTCTTGCCCCGTCCCCATTCCTTTTCTCACTGCATCCCTTCTCTCTCCTTGCCCCCTCCTCCCTTCGCCCTCTTTCCCCCCCCCCCCTTCTGCATGAGCTAGTGCTCCCACTTTTGCATGGACAAACTGGTGCTTCTAGCCTTGGCCTTACCTGCTGGTAACAGCATCTGAGGTAACTAGACTAACTTCCAGGTTTCCCGTGGACACGTAGGTCTTTGCAATAAAGTGCTCAGTGAGGGCTTGGGACAGCCCAGCTCTCCGGCCACCCTGGCCAGACCATCACGGCTGCTGGGCCAGGGCCTCAGCAGGAGCCAGGCTGTGCTTTGCATGGGCCACTGGGCATAAGACAAAGAGTGGTGCCCCAGCTCCTGCTGCTCTGTGTACACTTGAGTACAGCACTCCCCGGGGACAGAGCACCTCCTGTGACCTCATCCCTAATTTTTGATTCCAGGACCCATGGCCCAGAGTCAGAGGTCCTGGGTATGGTCCTAACTCTGCCTGTGACCACCTCTGTGACCTGGGCAAGTCTCGTTATTACCCAGAACTCAGTTTCCCCATGTGAAAAATGGAGGATCACAGCCCTGCTGTGTGTATTTTGCATGGTGCCTTGATGTGTTTCATCATGGCAGACTCTTCATCAAGGGTCACGTTGCTCTATTTGAGGGTGATGTCGCCTACCACCTCTGCCCCGGTCTCTGGGACATACAGGCCATACATAGGCTGTTAGCCTGGGAAAGGTATCACCTCATCCTTTCCCTGCTCCTCGGAGCCCAGAGGTCCAGGTCAGGGAGAAGAGGCTGCTTCGGCTCGCCCCACGCTATGACCTTGAGCAGTTCCGGGGAAAGGCTTAGGAGTGGTGGGAACCGTTGACTTCCAATGGCAATCTCTGGTGCTTTCCCGGACCCTCCTTCTCCTCGTCCATGGACAATGGGGAGATGGCTTTAGCAGAACGGCTCTGTCCACCTCCTGTCCTCTCCCTCCACCTTTTTCTCGGCCCAGTGGTGGGGAGTGCAGTGTTCAGCTGGGCCTGGGTTTGGGGCAGTTCTGGGGTGGTGGGCCTGTCCTGAGGGGAGCTGGCATGGCTTGCCCTGGGGCTGCTAGTGTGATCGCCGTGTGGCTTTCTGGTGCCCTGGCCCAGCAGGTGGCCTCCCGGATCGCCTCGCTTCCGGAGCCCCAGGCATGCTGTTGGACACCCGGCCCTGCCTCCTGGATCTGAGGAATCCAGTCTTCTGGAAATGGGAAGGCTGGAAAGAAGAGCTGGGTCTGTGGGGGTGGAGGTGGCCAGGCTGGGAGAAAGCCTGTCACAGGGGTGTTTGTCCAGGGGACCCAGGAGTGGTGGGTGGCTGTGCTCTGCCAGAGTGTGTTCATTGATGTGTGTTAGGTTTACAGCCCCCAGAATTTGCAGTGTGTGTGTATGTGTGTGTGTGTGTGTGTGGTGAAGACGATGCAGTGCCTCAGCTCTGGCCTGCTTCTGGGGAGCCTTGGAGCCTACTGCTCCATGAAACACAGCACCGTCCTGGGGGGTGGAATGAGGAACCCCGGAAAATGAGGCTGTTCTGGAGCCCTTCTCTTCGTGTCTGGCAGCCTGTGTGGAGGCCCTGGGCTGCGGTGACCACTGTCCCGCAGGCTGTGGGGCAGGCCCAGTGCCCACAGAGAGTGGGCAGTCCTCAGGACGACAAAGAGCTTCTGCATCTAGCTCATTATCATTCCAAAGGCGCTGCCTTGCTAGGGGCATCCCACCCCTCATGCTCCTGGGGCTGGAGGCTTCCCAGCTAAAGCTTCCAGAGTCCCGCCAATGCCCCTTTCCTCCTTTCTTTATGAGTTTCCTCTGGCCCTGCGGTCTCCTGCTGGGCAAGGGGCTGACTGTAGAGGTTCTGAGGGTGATGGCCCTCCCGCCATTGCTGTCGGGTGAAAGCTGTGTGTGTGCGCAAGTGAGTGTATGTGTATATGTGCATGTTTGCCTGCGTGTGGAGAGCATGGAGCACACAGAGACACAGGCTCTGAGAGCGAGAGGATGGAGCCTAGGACTGAGAAAGCCTGGGGTCAGGGTAGTGGAAGGGAGGAGGGTAGTGGGGGTGCAGGCCTATTTTTATTATCAGTCTCTAGGATGTGAGGGGGGTGTTCTCTCTCTGACGCTGGCTGTCAGCTTGTGTCCAGACGTCCCAGCTTGGCTGAGGAACAATGGGGCTCTCTTCTCTCCCCTCCGCCCTGCTCTGTCTCCCCTCCCGTAGGGAAAGACAAGAGAGAGGGGACATGGCTCTCCAGGCACTGACGGGCAGATCTGGGCCTGCCAAGGGGGACAACAGTGAGACACTGTGTTCAAAGAATGTGAGAAGCCCTGGCTTGTCACTAGTGCTGTGGGGCGCTCTGGAGTGGGTGGGGCTGTCCCGTGGGACTGGAATGCGGGGTCTTTCCCCTTTTGCAGAGGGAGGCTCTTCAGCAGTGCCCTAGCTCTTTGGGCGTCATTCTGGCCATCTGCCTGCCTCTGGACAGAACACGCTCCCATGTGCCGATCTGGTGGCCATGGAGAGGAGACTTGAGGAGCTGAGATGGTTCTCAGATGTGCAGCTGCCTTGTGCTAGGGACTCCCATCCTCCACAATTGGGAAGCCCCTCCAGCAGCTGTCCAGACTCCCCTCTGGGTGTTGAAACCATCTGCAGCACTGAACATAGAAGGTGTTTTGGGCGCACTGGGGAGAATGTTTTCTGTCCCTCTGGGAGATTCAGGGCCTCAAATGGAAACAGACCCACTTTTCAAGGGCAGACATCAGATCCCACTCAGGGCAACTGACCACTCTCGCCAAGGCGCAGGGACCTGCCAGCCAGAGCCTGTGGGCTGGGTGAGCCAGAACTGAGACCAGCCCTAATGCCTTGCTGTTAACTTTGGGGATGAACTTAGTTGCAAACCCCAAGAGCCTTTCCCGAAGGAGCCTCCTTTGTCACAATTATTGTTAGAAAATCAATGGCTATGTCTGTTTCTCTCTAATGTTTTTGCTAGGAACAAAACCGGCAGTAATGCTGAACCGAGCTACCCAGGAGGCCTGAGGGGAAGGGGGCTCGGTGTGGGAAGGAGAAGCATGGTCAAGGGCAGGGGTGCCCACAGGTGTAGTGGGAGATGCAGGCTGCTTCTCTGACAGCTGGGGACCTGGGTTTGCTGTAGAGTCCGCACGCTGCTCAACCCTTTCAGATCCGTGCCCCATCTTTCATCTGGCCCCCAGTTAGGACTATGCAACCTCCCTTTTTCTATTCTGAAAATCAGGGCACTATCAGGTGAGGGGCTCAGATGCTTTAAGTAGTTTGTGAGTCTAGATTACGGTCTCCATTTGGGTTCCTTTTTCTCAGTTGAGATGGCAGGCAGGCTGCCTCTGAATAATAAAGAGCCCAAAGTGGAGACTCGAACCTCCCCCACCCGACCCCCCTCCCCGGGTACCTTCTGCATTTGTAAATGTGTGCCAGTCCGGCTGCTCTCCAGACAGGGCCTCTAATTATGGGAGAGTATGAGCGTGTGTTTTGGAGTGTGTGTGTGTGTGTGTGTGTGTGTGTGTGTGTGTGTGTGTGCGTGTGTGCGTGTGTGTGCGTGTGTGTGTGTGGTGTCCATCCATCTCTAGACTTGGCAGCCGGTGGCTGCTATTCATGACAACTAAGAAGGCTTCCCAGCATGTGCTTCTCATGGCAACCTCAGTGGCTTTGCCAGGGGGGAGCTGGGAGGCCTCCTGGGGTGTGCAGACCCCACTGTGGATAATAGATGATGATTCAGTCTGAATGAGGGCGATTTCTGCTTGGCTGCACTGGCACATTTCTAGGGGCCAGTGATGTGTTCATGTGTGCGTGTGTGTGCACGTGTGCCATGGGGCAGTGTTCCCAGGTGTGCTGGCATGAGGCTGGTCAGGTCAGGATCCCAGTCCCATGTGACCTTTGGTAAGTCCCGGCACTTCCTCTCACCTCACCCGCTCTTGGGTGGTGGTGAAAGCAGCGCTGAGAATCTCCAGGCACGAGATAATCAGGGTTAGGAGCCCACCCTCAGGCTGGGTCTTGGCCTCTGGGGCCCAGGGGAGTAAGTTTTTCTAGGATTCTGGAGCCAGCTCAGTGAGGCCGTGGGTTCTGTGCCTTGGCCCAGCTGTGGGAAGAGGGAGTGGGAAGGAAGGAGGGTGGGGTTAGCAATATCCCCAGGCCTGTGGAATGGAAGGAAGTACAGAAAAGCAGATGGAACACATAGCTCGAGCTCTTTGCCTGCTGTTCTGTTGGGAGGGAACCAGGGCCATGTTTGGGGCAAGAAAATGGGCGGGTGGTAGCTAAGGGGCCAGCATAAGGGAAGTTGGTAAGGTTTCTCAGTTACACTGGATGAAGGTAGGGGACCCCAGAGAAGGCCAGCAATATTCCAGGGGCCAGTTGGGGCCAGGGACTTTATAAGAAGACTTAGTCGTTTCTTTGTGTCTTCTTGGGGGCACCATTTGTAAGATGATGCACTATTCGCTCTTTCCAGAAGTTCTTCCCATGGGCCTGGTGTTGCTTGTTGGTTGATCAGTCGCCTTGGAGACTGTCTCTCCTCCCTCCACCTTCCCTCATTTGCCTGGAAGCTCTGGCCCTCTGCCTCCAGGCCTTGGAAAGAGTTGACATCTGTTTCTTGTATCAGTCCTTTGTGCTCTGGGCCCCAACCCTGTGCGGGGTAGATTCCTGGTGAAGGCCAGCCCAGCCTCAGCAGGTCCCCCACCCTGCAGAGAAACTCCCGGTGTGGACAGAGGGAGGCTGGGGGGAGGTGCAGAGGGGAGACAGGCCCAGTTCCAGCATGGCCCCTGAGCTTGCGCTGTCTTCTCTGGGGGGAATTAGGCCCGATCGATCTTTTCTCGCACAATATGCTCATTGCCTTCTCTGCCTTGCCATTCCTCCCAGGAGTGAAGGCTCGGGAGAAGCAGCCTGCGGAGCCCCCAACCCCTCTTCGGAGGCGGGCGGCCAGTGATGGACAGTATGAGAACCAGTCTCCAGAACCCTCATCCCCCCGGAGCCCCGGGGTTCGTTCCCCTGTCCAGTGCGTCTCCCCAGAGCTGGCTCTCACCATCGCTCTCAATCCTGGAGGGCGGCCCAAAGAGGTGAGTCCTTGGGCTGCATCCTGGGGACACAGAGGGTGGCAGAGCCCACTTGAACTCACCAGGAACCTGACGGTCAATTGGGTGGCACTGACACTCCAGGAAACCCGGTAATTGTTTCTCCTTGCGTTCTCACCCTAGGGTTCTGGCATGTGGAATCTGGAGCCCATTTCCTTCCCTAAATCGTTTTTATGCCCATGTCTTCCATTAACACTGACCTTGAGATCCCCTCTTGACTCCTAAAGAGCGCCCTTGAGTAGGGTGTTAAGGATCTTGGGTATGACATTGGGAACCACAGTCTCTAAACTCCAAATCGGATCACATAGACTGACAAAGGTTTTTAAGCCCTTTCTAGACATAGGGTTTCTCCACAGATCTAATTTCAATGCCAAATGTTTGCTGAGACATTTCCATGGTTTGAGGCAGTCAGTAGGTTTTAAACTTCAGCATGCCTGACAATCACCAGGCAGTTTGTTAACATGTAGATTCCCAAATCCATCTCCAGAGATTCCAGCATGTTAGCTCTGGGATGGGGCCCAGGAATCTGCATTTGAAACACGCACCCTGGAAGATTGTGATGCGAATAGTCCGTATCTGATAAAATCCAGTCTGAGTCATTCTGGGCATGAATGGCTTTTGGACATCTTTTTTCTTCTGCCTTCTGCCAGGACCTGAGTTCCCTGCCCCCAGTCCCTTCTCTTTGGCGCTATTCTGAAATATTTCCAAGGCAGGTTCTACTGACTTCCATCCATGCTAGACCATGGCCTTAAAAATAGCCACTTTCTGTTCTCTCAGCTACAAGGAGTTGTTGGGGCCTTGAATGGGCAGGATCTCCCTTTGACCTCTTTTTACCTGGGGAGGGGTGGGTAGTCAGGCTGGCGAGGGGCTTCGTGGGCTAGTTAACTGGGAAATGCCTCCTTCTCAAAGTCATGGCCACCAGTGTAGCCACTTTTTCTTCCCCTTGTTCTTCTCCCGCAGCCCCATCTGCACAGCTACAAGGAAGCCTTCGAGGAGATGGAGGGAACCTCCCCGACCAGCCCACTGCCCAGTGGAGGTAAGAGCTCCACTCCCAGCTCTCCTGAATCCCCTCAGGCCCCTATCTTAACCCCTGCCTGTGTAAGTATCCCAGGTTTGGGGTGGGGACGGTGCTGGCCAAGTTGGGCAGAGCCAGAATCTGCCCCTTCACATCCCTAATGGCTCATTTCACTTCACTTTGCCTCCCCCACTTCTCTTTTTTTCTGTTGTCCACACTCACACATCTAAGGATGCGGCAGCCCGAGTCTTAGGATTCTTGGCTGACTGCCCCTGGGGCCCCTGGGGCCCCTGGGCTCCCATCGTATGGAATTTTCCTAGTTGTTGAGAGTCTTTGCATCCTTCGCACAAAAACATCCCTACCCTAAAGTGTGCCTTTGTGACTTGCTGGTGTGTCTCAGAGACACCCCTTCACCTTCTTGCTTCCGACCCTCTGTGTGCTTCCAGGCACCTCCTTTAGTTTCTATCAAGGAAACACAGGCCCAGAACGCTTGGGCTGACCGAGTCCCCATCTCACCTGTCCTCGGCCTCCAGGCAGGCGCATTTAGTCTGCACCCCTGAAACGCTCATGGGAGACGCAAACCCCCAAAGGGCAGAGGTAGTTCCACCCAGAGAAAAGACCCAGATGAGCACAGCAGTGGGACAGGGGTCCTTTCTGTGGTAGAAGAGACATGAAGAGGGGCTGCAGGAGGCCCTTGTGGGAAAGCAGTAATGGAACCAGGCTATGAAGGACTCAGACTCCCCTTGAGAAGCCCGAGTTAGTAGAGATGGAAGAGGCTGGTGTTGCTCTGGGTTTGGGTTGGCTGGGCTCGGCCTAAGCTATGCATTTGCCCTGGTGAGAGGGGAGGCGGGTGAGGGCGGCGTAGCTGGAGCTGGCCGTGCATTCCCTGGTGGCTGGCTGGCCTGCTGAAGGAGGAATGTGGCACCAGTACCTGACCCTTGCACCAGGAGAACTCATGTTGGCTGCCATCTTGGGCATGCAAGAGGCTGAAGTTGTGACTAGAAGCCAGGGTTCTCCTTAAAGCAGTGCTGGCCAATATAACACAAGCCACGTTTGTGGTTTAAATTTTTTAATAGCCACATTGAAAACCTAACAGGAAACTGAAGAAATTAAATTTAGTGATTTCTTTTTATTAACCCTAAATATCATTTCAATAGGTAAATCAATATAAACATAGTAATGAGTTATGTTTCAATCTTTTAAAAAAATGTAAAAAGAAACTGGTGAACTAATTTTAATAGGTTTTATTTAACCCCAAAGCTCTAAAATATTATCATTTCACCATGTAATGATATATTGAGATATTTTGTGTTCTTGTTTCACACCAAATCTTTGAAATCTGGTGAGTGTGTTACAGTTCCAGCTCTCAGTTCAGACTGGCCACACTGCAGGTGCTCGAAAGCCCCTGTGTGGCTCTCGGCTGCCATACTGGACAGTGCAAGCCCCGGCAATCTGCTCAGGAGACAGCTCTGTGGCTTTTTATGACTCTGTGAAATCTCTCTCCCTGGTCTTACCCTTCACCCTCATACCTGCTCTGATTCCCTGTTGGTCCAAATCGCCAGGATCTTGGCCATTACCCTGTTTTGGACAGAAGCCATGTGGGCTGAGCTTGGGTTGGGTTTTGCCACTTGTTCTGCTTCTATTCTTCTTTCTCTCCCCTTGGCCAGCCCTGGGTGCCCCAGCAGGGAGAATAAGTCAGAGGTTTCATCCATGCACAGGGCTGAGAGAGAGGACAGAGGCGGAGAAATGTAAGGAATTCTCTCAGGAAGCAAAAGCCTTGTCTGGCTTTGGGGCCACCCCCTCGTCTGCTCAGCAAAAGGGCCAGACCCTGGGGACTAGGGGCATGAGTGAGTAGGGAACTGGAGGTACACGAGGGTAACCAAGAGAAGCCTCCCGGACTTGGGGGCTGGAGAGCCATCGTGGTCATTCCATGGACAGTGGCCTCTGAGGCTGGGCTCATTCTTTCATAGTTAATTATGTTCAAATTCATTTGTCTGACAAACATGAATAAGTGCTTGGTAAGCGTCTATGGCAAGACACCTCTGTGCATATGTGTAAAGAGAGAGGAAGGGACAGAGACACACAGGCCTAGACCTACCCCATGCCTGGTCGTCCCCTCTGCTGTATTTGTCTGTTGGGCATCTAAGGACGGAGTGCGGCTGGAGTGCAGGACCACCCACTGGACCCCTACAATAACTACCTATTCCCGTGGACCTATGTACACACCTGCATGTACACGAATAAGTTACATACATTACTTGCATTGAGAGATAGTGTGTTTTGTTCATTTCCTCTAGGTCTCACTGCCTATTGGAAAAGGGAGGCAGGGCCAGGGAGGGTCCTGGACAGCTGAGGGCCACAGCTCGTCTGCTGAGGCTGTTGGTGTGGGGCAGGCAGCCTCGGACTGGGATGGGGCTGCATGTCCTCAGGGCCTGTGGCCTCTGCAGGCTTCAGATGGCTGTGATAGGAGAAACAGAGCTCATTTCTTTACTTTCCCTCAGAGGTGTGTTAGGAGACGTGGCAGCCGCCACTGAGACGTCTCGTGACTGGGCATAACAACCCCTCTGCAGATCAGCTCAGAGTCCAGCCTTGTCCTTGGCCAGTGGGACAAAGCCTGACAGCCCTTTCTGACCTTGTGTGTTATGTGACACTTCTAACCCAGACGGGTGGTTTGGGAGGGAGCTGGGATTTGCACAGGGAGTTGGTGCTCTAGTCTGAGGATTGTGGAGATCGGCTTCTCCCTTTTCTAGAACACTGAGGTTTAGGGGGCACAGAGCCCCCCACTGAGAAATTCTATCTTTCTGGGGTTTGCAAGGGACACACTTTGCTGGGGGTCAAAGATCTTTGGCTGCAGGCTGGCCTGGGGCCTCAGGGTTGGCATGGTTCTGCTGGTGATTCTTTCTCCTCCATCTCCCCTTTACAGGATGGTACTGTCTGGGGGCTTCATTTTCTTTGGTTCTCCTCTAAGTCCATCTAAGTGCCTGGTTTCAAAAGACTATATGTGTGTGGCGGGAGTGAGAGGAGGAAGGAAGAGAAAATAACAGAAAGTCATAGCTAGCCAAAGAAGCTTGCATGTATGTTGCAAACCATGGCACGTTAGGGGACCTTAGCAAAGAAACTAAGGGCCTAGGGGAGGGAAGGATTTATCATGGTCGAGGGGAAGAGACAGGACGAGGGCCCCACATCCTGTCTCCCTTTACCCTTTAATCTAATGTGGAGAAACACGGAGAAAAGAAAATGCAGTGGAGCCACAGCAGCACCCCCAGGGCTGGGGCTCCCTGTCCTGCGCCCACCCCTCCCTAATATGCCCTCACTTTTGGGGGCCCTCCATCCTGCCCCTCCTCATCACCCCACATCTCCCCACCCCGACGCTCACTCCCTGTGTCTCCCCTCTTCTTTCTGGCACAGTGCGCTCCCCTCCAGGTCTGGCCAAGACACCCCTGTCTGCTCTGGGCCTGAAACCCCACAACCCAGCGGACATCCTGTTGCACCCCACCGGTGGTGAGTGACTCTGGCTGGGCGGGAGGTGGTAGAGGAGGCCAGAGGGAGGCGTGGGGCGGTCAGGGGACTGACCCCTGGTTCTGGGCGGAACCTCAGGACCTAATCAGAAAGCCAGAGGTGGTAGGTTCTCTGGACCCTCCCAGAAACAAGGTGGCAGCCTGGATTTGTGCCCATGCTGAGGTTGGGGGTGAGGGGGCTAGGTCCCTTTGCAGCTTTTCTGCCCGTTGACATGTGGGGTCAATGCCATCACAGCGTGCTCTGACTTGGAGCGTTAGGGCCCTGGCCTCAGTCCTTGGAGTTGGTCTGCTCTCTGCCAGAAGCCTGGCTCCTCCATGCCTATGTTCAGACACTTCCATACACACACAGGTACACACATGTGCACACACGTGCACACACACGCACACATGCCCACACACGCTCGAACCCCAAGTTTACATCTCCTATGTCCTCGTCACATTTCCCAGCTCCTCTCCTTCCTGTGAGGGAAGGAGAAAGTGGGGGGCCCTGGGCCCTTAGTGGCCATTTTAAGCAGGCTGAGTCCAAAAACTTACTCCCTAGACTCTGGTTTTAGGGCTGGGCTGGGGCTCTGGTGGCCAACTTGGCTTCTTTTCCTTAGTCACCAGAAGACTGATCCTGCCAGGTAGGAGTGTAATGGCGTGCATGTGTGACCCACGGGACACACGACTGGGCACAGCCTCCTACTCAGGAGGTGTCTGCATGACCAGGGACACTGAGTCACCAGGGAGAAGGGGGTGGGAGCTGCCTCTCACCTCACCATGTGAACACACTCTTGCTTGAGGCACAGCCCACAAAAGCCCTGGGGCAGGGGCTGTGACCGGGACGCAAAGAACCGTGGGGGCCAAAGCCTGCTGCTCCGGACAGTGAGGCCCCCACACTGAGCCCTGAGGGCTGCCTTGCCCTGCAGCCTGAGGTCTTGTCAGGGTGGAGCTTATCCCTCACCCTGGGGTGCTTTGTGGAGAGTCACCGCTGCCCTGGCCTCACCCCAGCTTTCTCACCTCCCTTTTCTCAGCACATTTTCTCTCTCAAGAAATTATCTCTGTTAATTGACCTCTCTCTCTCTCCTTTTTGCTCTTGCTCTCTTCTTTATCACCTGCCTCTCTTGCCTGCCTCTCCTTCCTCCCCACCTCTCTTCTCATCTTCCCTCAGAGGAGGATGAGGGGAAGGAGGTGACAGAGCTTTCGGAAGGTAAGTGCAGGTTTGCTGTGTGTTGCTTCCCGCTGTCCAGCTCTGGGAATGGCTTTTCACACAGAGCTTGATGTGGCTGGCTGGGGGACAGGTCGCAAGTGACCGGGCACGTAGCCGCCTGCTCCCCACCCCCGGGTGGGAGCTGTCACCCCAGAGGCTGCCCGAGTCCTGACGGAGGAGCTCGCAGCGTGGGTTCAGGCGCAGCTAGTGTGGAGGCACTAGTGGTGCCACCTTGCTGACAAAATGCCCCTCTTGCTGCTGCCACCCCTAGTGGCATTTCCACCAGCCTGCCTGGGGCGCAGCAAGCCCCTTCAGAGGGTGAGGGCACTCATTATTCCTTTTCCTGGATGTACGCCACAGGCAGAGCTCAGAGCTCAGACCTCCATACAACTGACACTTAGGGCAAGACAGTGCTTAGCTGTGGGGGCTGCCTGTGCATGGTAGGATGTTTGGAAGCATCCCTGGCCTCTGCCTGCTACATGCCAGTAGCACCCACCCAGTCATGACAATCCAAGTGTCTCCAACATTGCAAATTTCCCCGGGGGGACAGTCTCCCCTATTTTAGAGCCACTGTCTTAAAGCTATGAATTGACCTCTTGAAGCCCTTGCCTGGTTTCTTATCAGCCCAGGTGGTAGAAGTCTGTCTTTCTGGGATCTCAGATGCCTTCGGGGATTTCAGAAAAGCTATGGACCTACCCCTATGCATCTGGACACCATGCAAATAATTTTGACAGTTTGAAGGAGTTAGCAGGTCTGTGTCTCAGCTTATGAACTCCACATTGTACACCATGAAGCAGAGGGGCTATGTCATCTGGTTGAAAGCCTTTAACTTATTAGGAACAGAATTCCAATGATGACTCAGCATCAGGTAAAAAGAAGGGGTGCTGGCATGTGTGGCTTGTGTGTGGTTTGGTGGCATCTGGGTAAAGTTCAAGCCATGTCCACCAGAAGGGCTTGGATGAGATGAGTGCCGAAGCACCTTCTCGCTCTGACGTGTTAGATGTTCTGACTTGTCACCTGGGCCCTAATTCCATGTTGCCTGGTTTCTTTAAAGACTCCAACAATCTGGTTTTCTTAAGCCCACTTCCCGCTTTTCTTTACACTTACCACCTTGATTTTCTAACCCCAAGGCGGGCATAGGCTCTGCCCCTCTGAATGTGCCATCCTCCGGGTAAGATGGCTAGAACTTCCATAAGGCTTTGCCCACTTCTAGCCAGAGTTCGGGCAGCCACATAATGCTGCCTGGGAGTTGCAAACAAGGTGCCCCCAGCAACCGATTCCAGCACAGGGTGAGCTGCCGTGTGCTCCTGGCTGCTGGTTTCCAACAGGCACAGGAGTCTAGGAGAAGCTGGGGCTGGAGCCAGCTTTTGTGTGTTTCCGATGCCCACCCACTCTCCTTGTGGTTGCTGACGTCAACAGACTGGTGGGACCTCAAAGCCTTTCCACTAGGAAGGTCTGAGCTAGATTATCTCACAGGCTGGCAGGCTCTGGCTGTTACGTTTCCCACTTTGGGGTGACACTTCAGAGGAGTGAGTATCTGTTATCTGCAGAACTGAGCTGAGACCTGCCCATTGCGCTCATGAGTGACAGCCTGCAAGGCCCCGAGGCCCCCGACTTGCCTACATCTGCCCTGGAGACCCAGAGTTAGGAGGGGAAGGTTCAGGGATCAGCTCTGCCACACCCATCATTTTCACAGCTGTGGAGCTGGGGTTGTGTTGTGGGGTAAGGGTGGGGACATCTGCCCAAGGTCACAGTTAGGAGACAGCAGGGCCAAAACTGGACTTACTGGTCTCCTGTCTCCCAGTCACATGGCCGTTTCAAAGCCCTCCTCCTGTGTCCGGGCACTGTGCCCTGGGATTCTAGCGTGGGGGTTAGGAATTGCTGTCCTGGCCTGGGGAGTGTGGCCGGTGAGGGGAAGGCAGTGGGGCTGTGGGCAGCCAGCTCCCATTTTTCCTGACTCATGCACCACCTACCCAGACAGACTAAAGCACGCATTCTTTGCTGACCGTCTGAAGCTCTGCGTGCCTTCCCTGCTAACGCTTTGATGGGAAATTCAGAAAAAGATGTCTGTGAGGAAAAATGGTCAGAGACAGAACTACTCAGTGAGGGGAAAAAGAGACCTTAGGGGAGTCTGCTCTGCTCAAGGCGCCGTGCTAAGTACTTTATATTCATTCTGTCATTTATTGATTCATGCAGTCAATAAATATTTTGTGTGCCTACTGTGTGCCAGGCACTGTGCCAGCCTCTGGGGATATAATGAGATGCGGTCCCGTGATTCCTAATCTCACGGAGCATGTGCGTGAACAGGAGCCAGAATTCAATGGTTGTTCAGAAGCACATAACTATTGAGCTAAGTGTTCTGAAGGGAAAGGATGCAGTTTTATGAGACCTGATGGCTGAAGCAGTGAGAGGTGAGGGTGCGTGACATTAATGTGGTGAAACTGGGAGGAGAGGAGAGGCTTCCATGTCGAGGACAAGGGCATGTGCAAAGGTCCTGGGATGGCAGCCAACAGCATGTTTTTTCTAGGAACTGCAAAGTCAGTGAGGCTGAGAACAAAGGGGAGCTGGAGGCTGGACCGAGGGAGCTCAAGCGGGCGTGTGGTACAGAGTGAGATGTTCAGCAGGCAGGGGTGGGACCATGCGGGGTCACCGATGCGACGCATTGTCTTGCTTAACAGTCACAGAAGCACTGAGAAGAAGATGGTAGGAGCCCCATGTCACCAATGAGGAGAGGACGTTTAGGGATGTTAAACGACGTGTCAGGGGCATGGCTGAGAGCCGACGTTGGGTCAGCATGTGCAGGCCGCCCCTTTGCAGTGACTGCACTGGTTATGGGGACTGGGACCCTTCTTCGAGAAGGAGCAGAAGAAAGCCTGTGGCAGTGCATAGGGGGGGTCAACATACGAATATCTTCCCAGTGGTGACACAGGGAAAGAAATGACTGAAACTTCTTGCCCAGAGGAACAGGAACAGGGGACATTCAGGTTAGGTTCTGTTTGTCCGACGATTAGATGGGACTGATTTGGCATAAAGGAAGATATGGGAGTAGAAATGCCACTCCCCGGAGATTCTTCCTGCTCTGAGATCCTTGGTGATGGGTGTGTTAAAGCACCTGTGTTAGAGCAGTGCTGTGTGGTGCAGATTTATTGAGCACCCACTATGTGCCCTGTCTTGTGCTAATAACGACACATGAGATAGTCTAGTGAGGACAGAGACACCAACAGACATTTCAGCATAAGGTAGAGAGAGTGTTGAGTGTGTTAGGAACAGGGTGCAATGGGAGCTCAGAGGAGAGGGGCATGTGGCCTGATCTACAAGGTCTGAAATTCTTAACTTTTGAGTTCCTGGTCTGGGGGTCTCTTTACTTCCTACCTCTCCCCTCATGTTTTCATTTACTTGGAGTGGGCGGCCCCTTCTCTCCAGGCAAAGAGCCTCTTCTGGGAGGCAGAAAATGCACTTCAGGGTGTGGATGAAAAGCTGACAGTGCCCTGGTGGGGCCAGCTCACTTTTGGGCCTCCAGCTGCTCTCATCCACCAACAGCCACTTGGAATGGGTTTCGGCTCCTGGAATGTTCTACATGAAGTACCCTCCCCGGCCCCACCTCTCCTGCCCTTCCCAACCTCATGGCCTCTGGGTGCAGCTGCTCCAGGATTGGAGGACAGGAGAAAAACAGCAGGAGACAGGGGTGGAGAGAGGCAGGAGCAGGCTCGGCTGGGGCCTAGGCCAGCAACAGTGGGGCTGCTTATAAATAACTAGTTGGAATGAGCAAGAAAGAATAAAAGGAACTTTCCCATCCCTATCACTTGATCCTGTCTGGGCAGGTGGGTATTCTAATTCCCATTTTATAGATGAGGAAACTGAGTCTCAGAAATATTCAGCAGCCTATCCCTGGTTACTCTTCCAGTAAGTGAAAGAAGGGGAGCCCACGAGTTGTATGTTGTTCTGAAGCGGTGAGGAGAGGAAAGAGGAAAGGAATAGACAGGAAAAGGAGTCATTTTCCATATGGAAATCTGAATCTGAAAACTTGGGAAAACGGATTTTTTTGGCCCAAAAGGTTGGTTTTGAACACATCTGGAGATGGACTCAGAAAATCAAGTAATTTGCCAAAGGGCCCTCCTACTCTGGGTTTGTGAGGAGCGGAGATTGAGTGAAGGGGCTTCACTTATCTCTGCCTGGATCAGGAGGGTTGGGTGGATGGGGGAAGAGCTCAGACTTCAGGGGTCATCCATGTAGAGTTTAGCTTGAACTTTTGGGGTCAACAGGAACTCCAGGGAATGAGTAAAAATGAGTGTGTGTCTCTTAGGTCTTAGTTAATGATACACCTCTGTCTGGGTGGGCAGGAGCGTAAATGTCATATATCTGCTAGTTTGTGGGACAGACACATATCGAGGGCCTACTAAGTGCCAGGCACTGCGCTAGATGCCTAAATACAGATTAGTAAGGAGCTGAGGTGCCCAGTGGGTGGAGGGATCCCACTGCCATCTCTGGGTGGGAGACGGGGTCCCAAGAGGAGTTTTCAGAGAGAGTGACCCTGGGTGCTGAGGGATAGATGGGGAGTGTGGGCTCTGGCCTTGGGTCTCCATTACCATTTCTGTGGGTGTGAGGCCCTACCTGATGGTCCCTTCTGCTAAACTGGGTTACCTCAGGGCATGAAGCCAACCTCCCAAGGCTAAAGACACACTGAAACTATTAGTACCCAGATTTTCAGCTGGCCATATATGCAGCGGGCCAGAGAGCAGGCTCTGGGCCAGACCACCTGGGTTCCAGGACCGACTCCATCACTTGCTACTGTGTGACTGAGGCAAGATACTTACATTCTCCAATGTAATGTGGTCCTACTGTCCTCATATAATTATTTACTATTTCTGTCATTAATAGCCCATGGAGCTGGCTCTTGTCTGGCTTCTGGCCTGGGGTTCCTCCTGGTAGCAGTCAGCTCTGGGTGCCCCTGTGAGGCTGTGGCCCCTTTCTAGGCCACTCAGAGCCAGCATTGAGAATCAGGAGACTAGTCTCTATCACTGCTGATGGGCTGTGTGTTCTGGGGCAAATCACTCCCCTTCTCTGGGCTGCGGAGATGGGTTAGGTCAGGGGTCAGCAAACTTGGTCAAATCTGGCCCACCACCTATTTGTTGCAAAGAGTTTTATTGCAACACAGACATGCTCATTTGTTGACATGCTGTTGTCTATAGCTGCTTTCACACTACAACCGCAGAATTGAGTAGTTATGACAGAGGCTGTGTGGCCCACCAAGCCTAATATATTTCCTATCAGCTCCTTTACAAGAAAGCGTGCCTGCCCCAGGTCAGAGGATGTCCGTAGTAGCTCCTGCCTCCAACACCCTCAGGCACACACGGTGTAGTCAGTGCCTTTGGAATGGAAGTGGCCTGGGGCTTCTGGGAGGTGGCTGGGAGGCCTGGGCTGGCTGAGGGAGCTTTTGAGGAGGCCTTGTTGGCCTCTGCCTGTGTGGGCTCCAGCTTTGGGTGCTGAAGTGGCTGGTGCTACGTCACCCTGTACCCCATACCTGGAATGTATTACCCTGAGCTATTTCTTTGCAGACACTTTACCCCACCCCCATCCATTGTTCCCGCTATTGGTTGGAGGGAACTCTGTGTGGAAACTAAAACACAGACTGGCAGCCTCTGGCTGGAATTGTACACAGACCTCTCTCTCCCTAGCCCCGCACTCCCCAGACCTCTCTAAAGGGCCCAATTCTGAAGGACCATCCTCTCCCTGTGTCCATAGTTCTCTGGGCCTGGGTACAGGACGTCAGGTTGTGAGGCCACTTCAGAAACCACGCCCGAGAGGCTGTGCCCCATGACACCCTGCTGATTAGGAGCCTTCCGAAGGAAGGAAGGTTTTCTTTGAGCTGAGGGGAGGGGGCCCAGCACAGTCCTGGCCAACAAAGGCTCTGCACTGATTCTTCAGCTCTTCAGTTTCTCAGGCTTGTTTCAGCAGATGCCCTAATTACAGGCAGAGTGTGGGTCTGTACTCAGTTATGTCACTCCCGAGGGAGATAGGACCGGTGCCAGGTCTGGAGGTGGCAGGAACGTCATCCATCTCTCATCGTGTCCCTGGAGAAGCCCAGGGCGCCCTGCTGCCTCTCCCTGTTCAATATCGAGTTAGTGTTTTGGGCCGGCCTCAGTGCGGGAGTTGGACAAGCACTGGCTGGGAGTCAGGAGGTCTGGCCGGGCTGCCTGTCATTTCAGTCTCTGGGCCTCAGTGTCCTCATCTGTAAGATGGCCTTTCTGGCACCTGTCCCCCACCCCCTTCCTCTTAGGATATTCTGAACACGAAGTGGGGATAATGGCGTCAGTCTCGGGAGGAATGCTAAGTGTGTCAGGCAAGGGGGTGGGTGTGTCTTGGCATGAAGGGGCTGGGCGTGACTCACCAGCACAGGGCTGCTTCTGGATCCTGGGTGTGCGGTAGAGCCGATGTGAACCCAGGTACTGTCTTGAGAAAGGCGCAGGCCGGCTGGGTTCCTATACAGCCCAGACTCCAGTGGTGCCTGGGACACCTAGAAGGGCTTGAGGGGCTGGGTGGCAAAGTCTTCAAAGAAACAAAGCAGGTAAAGGGGATGCCAGCTATGGATAAGCACCCTAGCTCTGGGAGGGAAGATTCTGTGATGTCCGTGTTCACAGGCAGAGCTGGGGTTCTTTTCTGGGAAGCTTCTCTGAGTAAGGCCATGGGTCAAGGTTCTGTGGGGGCTCCCACAGCATCTCCAAGATGCTGGGAAGAGGGGTGGGCATGGGTAAGCAGGCGCCCCAGGAGAAATGTGCTTTGTGTGCTTGGCTGGCCTTTTGGGACTCTGGAGAGGTGGGTTCCCTGGTAGGTTGGATGAAGTCCAAACTGTACCCCATCAATCAGTCACTGTCTCCTTGCCCCTTCCAGAGCCCCGGAGCTATGTCGAGTCGGTGGTGCGGACAGCAGTGGCTGGGCCCCGTGCTCAGGACCCTGAGCCCAAGAACTTTAGCACCCCAGCTGCCCAGGCCTACGGCCCTGAGATACCCCTGAGGAATGGGACCCTGGGGGGCTCTTTTGTCTCCCCCAGCCCCCTCTCTACCAGCAGCCCCATCCTCAGTGCTGACAGGTAAGTGGGGAGGAGCAGCAGAGGGGCAGGGGGTGAGAATCCAGGCCTGGGTCAGTGAGGCCTCTTGGATCTGCCCAGGGTGTGGATGGGCAGAAATAACATCCAGATTGCTGTCCCTGGAAAACTAGCTCACCAGGGCACCTGGAAAGAGTACCCCTGAGTGCCAAATCCCATGGGAGCACAAGGATGCATGAGCCGTAATCCCGAGGCCCAATTCAATTCCAACATCCAGAACTGTGCTGGAAGGACTGGGGGGTACGAAGGTGGTGAATCAGGTGTAGTGCCTCCCACCAAGTTTAAAATCTGACGGCAATAATCGCTATGTAGTGAGTGCTTTTTATGCATCAGGCACTTTGCCAAAGGCTTCATATGGTTATTTTATTTAATTCTTGCAGCAGTTCTCTGAGGTAAGTACTATTATTATTCCCACTTTTCAGAAGAGAAAACTGAGGCACAGAGAGGCAAAGTAGCTTGCTAACGGTCCTGCAACTAAACAGTAGCAGAAATAGGATTCAGATGGAAGGCATCTGATTCAGAGCCCACGTCTCTGTCCTGTCCCCCAGACCTGGGTTAAGGTGCTCATCACAGGATGAGTCAGATGTGCCCAAAGCAGATGCATAAGTAAAGTGCTCAGGGCTCAGAGCAAGGGGTCGAGATTTCTGCCTCGAGGTACTGGGAAGATTCTTGGGGGCTGGAGGTCTTTGTGGTGAGGCCAGAAGGAAGAGCAGGGTGTTGAAAGGTCAGGCAGGAGGGAAATGGCATTCTTGAAGGACAGCAGCGCCGGGACAGAGGGCTGGGGGTGTGGATGTGTTTGGGGGTGTGCTGCTGAGGGCTCCCAGCAGCAGGTGAGGAGTATCGCTGAGGGCTGTGAGGCAGGAGGTCTTGTTGGATGTGTGGCTGACATTCTGAGTGGGTCAGACAGAGAGGAAAGCCCAGAACTGGGCAGGGAAGGGCTCTAAAGAGGAAGGCCTTCATGTTTGGGTTGCACTGAGAAGATCTTTGGTTAGAGGGTGGGCTTAATGACAGTGAGAGGGGACGAGGACATAGGACAGGGAGGTTGAGATCAGCTCAGGCCTGGGAAGAAGACCGGGCCAGCCTGCCCCAGCCGGAACTCGCCCCCAGGAGGAGAGACTCTGTTGCTGACCACCCCCTCCCATGTCCACTCCCTCTCTAGCCTGGGACCCTAGGGGTCTGGAAACACCCCAGCCACCTCTTCGCGTTTGCATAGGCCCGGCCTGGGCTGGGTTTGCTGTGTGCCCTACACTGGCCCGTTCAGTGCAGCTCCTCCCAGGTCAGGGCGGTGGCTGGATGAGCACAGGCAGTTATTGTCCGGATTCTAAGAATTCTGAAACCTCAAGCCGAGCATGTGCCCCTAGGGCACCTTGCCGCCTCCCCAGCCTCCTGACTGGCAGACGGCTCCATTTCTCAGGAGATCTGCCTCTGGGAAGAGGCTACAATCTTCTTCTAAAGGAAGGGGAATCTCCTTCACCTACCCAGCCACCGTTGCTGGTGCTCAGGGAGCCCTGACGTTAGGAACTTTCCACTGTTTCTCACTCACATTCTTCCTGCTGTAGTGTTGGCTCTTTTCAGGACTCAGGAAGCTAGCATTTCTCCTCTGGGATTAATCTTTCAGAAGTCCATTTCAGGGTCCCCCACCCACCCTGACCCGCTCAGCCTGACACGTATTCCCATTCCTCAGAGACCAGGTTATTCTTACCAGGAAGTGGCTGTTCTGCTCTGGCCCCTTCTGGGATGTGAGGTAGACTTTGTCCTGACCTGGCCCCTGACTTCTCCCTCTCCTTGGCTCTTGCCCACCACTTCCCCCACCCACCCTGCCCCCGCCCACTTCACATTAGCCAACCCAGCCCATCAGGGGGCTGGCCAGCCTTGAGACTCCTTCCAGTCTGCAGCTCCAGGCTTTGGCCCATCGTCTTATATGAGGACCCCCCCACCCCCACCCCACCCAGTGGCTCTTGGTGCAGAGCCTGCCACCTCCCTGCAGCTGCTGCTTATGTGAGGTCTCTGCCAATCTTTGTCTCTCCTACCATGTCATCGAGGGATAGAAGTTTGTCTGGAAAGAATCAAGAGTCATCTAACTCAGCCCCCTCATTTTTTACATGGGAAAACTTGAACAGCAGAACCAGGTTTGCCAACTCACAGGTCGTTGTGTTGTTCTTCCCTATGGACTTATGCTTCAGAGGAGAACCTTTGATTGTGGCTATTCCCCCAGGTACAGTCCCCTCTGAACTGAATTTTATCAGTCTTAGATTTGGAAGAGACCTCTGAGTTCATCTAATCTAACCTCCCAGTAGATATTCCCTCCACAACATTCAGGTCACGAGGTTAGTTAGCCCCTGTTTAAATGCTCCTGGTGATGGGAGTCTCATTACCATGCAAAGCAGCTTGCTCCATTAGTGGCCAGATCCCATGGCTGGAAAGTATACCTTATACTGAGCTGAAATCTCCTTCCATGAGACTTACTTTTCTTTGCTTTTTGGAGCTACCCAGGAATGAAAGCTGAATTCTGACACTCTCAACATTTAAAGATAATGATGGCACACCTGGGGAAACTGAGTTAGGGTGGGGACAGGATCCAGGTGGTTTGATCTCTCTCCAGTGTTCAGTTTCTGTGATACTGGAGGTGACAAGAGACAGCCACCTTCAGTTTCGCTAGAAGAGAGCTCCTTGCTCTGACTTGTGGTTTAGGAGCCAGCCTAGTGCAGTGGGGCTTTGGAATCAGACACAGCTGGGTTGAAACCCTGGTCTTTTATGAGCTGTGTGGTCCTGAGATTATTGCTTAACGTCTCTAGCCTCGTTTCCTTTTCTGATGATTCCACAGGGTGATGTGAAAACCCTGGTATTCCTGTGCGTGTGAAGGGAGCTCTTATTGTTGTTATTAGTGGTGGGAGGGAGGTCTGAGTACTCACCGAAAGCCTATCCTTCATTAAATGCCATTTGCTGACATCTCAATCTGCCCTTTCTTTCTCCAGCACTTCAATGGGGAGTTTCCCATCAGGAGAGAGCAGTGACCAGGGCCCCCGGACACCCACCCAGCCTTTGCTAGATTCTGGCTTCCGCTCTGGCAGTCTGGGCCAGCCCAGCCCTTCGGCTCAGAGAAGCTACCAGAGTTCTCCTCTCCCAACCGTGGGCAGCAGCTACAGCAGCCCTGACTACTCGCTTCAGCAGTTCAGCTCCCCCGAAAGTCAGGCTCGGTCTCAGTTCCCTGTGGCCGGTGTCCACATGGTACCAGGGAGCCCTCAGGCACGCCACAGGACAGTGGGCACCAACACTCCCCCGAGTCCTGGCTTTGGTGGCCGAGCTGTCAACCCCGGCATGGCTGCCCCTGGCAGCCCCAGTTTGAGCCACCGCCAGGCGATGGGCCCACCAGGAACTGGTTTGCATGGTAACGCGGTCTCCAGCCCCCAGAGCAGTGCAGCGACCACTCCGGGAAGCCCCAGCCTGGGCCGACACCCTGGGGCCCACCAACCCTCAGGCCTCCATACCAGTGTGGCCACCACTCCAGGAAGCCCCAGCCGGGGCCAGCACCCTGGGGCCCACCAGGCCTCAGGTCTCCATGGCAATGTAGTCACCACTCCAGGGAGCCCCAGCCTGGGCCGTCACCCTGGAGCCCCCCAGGGCAACTTGGCCTCTAGTCTCCATGGCAACACAATAGCCAGCCCTGGAAGCCCCAGCCTGGGCCGTCACCTGGGAGGGTCTGGATCTGTGGTTCCTGGCAGCCCCAGCTTGGACCGGCACGTGGCCTATGGCGGCTACTCCACCCCTGAGGACCGGAGACCCACGCTGTCCCGGCAGAGCAGTGCCTCCGGCTACCAGGCTCCCTCCACGCCCTCCTTCCCTGTGTCTCCTGCCTACTACCCCGGCCTGAGCAGCCCCACCACCTCTCCGTCGCCGGATTCAGCAGCCTTCCGGCAAGGGAGCCCAACGCCGGCCTTGCCGGAGAAACGGAGGATGTCCATGGGAGACCGAGCAGGCAGCCTCCCCAACTACGCCACTGTCAACGGGAAGGTGTCCTCCTCGCCTGTCGCCAGCGGCATGTCCAGTCCCAGTGGGGGCAGCACCGTGTCCTTCTCTCATACTCTGCCTGACTTCTCGAAGTACTCCATGCCAGGTGGGCTCTCCTTCCACCTCCGTGTCCCCTCCTAACAGATTATATCTGCCCGTTAGGCCGTCTGGCCCACTCTCATCCTCTGGCAGATCACCGTGGGCCTCAGTTGCCTTATCTGTATAATGGGAGTTGGAAGCATCTTGAAGTAAATGTGCTATGGTTGTGGTGGCTCTGGGGGCAGGGATGAGGATGTGAACGCTGCTCACAGCGGCTGCTGCTGCTGAAACTAATACCAATAGCATTCCTGTTACAAGTATCATCACCTTCATAGCCGCTACCACGTGTTAAGCACAGGCTGTGTGCCAGGCTCTGAGATAAATACTATGCCATTCTTCACAGCCGCGCCCTCTGTAACTGAGGCTTGGAGGGCTCAGTCATTTGTCTAGATTCATAAATGGCAGAGCCAGTCTGCCAATCCAGGCCCACACTACCCAAAACTACTGCTCTTAAAGCCTTATTGGAGTTTTGTCATGTTGCCTGTCTTGAGGGTTGTGGTGCTTTAGCATAACCTCGACACTCTGCTTTCCAAACCTGGACCTCGATACCTCTGGCCAGTCCTTTTGTTCCCACCTTTTGATCCCCATGTGCACATATCACTAATAGTCGATCTGGCAGCAGGGGACAAGGCCAAGGGTTGGGCATTTCACTGGAGTCTAGTTTCTACCGACCTCGCTTCATTTGAAGCCCGTGCAGGTTGCACACTGAATTTTTCACTCATCACCAGAACTGGGTCTCTTTGCTTCCACTTAGAGGGCTCATTATCCAAACACAAGGGTCAAGGCCTCAGCCGATCTGCAGCTTCTCAGCTAACCTGGAACCTGCCTGTGTGCAGAGAGGCCTTTGGGTCCTGGAGGCATTCGAAGAAGATTGAGAATGTTTCAGGCAGCCTGGTTTGGACCCCAGCTGCCCAGATTCTCAGTGTGTCACTCCCAGGTCCTATCCTGAGCCTGCCAAGCCAGGACACCTACAGTGACCTTGCATGCCCTTGCTTCCTGCTGCCCACCAGAGACATCTGGTTCCCAGCCTCTTTCCTTGGAGGATGCAAAACTTCTAGTAGTTGGGACATTTCCTGTTTCCCACCATCTCCCCCGCTTAAAATAGCCATTGGAATCAACACAGGAAGGCACATGGGGCTGCAGCCGCCTCTGACAGCTCATTAGACAGGCCCAGCACCAGCGGGGGCCTGGGGCTTCAGAGCAGAAAGAGGCAGCTTGCAACAGTTGCACAGTCCAGCTGCCTAGCCCAGTGGCCCTCCTCAGCATACAGCTGCCAGGAAAGGGAGCTGACCGACCCCCTCACTGTCCTCCAGGGACAGATCCCAGAAGCCTAGCAGAGTTTAAGTGACAAGTTGAAATTGACTAAGCGCTGGACGTACAACCCAACCCCTGTCTGGTCTGTGCTCTGAGCTTTACAGCGGCGCTAGCTCAGGCTTCCTCTGCTCCTGCCTCTCTCTCAAGTAAAGTGAGGAAACATGTGGAATTGGAATGTTCCTTTCATCCTTTTCGCCCATCCCCCCTTTTGTTTTATTTGTTGCCAAAAGATAAAGGAAGAGGTTGGAGAGCGAGGGCCACGTGTCCTAAAACCTAGCCAGGTGGACGTGGTGTCGTCGGCACCGAACTGGCTCCTGCATCTTCTTACCTGGGGAGGTCTTACAACAGCCTTTCTACTATCATCTGTGTGACTTGTGTGGGTCACTCCCCTTCTCTGAACCTCCCTTTCCTCATTTGTAAAGTGAAACGGTTGGGCTAGGTGCTCTCAGCTCCTTCTAAGTACCTAATGTCCTGTGAAGTCATGTCTGGTCTGCAAAGGGTCTGGGATGGGGGGCATCTTCCAGAAAGTGGGGTATGTGACACACAGTAGACGGCTTCTAAATTCTAGGCCAACCTTTCCCCTGTTTGTCCCAGGGCAGGATGATTCTTTTTTTTTTCCCTATAGGATGCAGAACACGAGCTTTCCACGTAGGGAATGGGGAGAGGATTGGGGGGGAGGTGGATGGAAATGCATCTTTCTGCCCTTGTCCTCAAGGTTGTCATGATAAAGTTGGGAAACTGAGTCTCTGGAGAAAGGGTCTAGAGGTGGAGTGTCCTAGCCTGTGGGGGAGAAACTGCAAGACGGGTTTAGTCTGAATCTTCTAGAGAAAGGGGAAGTTGGGATGGGTAGGGCTTTCATTGCCTCAGTGAGAATGCCGTACCAGGCTCTTCAACAGGAGAGCAGCTCCGTGACCCACGATGGTTGGCAGGAGACAAGGGAAGGATGAGAAAGCTGCCCAAGGTCCCTGCTGGCAATACTCTGATAATGTTTGAGGAGACTAACTGTATGTTAGTTTCCTAGGACAGCATAACGAAGTACCACAAACTTGGTGGCTTAAGACAATAGAAGTTATTCTCTCACAGTAGTGGAAGCCAGAAGTCTAAAATCAAGGTGGTGGCAGCGTTGGCTCCTCTGGGAGGCTTGGAGGGAGAATCTATTCCAGGCCTTTCTCCTAGCTTCTCGTAGTTTCTGGAAACCCTTGGTGTCCCTTGGCTTGGAGACGCATCTCTCCAGTCTCTGCCTCCATGTTCACATGGCTCTCTCCTCTTGTGTCTCTATGTCTCTTTTTCTCCTCTTATAAGGACACCAGTCATGTTGGATTGGGGCCCACTCTAATCCAGCATGACCTCATCTTACCTTGATTACATCTGCTAAGACCCTACTTCCAAATAAGGTCACAATCACAGGTAACGGGGTAGGACTCCAGCATATCTTTTTGGGGGGACACGATTCAACCCATAACACTTTCTTTTTTTTCTCCTTCTTTAGACAACAGCCCTGAGACCCGGGCTAAAGTAAAATTTGTCCAGGACACTTCCAAGTATTGGTACAAGCCTGAGATCTCCAGAGAGCAGGGTGAGTGCTGGGGGGCACTGGGGTTCATCTGAGGTCACAGCTGGCTGCTGCCCACTGGGTCTTTCCTGGGCAAGGAACTCAAACAGACTCCTTCCTCTTTGTAGTAGTAGGTGGTGGTCAAAGACAGGGCTGGGACCAAGGTCAGACAGGAAGAACAAGCCCTGTGGTGAAGTGTGGGGAGCAGAAGCAGTGGTTGTAGACGCTTCTTTGAAGGATCCTTAAAAGCAGCAAAGTCTTTGTTTTCTGGGCAAACTAAAAGCCCACGCAACATAATAAGAAACCTTAGCTTTCTATTTGCATGATGTGGGAGATTTTTGCACATTTAACAGAAAAAACAGTTTGGGTTATGGGGATAAAGATGGGGGCTGCCTCAGGTCCCCAAGGAAAGTCTGTGTGGGTGTAGGACAGGTCATGGGTGACTGTGACCCACAGTTAAATCCAGGCTGCTTTTATGCAGCAATGGCAGAGTCGAGGGGTTGCAATAGAGACTACCTGGCTTGTAAAGCCTGAAATATTTACACCTGGCCATTTACAGAAAACATTTGCCAACTCTCGTATAGGAGGACCCTTTGGAGTTTTTGAATTCTAAGTTTAAAAGGTCTCCTCTCATCCAGCAAAGAGTGAGGTTTGAAAAGCCTTAAGTAAAGACTAAAGTAAAGACAGAGCCGTCAATTTCTTATTTCCTCTTCTGCCCTCATCTCCCAATTCAGCCATCGCGCTCTTGAAGGACCAGGAGCCAGGGGCCTTCATCATCCGTGACAGTCACTCCTTCCGAGGAGCCTACGGGCTGGCCATGAAGGTGTCTTCTCCACCTCCAACCATCATGCAGCAGAATAAAAAAGGTGACACTGTCTGCTCGGTGATGTGTATGGTCCCTGAAAACCCTGAGGTTCTGGAAGGACCTGGGGGCGAGGCAGGTCTCTCATTCTCATGGGAGCTGGTCCCTGCTAAATTAGACACTTCAGCAGGGCCAGGCTTCAGCTTGGTAATGGTTGGGGTCAGAGAATAAGGACGCCAGGTTGTTGGGACTCTGTGATTGTTTCCTTGAGGGGTGTGAATGGAGTGGTGGTCTCTCCATTCCAGGGTTCTGGCCATATGATCTCTACGACCCTTTCTCTCATTCTCTCCCCCTCCCGCTCACTGGCCAAGTTACAAAGCGGTGTTGGGAAGCAGTGGGAGGACGCCAAGAAAAGTGACCAACGCTCATTTCTTTCTCTTCATCCCAGGGGACATGACCCATGAGCTGGTGAGACATTTCCTGATAGAGACCGGCCCCAGAGGAGTCAAGCTCAAGGGCTGCCCCAATGAACCAAACTTTGGTGAGCTCTCCCTCCCCTCTGTGTGCAGTCTGCCTGTGCCGTCTCAGGCCTGTCCCCGGTTTCCTTGCCACAGCTTCTGCCAGTCCCCCCTGGTTGTAGATGCAGCAGAAAAAATGAACAGGAGCTTCCCTTCCTCTGTGCTGTGGCTCCTTCACTCTGCCAAATTCCTTTTTATAGTTGTCCTACCCAACTGAGACTTGTTATAATTTGAACAACTATAACAACAGTTGCGTTTATTGACCACTTATTATGTGAGGGTCACTGTCTAGTTCCCTTATATCACTTCTGCTCCCATGACAGTCCTGCACGGTAGGTCCCATCATCCCATTTTACACATGAGGAACCTGAGGTTTACAGGAGAGTTAGACTAGCCCAAGCTAACAAGCATCCAAGCTGGGATTTGATTCCTTGATTCTTTGAGTCTTCTGCTGCGCCATCCTGAGAGGGGCCCTGGCAGCTGGAGGGACTTAAGGGAGATGCTGGGAGTAACTTTTTATACAGTAAAGTTGTTAGGGAACCTTATGACTCCTAGAAGGAGTGGATTTTCAGCTTTGTTGGTGGGATGAGGGTGAGTAATAAAGAAGCTGAAGACTGTGGCGAGCGGTGTGGGGGTGGGCGGGCTTCCTGGGTGCCCTTGGTCTGCTGCCAGTAATGCTGCCTCTGACGTGCTCTCTCCCGCCCTGCAGGGTCTCTGTCTGCCCTGGTCTACCAGCACTCCATCACGCCATTGGCTCTGCCCTGTAAGCTGGTCATTCCAAACCGAGGTAGGAACCCGACACCCCTTGCTTTCCAAGTGCACCCTTGAGCTGGCCTCCTGCGTGTCTCAGCCCTGCCAGCCGCTCCAGAGCACTGGCCAGGGTTGGAGGACACGGGTTATTTTGCCAATCTGGGGAAACTCAAAACGACTCCCCCTCCCTTTTTTTCTATTAAAAAAAGAAGGAAAAGTTTATTAAAAGCTTAACTCCGGGAACATACATAATCGACTTGCCAGATCGTTCTGGGAAATTCTCTGGAGGCTTAAAGACATTCAGACTGAATCCTCAGAATAAGCCTCGTCTTGGAAGAGGCGCTGGACGTTGGAGACGGTCTTGGGGAGGACCAGTGTCTGGATGGGATGGGCATCCGTGGGCAGGGCCGAGGGGAGGAGGAGAGGAAGGCAGATTTAGGTCATGGGGGTGGGGGCCTCCCGACTGGGAGGCTTGTCTGAATGGAGAGAACAGAACACACTCAAGGGATCTCTTAGAGGTGAGGTGGCTGGGCTCTGCATGGCGTGGGAAGCAGAGGGGAGGGTAAGATGTCCCTGTAGTTTCTAGTGCACGTGGCTGAGATGGTGTTCCCTGACTGAGGGGACGCTGAGCTGATGGGGAAGAGCAGACCCCCTTTTGATTATGGGAAATAAGAATGGAACGCAAGCGCCTCAGGACTAGAGGGTGAGAATTTGAATGAGACACGGGCTAGTGAAGGAGCTTTCAGCTTCTCTCAGAGGGGTGTCCCAGCCTTGGAGGATGCCAGATGGGCCCCCGGAACGCTTCACGGCCCAGGCTTCTATTCCCTAGCCCGCAAGGAGACAGGGCCCACCGGAAGGGACTATGCTTGGCTCTGAACTTGAGGTCCAGGCACTGGGAGCTGAGGTGCCTTCTGCCTACCCTCTCTGTTCAAAAGTAGGCTATGCAGAAGTGCCTCTGAGACTTTCTTCCAAGTCTTTCTTAGAGCCCCTGGGGCTCACACAGAAAAACTCCAATATTATTTGACAATTTCCATGTATCCAATTCAATTCACTGAATTATTAATGATAATTGACCACCCTTAGGACCTTAAAAGTTCAAATACAACTTAAATAGCATTATTATGTGCAAATTTTAGACACTAATTATAGTTCTGTTGACTGTATCAAAGCAACTCAGCAATTACTGTTTGATATTTACATTCTATAAACCAGTGGTTCTCAAAGTCTATTCCCTAGACCAGCCGCATCAACGCCCCTGGGAACTTGTTAAGAATGCAAATATTCTCGAGTCCCAGTAACTAGAGACTGGGTTGGGGGTGCAGCAATCCATGTTTTAACAAGCCTGCCCACTGAAGACAGAGAAACACTGGTGTAAACAATACTCAGTTCTTATTAATATTGAAATTGCGGTCATGCTGCATTCGCGGTTGCGTCCATGAGGGCATTTATTGGTGTTCACAGACACATCAATGCAAAACAAGAACAACACCAGTTGCCACTTGAAGACTTCCTTGTTGCCAAGTGCTGGGCTCACACTGTACATGGACCATCTCAAAAACCCAGTGAAATGGCTTCTATCGTCATCATCTCTGTTTTATGGATCCTTGGCACTTGCTGGGCTGAGGGTCTGAACCCAGCTCTGTTGGACTCCAGCACTCTCACCCAGTGTGCTGAATACTTAGAGCAATTAGTGAACATTCCAACAGGACTCACACGTGCCAACTGCCAGGGCCTGATATGAAAAGCATATCCATTGCACAAAGTATTTGCAGAGCTCGCCTTAGGCCCAGCCAGACTTGTGCTTCTTTCCAGCTCTAGAGTTTTAATTACCAACTGAATTAAATTTTTGTCTCAGACCCTACAGATCAATCAAAAGATAGCTCGGGACCTGCCAACTCCACCACTGATTTGCTGAAGCAAGGGGCAGGTGAGTCGCCCCTGCACACCACACCCCCACCCAGGCCTTTCTTCCTGTCTGCCCTGTTCCCTCCTGCAGGGCGGTGGGCATCTCTCCCAGACCCACATGTCTCTGGGTGGGCCTACCACATTTCTGTGTGCAAATGCCTTAGCCTGAGGCTGGCCTGAAATTCATCTGTTGCCTTCTCCCTGAAGAGGGGACCTCGGGATCGTCCCCACCCACTCCAGCCTCCATGACGCCTCTTTGGGTGGGTTTCTTCCAGCCTGCAACGTTCTCTTCGTCAACTCTGTGGACATGGAGTCACTCACTGGGCCACAGGCCATCTCCAAAGCCACTTCTGAGACACTGGCTGCTGACCCCACACCAGCTGCCACCATTGTTCACTTCAAAGTTTCTGCCCAGGGAATTACACTGACTGACAACCAGAGAAAGTAAGCCTCTCTACCTGCTTCTGTATTGGGCTCTCCTCCTGTGACTCATCTATCCTGTCACTTACACACCCACTTACCAATTGATTCATCCCTTGCACGCATCTATCTACCCATCCATCTCCAATTCATCCTCCATCAACACATCCATCCATCCATCCATCCATCCATCCATCCATCCATCCATCCATCCACTTGCTCACCCAATCACCGGTTGATCCATCCTTCCCTACATCCATTCATTCATCCCTCATTTATCCTCCCACACCCATTTATCCCTTTTCCCGTTCATGTCTCCATCCATCTACCCATCAACCCATTTTCCATTTTTCTGCAAATAAGCCTGCATTAGGTATACAGCTGCAAATGCACCTGATAAAAGTACCTGCTTTCTAGAGCAGAGCTCCTGCTCTTATGCTCTCTCTAACATGTTCCCCCAGCCTGCTTCCCTCCTCCTCCAGAGTCCCCCTGTTTCTCATTCCTCAACATCAATTTCTTCCTTCTTTTCCTAATGTCCCGCGTTAGAGAGATGTTTCTATGACACATCTGTCTGCCCCTGTGCATTGCTTATGTCCCCAAGGTGAGCAACCCAGGCTGTCTTGCTCATGACAGAGAGGCTGTGTTGATCTGTGACAGCCATAGATGGTGGGAAGGGGGCCTGACCTGTCATTTTATTACTCATTCTGGTTATTTGATGTCTGTGCCACAGGCTCTTCTTCAGACGACACTACCCCCTCAGCACTGTCACGTTCTGCGACCTGGATCCACAGGAGAGGAAGTAAGTCTCTTGTAGACACCTTCCATCCAGCCAGCTCTAGAACACTGACGTCGGTGTGTGTGCATGAGTGTGTGTGTGTGTGTGTGTGTGTGTGTGTGTGTGTGTGTGTATTTTTGGTTCAACTTGCCTGTGTCTGTGTGAGTGTGAATAATTGTGTTGGGTATCTTTTTGAGTTTTTCCCACAACAAATTTGGAGACCCTCCCAGGGGCTCAACTGCTCCCTTCCACCCCCTCTGCTGTGTCTCACCTGAAATCTGTTTCTCTTCTCCATACTGGGGAAGGCGCCTTGGGAGGCATGCCGCAGTGTTCTCATTACGTGACACCCCCCTCCCCAGAATGGGGCTCCTCTGCCTTTCCCCAGCATGGAGCTGGGCTCTGGGGAACAGGTGTAGTGGTTCACACTGTGCCCTCTTTCTCTCCACAGGTGGACAAAAACAGAGGGAGGTGCCCCTGCGAAGTAAGTGTGTCTTCTCCGCCCACCCCAGCTGGCTGTGCTCCTTGGGGTGGGGGTTATCGGGGGCCAAGGGGGAGGCAAAGGGCAGCTTTGGATAAAAGCTTGAGTGGGCAGCCAGGTCTTTTGTCTTCTGCCTCTAACCTAACGGCCAGCCTCCAGTTTTGTCACCATCCCGCTGCCAGGACCAGAACAGCAGGGATCTGAGGAAGTGGACAGAAAGCTGTTTTATTGGAGGCAATGGCAGTGGGACAGGGGGTGTGTAAATGATCTCTTCTGCCCCGATCCTGGCTTCCTTGATTCCTGTTCTTGCTCTTTCGGTGGGCTTCTGTGAATACTGTGGCTGGGTTACACCTCCTCATCAGAACATGGAAGCTCAGGTCTGAATTCTGGGGATGGCCGGGGACCTTTTGGTTGATGCTTCCATCCATTCAGCATTTCCTAAGTTCCTCTGTGGAACTCAGCCCTGGGAGGATTCAGACCGACCAGGAGGCTGGCTCTGCCCCCGGGAGGCCTGACATTGGCACAGCGGATAGGAGACACGTATAAACAGCACCAACATGCTGCAGTAGTTTTCAAGCTGTGTTCCAAGGAGCCCTAGGACCCTCAGGTTGCAAGTGGGATCTTAAGAGGGGAGGAAAAGCCCTGTTACGATGTGCAGTTATGTATCAGTATGAATTGGGGCTTTTCTCAGTATCATGAAACCAAAACAAACTAGAGGAATAACTTGGCTCCTGAGGCTGACATAGGCCACTATGGCCTGTAACTCCACATTTTACTCTGTCAGCCTCATCCAAACAGGCTCATTTTTCTCACTGGTTGACTTTATAATGTGCAAGTGTTGTGCCGTTGAATCGATACACTTATAGCTATAAGTACTGCTGTCATGTTTATATATTCGAACCACTAAAGATTGCTTTAGAAAAAGAAAATTTCACTGTTAAAAAAACCAAACTCTCTGCTGTATGAGACATGCCAATGGGGTACAGCTCATGGCTGTGGGTGTCACAAAGGGGAGCACATCTAGGTGGGGAGAGATTTGGGAAAGTTTGGGGAAAGAACTTATATTTAAACATGGGTATTAACAGACACACAATTTGAACAGGTAGAAATGGGTGTGGGGGTAGGTGAGAGACTATTTCCAGGGAATGTGGAGGCATGGCCACCAAAGTGCAAGCTCCCTGAGGGCAGGACTATGTCTGTTGCATGGGTGGGGCTGGTAAATATTTGTTGAATGAAGAAATGAGAGGCTGAGGCAGAGAGGAGGAGAGTAAGGGAAGCACAGTGAGGCCGCCTTGGTCAAGAATGAATGGGGCTGACCAGTCGCTAGCATGATTGATAGACAGTGGAGTGGCCAGAGGGGTCATGTAGGATGAAGGTGACCTCACCTGGCCTGAGGTCACATGAAGAGCCCAGCTCAAAGGTGGACCCAGGTGTCCAGCCATCTCAAAGTTGCCTCGCACTTGCCTCAGCCTTCTCCTGTCCCCGTGTCCCTGCCACCAACCAGGAGACCAGAGCTTTGTGTTTGAAGAAGCTCCTGCTAACTCACCATGGGCCCTATGAGGGGAAAAGGGTCAGGGACAGAAGTGGGCTGGTCCCAGGCCTGAAAATCATTCTCCTCATTCAGGAGTGGGCTTTGTGCTGAGCTTCCTGCGGAGGCCCAGGAGAGCTCAGCCTAGGGCTGGGACTAGGGAGAGGCACAGGAGATGCCCCAGGCCCCAAATTTAGGGCGGTTCTAACTCATGTTCTTGCAAGTACTTCCTCCCTGCCCTTGGGGGCTGAAGTCTCTTGCTTGGATCTACTTCCCTAAGCAGAGAAAGGACTGGGCTATTGTTGAACTGGCCCTGGAAGGCTTGGAGCTGAAATAAACATCAGGGAGGGAGGTGGGTGGTGTTTAGGCCACGAGGTTGGCAGACTCTCCATCCTGGCAGAGCTGGGCAGCCAGGGTTGGCATGCCATCATGCCGGCAGCTCAGAGCCACTCCCTCACTGTGGCCTTAGCACCCTCCACTGCTCCAAGGAGCCCAGCAAGCCTGGAAAGGGGGTTCTGGGGTTGGTCCACAGAGTCAGGCTTCCCCATTACTTGGGCCGACCATTACCCTAGACCTCTGGCTCAATTGTCCCAAGACCCTGAAACAGCTGTAGGAAGCCCAGTGTGTGTGTGTGTGTGTGTGTACACATGCGTGTGAAAGCTGGACCCAACTTTGCTAATTTTAGCTGTTGTGGTCCAGTCCTAGGGAGAGGGGTTTCCATCGGAATCTCCAGCTGTCCTGATTTCCCCATCTCGCTCTAATTAGCAACGTACTGGCTGGGAGGGGACCCGAGCTTACATTCTGTTCTCTGCTCTCATATTTTTAACTCTGTTTTGCACAGAGTGAATGCCAGCTCACTGTAGTCTTGGTGCAGGGAGTGGGGATTGGGGGAACAGGTGTGGAGTCCCATCCCCCTCCCATTCTTTGGAGCCCAAGAGAAATGTGTGTATGTAATGGTGGGGGTGGTGACCCCTTGTCCTCTTGTCTCCCTGACCTTCTCCTGGTGTCTGAGGTGGTTGAGCCCTTTGACAGGGAGACAGCATTTTATTCATTTGCTTATGGGTTGTGTGTAAGAACAGTTGGGCAGGGGTGGGGCTGAGACAGACTGAGAGAAGCTTGGCTAGGAATGTCCCCATTTTATTTTTAGTCTCATTCCCACCTCTCACTGTCCAGTCTTGTCATTGGCCTACAGCTCTTCCTCTCCCCTCCTGAAACCGCCCCTCCCCCCCAAAGGGGAATTTTTGCCTACCCTGAAACAGGTGACCCTGTCATCTCTAGGACTTGAGTGGAAGAGACACAGGATTCTCTCTTCTAGTCCACCTCCAATCCCCATGCTTAGGGAGATGTGGAGAGACGGAGAGAGGGTGGCCTCAGGATAAGCTTGCTCACCTGGACAGTTCTCCAGGGCCTGGGGTCCCTCCTGCCCTCCTCTCACCCCTCTCACCCTCTCTTGCCCCTGCAGGCTCTTCGGCTTCGTGGCCCGGAAGCAGGGCAGCACCACGGACAACGCCTGCCACCTCTTCGCTGAGCTTGATCCCAACCAGCCTGCCTCTGCCATTGTCAACTTTGTCTCCAAGGTCATGCTGAGTGCCGGCCAGAAGAGATGAACCCACCCCTTGCCCAGGGCCAGGGCAGGGGGGATGGGGTTTGTGGGGAGGGACCCATGAATCCTGACCACCTTTGAATCCAGAAGGAGGACTTTGGGCCAATTGTGGAGAAGGAGAGAAGAAAGTGCAACATGGGGAGAGGGAAGTGAATTGCAGAGGGGAGGGGGAGAGAGGGAGAGAAAGAAAGGAAAAGAAAGAGGAGGAGAACTTGGATTCCTTTGGGTAGATGGATACTGTGCAACCCCCAAAGCCTCCAAAACCAACCATGTCCACTTAAGCTCCCCCTCACCCTCCCAGAGAATGGAATTCCTCAAAGGAGGCAGAACTGACCTCCTTGGGGATCCATATTTTGGGGGGAAATGGAAAGCTCTGTCTCCCTAGCCCAACTGCTTTGCAAGGAGAAACCAAGTTGAGAGAATCTTTTTCTGGCCATCTCTAGGGTGAATTGCCAAACCAAAAAGAGCCAGCATGGGACATCAAGTGGCAGAACTTTTGCTTTTAAATATATCTCAGACCCGAGGCACCTACTCTGCCCCGATGTATAGTTGGTGTGGGTGTGTATGTGAGGTGTGTATCCTCGGTGATCTGCATTTGCCTTTCAGCTAGAATTATAAACAGGTGTCCCTGACTGTGTCCCATGTGTTTGCACACACATGCATACTGTCCAAAGAAGGTTAGAGGTGGGGTGACACAGCAGCAGGAAGGGGACACCAGCCTCTTCCCCAGAAACATCCAGGAATATGGGTAACAGACTCTGTCTTGGTCTCTGCACCTGCGCTCTAGCGGCCCTAGGTGCCGCCAGCCCCTTCTCCTCGACAAAGACCCCAGCGAGCGTGGGGTGGGCCACCCTGCAGCATCACCTCTGTTCTGCCTCCACTAGGAGGCGGGGACATTTATTTAAGGAGATGGAAAAATGGGTATCCATCACCTTGGGGAAGATGTCTGTCAGCAGTGGTGGCTGCTGAGCTCCAGGCATCTTCCCCAAGGTGTGTGGCCCAGCCACGAGGTAGGCAGGTCACTCCTGCGAGCTCCCAACCCTTAGCCCATTCTTGGGTTTTGCACCAAGACTAGCCTTATCTCAGACTTGCTTATCTGCATGATGTCCTTTTGGGTGCTGGGGATTGAGCCTTTGTGCTCTGCCCTGCCCTGTTCTGTCCTGCGGGGTCCCCATGGTGGGCTCATCCTGGGGAACCTGCTCAGCGAGGCCCAGGGGAGATACCTGTAGTCCTTCCGCTCCCCTTTGCAAGTGTTGTGGGGTCTGACTTTTGCTGGGCTGTCCAGGGTGGCTTAGCAAAGCTGTGGGGGCTGCTACCTGTGCATCACATGGCCTACCTACAACACCAAAGCCTTGCTCTTCCTCCTTCTGCCTTGGTTTCCCCAGCAGAGCCAAGCTGCCTGTGAGCAGAGGGCAGAAGGCACACATTCAGGCCAAAGGGCTGAGAGTCCATTTGGGCAATTGGGAAACCCCGACCTCCACCCAAGGACTCTAAGCTGGAATGGAAAATTCACTAGGACTCCATTCTTGAGGGGCTACTTATGCCTCTGGGGGTCCCCTAGAGAGAGGTGTTGTACTGATATATAAATATATATAATATATATGTGAGACATACTGACAGAATCTGTAAGCTAATAAAATATAAGAAAAGGTTAAAAAAAGAATAGGTAAATTGACAAGAAGTATTTATTGTTTTCCCATATTGCTTTATTGCCTCCCTGGGCATTAACCAATTCCCATCCCTCTTGATATGTAGAAGTGAAGGCTGAAATGTAGAGGCCTTTATTCTTGGAGCAATCAGGGGTCTCCTTGCCCTGATGTTGGCCTTGGCCATGGCCTTCCCTAGACTCTGTCTGGGGCTCAGCGGGAGGGGCGCACATGTTCCATCCCCTTTGGTCCTCTTATTTTCTGGCAAGCCCAGGGCTCAGCCATCAGCTCCCATGAGAAGGAAGCTGCCCACTCAGCCCGGCTCCCGCGAGCCAGTGGGGGATATGGGTGAGTGTGGCAGACGTGGGTAATGTGTACGTCTTTTGTATTTTCTCTCCTCCAAGAAGCTGTATCTGTGTGGACATTCTGTTTCAGGGAGTTGGAAAGGAGAATGTCTAAAGAAGCAGGGAGCAGTGCCCTGCTTCCCAAAGAATGAAACCTTGTGCTTGGTGACCAAGGTTCCTCCAAAGTGCTCTTCCTTCTGAGGTATTCAAGCCACAGCCCTGGATTTCCCTTTCCACCGTCCCCATTTACCCCAACTCTCTTCCCCGATAGGAGCTGTTCCACCCCCTGTCTTTGTAAATATCCTAATCTCCCACTGGACAGCCCAGGGACTCTCTCCCAGTCTGGATGTTCTGTCCACACTGGAGGCCGGGTAGAGTGTCAGACCATTCGGCAGACCCAGGCCCAGGGTCAGCCTTCTCACGTGCTTTCCCACTGCCCACCACAGCCCACCTCCCAAGCATGGCCAGCCCACCCCACGCAGGCCTGAGCTGTGTGACCCTGTGAGTGGGACCTACGAGGTGCTGGGAAGCTGATCAACTCACTCGCTGGAGTCACTCTGAAAGGAGTCAGTTTCCTAGAGGTGGACCTTTCCAAAAGAATGATGGTGGAGGGCACCCCAGTCTCTACAGTAGCCCCCCCTTTGGGTCAGATACTGGTTAGGAAGACACTGTAGCTCTCCTGTGTCTCACGGGTTACGCCTGTGCACCCACGTGCGCGCTCTCTCTCTCTCTCTCTCTCACACACACATACACACACACACACACACCACAGCACTGCAGTATATTCTTGCCAAAGATTTCTTTTAAAAGAAAGCACTTTTAATAATTATTGTTATTAATGTGTAAATGTTTGTCCTTTTCTCTCCTCCCCTTCCCTGGACATTTTTGCTGTTTATTGTTGAATCTGTTTGTTAGCGGGAGAGTGCTGTCTGGTCTTGAAAATAGGCTGGGGAGTCGGGGAGGGAAAGGGTCTGGGAGAAGTTGGCAAGAAAGAGCGGGAGAGGCATGGTCAGCTTGTGACACAGCGAAGCAGCCCCAGGCAAGCTCAGGCCCCCGCTGCAGGCTCAGCCTGCCCCTCGCCATCCAGCCAGGACTCGGAGGCAGGTCCTCTGACTCCGCCGGGAGAGATGCCCAGTGAGGTCCATGTGGCTGTTCCCAGGTGGAACCAGAGGGGAGGAGTGGGCCTGGGCACGATGGAGAGGTGACCCTGCAGGGGAAATAGGGAGGAAGTGAGCTGTTCGATCAGCCTCCAGGGTGACTGGGATGCTGTGATCATGGTGTCCTGGCCCCCTTACCTGGCTCCCTTACCTGGCCAGGTGTTTGAAGGACAGACATATCGGGGCCTAGGTTTGGGGCCTTTTGACCCTGGTCCTCATTGGAGCCTCTCTTGCATCAGCTCCAAAAGCTTGTGGACTGCCAGGATACCTTCTCCCCTGGGTTTTCAGGATTCCCGGGGTGCGTCAGAGACTGGCGGCGGTGTGACCGTTCAGCCAGTCGACTGGACAAGTGTGAGCCTTCCGTAAAGGGGTCCCCAGGACAGATGTGAATTGGGCATTCTTCTGTCCCACTCTGGTGGGCATGAGTAGAGACTGGGCAGGCTCGTCATGCCATACAGGGAGTATGGAACACACCTGTGCTCCGACGGTCACCACCACCCTGCCTCTGGGCCTTCTCCCCTTCTTTGGCTTTTCCCAGCTTCAGGACCTGGGGAGATCAAGTGGGCCAATGTCCTGTCCAAAGGCTGCTCTGGCCTCTACATTTCCCCACAGTCGGGATCCTTGGAGAGGTCAGAGACAGCACCCAGGAGCACCCTTCATCCAGGGCCAGGCCCCAGAAACCTGAGACTGGAGTCCCTAGCCAGTGGTAGCACAGGATGTGTGTGTGCACGGGCAAGTGTGGGTGTATGTATGTGCGTAGTTTGCTCGTGTCTCTAGGGAACTTAGGGGTTGGGTTGCAGTAGGTGGACAATAGGACGTCAAGTTCAGTATCACCCAGCAGTGAAAGGAATCAGAAGGCGACGTCTGTAGGGCACCGACTAGTGGAATCTCACCATTGGTGATGGAAGGATTAACCACAAGTGCGGGGGCTCCTCTGTCCTCAGATGTCCGAAATGTTGGAGGGTCTTTGTTTATTTCCTACACTGGTCTCTAACCAGCAGCAAGATAATTCTAGAGGGATGTCCCAAGTTTGTTTTTGAATCAGTGTTAAGCAGTTTGAGACTCTCCTGAGTCCATGTTTGGTGTGTGTGTGTGTGTGTGTGTGTGTGTGTGTGTGGAGCGCATGTGTGTGTGCGTGCTCTGTTTCCCCATTTCTCTCCTCCCTCTGACATGTCATTCAAAACAAATGTAAGAAATTTCTTACCACTCCCCACCCCCACCCCTGCCTCCCAGGCCCTTTGCAGGAAAAACAGAATAACCCAGCGTTCGCCCCATTCCTTGGCTGTGTATTTATATAGATGGAAATATACTTTCTATTTTGTATCGTCCTGCCTATAACCTCTGCCACCTTGTATAAACCCTGATGTATGCTACTCCTCCTGGATATGAATGTATTGTACACTGATGCCGTCCCGCCCCTGTACAGCTGCTTTGTTTCTTGGTGATCCATTGTATGGCTTTATAAATGATAAAGTGAAAGAAAAAGTTGTGCTGTTATCTAACTGTGCTGTTTGGAAAGGGGTCTGCCAGGTCTCTGGTGGGCAAAGAGGCTCCAGATATGTGGCTGCAGGGTTGCCTCTGCTGGATGGTCATCCCAGATCCTCCCAGTGGCTTACCCCCCCCTCCCCTTCCGGGTCTTGGTTCTGATTACTGTGAGTTTTCATCTGGACTGTTTCTGCTAGAATAGAAACTCAGCTCAAATTGGCTTATGGGAAAAAAGGAACTTACTGGCACTTTATTAATAAGGCACACATGACCAAGAAGTCCAGGCACAGCTGGCCTCGGGGCCTCAAGTGGTCGATTCAGGAACTTGTCTCCATCACTTGGTTTTGCGATGGCTTATTCTCAGGCAAGGTCTGTGTCAGTGATGGCACCACCGGATGCTCCAGGCTTTCATCCTGAAGTGTGGCAGCCCCGGTAGAAAGAGGGGTCTTTTCTCTCAGCATTTTCAACAGAAACTTGGGACGAAGGCTCATTGACTCTGACAGACCCTGCTTGGGTCACGTGACCAACTCAGAACCAGCCACTCTCTCTGGATGTGGGTCCCATTCTGAACCACGGAGACTGAGAATGGGGCAGTGATTAGTCCCTGGAGGGGTGAGGTTTTATCCAGAGCAAAGGGGAATAGAGGCTGCCAGGCAAAATCTCTGGATGCCCATCTGCAGGCACGTGTGCAGCCCACCTGTCCCCAGGCCCAGGGCTCCTGGGTGAATTCTTTGCAATTGACAAAGTTTAGGGTGGCACCTCTTGAGGCATGCTTGGCACAGTGCAGGGTGCCCTGGGAGATCTAACATACATGACATGGCTCCAATTCCCCATCAAGCTTGCAGTGCCACTGGGAGGGCTGATGTGAGCACGCGTGTGCTGAGACCTCTATTCTGCCAGCACAGGGAGAACCGCGGGTGGCCTCAAACTGTTTGGTCTCAGGACTGACTCCTTTGCACTCGTAAAAATCACTGAAGAGCCCAAAGAGCTTTTGTGTGTGTGGGCTCTATCATTCCATATTTACCATTTTATAAGTTAAAACTGAGAACATTGAAAAAATGTTTGTCACTTCACTTCCACAGCAATAGTATACTCACTACATGTTCATGTGAATAGCATGTTAATGAAAAATGACATTTTCTAAAACAAAAAATTGGGTGAGAAGAGTAACACCGTTTGGTACTTTAAAAAAGCCCCTCTCATGCCTTGCTTAACAAAAGACAGCTGGGTTCTCCTGTCTGCTTCTGCATCCACTTTGGTGGGATATCACACAAGTACCTCTGGAAAACTCCACTGTACACTCGTGAGAAAATGAGAGTGAAAAAGACAACAGCTTAGTATTTTTAAGAAAATATGACTTCACACAGCCCCTGAAGAGGTCTCTGTGACCCCCAAGGGTCCCCAGCCTGTACTTTGAAAACTGCTGCTGTAAGGGTCACAAAGACGTGGAAACACAGACCTTGACTGCAGTGGAGGGGGAACATGTCTTGCACACCTACTATGTGCTAGACATTGTCACGTCTCATCTTCCCAATAAACCCATGAAGTAGGTGGTGTCAGACCTGAGTGACAGATGAGGAAACTGAGGCTGTGAGAGGTCACATCGCTTCTAACTGGCAGAGCTGGTGCTCGTTACTACTGGTGACAGCTGGCATTTGGCAGACCTGCTAAGGGCCAAGCCTGCGTCAAGCACATATGTGTATTTTCTCATGTACACACACACATTGAGATAAGGGCTGTCCTTGTCCCCATTTTAGAGACAGAAACTGAGGTTTACAGAGGCTCAGAGGTGGCTCAGAATCATAAAGCTAGGACGTGGCAGAGCCAGGCTACAAACAGGTGAGCTGACCTCCACTCCACGCCCTCCGTAGCTCACACCTCTTCCTCTGCTCTCAGGCTTTGCTCTGATGTGTGACGGGCAAGCAGGAGAACAAGCTGATGGCCGTGGTCAGACGGGGCTGGGGGCTGGGCAGTCTGACTGGCTTCCCAGGGAGTGGAGCAGGGCTCTTGGTGTGTGATGGGGAGGTCACCCTCTGATGCCACCCAGCTGTGGAATGATGTGGACACCTCGGCTGGGCCTGGGGCAGGGGATCAGAGAGACAGAGACAGGCTAGGGCCTGGGAGCTGGGCTGACCCAGCCTGGCTTTGAGGGGACAAAACAGTGAGGCAGGCTGGGGGCCAGCTATGCTCCCAGCGCCCTGAGTAGGAAATGGACTGGGGCTGCAGCAAAAGGGCTTTGGGTTAGGGAGGTGAGCGGTCATGACACAGAAGACACGAGGGACCTTTTCATTTTGTATGTGTTGGCATCAACCTGGAGCTTATTAGAAAGGCAGAACCTCTGCACTTCTCCCCACCCCAGATCTGTAGATCAGAACCTGCGTGTTAGCAAGACCCCCAGGAAAGCTGCACAAGCACTGAAATCAGAGCAGCCCGGGTGGGTATCCCATGAGGTGCTCAGCCCAGGGCTTGCCTCAGTATCACCTGAAAGATGAGGCCTGGGAGTGCTTTGGTCTGGGTCTCCTGGAGACTCCTGGTCCTAGGCCTTATCTGGTGGCCCACCTTCCCTGCTGACAGGATTCTAGAGTCTGCAGCCCCGGGTTGGCTGGGGCCAGGTAGGGGTGAGGCCTGGCCCTGGAAAGCAGGAACACTGGCTGTAGCATGTATAAGGGGTATGAATAGAGACCAACCTCAGAAGAAACAGGAATATCTGCTGAGGTGAGGGCAGGAGGGACCGAGGGGTATGATTGGGCATTAAAAGTAAGGAGTCTGTCACTTCGTCTCAAAATTGACTGAAAAGTACCAAAGCCTGGGTCCCACCTCGAGGTACCAAGAGAATCTGTCTGAGGTCCAGCCAGGCACTGGGATTTTTCATCTTTCCCCAGGCGTTTCTGTGCGCAGCCAGGACTCGGAATGACTGTGGAACAACTTTCCTCAGATTGGATCCTCCATGGCTGTGTGTGCACCTGCCCACGGGCCCACATGCAGTGGAGACGGCCGGGGGAGAACTCCCCTCTGCATTGGCTTGGGTGTCCTCACAACCAGACCTCCACGTTCCTCCTGTCAGGGTGGGAGGATGCTGTCTTCTCCCCTCAGGAGCAGAGTCCAGATGTCGGCACCCAGGTGGGTTCAGCCCCACCCATCACAACGGCACAGCCCTTTTAGGAAGGAGGAGCTGTCTCAGTCTCTAAGGGACACGCCACCTGGGAACTATAGACGATGGTGGGAAGGGAAGGACCTGGAAAAATCCAACTCCAGGGCCTCGGAAGTTTCTCCTCATGGGCATGAAATCAAATTTTGCCTTCTTCTTTTAAAGAACTGGATTTTCCTCACTAGTTGGTAAAAATGACTACTTATTAGTCTCAGCAGTTTCTAAGCAGTTTAAAATATGGAAAGGATACGGCTGGTTTCAAAAACACTGACAGTTGGTGTAGGACCACACACACACACACACACACACACACACACACACACGAGACCCAGCTCTGAAGGCTGTGCTCTGTCTCCCTGAGGGCCTCTCGTTTCCTACCTCCTTCCCACCAAACATTCTGGCTGACTCAGTCCTCGGGTATCAGGCCAGCAATACGGCAGGGCTGCTCTCACACTGGGCCAACTCCTGGCTGCACTAATTAGCAGGGTGCCACCATCAGAGGAGGGGAGCAAGCACCCCCAATAGTTCTGCAGACCAGACCCACTGGGACCTGGTGCACGCCGGACGTGGGACGTGGCCAAGCTGGAGTCAGTGGAAAAGGGCCAGTGAGATGGAGCTAAAGGAGCCTGAAGGACCTGGGAGAGCTCAGCTGGTTGTCGATGTCCCATGGCCTCTTGGGGACGAGCGTCAGCACTGTCTGGGCTGCACACTGTCACAGGTGAGGGCTATAGGGAAGTCAGAGGCATGGAGAGCTGCTGGTAATAGAAAGGGATGCTGGGAGGCGTGAGCTCCCTGACTGCAGGTGTTGGCGAGAAGGCCTGCAGAAGGCCCTTCCTCGTCTCCATCCTGGACATGGCTGCAGGCACAGCCTAGGAGAGGCCCCTCTTTCTGCCTGAGCCCAGAGTTCCATGAGGCTGGGCCCTGTGACCAATGGGATATGAGGCTTCTCATGTGTGACCTGCCTTGGAGAGCGCTAGCCTCAGAACCAGGCACAGCTGGGTTTGGTTCTGGCTTTGCCGGGACCTCGAGAAAGCTTTTTCCCTCTCTGGGCTCCAGTTTCTTCATCTGTGAAATGGGATCATACCGACAACCCTGGAGGGCTGGTATGAGGATTGACAACACGCAGCACCAAGGATGGCCCTGGGTCTACTGCTGTTCCTTAAGGAACATATACTTCTTTTCCTTTTCTTGTGCCTCTTGCCTCCTCCACACTATTTCCTCAGGCCTCTGGGGAGACTTGGCAGCAGAAAGGACTTGGAGCTGAAAGCCTCACGAATGATATTGATCTCGCTGGCTCCTGACTTCAGACCACAGCGCTTGGAGATGGTGGTACAGCCGCCTTCATGGCTCCAGCTTTTATGAGGTTTAAAGATCATCTCTGGTCATCAAGACAGGATGTCCGGGGTCTGGGCCCCTCCTCCCAGCCTCTGCCCCATTCTTGGACTCCCCAATTGGCCCTGGGAAACTAGGGGTGTCTGTAAGGTCGCCAGCTCCCCACGGTCCCCCAGCCCCACGTCCTGCATGAGCAGATTCTGACCTGGCAGCACCATGGTACCTCCCTCCGGGGACTTGGGCTGGTTGGGGATATGAGGAGCGGGAGCCACGTGGGGCAGCGGTCCTTGAGGAGGGCAGGGGACCACCAGGGAGAGATGAAGAAAACCTCACTGCCAGGGAGCCTTAGAGCTGGTGGAGACCTTGAGGCTACCTTGAGGTAAGTCAATCAGTTCATCAATGAATTCAACAGATATTTATTGAGTACCTACGAGGTGAGGGCACTGTACGAGGCACTGAGCAAATAGTGGTGTATTTGTTCCTCTTGCATCATTTCAGGTCTAACGGCAGTGGGGAAGGGAGAGTGGGGGAAACATGAAGACTCAATCAGCAAATATGTAACTACAATGTGATAAGTGCCCTGGAGGAAAGGTACGTCATGTAGCAAGATACGTCATGGATCTGGAAGGTCTGGGGAGAGCAGAGAAGGTGTCCCTCAGGAAGTGACACTTTCCAAATGTTAGGGTCCAAAGGATGAACAGAAATGAATTGGGCAAAGAAGGGAGAAAGGGTATTTCAGGCAGAGGAAACAGCATGTGTCAAGGCCCAGGGGCAGGAGGGGAAGGGCGTGTCTGAACCCCACATATCTCCCTTGGGTGGCATTTTGTAAAGTTGTAATTTGACATTTATTTGAAGGCCAGGTAGAGTAGTGGTTAAGTGCACAGGCTGTGGTATCAGACTCCCTGGGTTGAAATTCGGGCTCCATCTTACTAGCTGTGTGACCTTGAGAACATTGTTTGACCTTGCTCTGCTTCTGTTTCCACAGCTATAAATGTGGGATGGTAACAGTGGTACCTAACTCAGAGATTGTTGCAGGAATTGAGAGTATATACCTATATAAAAGGCTTGGGGCTGCACCTGGCAAACAGTAAGTGCTTAATAAATGTTGGCTACATTTATTATTTATTTGATGTTCTCCTTCCTTCACTAGACTATAAAGTCCCCAAGAGCAAGGATCTGGGTCTGTATCTCAAGCCCCAGCACAGTGTCTGGCATGTGGGAACCCTCCTGTCACTGTATGTGGAAGGAGTGAGGTAACTGCAAGGTCAGCGGAGCCAAAGGGAGCCTGTGGTGGGGGGTGGAGGATGGGCTAGAGGGTGGGTGAGTTAGGCAGGGTTTTTTGTTCACGTGAAGGGTTTGGAGTTTGCTGTAAAGGGAAGTGGAAGTTTTTGAAGGTTCTTAATCAAGAACCTTGTTGGCATGTTGCAAAGACGAATGAGCTGTCTGTTTCAACATCTACTGAACTCCAACTATGTGTTAGATGTTATATTAGGTGTTTTATTAAATGTCATCTCATTTATTTATTGATAAAATGACGCTGGGAAATAGTTATACAGCTAAGGAAACTAAAGCTTAGAAAGATTAAGTAGTTTCCCCAGGATCCCATAGCTGGAAAATGCAACAGAAATGGACTTAAATCTCTTTAGTTCTGTATCATTTAGGGTACTGCTTCAGCTTCTACAACAGACATCCCAAATTACCAAACACTTAAATGTGATAGAAGATTATTTCTCTCTCCAGTAAAGGCTCTAGCTTATAGCTGTCCTTATAAACTTGTTCAGGAACCCTGCCTGGGTCCTTCAGTTTTGTTGCTCTGCCATCCTTAGTATGTGGTCCATAGTGATTGCACCAGATCCTGCCATTACAACTGCATTCCAATCAGTGGAAAGCAGGAAAAGAGGACGAGAAGGGCACGCCTTTCTTTTTCAGGACACAATACATTGTATACACTGGTTTTGCTCAAATGGCAATGGCCAAAATGGCCACATGGCCTCAATTAAGCTGCTGGGAAGTGTCACGTTTATGTGGTGCAGTCATGGATAGGCCCGATTTCTGGGGACTTATTACGAAAGGAAGAAGAGAATGGGTATTGGGAGCAACTGCTAGTTGCTGGTTCATACTCCAGCACCAGGGAGAAGGAGAGGTCCCCTGTGGCTCCAGAGGAAGGAGGCGAGAGTCTACACCCTGCTTCTTTCTGGGGCCACACTCAGGATGCTAAGCAGGATTGGAAAAGCTCAATCACTGACTGGCCACAGGGGCGATGGAAGGAGAAGAGTTGAGAACTGTTCATACATTGACAACACGCTGAGTTGAGAAATGTTGGTTTGAGCAGAAGGTTGGTTGGAGTGGGACATGTTGAGAAAAGTGGCTGTAGGACTGCCAGGTGGCAATGTTCACTTGGCAATGAGAAGTGAAGGGTCCAGGCTGGAGGTAAAGATTCGGAAGTTATAGTAGATACCACGTGGGGTAGCTGCATAGCCCAGTGGTCACTTTCTTTCATGGTAAGGATCTGACAACTAAGGGTGGCCCCCAGTGGCCGTGTCTGTGTGTTGGGGTACCCTGCCCACTTCCTCCCAGTTTGGGAGGCTGGGGCGAGTATCTGGCTTCAGTTGGGACAGTCCAGTTTCTTCTCTGGACTGGAGAAAGGAGAAAAGAAAGGGTCTGGGGTCTGGGGTAGCTGGCTGCATGGGCTTCTCAACACGGTCCACATAGATGTGACAAAACACAGGAGAAGGACGGTCCTGTGCGTTAGCACAGAGGACAAAGACGGGGCAGCAGAGCAGAGGTCCCTGGGCCCCATGTGTGGCCCTGAAACTGCAGAGAGAATAGCCTCACAGGGCCACAAAGACTAAATGACCTGCGGGGACAGAAGACTTGAGGTCTAGATGGGGCTGCTCAGTGCCTTTGCACTACTGAAGCTCCAGGTACTGGACACAACTTAAAGCTTTTGCTACCCGTGGAGAGGGTTGTGTGACGTAGAAAATAAGTTGAGGCACAGGAATATGGTTGTGCATTTGTGGTTGAGATTTCTCCTGATCTTAAGGAATTGTAGAGTGAGGAAGGTCGTGGATGAGACCAGGGGAACACGGCTGTGTAGGGAGGAGAGGAGTAGAGGAAGAGGGTTCTGTGAAGATGATGGAGGTCTCAGAGAGGAAGGAGAACCTGGAAGGACCCGTATCTTAGCGGGAAAGGGGAGTGAGAGCTTCTAAAAGGAGAAAATGGCTGGTCCACAGTCCGGCCACCCCCTTAGAATCAAGTCAAATGAGTCCTGGGAGAAGGGCATTGAATTTGACCATGAGCAGGTCACCCTTGCTTTTTCATTTGGGAAGAAAGTGACAGTCGAGTGGTAAGGGTAGAGCATTTAGGAAGTGGCTTCGTACCCTGTTTGTAGAGTTGGTGGTTCCAGGAGTGAACCGGAAGCAGAGAGACAGCAAGTGTGGAAAGCTCTTTCAGAAACCTAGACTGCTAACCACCTCAACCTCTGCTGCTGAGCTCTGCTCTCTGCTTTCAGGTAGTCACATTGGCCTAGGTTTCACCTGCAGAAAACTGGGATGGGGAGGGCAGAGACCAGGAAAGAAGGTGATTTGCCCTGGAAATCTGAGGCCCCCTTGGGGTGGCCTCTCAGAAGAAGCTGTCTGACACCGAACCTCCCAGGATCTTTCCTGAGGCAGTATCAGCAGGTGTCAGCTGGGGAGGGAGAAGCCTTCTCTGAATGACACTCCTTCAGAGGACTAAAGTCAGCCGAACTCTATCCCAGGTGGAGATAAGAGAGGTGAAAACCAGGTGAGAGCTGCAGCCTTAGCCTTTGTGTGTGCCTGGTGTTACATTACAGCATCGCACCCACTTCCTCTTCTCCACTTCCTGCTCCAAGGGCTTGTGGCCCAGGCTCTAATAACCCAAATCCTGGATTATTGGACGTTAGGCTGGTAAACAAGGCGGCCGGGAGCAGACGCCAGAAGAGGGTGTCAGTGCCTCATCTGGATGTGTGTTTAGGACCTGCAGGGGGGAGCCCAGAGGAGGCATTCCCCATGCCCCCTGTTTAGCTCCTCCACTTTTCCGTAACCAGTTGCTCGTCCTTCTTCCTTCCCTTTTTGCTGTCTTGTCATTTCCCATCTCACTGCTCTTTTTCTGTCTCCCAGGCAGCCTTCCCTGGTCCCAGCTCAGGGAAATCACCAGACTACAGTCTGCAGCCACTGGCAGTGGGTCTTTGTGGAGGATGGAGACAAGGGGAACCTGGGAAGAACAGGCATGGTCTAGGCTGGGGAGGGGAGATCTAAGGGAGAACTTTGGGAAGTCCAGACAGGGCTGGGCTTCTGTGATCTGTAGTTTTCCATTCCAGTCTTAGGTAGGCACCAGGGAGGCTTCCCAGTGCAGGAACGGGCCTGAGGCTCCCTCCAGTGGCCACCAAGGGTACTGCAGGCACTCGTGCCTCCTGGAAGAGGTTCTAGTGGGCGGCAGGCTGAGCCAACTTCCAAGGCCTTGTGAGACACGGTTAATTGGGCACTTAGAGGCAGACTGCTTATTAAAAGCTCCAGGGGAGTGGCGGAATGGAGACCCCGTGGCCTACGTTCCCATCATCAATTGCTCCTCCTGGTGGATTGGAGCTGGTCCAGAGCTCCTTAGTGACCTGCAGGTGGCCAGTGGTGGCAGGAGCCATTGAGATCCTGGCCCCAGGGTGTGGCTCAGTGGAAGGGGCACTGGACAAGCAGCCAGGATATTCGGGCGCACTAGGGACTAGTCAAGAGAATTCCCCTCTCAAACCCCCATGTGTTCCCTTTTTTAGCGTGGGCCTATGGAACAGATGAAGTCTCTGGATGCCTTCTCACAGCCCGGCATAATCTACCCTGTGTTCTTACTTCCTGGGTCTGCAGTGCCAACCTGTCCATCCCCCTGTAGCGGACCTGCTGTTAATTCCTCTTCCTGACGCTGGCAGGGCAGGTGAGTGTCTCACCTAGGGTTCCACTTGCCCTTTAGAATGACCCGGCCCTCTGGAAGTTCTGTTCTGCTAACCATTATGTCTTCCCCTCTGATTTGAGCACATTTCTGAAGGTTCCAGCCCCTGTGGAGTTGGGAAACAGTGGTTCCTGTCCTGGGGATCTGGGTCTGAGGACCAAGAATACAGGCATCTGTATTCACCGGGCTTAGTTAGTTTATTCCCCTCTTTTTTTTCAAGTCAATGAGCCCCACGAACAGAGTGAGAATGAACATTCATGTTTCTCTCGAGGACTCTCCAGCCTCTGATCTCACCAAATTGACCCCTAGTTTTTATAAAATAGAAGCTGAATCTAATTGAAAATGAAAAAAAATAAATGAATAGTCCTTTTTTCCCTGAAGAGAAGTGATGGTGGGCGTCTCTGCAGAGGCAGGACCAAAGCACGGATAAACCAACTAGAAAACAAAGATGAGAAAAAATTCTCCTTTCACCTGCATGTAAAACATTGAGGCAGAATAGCCTCAAGAGCTTCTGATCTGGGCCTGAGTTTCCACTCATGATCCCAGGCCAGTTGTTTGGCCTCTCTGTGCCTCAGTTTCCTTGTCTATAAAATGGGGTAGTAATGCCTACCAGACCAAGTTATGTGACTATCAGTGATTATGTATGTAGACTGTCTAGCACGATGCTTGTGTGTGTTAACAGGAGGAAGTAAAAATTATTGACTATATGTGATGTGCCAGACCCTGTGTGATATGCACAGGACCTCATTTACAATAAACTAATAAGTTGGTCATTATCACCCCCATTTCACAGATAAGCAAACCAAGGCTCAGAGAAAGTGACAATTCAATTCATAACAGCTGGCAAAAGGATGTCTACCATGTCTACCTGCTTCTAAAGACCGTGGGCTTATCTAGAAAGGCATAGCTGGGGTGGAGGCAAGGCCCTGCTGAGGGTAGGCTCCTGAGAAAGCATGAGACCTTGTGAGATCAGAGGAAAGCAAGACAAGAGGAAGGGAAGCTGCAGGGACAGGCATTAAGGAGGAGACTCGGGGCTCTTGAGATCAGGGGGCCATCTTGTATCACCATGCCCTTTGCAAGCAAGGCAGCTGAGCTCAGAGCGGGAAAGGAGCTTTCCACAAGTCACTTGACTTCTTAGAGTCTGGACGGTCCAAAGATCCAGGGATAGAGAATTCTAGAATAGTCACCAAGGGGCTGACAAGGCTGGACATGGTCTCCAGGGTGCATTTGGGAAGAATCCAGGGCCTGGCCACAGGTGACACAGGAAGCAGGACCACAGAGGGCAGCAGTGTCACTCTCAAAGACAGAGTGTGTGGGGAGAAGCCTGAGGGCCAATATGGGGCCTCCTGCCCAGCCCAGAGCTGGGAGAGCTCTGAAACACCACTGAAGGGTGGGGTCACCTCCCCTGACTCCGGCGGGGCTGGGGATGCCCCTGGGCTCAGTAGGAGAGAACCAACCTCCAGGGAATGTTGGGAAGGAGGGAAGAAGCCAGAGTGGCACGGTTTGGAGTCTGAGTCAGCCAGACGTTCAGCTGTGGCCAGTGAGGTTAGTCACCTGGTCCAGAATTCCCTCCCTCCTTTAGACGAGGGAAGCCGGCATTCTGCCTCCTTCCTACCTCTGCCCTGGTCCTGGGACAAGGGTTGGTTTTGCAGATGGAGGCTACAGAGACATTGGAAGGGGGATGTCTCCCCCTTGTGGCCATGGGGTTGGTACTGAGACGCTAAGACTGGAGGACCAGAGAAAGTACAGTGTAGCCAGATGTCGTCCCAGGTGGTGAAACACTTTTGAGCGCCTTCGATGGTCAGGCTCCCTCTGTGAGTGATGCCCAGGAGCAGGGTGCATGGGAGACAGGGCAGTGACTTTCAAGGTTCAACGCTGTGAGTGTGGTTTGCTCCGGAGTTACCTCGGGGCTTTAGGGGTCCCAGGCACACTCCGTTAGTGGCAGTGGTGTGGCAGGGACGCGAAGAACAAAAGGATGTGTGCTGAGTTCCTAGCACGAGCCAAGCTCTGAGCTAGCCACCCGGGATGCAGAGCTGAGCAGGACTTGGGCCACGCCCTCCACGGTCTATACAGGAGACACGATGCGTTCATTTCCAGGCTGGAGGAACACAATGTTAGGGACGCAGCCATTTCTTCTTGGATCAGTTTCTCTTCAGCCCTCTCAGTCTTTTTCATGTCAGGAGGGGTTGATTGGGTTGGGGAGTTTGGGAGGAGAAATGGTGTCAGCAGTGCAGTGCCTTCTGCTTGCTCTCTGCCCCCTGAGAGCCAGGACGTTTGCTTCCAGTCTCCTCCATGCCAGGCAGCCAGGGGCCTGAGGTTGTTCAGCGCTGCTAGTCTCTGGGACCGGAGGGGCTCACGTCGAGTGATATAGGAGTAAGTTCCTGTGGCCACAGGTATATAGTCACAATCTCCAGTCAGCTCTATTACGAATGTTTCAATTTTCATCTTCCTGACTTTTGGTCAATCTCTCAACTGTTACTGAACTCAGCTGTGGGAAGAAGGTGTTATATATTGGCCATCCAAAGCCCTAGAGTGGTGGTTCTCAACCAGCGGTGATTTTGCCTGCCTAAGTGACAAATGTCACAACTGGGAGGAGGGGGAGCGGGGGGGGAGGGGGGAAATGCTCCTGGCATCTAGTTGGTAGAGGACAGGGATGCTAAAAAACATCCTAGAATATACAAGACAGCTCCTAACAACAAGTATCCAACCCAAAGTGTCATTAGTGCCAAGGTTGACAAACACTGACCGAAAGCTTAGGGTGTTACAAGAAATTAAAACAGAAGTGCCTAATTCAGCCTTATGAAGGGAAGGTAACCTCTGATTTGGGTTTTGAAGTGTAAGTTGAAGATTTTCATGCAGATGAAGAGTGTCAAACTAGGACACATGGAGGAGTATGCAGGCAGTGGGAACGGAGTGTACAGAGGCTGGGAGGGTGAGAGGCCATGGTGCAGCTGGATGAATATGTGGGCCAAGCACGAAGGGCCTTGCAAACATTGCTAGGGAGTATGTTTTTCTAAAGTGCAGAAATGCATAAAATACATTTGGATAAGTACCCAACACATAAATATACATACATGCAGAGTTCAATGAATTATCAGTTATATAGTGGTGTTTCCAGTTTTTGGCTGTTATGAATAAAGCTCCACAAACATTTTTTGTGTACGTCTCTTGGTATTCATTCTTATATATTTATTTTTGGGTATAAACCTAGTAATGAATTGGCAGGGTCATGGGGTATGCATATATTCAACTTCGGTTGATATTGTCACATAATTTTCCAAAATTCCTGTAGAAATCTACACTTTTACCCAATATGTAAGAGAATACCCATTGGTCTCCATCTTTACACCCTTAATATCGTCAGTTACTTAAATTTTAGCTCTTCTGGAGTATGTGTAATAGCAGGCATTTTGCTATGTTTCTTTTTTAATGGGGTTTGTTGGTATATAATTTGCATATAGTAAAACTCACCATTTTAGGTCTATAGGTCTATGAATTTTCACCAATGTATATGCTTTTAATTAATTAATTTTTTATTTATTTTTAAAAAATTTATTGGGGTGACAATTGTTAGTAAAATTACATAGATTTCAGGTGTACAATTCTGTACTACATCATCTATAAATCCTATTGTGTGTTCACCACCCAGAGCTTTTTAATAAAAATATATAATATTTCCATCACCCCGAAGTTCTCTCCTGTCACCGCTGGTACCTGGCAACCACTGAACTGTTTCCTGTCTTTATAGTTTGGCCTCTTCTAGACGGCCCTGTAAATGGATATGTGGCCTTTTGAGTTTAGCTACTTTTATATAGCAATGTGTTTTTGGGATTCATCTGACTTGTTGCACAGATGAGCAGATGGGAATTTTAAAATCGAGATGAAAACTAGGAAAAATCAAATGGAAAAGCCAGAACTAGAAAACACAGTAATAGAAAAGAAGGATGCCTCTGAGAGCCTCAGCTTTCATCTCTCTCTTTCCTTCTATGCCATCATTTTCAGCATAAATGATTGGCTAATGCAGGAGAGTAACACAAACAGGTAAGAATGTGATAGGTCCCTTGGTTGTTTGTGTTTCTTAGAACACTACTGCCTTTTTCTGAGTTCAAAGCAAGTTCTGGTTCCAATGGAAAGCATGGCTTCTCAGAGCTGTCAGTGCCCTACCTACCCAGTCACGGATATAACATGCTTACCTTGTCCTTACTTTTCATCCTTCCAAATTCTCACGTATCGTGTACTCACTGGATGCTGTGCTCATGGGGCATTGCCAACAGCTGCATGGGTATAAGCAGCAAAGAATAGTGGACAAGCTAATTGCTGCATCGTCTCTGCTCATGGGCCTGCTCCACTGGCCCATTGGACTTGACTTACAAAACACAAGTTCAAAGACAAACTCATCAAGAATCTCATGACATTGAAAGCAGGACATTCACACAACCGTGGGGCCCTTTTGAGGGCAGGCACCTGAGCACCGGCACAGTTCACACGCCCGCAAAGCAGCCCTGATGCTTCGCTCCACCCTTTCTTATCCCAAACCCATTATCCATTAGTAGGAACGTTCTGATTTTAAGGTGGTTTTGTTTTGTTTTGTTGTGATTCCCACTGCAATGAGATATTCCTGTTTCTCCATGATCAGTTTTAGAGACGATGCGTCACTTGCTGCCATTATAGATAAGAACTAATTCATATAATTTCCTCCCTTCACCTTCTACTTTCTACCAGTTTAATTACCTTTAGTTCCTCTTTTGTTTATTTTGGAACTGTATGTAAAATGCATCTTTCTTTCTTGCTACCTAAGTTATAAAAATGTATCTTGAGTCTCCATTTTGTAAGTTGAGAATAATAGTCCCTTGTATGGATATACCAGATTTTTGTGTATCCATTCACTTAAATAACATATATTTAGGCTGTTTCCACTTTTTTGGGTATTCAGAATAAAGCTGCTGCAAATATTTATGTCCAACTCTTATTGTGGACATATGAGTATGTTTTCACTTCTCTTGGGTAAATATTAAGTTGGTGCAAAAGTCAGTGCGGTTGAAAAGGTTAAAAATAATTGCAAAAACCGCAATTACTTTTGCATCCACCTACTACTTAGGAGTGGGCTGGGTGGGTCATATGGCAGGTGCATGTGTAACTTTTAAAAAATCTGCCAAACAATCTTTGGAAGTGGCTGTATCTTTAACATTTCTGTCAGCAGTGTATGAGGGTTCCAGCTGTTCCACATCCTTGCTGATATTTAGTATTGTCAGTCTTTTTAATTTAAAAATTCTGATGAGTGTGTTAAGAATCTTCTTATGTGCTTTTTTTTTTTTTCTTTCCTGGTTATCTTACTAGTATTGATTTCTAATTTAATTTAGTTGTGGTTAGAGAAATATTTGGTATGATTTCAATTCTTTAATTTTATTGAGACTTGTTTTTATGCTCAGAATATGATCAATCTTGGTGAACATAAATGTGCACTTGAAATAAATGTGTGTTCTGCTGTTGTTGGGTATAGAGTTCTGTAACTGTCAGGGAAACATGGTTGATACTCGTACTGTTTTCAGATCCTTGAGTATCTTTATTTTTACAGGTACTACTGATGTTTTTGTCTAGTTATTCCATCAATTGCTGAGAAAGGAGTGTTAAAATATCCTGTTAAAATTATGAAATTGTCTATTTCTCCTTTTAATTCTGTCAATTTTTGCTTCATGTATTTTGAGGCTCTGTTGATATGTGCATACTCACTTATGGTCTTGTGTTTTCTTTGTGAATTGATCCTTCTGTCATTGTAAAACAACCTTCTTTATTTTTGGTAATAATCTATTTTGAAGTCTATTTTATCAGATATTCGTATCACTACACCAACCTTCTTATGGTTATGCATGTGTATCTTTTCCATTAATTTAATTTCAACTTATCCCTATATTTATATTTCTGGTGTGTTAGGTGATGTTTAAAAAATTTTTTTTAAAAAAACACCCAGTTTTTATAACCTCTGCCTTTCTTTGTGAATGTTTAGGCCATGTCCTCGTCTGTTTGGGCTGCTACAGCAAAATTCCACAGACTGAGTAGCATATAAACAACAGAAGTTTATTTCTCACAGCTCTGGACGCTGGGAAGTCCAAGAGCAAGGCATCCACATGGCCACATTCCAGTGAGGTCCCTCTTCTCAGTTCATAGCCATTGTCTTCCTGTGGGTCCCCACATGGTGAAAGGGGCAAGGGAGCTCTGTAGGGTCTCTTTTACAGGAGCCTGAATCCCATTCAAGAGGGCTCCACCTGCATGACCTGATCACCTCCCAAAGGCCTTACCTTCTGTCACCATCACATGGGGCATTAGGATTTCAGCATATACATTTTGGCAGGCAGGGCACATATATTCAGACCAGAGAAGGACATTGGTATTTCATATAATTATTGATATGTTTGGACTTAAGTCTACCATAAAATAGTATTTTTTAATGTTTATCTTGCCTTTGTTTTTGTTCCTCTCTTCCTCCTTTTCTGCTTTCTTTTGGATTGCTTAAGAATTTTTTGAACTTATTTTAATTTATCTGTTGATATATATATATATTTTTTTAACCTATACCTCTTTTGATTTTTTTTGTCATTGCTCTAAGGATTACAATAGATCCTTGACTTTTCTCAGTCACTTAAGATTATAATTGTACCACTTCACATAAAATATAGAAAACTTGCAACTATATAGATCAGTGTACAACCTCACCCACCTTTATGTTATAGTTGTATGTATTATATCCACATACATTGTAAGCCCCACAAGGCGATTGCAGAATTTTTCATATATATTTGAAATAAGTGAATAGGAAAACTTGATCTTTATATTTACTCAGGTATTCACATTTTGTGATGCTCTTCATTTTTCTTAAACATACAAAATTTCTTTTGTTATCCATTTAACCAGAAGAATTGACTTTAGCATTTCTTGTGGTGCAGGTCTTTTGTCAATAAAATCTTTTCGCTTTTATCTGAAAATGTATTTTGTTTTCAGTTTTGAAATTTCTCTTCACTGAAACTAGAATTCTTGGTTGATAGCTTTTATTTTCTTGGCATTTTAATGATATTTCCTAGTTTCTGACCTCTATGATATCTGAGCATCTGTGATCACATTGTTAACCAAATGAAAATGTAAGATTTCATTTTTCTCTAGCTACTTTCAAGATTTTCTCTTTTTCTTGGGTTCAGCATGTTGACCATGATGTAATGAGGAATGGTTTTATTTGAATTTATCCTGTTTGGTGTTTGCTAAGCTTCTTAAATCTACATATGCATGTCTTTCGCCAAATTTGGGGAGTTTTCAGGCATTTTTCCTTAAATAGTTTTTCTGCTCCATTCTCTCTCTCCTTTCCTTTGGGAATTCTAGTCCTGTATGTTAGACCTTTTGAAATTGTCCCACATGGCATGACTCAGTTTTTTGTTCCCTATCTTGCCCCTCCTCCTTCTTCAAGTTGGTTGATTTCCTCAAGTTCACTGATTCTGTTCTCTGTCATCTCCATTCTGCAATCAAGCCCATCTAGTGAATTTTCTATTTTCAGATGATAATAATTTTTTATTTTAGATAATGAATTTTTCAGATAAAATTTCTTTTTGCTTTATTTAATTATTTTTATTTCTCTGCTGAAATTTATTTTGAGCAGATGTCCACATACCCAGTTGAGCAAAGTTATAATAAGTGCTTTAAAGTCCTTGTCTGATAATTTCAGCATCTGGTCCTTCTCAGGGTTGACTTCCAGTTGAGTGTCTTTTCTCTTGAGAATGGGTCACATTTTTCTGGCTCTTTGTACGTCAACTAATTTTGACAGCTAATAGCTATGTCATACAGCTGTTTATTTGAGATGGATCTTTAAAACGGATGTTTTGACAATCAAAAGTTTAATGTCAGGCACTACACGGCAGTTGGATGTTTTAACCTGTCACTCAGTGATGGGCAGTACTTTTTCTGCTGTGGTCTTAGAAACAGCCATTTCTGCAAGGAGCTCTGATTTTTTTCTCTTTTAGTACAGATGGTATTTAGAAACTGTGGTATGTGCTATTGTTATTGGGTTGCTGTTATCCCTAAGGCTTCTCAGTGGATGTACATTGTTTTTTGTTTAATTATTAAAAAATATGGCTAACATACAATATTATATCAGTTTCAGGTATACACCATACTTGTTTAACATTAATATACCTAAAGAAGTGATCACCATAAGTCCAGAAACCATCTGACACCGTACTATGCTGTCACAATATTATTGACAATATTCCCCATGCTGTACATTACATCCCCATGACTCATGTGCTCCATACCTGGAAATTTGAACCTCTTATTCCCCTTCACCATTTCCCCCCCTTTTAAAATTTCCAATTACAGTTAACATTCAATATTATTTTGTATTAATTTCAGGTGTACAGCATAGTGGTTAAACATTTGTATAATTTCAGAAGTGATCCCCCTGACTAGTCTAGTACCCACCTGGCACTATACATAGCTATTACCATATTATTGACTATATTCTCTATGCTTTATTTTACATCCCCATGATTATTTTGTAACTACCCATTTGTACTTCTTCATCCATTCACCTTTTTCACCCTGTTCCTCAATCCTCCCTCCCATCTATCACCCTGATAAATCTAGTACCCATCTGACACCATACATAGTTATTATAATATTATTGACTATATTCCTTCTGCTGTACCCTACATCCCCATGACTATTTTGTAACTGCCAATTTGTACTTCTTCATCCCCTCCCATTTTCCATCTACCCCCAACTGCCCTCCCATCTGGCAACCATCAAAATGTTCTTTGTATCTATGAGTGTGTTTCTGTTTTGTTTGTTTATTTTGTTCTTTAGGTTCTGCATATAAGTAAAATCCCATTGCATCTATTTTTATCTGTCTGACATACTTAACTCAGCGCAATATCCCCCAGGTCTATCCATGCCACGACAGATGACAAGAAATCATTTCCTTCCATGGCCTAGCAATATTCAATTGTATATATGTACCACCTTCTCTTTATCCATTCATCCATTGACAGATACCCAGGCTGCCTCCACATCTTGGCCATTGTAAATAATGCTGCAATAAACATATGGATGCACACATCCCCTTGAAGTAGCATTTTGGGTTACAGAAAAATAACCAGAAGTGGGATTACTAGGTCCTTCCTTGTCTCTTGTTATAGTCTTTGTTTTAAAGTATATTTTGTCTGGTATAATTATTGCTACCCAGGCTTTTTATTTTTTTATTTTTCCATTTACATTTTCGTGAAATATCTTTTACCATCCCTTTACTATTAGTTTACATGTGTCCTTCAATCTGAAGTGAGACTTGTAGGCAGCATATGGAAGGGCTTTGTTTTCTTATCTATTCAGCCACCCTATATTTTTGATCAAAGCATTTAATCCTCTTACATTGAAAGTAATTGTTGATAAATATGTAACGACTGCAATTTTATTATTCATATTTTTGATGTTTTTTCCTTCTTAAGAAGTTCCTCTAAGAATCCTTGTAATACTGACGTGGTGATGAGGAACTCCCTTAGCTTTTTCTTGTCTGGGAAACTCTTTATCTGTTCTTTGATTCTAAATGATAGCTTTGCTTGGTAGAGTAATCGTGGTTGTAGATCCTTTGTTTTCATCATGTTGAATAATTCCTGCCAATCTCTTCTGGCCTGAAAAGTTTCTGTTGAGAAATCAGCTGACAATCTTATGGAAGTTCCTTTATAAGTCACTAGTTGCCTTTCTCTTCTTTTAGGATTCTCTCTTTGTCTGTAAACTTTGCCATTATAATTATAATGTGTCTTGGTTTTGGCCAGTTTGGGTTCATTTTGTTTGGGACTCTCTGCACTTCTTGGACTTGTATGTCTATTTCCTTTGTCAGGTTAGGGAAGTTTTCAGTCATTATTTCTTCAAACAGGTTCTCAATCTCTTGCTTTTTCTCTTTCCCTTTTGGTATCCCTATGATGTGAATGTTGTTATACTTGATGTTGTCCCACAGGTCTCAAACTACCCTCATTAAAAAAAAATTATTTTATCCTTTTGCAGTTTCAATTGGGTGTTTTTTGCTACCTTGTCTTTCAAATCGTTGACTCAGCCCTCTGCTTTATCTAGTCTGCTGGGGATTCCTTCTAGTTCGTTCTTCATTTCAGTTATTGTATTCTTCACTTCTGACTGGTTATTTTTTTATGGTTTCTATGTCTTGTTTTTAATTGGGGAAGGGGAACAGGACTTTATTGGGGAACAGTGTGCTCTTCCGGGATTTTTCCAAGTCAAGTTGTTGTCCTTTCAATCTTAGTTGCAGGGGGTGCAGCCCACCATCCCTTGTGAGAGTCAAGGAGTCGGACCGGCAACCTTGTGGTTGAGAGGATGCACTCCAACCAACTGAGCCATCTGGGAGCTGAGCAGCAGCTCATTGACTTCATTCTAATTGCAGAGGGTGCAGCTCACTGGCCCATGTGGGAATCGAACCGGCAACCTCGACATTAGGAGCACGGTGCTCCAACCACCTGAGCCACTGGGCTGGTCCCTCTATGTCTTCTTCTGTGCTTGCTATCTTTTTGTTGAAGTTCTCACTAAGTTCCTTGAGCACCCTTATAATCAATGTTTTGAATTATAGGTAGGTTGTTTGCCTCCATCTTGTTTGGTTATTTTTCTGGAGTTTTATCCTGTTCTTTCATTTGGGATGTATTTCTTTTCCCCTCATTTTGGCTGTCTCTCTGTTTCTATGTATTAGGAGGATCTGCTATGTCTCCCAGTCTTGCTCAGGTGGACTTATGTAGTAGGTGCCCTGTGTGGTCCTGGCACAGTCTCCCTGGTCACCTGTTCTGGGTGCTCCAGGAGTGTCCCTTGTGTGTGTGCCCTTCTGTTATATTTGAGCCTGATTGCTATTGATACATCAATGGGTAGGAATGACCCTCAGGCTGATTAGCTGTGGCATTTGGCCATGCACAGCTTATAAGCTGCTGTGCTGGGGCTCATACCACATGAATCCCAATTTGCCCCAGTGGGCTCTGGTGCCTGTTGAGACTGCCCTTTGTGTGTGCCACTCGTGGGGCTAATTGGGTGCTGCACTGCTGTAGTCTGAAGCCAACCTCTAAGTATGTTGGTTCTGGGGCCTCTTGGGAGGGGCTCCAGAGCATGTACAGGTCAGCCACTGCCTGTTACCACGTGCCAGCTACCTGGTAGGAGGTACGGAGCGATCTATGGTTGGTCGCTGCCTGTGTTGGACCTGGAGACATGTGGAAGAGGCCACACTGTTAACTGAGGATGGCTGCTACCAGTACTGGCTTTGGGGTAACTCTGCAAAAAGTTAGGACACACCGAGGCCTGCTGCCACCTGCAGCAGTTTGCTGGCGCTGGTGTGGTTCAGCCCGGATAAAGCCTCCTGCAGTACAAAATTGGGTGTGCCGGGGTCTCAGTGAGTCAGCAGGGCAGAGCTGTGGAGCTCACCAGACCAATCAGATTCAGAATTGGCCATAAGCATAAGGGGCGGGCACAATACATTAAAGATGGCGCCCACCTGCAAGCTGTATGGGAGGAGGAGCCCACACAGGGAAATGCCAATGTCCTCCAGGCCTCCCCTTGAGGCCACACACCTCACTCTGCGCCTCGTTTGTTTCTGACGCCCCCAAGTCACTGTCTCTCCGCTGGAGCCTAGGGTGAGTACGGGAGAGCGAGTGGATCTGTGCGCGGGCCCTTTAAGAGGAAGGCTGGGTTTCCCACATCCTTCAGTCTCACTCAGATGGTCAGAATCCCCACTGTTTTTCACAGCCAGATGTTGTGGGGGCTTCTCTTCCTGGCACCAGTACTCCTGGGTGGGGAGTCTGGTGTGAGGCTAAGGTTTCTTGCTCTTCTGTGGGGAACCTCCATGGCCAAGCTATGTCTCCCAATTTTCATCCACCACACGGAGGTTTGGGGCCGGCCCCGTTTTGCATCTCCTCCCCTCCTACCAGTGTCAGTGCGGCATCTTCTTTATATCCTTGGTTATAAAACTCTGTTCAGCCAGACTCCAGATGATTGTTCTATAATTTAGTTGTAATTGTGATGTTTTCACAGGGTGAGGCAGGCACAGCATTTATCTACTCTGCTATCTTGGATCCTTCTCTCGAGGCACATTGTTAGAGTAATTAAATGAGGAGGCCATGAGATGGAGGAGGCTGTAATGCCTTGGTAGCCTATGAAAGCAAACGAAAACCTAAGCCAGGGTCTTAGCCACTCATATCTGAGAAAGTGAAACTGAAGAACAGCCAGTCACAAATAGCCAACTGGGCTTCCCCAGATAAGGCAACTGTAGCTAATAAAATAGTTTCCTTGCTTTGTGTTTGCATCTGCTGTATAAAAACCTCTCCCCACCTCCTGTTGGTGGGGTGCTCCTCACCATTTTCAGTTTGTTGCCACCAAATTTGAATTGATGTGTGCTCAAATAAACTCTTGAAAATTTTAAGGTGCTTCAGTTGACCTTTTCTCAATATTCAAACAAATAAAATATATGTACATATACAGGGAGTGCCAAAAAAATGTATACACATTTTAAGAAAGGAAAACATTGTATTAAAATTGTAATGCTCAATATATACTGACAACAAAAGATGAATACAAGTCATGTTTGACTTCTGCAATTACAAGAGGTGCTCAAAGTGGTTGCCATCAACGTAATTTTAATACAGTTTTTTTCCTTTCTTAAAATCTGTTTTTTGGCACCTTCTGTATATGCATTTATACAATCATACATCTATTCAAACATTGCATCTATAGTCAAACACATGTATACACAGTTACATCCATATTAATTTATATATCTCTATATATTGAAAGCTGAGTTCACACCAATATCTGTAATTCCACAGGGTTTATTCTTGTTTTCTGTCTTTTCGTATTTCCTACTCCCATCTCTGGAAGCAATTGGGTCCCCATTATCCTTAGTATATTCCCTATTTGTTCCATCTCTCCCTATGTAATCAAATCTTTCCCTGCTGCCACCCAACTCCCACCCCTCTGGCCCAGACACCCTCCTGACCTTGCATGGGACATAGTTATACTAAATAATCATTCACCGTTTATCTAAATTTAACTGGGCATCCTATGTTTTTATTTGCTTTAATCTGGTAGTGTTCCTGAAGAGCCATTCTAGCGTAGTGCTTCCACGGGGTCAGCTGGTCTTCAGGGGCAGCGGGTCAGAGGCCTTCACAGACTGTGCCACAGCCCTCTCACCACCTGATCCCTGGGCACAGGTGATGATCCCTAAAGTGCTCCCCATGAAATTTCTTGCTTGCTCATCTCCACCTTGGAGTCAGCCTCCCAGGGAAGCTGACCTGCCACACCAAGTCACTACTTTGTTTCTTGCCCTGGTCCTCAGATCCCTGACCCACACCAGTGGAAGTCCAGTTCCCAGAGCAGTCTCCATGCTAGCCCCAGGACTTGGGATTATTTCAGAAGGTGGACGGAATACGAGCCTCAGGATGCTAGGCCTGCAGATCTTGAAATGGCTCTAATGCCCACCAGGGGGCAGCCCTTCCCCACGTGTGAACAGAATGGGCTGCCAGGGAGGGTGAGGGGTGGGCTCCAGGAGAGGGTGATGTGATGTGTACGTGCAGGAGGGCACGTTTGGGCTGTGCAGGCCAGAGCCAGTGCGTGCGTGGCCAGAGCGTGCCTGGCGTGTGTGTGTCCTTGGTGTCTGACATTGGGCAGGTCAATCCTGTTACCTGGATCTCAGTTTTCCGACTGGTCCAACGAAGGCGTCTTTCCATTCTGACAGTCTGTGTTCCTTTGCTGCTCAGCACCATTGGGTCATCTCTTTAGAAGTCCCTCTGTTTATTTCAAAGAATGAAGTATTACAGGCCATTGGTATGAGGCCGGGAGCCGGGGTGGGGAGGAGAGAAAGAGGAACGGAGGGGTTTTGTCTTCTGTTTCCCAAAACACTGCTTTAATCGATTTTTTAAAAAATTCATATTTTCATTTCAATAAAAATTTTATTTCAAAATAATCTGAGTCCGTAAGTCCCACACAAAGGCACTAGTGCCCTGGAATGGTGCTTCCCTACTCATTCGCAGGAATCTGGTCTGGCCACTAATTCTCAGAACTGTTGGGACTTTCCAATCAAGGGCCTCTCACCCAGAGGAGAAGAATGAAGGGGTGAAGAGCTCAGGCGTCAGGGTCAGCCTTCCCGATCCTCGCTGGTTAATTAATTGTTGTGCCTCAGAGTCTCACCTGTACAATGGGAGTAATAATAGTGACGTAAGTCGTGGTGTTGTTATTGTTATTAAATACTGGTCGAGTGTTCTCCTCTCAGCTCTGTCAGACTATGTCTCTGTGACCTTGACCCTCCTCCTTGCTGGACCTTTCCTTGCCATCAATAGTGAGTAACAGTGTTCATTTTGTGCCATTGTGATGAACAGGAAAGATGTTTGTGAAACCACCAGGTATGTAGTAGGTGCTGAAAAATTCCAAGTTCCTTTCCTGGACCAGTGCTGCTTCCTGATCAAAACTTACTCTGCCTGTGACCCTGATTTTGACGATGTCACGGTGATAAGTCAATGGATCCCTTTCCAGGACATGTGCGTGTAGGGGACAGTGAGCGTGTAGGCGGTCGGAAGACTCCAGGCGAGGACTGACCGGCTTCCTGGAGGCCTTTCTGTCACCCCTGAAATATCACCACTGGCTTGCTGCTCTTCTGCTAGTGGGTGGGTAGAGGCTTGGAGGGATGGACTTGTCATGTCCCCTGGAAGTCACCTCTTTGGAGGTGGGGCCATGTCATCCACCTCTGTGAGAAAGGAGGATTCAGTGTTGTTCTTCCTGTATTTTCCCTGCATTGCCCCAACTCCCGTGTTGACAGCTGCTTCTGTGGGAGCCTCTGCTTCAGGAAGCTGTTGTTGCAGGATGAAGAGCAGGAATTGCTTACAGATATCAGTCTTTTTTGGCTTTTGTTTTATTCTGGAAGCTTGAGTTCTTTGAAAAGCAAGTCCTTTGAGGGAGAGGTCCCTGAGGGCCTGCACCCTCTCCCCTGGCAGTGCCCAGAGCAGGCAGGACCTCCAGGAGGCCTGTCTGATGTGTCTGGGACCAGGCTTCTCTGGCATTAGTTGGCCAGGAAGCAGCAGAGTGCCTGGGTTCCTGGGGACCATGTGACCTTGGACCCATTGTCTCCGCTATAACCAGGGGAGACAAGTGGCCGGTAACCACGTATGCTCCCCTTCCCATGGTACTTGTATGAGAGATGTTGGACGGGTGTCTCATTAATGACTGAGATTGAATTTCCTGCCTCCAGATGGGACGGGGGCTCAGAGACAGATTTATCTTGATTCAAAGACAGTTTTAGAAATGACATTTCTCGCACACCTGAAATTATGGACACATTTGTAGTTGCTGTTTCTGAATTTCCCATTGCTCCCCCATGGAGCCTTGTCCACAGCAAATGCTCCCTGAGCCCTTCTCCTTCTTGGCCACAAGCCAGTCACCGTCTTGCCATCGCTCAAGACCTAATGCGATGGGCGTGGAGAGGAGATTCCAAGGCCTGGTTCCCAGACTGCAGGCACTGAGGTCAGTACCCCACTGGGCAAAGATTTGCTGGAATGAAGGATGACAGTAATAGCCACCATTTATGGAGTGCTTACCAGCTTCGAAGCCCTTTGTGTATCTCATTCGACCTTGCCACAGCCTTGTGAGGTTGGTATTGTACTGTCTCCATTTCACAGATGAGAAAATGGAGGCTTGGAGAGGTGACACCCACCACCCAAAGTAAAGAAGCTACAAGTGGCAGAGCCAGGGTAGTCAACCAGGTGGACTGACTCCAGAGCCTCTCCCTTAAAGAACTTAGAGCAAGTTAGTTGACTGATTGAGCAAATAACTAAGCACAGAAATAATAAATGAGTCTAATCAGGGAATGGCAAGGCAGGCTGAGTTCATTTCCTGTCTTGGACACGTCTGTTCAGTGATGCTTTTCCTCCCTGCTCCCCTTCAAGTCCACCCAAAGTGTGGGGACAACGAGGGCTACTTGCTGGTCTCTGCTGGACCTTCTGGGGACCTCTGGTCCTGATTCTGGGCTGGGAGTCAGGAGTGCTGCTGCCTTTTCTACCCAGGATGGACAGAGATGTTCTTTTTCTTTCTCCAATGCCATTTTGTTAAATCAGAAAATCCTTGAAGACTGAAGTCACATTTTCCATGCCCCTGAAAGCTCCAGAGAGCTGGGGAGTATTATTGTAACCAGAAGAGGCTGGGGACAAAGGAAGCTTATAATTTTATAAACAGAGGCTTAAGAGAGGCCTGCCTGCGATGGCTTTCCAGGGGGAGGGAGAAAGGGAGAGGCAGAATTTGGAAACACCCAAAGCTGGGGAATTGCAGGACTGGTCAGTGGTGAGGCCTGGCACCCAGGCAGAGACCCCCTCCCCCAATGGGTTGGTGGAGGAGGGCTGTTTCCCAACTCCTCCTGCCTCCTTCTCCAGTCACTGCTCGCCAGCACCCCCTGGTGACTTTTGCTGAACTCCAAGTGGGCTTGCTGAAGCTGGGCTTGGGCTTGGGGCCTACGGTCCCAGTGTGGGCTCTTTTGTCTCAATTTTCTCATCTGCAAAATGGGATGGTAGAGGATCTGCCCCAGAGAGTGTCCCCTCAGCCTGGTAATGGGGCCACACGTCTCTCTTATCTGCTCCAATTTCTCCCCATTCCTCACAGTCTTTAGGCCGGACCATCAAGGCTGGTGTGTCTGCTGATCGTACTGTCATGTTCCTGGGGATCCCAGTGGCCTCCCTTTGCCTCATATCCAAAGGATGATAAGAGCTAATATTGAGTGCCATGTCCTCAGTGACTTCCCATGTATCTTATTTAATGTGCACAGCAGACTTACAAGGCAGGTACCATGATTATCGTTTTCATTTTATAAGATTAAGAACAGAAAGGTGCAGAGAAGGAAAGGGGGGCGCGCAGGATGTACAGGCCTCTGTCTGCTGAGACCACATGTGTAACCACTGCACGGCTCTGCTCAGCTCTATTTGGCCTAGAGCCTCCCAAAGGTTGGGTTTGAATCCGGGACACTTGTCATGAAACACTTGTTAAGACTATAAAACACAGCTTTAGATAGCATGGCCAGGAGGACCTCTGAAAACAATTAGATGCTTGCCTTACCGTGAGACAGACCCATTAAATTAGAGAGAGGCAGAGAAAGAAACAGAGAGACAGAGACAGACAGAGACACATACACATAGACATTAAGAGAGACATCGAGAGAGAGAGAGAGACAGAGAGAGAGAGAGAGAACGAGAACCACCATTACTAAGGAGACTCAGCTGAGATACATTTTGTCACCAAAGTAGTATTTTGCAAGGAGAAGAGGAAGGTGACATGAGCAAGTGCTCTCACACCTGCCTGGGGCAGCCTGGAATCCCCTTTGAATGTGTGTTTTCATCCACAAGTTGAGGACGGCAATGCCCTTGCCTAGTAAGAGAGGAAACTTCATAGAGGAAACAAAGTTAAATCCTCATCTCCCTCTTGATTTGTGTGAGCAGCTTGGCTTGGGTGAGGAGGAAACCCAAGCAGGAGACTGGAATTTCCCTGCCACCCACTGAGGGGACAAACTTCTGGACTCTGAGTCTTAGGTAAGGTGGGAGAACTAGGCCAGAACTGGAAGAGGGAAGGGAGCCCAGGCTGGTCACCTAGGAGACTGGACTTACCGTAAATATGCTCACTCCCCTCAACCAGTGTTTCTTCAAACCACTCCCGTGACCCCCGGAGCGTGGCTCCAGTCCAGACTATCTGCTGCAGAGGCTGACAGCACTGGGGCAGGCTGATGGGAGCCCCAAATGTGGAACTTTTCTCTCCTTTTGTGGATCCGTATCCCCTTCCCTGTCTAGGACATTTGTCTACAAAGGGCTTTTTTGGGTCTTTTCTCCATATCTATGCAGCCTTAGTGAGAGCCACATGACAAGCAAGAGGACGAAACAGTCACCTGCTCAGATCTAATTTGAGAGGTGCTGAAATGGCCACCTGTCCCTAAACTTCCCTCCCACACAGCCCATCCCCGAGCCTGGCCACTAGGATAAGATAGATCAGAGAATGTTTGAATTTGGAAACTTGTAAGAACTTTCGACCTGAAGCCCAATCCCTCCAGTTTGGGGAAAAGAGAGCAGACCCAGGTGGCATTGTGCTGGTGGCCACATTTATCCCACTTCACAATTGTACCACCCGAGAGCCTAAGTGTTGTGTGTGGGGGTTAGGAGTTCCCACTTGGAGCCAGACTGCCCGGATGGAAATCCTAGCTCTGCCACTTACTATCTGAAAAACCCATGCCTCAGTTTCCTCTTCTATAAAATGGGGTTAATGATAGTGCCTTCCCCAAAGGATTTGAAGTAAAGCATTTAGAACAGAACCCCTGCATGGAAGCCACCTGAAATTAAGCTGATTTTCACCCCTCTTCACTGCAGGATCGTCAAAGCCTTTGATATGCTAAGGGTAACTGAAAACTCCAAGAGGGTTGGTGCAGTGGCAGTATTTCCCAGGGTTATTTGTCCAGAGAAACCTATTTCCATGGAGTATCTAAAGGAAGTAGAGTTCCTCAGATCATATTCTGGCAAACATTCCTAATCCAAACCCCTCATTTTTGCAGCTGAAGTGAAGGGTGGCCCTCTCCCCTAGACACTGAGAGCCTGCTGGGGTTCATGATGGGGGAGGAGAGGTGTCTGCTCCAGCTGGGGAGCAGGTTAAACTCGGCCCCAGGATTGTGCCAAGGGCATCTTGTGCTCCCAGGAGCCTCAGCAGCCAGTGTCTCTCTGGAGTAACTTGACAGGACTGTGAGGTTACACCAACACTCAAAGATGGGGTGATGACAGCCAACGAAAGAGGATATTAGGGGGAGGGCTAGCCAGCTCCAGGGTGGGGGAGATGACGCTGGAGGAGCTTAGCTGGTCAGCTCTTACTTCCAGGACTTAGGGATGCAGGAGGTGAGATGACACACATCGGAGATGGAAGGGTCAGTGGGCATCGTTGGGTCCAGAGATTTGCATTAGCCATGTAACTTTTCTTTAAATGAAAGCTAACAATGGAACGCCACTAGATAAAAAAAAATGGGGGAAGCATGAAGAATGTTGGTCTCGGTCCACCCCTCCCTGTTAAAGGATGTCATTTAGAGCCTGCCCCCAGATCCCTTCCACTTGCCTACACTTTGTGTAATGGCTCCTATTCTGGGAGGTATCGCTGGACCTATTTGCTAGCAGGTGGGGCAGCTGAGGCTTATGACCTAAGCTGTACAGACAAAAGCTAAGTGACTGGCTGGATCCTCTCTCCTCCTGAGCTGGTCCTCACTCCTTCCTAGAATTTCTGTGGTAGAACTTTCTCTGCTGAGGGGAGAACTGACAGTACTCTCAGATTCCTGTCCCATCCCTGCCCCACTCCAGTCTGGAATCTGGAAGCTGGGGTCTCTCCCTCCTTGGTTTGGATGATTATCTCTTTGGCTTTGACCTCCAGGAAAGATGACACCTGCACACGCTCCTCTCTTAAATCCCTCTCTGCCTCTTTGAAAAGTGCCTCCAGTGCTCTAGCCACAATCATTTCAGTTGTGACTTCTGAATCCTTTTACCTGCTGCCCTGGCAGCTTCGACTGAGAGTCTTACTGGGTTCCCAAGGTCAGTGGGATCGTCATGAATTTATTGCTCCCTTTCTCCTCTCAGTGCTGCGGGTCTCCCAAAGCCACTATTCTCTCCTTAGGTTCTATTTCTGGGTTACCTTGAGTTATGGCTTGGAGCTGGTTTGCATCAAAACTAACCCATGCTCTTTTGTTCAAAACTCTTCTCACCATGGAAGGAGAAACTTTGTGAGAAAAGACCTGATCTTTCTACAGTCTTTCTTCCACAGGGCTGAAGTTTGCCACCCGTGTCAGAGGTCCACTTCGATTTCTGTAGCAGCCCTTCTTTGTCTTGTGACTCACTGGGAGAGCCATCCTCCCCTGCCCAGGCTGTCCACTCTACCCACGCGGGATCTCAGCCCCCGACAGAGGGTGGCTAGATGCTAGTGATGCTCTAAAACTGGGTCTGGAGGGTCCCGGGCATAATGTGGGGGCCTAAGAAAGTCCAGACTCTGGTAAGGCTGGCCCTAGCTGTCCACTTACCAAGTAGATGGCATCAGTCTGGTTGCAGGGCTTGTGAAGGTGGACGACTCTCCTTTTGAGTGTGTGTGTGTGTGGGGGGGGAGGGGGGTCAGGGGGGAGATATTCCCTTTCTGAGGGGTCAGGACATACAGGAAAGGTCCTGGTGTGGGAGTAAAGAGCCAATGGAACTTAGCCTCATGGTATGTGGCATTGCAGGTCCCAACCCTTTGTTACCACCTCAGAGCCCTCAGTTGCCCTAGGAGTCAGGGGTCCCAAAGGGACATACCTTGGCACGGGTCAGGTACGTACCATGTTCATGTGGGAACCAGGAGGAGAGTATACGTATAAGTCCATCCCTATGGAAAGGGCTAGGCTTTTGCCCTGTGGAACCTGGAGGCTCTGGGATATACCCAGTCCTGTTTACCATCCCATATGTCCTTTCCAGAACCTATGCCAGTGGCTTGAGGAGGCTGTGGGCTCTCACTGGAAAGCCAGGGGCTAGGTCCAGGAAAGTTGATTTTCGTTTCCTGAGATGCTTGCATGGGCCTCAGGCCAAACTTTGCTGAGGGCTGGCGATGGACTGGGAAATGCGAGGCTCCCCTGTCATTGAGGAGTCCAGCAGCAGCGTCTGGGGAGGAGTGAATCTTTGTGGAGGGCATCACAGGCTAGTCATGCTGATGGGACACAACAAAAGGGGGACAGGTTACTGGAGAGGGGATGGAGGGACATTCCTCTGGAGTGAAAGCACCGACAAGTGAATCTGACCCAGGAAGAGGAAGAGTTGGCAGGAAAGGGGAAGAAAACAATCAGTGGAGCCATTGGCAAAGCCTAGGGGGCCCCACTGTCCTTCCCCTGAAGGGAAAACCATGGGGAGCTAAATCTAGAACAGGAGTTGAGCTTGAAAGGAGACAATAATGGGCTCGATGCTTTGGGATTCAAGATGGCAGCTGAGAAAGGTTGACTCCACTTGGTAAGTGGAGAGGCCTTGGGATTGGGCAGAGGCAATTCTCTTTGGACTTTGAGTCCATCCCTGCTAGGCTTTCACTAGAATGCAACCCCCATGAGGTCAGTTTCCTGTCTCTTTTGTTCATTGCTTCAACCCCAGTGCATAAAATAAAGGCAGGCACAGATTAGGTCCTCAATCAAAAAAACGTTTATTGAATGAATAATTTGAGCATAGAGATATAAGAAAAGGAACATTGTATCTTAGGGCAAGAGCTAAAAGTTCCTTCCAAGTTTACTCTGGGATCCTAGAAATGCTTGATGAGGTGTATTTTGGGGAATATTTTTGGGTCATCCCACTGTAGGGAACAAACTGAGGGAGGCCAACCAAGGGGTAAGAAAGCAGAGAGGAAACTGAAGGTAGACTGGGCTGGCAGGTGGTACAGGCTGGAAGACAAGTGATAGAAGGTGTTGGTCCAGGTGAGTGGACAGAGGAGCAGGGGAGCCAGTTAGGTATCACACCAGGTGGACTCAGCCCACATCCTGGGGCCCTGGAGCCGATGACCTTCAGAAGTTCCGGTAATCCAGGGATGTCTGCCAGCTGACAGCAGGGTCTTGGAGAAAGAGCAGGAACAAGAGTGAGAGAAGGATTCTGGTCAATGGAGCAGGTTTCAAAGCAGGATGTGAAGACAAACTCAGGATGGGTCCGAGGCAAGAGGGAAGCCAGCAGGCAGATCTGGGCCTGGGACTCAGGGCTGATGGCTGTTAGGGCACAGGGAGCTGTGTCCTCAGGGGAGGGGCTCCAACTCTTTCTCTCTTGGTTTCCTGTTAAGATTCATTCTGGGGCTTGGGACAGGATGTGCTGCAGATGGGGTCATGTCACACCAGAGCCTCAGACATTAGGAACCAGACATGGTCTTAATATGGGGTACACCAGCAACAGGCATGGGGGTGGAGAAATTCAAAATAAAGAAGTTAGCTATGTGGATGAGAAAGGCTGAAGAGGGCAATTGTGGAGGTCATGGGAGAAACTGAGAGTCTTTGTGTGGCATATGAGAAGTGGCACTCTTCTCTTTGTGGGCCAGATTCGGATTTCTGTGCCCAGCTCGGAACCATGGCACAGTTTTTCCAGGGATGAGCAGATCTTTCTCTGTGACAGCATGTCACTAGCATCATAGAAGGGCTGGGGAAAGAGCTGAAAAGTTACTTGGAGATCTTTGCAGAAACACGTTGAGCACTTGCAGGGGGAGTCCCTGAAGATGGGGAGGAAGGACGCAGGCAGGCGTCCAAGTATTTTCTCAGATTAAAAAAGTGACCTTCCAAAGACCACAAGCATACTGGTCAGAAACCTATGAGACAATATCTTTCTGCCATCCTATGCCGCCTGTCAAAGTACCTGGGTGGAAGAGTTATGGGAGAGAAAGTGTCCTTAAGATGGATATGGCCGAAGTTGAGCATAGAAGGAAACTAAATGGAGAGCGAATATGATTCCTGACCCCAGTTTCAGGGAGGGTAGTTGAAGAGAAGGCCAGGCGTTTGGCTTGCCAGGAAATCTAGCCTTGAGGAAGCCAGGCAAATATGAGCCTTTCCCAGACATCCAAGAAAGGCATGGAAGAAGCCCATCCATCAATTTCTCAGAGGTGTGGAGAGCCCCAGCCAGCCTCAGAGTGAGGCAGGAAACCCCCCTTCTGGTGCTCCCAGAGGGGTCCAGTATCTGTTTATGCTTATACAGGCTTCGGGGTGTGAGGGGTGGTCCAGCTAAGGGGGCGACTTGACGAGTCATCGCCTTCAGGGTGGGTGATGAAGGATGAGGAAAGCTGTGGAGGGCGGATCCTTTGCTGTTGGCCTGTCCCTGGGTCTTGGAACCCTCGCTGCAAATACCTGAGAGAACATTCCGGTTATTCATTTCACAAACACGTTTTGAAAACCGACCCTGTGCCAGGCACTGGCTTAGGAGCTGTGTAAACAGTGGTGAGTAAAGACAGGTGTGGTCTCTGTACGCATGGACTTCAGTGTCACGTGGGAGAGAGCGCGATTGATCAAGTCATCACAGACTGGGGCTGTGTGAGAAGGAAATTCGGAGGTCAGGGAGGGTTTCCTTGGAAAACGGCACTTGAGTTCAGAGGGGAAGGACCGTTAGACTCTGTCTAGGGGGGTGACAGTGGTGACAGTGAGAGAGGACGTGTTTTCCCGATGAGGGACACATGGCAGAGACCCTGTGGTGAGCAGATGCGTACGTTCAAGGACTCTCCAAAACGCAGAGGGAGGAGCCTTGCCTGAGAGGTGACTGGAGCTGCAGGAAGAGGCCAAGGCTGTGCAGGGCCACGCTGGCCAGAGTAAGGCTTTGTCTTCATCCTGAAAGACACTGGATGCTTTTTGAAGCAGTAATGGTAGATGGTGGGTGTTGAACATGATCAAAAATGTATTTTGCGAAGCTCCTTTGGCTGCTCTGTGGAGGCCAGATGTTAGGAGGGGAGCATGAGAAGACTTGTGCTCGATTAGATATGAAGGGGTGTTAGCATAAGAGCGGAGGTGTCCCCGGCTTCCAGAGTGGACTTAGTGGGTACCAGTTACTCTAATAGGCACAGTTGAATGTGACCAGTTTGGGGGTGGAGTTCGTAAGTCTAGTCCTGGACAGTGTAGAGAGTTTAAAATTCTCTGATATTGAGTTTCTTAAGAGGTGAAATTTGATTCCCCTCCCCTTCATTGTGGGCTGGATTTAGTAACTTACTTGTAATAAATAGTATATGGTGACAACGATGGTGTGTGACTTCCAAGACTAGGTTGTAACAAGCATGGTGGCTTCCACCTTGTTCCTCTCTTCTGGCTCACTCACTACGGTGGAATCACTGTCATATTGTGAGATGTCTACATGGCAAGGAACCGAGGTGTCCAGCCAACAAGCCACGTGAGTGCACCATCTTGCAACTGGGTCTACCAGCCCCAGTTGAGCCTTCAGATGACCCCAACCCCAGCCGACATCTTGGTTCCCACCACAGGAGAGACCTTGGGCCAGAATCTCCCAGCTATGCTGCTCCTGGATTCCTGACTCTCAGAAACTGTAAGATAATAAATGTTTGTTGTGTTTAAGCTGCTAAGTCTTGAGCTAATTTTTATGTATAGACAACTAATACAGACAGACAAGAGTAGGTGTTAGGTAGGCATTTGTTGTGGCTCGGAATTACAGTTTGAGAGTTGACAGCATTTTAATGGTGGTCAAGCATTTAGGAAGACAAAAGAAGAGAGAAGAGGCCCAGATCAGGCTTTGAGAAGCTCTGTCCTTTCGTGACCCTGTGGAGCAGGATGAAATAGGTTTCAAATTGTGTTCTGTGTTGTGTTTAGTCCTACGGAGGGACCTCTGGGGTTGCATGGAGGTTTGCTGTGCATCTAGCCCTGCCAGGCCTATGGTCTGGTTCATTTGGAATGGCTTTCTCTGTTTTTAGGTTGGAGTTTAGAGTAAAATTCATTTGGGGAAAAGCAAGGATCTGATTCTAACATACTGCAGGCTACTAATCTTGTGCAATTCCTAATTTTATAGGTGAGGAAACTGAGGCTCAGGGAAGTGAAGTGATTTGTCCAAGGGCAGGTAGCCTTGGACGTAGGTCTCTGGGCTCCAGTCTAGTGTTCTTACCACTGAGCTTCCTTTCCTCCAGAACCTTCCCCTGGGCCCTGGGGAAGAGAGTTGGGAGACATGCAGAGGATGAAATAAGGTCCCTGCCCTTGGTACCCTGCCCCCTTGCCCCAACCAGTCACACACTGGGGACATTGACACCCATCCATGGACCCTCATGGTGTTTCCTCTGGGAAGGAGGCAAGAGACATGGGCTCACTCCTGGCTCTGCTAGGCTTGTGGCTGGTCTGAGCCTCAGTTTCCTCATCTGTAAAGTGATAATGAGGATTCATCCCTCCTCACCAGGCTGCTGTGAGGGTCCAATGATGTAGGGGAGGCCAGAGGGCTTGTCACCAATGAGGTGCTGTATGGATGGAGCAGGTAGGACACTGCTGGGAATGCAAACTCTCAGGCTGTCCCCAGGCAGAATGGGGCCCTTGGGGACCTAAAGTTCTAGAAACCCCCATACGGTCTGAATCTTCTGCTAGAGCAAATTCAGGCCAGCTGCTCAGAATGCTGGAGCTGCCAAACTTTGAGTAACCCGGGACCCCTGCCAACCAGGGTGACCCCCCTGGGGCTGATTTGCAGTGCAAATGGACTCTTAGCTGTTCCAGGTTCTCTTGGCTCTCAAGTACCTATGCTCCAGGTCCCCAAACCCTTGCCCCCAAGTCCATAAGTCTCCCCCCTAATTGTCTCCTTGTCTAGTGTGGCATTATATGGAAGGGATGTTAGCAATCAAAGCGTGTACCCGTTGTTTTACAGGAGAGGCTGTCCAGCCCAGGAAAGTGAAATGATTTGTCCATGATTCCACTGTCCTCTACTCACTCCTTTCCTCTTTCATAGTTTCTTCAGAATGCTGCTTATATGGATCTGTAGCCCAGCAGGTATCTGTCCTTCCCTGGCCCCCGGGCCATTCCCAGCCTGGTTTTCCCTCATCAGCCAGTCTGTGGCCACGTGACCTCTGCTGTCACCTGTATCCACTGGATGGCTAACTCCCACAGTGTACTTGGGCCTTGGACCCAGTCCGGAGCTTATGGGACATGGTTCCATGATCGCCCCTTCTAGCTGGCAAATCCCCTTCCATGTGTGAGATGTGACTCGTCAGTCCTCTGAGGGTGGGCAAGGAGTTCTTAGACGAGGAGCTGGCAGGACCCTGGGTCTGGGCGCCTCGGCCTCACTCCTGGCTCTCTTGCATCCCGTCCCTCTCGTCCCTCCAGCCCCCTCAAGCCTCCAGGCTGTTTCTGAGGTTTGGAACCAGCGGAGAGTTTCCCCCGACCCTATATTTTCTTCTCCCACTTCTCTTTGCTTGAAACCATTTGTAAGCGAAAAACCATTTGGGGTGTTGTGTTTATTTTTTCCTAGTTCCACGGGAAATTACTCAGAATGTATAAGTATGTGTTTTCCTTAGAAAATAGATTCCTTTACATTTTGGCTTTGTGGTTCCCAAGGCGAGTGGGACCCGCAGAAACCCAGGCTGCCAAGAGGGCTCCCCATCCAGGAGTCCTCTCAGCCTCAGAATTATACCCTTTCTCTTCTCGGCCAGCCCCCCCACCCCAGCCCCCTTTTGGGCCCCTCAGCTTCTCAAGCCTCACAAGAATTCAGCCTGGGTGGGCCAGACATCTCTCCACAGATTGTCCCTGCTTCCTCAACTCCAATGCTAACAGGCTTCTTGCCTGAAAGACTTTGATCGTTGTCCTGGGGGCCGCTGGGAGGCCCTATAGACCGCCTGGCACCCTCTCCTCAGCCCTCAATGCCCCCCACATTAAAGTCAGGCCTGGTAAGCCCCCCAAGGAAGCCCAGCTCAGAGCTCTCAGTGACAGGACTGAAAGAAAGGGTACAGGGTGATGGTGAGCTGGCAGGGACACAGGACGAAGTCCGGAGACCCTGTTACTCATGCCCTAGGAGAGGAAGGCCAGTGCTGACCTGCCAGGGCACCATATACATGCCTGCAATCAACAGCTGGATGACCCACTTGGGGAAAATCGCAGGTTGGACCAGGCACGGTGCCGGACCTTGCGGGCCGGATGTGCGGAAGCTATGATGCCCCTTTCATTACCTCCTAATTCCACCCTTCTGTTTTCACTTGCTCTGCTTCCTGCTAAATTCCCTTCCCAGGCTAAAAGTTTCCATCTCTGGGCTTGGCCCCAAAGTGAAATTCTTTGGAAACTTTCAGCTGAGCTCATTTAGCTATTGTTGAGTGGAAGAAGGTGGGTGGGGTAGACAATCTGGGTTCTGCTTATTTTTGATACTTCAAATGCAAGCCCGGTTGAGACCCAGAACTTTCCCCTTGGCTGCTTAGGGTCTCAGCTGGGGTGATGGAAGAAAGTGATGTAATGGAAACTGCCTAGGGTGTGTGTGTGGGGGTGGCACCCCTTGGATTCCAGCCCTGGCTAAGATGAGTCCTGCCCTGCTGCCTGCTGGTCAAGGTACTTTATCTCTACAAACCTATGCACTGATTTCTAAAGCTGGATCTTTTGAATAAACCATTTCTAAGGTTCTTTACACACAGCCCCGTTGCTGGCTGGTCGAAGGTTTAATCTCATGATACATTTTTTTTTTTTTTTTAATGCGTTCTGTTTCCCTCCACATGTGGGCAGCCATGAGAAGGTTCTAGCTTCTGTGGAAGCCTGTGCAGCCCTGTCAGCCTCCAAATCATAATCAACCATGTGGCTGGACCACAGACATCTCAGGCTTGGTCTAATGGAAATCAGGCAGCTGGCCCAGAAGGAATGAGCCTCGTTCTGCCCACCCTTTCTCTCCTGTTTGTTTGGTTTTCGTTGTGTTCTGAGTCAGGGGTGAGCTGGTTGGGAGAAGGGTACGAAACTGAGAGCCTGAATCCACGCATGTTGTTTGGTTTGGGCAATTAAAAATAAAGCATTTGGTTGATTTTAGTCCAATAAAGTAATTTTTTTGAAAGACAGGTTGTTGGTCTGATTTAGCTGATTTTTAGTTTTACCCTAACATAAAAATGTAAAAAAAAAAAAAGTCATTATAAAAAAAAAGTTTGAAAAATGGGCTCTGTGAATTAAATTCCTGCTAGGAGGGTCTTCTGTAAGTGGGAGCTCGAAGGTGCACGTCAGATGAGTGGGAAGTGGCAGGAAAGGAAAAGGAAGGCAGAGGCCAGCGTGGGGTTTGCAGATCGCCAGAAAGTGCTGTGGCTTTGATATAATTTCTGAGACATACTTGTAGTTTCCAAAATGTGCAGGGAAAGAGGAAAGGGCTGCAAAGTCCCACTTTTCTAAAGAACTTAAAAGCAAGAATGTCCCCTGGTGTCCCTGAGGGTTCTTACGTAGCAGTCCTGCCTGGAGGCAGAGGGATGAATGAAATAACCTCTGGGGGGCATGTTGATGCAAACAAGGAGATGAACCAATCTACCTGGCTGACTACACAAGATTACGGCCCCCCAACTTGCTGGAGTGGAGGCCTTCACAAGCTGTCTCTCCCAGGGTGTGGGGGTGGGGGGACAGAGGTGTCTCCGTGCTTTTCTTCTCTTGTCTTTCTCTCCAGTCCTGGATGGGGCATCTGTTTGGATTATTCCAGAGACCCCCCCCACCCCACCCCGTCAGTGCTTTCTATGCCTTGTATGCTGAGCTGATGGGCACTGTGAAGCTGTGTCATTGCTATTCTTACACCACTTCCCCCTAAGATCACGGTCTTCCTTCGTCCTTGAGATTCTCATCTACCTTTTCACAAACAAGAGTTTGCATAGCAGCTTTGATGATATGAAGGACCGACCAAGGGGAGATATTTTGGGATGGGCGGTGCCCCTGCACTCATTTACCTGGTGGGCACCTGCCTCTTACCTGGCCCTGAAGTGGTCGTCGCTGGTCATCACAGTGAATTGGGCAGCTAGTATATCTGCCCCCTGAGGATATCAGCTTGAGCAACTGAGGTTTTTGCCCAAAGTCACACCTTTGGTGCGATGCAAAGCAGTGATTGGAATTTAGATTTGTCTGATTCTAAGCCTATGATGCTAATCGCATGCTCAGCCACTTCTTGGAGCCAGTGGATAGTTACCCGTAATCCCCAGTGGTTCCTGATGCTTCTTGCTGTGTGCCTGGCCACTGCCAAGTGCTCTGCACCCCTCATTCAGTCTGCCATAGCTAGCTCCCAGATTTGTTGGACTTGACCTGCACTGAGTACGTCCTCAGATCCGAGCAGTGTCTCCTGACGGGGCGGCAGACTCTGTAGGGCTTCTTGCCGTCGGGGCCCCAGTATGATTTGTGCAGGCCTGAGGCACTTTGCCCTCGTGGGCCTCTTCCTCCATAAAACATAGAAAGATTTTTTTTTTATGACGACACTAGTATAAAGAAAAATATAATTCAGCTGGATTCATGATTATATATTTATTTGTATTACAGTAGAACCTCAGTTTTCAAACATAATCCGTTCCGGAATACCGGTTGAGTCTGAAACGTTCAAAAACCGAGGCACGGTTTCCCTATAGAAAGTAATGCAAAATGGATAAATCCATTCCAGACCTTTCAAATCAACCCCTAAAACTGCAAATTTAGCATAAATTTTATTATCTAATGATACCATAGATCCATAAAATTTATGCGTTCGTAAACCGAGGTACTACTGTATATTGATTTTTGTCTTATGATTTTTAAAGAAACTAAAAACTATTTCTGAGGGCCCCTCCTAAGTGTGGGCCCTCGACACAGAGCTGAATGGAGAAGTGGGCCCATTGCTGTAAGTGATGGTGGCCCTGACAGCCTTGTCTGGGACTCCAGGGCTCTGAGAACTGCCCTGGGCCCAGCTGCCCCTGCTGTCACCTGACAAGGAGCTAAACCCCACTCCTTCAACCACCAGCTCCAAGGTTCCAGAAAACCAGGACCACCTCTGCCCTCTTCTCTCACTCTCTTCCCCAACTCTTGAAAGTCCTCCATGACTTGTAGACGACCACACACCAAAGAGAGTGACGCCTTTAGGCTCTCTCAAAGACTATGTAGTCCCCCTCCCCTCTCCCAGCACAAATTCTTGATTATTTTTTTAATTAAAAAAAATTTAGATTAAAAAACTTTTTTTCAATTACAGTTGACATTCAGTATTATGTTAGTTTCAGGTGTACTGCACAGTGGTCAGACATTTGTATGATTTACAAAGACAAGTTCTTTGATTTCATCTCCTTCTCTTCCTGCTTTGGAAATGGCTGACTGAACGGCAGTGACCTCGGCCATTCACTGTGCTTCCCAGGAAATTCCTTTTTTCTGTCAGCGGAAGGTGGAAGCTCACATTTGTGGAAGCCTCCGCTGGGGTGAATCCTGTGGAAGTGGGACTGCTGTTCTGGGATCCCACCTCCTGCTTTGCAGGCTTGGGCCCTGAAGCAGTGGCCCCCAAGGCCAAGCTTGGCCACCCCTCAAGCGTAGGTGTGTGCGTGCTGACAGAGTGGTCTGGGCCACTCTTGGGAGAAAGTCCGGACAGAGGCCCTCGCAGGTACCCAGAATGGGTTCAGAAGGAAGCACTGAGCTTGGGGCTGACATGTTCCCTTTGCCCCTTGCATCCTTGTCTACTGGAGAACATCAAGGCCAGAGGAAAAGCAGATTAGGGCCATTAAGAATGGTTCAGGGCGAGTGTTGCAGATTCTGAGGGTGATACTGTCCCCAGCTTCTACTGGGCTACTCACCGACGGGTATATATTTAGATTTGCTGACTCAGCTTATAAGGGTTTTGGTCCTGTCTGAAAAGAAGTGAGCTGCTATTAGAAAACATGGCAGTGGTGGCCCTTTGTTACACATGACCGGCTCCCACATGTTGAAAGCAAACAGAACTCTTTATTAAAACCATTTATGAGTAAACTGGAGTCTTAAAAAGCAAGTTAACCAAAGGACCCATTCCTCAGTAAGATGAGGTAGCTGTCCTCTAATTCTGATGACAGGTGGAGAATGTCGATACTTTCATAATTAGAGCTTCAGTAGGATGTTTCTTGGGACAGACTCACCGAAGTCCAACTCTACCGAGTACGAATAACTTCCAACTTTCACACCAACCCTTCTTACTCTCTAAATTGAGAAAAACATCGTGAGTGCTGAATGGTGAACTTTGTTGCTTTTTAACCCATCACTGAATTATTGGAATCAGGGACATCCCTTGGCCTGTCATTCTAACACGCTCATCGCCAGTCTGAATTTTAAGCCTCCGCATCATCCCCCCATGAGAACGCAAAATGGGGAGAATATCAAACTTGGTGTTCGGCTCTTTTTCTCTGAAGGAATTGCTTTCCAGTCTACGAAACCAATGAAGTCAACTGTAGTTACTGAGGACTCCCCTTTGCCAGGCACCTGGTTGGCATTTGCAATGGTGAATCAGACAAGTGTGGTCCTGGCCCTTGTGATGTTTACAAAACCTTTTTTTTTTTTTAAGGAGGGTGCAGCTCACAGTGGCCCATGCAGGGATCAAACTGGCAACCCCGGGGCTACCAGCACCACACTCTAACCAACTGAGCTAAGCGGCCACCCCCAAAACCTATTTTTTTTTAAAGAGTAAGAAAATCTTCAATCTCCTCACAAATCTCTCTGTTGCTCTATATTTAAATACAATGAAGCTTCTTTTTATGAGCCCTGTTTTCCCTTAGCAATAACTGGTGTGACAATTTCTCAGAGACCTCTGTCTGAAAGGAGGACTGTCCCAACTACCAAATCCTTTAAGCAACTGAGAGACTGACAGTGTCTAAAAATCTGGACAAACGGGCGTGGCCACCAACTCACTGTGTCACTTGGAGAAAGTCATTTACTATAGTGCGGGAGAACTGACCTAGGTGATTCTCAATCTCCCCTTCAACCCTGACATTCTATGGCTAACACTTTTAAAATAGACAGCAAACGGTGTTTTAAGCACAGGCCCTAAGCAACTTCACCGTGCTCACCTTGTGCTGCCTTGCGCCAGAGGTAGGCTGACCTCTCTCTGTCAGCCGTCTCTGTCCGATCTGCATCGTCTAGCATCCTTGAAATGCTTTGGAAACCACAGGCGGGATGGGTTCCAGCTGCCGTTGGCCCCTGGGACTCGCCAGACCCCTCTGGAGAACCAAACCCAAGGCTTTCGTGATGATGACCACTTGTTCTTACATCCGTCTTAGCATGCGTCATGCCACGGTGATCAATCTCTCCCCCACCAGATCTATTCATGGCACAAATATTTACTGAGAGCCTGGTAGTGCCAGGCATTGTTTTAGCACAGTAGGGAATTTAATAATCCTCCAACTGCATGGAGCTTGCATTCCAATGGGGAGGAGAAGGAGGAGAAATGCATAGCACGCAAGCACACACACACACACACACACACACACTGTGATGTCAGTGTGTGATAAGTGTATGAGGAATAGTAAAGCAGGTTAAGGGGACAGAGTGTGAAGCACGTGATCTCAGAGGCCTTTCTGAGGAGCTGACTCAGAGCAGAGACCTGAAAGAAGTGAGGGCACAGGCCAAGATAATATCTGGGGGAAGAGTGGTTCATGGAAAGGGGTTGTTAGCAGGAGCAAAGGCCCTGAGGTGGGACTTGCTGGACGGGCTCTAGGAACAGCAAAATGGCCAATGCGGCTGAAACGGGGGTGAGCGAAGGGGAGAATGGTAGGTAGGACTAGAGGCCAGATCCTATAGGGCTTTTGGTTGAAGTGTGATGGAAAGCCTTTGGAGGGGTTTGAAGAAGGCGACAAGACAAATATGATCTGATTTGGGTTTTAAAAGGACTCTCTGGCTGCTGTGTAAATAAGAGACTGATGTGAGGCAGAGATTGCAAAGCAGGGAGGAGTTAGGAGGAGTTAGGAGACCCGTGGGGACATGAGGATGGCTCGGTCAGGGGGAGGAGGTGCTCAGTGCTTGCCTTCAGGATCTGCAAGTATGGGCACCGACCAGATATCTGTCACCTGCAATGGTATCTGACACGGAGCAGGTGGAAAGAGTAAGAGCGAGCCTCTCTCTGAGCCTGCCTCTGCACCTCCCATGCCTCTCTTATTTGTGCCTTATGTGTATGTAACAGAAATGGTGTCGATTCATCCTTTTGTTGTTCAACCTGGCAGCTCCTATTCCTACTCCTATTGCTTTGTCCCTGCAGGGCCCTTCCTTCTGGGAACCGTGCTTCCTTCTTTTGGGATCTGTCCCCTCCTCCCTATTGCCTTAAAATGCCTGCATGGCCTCAGATTGGCTGGCCTTCCCTCTCTCCAAAGCCCACAAGTCTTGCTCACAGAGACCCTCACATACTGCAGCCACAGTTACAGCTACTGACAGCCATCCCCAAGCCTGGATTGAGTTCTGGGCTTCACCATGGCCTCCATCACTCCTGCTGTGGTGGACCTGACCTGATCTGACCCCCATTCTTGGGAGAACAGGAGAGAGGAGGGATCCAGAAGACGGTTTTCTCCCTTCCTCCCTCTGATGGGATGTTCTTATGTAAAATGATTATGCCTAGCTGTGTCCAGCCATCCTGTGTGAAATGGGACGCTGGCCGTGGCCTTTTGTGAAGCTGCAGACAACTTGGTAACTCACTTCCTTTCCTCCCCTGCCTCACTTTCCTTTCCCTCTGCTCTTATTGCCTTGAGACTGTGCCTCCCAATAAGCCTGATCACTCAAGGTGTACCTCAGGCCTTATTTTCTCAGGTGCCCCCAAACATGTGGTGCAACTAGTTCCCAGAGCCTTGGCCATGGGGTGGGCACATGTCCCCAGCTAGGTCAGTAAAAGTCCTTACCTGGTATCTTGATTGGGACAAAAGTAGCACCAATGGTTCTCTCTGGCATTGAACTTGGTGATATGAGTCTGAGAGCTACTGGGGGCCTTTCCCGACACATGGAGGAAACCTAGCTGGCCAGCAGGGAGAAGCAGAGATGAGCAATAAGAGAATTCTGGATCCATTTGCTCCTAAGACCCAGCTGCATCCCTGCCCTGCCTGCTGTCCCGTCGCCTACTGTGAGGCAATGCATTCCTTCTCTTTCTTGGTTGATTTTCATTGGATTTCTGTCATTTGCTTTATCAGTCAGTGTCCAGAGAGAAAACGGAATCCACTCTGAGTATTTTGCATAGGGAGAATTGAACACAAGGAATTGGCTACACAGAGATGGGAGAGGAAGTTCCTCTAGGGCTGGAGGGATAAAGGGGTGGCATTCTTGGCAGCCAGAACAGGGCCACCTGGCAGAAGCTGAAACCATGGGCAGCCCCTGTGATGGCAGTTGGAGGCTGCCATTTCTGGAGATGCTACCCAGAGCAGAGAGGGCAGAGATAGCATGGTCTCTCTCTTCCTTCTACCTCAGCCTTCTTTCAAGCCTCTATGTCAAAGTTATTCCCAGGTCAGGGGACAAGGGAGTCTGGGAACTGTAGTTTTCCGCATTGTATTGCAGAGCAGAGCGCAGCGGGGCACACAGGAAAATGACCGACACACTGGTGTCGAAGAGTCAGATTATGCCACTGTGTCTGTTTTTGACGGTGAACCCCAGAGAGCCGAGAATCCCTGTCTGTGGTAGAGCACTGTGTCATACTCCAAAGTTCCTCACAAAGGACTGGAGACGCCAGCGATTATGTCAGCCATCCCTGAGAAGTCCGGCTTCCCGTGAGGAATGAATTGATCCTCTCCACACATATCTTAATGCCTTTATGGCCACATGGGGCATCCACCGGAAGTTGAGTTCATTATTTAGGGACTCAGTGGAACCACAGAGAAGACCAGGTATAAGCTCAGAATTGCCCCAGCCAATAATCTCCTTCCAGCACAGCTATAGTAAGAGCCTACTGAATTCCAGCTCGGAGGCTGACCAGAGCTGTGGGAGCTATGCTGGCTGCATCTGGACGTTTTCTCCAGTGTCCAGTCTAAATCCTTTCCCTGGATCATCAGGTCACCTTGGGAGACCTGGGATGTGATTGCCCCCAGCGATCTAGAAGATAATTCAGGATCGTGAAAAAAGGAAAAAGAAATGTTTTTGAATTTGAAATGAGTGTGGACTTTGTGACTTCTGAGGATGTGGCAAGGGAGGGCAGGGAGGGGGTTCCTGTGAGGGATTTTCAGACTCCGGAGTGACCGGAATGACTAACTGGAGGCTGTCCAGGCAGTGGGGTTTGAGGTCCCGTTGTACTCAGCAAAGAGGTTCCTGGGAAACTAATGGGGACAATTTGGGGTTTTGCAGATCGTCTGAACCGAGGTTGTTTCACATATGTTACAGGGCATGCAGCTCTCTATACGTCTATATTTTAAAGTAAATAAAGGCTCTCTGAGCAAACCACATGGTATTGGATGCACTCAGATTCCAGTTCTGAAGCCTCTGCTTTCTGGCTTTACAGGAGCCTGTGGTGACCAGTCCGGGTTGGGAGTCCGGGTTGCTGGGTCAGCTTCTGGCTCTGGCTGATGAGTCACTGTAGCTCCAGTGGACAGGCAGCCTGCCATGCCTCGGCCTCAGTTTTGCCTGTCTGTGAAACAGGCAGACGGGCTGGGTCATTGAGTGTTGTGAGAAGAGAGGAGATTTTAGCTCGGTGTGTGCCCCACCGCCAATTTCATGTGTTGAAGTCCTAAACCCCAGTAACTCAGAATATGACCTTATTAAGAAATAGGATCTTTACAGAGGTAATGACATTAAAGTGAGGTCATTATGGTGAGCCCTAATCCAACACGACTGCTATCCTTATAAAAAGGGGAATTTGGATATAGAGACACACATAGAGAGAAGATGATGTGAAGATGGCCTCCTGCAAGTGAAGGGGAGAGGCCTGGAATAGATGCTTCTCTCATGGCTCTCAGAAGGAACCAACCCTGCCAACACCTTGGATTTAGACTTCTAGCCTTCAGCCCAAGCAAATTAATATACTTGGCCTCCTGTCTCTTCTCACTGTGGAGGTGTCAGGAGAATTCTTATTCCTTTTTACTCCTCCCTCTCTTTTTTAAAGAAGATTTTTATTAAAATATAGCTAACATAAAATATTATATTAGTTTCATATGTACACCATGGTTATTTAACACCTAAAGAAGTGATCACCATGATAAGTCCAGCAACCATCTGACACCGTACCATGCTGTCACAATATCACTGACTATATTCCCTATGCTGTACATTACATCCCCATGGCTTATCTGTTTTATACCTGGAAACTTGAACCTCTTATTTCCCTTCACCTCCCCCTCCGTTTTGAATTTTTCAATTACAGTTGACATTCAACATTATTTTATATTAATTTCTTGTGTACACCATAGTGGTTAGACATTTATGTAATTTAAGAGGTGAGCCCCCTGACTAGTCTAGTACCCACCTAATGCTATACATAGTTATTGCCATTATTGACTATATTCCCAGTGTTTTACTTTATATCCCCATGGCTACTTTGTAACAACCAATTTGTACTTCTTAACCCCTTCCCCCTTTTCACCCCCTCCCCCAAATCCTTTCCCCATCTAGCAACCATCAATATGTTCTTTGTATCTATGAGTTTTTTTCTGTTTTGTTTATTTGTTTATTTCCTTTGGATTCCACATTTAAGAAAAATCACATTGCATCTGTTTTTCTCTGTTTGACATAGTCCACTCAGCACGATGCCCTACAGGTCCATCCATACCACAGCAGATGGCAAGCCTCCACATCTTGACCATTGTAAACAATACAGCAATGAACCTATGGATGGATGCACATGTTCCCTCAAAGTAGCACTTTGGGTTTCTTTGGATAAATACCCAGAAGTGGGATGACTAGGTCCTTCTTTGTTTGTTGTCATAAGCTTTGCTTAAAGTCTATTTTCTCTGGTATAAGTATTGCTACCCAAACTTTTTTTGTTTGTTTCCATTTTCATGTCTTTGCCCATCTTTTTATTTGCAGTCTGTGTGTGCCTCTAACTGAAGTGAGTCTCTTATAAGCAGCATATATAAGGGTCTTTTTTTCTTATCCATTCAGCCAAGCTATCTTTTGATTGGAGCATTTAATCCATTTGCATTTAAAGTAATTGTTGATAGATATGTAGTTGTTATCATTTTATTATACATATTTTGATTTTTTTTTTTCATCTTAAAGAAGTCCCTCTAAGATTCCTTGTAATACTGGATTGGTGGTCATGAACTCCTTTAGCTTTTTCTTGCCTGGGAAACTTTTTATCTGTCCTTCAATTCTAAATGATAGCTTTGCTGAGTAGAGTAATCTTTTTGTAAGTCTTACTCTACACCACTTTGATTATTTCATGCCAATCCCTTCTTGCCTGCAAAATTTCTGTTGAGAAAACAGCTGGCAATCTTATGGGATCTCCCTTTAGGTAACTAACTGCTTTACTCTTGCTGCTTTTAGGATTTTCTCTTTGTCTTTAACCTTTGGCATTTTAATTATAATGTGTCTAGGTGTGGGCCTCCTTGGGTTCATCCTGTTTGGGACTCTCTGCACTTCTTGGGCTTACATGTCTATTTCCTTCACCAGGTGAGGGAAGTTTTCCATCATTATTTCTTCAAATAGCTTTTCAATCCCTTGCGCTCTCTCTTCTCCTTCTGGTACCCCTATGATGCAAATGTTGGTATGCTTGATGTTGTCCTAGAGGCCACTTAAACTATCTTCATTCTTTTGGATTAATTTTCCTTTTTGGTGTTCTGTTTGGGTGTTTTCTGCTACCTTATTTTCTAAATCATGATTCAATCCTCTGCTTCATCTAATCTACTGTTGATTCCCTCTAATGTATTCTTCATTTCAGTTATCATATTCTTCACTTCAGACTGGTTCTTTCTTATGGTTTCTATGTTCTTTTTTTTTATGTTTCTTATCTCTTTGTTGACGTTCTCCCTGAGATCATTGAGCATCTATGTAACCAGTGTTTGGAACTCTGCATCTGGTAGATTGCTTGTCTCCATTTTGTTTAGTTCTTTTTCTGGAGCTTTGTTCTGCTCTTGTTTTTGGGACATGTTTCTTTGTCTCCCCATTTTTGCTGCCTCCCTGTGTTTATTCCTATGTATTAGGTAGGACTACTATATTTCCCGGTCTTAGTAGAATGGTCTTATGTAGTAGGTGTCCAATGGAACCAAGTGGTGCAGTCTCCCTGGTCACCAAGCCGGGTGCTCCAGGAGTGTCCCTTGGGTTTGTTTTGTGTGACCTCCTTTTGTAGTTGAGTCTTAGTTGCTGTTTGCATGTCAGTAGGAGGGATTGATCCTCAGGCTGATTGGTTGTGAAGATTGGCTGTGACTACTATGGAGGAGCTGTGGTGCAGAGGCTGACCCTAAAGAGCAGGATTCACTTTAGCAGGGCTCTGGTTCCTGCCCAGTCTGCCCTTTGGGTGTGTCGTCCTTGGAGGCGGTTGGGTGATCCTCTGGCTTGGTCTGAAGCTGGCCATGGGTGTGTCAACCCTGTGGCCACCTTTCATTAGCCACAAAGCAATCCACAGATTGCTGCTACTTGTGCTAGGCTTGGAGGTGCCTCGAGAGGCCAAGCCACGAACTGAGGCCAGCTGCCACTAGTGCCAGGCTTGGGGCTGCTCAGCAAGATGTATAGGACATGCCAAAGCCAGATACTGAATTTCTGGGTTGTGTGAACCTTTGAGAAATTTTAGTGAAGTCTGCAGCATGAGCCAAGACAAGCTGTTTATACAGAAAAGCCACTGGAATCAGCTTGGGTGTGCCCAAATGTTGGGTGGGATGGGGGTCTCAGGGAATCAGGGTGAATGAATGGTGTTAGCTAGACTGATGGAGACTCAAATATGGTAGCTACTAGCCCCTGCATATCAGGAAGGGGAGGGCTCAACGAAGAAACAATGGCTACCTCCAGCTCCTCCAGCTGGGAGAAAGCTGCCCCTCCAGCTGGGAGAAAGCTGCCCCTCCAGCCCTCACTCTGAAGCCAGACAACTCAGTTCCTCCCAGTATGTCCCTGGGTGCCTTTCGAGCTGCTGCTCCAGCACTGGAGCTCAGAGCAAGTGAGTCCATCAGTGAGTAAGTCCGTGTACAGACCCTTTAAGAGGAATGCCTGGGATTGCAGCTGCCCCTGTCTCACTCAGCCACAATCTCTGCTGGTTTTCACAACCAGAAATTATTGGGGCTTCTCTCCCTGACAGTTGAATCCTTGTCTGGGGAGATGGATGGGCTGGCACCCCTTGCTTCTCAGGGGGTCCTCTGCAGCTGAGATATCCCTCCCGACTTTTAATGGTCACACATGGGTGTGGGACCAGTCTGTTCCATGTCTCTGCTCCTTTTATAAGTTTTAAGGTGGCTTCTTCTGTATGTCTTTAGTTATAGGGCTTCAGTTCAGCTAGACTTAAGGTGATTCTCTGTGATGATTGTTCTGCAGTTTAGTTGTTATTTTGATACGGTCATGAGAGGATTGAAGCACAGTTGTTACCTACTCTGCCATCTTGATTAGAAATCCCCCACCTCCCTCTCTTCCCCTCCACATCCACTCCTATATCACCTTAACAAGCTCAGTTCAAAGTTCTATATTATTTTTATCTAAAAACTTTATTGTTACTCGTATGCCTTCAACTCTGCAAGCTTCTACATCCCCCTGGAGTATAAAAGGTAAAGAGCTCTTTGTTGTTGTCAAGGGTCGGTTAACAACTATTGCAAGTGCAGTAGGTGAAAGGTAGGTGAGCCACTGGGAAGGCCCGTCTGTCAGGGAGGAAGGTGAGATGATGGGGACCACTGGGAGAAAGAATGCCATCACCACTGCTTCCACAGAGATCTGGATGGGAAGGGGACCACAGTCTCTGAGGTTTGACTAAAAGGCAGTTGTACTTAAAGACAGAGATGACCAATGAAATGACTCCCAGGATCCTTGAAGACTAATTCCCAAATCTGGGTACATCAGATTACCTGGAGAGCTTTGCAAATTGTTTAAATCCCCCTTTTATATTAATTAAGATACAAAATGCTATAGTGAACACCCTTGTACCTATAGGTATTGCTTAAACAGATAGAATTAGAAACACCTGTACCACTCTCATTTTCAACTTGGGAACTTTAAAAATCATATAGATTTCCCAGCCCTACCATAGACTACTAAACCAGAATCAGCAGATATGGGCCCTGGGACCCTGCATTTCACAAATCCTCCAGGTGGTTCTGTGCACCCAGAGGAACAGGGAGCACCCATGGGTAGAGCCAACAAAACTACTGAGATTATGTTCTAAGAGCCCCCAGACTCTCTATCCAGGACCCAGCTCCACATACCCCACTGTCATGCATGCTGGTGCTGGCTTGTGGAGACAAGGTGGGGCATGGGGGACAGTGGCGACCGAGGGGGACTCAGGAATCAGGTGCTGCTGGTGACCAGAAGCTGGGTGAGCATTTGTGGAGAAGAGAGAAACCAGAGAGGGGAGAGGTCAGGGGAAATAACTCCCAGTGGGAATAAAATGGTAAACACCCCTGTATTAGGATCGGGTGAAATGAGAATCAGCCTTCTCTCACAGATTTCTGAAATGGGTTTCTCTTCCTGTTGGATAGTAACTAATGGCTAACCTCCTTTCCCACCCATTCTATTTTCAGCCGTGTCCCTCCTTCCCTAGTTATATAGTCATGGACAAATCATCTTGAATCCTAATTTTCACCTCTCAAAAGTACAGCTAATGCTATCTTTCTTATAATATGTGATAGCATGGTTATGAAAATCAAATTAGCTTATATTCATGCAAGGACTTTGAAACCATCAAGGATTCAATCCTACCAGTCCTTCGATATCAAGATGGAGTATCATCTCCTCTGTCACACCACCCTGGACCCCACCCTTCCCTGCTGGGCCAGAAATAATCACACTGTGTTTCCTCTTTCTCTCAAGGATCACATCACAGTCTCCTTTACATTGTGATTATTTGCTTTCACATCTGTTTCGCTCACCAGAGTGTGAGCCAGTAAGGACAGGATAAACATTTCATTCGGGATTGTATCTCCAATGCCTGCCACAGCTAGGCGATTGGCAGATGTGTTTTGCATTAATGAATGAATACTTTAGGCCAGGGGTGTCCAAACTGCGGCCTGCAACCCATTTTTAATTGGCCTGCAGCAAATGCCAAAAATATATTTAGTTTACTTAAATAAACCAGGTGAGGCAATACGTATTTCACCTCGAGTGAGTGGCCCGACTGTTTGTGTATTTTACCGCATATGGTCCTTGGTGAAAAATGTTGAAAAAAGTTTGGACACCCCTGCTTTAGACAGAGTATGACATTGATTAGTCTCCAGTGGCCCAAGCTGCAGAGCTATACCCTGGGTGGGTCCAGGCATCGGTGGAGACGGGACGCATGCAAGCTGAACCCTCAGGAGGCCCTGCTTCCAGTTGGGTTTTACCCAGTGCCATGGCTTCTCCTGCTTCAGCCAGCTCCCCACCAGTGCCTCTTGCATCTCAGTCTGCTGTGACTCCAGGGCAGTGGGCTTGACTTGTGTGTCCATTTCGGAAGGCAAACATGTAATTTTAGGTCATGCCCAGTGTCATTTGGAAGGAAGCTCAGGTTTCCCTAAGTGGAAACAGCATGCTCTGAAAGTAATTATGGGCTGGGAGGCTTGTTCTGGAGTGAGACCCAGCATTTATAAGCAAAGGTTACCCTTCCTGCATGGTGACAGGACAACATGGGGAGGACACAGTCAGTCCCAGTTAACCCCTACAGTATCCCAGGAGAGCCTCCATATCTGCCAGGATTCTGGCCCTGAGTTCCCAGTGTACTCTCCAGGGTCATTCTTTTCTATGTTAGGTCCTCAGGAAGAGAACATGACAGGCCCCTCATAAGGGGCTGTGAAACCTTGGACAATCATGTCCCTCTTGGTTTCTATATCATGAGAAGGTTGAGCTAGTTGGCCTCTGGCCAGTGTGCTAGTAAAAGTTTAACACTAGCTCTCTGGAAAAGAAGCCTTGATCTGTACTATTTGCTCCTTTCCATGGTGTAAATACTTCCACCATGGCAGATTTCAAGCTATGATGTTATGTTGTTAGATGTAGACTTGAGAAGAAATGCCATTCAACTGATGAGAGCTGGTATGGGTCATAAGAGTGAGCCCAACACACCACTGCTTCTAACTCTGGCACACAGGAAGTTCTACTGCTGTTGTCCAGCTGAATGTTAACCAACACTCGTCTGCTGTGCTTCTGTACAGGTGTGCCCCGGGCTAGCTACAAAATTTGCAGGCCCCAGTGCAAAATGAAAATGCAGGCCCCTTGTTCAAACTGCAGGAAACAAGTGTCATTAAAGCTACTAAAACATAAAACTTTCTCCTTTCCCCCATGGTCTCTCAAGGTGTTTTTTAATTTGCTACATAATGTAGTTCTAAGGAAATGACAATATAAAATTAAATTATTAGCATGAATTTTACTGTTATGTTATACAATGCCAATTTTGGATGAAATTTAAAGCATTTACCCGCTTGAACCACTGAAATGACAATCGTATTTTTCTTTCTTTCTCTCTCTCTCTCTCTCTCTCTCTTTCTTTCTTTTTTGAAAAAGATATTTATTAAAAATATTGCTAACATACAATATTATATAAGTTTAAGGTGTGCACCATAGTTGTTCAACATTTATATATAAAGAAGTGATCACCATGATAAGTCCAGCAACCCTCTGACACTACTAGGCTATCACAATATTATTGACTATACTCCCCATGCTGTATGTTACATCCCTATGACTTCCTTGTTTTATACCTGGAAATTTGGACCACTTATTGCTCTTCACCTTCCCCTCCCCTTTTAACTTTTTCAATTACAGTTGACGTTCAATATTATTTTATATTAATTTCAGGGGTACAGCATAGTGGTTAGACATTTATTTTTCTTTTTAGAATGTCTCTTTAGACAATCTTTTTTCTTTTTGGTGTTCGGATTGGGTGTTTTATGCTACCTGGTCTTCCAAATCACTGATTTGATCCTCTGCTCCATCTAGTCTGTTGGTGACTCCTTCTAGTTCATTCTACATTCCCGTTATTATAGTCTTCACTTCTGACTTGTTCTTTTTTTATAGTTTCTACGTTCTTTTTTATGCTTGCTATCTCTTTCTTGAAGTTCTCACTAAGGATACTCACTTTCTTGAAGGATACTCACTTTTCTGACCATTGTTTGTAACCATTGTTTTGAACTCTGTCTCTGGTAGGTTGCTTGTCTTCATTTCATTTAGTTCTTTTTCTGGAGTTTTCACCTGTTCTTTTATTTGGGATGTATTTCTTTGTTTCCTCATTTTGGCTGTCTCCCTGTGTTTGTTTCTATGTATGAGGTAGATCTGCCATGTCTCCCAGTCTTGGCTGGGTAGCCTTATGTAGTAGGTGCCCTGTGGGGCCTTGGCACAGTCTCCCCGGTCACTTGTTTTGGGTGCACCAGGAGTGTCCCTTGCGTGGGTTGTGTGTGCCCTCCTGTTATAGTTGAGCCTTAGTAGCTATTAGCACATCAGTGAGTGGGATTGACCCTCAGGCTGACTGGCTGTGGGGTTTGGCCACATCTACAGCTAATGGGCTGCTGTGCAAGGGGCTCACCTCGCTGAGTGGGATTTGACCCAGCAGGCTCTTGTGCCTGTTGAGACCACCCTTTGTGTGTGTGGCTTGTGGGGCTAATTGGGTGGTGCTCGGCTGTGGTCTGAAGTCAACCTTCAGGTATATTGGTTCTGGAGCCTCTTGGGAGGGGCTCTGGTGCAGGCCCAGGTCATCTACTGCCTGTGACTAGCCGGGGACAACCTGGTAGGGTCTACAAAGTGGTCTGCAGTTATTCACTGCCTGTGCTAAACCTGGAGGCACACAGGAGAGACCACACTGCAAACCTAGAAGGCTGACACCAGTAGTGGGCCTGGGATAGCTGTGCAAAAAGCCAGGATACCCTGAGTCCTGCTGCCACCTGCCAGCTCTCTTAAAGTTCAGCTGCTGATAAAGCCTCATGCGGTATGCAAGTTGGTTGAGGCAGCGTCTCAGCAAGTCACTACAGTGGGAAGCATTGTAGTCATCAGGTTAATGTAGACTCTGGTTTGGTGCCAGTGCTGAGCCTGGAGTGACTCACTAAAAATCTTAGAGAATACCGAGGCCGGTCATCGTCTACCTATTCCTATAGTTTTCCAAGAAAGAGTGCAATGAGTGTGGGGCTGGCTGCTCATGGAGAAAGTGCTTTTGGTATTGGGGGAGTTGTATGGGGCAGGGTCCTAGTGAGTCAGCAGGGTAGAGCCCCAGAGCGCACTCCACCAATCAGATTCAGATTTGGCTGTAAGTGTAGGAGGAGGGCTCAACACATTAAAGATGGCAGCCATCTGCCAGCTGCATGGGAGAAGGACCCCTCACAGGGAAAACAGGACTGTTCTCCAGCCCTGGCCTCAAAGCCACACACCTCAGTCTGTTCCCCATATGCCTCGGACACCCTCCGAGTCACTGTCCCTCTGCCAGGGCCCAAGGTGAGTGCCTGTGAGTGAGCAAATCTGTGTGCAGGCCTTTCAAGTGACATCTGGTTTTCCCGCAGCCTTTTATCCCCCCTGGATGGCTAAAATCCCCACTGATTTTCACAGTCAGATGTTGTGGTGGCTACTCTTTCTGGCACCAGTGCTCCAGGCTGAGAAACCTGGAGTGGGGCTGGGGTCCTTTGTTCTTCTGGGGATAACCTATGTGGTCTAGGTATCCCTTACAATTTTCATCCACCACATGGAGGTTTGGGACTAGCCTGTTTCACGTCTCTGCTCCTTCTATAAGTCTCGATGTGGCTTCTTCTTTGTATCCTTAGTTATAAACTTCTGTTCAGCCAGACTTCAGATGGTTCTCCAGGTTGCCTGTTCTATAATTTAGTTGCAATTTTAATGTTCTCATGGAAGGAAACAGGCAAAGTGTTTATCTACTCTGCCATCTTTGGTCTCCTCAACACAATCGTATTTCATAGCTCACACATGAATAGTGGAAACTCTCACAAAATGAACTCTACTCTTTTTATTTCACTTCTTGGTGTGTACACATTCTACCAGCTGCCTCACCTTCAGCTTACTGATGAGGAAGGAAAGACTGAAAGGAAAGAGATTTATGAATTGTTCAGTCCTCCCCTTGCCTTGGTTGTTCATGTTTCCCAGAAGCCATTTCCTTCTCTCTGTGTTCAAAGTAAGTTTGGGTTTGAATGGAAAATGTAGCTTGTCGAAGCTGTCAGCTGCCACGTTACTTAGTCATAGACACAACAAGCTTACCTGGAACTCAGTTTGAGTTTTGCTGAACTGCCATGTGCCATGGATCGGCTGGAATTCTATCCTCATAGGAATGGAAAGTGTTATATGCAAATGGAGAAGCAAAGAATGGTGGACAAGTGCAATGACCATATGTGCTATGCTCAGGTGCACACCCCAGTGTCCCATTGGGCTTTACTTACAAAACACAAACATGCAGTTATTCAGAATTTCAAGTTGGTGACAAGTAGAGCATCAAACCCAACATGGGGCCCTTCTGAACTCAGAGACCCCATGCTCTTGCTCAGGAGTTGGAATAGGGTGTACCATTGCTTATGTCTGGAGTCCCAGACTTACTGGTGAGATTCTGATGCAGTAGGGGGTGGGAGTGAGAGCAACACTTGGAAATACCTGTCTTACAACCAACTCATGTTTCTATGGCAGAGGGTCAACCCACCTCAATTTGAGAAGCACTGCTGTAAAGACAGTAAACTTTGAAAGGAGAGAGAGACCATAGGTATAGCAGAGAGCTAGGACATAATAAATATTTATTAAATGAATGAATGAATGAATGAATGAATGAATGAATGAAAGAAGATTTGAGAAAACTGGAGTCATTCAGGAGAGGCTTTAGGAAGGGGTAAAGTTTGAACTTCTAATACAGTCTTGTGTACTCTATCCCTTCCCACATTTTAAATGAATCCCCAGCACTTGTCCCAGGGCTGGGAGCAAGGGGGTGCAGTTGAATGACTAAGGTAAGAGAGAGATTCCCTCCAGGCCCAAGGACTCATGGTGAGTTGAGGGCAGAGGGGGATGAGATCTCAGAGTTCTCTCCTAGTCATGCTGGCTCCCATAGAGTCTCTCTGCATGAGACTCCTTCTGCAAACAAATCCAGCCATTCAGGAGCTCTTAGGTGTGGGGAAGGGGAGGTGTTGGGGAGGGTGACATGGGAATCTTCAGAGCCTAAGGGTGGAGCAGAGTTTGAGGAGGGGGGCCCACGTTTCAGCTCTGGCTCCCCTTCAAGGTCTTCAGAGAAGTGTTCCCAGCTGCCTTCATCACCTGTTCCCATATCTTATGAGGGAAAGTCAGGAGCTAAATCCCCATGGATTTGGCTGTCTGGGGCACAGAAATACCACCTGGGTCAAATGCCTGCTCCCTGCCTTCCAGCTGGAAGGCTCTACTCCTTTCTCAGAACTCCCAGAGACTTGATCTGTGCCTCAGCTTCTAAGACACTTGCTGCAGCCAACCTTGTGACTTGGGCAGTGTTTGTTCTCCGGGTAAGTAGGGCCTGAATGATTTATCTGTGTGGATCTTTCTGCACTCCAATCCCAAGCACTTATTTAGCACTGAGCTGCTGGCTGTAGCTTGCTACACACATAGGTAGAAAGAAGACCAGAAGGTCTGTGTCTTGTGCTTCTAATGCGAGGCGGGTGGGCTTCTGGGCTTGTGGGGCTCTCCCTGTGAAGGGTGGCATTCATCAGGGTCTCATGGTGCAGCACCAACACCTGCCCACAGGTGCTATGGCAGGGAGGCCAGGCGTGATCCTTAGCACGTCAGCTGTTTTCTGAGCTGTGCTGAAAGAGGCTCGTGGAAGGGCACATCTTGTCCCTGTGGCTTTCCATATGGGAAGGGACCCAGTCTCAACAAAGAGTGGAGGAGAGACTACAGGAACAGAGCCCATGATGAAACTGGAGCTCTTGGCAGGGGTTACCTGCCATGCAGCCAGCTGAGTCCAATTTCATTATCTGTCAAATGAGAACAATAATTAGACAACAGAAGAAGGATATATAGAGGATCTGGTGGCTTCCTGTGTCCACTTTTAGCATCCACATGCCTCGGGTCTCCTGATTCCTCATTCTACCCCCTCCTCCAGGAGAACCCGTCCAGCAAACCTCGAATAGCCAGACTCTTCCGTTCCTATTATTTAGTGGGCACTTACTGTGTACCCTTCACTTTACTAAGTTCTTTGTATGTCTTAACCCATTTAATTGTCATGACAACCTAGTGAGGTAGGCATTCTTATCTTCATTCTCTGAGTAAGCTGAGGCTCAGAGAGGCAAAGTAACTTGCCTGAGGTTGCACAGCTAGGAAGCTGAAGAGCTGGATCGAAAGTAGGTTTATCTAACATCATGGTTGGTGATCTTTACCGCCACACTCCACCAGCTTCCTGAATTCCCATCTTGAATTCTGGAGCAGCAGATCCCTACTGGTGCCTGACTGGTTGATTTTAAAGCTGTTTAGAGATAAGGGGTCTGACACTCAATATCCTATCTTTGGCATTTTAACTGACCTCTTGGGCTTGTGGTCTTACTGTAGGGGAGAGAGCGTGTAATGCTGAAATTATATCCCCGGGGCTCTTGCTGTGAGATCAACCCTCCATTCTCTGTATTTTCTCCTTGGAGAAGCCCAACCCCTCTTTGTCTCCCATCTCTGGGACCCCAAGCTCTATGCAGCAGGTCTGAAGGCAGTGAAATGTAGGTGGTACGTGTTTTCCTGTGATCTTGGGTTCCCAGCACAGTTGCTGTCTGAAATTTATTAGGTTGGTGCATAAGTAATCATGGTTTTTTTCAGTTTAAACCTTATAAACCGCAATTACTTTTGCACCAACCTAATATTTAAACTGTCTGTTGGCCCTGGGGACATAGCCAAGTTGAACAAAAGGCATCCACTTTGGCTTCCAAATCCATGGAATCTTCTGGCCCCTTTTGTCATCAGATTCTTATCCTCTCCCAGCTGATGAGTGAGTAAAGGCAGAGGGGGTTCAGTCTCTGTGGCTGGTAGTGCTTGGGATGCTTGGGTCTTGGGGCTCCCCATGGACAACCTCACAGAACAGCTACCCCTGGCTCCAAAGAGCTGGTGAAAGTAATGGCCTCTGTGAGGCACTGCCTAGAGACGATGCTTCCTTCCCCTCACTTTGCTGGTCAGCCCCGTGGGCGGCCGTGTGAACCACTAGCCTGCAGCTCCAACTGGGGACTCGCTGTGTCATACTGACTAGATCTCCTGAGTTTGGGGCCTGGGTTTTCTCATCTGTAAGGAGGGGATAATGTGTTCACTCTACTTACTCCCACAGGGGTACTGTGAAAATCCTTGTGAGATAAGAAACACATGTCGTGAGTGGGAAATGCTTTAAACATATATGAACATAAATGAGGTAGCCATTGGCTACAGAATCATGATTTAGACTGTGAAGTGGTCATTTGAGGGCTTCTACTCAATGGAAAAGGCAGTTTAATAAAAATATATTGAAAATCATTATTAGGTTATTAGTAGAAACTGGAAAGATCATGGTACAGGGTAGTTAAGAAAAACAACCCACTCACACATCATATTTGGCCTATGTTATATTTATGCTTCTATTGTAAAGAATAACAACCTATATTTTTAGCCTAGTAAGGTATTATGCCTCAATAAAATGCAAACTTTTATATGGGTTATGCAAAATAAAGAGTTGATGCAGTTCTGGTCACTGGTGGAAATTTACATACATTCTCATTTTCTCATGGATATTAATTAAATGGCCTTGGAGTGAAAGTCCTGTCAACTGGCTCCCTGTGAAAGCATGTGGAGAGGGAAAGAATGACCCTTGGGACCACTGGGGGGCTGGCTTATGGCCAGCAGTATTCCTCAGGATATCCAGGTGAGAAACCCTTTGCTCCTGTACCATTTCTTTTTCTTTTGTTTTTAATTCAACAAATATTTATTGAGTGCCCACTATCTGCCAGACACTGTTTTTAGAAATAGCTTTATTGAGGTATACTTGACATATAATAAACTGTATGTATTTAAGATGTGCAATTTTGCAAGTTTTGACACAGGTCTGTACCTGTGAAACCATCTCCACCATCAAGGTCCGAACATGTCCGTATCCCCAAAAGTTTCTTTGTGGCCCTTTGTAGTCGTTCTCTTGATCTTGTCCCCATGCAATCGCTGATCTTCTTTGCATCTCTGTGGGTTAGTTTGCATTTCCTAGAACTTCATATGGATGGAATAATACATTATGTATACTCTTTTGTCAGGCTTCTTTCATCCAGCAGACTTATTTTGGGATTCATCTGTGTTGTAGGTCATGTCACTGGTTCGTTCCTTGTAGTTGCTGAGTAGTGTACCATTGGATAGATATACCACACTTTATCCATTTACCTGTTGAAGGATTGTTTCAAGTTTTTGGCTATTACAAATTAGGCTGCCAAAAAAATTCATATGCAAGTCTTTGTATGGATATATATTTTTATTTCTCTTGTGTAAATGCCCAAGAGTGGAATGGCTGGATCATATGGTAGGTGTATACTTATTTATTTTTTTAAGAAACTACCATTGGCAGCTTATGGAAATCACATTTCCTTCATATTCTCACCAACACTTGATATGGTCGATCTTTTTAATTTTAGCCATTCTAATAGTTGTTGAACATCTCACAAGATATACTGAGGCATATTAGAAATTTTAAGAGTTTATTTGAGAAAAACTTGATTTGAATCGGGCAGCAGCAAAGTGGAAGCAGTTAGGAGCTCCACTTACAGGAGCTTGGGGACAGACTTTTATAGAGAAAAGGTGAAGCAAAGTAAGGAAATTATTGATTGACTGTAGCTTAAAGGCTAGTTGGCTATACATGATTGGATGCCCTTAGGTTTCAATGTTGTAAACTTGATGCATTTACAGGCTTAGATTTTTGTGTGCTTACATAGGCCGCCATTCACTAGAGTTACCTCCGTCTAATGGACTCCTTATTTAATCACTTTAACAAGTGGTATGTCATTGTGGTTTTAATTTGCACTTCCCTAATGACTAATGATGTTAAACTTCTTTTCATGTGCTTATTTTTCATCCATGTATCTTCTTTGGGGGAACTGCTTGTTCAAATCTTTTGTCTGTTTTATTTATTGGGTTGTTTATTTTCTTATTGAGTTTTGAGAATTCTCTCTATATATCTGTATGAAGTCCTTTATGATTTGCAAATATTTTCTCTGAGTGTGTGGCTTATCTTTTTCTTCTGATTTTGAAGAGCAGATGTTTTTAATTTCGATGAAGTTCAGTTTATCAATTTGTTCTTTTACCACTTGTACTTTTGGAATTGTATTCAGGAAATCATAATTTTTTTTCTATGTTTTCTGCATATGGTGTTATAGTTTTACATTTCACAATTAAGTCTATAATTTGTTTTGAGTTAATTTTTTTTTATATGGTGCAGGGTACAGTTTCTGGTGCTCTTCATTCCTTTGTGAGATTCATTTTCCATCTGGTTTCATTTCCCTTTTACTTGATTGATTTTAACATTTCTTCTTGTGTGAATCTGTTGGTGATGGATTCTTCCAGCTTTTTACGCCTGAGAACATCTTCATTTCACCATTTTTAAAGAAAGATTTTCACTAGCTATAGAATTCCAGTTTTCTCTTTCAATACTTTAAAGATGTTGTTCGACTGCCTTCTCACTTAAACAGTTTTGGATGAAACATCTGTTCATATTTTGATCTTTGTTCCTTTGTTTATAATGTGTTTTTTACTCTGACTGCTTTTAAGACCATCTCTTTATTACTGGTTTTGAGCAATTTAACTATGTGGTGTGATTTTCTTCATATTTATTTTGCTTGGCATTCATTGAGCTTCCTGGGGTTTGTGGGTGTACAGTTTTTATTAAATTGATTAAATTTTAACTAATATTTCTTCAAATATTTAAAAATATTTCTATGACTTCAAATTTTTTTTTAATATTTCAATTCTATGACTCCAATTATACAAACATATGAGGCTGCATGAAGTTGTCCCATAGCTCACTGATGCTCTGTTCATTTTTCTAAAATTCTCTTTTCTCTCTCTGTGTCCTTTGGTTAGGTTTTATTGCTATATCTTCAAGTCTACTAATCTTTTCTTTTGCAATGCCTGATTCCCCATTTATTTTAACTAGTGTATTTTTCATTTCAGACATTTTGGTTTTCATCTTCAGAAGTTTGATTTGGGTCTTTTAAAATATCTTGCATGTTTCCACTCAATTTTTTTTATTTATTTAAAGTTTGTTGGGATGACAACTGTTAGTAAAGTTACATAGATTTCAGGTGTACAATTCTGTATTACATCATCTATAAATCCCATTGTGTGTTCAGAAATCAACTATAATAATGCTTTCAATTTCCTCGTCTACTAATTTTAATATCTGTGTCAGTTCCAGATTGGTTTTGATAGATTGATTGGTCTTCTCTTTATGGGTAATATTTTCCTGCTCTTTTGAATGCTTGGTGATTTTGATTGAATGTCATTTTTTTTCACTGGAGTCTTCGTACCAATAGATTATATGGTGGAATCTAGTAGTCAGAATGTTGAATCTAGTCTGTGGATGTGTTTAATTTGTGCACAGTGTTCTAAAAGTGATCTCAGATGTTTCTCACATTTAAAATCAAGAGATCTCACACAAAACCATGGATTTAAAAATTTTTTTTTTTTTTTAATCAGAATGTCTTACAGCATGGCTGCCACTCCTTCTGGGAACAAACAGCTGGAGAGTGGCAACCCTCTTTGGATGGATGGGAGATTACTATAGTCACATCCCCCAACTGTAGGCATTTTGGTTTGAGTACCTGTTGCCTAAGACCAGTTTTTCAGAAGCAGCCCCTGAGATGAGTATCAGTGTACAAGAGATGTATTCATGAAAAGCTCCTGGGAGAAGGTGAGAGGGAGAAACAGGCGGGACCGAGGAGGGGCAGGAGTCAAGAAAGCTGGGAATTTCAGGCAAAAAGGCATGGAGAACTTGAGCTTGATCCCACTGTGGAATGAGGGAATGAGAGTTGCACCTCAGAGTTTGTCCCAACTAGAGGTCAGGGACCCAAACTTCCATACTTCCATACTTCCTCACTAGTTACTCAGACAGTGCCCCTCTCCCCCAAACACACATGGCAAGGTGGGCAAAACGGGAGGGCAATAAGGCTGGGCATCTGCACTGCTGGTTCCATGCTCCTCCAGCTGTGCCAAGGAGGCTGTGCACGGGCCACCTGGGAGCTTCCATTGGTCCTGGCTGGGATGACTGACCAGAGAGGATGATGTGCCCATGGGATTAAAACCGTGAAAGAGTCTGAAACTCCTTCATCCTGATGATGCCACAGCTTCCTCATCTCCAAGAATTTATTGGCGGGAAGATCAGTTGAGCTCACTAGTGGAGGCTCATTTTATAGATGAGAAAACTTGGGTGCAATGAAGGGAGGGAACTTATCCAAAAACTACTATCTCCTTCTGTTGGCAAGCCTTGCTGATGTCACCTCATACTTCACTTTGAGGAGAAGTCACCCAGACTTGGTATCATTGTAGTCCCCAGAAATCTCTAGGGAGGGAACCTAGTAGCCTCCCATTCATTCATTCACTCACTCATCATTCATTCATTCACTCACTCATAAACATTGATACAAGCAATATGTTCTGAACTATTTGAATAAGAGAAATCAGTTCTCAGGAGGAAATCAGGCACTCTGTTATTATTCCAATTCCTTCAAATGCTGCGTCTGGAGAATTCTACACTATGTCCTCTAATCTGTGCCCAGGGAGGAACTGTTTTGTGCCTTATTTATGATCTGGGAGCCTTGAGTTGGGGCACCCATGGCCTTTCCTCTAACATGCTGGGTTTCTCTGCATCTTCTCTCTGCCTCTGGATCTTCACTTTCCCCCACATGAGCTAAACCACAAAGGCAGCAAACGGGCTGGGAACTGGCCACCACAGGTACCTAGGAGGTGGGGAGCATTGGGAAATAAAGAAACAAGGCAGCTCTTTGCTAGGCCACCCCCACCTTCCCAAAGCCTTGGAGATAAGTATAAATAACAATCTCCCTGTTGGGACCCTGAGCTCTGAGGAATGGGCTGGGTGGGGACTGCAGGGAGAGACTGGGTGTCAAGGGGCAGCAAGAGAAAGAGAAGACATAGCTGGTACAATGGGCTGCTGATGCGCGGTCATTGTCCAGCTGTAAGTCTGCTGCTGTGAGCTAAGCATGGGAGGAGAGGCAAAGAGAGAGGAGAGGGAGGGAGAAAAGAGAAGGGAGGAAGCAAGAAACAGAGAGATGGAATGAGAGGGAGAGAAAGGCAGTGACGGAGAGAAAGATACAGAAGGAAGAAATCAGGAGAAAGAACAAGAGAGAAAGAATGAGAAAAGATGGAAAGAGACTGAGATAAAGAGAAAGAGAAAGCATGTGTATGGGGTGAGGACGGGTGCTGCCCAGGAGGTGTCCTGGTTTGGAAATTTTAGGGGTGTTGCAATTCTGGAGTGTGGTGAAATCGCCTTAGGGTCTCAGGAAGCTAAAGGTAGGCCTGTGCCAGGCCATAATAACAGCCTCTCAGTGGCTCTAACCCACTCTGGCCTCTCAACTCCCAGTAACACTCAATTCACACAGGCACAAAATGTAGCCCTGCTTCAGCTCGCACAGCCTAATAGCTACTGTTTTGTTTGCACTGCACCCGCAAGCATCATGGGCAATTAAGAAAGTCGTTGGTTGCAATCGTGGGCTTCCATTTACGGGCTGGAGCCTGGAGCCCTCTGATGAGACACAAATGAGCAGGGGGGAGGAGTGTTGTTTCCTGGGAGAGGGACCCCTGCCATTAACTGGCAGATCCCAAAGGGAGGGGAACAAAGAACGCTGTGGACTCACCAAAATGGAGGCGGAGGTAGGGCCAACAAGGGGCCCTGCTTGGCAAAGGACACAGGCACACACAGAAGCCCACCTCAGGCCGGCGTGCGCTGCATGTACACACATGCAACCCCACCTCGAACACAGACGTGTGGACATGTTGGGGAGAAATATGCATGCACCCACTTGCACGCACGCATGCATACACACAATTTCATGCATGGCCAGCCAACAAGTGCTCACACTTACGGGCTCACACATGCATTTGTACCAAGGTTATGCATCATGGGTGTTTCTAGTTATGTAAATCCACACTCGCATGTTAGGCACTCTCATAAACAGAAATATATGTCCATATGCACATGGATAAAAGCGTGGATAAACTTAGGTACACACACACACACACACACACACACACACACACTCACACACACCCTAATCTTTAATCCAAAATCCAAAAGCAAGGCAGCTCTGAAGACCTTTCAAATAAGCATACCCTAGTCTTCATGCTCCTTTCACGGCCATGAATAAGAATGGATTTGGGGACTGGGCCTGAGGCATTGGTCCAGTGGAAGAAAGAAAAGGGTTGGAAGAGATTTGCCCTTTCTTTGTTCTGCTTTGAGTGGTAGCCAATGTCATTTAGGTAGTTGAAATTAATTGCTGGTGGGTGGCATCTTTCCAGGACCCTGCCACCACCTACCTGACCTTGTTGTCACTAATGCCCTGCTCACGACTTTTAGGCTGTCAGGGAAGGAACTTTCGAAATGTTCTTGCTGCCCTAAAAGCAGAGCTCACACTCCTGACTTCCCGGAACTGTCTCCTCGTCCCCAGCCTGCCCAGAGTAGGGGACCGAGTGGAACGAGGAGAAGGTGGTGTACTGTGACTTGGCGATTTTGATTTTCTCAATTTTGAAACAGGGTGTAGAAGTGTTTTCATCGTCTTCCGAGGTTTGGGGTTTTTCTCTCTGCTTCCCTCACCCCTATTTCCCACACTGTTATTAGGGAAAGAAAATTGGAGACCGTGTTCATTTTGAGAAGGTCTCCCAGAATAATTGTGCTGTGACACACGGGGAACACAAATGGAAAACAGGAAGCCAAGCTGCAAGGGTTTGCTTGGAACTGGCAAACTTTGCAGCAAAGTTTTCAGCCAGAAAATCCACAGAGGGCAGCCATTTCCCACAACACCACTTCCCTCTGTGTCTGGGTAAGAATGGGGACCACGATTGGCCTGATCTGTCTCCTGTGGTGGGAATGGTGACCTTCCCCATCAGACCCCAAGACCAAGTTCAGTGCGTCTGTTGTTCGCTCCACGTGGCGAATTCTGGAAGCCAGCAGCCTCTGACCACCCTCCCGCTGCTGTGGCCCATGGAGCCAGGGCTCCCCTGGAGACCAGCCAAGGACATTTGTTTTGGAGGCTTTTTGGCAGTTTAGATTTGGGTCAGAAGTGGCTTCAAGAAGCCTAATTGACTTAAGTATTTTCTTTGTACTGTAGCACCCTCCTCACCTCAATCTTTCAACTTCTCTTAATTGACAATAAAATGTGCTGGAAAGACAGGAATATTTGAGTGCTAGGGATATTAAGAGTCCTTGGTCAGTGGACATCATGTGGCTGAAGGATGCTGTCACCAACTACAAAATAGCTTCTTCTGCCGCTCCTGGGGCTGCCACTGGGTGGGAAAGAAGTGGCAATGAATGCCTTCGGGTATAGTTTTCCTCTAAGGCAGGGACTAGTGTGGTGTCCTCCCCAAGAGCTCTTCTGGTGTTTAGAGGTAATGGCAATAAGCTATTTCAATATTTAAAGGGCTGTCCCTGGACAAGGAATTGGGATTATTCTGTATAGCTCTAGAGGGCTATTACGGGGTGTGTCATTTTACTTTTTCTGCAGAACAAGACCCCCCCAAAACTTAGTGATTTAAACCAACAACCATTTATTTAGCTCATAATTCTGAGGGCAATTTGGGCTGGGTTCTGCTGATGGGAGCCAGCGGGGCTGGTCTTGGCTACGGCTCATGGCTGCATCTATGGTCAGCTGGCAGGTTGGCTGTGGCCTGGTTGGTCTAAGATGGCCCGAGGTGGGGTGGCACAGCTCTCCCCTATGTGTTTGCTCGTCCTCAGCAGGCTACCCTGATCTTGTTTTCGTGGCGGTGACAGGGTTCCATGAAGTCTACGCTCCGTGATGACATGCTCTCACTTTTGCTGAATTTTATTGTTTAAAACAAGTCATCAGGTTAGTCCTGCAAAGTCCCATGCAAAGGGTGTAGAAACAAGGAGCGGTGGAGAATGGTGGCCATCTTTTACAGTCTACCGCACAGGGGATAGATTTTGATCTGATATTCAGAAGCACTTTCTAAATCTTGGGTAAGTCACTTCCCCTCTCTGTGATGTGCTTTGTCCATCAGGAAAATGAGGGTGTTGGATCAAATAGTCTCTAAGGTGTCTTGGAACCAGACTGGCCTGCCGTTGGTCTGCTCTGGAGGAAGAACTACCGTTTATGTGATCAGAATGAGACCACTTGCCCTCCAAAAGCCCTTTCAATTCCAAGTACTTATTTACTAGGAACTTATTTTCAATAACCCAGAGTAGAAGATTTTCATGTTTGAGAACCAGAAGACCTGAAACAATCTCCCAAATCCTTGACAGCCCCAATCTTGACCATGTATCCTTACCACCGCCCCACTTACCCCTTAATGTTGACCAGATTCCTCTTTCCCTGTCACCCATAATGACACCCTCCAGTCTCATCCACCTGCCTGGGCTCTGGTTGGGTGTAGGGAGCAAAAGAGAACGGGTGAAGCATGACTCCAACCCCCCCCCAAAAAAAGAACAAAGTTTGCTGGGCTCCAAATTTATATCGTGGTCTCTAAAGAATTACGTGTGTCAGAGAGGAAAAAAGAAACAGCATGTGCATATTTTTCAAAGAAAGGCACACGTGCAGAGAGTGGAAACTAAAAGAAGCCAACAATCCAACCCGACATTGGTTTTAAAGGAGGGAGATGTAAACTTGAGCTCCAGAGCTGGAGCCAGGACAGGAAGTGGGCTTGGCTTGCATGAGGGGCATATGCTGCATGGAAAACCACCCTGCGCCTGGGCTCCCTGTCTTCCTAATTCCCTCCTGACCCTGGGAACAATGCAGCTCTGTGCTGAAGGGTTTCCAGCCTGAGCAGCTGAGACTATGCCTTTTGTGATGGCCTGGGAGAGGAAGAATGGAGAAGGTGGTTTGGGCATCTGCGTGTGTGAATCACTCACGTCACATGGCTGGGCCGGCTGCAGCAGCTCCCCGGGTCCACACAAGGGCACACGGGGAGCGTGGCCTAAGCCCACGCCTGGAGGCTGGTCAGCCAGCTGCAGGGTGCTCTGAACCACACAGCCAGGGAAAGGACAGAGAATGGGGTGGGGGCGGGGGAAAGCCTGCATAGCAAGCACCATGGAGGATGTTTACTTTCGTTGTGCCATGGTGCAGGCTCGGATATCTCCCTCCTTATTCCAGATCAGTTGTGGAGTCTGTGTCTGATGTTCCTAACAGTCACAGAGTTGCTTGTTTGTCCCTGAAACTTTCAGGACCCTGGCTCCCTCAGCTGAGGGGGCTTTTTGCAAGAATGGGAATACACCCAGCGTATGCAGAAACTGCCCTATTCTGGAGCAGAGAAGATACAGTGAGTTGGCAGGAGCTGGGGGCTGCTCTGTTTTCCATAAACCTTCTAAATCCTGGCTTCAGGGTGAAAAGTGAGAGATGCTAAAGCCTGCCGTCGGCTTCTCAGAGGGCAGGTGGGAGAGTGGTATGCGTCAGGACAGGAGGGAGATGTGGGCTATTCAGGAGAGATCGCTGAGAGTGAGAACTGTCCTCTGTCCCTTGCGCTATGTGGAGGCAGGGGGACGAATCCCACAACACTGGGCCTTGTGAAATAAATGCATCTAACCCAGCCCCGCCAGGGCGTTGTCTCCCTAGTGCCCTGCAGAGGGCAGTGTGGCACTGCGGGCAGCACTCCGTCGCCTCATCAACCTTCCCCCCCACTCTACCGCCTTCCTAATATTTTCAAACCAAAGCTGCTTAGACACAACCTGAGCCCTACTTGAATGACATGGATTTAGCGTGGTGCTCTGGGCTCCCTTGCTTGAGAGAAGCAACCCCCACACCCCTCCCGGCCTTGGATCTTCTCAGAAAACTTGCTTAACTCTTCCCCTCTGCCTGTTTCCTTGTTCCTACACCTGTGTCTTAAGAACAAAGGCTAAAGGTGGCTGTAGACAGGCAGGATTTGGTTATACCCATGTAGGGCCTTATGGTTTTCAAGACACATCTCGTGTGCTCCTCACGACACTTGTAAGAGGTGGGTGTGGTGCTCCATTTTATGAACCAGAACTGAGCCCCAAGGAAGGTGAAGCCATAGCGCAGCGTAGTTCGGTTTGTCAGAGGATCAAGTGGGGGACCCTGGCCTTCTAACCCTTGGTCCAGTGCTTGTGCCACCTCTCTGTGGTGCACCTAAAATTCAACCAAGACACCCCTCCCCCTTCCAAACGGGACCCTGGCCTTCTAACCCTTGGTCCAGTGCTTGTGCCACCTCTCTGTGGTGCACCTAAAATTCAACCAAAACACCCCTCCTCCCTCCAAACGGAACCCTCTTCTCTTTGTGGTTGTGTTTTCTCCTAAGTGAGAGGTGGGAAGATGCCTCTATCCTCTCCTAGACTCTTGTGCTCCTCTCTGCTCCTCTCAGAATCTTGGGTAAGTCACTTCCTGTCTCTGGGATGTACTTTCTCCATCAGGAAAATGAGGGTGTGGGATCAGATAGTCTCTAAGGTGACTTGGAACCTTGACCTTGCATGGTTCCATGTTTGTGCTGTGTTCCCAGTGACATTTTAGCTGATCAAACTAAGGAATAAAAACTTCAAGAGCGGTGGGGCAGAGACACTACGTGAATTTGAATTACAAGTCTGGCCAAACTCTATATTTCAACTGGTTGTTTGCATGTGGTAGTTGCGACCTTCACCTCCCAAGGCTTAGGAGAGCCAGATAAAACCACATGGGGCATCCCTCATGCTGACGAGTGAGCCGGACAACGGTGCCGGTAAACATGGATGGCAGTCAGTAACTGTGTCCAGTGGAGCGCCACACTCAGAAGCTCACTGTCAGATGCTGGGGGAGGTAGCATCTTCCTCCAGGGGTCTCTGCTTTCTGCCAGGAACAGCCCAGGGGGCTCACGCACAGGATTTCAGTCCTCATGCAGGTTTGGAGGGGAGGTTTTGTGGAATTGATCCTGCACTTTGGTCTGGTGTGGGGAGGCTAGGGCTTTCCCACAGAAACCAAACCATGACTCAAGAGGGAGTGCTGAGCTTTGTGCTTCAAGGCAGAGCTGCCCAGCAAGCCATTGCTGCAGCCCGGGTGCTGTGGGGCAGCTGGAGACTCAGAACCCATCGGAGGGAGAGTTGGGTGACGGTTTATGGCATTTGTAAGGGGTTTCATACCACATAGGCACAGAGAGGCTTGGATTTCTGAGAAACGATTCTACCCAGTCTGGGTGGCTTAATGGAAGTCTTTTCTGGAGGCAGGGGCCTAGACCTAATGATTTTTAGAGAGTATTTCCTATTGAATTTTTTCCTTCTTCTGCCTAGTTTTGCTTTTCTGCTTAAAAGCTGCCATGGATAAATGCCTATAATGTAAAACTTCAACTATTTACCTTGACAATAAGTCTACCTTCCTAGCTTACCCCTGCTACTCACTTTCTCGGGCCTCAATGTCCCCCTTATTTCTATTTTCCTAACCCCACAGAACAACTGTGTGATCGTGGGCAAGTCCCTTGGGTTGCAGGCTGTCTTTGCTAGAGCATGGGTTGTACTTTCAACAGACCTGAGTTCTAATCTCAGCAGGCAGGCTCCAGAGAGCTGTGTGAACCTGGGCAAATCACTCAGTCTTTCGGAACCTCGATTTATTCCCCTGCAAAATGGGGATGATGGCAGCTAACTCACTTCGTTGTTACGGAGATCAAGGAGGACTTGCAAGTCCTTGGTACATAGAGGGTTTCAGAATTTGCTGGAAAGAGGCAGTTTGGTGACAGAGGAAGAAAGAATCTATTGAATGCAGAGAAGACAAGATTTCTGACCTTGATTTCAGTCACAAGTAATTGAGCTCCTGCAATGTGACGTGTGAATCTGTGGATTAGAAATGTGGCTTTGGGGTGTTTGTGGCCAGTGCCTGTTCTGGAATGTGAGCTCCAGTGCATGGTGATGATGGCAGTTGGTGTGGGTGTGTGGGACAAAGGAGGTTCTGAGAATATTCCTCAGTCAGGGATTCGGGATGATTCCAGCACCTTAGGCATCAGGAAGCTGGAGGACTTCTTCACTGTGTGGGATAGTCTGTGAAAGGACTGCAAGGCTGGAGAACGGAGTCTTGTGGCATCTGTCTTTGTGGGAGGAGAGCTGGTGTTTTATGGTTCTCTCAGAGAAATTCAAGAAAGTAGGGGAGGCCAGGAGACAGAATGCTTTGAAGCTTCATCAGTAGGAGCTTTAATTTAGGTTGAAAGAGGCTTTGGCTAACGGCATAGAATTCAACAAAATATGAGGAGGGTGAGGTAAAGGGGAGGTGGATGGGATGATAGAATTCTCCCGGCTTTTGCTTATAAGAACTCGCCCACCTCGGAGAACAGCTTAAGATGGCTTATTTGTTTATTTTTTTCATTGCTTTGATGTCTCAGACAGCAGCCCTCAAACCAGCACACCAGACTCAACTCAGCCTCGACAAACACTTAGCACCAGATGATCTGTGTCTAGATGTCACACCCCCTCTGGGCCCTGCTGCCTAAGCAGATGCACAACCGGAAGTCCTGGAGATATCACTCTGGATGTGAGCTCCATGGGAATTGTCAGAGAGCGCCCCATGAGTGCGGCAGGTCAGAGGTAGGCTTCTGGCAAAGTTCAGGCCCCAGGATTTTACCCTCAGCAACATCTGGTGGCCATGACCTTCTCCTCATCTCCCAGAGGAAAGCTGCTATGGACAGGAGGAGACCAAATGATTGGTGTTTTGCATTAGCATTTAGTGTCCCTTGTATTAGCATCTTGTGTCTTCATGATTCCTAAGCAATTCATCCTAAGCCAGATGGGCCTGGGATGGGCTTTTCCAGGGAGAAGCAGATTGGGTGTTATTCATGTAGCTTTAACTTGTCTAAAAGGGGTAGATAGATTTCCTAACACCTGTCAGAAGTCCTGTAAGATTGGAGCCTCCCCTATGAAGGGAGATACCCTTCTCTTGTGCCCAGAACTTGAAAGGGACTTTGGGTATTGTCACCCCATTACTGTTTTCTTTCTTATCTTGCACAACATGAAGAAGTTTAGGTCCCTTTGGGCTGTTGTTTGAGACTTCACTCAAACTGTGCTAGAAGTGAGTAGTGTTACTGCAAAGCCTGCCAAGTGGTGATAATGGAAAGGACATGAGATTGGAATTAGAGGGCCTGGATTCAAGTTCTGGCTTTGTCACAGTGGTCTGGGCTTCAGTTTGTTCATCTGTAGAGTGGGAGAAATAATGAAATCTACCTCAAAAGTTTTTTTTTTTTAATTAACGTTTATGCACCCGAAACCCATGTGACTTTACTGCCCATTGTCTCCCTCAAAAGTGTGTTGTGATCATTCAAAGGGGTTATACATGTGAAACATAAAATAAAGGAAATTATAAGCATGGGAGAAGCACTTCAAAGTGTCATCATTCCTTTTACCTGGGTCCCAACAAATCTTTAGTAGTTGGGGTTGGGAGTTCTAGTTGTGTTAACAGAATTGCTAATTAATGGAAGGGCTGAGGTCCTACGTTAGGTGAGAACCCAGGACCCAGGACAGTTACATCCTTCTGAGAATCTCCAACATTTTTCTTGGCTGGTCTCTTTCAGCAGACCAGGCAAATATAATTCTGCTCAAATGTACACCATCTGTAAGTTGAATGTATGCATTACTTGACTGGGAAACATCAACTTAAAATGGGTGTTATAAGACTAACCAGGGGCACAGGGTTTCCTACCACATTGATGGTGCCAAAAGAGATCTTGGTCTCAGGTGCTAACTGGCAAAGGCACAGAAAATTGTCTGAACCAAAGTCACCTTCCAACACCTCCTTTTCTCCCTCTGGGGAAATTTTTGGTCTTTCCATGTTACTTCCGACTCTTGCTCATTTACCTGAGTGGATTCTATCTTGTTTCTTTCCTACTCTCTTTTCTTCTATTAACTGACAATAATTAAGGTTGATCTTATCTCACAAATGCAACCAAAATAAAAGGAATTCTCATGATGCTCTTATCAAAGCAAGTGAAAATAGTTATTAAGTAAGGTTGGATGTAGTTAAGAAATAACGAAAAGAATGGCAATACCCATAATAGTGAGAGTTGGGGGACCAGACACTCATGACTGGGTGGAAGTGTAATCTGGTCCAACTGGAAGACAGTTTGACATATGTATCAAAAATTAATAAAATATTATATGGTTATTTTTACATCTAGGAATATATCTTAAAGAAATGACAAGGTAAATCCACATAGTTGTGTACACAAGGTGGGGAGCTTATTACAGTGTTGTTTATGATGCCAAAGATTGGAGGGCGGCCGGATGGCTCAGTTGGTTGGAGTGCGAGCTCCTGACAGCAGGGTTGCCAGCTCAACTCCCAGATGGGGTGGTGGGCTGCGCCCTCCATGGCTGGATTGAGGGGCTATGACTTGAGGCTGATGGGCCCTGGAGGAGCACACTGTTCCCCAATATTCCCCAATAAAAAAATTAGAAAAAAGAGAAGTAACAGAAACTAATGTTATCAATGCTTCTTTAAAAAAAAAAAAAGGAAGCAGTAGATATTCAATTATAGGGAGTCTAGAATATCCATACGATGATATGCCACATAGCCATTTAAAATAGTAATCTAGCTTAGATATTATTGATAAAATTGACAGGAAAAAGGATTATGAAATATGTATGATTCCATTCTTATAAAAATACAGCATTAATAAATGCATAGAAAAAATCTGGAACTTATGCACATCCTATTGGAGAGAAAAGAAATTAAGGGGGTTTGGAAAAAACTTTTCTATTTAATTGAATTTTGATTTTTTCCCTACAACAAATAGCTATTGCTTCTTTAATAAAGAAATCATAATATTTTAAACAGAGTTAAGACCATGTAAAGGGCCTTTAAAAGGGCCCAGCTGACATTTTCATAAGTCTCAGAATCTCTTTCTATTTAGACTAGAATTGCGTCCCAGGATTCTAGAGACATGAAAAGTAAACAATTAGTTTTTAAGCAGTGTTACTGACCATCTTGTGTTGAATTACTAATTTGCCAATGATATTATTTTCTACTATTTTTTGTTGAGTGCATTTCTACTTGACTTGGGTGAAGGAAAGCTGAAAAGGGGTTCCAGTCATGTTTTCATTTTTGCATGACGGTCCTCTCCTGCAGCCTCGGAGAGGAAACCAACATTGGAACCCCATCAGAAAGGCAACTGTATGCATCCCAATCAGTCTGGATGGAAGGAACCCCTCTTGGAAACTGACTGAAGGGCAGAAGCTCATTTCCGGTTCTCTGGCGCCCTCCCAGCTCTGCCACCCAGGCTTCACTTCCTCTGGCTCCCTCTGAGCCCTGCTCCTGGAACATCTTTGGATTTGGGTTTGGGGAACCTGTAGCTTAGCTCTTTCTCCTAAAGAGGGTTTAACTTGTCTGTGAGAAATGAGTCAGCACACAGAGATTGGAGCTGTGAGACTCTTCTGTTCTGAGACCTAGAATCTTCTAGACAGCCTATTATAGAAAGATTTGTTTTTGGCACATGGAGCCTCAAGACCCAGGATGGGGCATTTTGGTTTCTGGCTTGGTTAGGCATGATCTCCAGAGCAGGCAGAGCTATCTTGTTAAAAACAGGAAGATGCACTGGTGTGGGGTGTCCAGGCTGGCATGAGAATGAAGCCTGTTCGCCAGCAACCCTGACCCCACACCTTTGTGTGAATCCGTAATCAGTGCACTTGTTAAAGTTAGGGCTTGGCCACATGCAGGAGGAGAAGAGCAGGATGGAGGCAGTAAGCTGAAAGACTGGGGTGAGGAATTTGAAGGATTAGGATAAGTGAGCAGAATAGCATACGATAAAGCAGGGGTTCGGTAGGGAAAACCTGACTGAGCCGCAGTTCTCCAAACTGCTGAAGAAGATTGAATGGACCCCAGTAAAAGGCTGCTGTTGCTGGTGGGTTCAGTCGTCATCTGTGGAAGAGAACACAATAAGATACCATGAAGAAATCCCTGTCTCTAAAAGTCAAGAGACATTGTAATTAGTGTCCAATGGAATTTTCTCTCCTGGAGATATTTACTTTTTTAAGAAGGAAAGATTCACTCCTGGGAGGGCTGGTTTGATTGTAGTCTTGCAGAGAGATAGAGGGATTAATGAGAAAAAAAAAAAAATGGAGAGAGGGCACTAGTTGCCATGTTGGCTGCCTGTCATCCTAACCCTTTTCCTCTGGATGAATCTAGGTGGGAAACCAGGCTCTCCCCCCCTGCCCCCCGTCAATTTTTGGCAGTTTGTTATTGAGCAAAATACTTGAGCTTCATTTTCTTTCTTCCTGCCCCTGATGGAGGGGCTGATGAACGTGACTTTGTGAAAGAGGGCCATGGAAAACAACATGGAGAATGGAACAAAATCATGCCTTTGGATCAGGCAGGCCTATATTTGCTTGGTTAAGAGCCTAGCTTTGCTTCTTACTCACATTGTAACTCTGGACAAATAGCTTATTGCATAGCTGGAACTTTTGTGGTTGCAAGTGACAGAATCCCGACTCAAACTGCCTTAAGCATTAAAGGGAATGTATTAGATCACATTCCTGGGGATGATGAATCAGGCATGTCTGATACGAATGGTTCAACACTCTCATTAGCCTGCTTCTTTCAGTTCTGCTTTTTTAATTTTTGTTTTTGGTGGTTTGGTCTAAAAGGCATCCTCAGTGATCTGATAGCTTGTCCACTTATGTGACCCCATATTTCAGCCTTCTTTTAAGTGTCCCTCCGTACTTTGCTATCTTCTGTCACCTCTCTTCCATCTTGAGATCACCAGGGGATCTCAGAGGACCTGGGTCCTTATTATCCTGATCCTAGAACCATGGGACAGAGAGAGATGGCATCCCCTGACACTTGTCGAAACTCTTCCTTCCACCTTACCTTTTCTCTTCCCTGTTTTTGCACTCAAAACATGCTATTCCACCTGGGCCTGCTCCTGGTGACCTGACAGAGAGTTGAGCTTGATTTATAATGTGGTGACTGGAAACAGAGATGGGGTAGAAAGTTAGGAAGAGGGAGGTGGCTAATTTGGGAGAAGCAGCCCATTCTGCCGGGCAGCTTGCTGGCTGGGGTGTATCTGAGGCGAGGATCTGGACACAACTCTGTTTCCCATTGAGATGCCTGCAGCAGGAACAACGTGACCCAGGCCTAGTCTCTCCAAACCCCCCACACAGGCAGTTTCCGCCAGGTCTTGTAACGTGAGAGCTACTCTGGAGGCCGAGGCCTTCATGTTTAGCTGCAAGTTGTGGAGATGCCGTTTCCAATCATTTTAGTAAGTGAATTGGCTTCCAGGTCGACAGCCTTGGAAACCAGACTCCTCTGTTTGTCCCACAAACAGGTATCGCCTGCGAGCTGCAAGTGGAGGCAGCACACGGCGTCCAAGGCCAACTCCTGATTTTCCGTGGTTTGTGGCGGGTGTGGGAGGGAGAGAAAATATTTGGAGAACCCAGAGAAGTGATGTTTATAACCAAAAATTAATGGATATGAAAAATCAGCCACCTGCATTAATTTCTCCCTTAATAAAATGTTTCTAAAGTTAAGTAGCTGAAAAGTGACATTCAAATGATTTCAGTTCTAGCTCACCCATCACGCTGATGGAGGTGACGAAAACCAAAGAAACTGCATATGCTTGGGTCCAGGCCATAAGTAATGGAGATAGGAGAGCCTGTGTTCATGAACCCAAGCCTAACCCTTCCTCCTCAGTGGTCCATCTGAACGTCTGGTGAAACTGGTGCTAGAATTTCAAATGGGTTGTCTTCTTTAATCCTTATAGCAAGAAGAAAGACAATAATAACAAAAGTAGCTATGGTTTATTAAGTGCCTACGATGTGGTAGGTGTTTTATATGTACAATCTTTAATCTCCCAAATAATCTTGTGAGGGAGGTGTTATTACCCTTATTTTATGGATGAAGAGTCTGAACACTGAATCTAGGAATTGTCACTTGCCCAAATTTGCATGACTCAGAAATGTTGGAATCCAGACGGCATGTTCTCTCTCCAAGTCAAGTGTTGTCTCCTCCATGCTGTTCTGGGTAAACTTGGTTTTCCACCCTCCCCCAAATCCAGGCTAGGTCAGGACCGGGTCACCCAGCTCTCGGCTCCTTCAGCTCACAGCTCTTGGCTGGAACCCACTGTCCTGGTCTGTTACATAGCTAGGAGAGGGAATGAATTCATTTGTCTCATAGATCTAGAAAAGATGAGGATGGTTGGGAAGAGGGATGACACGGGAGGACCCAGGTATGGAGATGGGTAGTGAGAAATGAGCTGTGTTGGTTTGGAGCACTATTTGCCGACATTTCTTACGGTGAGGGGCACATTCACATTGTCGTTCCCATGTCCTCAGAGATGACAAAGCCCTGGTCTAGGGAAATCTATTCAAAAGCAAAACTGACAGGTTTCAAAGTTTCTGATTTCTCTGGGAAAGACTGATCAACAGGGCCCCGTCGGTTCTACGCAACTATCTTGCTTGTAAAAGAAAAGCATATCAGAACTGCTCAGCCACCCTTCTTCCCAACTCCAGTGATCCTGGTGTCCCCAAAGAATTTGGGGAAAATCTTTCCCCACAGGCCCAGTATGGCTGGAGGGACTCAAGGAGCCTTGGAGACGTAGAAATGTGAAGCTATGAACCAGAAAGACGTCCAGGCTAGGAGCTCAGGGATAGTGATAGGCAACCGTGCCAAATGCAGAATTTGGGGCCAGCTTCACTAAAGAGGGACAGAGTTCTCAGTGCTCACTGATGGGTCACTTCTTCTGGGTCACCAGGGCCCCCAACCCACTTCCATTTAGCTCCCCGATCTGCCCCTGCCCCCCAGTTTTCTCTCCCCCACTTCTGCATTCTGCTCCGTGCCCAGTACTACTCCCCAGCCCCAGGCTTCCCATTTTACTAGCCTGTGGTGATCACAGCCTTAAGTAGTGGTGTTAGAGTACATTCAGGGCCAGTCAAAACAAAAAATAATGCTCCACAGAGGGTGGATTCTTTACCAGGCCTTATGCAAGGCATGTTACCTCCAGTAACGAATCCTCTGCAGAGAATTCCGTTTTACCAAGATTCAGAGAGGTTAAGTGACTCGCTCAGTCACACAGCTAGTAACAGAGTCAGAAGCTAACTTCAGGCCTGTCAGACTCCAGAACTCATGGCAGTGGATGAAGTAAAAGTGATCTTTCTAGTTACAAATACCAACATCACTGCTTAGCCATTCCTATTCTCTGTTCTCTGCAGGATTCCCAGTGGGGAAGCTAAATCATGGAGAGGTTGAGTGAAATACCTACACTCCCAAACAGGTCAACCGATGAACCTGAAACAGCATGTGGGTGGTCCATTAATTTATTACCTCTTTGCAAAACGTGCCAAGAAATCCAACTGATTGCATGAAAAATAACGATGCAGGGAAAGACATTGGCCAGGCTGATCAAGGCGTCAAGCCTCAAGACACATGTTTGTCTAGTAAACCAAGTGGTAAGAAATGTGGGTGGGTGGTGTGTCAGAACACTGGCCAGGATGACGTTCATTTCATAGAATCACGGATTCCAGAGTTGGGAGAGATCTGGAAGGTGAGATCATCGAGCCCTCTACCACATCTCTGACAAGCAACTACCCAGCCATCGCCTGGATACCCACAGGGACAGGAAACTCACATTTCCATAGGCTGTAAAGTCCACTTCTGGACATTTCTGACTTCTTAGATTTGGCTCAAGAGAAGTAGAATGTCAATATTCTCAGCCTGGGCCGTCCCGGTGGCTCAGGCGGTTAGAGCTCCATGCTCCTAACTCCGAAGGCTGCCAGTTCGATTCCCACATGGGCCAGTGGGCTCTCAACCACAAGGTTGCCAGTTCAATTCCTCGAGTCCCACAAGGGCTGGTGGCTGGTGGGCTCTGCTGCCTGCAACTAAGACTGAAAGGACAACATCTTGAAGCTGAACAGCACCCTCCACAACTAAGATTGAAAGGACAACAACTTGACTTGGAAAAAAGTCCTGGAAGAACTGTTCCCCTTCCCCCAATAAAATCTTAAAAAAAAAAAAATATTCTCAGCCTGAGATCCTGAAAATATTCTCAGCCTGAGATCCTGAATGTTAACACGGTTGCCATAAGAGGCACAGTGGGAATGCCAAAGGGCCACGTTGGAGAAGTTTGGCTCTTTCTTATAAAATTAAAGATATGCTTGTCCTACAGTCCAGTGATGCCCTCCTAGATATTTACCCAATGACAACAAATGTCCACACTAACAGCTGTATGCAAATGTTTCATTCGTGCTCATCAAAAACTGGAAAAGCCCAAACATCAACACCAGCCATCCAACGGCTGGTGGATGGATTAAAAACCTGCGGTGTACCCATACCTGGAATACTACGAGCACACACAGCAAGAAAAAAGGACACATGACTGATACGTGCAACCTCATGGGTAAATCTCAAATGCCTTCTGTAAGGGAAAGAAATCAGACTCAAAAGGTTCTGTATGTTATGATTTCATTTCCACGACATTCTGATAGAGGCAAAAAACAACATACATACACATATTGACAAAACAGATTGGCGAGAGCCAGGGGGAAGGGAGATATTGACCACAAGGAGGTATGAGAGGGTGTTTTGGGGTGATGGAAATGTTCTTTTTCTTGATCATGGTGGTGATTTTGCAACCATATGTGCTTGTAAAAATTTATTAAATTCTACGCTTAAAAAGGGTAATTTTTACTGTAAGCAAATTACACATCAATAAATCTGACTTTAGAAAAATATTTTAAAAAGATGTAGACACAAAATTTAATTGTTGGATGGCCACCGTCTGTGTAGCTGCAGTATTTTGGTCCTCATGGTAATGAGATGACCTCTGTCCCCCCTGGAAATCTACAAGGGCTGCTTCACGTGGGTGCCTGAATCAGTCTACACATCACTGCAACCTGGCCGCTACTCTCTCTGGGCCAAAAATTCTGATGTTCCAGGCTCTGTCTTTGAAGCTGCATTTGGTCTGTAGCCTGTGTCAGGCCTTTGCACCTAGACCACTGACATGCTCCCTGCTGCTCTAAGCTACTTGATAGTAATTTTTTTCTGCAAAGACAGAAACGGTTTCCTTCTCTTTAGGGGCTACTTTTTTTGTGGTTCTCTCCGAAGAATTGCTTGGGTTCTTAGATATCATAGCTCTTTTAATGTTTACACAAGGCTGTTTCCTCTCAAAGCACAGGTCGCCAGGATGCCTGAGACTGGGGTTGATAAAAACACGGCCAGCACCTTGCTGTCCCTGGAACCTCCACTCTCATCCTCCAGACCCCCAGACCCCGGGGCTATGGCCAGCACTCCAGTGTTTTTCTGCCTCCATGGCAGATTCTCCTTTGCTTCTTCCCTTGAAATTTAGCTTCTCTTGACACATTCTACCTGCACACTCCAGATTCACCATGTCTACTTCTGGGTCTGAAGTCCAAGTTTGGCCATGGTTCAAGTTCTTTCCCAGGACATTCTCACACTCCATGCAAATCAGTGCTGTGAATACATTTTGGAGTTGGGAAGCTGCGGGGAGTACCCGACTTCAGATGTTTGAAATTGTTCAATTCTAGTCTTGGTCTAAACCCCTCTTTTCCATAATGAAGATGTTTTTGCCTTTTAGGAGCTTCTGTCTAGTATCTCCAGTCCTCTCCTCTGCCACTGAACCAAACGAGTCTAACACCTCCTCTGTGTGGCAGGACTTCAGCTCTCTGAGCACAATGGGGACGTCTTTCTGGAATCCTTTACCCGGGCTGCCCTGTTAAGAACGCCATCCGTGTCTGTGAGGGAGACTGCATCAGGAGGCCTGAATTGAGATGTGCACCCTGTATGTAAGACGGACAGAGAAAGAGAGGGCCAGGTGACCCAGGAGGGACACCATGAAGCTTCCCACACCACATTGCAGCCCCAGGACAGGGACAGCCCTGGACCCCCCTGGTGCTGTGGACCTGCCTTTCCTTCATGTGCAGAAACATGTAGAGAAACCGCCTGTTCTTGCCATGTCTCCAATGAGCAAAATGACCCCTTCCCATCAGGGTATCTGGAGTAAAATGATACAGCCCATGAAAGTTCTTCATTGAGTTATTGATATGTTTTTGAATAAATTCTTTCTGTTTTTTGGCTCCAAAGTGCTTTTGGCATCTCCCAGGAGTATCAGCTTGGGCAGGATTCTATGTAGAGGCCCAGAGGGAGGAAAACTCTCGATTTTAATGGAAGCAACACCTCAGACAGATGGGGAAAAGACCCCAAAACAAAAACAGGGCAGCATAATGTACCCAGCCTTCCTCAAAGCACATGGGAGCTGGCACTATGTGCAATTCTGGTGCTCAATCATGGTTGAAACGTAAGCCAAACATTGGCGAGTCCATGGGCCGACTCCCTATATTTCAGGAATGGTCTCACTGAGAACTAGAAATTTATTTTATGACCAGAATTCCCTTTAGCCTTTACCACAGGCTGCCTCTTCTTTCTTGCACTGAATAAGACCCACTGCCTTCTGAGCACAGAGGGAGACCCTTTTCCTCCCTCTCCAGAACTCTTTTTTGGGGAAGAGCCCTGTATTTATTTGAAAGAAACATTTTGAGTCACTATGGGTGGAGGCTGACACCCAAGGGTATGATCAACTAACAAATATGCCTTTGAAATTGCAGTATGTTGGACAAGGAGGGGAATTTGTGTTTTTCCTGAGAGAAGAGTGAGGAGAGAAAAAGGAGAGTAAGGGGAGTGGGCAGCCCGGAGAAGGAAGAGACCTGGGGGAAGATCTTGACTCCTGAAGGGTTTCACATAAGTGATTAAAATCACTGGCTGGTGGAAACAGCCTTAGCGGTGTGCTGAAAAGGGGGCTAAATACTGCCCCTAACCCTGAGTGGTAGAGGCCCGAGACTGTAGCAGGATACAAGAACTGAAGGTTTTGTTTTCCTTTTGTTTTCCCATCTATTGAACTGGAACTCTTTCCTCTGTGGGCTGCATCTTTGCATTTCCAGTACCTGGCGCAGTGCCTGAAACATAAAAGGCCTTCAATCAATGTTGTTCAAAAAAAGGAAGGATGGAAAGCGAGGCAGTAAAATCTTCCAATGTTTCAAGTCATAAAGGGTAAAAGATCATTGAGAATGTTCCAGGAACATCGAAGTCCTAATACTGATTTCTTATAAAGTCTTCTGATTCATTCAAAGGAAAATGGGACCAGTTAAACTTTTTCTTTAATAAAAAAAAACGCTGTCTCCCTTGTCTGTCTTTTAAGTCTGGCCCAGATACACCTCCTTGAAGCCTCGTCTCTACCCCTAACTAGGGATCAGGGTCCATGATCTAGAATCATGAACAATTAGACTCGAGAAGGGACCTCAGAAGTCACTTACAGATATTCTGATCCCTGAACCTTTCTTATGCCACTTAACACTTTCTATCTTAGTACTTTGTTTTGTAAAATGTCTTTTACTTTAAAATGAGGTCTCTGTGGGCCTGTCAACATAGATGTGGTTTCTACACATGAATAAACCTAAATTCAAAGCATGAAACGTGATTGGCATAATGTTTGTGCTGAAAAATGCTTTGCAAATATTTTACAAGAAATAGGTGTTACTATTTCAAACCACAATGTCTTCCTGGTAAATGAAAGACCCCCTTTGTTCCGTTGAGCACCATGAGTTAGGAGATGCAAAGTGGACTTGGAGCTCAGTTTTAGAGCAGGATTTGGAAGACGCCAAATTGGCACTCTAGTGGGAGGGGTGAAGGACGGTCTGGCAGGGAGGAGAAGAGGTGAGATGGGAGGAGGCAATGCAAAAATGGTCTCGTGAGATGGCAAAAGGTGGGATGAGGGGTGATGTGGCCAGGGAAAGCATGCCATGGCAATATCTGAGAGGCTCTTATGGTGTAATCCTGCCCCCACCTCTACTTCCTGCAAACCTGGAGCTGAATTTTTTGAGCCAAGTGATCAATTTCTCCAGGAATTTACAGAAATTTGGAGGAGGGCTTTGAATGTTAAATAGGATATAGAATAGAGGTTTGGAGAATCCTACCTAGAGCTTTAGAGCAGGGAGACCTAGCTGATAGCTGGGTTACACAAAACTGTTTACTATCATGGAAACCTATGTAAACAAACGTATTTTTCTTCCCTACACCATCACTTTGAAATTCACATATTTTAAAACAGGAGATGGAGGTAGCTATAGACAAAAGTCCTATATAAACAGTCAGATCTCAGCTGTAAAGTACAAAACATCAGTCGAGCACCTTTCATACAGTTTTGTTCTTTCTCATGTATAAATTTGATGATGTCATTTTTGTGCAAAAGATCGGAAGACCATCACCAATGTGAAGGTGAGAGACTTGGGAAAAAAGATGGTCTTCGTGATGCATTATCTCAACAGCTTCCATGGTAAAGTCTGATGAAAAGTTTCACACATCTGTATCCACCCAGAGAAGAATGGCATGTGGAAATCCACAAAGCAATCCCGAGCCAGGAGCACAGTGACGTTCAGGGTGTGACACTTTCAGCACCACAGGAGAGGCTTAACGCCATGAGAGCTGTGAGGCAATCCCTCCCCAGACGGCTTTCAGACAAGATTTTGCTGGAAGATGAAACGGCTCCTGGTCTTCCTTGGGATCAGATATGCTATTTGCTATATAGCCTGCGGCTCTGCAGGCATTTCTTTGCTACTTTGCCCTTTCTGGTCCATAACTGTCTTCCCAGTGATTTGTGCTGTCCTTTCTCCATTTTCCAAAGAAGTTAATGAGAGTGCTGAGTCTGAATCGCACCCCTGCCCCCCACCCCCAAGTGCATACATGGTGACATGAACAAGAAAAGCTCCCAGGGTTAGATAACAAATGGCTTGTTTACCAGTCTGTTCATCGTGTGGTGACACTTCTGGTTTATAACGTCACTTTCAGCTTCCTCGTAAGATAAAGCCAAGAGGGAATTATGTCTGTGTCCAAGTTGATGACCAAGCTGTTGGACAGCGTGAGCCCAACAATAACGTAGATCAATCAAAAAAGCGGAAAACTCAGCAATGTTCTAGGTCAGAGTGTAAGCAATAAAATTCTTTATGTCGTCAATGTTTAGGTGGCTTTCCTCCACCCCGTGACTACAGACGTGAAGATGTTGTTCAGTAAGATGGCATGGCCTGTATTTTTGGCTGCATCCAAAGTTGCTACCCCCATGGCAATCCCAACATCTGCCTTCTTTAGAGCTGGAGAATCGTTAACTCTGTGCTTTGCCACAGCTGCATCCTGCCTCTGACAGCACACCACGACGATCAGCTGCTGTAGGGGAGATGTCCCAGCACGGATGGTTTCTGAGTGGTGGGGTAAGAGCTCAACCAGGCACTCGGTCATTAGGAAGTGACAGTGACAATGACCTGCAGGTCTTCAGGTCCGTGGGCCACAATGATGGCAATGAGGAAGACGGTGGATTCCAGGACATACTTCATGGATACTGTGATGATGAAGGAAAGTACGCTGATGAAGTGGCCACTCACGCCACAGTACAAACAAAGTGTTCAATTTCAATGGTAATGGGTGTCTTCACATTTTCCATTCTCGAAGCCAGTGAGACCATCTGTCCAATGATGGTACCGTGTTCCTGACCTTCAGTGGCTCCACAGGGATTATGTTCTCTTTTGCATCTCAGATGACAAGAGTTTGGAGAGGAATCATTTACTGCATTTGACCATGATGTTGGTGTTTTTCATCTCTTGGTAACAAACAAAGATCCCCACAACCAGAGCAAGCACAGAACCCAAATACACATGGTTAGGGAGGCAGTCTTATCACTGGAGTACTGAATCCCAAGTGCAACCCAGCCCCAGGACAGCCCCTGTCGACAGAAGGTTGGAGAACCCCCACACTAACTGTTGAGGAACTTGGTGGTCTCTGATGTTTCTTGGAGAGACCTGAGGGCCCGGGGCTGTCCTGAGCCAGGAGTTCAGCAGCTCTCATGCTGCAGAGACCCGTGTATCATTTGGAGCATCTTTCTTCTCCAGTTCCTTCTTGCTCAATTTCTGATCATCCAGGTGAATTCTTTCTGTATTCCTCTTGCCAGTGAATCTTTATGAGTTCTAAGAAGTTGCTCTCCAGGCCTCTGTACGTCCCCTAGCCACCCCTTTTGGGTGTTTTTCTCTCTGTTTTTTGTTCCACTGAGCAGCAGAGGCAGTTTTGGCATTGTCTTGCTCATCGTGCTCATGACCTGGGTGCTGGTGGAGTGAGGTGGGTCACAGGGTCCAGAGAAGGGCACAGTTTCAAGGTGTGAGTCATATGAAGGGCCTGGGGTTTAGCTGTGGGAGCTTGAGGTAAGGGACCTGAAGGGCCAATGTCAGCCTGAACCCTGGGCTGGCGTCTGGCAGCCCAGTGGATTCAATGTCTAGACGCTCCTGATTTTCTATCTTATTTTTATTCATTTTTCTCATCTACTTCATCAGATTGAAAGCCTACTGAGGGTAGAGCTTGTGTTTGTTTCATCACTGTATCCTCTCATCACAAGGGAATACAAAATAATACTTTTTGAGTGACTAAATGACCTCCCAATTTGGGGCCTGTGTGTCTGTGGCCACCACATGGTAAAGCAAGGTGGCCACTGACTGGAAGAGATAAAGTCTGGATGAATTGGCTTCATAAAGGCAAGGAGTTTGAACCAGGTCAGCAGTTGTCAAAGGAGCTCTGGGAACTCCTTGCAGGAATAAGGTCCACGAGTAAATCTAAGCTGCAGTTTCTCCATCTATAAAGTCAGGATCCAAATAGGAAAACGACAGTATTTACCTCTTGGTGTTGAGACAATGCATATAGAGTACTTTAAAACTCTTTCTGGTACACAGTGAGCACTCAAATATTGTTATTAATATACCAATAAGTAATCACAATAACAAAGTAGTGTTTCATAGACATTGTAGGGACAGCAGCTCTATTCTATTTTTCAACGACTAACTGCCTCTGACACACGAAGCATCGTGGAGGAGGAACAATATTTGCCTGATTTAATATGACTTAGCAGCCCAAAGGTGGCCATCCACCAGCATCCTCACCCTGTCCCTGCGCACAGGTGCTTATTATAGCTCATGATGACATTTTTTCACAGTCATTGACTTTGAAAGGTTCATATAGTGGTCTTTCGTCCATTTTCTCAAGAGAATAAATATATACATTGCCTTATATATTTATAAGCTCTTATATATTTGGAGCTCTTTGGAGGAAGGGAACATGTCTCATTGATCTTGTTACCTCACATATCTAGTACAGTGCATGACACACAGGGTGCTAAACACACTTTTTGAATGAATAAATGAATGAATGAATCCTATTCATGGAAGGCATTGACATTGGTTCAAAATAATTCAGAATCAGTGGTGATTTAGCAGTGATGGAATTGAACCCAAGAGCTTCCATTAGAGACCTTTCCATACTCAGCAGTTCTCTTTATGCTATGGTGCATCCTGTGACTGACAACCCTGTCCCCACTGAAACCCCCTACAAATTGGGATCTAGCAGCTGCCGCGACAGTGAGGGGAGAGTTAACCACCAGACTTGTCTTAATTGAAAGTCATTCAGTCTGGGCTTTGGAGGGATACAGTCTGATGTAACCCTCATCAACTACGTTAGCAATGCCACAATCAATTTCAAGTGTTGAGCCGATGTGGCTTATCAAGGGACCTTAGCTGCTATGACACCATGGGCTGGCTTGATGCCCTTGGCCAAAGACAAGTGTTGATTGGGTAGCTTGGCTCTTTTAACAGCCTGCCTGGCCCACTCTGGTGGTATGTGTCAGGATAGCAAGAATGCATTGCCTAAGCTAAGAATGTGGACCATCTCTGAGAGCTGGAGAAGGAGGGGAATGGAGGGAGGACGCTCTGATTCTGATGGTGGAATGAGAGAACAGGTTGTCCAGAAGGACATATAAACAGTTCCTGGCTCCAGTGTCCCTGCTGTCATCCACAGTTACTCACAGTCAATCTATCTGGGGTTTTGTTCTGGGTCAGGGAAAGGGTGGAGCCAATCCAGAAGCAGATGACTGCGCACAGTCCAGATCTAGTATGCATAGGTATAAACTTGGCCTTGGAATAAAGTGTGTGTGGCTGAGGATACCATGACCCAAAGGGAAGTCTCTACTCTTCATCTTGGAAAGATGTCTACTTGTCCTAGGGATAACTTCAGAGCAAATCTTCTCAAAGAGCCACATCCTGATTGGATGGTTGAAAGGACACTAGAAGTCCCATGTTCTCTCTGTCCTAAACTTTTCCCAACCAGGCAAAAAACAAAACAAAACAAAACAAACAAACAAAAAACACAAAAACACCAAAACAAACCCATCAATTATCTCATTCCTGTTTCTTTGCTGGTTGCTAATTAACTTTACATTTTTAAATTATAATTTTAAAATAAGAACTGGTTCACATCACTGTGTTGGAATTTGAGCGTGGAAGGCAAGGCATTAGGGCTTTGAAATATTTTGTAGAAAAGGCAATGCTGTGTGGGGCTCCTCTATTACCAAGTGCCTTTCTCAGTGTAGGGAACAAAAGCTCTTCTCTAGGGTGACTCACCTCACAGGTGATAAAGTGGCTGTGGTCCAAGCGTCTGGTGCAGTCAGTGGCATCATAGTATGAAGAATATGCTCATTCCCTCATTACTCAACCATTCTAACCTTCTGATGGTCCTAAGATATACCAGGAATTTTCCTGCCTAGAGACATTACTTCCCCGGTGCTTGCATCACTCGCTGTTTCATGCTTCAGATCTCTGTTCAAGGTCAGCTTCTCAGAGAGACCTTCTCGACCACCCAATGTCTCAACACCACTCAAAGTAGGTGTTCCAGCTCTGCCTCCCGCAGTGTGCTCTGGACCAGCGCTCTAGTTCTTTCCTTTATGGCCCTCTTCCCAACTCTAATTGCATTTATGTGTTATTCATTTATTTACTATCTTCAGAGTGTGAGCTTTGTGAGGGCAGGCCTGTCTTGTTCATGGTTATATTTTGGGGGCACAGGGCAGACCCAGCATATTTAAAATATTTGCATCTCTATCCTGTGTACTTCAGTACTTTGGTAACTTCTGGGGATGTGGGTTAGACACAGTCTCTTCAAGCTTAAGGTCTAGTTAGGAAGATAGAAAATTTGTCAGGAGCACTTGTGACAGGTGCTTTGAGAGAGGGAGAACAAGGTGCTGCTCCTGGAAAATATAGAAACTGAGACCTGACGAAAGCAGAAATTAACCAAAGAAAGAGGGTAAGGGTTCTGGGCAGAGGGGCTAGCCTGTGCACAGGCCTGGAGGTGGGAAACATGGTGGCCTGTCTGAGTACCTGGAAGCTGTCCAGTGGTACAAGGGGGTGAGCAGCAAGAGTTGAAGATGGAGACTCAGCAGCGGCTAGAGCACAGCATGGTGATGTCACCATAAATCTGGATTTTGTTCTGTAGGCAATGGAAAGTTATTGAAGAGTGATAAGTAGTCATCAAAAATAGCCAGTTTAGGTGACTGAACTGAGGCAGCCTCAGGCCTGAGAGCTGGACAGTCTGGGTTTGTGTGGTCACTGTAAGTTCTGAGGACAAGGTGGAAACCTGTCAAGTTGGAAGAGACAGTCATGATTTTAGATCCAAACTAGAAGGGTTGTGGGGGGTGGTGCAGTCACTCAAGGCCAAAGGCCCATGCCAGTCACCAGGTCTCACACAGGCCCAGAATATAGAGTTCCAACTTGTGATGTGTTTGGTATTTCTAGTCAAGCATGAGAAAATTAGGTAGACTGAGGAATTCAGACCAGAATACTAGGAACACATTCTGGATCACGGAATAGTCTGGTAAACTCTGCTCCAGGGTGACTGGGGTGTGATGAGTGAGCCCAAGGTCCGAGTGCCTGGGGTTTAACCTCTCTGTCTCTCTGTTTCTCCGTCTCTCCTTCTGTCTCTTTCTGCAGACATCAGAGGTCTGCATGCGAGGATAAACAGCAGCAGGAGTCTGGCGTCTCAGGGGACCCTTGCTGTTCTCCTAGAAACTCTCTGGTCAACAACAAGAATTCTAAGCAGGTGGCCTCTTCTTTTACAAAGCCTTTGATGCAGCAAAACACAGCATGATATATGGACAGTCCTTGGAGGATGCTGTAATTGGATTTGGTCTGCATAGTTTCAGTATTTGTCAAGGCAGTAGAATCAGATACCAGTTATGTCCACAGGATGCCAACTACCCAGATGGAAAAGAACAACCCATTTGTCACTTTGGCCCACTGACATTCCAGAGAGCAGAAATGTCTCCAGTTTTCAGAATCTGTGATGTGGTAGTCACTGGATTCATTGTGCTTTCTTTCCCCTAAAACTGCTGTATGGCCAGATAATCATTTTCTTCGCTAAAGGCATTCATATTTAGCTTAGTACAAGAGAACTTGGAACCCATCAGGGTCACAGGGTAGAGCTGGGAGTCATGCCTTGAGTGCCGTATTTCAGAGAGCACCTAATGAATAAATGCTTTTGACACCAAGACCCTGGAGGCCAGGGCATATGGAAACCAGGAGGCGTCGTTAATTTTCAAAAGTGTGGTGAATGTTTGGAGCTCAAATCAAACATGATCACTTCTATGTGTGCCAGAGCACCCATGGAAAACAAAACTGGGGTCACAATGGAGAAAGTGTAAAGGCCTCAGTGGAGAGAGAGGCAGGCCTGGCTCACTGGCCAGGGCCTCAGACAAACAAAAAAAGAGAACATCAAAACCTTAATGGGTGGGTGGAGGATGGGTTTGGTCTTCCTTTCCGCTGTTCTTTTTCCATCCACAGAATTACTCAATAATTGGATGAAAGGAGTTCTGTAGCTGTTATGGATTTGGAATTTTAGGAAAAATTATGATAGGACGTCTTGTAAGTTTCAATTTGAGATGTTTGTGGATTATTTTAAGAGGAACTGTGGCCAGTTCCCGTAGAGGTCAGAAGGAGGGGTGCTCGCCAATATCGGTGCTTGTCGTGGGGTAGACTGGCTGGATTTTTGCAGCCTAAACCATTGAAGAGTGGAATATCATCCCTGCCCGACCTCCTCTCCAAGCCGTGTGTGGATTCCGGAACAGGAAGTGCCGGTGGACAGCAGCAAAGATTCCAAGATAGAACTTTCCAGATTTAGAGATCCTTTCTTGGTGGGAAGAGACAGGAACTTAACAAAGTCCAGCCTGGAATCGCACAAACAAGTCCATCTGTGAGACAGGAATCCCAAATATAAATATCTGAGCATTAGGAAGAAAGCTGGAAAAAATTATCACTGAGAGAGACCTGAGGCAGGGGGGAGAACTGCAAATTTGTTTCATACTTGCCCTTGACTTAGTACCCGCTGACCCAGGGCCGAAGGATGAGGAGAGGTGGGTGGGAGGTGGGGCAAGGAGGCGATTATTTAGAAGAAGCTGGTACTATTTAGAGCTACAAATAAATACAGCTGCAGGTCATAGGGAAGAGCAGTCAGTGACCTAGTGGATGCTGATGAGACCATAGCTACGAAGAATTTAGAGAGAAGAGTTTGTGTCCCTGGAGTGACAAATTCTGGAAGAGGTTGAAAGAGGAGAGGGTCTGAAAGCCCAGCATGAGGTCAGTTTAGCATCACAACTTAGCACTTTCTGTTTTACTAAGGGATAGCCTTTTAGGATTTGTTGGTGGTCGGCACAGCATAAAAAGGGAAAACTGCAGAAACAAATCAAGGCAGAGAAAGAGAGATGAATGTTGCCAGCGTAGGGGATAAAGAAGTGAGAACTAGAAAGATTTTTGCAGTCCGTCTTGTCTATACTCTTTTACAGCCCAGATGTAGAGTTATATGGTGGGTGGGGGGAGGAATGGCCTGGCCTCCAGGGTTTTCTTGAGTTTCATGATGCAGAATGAAATAAGGGAAGAGGCTTATGTGAGGTTCAAGATTGTCCTTGCTGCTCATGGCACTAGCTTGAGCATAGCATCTCTTTTGGGGCTGGAGGAAAGGTGAAAAGCTAGAGGCTGGGTAAATGTTGAATTGGAGCAAACATCAGAAGGGGTAATTTTGGAACCTGCTTTGGTGAGTCACTGGAATGACCCTGAGTGACCTTTCAAGGTGTCATTTTTTTCTTTCTTGTGTCCACAGGAAGTCCATGGGTAGAAGGACAATTTGGGGAAGAGAGAAGGGGTTGCCATTGTTGAAAGGTGCAGGGTGAGCTGCTCTCTACCATGAATATCTTTTAGGGTCCTAATCAAAGAAATGCCTTCCTTGAGATCTTTTCCTCTCCCTCTCGTAGGTCCTGTGTGGGGTATTGCTTTCAGAGAGATCTGGAGGCTGGCAGATGTTCCATGCCAAGACCCGGCTAACAACCCCAGCTGCGTTAGCGACAGTGTGAGTCCTGACTGGTACCTGCCCCAGGGCAGAGCTGGCTGCTGAAGTTCACGGACGTGGGGTAGGGGGTGGTGAAAAGCAAAGATTCTAAGACCCCCCCTCCCAGGGATTCTGAATCAGAAATGCAAGTGTGGGGCCTGCAATCATATTTTTTTAAAAAAAGCTTTCCTGGTGTGTCTGACATACCAGTTGGGGTTGGAAACCTCTGTGTCTGCAGTCGTTGTTCAGAGTTGGATCCTGACCTTCTAGAAGTGTTTGATGTAAAACAGATAGCATCGATTTAACATCTGTAGTACTCTCAGACCATTATAAATAATGGCAGTAAATGTTGAACAAATATGTAAGATTTATATGTACATGGTGTAGAACTCAAAGATAAATATATTTGCGTTACTGGAATGTCACCATCTATCTAGACAATGACAAAGTATGTAGGCATTTAATTGGAACATGGCTTCTCTTTCAGTCTCTACAAGGTGACCTCCCTGCCACCATCTTCTTGGTTTGCTCAATTTTCAAAGCCCTTTCTTTCAAAGCAGTTTCTGTGGCACAGAGGTGTAGCGCTGTGCAGTGTGTAAGGGTTTCTTGGCAAGAAGCGAGACTTCAGGATCCTGTGAGCAATGGGATTTTTCAGGGTGTGTGTGTGTGTGTTTGCACACCTATGTGATATTTGATGGGTTGCTAGATGTTTAACTGAAATGCCCTTATACCCAACATGTAACCTAAGAAATGGAAGTCCGATAAATGGGGCTGCCATCAACACGTAGTGAAACTGTCAGGATGCAGCGATGGCAATGACAGTGAAGAGGCCAACCCCAGCGAGGGGGAGGGTGTCGCATCAGTCATGCCCTTTCTCTGGGACGAGGTGGATTGCTCTCTGCAAGAAGGCAAGGACAGAGTAGCCTTGAGGATCCTCTGTTGCTTCTGCGGATTCCTACAGAGAAAATTGATTTTGTCCACTCCTCAAAAAGGTTAGCAAGTCAAGAGAGCAGCTTCCCCAAAGCTGAGGACAGTCTTTGCAGCACACCAGTTGTTTGCTTGATAAGCAGAAAAAAACCCCTGGAGAGTGTTGAAAGGGAAGGGTGCGGCCCTGGCCTTTGGCTGACAGCACATTCAGAAAAGCTAAGAAAACAAGGGTATAAACTCTAAAAATCTTTTAAGTTTCATTTACTCAGGCAAAAAGGAGTCATGATTACTATAGCAATTAAGTGAGTTTGATGAATAAGATATAGCTGACCTGACAAAAATCAGACACGTAACCCTTTTTTTCTTTGGAGTAGACTATGTGGGCTTTGTGTTTTTTCTCCGACCCAACCCACCCCTTCCCTAACACACACACACACGCACACACACACACACACCTTTTCTACCTGTGAAACTCAATTTTAGGTTCTCATCTCATTTATTTGTCTCCTAACTCATAGGGCTATATACATTCAATTTCATTGTTCCCCAATTATTTCATGTAGGAACATTTTATCTTTCTGGAGAACTAGTGCTGTATATTATGCTGTTACTTCTTTCTTTCCCTTTTTATTTCTTTTCCCTTCCTTCTCTCTGTTTGTCCTTCCCTCTCTCCCTCCTGCCATTCATTCATTCATTCCACCCAAAGTCTGCCTAGCTAGTGCTGGGTCTATGTTGGGCCTTCATTCACTGTTCTATTCATTCACTATCTATCTTTGTTAAGCACCTACTATGTGCCAGTCACTGGGCTAAGGTCTAGAGATACAGAGATAAATGCCATGCTCTCATTTGTCAGGCTGTTCGTAGTCCAGCAGACAAGATCTCACTTGCCAGGCAATCAAATTATATATACTATTCATTGACTGTAATTAAATATTTCCTGTTGATATTTTACAACTTTAGAAATGGTTAGGTTGGAAAGATGTTTGAAAACATATTTAAAGACCAAAATGATGGAGCCAATCAAACAAGGCCAAAGGAGTTTGTCCCCATTGAGCTCTCCAAAGCATTCCTGTGTCAACCGGATCTCAGGAGGACTGGCTTTGCAATCGGCTGGCTCCTGTACTCACGTGGTGGCTCTGACGTTGAGACCCAGCCTGCAGGCAAGTAGAGCCTGACCACTTGGTTCCAGCCACATGTGAATCTTACAGTGGTGAAGATCCTCTGTAACTCTCCTAGGGCTTGGCATACCTTTCCAAGTCAAAAGAACTTTCCTCACACTACCTAGTCTCTCTGACCTTTGAGAATAATTTCCTCCTTTGTGGTTTATAAAGAAGTACAGTGAGGGGATGAAAAGGAAACAGGAGGAATGAAATAAAATAATTTAATAATCCCCCAGTTGTAACCATGAACAAAATCTTCAGGAGAAATGAACGTGATTCAGAGGAGGGACTGGGAGTGGGAAAAGGCGGCTTTTCCCACTGAGCAAAGTCCTTGCTTATGGTGGGGAGGCTCGGATGAGGCTTGTTTGGCATGAAAGTAGATCGCTTTGGAGTAAATTGTTTAATTTGATCTGGGGATGGAATGTACCTTGTACACCTCCTTTTTCAAGCTTATAATTCAGTTTACTTAAGATGTGGACAAAACAGCTCTTGGCATTTCCAGAAAGTCTAGGATGACAAAACCCACCCCTGCAACTCTCTCTCTCTCTCTCTGTCTCTCTCTCTCTCTCTGTCTCTCTCTCTCACACACACACACACACACACACACACACACCCCTCCATACACACATCCATCCGTACACACAGCCATACACACACACACACACCCATACAAACACATACACGCACTATCTCCACCTATTGGGAAGGTGGGGCATCTTGGGCCAAGCTCATAGATCACCATAGCCACGTGGTTGTTCTTGCATGAAGACTGGCTGTGGGGTGAAATTAGCTGGTTGAATTTTTGTCTGAAAAAATGACAAACATTGTCAATACACAATGCTTACGCTTGGTGTACGGCGAGTCCTGTCCTTCCTGGATAAGAATGCTTATTTTGTGGAACTGAGTCAGGTAGACCCTTGTCATGGCAGAGGCAGAGGAACCTCTGGATTCATTACCAACAACAATGGATTTGAGGTTTAGAAAGTCCAGGAACACATTGGACATGGCTGTGATTATAAAAAGGGATTTGGGGATCTTATCTCTCAAAATTTGGGGAAAAGAAGTAATTTCAGAAAATTGGGCCTATAGACATTATGCCCATTGTAGGCAATCTAGTCTGAGGAATTCTGTATGTTTTTCCAGGCTATGAATTATTTTTACGCCAAGTATTCGAGTAGGCTGTTGTCTGTTTACTATAGAACTCCCTCCCCTCCATCAAAAGAAGGAAGTGGGCTAATATGGTTGAAAGCCAGAAGATTCAAATTAGAAACAAGCAAAAATACTCTAACTCTATCCTGAAGAAAGGGATGAAAGCACTAGGTGACTGCTAGAAATTTATTCTTGGTTTTTGGTTGTCTTTGTGTCTGTTTTATACAGGTTAAATTCTACTGTGTCTTCATGTCTTCTGAAAATTTGTTGCATTGGTGAGTACAAAAACTGGCCATCACCTTAAACTTGAAAATCCATTTCACCAACTTTTGCCACTTATGTTGTGCCAGGCACTGTAAGAAGGTATAGATAAGATGTCACATCTCTTTAGGTGAGTCAAATTGGTGATCCGCCCATAGAGGACCCCAAAGCTCAAAGTATGGCGCTGCCCTGCCCTGTGTCCCGACTAACATATCGTTGTGGGCTTGATCCAGAAAAGAACAGGAATGTTTTCAAGGATGAAAGGCTGTCTAGAGAGTGTTTCTTCTGAAAGTTGATCACCCATGGCCTCACGATCATGGTCACTATTGTTATGTTTCATTTGAGCTTCCACTCCAGCCTTCCAAGATGGTAGCATGCTTTCTATGGGAAGGAAATTGAGGAGGCCTCACCATTTCCAGGAATACCAGCTGAGCAAGCCAGTCTTGCCACTTTTCATAAGCGTGATGGGGTTAGGAACTTGCTTGTGAAGCTTAGTCAGTAATAAGATTCTTTAAGATGTATATCAACCCACTATAAAGTCATTAAAGCGAGGCAGGAAAACATTCAGAGGAACAAGATCAACTTCTTCCCCCGCCTCTATTGGTGGAATTTCCTTGGACTTTGTAGCTGTGGTGGGCATGATATCACCTGTGTGTGTGTGTGTGTGTGTGTGTGTGTGTGTGTGTGTGTGTGTGTGAAAGAGAGAGAGAGGGCATTAGTGACATGCAAAGATAACTCTTAGAATTCCCCAAACAATGGGATTGGCATTATTCCCCCAAATATTCTAGTTTCCTTTAACTGTGTACTTGACATTCTAGAATCTGCCTGAGCACTTTCAGACTATAAGAAAATACAGTTTATATTACTGGCTTTCTGGACATGCGGGGCAGTGCCATCTTTGGCTTTTCTCCACCTCCTTTCTTTCCAGAGCAGAAGTGCCCTTGATGGACAAGTCTTTATTTCCTCAGCCCAGATGAGGAGTTGGGAACTGGGGGTGGAGCTAAGGGTTGGGCCAAGTGTGGGGGAAGTGTTAACAGATACACCACTGGTGTTTCCAAGGCCCTCTGCTACTCAGATTTAGAGGGGGGTTGCAGCTGACAGGGGACCAGCTTTCCCCACTCTATGTCAATGAGCTCTCTGTGGGTTCAGCTGCCCATTGGGAGAGGCATAACTGGGTATGAGTAAACATGGATGAAGCTTTATGAACAAAGCATTTTCAGTGACCCCAGTGAGCTCTCTAATCTCTCAGTAAGACTTAGTGAACCAGAAAATGCCAGCCAGTATTTAAGGGAAAATGCCATCAGTATTCAGGGATCATGGCTATAGGACCTAATGGCTAATGACCAGTGATGATATATAAGCCAAGGCCAAAATGATGGATTTGGCTTACCCGGAGTCACTCTGGTTGTTAGTGGCGGGAGCAAGACCTCCTGCCTCCCAGCCCAGGGCTTCTTCTCCTGCACCACAAAGCTGTCCTGTGTGTGTGTGGAATGTCCTCTCTAGAGATTTTGGGGTGGGGTCACTCTGGCTCCTGCTCTCGATCCTCACTAGAGAACTGTCACCTCACTTTGCTTTTCTCAGTCAGACCCCTTACTCCTTTTCTGCCAGTGCTCTAGCCATCTGCTCACCCACCCAGAAAAGAAAGAGGAGAGCTGTGTGACCCGTGGAAATGTTCACTGCAGACAAAATCATCCCAACCCCCTCCCTGCTTTGTTCCATCCGCAATCTTGAAATCAGTTTTCTTTGGCCTGTCATCTGTAGGATTTTCACAGCTTTGGAGATGCCCTGACTCTCAGCAGTCCTGCTGGGTCACCATGCCTCGCTCAGTCAGATTTTGAAATTTGCTACTGTTCCTTAAAATCATTTTTCTAGGAGTTTGCCATATCAGCTTGCCTTATCTTGCACTCAATTCGTTGTTGGCTCTGATTTTTTTTTTTCATGTTAGAGTTTGAATTGGCTAACAGCCCTGTTGGTTTAATCCATTGCCAAATTGATGTAAATTGGTTTTGGGTCTTAAGCAGGGCCTGGCCTCAGGTAAAATTGTGAAATTGCTGAAATATGTCTCTGGCACCCAACCACCTCGCTTTCCAGCCCCCACCTATCTCATGCCCTTTCCTTCCCTGGGTTTGCCTAGTGCTAGCTGTTTCTCTTGGAAAGTATTTGACAAATATAACCATTTTATCTGATTAACCAATTACAGTTGTATAATAACAGCGTTTTAAAGACAATTTAGGCATCTTCTTATCCCCACCTCGCTTCAGTTGTGCCAGAAGTTGGTGGTCTCTAAACTTGGTTGATCATACCATGTTTCCCTGAAAATAAGACCAGGTCTTATATTAATTTTTGCTCCAAAAGACGCATTAGGGTGTATTTTCAGCAGATGTCTTATTTTTTCATGTACAACAATCTGCATTTATTTAAATACGATCATGTCATCTTCTTCTGGAACATCGTCATAATGTACTAAATGCGTCCATCTGGCTGACGATCTTAACTGGGGCTTATTTTCGGGGAAACATGGTAGACTATCTAGAGATTTTTGTTCCAAATACAGATTCCCAGGCCTTACCTGGGGACAAAAGAAGGAAATTCTGGATTGAGGACTGGGGATTGATCTTTTGGAAATTCTAGTAATTAGCCGCTGACCTCCAGTTGGAAGTTTCATTCCAACCCTGTGATTCTGTGACCCTCTGATTTTATCCTCATCACAGCCCTGGGAGGAATCAGAACAATAAAAACAGTGATCATATTAAACACTCATTAGATATTAAGTTCTGAGCTAAGCACATTATATGAATTATCTCAGAGTGAAGACATTCTTAATCCCTCTTCAGCAATGGAGAAACTTAAGGCTCATAAAACCTGCTAGAGAACTGACTAGAGTGTCTTGAAATTCCTATAACTACCAGAGAAGTAAAAAATTCTCCAAATTCTCCACTCCGGGTTCCAGGGTTCTTTGCGGGGCATGGGGTCAGTGAAGGTGGTCTTGGGTCATTCAATCTGTAGCCCAGCTGTGAAATCCTTAAGAATAGGGAATGTGTCTTATTTTCTGCCCTCCCCCAAAACATCCCAAACATCCTGCCTGGCAAAGAAAAGGCCCTCAGAGGATGTTTGTTGAATTGGAATTATCTGTAACCTGACTTCTAGCCCAGGGCATTTTTGCCATCTGGGATTTAATGAACTCCAGGACCCCAACGTATAAACTGAAAGCAGGGCTTAATTTCTTATATCATGGATAAATACTTGGGATTTTAAAGACTCAAATCATACAAATTACAAAGATAATTATCTCTAATGATAAAATTCCAGGTACCTGGACAGATAGACCAGCTTTGGGAAGGTGTAGATTATAGATCCACATGTACAGAGGCTGCCAAACAAATGTACACACACTTTTAGGGAAGAAAACTGTTATTAAAATTGTAATACTCAATATCTTCCAATAACAAAAGATGAATACAAGTCACGTTTGACTTCTGCAATTACAAGAGGTGCTCCAAGTGGTTACCATCAGCGTCCAGACACTTCTGATGATGGCGAACTACTGTTTGAGCAATGTTGACCAAAGTGTCCACTTGTATACGTTTTTTTGGCTCCTGGGATATGGTCATTTGTTTTTCAACAAAGACACCAATGCAGTTCAATGGGAAAAGGAAGTTCCTTTCAGTGAGTGGTACTAGAGCAGGTGGATAACTAGATGGGGGATAAAAAAAGAAACTCATCGCCCCTACCTTATACCATGTACACAAGTTAATTTGAAATGGGTCATAGACTTAAATGTGGAAATTAAAACAATAAAACTTCTAACAGACAACATAGGAGAATACCTTTATAACCTTGGAATAGGCAAAGAGTTCTTAGGCAGACCACAAAGTTACTAACTGCAAAACAAACAAACAAACAAACAAATAGGATCTCATCAAACAAAAAGACTGATAAATTTCTGTTCATCACAAGCTATCTTTAAGAGTGAAAGGCAAGTTATATTATGGGAGAAAATACTTGCTAAAAGACTAGTACCTATAATATACAGAGAACTCTTACAACTCAGTTATAACAAGACAAACAACACAATTTTAAAAATGTGCACAAGATTGAACAGGAACTTCAGAAACAAAACTGTTCAAATGGCCAGTAAGGTGCTCAATATTATTAGTCATTCGGAAATCCAAAATAAATTAATAGAGGTGTCCTTGTACATACATAGAATGGCTAAAATGAAAATCACTGACAGTACGAAGTGGTGGTGAGTGTCAAACATCTGGAACTCTCATAGCTGCCGGTGGGAGTATAAAATGCTGTGCCGGTTTGCAAACTGTTTTGGCATTTTCTAGTATACAACGTATACCTACTCTGTGACCCAACAATTCCACTCCTAAGCATTTATGCAAGAGAAATGAAAATATACGCCTAAGAAAACCTTGCTCAGGAATGTTCAATATCAGGTTTATGAGTAAAAGCCCCCAACTGGAAATAACCCAAACGTCTCTCAACAGATCAGGTGTTTACAAGTTACAGTATATTAATAACATGGACTATTATTTAGCAATAAAGAAGTCACTGATACAGACAACAACATAGATGATTTTCAGAAGCATTATATTGAGTGAAAGAAGCGAGGTGCAAACACTTTATATTGGATGATTCTATTTCCAGGCAGTTTGAGAGCAGCCAAAATGAATACATGATGATAAACAGCAGAAATGTGATTATCTCAGAGGTGGGGGGAAGATGCTACTGACTGGGTGGGGGCACGTGTAACTATTCCAGTTACCTACCGTCATGTGACAAACTACCCCAAAACTTAGTGGCTTAAAACAACGACCAGCTTGTTCTATGCCGCAGTTTGTAGGTCAGGAATTCAGGTGGGGCTTGACTGAGTGATTCTTTAAACTTTTATTTATTTTAAGTGTGTTTTTGCAGGACCCATCAGCTCCAAGCCAAGTAGTTGTTTCCATCTAGTTGTGGAGGGCACAGTTCACCGTGGCCCATGGGGGGATCGAACCGGCGACCTTGTTGTTAAGAGTATGGCACTCTAACCAACTGAGGTAACCGGCCACCTTTGACTGAGTGATTCTTCTTTTCCACATGGCACTGTTGCTAGGCTGACCTTGAGGGTCCAAGATGGTTCCTCACATAGCTGATATCTTGGTGGGGTTGGTTGGAAGGCTGGGCTCAACTGAACAGTTTCCTGGAATGCCTATAAGTCGCTCTCCATCATGATGCCCGCAGGTGGTCAGACTCTTACCTAGGGCTGAGGGCACCGAGTGAGTGTTCCAGAGGATAAGGCAGTCACACAGTGTCACTTCTGCTATATTCAATTGGTCAAGGCAGTCACAAGCCTGCTGAGATTCAGGGAGAGAGCAAATAGACCTCACCTCTCACTGGTAGGAATGTGAAAGAATTTTCAGCCGTTTTAAAATTGCCCTAGGAACTTTCTGCGGCTGATGAAGATATTCTATATTTTGATTTGGGTGATGGTTACATGAGTATATGCAAAATTGTTGAGCTGTATACTTAAGATTTGTGTACTTTATGTAAATTACACTGCCATTTTAAAAACCGGCAGAGTGCTTTACATACCTCACTGTCATTATTTTCACAATAATCCTATGAGTCAACAATTATGACCTGATTTTACAGATAGCCTAATTTTACTTAGTTTCTTGGTCAATATCAGACAGAATCAGGGTTCAAATCTAAGTTTGTCTGATCTAGAAGTGTCATCTCTTTCCACTAGCGTCATGTGACACTGACCAAATGGGTTGATCGTTCGTTTGCTCATTCATTCCTTCCTTCTTCAGTTACTATCTACTGAGAACCCACTGTGTGTTGGGTATTAGGCTAAGAACTGAGGAGAAAGAGAAGAAGAACACATATCCTTGCCTTCAAGGGGCTCAGGGTCTATAGGAAGAGACAGATTTGTATATAAATGTCAATCTACAATATGATTCGTAATATATTTTGCTGAACATGTTTTCTGAACTCTTAAATCAAGGTCCCATGAAATGACGGGTACCTGTGGACACAAAAGGATAGAATATTTTAAGTCAGAATTTCTTCCAGAAAACATATGCTTACAGTAGATCAGCACATGTACGTAGTGCTGATTGGGCCAGAAGAGGCCTGGAAGACAGACAGGACCACTGCTCAGCGTCTCCCAAGTATCTGGCACTGGGCGGCACTTTACATCATTATCTGTCCTCATCCTGACAACATCCCCAAATTAGTGGTATGTGCCTCCTCCGGCAGGCAAGGAAACAGAGTCCAGAAGAGATGAAGGGCTTTTCCCAGGTCATGCAGCGCATGGGCAACAGAGTCTGGCTCTGACCCTAGACTGGCTCTTAATTTTGGTGCAGGGTTTGAAAGGTGTTTGATTTCTTGATTCCTCCTTTGACTTTTGTTGACCCCCTGGGGCTGCATGCCTACTGTGTTCCTGCTTCTCTTTAAGGTCCCAAAATGTGGTTTTACTTCCACAGGTGTCCTGGGGGCGGTTTGTGCTGGGTTTGTGAGAGCCGAATGTGTCAATGTCTTCCCAACTCCAAGAACTGTGAGAGTCGCGCCGATAGTCGGCTATGGTGGGAACGTTCACACCATGGAAAGCGGCAAATGCTGCAAATCAGGGTGTTATTTTGCGGGGAGAGGGGATGATGAAAGAGACCAACTTTTCTAGGACACCACTGCTTTACCTCCTTAGAACTATACCCTGAATATCTGTACTTAGTTACGTCTGTACCCTTTTGACTTTGCATTTCAGAAACGCTCTTTAATCCAGTTAAATTCTTATATGTAAATTTAATTTGCTTAGATTTTATTCTTTCTCATTCTCTCTCTCTCTCTCTCTCTCTCTCTCTCTCTCTCTCTCTCTCTCTCTCTTTGCTTTGGGCTTTAAACTTTATATGCTTTTTCCCCTTTACTTGCTTATCCTTTCTGCATTTTGTCATTTTAATCGCTATGGGGATTGATTTGGTCCAGCTTTGAGCGGCCATACCTTTTCCTTTGACCTGTTCCTGGATTCCCCAGGTGCACTGCCACCCTCACCCCCACTTAATCTTGCGACCGACCACACACGGGCCATCTGCTCTGACATTTCAGTCTCGGTTACTGCCATCCAGGGATCCGTCTTTCATGCCTTTTTCTTTTTTGGCGTTCACAGGCTGCTGGCGTGAGCGAGCTTTGACTCACAAGTGTTGATGTGTTGATCTCTTGAAAACTGTCATTTTTTTCTTTGTCAGCTCCCCAATGTGTCTCACAATTGTCACCAGCCACCCTGAGATATGTGGGCCTTAGCCAGAGATTACGGCGTGTCAGCCCTCTGGAAAGGGTTGGGGGGTCCATCCGTCAGCAGCCGGCTTGGAGGCCTTCGGCATCACATGGCCTGACTTTAAAGGAAGAGGCCGCTGAACTGGCTATTGGGGCTGGGGTGGACTCTGGGCTATTTCTTCCAGGAAAGACTGAGGGGCTGATTTTCTGGTCACCTGGGTCTACCTTCTGCTCAGGCTCTCCTGTACAAATGAGAATAATTATTGAGGTATAAGCAAACTGGTCATCGTCGACCGGCCCATGATACCGGCCGCCTGCTCTGGGTGTTCCCCCACATTTAGTCAGTGCTTCTGAATGCCAGGGACTTTTCCAAGTGCTTCAACTACACTGTCTCATTTAATTCTGATGCCGACTCTGAGAAGGAAGCTAAGCCTCCGAGAGATTAAGTCACTTTTCACAGCCATGTAGCAAGTACGTGTGTGAGTCAGAATTTGAACTCAGCATTGCCAGAGTTCAACATGATCTCCTGACCTCTCTGCTACATCCCCCGGCTCTCTGGAGGATATCACACTTTAACCATTAGTGAATAACACCTGTCTGTGTGCCTGGTTTGGGGCTGGAGGTACGGGGATGAATGAGACACAGTCCCTGCCTTTGAGACTCTCTCAATCTGGTAGATGAGACAGACAGACTTGAACACAGATTGTTCTAATCAGGGCATCGATGGGAGTTTGGGCAATTGATGTGGAATCAAAAAGAGCATGACCCCCTGTGTGTGGGGAGGAAGTGAACCATGGGATGCTTCCTGAAGGGGGTAGGGGTGCATCTGAGCAGGGTCTGAAGAGTACCGGACCTACCTCCTCACACTGAGCGCAGAGACGGTCTTTGTGGCGATAGAGAAAGCGTGTAAGTCATCCTTAACCTCCAGGCCGCCTCCGGTACCTTCACAGTGGGTGATGCCAAAGGTGTGCCTTCCTGTAGCCTGAGAACCACTGTCCCTATTGCTTTTAGACCATGTTCCTGGAACCCGAGACCCTGAAATTCCCGTCCAGATGGCCCTGAGCCTTCCCCGGGCCTGTCCTTGGTGGGGTGGAGTGCATACCCAGTGCACATATCCCTAAACTCCAGGGTGGCCAAGGATAGGCAATTTGCAGGGTAGGGGGACTATGGCCTGAGCTTGGACAAGCAGCCTCAGGTATCCGTATGTGTATGTGTAGGTCTCCTTGTTGTATGGGAAGGAGCTGGGGGAGGGAAGAGAAGAGAGGTGAACCATTGGCTAGAGTCCAGAGGCTGGGGCCCAGGGATGGATGGGCACTTCTAAATTCAAACATTTGGGATCATTATAAAGGTTTTTTGTTTATTTTTTCTTTTGAAAGAATTTTACAGGAGTTGCAAAGATAGAACAGAGAGGTCTTGTATATTTTTACTCACCTTCCCTTAATATGAATATCTTACACAACCAGAGTACAGTTGTGAAACTCAATCAACATTGGCACAATATTATTAAGGAAAATACAGATTGAAAACCAGTAACTAATACCTAAGCCAGAAAGGTCCTCATCTCTAAGAGGTGACTGAGCCTTGCAAAGCTAGAACTGGGGTTGTTGCGTTTGGGGTTTCCAGGCACACAAGGGGTGGATCTTGTCAGCATACCTACCATCCTGGGAAACCAGAGTTCTTGCGGGGCATGGAGGTTCACTCAGACATTAGGCATTTGTCTGGTGACAACCTGACGTTCCCTTCAGCTCTCTCCACCATTTATGACCTGATGAGGGAGCAAACAGTGCCCCTGATTCTTAAATACATTTCCTGAGAATCTCCCAGGGTCTAAGAATCAGGACACTATGAATATTACGTCATGTTAGATTTTAGAATGTTAGATATTTGACAGCACAGGTGTTTCAAGAAGCCAAATGTTGCACACAGATGGGCATACATGCAAGTTCTCAGCTTTGTCTTCCTAATTCTTCCCTCTCTGCGAAAGAGTGGAGAGCATTAGACAGGAGTCCGCAGGGCCTGGCTCTCTGCTCTGAGATCAGTGACCTTGGGCAAATACCTTCACCCCTTCGCCTCCTACCTGGCACCTGACAGGAAACTGAACTATAAGGTCTTCAAGATCTCTTTCACCTCTGACTTGTTTTCTCCCCTCTCTGTGTGTGAGCTTTCCTCTACTCACCTACCCTCATTCCGCCCTCTGTCCTCCCTGCTCTCACGTTTCTGCTTTCCGTGTCTTCTCCTCATTTTGTTTTTCCACATTCCCTCTTGCCCTCCTTGACACATTTCTTTCTTCTCCCACCTCGTTGACTCCCTCTCTTCTTCTTTCCCACTTCTCCTCTCTCTTCCTTATCTTTCCCGCGTATCCCATCATAGATAGATACAACCTGTGTTATACACAGGGTTTCGATGACCCACCAAATGTTTGTCGCCATTATTTCAAATGAGAGGGGAAAAAAAAGAAGGAATTAAATCATAGTATTGGCAGCTGGCAATTTGCTTCCATTGCAGAAAAATGTCCCCGGCTTCCTCGAATATTGAAACATTGATGAAGAACAGATTTTCTCTGGCAGTGTGAATTCCCCTCTGTCCAAGTTTGGCAGAGGGACTGCCGTGCTTGATATTATTCTAGGCGTTTCGATGCATTCCCTGTTTAGCAATGTTGGAACATGTTTTAACCAACTGCTGTATTGATGTAACACTATTTTTATTTGTAATGAGGGTGTATTAAAATATATATACATTTCCACTGATTTCTGGCTCTGGGGAGGCTGGGATCTGATGACGTCTAGGCAGGAAGGCCTAGGTTTTTCCACCCTCTCTCTGTGGGGAGAATTCTGGAATTTAGGCGCTCCCCCTTGTCCCCACCCCCTTGTTAGATTTCACTGATTTTAATAAACATTTTCCTTTCGTTGGTTTCCTCAGTGACATAGAATCAGATAGTCATTCGGATGGGGTCTTCCAGAGGTCATCTGCTTTACCCCCTGTACACATTGATAACGGGCTTGGGCTGGGCAGGGTCTGAGTGAGTACTTAGGGATGATACAAAGAAAAGATGTGTCAAATATATGGAGAAAATGTACAGCTACAGATATGCAGTTATTTCATTGTAATTCTGTCACATGCAGTGGGACACGGGAGTGAATGGGTGAGGAGAGGAAGGGGCACTGTGGACAAGCTTGTGGAAGGCTAATGGAAGAAGCTGTAAAAGGAGGGTGCTGGGATGCTGGGAAGGCCAGAAACAATGGCGGCTGACCCAGAGCTTCTCTTTTTGTGAAAAAACCTTTCGTGTCTTCTGTCAGGGTAGATCCATCCTTTTAGCAGAAGGTAACCTCCCCACCCGAGCACACCAGCATGCAAACTGCTTTGTGTCAGAGCCATGGCAATTGTGGTCAGAAAATTTCAAAGTTACCTGGGATCTTAGAAAGGATAATATAGTCCAAGTCTTAATCTGGAGCTTCTGAGAATGCCCCGAATTAAAAAAAAAAAAAAAATTGCATATGTGCCCATTTTTTTTCTGGGGTGTGGGGGTAAGGTTTGGTTTTCATCATTCCTAAAAGAGAAGTGATCCAAACAGTCTTCCCACCACTGGCCCAATTCAGTCCCCACGTTGACTCTAGGGGAACTGAGGACCAGCAAGGTGACTTGGCTGAACTGAGGCCTTGCAGAGTTACTGTCATTCTTTCCATCTAGAGGTGATGAGACAGGCCTGGGGATCCTTGTGACTCAGACAGCTCGCAGAAGAGCCAGGCGGCTGCTGGTGTCCTGGCTCTCAGTCCAGCTTTCTTTTGCACATGTCACCATCTTTTCCGCTCTGGCACTGACTGCTGCCTCCTTATGTCTCCTTGTCTATATCAGGCCACAGCAATGGCGGTCTGTCCCGACTTCACTCCCTATTTCTGAGAACTGACAGTCCTAGAAAGAGATTTGAACAGGGCTGGTTTTCATAAGAATGGTGTTCACTTGGATCTTGTTTAAAATCAATGTCCTCATAGGAAATGTACTGGCCCCAATATCCTTTGGTTTAGAGGCCTGATGAATGGAAGCTGTGCGACCTTAGGTCAATACTGTGTGATGCAGCCCCATTGATCTCCGCTTACTATACTTAGAACTCAGGCTCAATTTGCTCCAAAGTGAATTCACTTTCAAAATCAGGTTGCAGTATTGCATAAGGGTCAAGAGGACTTGGCGAGAATTTGGTTCAGTCTTTCTGGCTTTGTCCCTCCTCACCAGGGACTCCAAGCTCCAGCTCTTCTGAACAGTTTTCTATCCTTCGAATGCACCATGTTATTGCACGTCTCTGGTGCAAGTGGGTCCTTTAGGCTGAAATACCCTTCCTCTGAAAATGGCTCCTTATTTTTTAAGACTTGCCCCACTGCAAAGCTTTTTCTGACTCTCCTAGGCGGAGTTGGGTCTCCCTCTTCCCTGGTGATGTGCCTGGTGTAGAGCTTATCACAGGGTTTGGTGAGTAGTGGTGTAGATAACAATATCCTGGCTAGATTGTGAGTTCCCAGAGGAGGGGAGTGGTACGTATAGAACACGAAAGAGCAGTGATTCTCCATGGGGACCATTTTATGACCCCTTCCCATTTTATGACTATGAGCGGCAGGGAAGAGGTACAAGTGGCTTCTTGTGGGCACAATTCAGAGATGCTGCTCAACATCCTACAATGCCCAGGACAGCCCCCTAGGACAAAGAATTATTGGGTCCAAAATACTAATATTGCCACTGTCAAGAAACCTGTTGTAGGGAATCGATAACCTGCAGCTGACTTCCTCAAACAGCTGTGAAGGGTTAAGACAGTCTGAGAAGAGCATTAACTGTCTCCCTCTCCTGGTGGCTAAGACAAAAGGTGTGGCCTTTGACACTAAACATTTTAAGGGAAGTGTCAAACACTCGATTTGCGTTCTAAGAAATTTTCGTGAATCTATCAGCCCTGGGAGAAGATGGCATTGATGTCCCTTCCCATCCTGGTATTCTAGAGTTCAGTACATATAACACATGTCATGAACAGGTGGGGATAAAGGCTACTGGCTCTTTGAATGGAAGACCTCATTTAGGAAGATTACATCTTTTTGAAGCTCCTCTTATGCTCTCAAAGACACTAAAGTTCTTTAAATGAGAATTTCTATTTTCCCATTCAAGAACTTACTACAAGATGAGAGACAGACCACAAGTAGAATGTTAGGCATATTCTACCTAGTCAGCCATATTCTGAGTGTTTATCTTGGAAAAAACACATGGATGAACGACTCTTAACAGTCGGCATATAAACTAAGAAATTTCTGTAGCTCCTCGCTAAGCCATTATTGGCAAAGCGAAGGGAAGGCTAGGCAGAGACAGGGCCAACATGAGATTCCATTCAGGGCGAGGCTGGAGCTAGGAGGCTGGGGAGAGCAGGGGTGCTCGAGTTCATGGCATGGAAGGGAAGCAGAGGGGAGGAAGGATAAAAAATTGCTCGGTGGCCTGGGCGAACTAGGGAAAGACAAGGGGCAGAAGAATGGAGTGTGGGTGCCACAGGGAGACGGGTCTGATGGTAATGGAGGACGGGTTTCACAACATGATCTTGGAGGAGTTAAGCGATTTGGGGAGGAGAGTTTAAGGCCACAGGAAGATGTTTCTGTATCCTTAACAGCAGTGGTCCCCAAACACAGCCACTCATCACAATAACCTGAGCCCATTTGAAATATTCAGATTCCAAGACCCCAGATCCCCGGAGGTTTGGATTCTGTAGGTCTGGGGTGACGCCTAAGAATCTTCAGTTCACAAAAGTTCCCCAGGTGATTCTGATACTCATCCGGGTTTGGACATCGGTACCTTACACTAGAGATCACTGAGGAGGTGCTGATGGCTGAGGAATTGCAAGGAGACTGAGCATCAAAGTCATTGAACAGATTGGGGACTCCTCTAGGTGTTGGGACGGGTGTAAGACACAGCGGTCTCTGTCCTCAAGGGGCTGGTAAATGGGTTCAGAAAACGCAGTGGGTGAAAATTAAAACAGAATTGACTATGTAAACAATCACTGAGGGCCTTATAAGTGGCACGTAATCACAGTGGCTGGGGTGGACAGAGCATGTCAGGGGAGGGGTGAGAGAGGTAGATGTGAGCACTTCTGGAATAATGGGGGCAGTTTCAGTGGGGAAGATGGACTCAGCTAACGGCTTCAGACCTAGAAAGGCAGGGAGACTAAAAGAAGAGGAAGTTATGGGGTGAAGTTGTGACAAATCCAGAGATTGGACAAAGGCTTTGGTTTGGAGTCAGGGGGAAATGCAGTGGACGGATGCCAGGTGTTGCTGGGCAACCGCTCATCACTTCCTTGTCTCAGGGCTGTGCCATTATCTGTCGCAAAGAGGGGCCTCCTCTAGGCCAGGGCGTTACAACTCCCCAGAGACCTGGTGGGTACATCTGCCATGGAGGCGAGTCCTTGGATGGCAGGGTTTTGGAGCTCTTGAGGACCCTGTTGATGTCCATGCTGCCGCCATTTCCTACGTACGGGTGTGGTCACATCGGGCCCCAATCTTACAGCCCTGTCTACAAGTCTTTCTCTTCCCCTCAAAATAAAACTGATTAGATGATTTTGCTACTCAAGAGTGGCCTTATTAAAAACACTGCATTTATTGAGAAGTTATTCTATAGCAGGTATATAGCAAAATGGCTTCAGTTACGTTATTTTGTTTAATCTTAATGTACCCTCTTTGAGATAGGTACTGTGTTAGCCAGAGGTCTCCAGAGAAAGAGAACCAATAGGATCTCTTGCTCATCTATCTACCTACTTACCTACCTCTCTATCATCTATTGATTTATTATAAGGAATTGGCTCATGTGATTATGGACTAGCAACTCCAAAATCTGCAGAGCCAATGTACCAGGTCAAGTCCCAAGGCTATGTAGCCACTGCTGACCTTCTTATTGGCCTTACTATCTCTCTCATGGAAGGGGCAATAGGCATCTACTTTTGATATAAAATTATAGACCAAAGTGGACATCTCAGGCCTCTTAGTGCCTCTGGCACAACCTTGCTAGATGCCTGGAGTTCCTCTGGGAAATGAAATCTTTTTCAGGACACCCTGAGCATTTCACCTTAACTATGGTTCTTTGTTTCCTGGGGTCAGAAGCATGGGTATCTACCATCAGCCAGCCAATCAGCAAGCCTAATTCTTTCTGCTTTAACTAGCAACACTCTATCACCACTGGGCCAAGGAATGGAGAGTTGGATAAGTCAATTCTGCTGGAGCCAGCTTGCTTTCCTGTCCCTGTGTTCCCCTGTAGGGGTATCCTGACCAGTCCAAGAGCAGTAAAAGGACACCGAATTCCTGGAGAAAGTAACATGCTTCTGAAAGGAACCATGTTTCCTTAATATTTCCAGTGGTGAGTACCTCACAAAGTAATCCATTATATTTTTAAGAGCACTGAAGGAACTTTCTTCTCATACTGAAATCTGTTTCCCTTATTCTGGAGTAACAGAATAAATAGTCTCTTTCTTACATGAATACTTTCCAAATATTTGGAAACAGGGATTATATCCCCATGAGACATTTCTCCTCCAGGCTAAATGCTTCTAGTTCCTTCTAGCATTCTTTTATGATTTGGTTTATAGACCCTTTTTTGGCCTTGTCTTCCCCTGGCGATGGTCTATGCCCTCCTTAAAAAAATCCCAAATATTCTAGGTCTGGTATGACTAATGCATTTGGTGGAGTGGAAATATTACTTCCAATCTTTTGAACGTTAGGTATTTATTGATGTATTAACTTGCTTAATAGCATGTATTATTTTATATTAAGCCTGTAGTCAACTTCGGTCTCACCGTGCTATGCTCCTGCACTTGATTTTAAATTTAGAATTTTATATTAATTTCTATGAATACGTATCGTTGCTATTTGACCCGTATTTCAATCTGACGGACTCTGCCATCTAACATCTCACTACCGATGTGTGGCTAGGGGAAAAAATGGAGGTGCCTTGAAGACAAAGTCCTGTTAGCTCACACCACTGTCCACTGCTGCTCTGCTGGGGAGGAAGAACTACAGAGCTGGAGCTACTCTTGGGAGGAGGGCGTCATGGGCTTTTCTGAGAGTGGGGTTAGGATTCAAGCCAATATGTGGAGAGTCCCCAAGATGGAAAAAGAGCGCTGTGCTGCATTTTCCTTTTCCGTTTTCACTTGTCCCAGGGATCCGAGAACAAGGATGCATCCAGGGGCTATGGACTCTGAGGTTGGATGGAAAGGCCTAGTGCAAAGGATCCAATTTCTACTCAAATGTAGAAATTTTATATGTACCCTGAAGGCTTTCTTTGGGGGCTCGGTCTAATTTCTTTCAGAGCCTTGGGCTCTGAAGAAGAGGAAGATGTGGTCCTTGCCCTCAGGAAGAAGTCTGTGTGATTGGTTTGGGAAAGAAAACGTGCATGTGTGAAACCACAGCAAGCTGGCGGGGAATGAAGACAAATTTGTGCTAAGTGACATGGAGCTGACCACAGCCCACATGGGGGCTGTGGAGGAGGAGGTAGGAGAGGGATGGATCCACTAGGGAGTGTCCCGGAGGAAGTGGGAATGGAGCTGCATCCTGAAGGCTTTGGAAGGGGAAGAAAGAAGGGAGGACTTTACAGGGTAGGGAAGGGCGCGAATGAAGTCAGAGGTGGTGATGACTGTGCAGAGAACGCGGGGTGGAAACAGAGTGGCCCGCCTCCAGGCAAGGGAAAATACTTGTCGATGAAAACTACTTTGTGGCGAGGACCTTTCAAAGATCCCGTCCTGAGTCTGGCCCAGCTTTGCCATTTCTCTTACCACCAGTCCAGTCCAGGCTCTCTTCCTCTTATTTCCAGATTCTTCAGGACTTCTTTGCTAGTGTTCTTGCTTCTATCTTTCTGAACTCTTACCCAAGATACATAAGAGTTTTTTGTTTCAAACATGGGGGATGAGCAAGACACAAACAGGCACACTAATGTGTTCTCCATTTAAACTATTCTGTCCCATTTGTCCCTGAATGTGGATCCCTCCCTGACAATCTTTGCGTCAATTTTTCACTTGGACTATACAGTAATAATATTAACAATGATGGATAATAGCAGCTGACATCCAGAGTGAAGTAGGTATGTTAGGCTATATATATGCTGGAGGTGAAACATGATGGTCATCCAATGAGGTCGGCACTCTTATCACCCCCGTTTTATAAATGAGGAAACTGAGGCACATAAAAGTTAAATAAATCTCTTGAATACACACAGACAGTAAGTGGCAGTGCTGGGACGGGCACAGGCAGCTGACTCCAGGTTCTGCCCTATTTACTCTATACCACCACTTTGTCACAGAAAATGCAGGATTGTGGTCTTCTGGCAGAAGAAGTGGAAAATAAGGAACGTTTTTATTGACACTTGGTATGAGCCACCCTTTGTGCTAAGACACTGTACGTATGTCGTCTCGGTTAATCCTTACCCCACCTTGAAAGATAGAGTTTATTATTCCCATCTTACAAATGGGGGAGACAGATATAAATGAAGTAGTTTGGTGTGGGCACACAGCTGGTACAACGGGTAGTCGGATTGAAAATGAAGTCTGACTTCCCCCGGAGTCCAAGTGTGTCTATCACAAACAGCTGCTGTAAGGAGGCTGGGAATGGGCCACATATGAGCAGACAGCCTAAGAAAAGTTTCCTAACCATGCAAAAGCACAGCATTTCAGTTCATGTGACACAGCTGGGCACAGCTGGAAGATAGCAGTTAGGCAGTATTTACGGCCAACGTGTTGTTGATTCATGCACTTGAGAACAAAGAGTCTGGGCTGATCTTATGTGTTTCTGTGCAAAGAATCTGAGAGAGTAGCAGGCATGGCAAGCAGCAGCTACTGACTGCATCAAAAAGCATCCATCCCCTTTGTACAGTATAGCAAAAGGGCTCTCCACTCACAATGACCCTTTCAGTCTAAGCCATCACTCAGGTGGTAAACGTCACCTGCAGGGTCATGTCTGAATGACAAAGGGGGGTCAGGAACCCAATTTTTATGATTTTGGAAAATCTGGATGCCCTGTTCCCTTATCTGCCTATCTTCAGGGTGGGGTAGGAAATAGGCGGGGAAAGCAGAGAGAGACTGAGATGCTTCCCATTGGCTCCTGAGGTTCTCCATCAAGGTTTGTCCAACTTTCCTGTGGGTCAGAGTCACCCAGAGGTGACTCCTCAAACTACGGTGTTAACCTAGATTGTTGGAAGAAAGTCTTGTTAAAACTAGGATTGTGGGACCCCATTCCCAGAGTTTCTGGTTCACCAGGTCTAGGTAGGACCCAAGAATTTGCACTTCTGACAAGTTCCCAGGTGGTACTGCCGCTGCTGGTTTGGGTGCACACGTGACCTTCTCAGAACTGACAAGCCCTCACCCCCTTTGAACCTCTACACTTGCATCGAACATACCAGATGCATGAGTTGAGGTCCGGGCAAGATACAGCATTCACCTTGGATGGTTCAAACAATACTTCAGGAAGAGTCTGTTTACAGAAGTGTGGGCAGGATGTTGGCGAGGCACGTAGGGAAGCTGAGGAACCCAGAGACCAGCTCCAGCAGGAGGCAGTGACTACCAAGGACTGCAGAAACAAGGAGTAGAATAGCGTTTCCAGGGCTTAGTGAGGGCTGGTCTGCCTAGGAGGAGCTGGCAGTGGGGGGACAGGCCAGGCGTGCAGCACAAGAAGGGAACTCTAACCCTCCACTCTAGTCACCTCCTGGAGTGTCCCATGGGCTGAATCCGGCTGGGTCCCAGAAGGCAGAGGGTGAAGTCGTTTCCAGGGGTCCCAGGGCACTGAACAGAGCAGAGAGTGGATCTGGGGCAGGGTGGGGGCAAATGGAAAATGACCAGCACACCCTCTCCTCTTCCACTGTGCCCGTCTCTCGACATCTACCTTTCCTTCTTCCAGAAGCTTACTAGAGGCCAGCCGGCCCCGGAGAGAAGAGGAACTGCAAAATGCCGATAGAGAGCCTCAGCCCCCTCTCAGGAAACTGGGACCCTGCCCCTGCCTCAGGGGTGTGTGGAGACATCACGACTCCTAGAGAGGCTGTCAGCAGCGCCGTCTCTCCCTCTCAGTCCTCATCCTCTGTACAAGCTCTCCTCCTCAATCTCAGATAGGATGGCAGTATTTCCACCAGGCTTCTATGCTTCCACATGGCTGGGTGAATTGGAAAAGGGCTCGCTGCTTCTGTCGCAGCTTTCACGAGACTCGGAAAGGAGAGCTCGGTGGGGCTGGGGGTACAGTGCACGTTGGTGGGCGGGAGAGCGGACAGAGTTTCAAGTTGTTTCCAGACCAAACCGTAAGGAACACGCAGTGCTTGGCGTTGGCTCAGACAGATCTTCCTTTCCATCTATGGAACAATGAAAATGAAATCTCTTAATCCTTAGGAAAGAAAACAGAGAGAGACAAGGGGCAAACACGAGGCAGAGGAGAGGTGTTTACGTTTGAAGACTGTCCGAGAGCTGCCAGGCAGAGGGCCGTGTTGCTGCTGGCCCCAGCTGGCGTGAGTTCGGTGTCTTGATTTACCTTTCCGTGGCTGTCAGGATGTTTTCCTGAGTCATGTAGCAAGATCTCTGGGTCAGATAACCCGCTCTGTGGTAAGATAATCTGTGAGCATGTTTAGGAAACTGTGGGCTGGCCAGCGGTTTCATAACCTGACATGGACGCCCGTGGGCGGCAGAGAAACTTGGAGGCTCTCACACCCTCAGAATCAGAACTGGCCTTCTCTGTGGGTGGGATGGGGGGTTGGAGTGCGGGGTGGGGAGTGGTTCTTCGGTGCCAGGCTCCAGGAGGGTCTCTTAGAAAAAGAGTGGTAAAGTGGTGTAGGCCCTCCCCAGATGGGTTAAAAGAGTCTCTTCTTAGCTAAGCTTCTAGTTCCTCTTCTTGAGATAAAAACAAACCAGCAACTGAAGCTAGCATCTCTCAAAGGCTCCTGAGACTTGAAAAAGGGGCCCCTGATGAATTAGGGTCAGAAAGCTCTGGCTGGAGACAGAGAAATGGACTCCCTGCAGTTTGCTGGATTCCCCTTGTGGTTCTTCTTTCTCCTGAGCTCTGTGTAGAGACTTGGCCTCACCCATCTTACTCTGCCTTGAACTTGCCCCTTGGCCATTTTTAGCCCTGTGCCCTCCACGCACTGTCTTCTTTCTGTCCCGTTTGACTCAGATGACACAGGAACAACTAGGACGAGGACAAGCTTAGGCTGTGCATTTATGATATTGGCGATTTGGAAGGGGACAGAAATCGTCTGTGACAGGGCCCTATGGGAGTGGAGATGATGGTGTGGGAGGAAGCCTGGCAGCATTAAGGGGAAGGCTGGGACGGACTTCTTTCCTGGATAGTGGTGAGGGCTCGCCCTTTCTCATGGGGTCTTGTATAGTCACCCAGAGCTGGAAGGACACCTAAACACATCATCTGATCTGGGACACCAGGTGGAGTGACGGAGTGCTGGATAGCAGGCAGTTCAGGCCTCCTGGGGTTGAGTTTGCCTTCTGCCACAGTCCGACGTGGGGAGACTTTCCCTCCCTGGGTTGCTCATTTCCCAGAGTTGTAATAAGGGCTTCTGGCTAGATGAACTCTGAGATGTTGTCCAGCCTTGATATTCTGAGATTCTATGGCCTGGTTGTTGCCTCCATTGTGTTTCATGTGTTCAGAGATCTCTCTTGGACTCACAGCCATGCTTTAAAGAGCAAAGCAGAGATGTGAGAATCTACCACATTTGGGAAATGTGTCTTCCTGACACCACTTTGGTAATTATGGGAGCTTGGCTCAGGTACTGCATACTGTGATTTCTAAAGGAGTCACCCGTTAGTGATATGGGGCCATTTCTTGGTCCTTGAGCCTCAGGTGTGTGGCTAATGTTTCCATCCAGATACCTCATCTTCTGGAAGCTTCCACTTCCATTGTGTCATGTATAAGTCTCTCCCAGAGCTAGGGGTTATCTTGAGCCTTCCAAATCGGTTATGTGATGCTGTTTTCTCTCTATGCTCAGATCTAAGTCAGGTACTCAGATCGTTGGCTGGATTAAAGGAATATGGGGGACATGGGAGTGGGTCAGGGCTAGGAGAAGAGATGCAGAGATGATGGAGAGATCATGAAGGCCCTGTTCTTGGAGGCCGACAGATCTGGGGCTCAACCTGGCAGCTACCATTCACCAGCTCTGTGACCCAGGGCTACTCATTTCCTCTCTGTAGCTTTAGTTTCCTCATATGTTTGATAAAATTAATGATAAAATTACACCCACCTTTGGGGGAGCTAGGAGGATGAAATAAAATAATTTTTAGAAAGTATTTCCTCATGTCCTGGTTCAAGTTAAATATTTAATGCATGAGTTTCCTTTCCTCCTCTTTTTAAATTTGTTGGAGGGAAGTGAAAGGAGAGGGAGTTATTCTGGAGGGAACAAGGCCAAAGGATGATTTGGAAGTGACCTTGACATATAGGAAGGTGACTCACATGTATGTGTATTAGGTCCTGCAGAAAGGAGCGCAGCAAAGTCCATCACAGGAAAAAATTTCAGGTGACCACAGTCACACAGAGCTGGGGGATGGGAGGGTGGTGGCAAAGATAACCTTTTCTATGGAGTTGTCTTTTAGCCGGTAGATGGTCAATTTTGGATGAGCATCTAGTAGGAGTCCCTTCTCACACTTGTCTTATTTTCTCTTTCCCTTCCCTTTCCTTTCCTTCCTTCCCCTCCCCTCCCCTCCCCTCCCATCCCTTCCTTTCCATTTCCTTTCTTCCCCTCCCCTCGTTTCCCTTCCCTTCTCCTCCCTTCCCCTCTGTCATGCATGGTGTCATGCGGGGTCTCCTGTCCCACTCCCCACATAAGCACGCGGGATATGGTGAGGCCAAAAAGGAACACCCACGGAGCCATAGAGGAGTCATACCACTATATTCTCGCTGGTGGCTGAGTTGGAGACACAGGAAGCAGGAGCCACACTGTCCGCAACCTGCCGTCTGCTTCTCTGCCAGCCAACGTCACTTGCTAGCTGCAATCCGCAGTGCTAACTGCAATCCACGCTTGCTAGCTCAGCCACCATCTTCTTGCTAGCCCCCAATGTCTGCTAGCCCAGCCACAGCAGTTATATTAGTGGCCAATGGCTCACTGGTTACAGCTGACGGCCATCTAATCACCGTTGATGGCCGTTTACTACCCAAGTGAGCACCTTTCCACATGAGGCTGAGAGCCTGGAAACTGCACTCCTGGCTCTGTCCCCACACCTTCCCTTCTCTTCTTTTCTCTCCTTTTGAGCCATCTCTTTGTCCCTCTGCCCACCCCTCTTGGCTGCTGTGAGGCAGAGGGACCCTTCTGACCTCCGTAGAAGCAGGCTTTGCTAGTTCAGGTTTCTCAGAGTGGACTACTGATCACACACAGACCTTTTCCTTGCTAATACTGGTGAGGGGTATTTCTCAGAGCATTAGTATGCCAAAGGAATCTCTCCCCACACAGGTAAGGAGTTGAGAATCAAGAGGACCATCTGGAGGGAATTAGGCTAGACATCAAGAAGAATATTCTAAGAATGAGAGTTAAAGCCCTAAGTCAGGTGAGTCACAAAAATTTCACTGTCCCTCCAACCCCATGCATCTTCTAAAAATAGAAAAGAAGACTTCCCCCTTTTTCAGAGGATGGCCTTCCAGGACCGGGGGGCATGAGAGAGAAGCCCTTATGGCGTTTTTTCCTGTAAGGTTTCATAGATTGGTTTAGACATGGCTGGGTCTTATGGGAATCCCGTGAAATGGCTGCTTGAGCACTCAGGTGGGGATTTAGTTCCCTCTGAACCCCATCCTCATGCTTCCCAAGCCCTTGTGTCCCCCCTCCACACATAGGCCCAGACCCAGATTCTCAGCATGGGTTCTCTCTTGCCTGTGTTCTGCAAAGACCTGCCTTTTGTTCTGTTGCCCACTTCCAGCTTCCTCTGAGAACAAAGAGGAAGTCCAGTTACAAATGTCCTCTTGCAAAGTAATTAAGCTCACAGCATGGGGGCTGGTGCTCCTCAGGGCTGGGGAATGGGGGAGGGGTGGACTCCGGCATAGCTCTGCCAGGAGGGACCTGCTGTTTCTCACGTCCTTCCCTTCCCTAATGGAAGTGGCGCTCCCACATGTGGCTGTCCAAGTGGTGACGCTGTGGGACACAGGGTCTTTGGGATGTGTCCTGGGCCATGCAGGCACAGTGAACAAAGCCACGGCTTCCTGGCTGCATTGGCCACTGGCGTGTCGCAGGGTCCCCCACTTGTGGCAGTAGAGGGTGCTTAAGGGCCTTGTTCCCTCAGAACCTATGAATCAGCTCATAAAAGAAGGCCAGGTTGCCAGGGGCATGTGTGGGGGAGGAGGAGAGAGAGGAATTGGTTACTCTTTATGTAGTGGACAGGGGCCAAAAGTTCTCTTTCTTCACTGAAGGAAGCAACAGAGACTGCAATAAAAAAGGAATTTAAGTTAGAACTGAGCACTAGGATATTTCAGCACTGGGACAAAACATAGAGAAATGGGCTGCATTTCTTTCCTGTGGATAGTCTTCAGAAAGGAATAAGATGTATAGTTGAGAATTCTAGCTACAGGCAGGAAAATGACCTCCCCAGCTGTGCATGGTATTTACTTACCAGAAGGAACAGATCTGAGATGGCCCGGGACGTTGGCATCTTCTAGAATCTCTGCTATGAAGCAGGACTATTTCAGAGATGTCTTCTCTAGAGGGTATAACTAGAACCCACAGAGAAGTTATCAGGAGGAAGGCTTTGGCCCACCAGAAGAAAGAACAGTTTAAAAACAAAAGCTGTCCAGTAGTGGAAGGGACTGTTTAATTAATAAAGTACACTTCTGATTGCAGGGAGCATTGAAATCCAAGATTGCACTCTGGAATGTTTTGGAGGGGTTTCCTGCATTGGAGGATGGATTTGATGCCCTTTCAAGCTCTTCCTCTATAGGGTTCAGATACTCCGTGTCTTATTCTTCTGTTTGTCTCTGAAAGTGGACAGATTTAGAGCTATAATTCCTTTTGCTGGAAGGGTTGCTCTAGTATGCCAGAGTTTGTTCAGTGATTTATTTACTTGTCCTATGAAGACCTGCTATGTACCAGCTCTAGAAATGCAAAACTGAAAAAGACAGAGCAACTCTGATTTGGGGAAGTTCACAGTATATTGGAAAGGCAGACATGGAAACAGGTCAATTGGAACTTTGCATGGTGAGGGCTAAACAGAAGCATCAAGTAAGAGCTGGGAAAGCACAGAGCAGGGAACACAAAGCATCTTTCCCTGGAGGTATAGGGGAGGGCTTCTCAGAAGAGGCAACTTTTCAGCTGGCAGCTTTCTACCAATCCAATTCTGTTCCAATTCAGTCCATGTAGACTTACTGACTGACTGCCACGTATAAGGCAAACAGAATGGGTGCAAACACGTATAATAGAAGGAGCTCTCCAGATACAAATTCATGTTTGTGCCCTCAGCGTTGTGTACCTTGGGATGGGGGATACATAAATGAACAAAGCCTGGTCTGTATAGAGCTTCCATTCTTCCAGCAGCCCCTCTTTCTAGACTGTGTCTCTGGTTCTGGTGTGGAACCTGGATCAGAGAGTGGGTGAATAGGGTGGCCACTTGGAAGGGGTGTCAGAGGCCAGCAGTAGGCAATTCATTTCTGTGGCTCGCTAGCCCTTTCTTGGGGTAGAGATGGTGTTTGATATGTCGCTGTCCAAGCAATGATATCATGGACACGGGACAAAGCATGCTTTGATGGGTCCTCATATCTCCAGTTTGCAGCCCTGGGTGAGGTCTACTGAATGCCAGCAGAAGGTGGAAGATGTTTTATGTTTGTCACCTGTCTGGGTATGGTAAGAAGTAGGGAGGCAAGAGTGCTGGGAGGAGGAAGACACAGGTCATTTCTTTTGCTCGTTCCCTTGAGATGACTGGTACCCTTGAGATGACTGAGGAATTTCAGGAAGCTCCAGGAGAGTGTTGATGTATCAGTCAGGGTCCAGTCATGATACAAACAACCAGTGTCTTTTCGCTTTTTCTAGCTGCCCACATTCTTTGGATTCTGGCCCCCTTCCATTTTAAAGTCAACAATGGCCAGTAAAATCTTTCTCAGCCTGCATCACTCTTAAGTTGACTCTCATGACCCCCTCTTTCAATTATTAGGACTCTTGTGATTATATTGAGTTTACCTAGGTAATCCAGGATAATCTCCTCACCCCATTCAAGGTCATCTGATTCATTCTATCTACAACCTTAATTCCTTCCTGCCATGTGTTACGGGCTGAATTGTGTCTCCCTATAATTTATATGTTGAAGCCCTAACCTTTAGTGCCTTGGAATATGACCTTATCTGGAGAAAAGGCCTTTAGAGAGGTAAATGAAGTTACATGAGGTCATATGGGTGGGCCCTGATCCAATCTGACTGGTGTCTTTGTAAAAAGAAGAAATCTGGATATACAAAGAGATACCAGGGGCGCATGTGCCTAGAGGAAAAGACTAACATGTAGAGGCAGTAATAGGGTGGCCATCTGCACACTAACAAAAGTGGCCTCAGAGAAAGCCAACGATGTGGGTACCTTGAACTTGAACTTTCAGCTTTTAGAACTATGAGAGAAAACATTTCTTTGTTTAAACCACGCAGTGTGTGGTGTTTTGTTCTGACAGCCCTAGCAAATGAATACATCATCTAACATAACATATTCACAAACTCTAAGGATTAAGACATGAGCGAAGAGTCATCTTTGGGAGATCATTATTCTACCTAAGACATATTAGTTGATTTGTAGTTTTACTATTCTATTGCATTGGTCTATTCATTATTCGTGAGCCAATACCACATATAATGAAATTTCTAGGCTGTTATAATTATTTTGTTTGGTGAGATAAATTTCTTTTTGTGTTCTTTGCTTTCATTTACCCAAATGAAAACAATTTTCTTTTTTAAAACATTTTTATTAAAAATATAACTAACATACAATATTATATTAGTTTCAGGAATACACCACAGTTATACAACATTTATATACCTAAAGAAGTGATCACCATAAGTCCAGCAACCATCTGACACCGTACCACATCATCACAATATTATTGACTATATGCCCTATGCTGTACATTTTATCCCCATGACTTGTTTGTTTTATACCTGGAACTTTGGACCTCTCATTCCCCTTTACCTGCCTCCCCGCCCCTTGAATTTTTCAGTTACAGTTGACATTCAATATTATTTTATATTAATTTCAGGTGTACAGTGTAGTGGTTAGACATTTATATAATTTAAGAAGTGATCCCCCTGACTAGTACCCACCTGGCACATAGTTATTACCATATTATTGACTATATTTCCTATGCTTTACTTTACCTCCCCATCTCAATTTTGTAACTACCAATTTGTATTTCTTAATCTCTTCCCCTTTTTTGACCCACACCCACAACCCCCCTCCCATCTGGCAACCATCAAAATGTCCTGTATCAATGAGTCTGTTTCTGTTTTCTTTGTTTGTTTATTTTGTTTTTTAGATTCTACATATATGTAAGTGAAATCACATTGCATCTGTCTTTTTCTGTCTGGCACTCCACTGAGCACAATACCCTCCAGGTCCATCCATGCTGCCACAGATGGTGAGAACCCTTTCCTTCCCTGGCTGAACAATATTCTATTGTATATACCACCTCCTCTTTGTCCATTCTTTCATCGATGGACACCCAGGCTGCCTCCACATCCATTGTAAACAATGCTGCAATGAACATATGGATGCACATGTCCCCCTGGAGTAGCATTTTGGTTTCTTTGTATAAGTATCTGGAAGTGGGATTACTGGGTTCGTCTTTGTCGCTTGTTATAACCTTTTTTTAAAAATTGCTAATTGCTTTCTTTTTATTTCTTAATTAAATTATTGGGGTGATAATGGTTAGTAAAATTACATTGGTTTCAAGTGTGCAATTCTATAACACATCATCTATATATCACATTGTGTGCTTACTACCCAGAATCCTTTATTTTAAAGTCTGTTTTGTCTGGCATGAGTATTGCTACCTTCACCTTTTTTGTTGTTGTTTCCATTTTCATGAAATTACTTTTTCCATTCCTTTATTTTCTGTCTGTGTGTGTCTTTCAATTTGAAGTGAGTCTCTTGTAGGCAGCATATGTAAGGGTTTTATTTCCTTACCCATTCATCCCTCCTATATATTTTGATTGAAACATTTAATCCACTTACATTAAAAGTAATTATTAATAGATATGTAGTTACTGCCATTTTATTATTCATATTTTTTATTTTTATTTTTTTTAATCTTAAAGAAGTCTCTCTAACATTTCTTATAATATTGGTTTGGTGATGAACTCAGTCCGGTAGCTTTTTCTTGTCTGGGAAGGAAGCAGTTTATCTGTCCTTTGATTCTAAATGATAGTTTTGCTGGGTAGTGTAATCTTGGTTGTAGGTCATTGTTTTCATTACTTTGAATATTTCCTGCCAATCTCTTCTGGCCTGTAAAGTTTCTGTTGAGAAATTAGGTGACAGTCTTATGGAAGCTCCTTTATAAGTCAATAGTTGCCTTTCTCTTGTTGCTTTTAGGAGCCTCTCGGTCTTTAACTTTTGCCATTTTAATTATAATGTGTCTTGGTGTTCGCTTGTTTGGGTTCATCTTGTTTGGGACTCTCTGTGCTTCCTGGGATTAAGCTCCAAGGCACTATTTCCTTTGCCAGGTTAGGAAAGTTTTCAGTCATTATTTCTTCGAATAGGTTCTCAATCCCTTGCTTTCTTTTTTCTCCTTCTGGTACCACTATGATGTAAATGTTGCTACACTTGATGTAGTCCCAGAGGTCTCTTAAACCACCCTCATATTTTTGGATCCTTTTTTCCTTTTGTTGTTCTGACTGGGTGTTTTCTGCTATCTTGTCTTTCAAATTGCTGACTTGATACTTTGCTTCATCTAGTCTGCTGGTGATTCCTTCTAGTGCATTCTTCATTTCAGTTATTGTATTCTTCACTTCTGACTAGTTCTTTTTTATGCTTGCTATCTCTTTGTTGAAGTTCTCACTAAGTTCTTTGAGCATTCTTATAATCAGTGTTTTGAACTCTGTCTCTTGTAGGTTGCTTGCCTCCATTTTATTTAGTTCTTTTTCTGGAGTTGTCTCCTGTTTTTCATTTGGGACGTATTTCTTTGTTTCCTCATTTTGGCTTCCTCTCTGTGTTTGTTTCTATGTATGAGGTAGTTCTGCTATGTCTCCCAGTCTTGGCTGGATGGCCTTAGGTAGTAGGTGCCCTGTAGGGCCCTGGCACATCTTCCCTGGTCACTTGCTTTGAGTGCTCCAGGAGTGTCTCTTGTGTGTGCCCTCCTTTTATAGTTGAGCCTTGATTGCTATTGGCACATAAGTCAGTGGGATTGGCCCACAGGCTGATTGGTTGTGGGGTTTGGCCATGCCCACAGCTTACAGGCTGCTGTTTGAGGAACGTACCTCTCTGAGTGGAATTTGCCCCAGTGGGCTCTGGTGCCTGTTGAGACCACCCTTTGTATATGCCACTTGAGGAGTTAATTGGGTGGTGTTCTGCTGTGGTCTGAAGCCAACACTCAAGTATGTTGATTCTTAGGCCTCAGGGCCTCAGGGCTCTTCATTAGGATGACTAAAAAGATTAAAAATGATAAAAGAGAGATGTTAGGTTAATTTGACCATGGAAGAGAATGTGTACTATGGCTCAGAGATACCAAGGGTTGTAATACTGAGGGAAATGATGAAAGATTGGGTCTCCTCAGATTGCTCAGATCACCTCCCTACATGGCTCTGCTGTAGGAGCAGTAGTAGGTAGCAGGGGTGAACTTGACCTTGACCATCTACCTGGACACCCTGAGTCCCTCTCAGGAGCTGCTTAGTTTGGATACCCCTGCCTTCTCACACAGCTTTAGGCAAGGGTCATGATTTATTGGCTACATTCAAGGCTATAGTGATTTGCAATTTCTTTGGGGGGTTTTCCAAATATTTTCAGCAGTCATATTCTCTAGATGACTGATGTCTTAAAAATTGGAGAAAATTGCTTATTCCCAAACAAAGAGGGATTTTTGAGCTCTCAATTCTGCTCCACATCTGAAGGCCTCAATTTTACAAACCAGGAAATGAAGACTTAAGAAGGGAGTTACTTGAGTTGACATTTTTCATGAATCCTACAAGTCTTAGAGCCTGGAGCTCCAAGAGAGTTCACATTTTAGGGTATGGCTCTTTCCCTCGCCCCTTTCAACTGATGTAGGTTAGATTATGAACCATAGAAACTATAGAGACTAATATGTCAACAGTACTAGAGGTGTGTGTATGGGAAGGGGATATGCAGGAAAAGGGGATAAGGTCTTTAATTTTTTCCCAGAGGCAGGTAGAATACTGCTGCTCCCTCATGGACACAGAGGAAATGTTCTGACAGGAAGCTGAGTATTAAATTCATTTGTTTATTTATTTATTTATTTATTTATTTATTTATTTATTATCTATCCATCCTTCCATCCATCTATCCTATATATGCCCTACATGAGTAGTGTTTGAATGGTATGGAGTTGTAAAATAACTTGCTGAGAAATTTGGAATTAATCCTAGAGTCAGTAAAGAACCATTGAAGATTCCTGGATGAGGGAGTGGCCAGATGCAGGAAGTGATTCAGGGAAAGTGCAGCAACATAAAGATAGACCTAAGGAGCAAAATCCAGATGTGGTCCTGTCACACGTCTCACAGGTGAGTTTGAATGCACTTCTGTTCTGGTTGGTATACTGAGCCAGGTTCTGGTCCTGGCTGAAAAGAGGTCAGACAAAAATAAGAAGGATATAAGAATTGGATACAGCCTGAGAGACCAAGATATCTGATGTGATGTGTTCAGTGGACTTGTGTGGGGAATAATCAGTTCAACAAATATTTTCTGGGTACATCCTCAATTTTCCCTGTTATTTTTTGTCCCCTTTCCAACCCAAGGGCCCTGTGCTCTCTGGCAGGAGTTTTAAAGTGGAAAGGGTGGGGGCTGGGTATTGGGGCTACACATTTTCTTTTGCACATTTCTAGCCACTCCAGCAAATTCAGCAATCTGGTATATGGAATAGGTGTCGGAGTTGAAGACGGTACATTGTACATGAAGAGGCAAGGGCACAGAGCAGATAGGAGTATGTTGGGGAATAAGCACAGAGAACCAACTTAGGGGCAGTGGGAAAAGAGACCCTCCTCCTGCAGCTTTAATTAAACACTTGCCTGCAGAAGTCTCCAGTGCGGCCCCCTGCAGAGTTCACTACCAATCCCCGCCTTCCAGAGGATTAGGCAATGGGTAGGGGAAGGAATAAGAGATTTAGAGTCACACAGATCTGCTTACCAGCTGTGTGACCTGGGTCCTGCTTGCTGCAGGCTTTCTGAGCCTCAGTTTCTTCAACTGGAAAATAAGGATCAAAATATCATCTGACTCATGGGGTTATTTGGAAGACTAAATAGAATAATGTACGTGAGAATGACTTTGTAGAATGTCAATCAGTGTGTAAAGACTGTATAAATAATAACAAGATTTTTTCCAATGTAATTTCCATTGTCTTTGAATGTAAGCACCTTAACTCCCTTCCAAAATCTTCTGTGGTGACACATCTGGAGGGGCTAATATCTAGGAGACAAAAGACAGCCTGGGTCCCTCAGTGCTTATAAGGGAAGAGTGTGTTCTCAGCCACAGGGTGATCTGAATATTTGGATAAAACACTCTTCCTTCTTGAGAATGGGCACAGGTCTTTTTTCTGCATTTCATGACCCTGTATTGGTCATGTATATAAAAATAGAATTTAAAATATATATCAAATGTAATAAAATATAGTTTAAAATGTAAGTGAATATAAAAAATTAAAATATAGTTTATTGCGCTATTACACCTAGTTGACCTTTTCATGTTATTGTTTTGTTCTGTTTTTTTGTTTTGTGGAATGGAGTCTAGAAAAGAAGTAAGACTACATCCAAATGCTTGGAGTTAGAGGAAGTGGGGGAGGAAATATGGCCCAAGTTGAACCTAAGGATTAGGGGTAGAACTCCATAGCTTCCTGAAAAAGTGGTGGCTGGCTACATTCCACTTCACCCTTGTGTGGCAGAAAAGCCTCACTGCTGTGGTTGCTGGGACTGGTCTTTGCCCTGGGGAGAACCTGCCACTGGCTGATCATCTGTCCAGAGCTGGACGATGGGGCCACCACTAGGGTGTCCCATTATCCAGAGACAGGGGAACACGAGAGAGGTGGAGGGTCAGCAAGGAGAAACATGTTTCCTCGCCCCTGGTCCTGCTCCTGGGGGAATGAAGGATGTGAAAGTTTTCTGTTTCGTTTTAGTTTTTCCTGTTTAGCAACTGATAATCTCCCTTTCTGTTGAAGGTATGAATTCAGTTAATGCTGGGGCTTTTTGCCTGTTAAATTGTTAAAATGCAAAATGACAACCCCTTTGCTGGTGAAGGATATTTATTTCAAGTCCTAAATCAATTTCAGTCTCTCTGTCTTTTTCTTACCACTTTTCTCCTCCTAGCACACCCCTCCCCTTCGAAACTTGGGAAAATCCAATTTCCTTCCTGCCTTAATCTCTCTCCAGCGTTTGCACTGGCTCTGCTCTGCCTGCACCTGCTCCTTCCAGCTGTGAGATTCCTTTTGGTAAAATACTTTGTGTCCTGCCAAGTTGTCATGGACAAGACCCCCATGGCTGCTTCCTGGCTCTTAATGAACAGAGTTGTTCGATTCCACCAGGTCCCTCGGAGCTCCCGGCTTCAATCTATTAGCCAGCGGTGGTTTCCACATTTAGAGGAGACCCCTGCCCTGGGCCCCCAAGCGCCTGCTCTTGACTGAGGAAGGAATTTGAAATCTAGCACTCCCGATGCTGGTCCTAAGTGCTTTGGTCTTTACAGCCATAACTCCCTTGTCACAGGAATGTCAGGCTAAGCAGAGAGACTCCAGATCTGCTGTCTCCCCAGCCCTGGGGCTAAACTATCATTATTAATGACAGCAATCACCACCCAGATCTCAGGTCATAAATAATAAGTGTCTTTCAGCAGTCACAAGAATGGCTGCAAACATTCATCATCTACACACCTCTTGAAATAGCCATGGAAATGCACAGAAGAATGATTATGGCCAATTTTCTATCTCCATGTCAATGTTAACAACTTAGTTTTATTTAAAAAGAAAAGTCCAAAGCAGCATGAACTTTAGATGACAGTAATAAATATTTTACAAAAAAAGAATTCTGTAGTTAAATAAGTTCGGAAAACTCTTTGTTAGAGAAAAAAAGTTAGATTTCTTTATAGTAAGACTTCTCTAAGTCTTTAATATACTAATGTGCATTGGGGATCTCCAAGAGAGATAAGTTGTGTTTCCCCAAAGTATTTAATCTTAACTTCCCTGCCTTTGGCATGCCATGTTACATCTTGCAGGACACTATTCAGTGGTGTGCTGGAAATATTTAACAACTGCCTCTCAGGGAGGGTGAAAAAGCCCTAATTAGTAATGTGTGCTGATTTCCATGGTGTAAATGCTCCCACCATGGCTGGCTTCAAGTAACCAACATGAGATCACTGAACATGGAGTTGGGATGAGAGGCATACAATCAGCTAATCAGCTCTCTGAGCTGGTGTGAGCTCGTGCTCCATTGTAAAGCTCCATTTAGGAAATACTGCTTTTGTGGTATTTTCCTGCAATTCTCCTCTTTCCTTTGAGAATTGAGATCTGAACAAAGTCAACGGATATGACTAGTGTTTGACTCCATAGTAAAGCGGGAATAGAATGTGAAAGGAAATTCCCAGGTCATTGAATGTTCACTCACTTCTCTAATCAATAACTTGAGTGGACTTTCTCTGCTTGAGCCCAGCTGATAACGGATGTCAGATTCTCTCGTGACACTTTCTGGCCCTCTAAACTCACACTGAGAGCCACCCAAGGGCAGATCTGTCTTTGATACAACTTGACTGGCCTCCTCTCTCTCTGAGTATAGATGCACCAGTGCCCGTCCACTCTCTGGACAGCTCTGTGACCTCCTATTCAGTTGGGGTCAGAACAACCTTCTTTACCAAATTCCCTGCTGACACTAGGGCAACTCCTTTTGACCCTGACCAGTGCGTGTTGGACACGATTCATACAGGTCATCAGATAACACAAAGGCAACAAATTAGATTTATATCTCAGCAGCATTTGGTAGAGTGGACCACTTTCTTTTTCCCCCCTTCCATCATTATCTTCTCCTAGATTCTAAGAGAACATACTCTCTCCTGGTTCTCTGGCATTTTTGGCCACTCCTGCTTGGTTTGCTTCTTTCACTTGCTATCTAAAAGTTTGGGTGTTTTAGTCCTAGTTTCTCTACCATACCCCTTCTCTTCTCTCTTTTCTACTCTCCATAGCTGATCTGATCCATTCTCATGAGTTTAAAGATCACCATTTTTCTGATGAATCCCAAATTTATAATTTGAGCTCTTCTCTGAGCTCTGGACTTATATAAACAACAGCCTACCTTACATCTCTATAGCTAGACGTCTTACACGTTTCTCAACTTTAACATGTGCAAAAAGGAATTTGATGTCCCCTCTACCCTGTTTCTCTCTCAGTCTTTCTTATCTCAATTAATAGCATTTAAAAAAAAACCTATTTGCCTGAGTCTGAAATCTAGGAATCATTTTTGATTCAACTTTGGTTCTTATCTCCCATAGCTAATCTATCAGTCTTGAATGACTAAATTTCACTCTACTTTTTTCTTTTATCCCAAGAGTCATTTTATTATATTACACTCAAGCTCTGAAACACTTAACTGGGTCCATATTCTACTACTTTGACTTACCAAGAAGAAAGGTTCAGGAGAGGTGTTTCATCTTAATTAATCTTAATTAGATTTTCTTTTGATGGTTCTGCAAACCAATGGACCACCAAGTTCTCTCAAGTGTCCTCCCTATCTAACAGATCCTAAATCGATTTCTCCTTGTTCGATGGATCTGAGTTAGCCAGGGTTCCCTTCACATTTCCCTTATAGTCAGTCATTGTCCCGTGGCATTTGCCATTTCACGCCAACCCTCACTCCAAAAAGTAGACGGGAGGTCCAATGGGACAAGGCACCTGGGGAAAATTTGGATAAAGGACGTAAATCCTTCAAGAAATTTTGGTTTGTTCTTTCTTTCCTTTATGACTTTGTGTTTCTAGGGTGCTTCCAATTTCATGGTGATTCCTGTATATCCCAGTCTTACCTATAGGAATTAGGGAATTTCAAGGAATTTCTCCACATTTTAAGGTAGAAAAACTGAGGCTCAGGTTGTGACTGGACAAACTCCAGATCATATAGGCAGAGTGACAGAGCCATGTGGTTCCTGTTGCCCCATTTCTAGTAGGTAGAGATGTAGACCAAAGCTCAAGTTTTCTCCAGAGCACTGCTGTGTTGAGGGATGGGCATAAGGAAGCCAGGTCCATAGGTCATTTTGCTTAGACATTTTTGGGGGCCATCTTTAAGAAAAAGAATACAAAATTCCATACAAAAGTGAATATTTAGTGAAAATGCGAAAAGATATCACAACAAATCACAAATTCAAAAAATGCTTACAAAAAACCATAAGCATCACAGAATCCAGAAAATGACATTACATTTAATTAATTAATTAACAGACCATTTCTATAATTTTTTTTTTAACATTGTTGGCTGCATAACACTTTACTGCTTTGTTATATGTCAATGATTTGGTAATATTTTCTATAGGAAGAATACAAAGATAATTTAGTCTTTTTCCTAGATTGATTACAATTTCCTTTTTTAATTATTGGTTACTTAGTACATTTTCTGTCAGTTTTATAGGTACCTCACATAAGTGAAATCATACAGTATTTGTCTTTTTGTGGCTGGCTTATTTCACTTAGCATGTCCTCAAGTTTCATTCATGTTGTAGCACGTGTCAGAAATTCCTTCTTGTTTAAAGCTGCATACTATTCCATTGTATGGATGTACCACACTTTGTTTACTCATTTACCCATCAATGGACAGTTGAGTTGCTTCCACCTTTTGGCTATTGTGAATAAAGCTGCTATAAACATGGGTGTGTAAATGTCTCTTTGAGACCTTGCTTTTACTTCTTGTGGGTATATACCCAGATGAGGAGCCCCATACTCTTTTCCATAGTGGCTTTGCCATTTTGCATTCCCACCAACAGTATGCAAGGTTTCCAATTTCTCCACATCCTTGCCAATACTGGTTATTCTGTTTGTTTTGTTTTTGATAGTAGCCAGCCTAATGGGTGTGAGGTGGTATCTCATTGTGGTTTTGATTTGTATTTCTCTAAAGATATTGAGCATCTTTTCATGTGCTTATTAGCCATCTCTATTATCATATTTGGAGAAATGTCTATTTATGTCTGTGGCCTATTTTTCTATTGAATTGTTGTTGTTATTGTTGTTCAAGCTTCTTTGAGCAGAGACTAATTTTAAACACCCCTTGAACTGAATGCATTCATTAATCAATTTGTCTTTCGTGGTGTTGTCATAGTGGCATATTATGAGCTTTGTTATTTTTTGGTGCCAATATAATTAGCAAGCAATTAAATTTCTTTTCCCAATGTATTTTTATAATTTTTAAAGTTGAACTATCCAATAGTCCAAGAGTTTATTCATTACTCCAACTTAAAGTGTTATCTCTTTTAATGAATTACTGCTTTGAGGATGATCAAAAAATTTTTTTTTGTTACCATTCACTGTTGACATCAGAGTAAATTCTTTGGGTTTCATGTAGAACTCTATGAAACTGATTTCATTATATAACATATTTATAATTATATATTTAGTTATCAGTTGTACTCCTGGTAAGAGAATACTTCCATTTTGCCTAGGGATTGATGAGAACTGAATCTTACAATTCCTATGTTTCTGATGATGAAATAATTTTCCATAAATTAGCTCCTTGCTTCTTGTATGTCAAACCTTAATTCTTCTACATTGTGAATGTACTTCCAGTTCTGGTGCCATACAATACATTTATGTCACAATAGACCCTCCTGCCTGGCACCTTTATGCCATGACACTGAGTGAGCCAGCAGAGTGGGTAGCAGGAGTATTTCTGAAAGCCATTCCTATGATGGGATAAACTGTAAACCACACTAATACATCCCACTAAACCAAAACTACATGTACCCAAAATTCAACTTTCTTTTAGCTAAATCCCCCAAATGCTAACAGCACCTGACATTAGAAGATGTGTAACTGAAGGAAGTCAGAATGGAAAGAGATATTGGTCTTAACGAATTATGGTTAAAATATCCTTTTTTTTTGCAAATTTGGAAAAAAAAAATCCACCATGGAAAATATCTCTAGAACTCTATCCAGGGCCTTGAAACTGGCCTGTACAAGTAAGGGGCCCAGATGCTTCAACATCATTAGCTTCAGGGGAAATCTGGTCTGGGTGTAGTGCAGGCAAATTTCGTCCTTCTGTTTCTCAGGAACGGTAAACTGAGGAACGTGAGGAGGGGTGGTGATCTGGTCACTTTGCACCTTGAGAACCCAGGTTCCCAATTCAGGACCCAGTACATTTTCTAATCTCCCTGCTTTTCCTCTGCAATTGCATACCACATGCTCTGTATTCCTGGAATGGCCCATCTTGGCTGGGGCCTATGGATTTCCTGGTAAGATGTTAGCAAGCTGCGATATTTTTATTTTACTATCCCCCCATTCTTCACCTACCGCAAATGTCTCCTTAATTGCTTCAGCATGAACCCCAGCTGACATTCCCCATTCCTAAGGGTCTCTCAGTCCCAACCTCACAGTAAACTCAAGACATCCAAACGGTGCTGCCAGACGTGGCAGCTGGAATCCAGACATCACTGCTGACTTGAGCAATTAGCTGAACTCCCCTCCTGGCCTGGCCTCATTAGGGGTGTCCAGATGTCCACTGCTAGAGCTGCCTTCCATCCCTCGAGGCAGGTTGTCTCCCCAGGTGAGGCCAAACCAGTGTCTGTGGGAGGCTTGTCAGAGCTCAAAGAGCCCTTCCTCATGTTCAGGGCTGCTAATTGAGGTTGAGTGGGAATCGCAGAGGCACCAGCCATAGTTGTCTGGTCCCCAAGGTCCTTCACTTTCCCATGCATAATCGCCATCTGCAGAGCGCTCTCCCCATCTGGGGACAAGCCCAGCTGCCACAGCTCAATCGATCGTGAAGGGTGTTCAGGCACAGTCATGCTGTTTGTCCGCTGCTCAGCTCCCACCATAACTAAATGGGAACATCTGGAAAAGGGCAGGGCAGAGCTGGGGCAGGGAGGAGAAGGGCGGGGGAGGATTAGACCTGCTCTGTCTTTATGGGAAGATTATCTCTGCTAATGTGTTTCTCTTTTTTTCCCATGTAGTAGGAAGTGTGGCAAAAAGACTTTCATCTTAGAATGATCTGACAGAAGGCCCAGCCAGAGGTACCGGCTGTTATTAGGGTTACCAATGTACGAGGTGTAATGGAAAAATACGGTGAATGTTTAAATAAAAATCATTTATTACAGTAAAAGACACATTGCCATTAATCCCCCTCAAAATACTCCCCCTCGCTTTGAACACACTTATCCCATCATTCTTGCCACTTTCTGAAGCAGTTCTGAAGTCCTCTTTTGTGAGTGTCTTTACTGCATCCTCCATCATGACAACGCTCCGTGTCACACATTGCTTCTGGTATATGGCAATTTCTCTCAAATAGAATATTATGGTGTGTCCTTATCCACCTTATTCACTGGATCAGGTACCACGTGACTTCTGGTTCTTCCCCAAAGTCAAAATTATTCAGGACATCAAGGCAGCCATGATAGCGCAACCAAAGACACTCACGAAAGAGGACGTCCAGAAAGTGGCAAGAGCAATGGGATAAGTGTGTTCGAAGTGAGGGGGGAGTATTTTGAAGGGGATTAATGGCAATGTGTTTTTTACTGGAATAACTTAAAAAAAAAATATATAAACATTCACCGTAGTTTTTGATCACACCACATATGCCACTAGGGAGATCATTCACATCATAGTCTGTGTGAATGGCACCCCCCAGAGTTTTGGGGTGCAGGACATTTGTGGCCTTAATGCAGTAGCCCTGCCAGTTAGACACGAACTGAACCATGGGTTTTATCTTAGCTCGGCTGTTTCCAGAAGCAAACCCTGAGAAAGGATTTGGGTATGAGTTGTTTATTTGGAAAGTGATACCATGAAATACCAGTGGGGAATGCAAAAATAAGATGGGGAAGAGAAGAAAGGAAGAAATCTGTTAGTGAGTAGGTTGGATTTAGGATGACAAACCATTCTGTTTGCTGGAGACTGAGGGACTCCCTGGGATGTGGGACTTCCAGTGCTAAACTGGGAAAGTCTCAGGAAAACTGGTACAAGTTGGTCACCATAGTTGTCTTAGTAACTAGTTACTGCTGCAGGTATCTGGGCTCAATCAATTCCATGGGGGATCACCTAGGTGATGGTGTAGATAATGTCTTAGGATTATCCCCCCGAGGGGCAAAGAACTGGAATATTTATCCATTAAGTCTTTTACTGTGTTAATTGCTTTCAAGTTTTCTTCAAAATGTGCCAGAAATCCACAAAAAACAAAAAGTTGATATTTTGACTATTTTATGCATTTAGTAATAACAATTTGAACAGCTTCGTATATAAGTGACTTTTTTTTTTAATGTAAAAAATTTTGGATATATTCATTCAGATATATCCAACCGTCGTGGCAAAAGGGTTAACTCCTGTCTGTGGCTGGTTGAGAGCTGCTCCCAAAGGTGTTAGTTCTGTGGTGTTTCTGGCCCACCTGCCCCAAGACAAGCTCCTACTGCCAGAGAAAGGAAAGAAAAGAAACCCAGAAATGAATACAACACAGACCCTGCCGTCAAACAGCCTGGGGTAATGAGACGGAAATCTTAGAGGTGAAGCTGTCCTCCCTGATATGTGCCTTCTCCCATAGACCTGTACTCTCTGCAGTTCTCAGGCCTCCATGAATCTCTATTCCAGTCTCATCTAGGTTTACGTGCCCATTTCTCCCTGCACTCCTGGGAACGCTGACTTCAGAGCACAGGATGTGGCAGGTGTGGTGGCAGGAGGCAGCTGGTAGCTGAATGCAGCTGTGCTTGGTGGGCAGAGGAGCCAGATTTGATCCCTGTACAGGCTGCACCCAGCAGCTTATCCTTCATGCTGTTAATCCCAGTGGTTCCATAATCTGCACTCTGCAGAGCCCTGGGGCTGGGGTGGATTGGTCTCTGTGGTAAAGTAGCGTCGCACAAAGATGTCCACACCTAATCTCCAGAACCAGTGAATTCTTTGTGTTACATGGCAAAGGGGAATTAAGGTTACAGATAGAATTAAGATTGTTAATTAGCTGAATTCAAAGTAGGAAGATTAATCTGGATTATTCAAGTGAGCTCAGTGTAATCACAAGGGTCCTAAAGTGGAAGAGAGAGACAGAGAGGAATTTGTGATTATGGAGGAAAAGTTAAAGAGATGCAGTGTTGCTGGCTTTGAAGATGGAGAAGGGGCGGGCTGGGGGTGGGCGGCACATGAATAGCCTCTAGAAGCTGGAGAAGGCAAGGAAAAGGCTTCTCCCCTGGAGCCTCCAGAAAGCAATTCAACCCTATTGACACCCTGATTTTAGCATGAGGATACTTGTGTTGGACTTCTAACCTCTCGAGCTGTAAGATAACTTGTTGTTTTAGCTAAATTTATAGTGATTTGTTACAGCAGCAGTAGGCTACTAATGTAGGCTCTGGCCCTCTCAGAACAAGCTTTGCTTTGCTCTGTTTTACTCATTCGTGCTTCCAAGTACGATTGCATTTAATTTTGGCATTCTAGGGCTGAAAATCAGAAAGCCAATGAACCAGGCCAATGTATATAGTCCCTGCCTTCCTAGAGTCGACAGTTGGTGAGGGCAATTGAGAATGCAGAAAGGCACATGCAGTGGGCTGCAGAGGGAGTTCTCTAGAAACAGGATTCTTAGCTGGCATGGTAATAATCCTGGCTTTCTGAATTGAGGCCCAGTCTTGAAGGTGCGAGCTTGGTTTTAGGCAGAAACATGATTACATAGGGCCACTTAATAGGGCTCCGGAAATGTTTGTTGAATGTAATTGAGTTGAGTTGAATTTGGGAAAATAGGCTCTTAATTTACATTAAAGTTTTTCCCTATACAACTGTGTAAGCCCGAGTCTGATTTCATCTGGGAAGGCTTTGTTGATGGAGATGCTGTGAGCACCCCCAGACCTCCCTGTAGGAACCAAGTTAGCGTTTCTGTTGAGTTTATCTCTAACTAGCTTGTTCCTTCCACACATCAGTCACATAATTCCCAGGACCCTTTCTTTCAGTAGCTGATATTTCCTCAGAAGTACTTTAATTTATTAATTTATTTGCCGAGCACATGCATCGTCTGTTCTGGGATCCCTTCTGCCCAACAGGATATTTGCACGTTCACTAGAGCAATTGTTATGTTATACTGAGGTTTGTGTTATGTTATGTGGCTGTCCTGTTAGACTGTGAGCAGCCCGAAGATCCAACTGCCTTCTTTAGTTTTATAGAGTGACAGTTCTTAGCAAAGTGCTGGGGGCTTGGCATACTCCAGCAGCTCAGTAGATGTTGATGAATGAATTAATGAATGAGCTTTCGTCTTGACTTGTGCTCAAGTGTTTTCTTTCATGGACATAAAGACGTTGGAGTTGTTAATTCTGACTTATTGTGGAATGCTTTTTGGAGCACATGGCAGTTGAACTGGTTCCTTAGAAAGGAGTAGAGCAGATGGGTAGTGGTGGGGGTGGGGAGTGTAGTAGGTGAGGAAAAGAACAGCATGGGCCCAAGTGCAGCGTGTGCTTTGGGGACTAATGACCAGACTGGTGTGGCTGGGGCACAGAGTGCATGAATATGCTCAGTGGTCATTCAGGTTAGGACTGTAGCTTGGACACAGATCATGGAGGGTCTTCAATGATGTGCCAAGAGTTTAGAATTAATTCTTTGGGCAATAGAGAGCAAAGGAAGGCTTCAAAAGATGTGAAAAAGTGGGTTTTGGTGGGAGTAAAATTTGTAAGGGTTTAGTATAGATATGTTGGAGTTTTTCCTAAGGTTAATAGTTCTGAATTACCAATCTCTTAGACACTTCAAAATAACTATAAATCACCTTCATGGGGATCTTGCAAGCATGGCCCTGGTTGGGGACCCTAGGAGAGATCTATGTAGTTTCAGAGTTGTCTTCAGCTCTCAGAAACTCTGGTTTATGATTTTCCTGTGTGGATATTCATCCTGGGAGAGGCTCTGGGGCCAGGCATCTCTACTGAAATCAGAACTTCAGAGGATATTAATGATTGGTCCCATTCAGCTCCTTGGGGTGATGAATTGCACCTGAGGTGTATGCAGTACATGAGAACTTGGCTCAGGTGTGTGTGCTCCATGTCCTTGGTGACATTAGCCAGGAGGAATTCACCATATGTGTAGAAGGCTTCTACAAAATATGCTGAAAAACTTGTGCAGTTTTGGATTTTCTCACCTGGATTCCCGCTGTGCCCATGATACAAGCAGAGAGGCATTTTCCCTGAAGAAGAGGCATCTTGGTCATGGGAGCTGGATCCTAACCCCATACCTGAGTCTTCCTTTTCTTTGTTTCCTGGCCTAGGGCAGGCTGGGTGCCTGGACCTTGAATCACACAGGTGAGAAAAGGGCTCCATCCTTCCTCCATCCCTGGCCAGCTTCCTGTCCCCATAGAACAAATGAGACCCAGAGTTTGCAGGTGAGGACTTAGTTGCGAGAGAATGGTCTGCTGGTTTGTTTGCAGAGTAGAGCCCGAGAGAGCTCAGGTGGGCCAGGGGGGATTTGGGGACATTGAAGAGGAAGGATGAAGCTTGGGGGTCACCTGTCCCTGCTCATCTGAAAAAGGTGAGGCAGTAGAGTTTGTGCCCTGTCTGGATGGTCTTCTAGCATCCCCCAATTTGTCCCACCTGCTTAATCCTCCCCTTTTGTGGAAAATCTAGACAATCAAGCATTTGCCAGAGAATTGGAGTGATGAGGTGGGGGAGACTTACTCTTTCCAACTTTTCCTGGCCCCAGGACATGGGGTGGGGGAGAGTAAAGTGTCACAGCATGGTTGGTGGCCCTTCCTTACAGAAGTTTGTTCATTAGCTTTGAAGAATCACACCTGCTGGGTTCAAAAACTTTTAAAAAGATACATGCAGAGGGCCTGATATGTTGGACAGCATGCATAGGTTTTGGTTGATGAAATACTCTGGGAGATGGTGGTCTGGTCTGTCTTGCTTGCCACCCAATCGTTGATCATAGGGTCTTTGAATCATAGAGCTAAAAGACATGTTAGCTACAGATGACCTCGGTGTCCCTTGGTCAAACATGTGGAGTACGTGAGGCCCCGAGCAGTTGGGCTTCCTCAAAGGGGCACTGTGTGAGTCTCAGGTCTGCACAAGCCTGGGGACGGTGCTGAGAGGATGCTGCATTGGCAGGAAGCTTTGTTTCCTGGCTGTATTTTTCCAAAAGCCGGAGATGAGAAGATCATCTGAATGCCAGTCCTGCAGGAGGACAGGAAATAAGAATTGACGTTGGGAATGACTTTCTGGAACACTTCTTCTCTGTGAGCTATCACTTACCCTGGCTCAGGAGCTTCCTCCACGCTCGGCTTGCTCATGGAACACCGTGTGCTGAATTTGTGTATCTGGGCTTGGAAAGCTGTCAGAAGACAGGGCAGGGTTTCCAGGTCACTGGGATAAGGACTCCTCGGGACCTTGCAGAACTTTCCCGTTAGCTGGGATGGGGGTTATATTCATGGTGCTGAGTATCTTCCCCTGCCCTGCATGGCTAAGGGAAAATTTATATTAAAATACAAAGGCCACCAAATAGATACCCTTCCTTTTCTTTGGGTTACAGTCTGAGGTGCTCAGGAGGGGATCTGGCCTGGGTTCCAAGGGAATCTTCAGGACCCCGTTGAAAGGAGGCATGTTCCACTTAGTTAGACATGGAGGAATTTAGCTCAAAGTTCCTGTTACTTCTTCTTTCCTTCTCTTTGTTCTATGTTCTAATAGTTATAGAACATATTCTTTAATTATTCTAATAGTTACAGAATAATTACAGAGGTAATTACACTGTTAAATCAGGCTTACTTATCTGGCTGTGACGGGAGAACCTAGAACACAGGTTATCTTTCAAATTTCCTCTTAAGAATGTTAGCATCATTTTTCCATTTTTAGAACTGCCCACACCCTGCTTTTAGAGAGGGGGAAATGGAGGCACAGAGATTTAAAATTATCTCCATGCTCCAGTTTTCATTCTAGTGCTGTTGTCACTGGCTTCCCAGACTTGGATGACACACATGGATGTCTAAGAGACCCAAAGAGAGGCTTTTGTTCAAAATAGCTTGGCTGAATTGTCCTGGATTTTGCTCTGGGAAGATTAAACCAGGGCTCCCCTCCTAGCTCAACCACTAATGCATGCTGGGGCCTTGGGTGAGCCAGTTTACTTCTCTGGACCTCTATGTCCTCTGGTGCAAAATGAAGGAGCTGGTGTAGACAGTCTCCATAGACCCTTCCCTTTCCGACATTCCCAGTTCCACGCTCTGTCCGAGTCCCGCCTTTCAGCCTTCTCCCTGCACACCGCTGCTGTTCCACGTGCAGGCCTGCTAACACGTGAATTTATGTGGGGCACTGGCTTTCCCCAGCAGCTCATTTCCGCTGCTTATTACCACAGGGACAGGGGTCATTAGTCGGCTTTGCTTACTGAAACCTTCATTCCCAAGATTTTATGTAGTGATGGCAGCTTTAACCCCCAGGAGTCACAGCAGCAAAATTTCTGGTTGCACTTTATTAATCCTGGAACTGAAAAGTGACTTCAGGGAGGACTGGTGGATGAGGAGGCGAACAGAACGCCTGAGACCTTCAATAACTGCTGATCTCGAATGAGCTGGGTCGGGGCGCGTACATGTGTGGGAATACGCTGACTGGGGAGGTACATTGTGCCTCAGTTTCTTCTTTCTGCTGGGGTTTGCAGAGTCAGATTGACAGTGGTTATTAGTGAGAGTGAGGGAAGTAATTGTCACATTATATGGAAAGGAAGTGGGAGAATCACGACTAAAAATCATTCTTTGGATGGAGGAGTATAGGAAGAAGGAAGTAGGCTTTGTCTAGAATAAGTTTTTGATGGGTACCTCAGTCTTCATTAGTTCTATAGGTTTCTAGATAGTAGACTCCTACTAATATTTTCTCAAAGGGGCTGTAGGGTAAGCTTGACTCCATACAGCTGTGGTACTTTCAACAGGGACCCAAAGATTCTGTAACTTGAAATCTGAAGCCTTCATTCTGAAGAGTAAAGAGACCTTTTCCCAGGAGATGGAATGTCTAGAATTTCTACCAATCAGTATGCACAGGAAGTGGGTGTTTTGTGTAGCATCAACCTTGTGAGATATTCAGGAAAAAATAGGGTATGTCCCAGTAAATTCTGAAAATGCTGTCAACTTCTTTCTTGGAGAGGAATATTATAGAATACTATAGTAAAATCTCAAAAATCCTAGAGGGTAAGGAAAACTATTCAATTTTGTTTAACCTCCAGGCACCCAAGTATATTTGAGAACAGAACCATTTGATTTTTATAACTCACATAACCTGTGTTCTAGAATCCAACTTTTGGAAATGCTACCCCAGGGTGAACTCTGCCAGTGGAAACAATTGGTCTGGGTCTTCTTTGCTGCACAGATGCAGACCTTGCTTAGGGTCTCTGAATCATTCCTTTCTAGATCCTGACAAAGGCATGTGCATGGATTTATATCTTATTTTTGGTTAAGTTGACCAAGAGCATCCTAAAACTCCAAGTTCAAGGTATAAAACCCAAAATAAATGAAATAAAAGTGAATATAATTCATTGGTGTAACAGCTGGTGAGGTATACTCCACTTCCATTGGGGAGGTACACAATTTGAAGAGGGGGGGAATAGAGCAGCTAGTGGGTGGAGGTGAGGGCAGTTTCTCTAAATTAAATCCTCCCATTGGAGAGAGAGAAATTATAATGAGGGCTGTTTTAGGACATAGAGACCAAAGCAAAGATGCTAACATTGTTTTCGAGAGTGCAATCCGAGAGAAGCAAGAATGAGGGATAAAGAAGATGGGGCAGAGAGAGAGGGAAGGAAGATCCAAAGGGATGCATTGCAGAGTTGACTGCAGCCTTACAAGAAGACACTCAGCGATTCATTTGGGTACTTGGGAAATTATTTAGAGAGAATATAAGAGATGGTCTTGGACGATCTTGGAATAGATCTTTAGAGACTCTACGCTGGGGAATGAAGAGAAAGGAAAAGTTATCAGCTGGATCTTTCCATCGTTTGCCTCTCATTATTTAGTTTACCCCTTCAGGCAGCTTCTGGGAAAGGCAGACCCTCCATGGATCCAGCTGGGTTGGATCTGGGTGTTGGAGTTGTGGAAGCTGCATAACCATTATTACAGGCATACTGGAAGCCACACTGAAACCCAGCTCCTGTCCAGTGGGTGGAAGTCAGGTGGGGTGAGATGGTTGGAAGTTTTAGAAGATGAGGTGATGGTAGCAGCCAGGACTGAGAAGGCAACTGAGATCCAGGGGCAGGTGAGGCCAAGCAAATCTAGACCGAAAATAAACTGAGTTTAGTACAAGGACTGTCTTGAGAAATAGAAATGGATATAATCCCTCTGGAAGAAGAATGCAGTAAGCTACTTTTCTCCAATGTCAGACCTTGGGACCCAGGCATGATGGTAGAGGATGAACAAGCCAAGCCAGATAGTCGGAAAGCCAACCATCATCCTGTATCATCCTCTGGTGTTTGGCAGAGGCCACGTTTTTCAATGGAGAGTGGACATGAGCCATGTTATACTCTCTCCCCAAACACCATTCTCCATCTGGGAGCCATCTCCCATCTAGCCCAGGAGATGGAAGGCCTTAGGTACTGGGAGTTAGTTTTGCCTGTCTGAACATTCAGACTATGACAAGTTTATTTTGCTTAAACCTTGGATCATCTACTCCTAGAGACCCATGCCTCCTTTGTGCGGAAACCCTCCTTCTCTTTGTGGTCTCCAGCCTGACACTTGGCAGGCCTGGCCCAGCTGGGAGGCCATCTAGAATTACATTTTCACAGGGGCTCACAAAGACTGTTTTCCCCAAGCTTCTCAAGTATTTTGTGAAAGAAAAACAAAAGAAAGAAAAAGAAAGGAAAACATCTGCTCCCCTTCCACCACATAACTTGGACAAGGGCTCAGTGGCGGCTGTGTCTCTGGCCTGCAGAAACAAAGCATCCTCTCCTTCTGGAAGGTTCAGCATTGAGTGGGGTGCTTTATAAACCATTGGACAAAATGAGGCTAAGTGGGGCTCGGAGGCCCGTGGCTGGGCATGAGTTCTCAGGGTTGGACCGAGTTGGACCCTGAGCTCCTCTCTAGTAGACACTTTCACATTGTAAGCTGCTGGTTGGCTCAGGATGGTTATGTAACTTGCCTAGGGTCACACAGCAGTATGCAAAGCGTTGGATTCAAACTCAGGGATGCCTGAATCCAAAGTCTGTTTGAGTCTCTTCCTTATCCTGTAGGCTAGTTCCTCTCTTCAAGGTTCTTAAGCTTGGCAGGCAGTGATGATAGGAGGCTCTTTGAGGTCTTAAATTCTCTGCAAATTGATAGCCTAGTACTGTCCCCAGAGTGAAGCTAAATGTAGAATCTGGGAGATGTCAAGGCTTTCCACATTGCTAGCCTCTCTCTCCTTATCCCCCTCAGAGACTGGCCCTCCTATGAGCCTAAAACATGTTCTTGGGGTAGTCCTACCTCTATGTTTGTGCTGGGTTTCCTTGTGCCTTGGGGAGTTTCTGAGCTATGCCTGAGCCTGGCACCACTTCTGTGACTGCACACTGCAGAGGTCATGGTGGCCATCCCCGAGCATGATGGCTCCTGCAGGAAGACCACAGCAGAAGAAAATGGTCTTGCTTGTTTTTGTTCTGGTTCATCATTGCGAGGTTCATCAAAGTGCCATTTATTAATATTAATGCATTTGAATATAAGTAGAACACATGAAAGAATTGTTTAATTTTGACTTTGCTTTGAAGGATCTTTCAGAGAACATATATCATTGCTTGACAGACAGTTCAGGCCATTTTTAGCATGATTGTTATTATGTCTAAAAGAAATAAGATCCTAGAATCAAAGTTGTCTAAAGAAGTCCCTCATCCTCTACATATGCAATAATTAAGCCAGAAATATCATGTGTGTCCCTTGGTGTTTCTTTCTTTCTTTTTTTAAATGTATTTTATTTTAAAAAGATTTTTATTAAAATACAGCTAATATACAATATTATATTAGTTGCAAAGGTCCATCATAGTTATTCAACATTTATATACCCAAAGAAGTGATCACCATGATAAGTCCAGCAACCATCTGCTCCCATACCATGCTGTCATAATATTGTTGACTGTATTCCCTGTGCTGTACATTACATCGTCATGACCTATTTGTTTTATACCTGGAAATTTGGACCTCTTATTCCCCTTCACCTTTACCCCATTTTTAATTTTTCAATTACAGATGACATTCAATATTAGTTTATGTTAATTTCAGGAGTATGGCATAGTGGTTAGACATTTACATAATTTAAGAAATTAACCACCTGACTAGTCTAGTACTCACCTGGGACTATACATAGTTATTACCATATTATTGACAATATTCCCTGTGTTTTATGTTATATCCCAACGACTATTTTGTAACTATCAGCTTGTACTTTACTCCCTTCACCTTTATCGCCTTGTTCCCAACCCCCTTCCATCTATCGCCTCAACAAATCTAGTATGAATATGACACCATACATAGTTATTACAATATTATTAACTCACCCCTAACTCCCCTGCCATCTGGCAACCATCAATATGTTCTCTGTATTTATGAGTTTGTTTCTGTTTTGTTTGTTCTCTGCTTCGTCTAGTCTGCTGGTGATTCTTTCTAGTGCAGTCTTCATTTCAGTTATTGTATTCTTCACTTCTAACTGGTTCTTTTTTTATGGTTTCTGTGTCCTTTTTTATGCTTGCTATCTCTTTATTGAAGTTCTCACTAAGTTCCTTGAGCACCCTCATAACCATTGTTTTGAACTCTGTCTCTGGTAGGTTGCTTGCCTCCATTTTGTTTAGTTCTTTTTTTTAGAGTTTTCTCCTGTTCTTTCATTTGGGATGTATTTCTTTGTTTCCTCATTTTGGCTGCCTCTGTTTGTTTCTATGTATGAGGTAGATCTCATACATCCTCCAGTCTTGGCTGGGTGGCCTTATGTAGTATGTGCCCTGTGGGACCCTGGCACAGTCTCCCTAGAGCACCGTGTGCTCCAGGAGTGTCCCTTTTGTGGGTTGTTTGTCCCCTCCTTTTATAGTTGAGCCTTGGTTCCTACTGCCATGTCTGTGGGTGGGATTGAACCTCAGGTTGATTGGCTATGGGGTTTGGGCACGTCCAGAGCTTACAGTCTGCTGTGTGGGAGATTATCCCACTGAGTGGGATTTGCCCCAGTGGGGTCTGGTGGTTGTTGAGACTCCCCTTTGTGTGTGCCACTTATGGGGCTAATTGGGTGGTGCTCAGCTGTGGTCTGAAGCCCACCTTCAAGTATGTTGGTTCTAAGGCCCCTTACAAGGTTCTGCAGTGCAGGCCCAGGTCACCCACTTGCTGCCTGTGACCATCCGAGGGCTACCTGGTAGAGCTATAAAGCGATCTGTGGTTGATTGCTGCCTGTGTTAACCCAGAAAGTGCATAGGAGATGTCATATTGTGAACCAAGGATGTCTGCCACCAGTACCAGGCCTGGGGTAGCTCTACAAAATGGCAGGACACCTGGAGGCCTGCTGTCACCTGCTGGTTCCCTTAAGGTTCAGCCACTGATAAAGCTTCGTGTGGTATATAAGTTGGGTGAGGCAGGGTCTCAGGGAGTCAGTCACTAGAATGGAAAGAGTTGTGGTCACCACGTTAATGCAAGTTCTTGTTTGGTGCCAGTGCTGAGCCTGAAGCTACTCAGCAAAAGTCTTAGAGCACACTGAGATCAGTTGCCAACATCCTGGGGCCTGCGGACTCTGATATTATTCCAAGAAAGAGTGCAACGTGGATGGGGCTGGCTGCTTTGGAGAAAGTACTTCAGGGTTTGGGGGAGTTGGGTGGGGCGGGGTCACAGTGAGTCAGTAGGGTGGAGCAGTGGAGCTCACCAGACCAATCGGATTCAGATTCAGATTTGGCCGTAAGCGTAGGGGGCGGGCTCAACACATTAAAGATGGCGTCTGTCTGCCAGCTGCACAAAGGTAACCACCTCACTGGGAAAAGGCCGACTGTCCTCCAGTCCTCCCTCTGCAGCCACACACCTCAGTCTGCCCCCCTGTATGTCTCCGAGGCCCCCTGAGTCACCATCCCTCCGCTGGAGCCCAAGGTGAGTGCCTGCGAGTGAGTGAGTCTGTGTGAGGGCTGTTTAAGAGGATGTCTGGGTTTCCTTAGCCTTCCGGCCCAGCTAAACAGTCAGAATCCACACTGCTTTTCACAGCCTGATGTTGTGGGGGGCACCAGTACTCCGGTCCGGGGAGCATGATGTGGGGGGCTGGGGTTCCTTGCTCCTCCAGGGGGAACCAAGGCAGCCAAGATATCCCTCCTAATTCGCAACTGCCACACACAGGTGTGGGGCCTGTTCCGTGTCTCTAACCCTTCTACCAGCCTCAACGTGGCTTCTTTATATTTTCAGTTGTCGGACTTCTGTTTGGCTTGACTTCAGATGGTTCTCCAGGTTGACTGTTCTACAATTATTTGTAATTTTAATTTGTTCATGGAAAGGCACAGGCATAGTGTTTATCTATTCCACCATCTTGAATCTCCCTTGGTGTTTCTTAGATGCTGTTTTATTGCAGAGGCAGGAGGGGTTTACTTCCTCTTTATAAAGACCAATATAACTTCCATTTGGAAAATTAGAAAAATATTCAACAATAAAATGTTGACACTGGAAAAGATCTTTGAGAGCATCTAATCCAGACATATTTGAGAACGTGTGTTTTCAAATATATTTCACAAATACTTGGGGCCTCATGAAGGAGTTTCTGGATTACACAAGCATTTATTTTCTTCACATTTTATTCTGAAAAGCACGTAAACTATTTCAGAAGCGCTAATAAAATCAACACATATTATATACCACATTTTAAGTCATTTGAGAACTCCAAAAATTTAACTTGTGTTGCCAGGTTGTTTTGCTGCAAAGTTACACAATGGATCAAGTATATTAGTAGAATAAAGACTAAAATTGGTGTTTCTGAATGTTAGGCAGCTCTTCTTGAAGCAGAGATGTGGGGATCTAGGCTCTTCCCATCAGTAGCTTCACCATTTTTCACCCAGGACTTCTAATTTTTTTGTGTCCTTCTGCATTAAGCCAGCAGAACGACAAAGAACATGGAAGGTTGTGTGTTGGAGGTTCTTTGGGGACTATGCACATCCTGCCACTTGCATGATATTGGCTAGAAATCTGTCATATGGCCACATGTAACTGTGAGGGACTCTGGGAAATGTAGTCTACCAGCTAACCGGTCTCTTCCTTACTAGCTTACTCTTTCAGGCACATACTTGGAAATCAGACCTGTTTATCTGAGAAGTAACCATTTCAAAATCAATTTATCTGTGTGAATCTGAATTTTGAGACTGTGTAAATAAGTTTAACAAAAGGTGTCAGCTCTTATCCACAGCCCTGGATTTGATATTTTGGTATTCATCAAAAGTTTTATTAGTCTCATTGTTTGTACATAGATCAAATAAATATTATACATTTGAACTGAGGAAATATTGAATGCTAATGAAATGCTACTTTTATCTGCTTTATAAAATATGAAGTTCTACTGCTTAAAAAAAAAAGCCTTGAAAAATTTATGATCAAGTGCTATTTTCTCGTTTTATTGGAAATAGAGACCTGGAGAAAATAAGTTACTCACCCCAGGTCATACATTGATAAGGAAACAGCTGGTATTTTAACTCCGACTTCCTGACTCTGAGTCCAGTGCCTTTTCTTCTATTTCAACTTGTTCCAGGACGTCATGGCTCTCATAGCTTGGATGTTTTTTAGCCCATTTTTATGTTCTGTCTGCAAATGAGAGAATGGCTGAAACTTGCGGGTGGTTAATTCTGTCATTAAATTCAGTAGCTTGCACTTCTGGTCCAGCTGCTTCATGAATCAACATTCAAGAAGCATTTATTGAGCATCTATCATGTCACACATTGTGCTGGGAGCTGAGGATGCAATGGTTCAGTAAATACCTTTCCGTAAAAGTCTTGCAGTCTAGCAGAGGGGTCAGATAATACATAATGGGGCAAAGGTGTAATTGTATATATTTGCAAATAGTTGCTATGAAGGAAGCAAACAAGAGACTGAGATAGAGAAAAACTGAGTAAGTGAGCGCTTTCAGATGGAGTGATCAGGGGACAATGGGCTCTGGGGCCTGATCCTGGACACATTCCAGGCTTGTCAGTGAGCCACGATCCTGGAAGGAATGGCTTCCTTCCCCTCCGAACGTTCGTTCCCCGAGAGATTTTTGGCCTGGGAATGTAAGTGCTTGGTGTTTTGTACAGCGTCACCAACATAAAACTGTCGGACGCTGCAGAATGTGGGTAGATGTTAAAATGAGTACATCTAATTAAAAGATAAAAGGGAGTCCAAATTACTCCAAGAACTAAACGAGAAAAGGGTTTCCCTGATGGCTGATGAAGTAGCTGAGTAAAATATGAAAGACAAAGAGCTTTTCTATTTTTTTAAAGGGGTAGGTTGGGGAAAGATTTTATTACATATTCATCAGCATACTTGTTGCCTTTCCCTTCTCTGAGTTTTTACACCTGCAACCTGTTCCAGAACCTTCCTATGCAGGTGAAAACAAAGACAGAGGAGGCAAGACCATATAGGGATGGGTACTGAAGTGAACACAGATCATGGACTAATGAACGTGTGTGTGTGGTATATGAGTGTGCGTGTGGTACATGGGTGTTGTATGTGTGTGGTTGTGTGGTGTGTGTGGTGTGCATGTGTGGGGTGTGTGTGTCTGTGTGGTGTGTATGTGGGTAGTGTATGTGTGCATGTGGTGTAGTGTGTGTATGTGATGTGTGTGAGTCAGGGTGTGTGTTGTATGTGGGGGGTTGTGTATGGGGTGTTTGGTGTGTGTGTGTGTGTTGGGTTGAGCTCGTGCAGCTGTTCAAAGGGCCTGAAAGCCAGTGCTGAGGAGGAGAACATAATGGGTATTAACCAAAGCCTCTCCGAAAGGGAGTGGTAGGCTGGGAGGAAGCGTGTGACATCTTCGAATGCCGGGATGCGAGATATGAAAGGGACCTGTCCAACCTCCCTATCTCCTATATGAGAAGATGAGGCCCAAGAAGAAAAGCGACCTGCACAGGATGGCACAACACATCAGTGAGTGGGGGCATGACTAGGACCTCAGTCAGTTTGCCATTCCCACCTTAGTTTCATGCTGAGACCCCATCGGAGCAGAGTGAGGCACACTGCCATTGAGACGCTTTGGCATTGGGATTATTTTAAAATAAAAAAAAGAGTTCTATTCCAGGAGACAAAGCCACGCCTTCCACTCTTTGGGGGCCAGAATGATATAGCTAATATAGAAAAGAGATGGGGACTAAAGTATAACCCAATGTGACCATTGTAGACTCGTGGCTGCAGATGGTGATATCAAGGGAAGACTGAGTAAAAGAGTGCAATTGCTTTTAAACATCTCAAGTTGAAGTTGTGATCCTGGTGAGACCCTATATGTACCCATATTTTATGAGTACAATGATACTTTTGTTAATTTTATTCCCTCTCCTCCCCTTCTCTCAAAACATTTGGGTAAGTTTGGACAAAGCAGCTGAATTCATTTATTCTGGGTGAAGACAGGAATCTAACCATGATTTTTTGAGTCTCTGAAAGATGGATGTCATCTCTCTTTTCCCTCTGTCCAACCTCCTGGCTTCAAGTACCATTTTCATGTAGGTGGCTCCATGTTCATTTTGTGGGTATCCACAGTTGGATAGCCATCTCTACCTCCTTTCCCACAGTAATTTCAACATCATTCCCCCATCTTAGGCTGAGTTCTCCAGGAAGCAGAGCCCGAGGTGCCATCTTGTGTGTTGTGTTAGTCAGGGTTCTCCAGAGAAACAGAATCAATAGGATGTGTATTTATGTAGAAAGCTACTTATTTTAAGGAATTGGCACATGCCACTATGGAGATTAGAAAGTCCAACATCTGCAGGGTGGGCTGTCATCTGGAGACCCAGGGAGAGTTGATGCTGCAGTTCAAATCTGAAGGCCGTCTGCTGGCAGAATTCCCTCTTGCTTGGGAGAAGCATCTTTTATAATATTCAGGTCTCCAACTGATTGGATGAGGCCAACCCACACTATGAAAGATGATGTTCTTTACTCAAAGCCCACTAATTTAAATGTTTATCTCATCAAAAACATCCTCACAGACACATCCAGCAAAATGTTTGGTCACATACCTGAACACTGTGGCCCAGCCAAGTTGACACATAAAATTAAACATCACATATGTGAATAGTTTATTTGGGAAAATGATCCCAAAGAGGAGTGAGGGAAAAAGAGCACAAAACAGGAAAGCGGGAGGTCCGGTACAAAAAGGGGTTATCCAGTTGACCATGGGCAGCTGCGTGATCTAGCCTGTGGGATCTTCTGAGAAGGAGAAGCTTTTCCCCTTCATTCCTAGCCTCTCCTGGGTGCCCACTGAGTGTTAGTTCTCCTGCACCACACATGAGTGTCCTGTGGTTCCCTCAGGCATGCAGTCCACTGCTGGCCAGGGGAACCCTGGTGTAAGGAGCCCCAGGGGACATGCAGAGGTTGGAGGTAGAGCCAGGTTGCATCTGCTCAGAACTGGTGGAAGCTGCCTAGAACTGGCGACTGAAGGCTTGGCTGCAGTCAGAGCTGAGGCTGAGAGGCTTGAGATGGCACTCAAGGTGACAGGTGCCTTCTTCCCCTGAAACCTGTTTTGGGGACTGACTATATCTTCTAGTCACCAATCTTGGCGTCATTAGACTCCTCCATTTCTGTCTCCTCTCATATTCAATTAAGGCCAGTTACTTCCATTTTCCCCCCTCTCTTTGATATGTCCCATATATGTTTCCTCTCTTCAACCCCAGTGTTGCCACACTTGCCTATTAAATCTTCAACAAATATTCTCTGGGCTCTTGAAATAATTTTTAAACTGGTCTTCCTGCCTTCAGCCTTGGACACCTCCCCGAGCAATCGCTCTAAAATGCGTGTCTGACTGTGGAATGTCCCTTGCTTAAAACTCCTCAGCAGCTCTGAAGTTTGAAGATTATTTTTCTTCCAACTCCTCAGTTTGACCCACAAAGCCCTTTATAATCTGACCCCCATCTACCTCTCACTTCATCTCTTGCAACACTGCTCATCAGATGCTCTGCTCCTCTAGGGAAGAACCATTTGTGGCTACTTGGGACAACATGCTCTGTCATGCTCGATGCCTTTGGCCATGCTACATGCTCTGCCTGGAATGTTCTCCCTCCTCCCTGTGCCTCCATCCCCAGCCCAGGATTACCTAGTAAACATGTTCTCCTCTTTCAAGATGTGGCTCACATGTCACCTTTACTATGTAGAATTGACTAACTTTGATGCCCTTCCTGCATTTTTACAGACATCCTTCATTAGGGCCACACAATATTGAATTGCACTCACTATTAAAATATCTGTCTTTCTGAAACAAACAAAAGTTGCCTTGACAGCAGTGAACCTCTTCTGGCTCCTCTTTGCATCTGCACCATGTAATGCTCAGTCTGACACAAAATAGATGTTCACTAAGATAGTTGCAGATGAGGTGCTGAGAATCAGAAAGAGCAATGCTTAGGCTGCTGGTGAAAGGACTTCCTACCTGAGACACCAAGGCAGGAGGCTGGGGGATGATCACGTTACATCCTCGGGTAAAGTGTAAGAACAGGTGAGGCCTTGTGCATCTGGATTGTGTTAGGGACGGAGGGGATACATTTGTCCCCATGGAGGCCCCCTCTCTTGCAGTCTGGGTCTTAAGAAGCCAAGTACAACTTAAGCAGAAGCTGAGTTCTTAAGGTCTAGCCAGAGGAGGCTGCAGTTGGCCGGTCTCCCGAAGAACCAGAGCTTCTAGGTTCTGAGAATTTGTTCCCTAATCTCTGCTTACAGGACTCGCAGCGGCTGGAGTCTGCATGAAAGGGGCCTTTGTCTGATATGGGAATGGCTTTGGGGCTAATCTCTCCTTGGAGACATTTTAATTCACTTTAATGACTCTGCCTCCTGTCAGGCTTTTCTTCAGTGAGGGGTGTTTGTTAAAGAGATTGGAAAGAGGAACGTGAGCCCCCAAATCTAGCCTTCCTCAGAGGGTGCTGTTCCAGGGAAAACTGTTCTGCTAAATGTGTTAGGATACTCTGCAGTGAGTGGGGAGGGAGCAGAGGGGAGAGCAGGAAAATTATATATGTAATAAACACATGCACGTATAAACACTTGCACCAGGCACGTCCACCAGTCGGCTGCTGCGACTTCCACGGCCCTCCACCCCTCCCGCCGACAGTGGGGGGAGGTGAAGCAGACAAGACACAATGATGTCATCCCCAGGACACTGTCCTTTCTCTCCCTCTGTCCCTCTCCTCTAGTTTTGTATAAACACAGCTGTTTGTGAGGAATGCTGGTTTGGGAAAACATAAACCATCGGCATGAATGACCTTTCCTCCCCACCACACACCCCTTTCTACTGAATGTGGGCGACTGGAATGCTTTCAGCCCAGCAGACCCATTGTCTTCATGTCTGTAACACCAGGCCTGTTTGCTTGCTGGTTGGGGCCTGGGTTCACTGGGCTCAGGGACCCTGCAAATCCTGCAGGCCAGACAGAAGCTCTGGTTGCAGGTGACACCTGAAACCACCTGTGGAAGGTTCCTAGAGGAATGCAGGGTGGTGGCGCTTTCTTAGGCTGGGGGATGCAGGGTGGAGGTTGGAGGGGCGGAAGGGGTCCACAGTAGATGCAAGTGCTTACTGATCTGGCAGCCTTGCCCACACAGCTGCCAGCCTCTGGGGAGCCAAAGGGAACAATAGAGCACTGATGGGCTTCAGCCCCAGCCTTAAGGTGAAACTATTCAAGAGGGGTGTTGGGGCAAAACCACATCTGACACAGCAACCTACTCCCCTCTTCCAGTGCGACCACAGCTACAAATTGGGTCCAAAAGCCTTTTATCTTTTTAAGGAATAGAAAGGGGGGCAGCTCAAGGAAGAAATTAAGCCCGACCTCCTGCAGTCCCTCTTCTTTTGAAATCCAGCTATACGGTGGCCCACAATTTATTGGTGGTGGTTTCTCATTTCCAGATGGTGACCTCTGGACCTTAAAGGTTAGGGTGGTTTTTATTCAAGCTACTGAACTTGGCATTTGGGCTAAGAACATGCTTACTTCCTGGCCTCCTTCCCCCATCTCAATCCACTAAACCTCTCTCAGTGCCCCATTTGCCTGCATGTTTTTGTGGCCACACCTGCAAAGGAGAAGTAATGAAGCCTCATTGTGCCTCCCTTTCTAAGGGCCAGACACCCTAGAATGTGGCCCAGGACAGCTGTCACTGGGGGATGAATGGGATTCAGTGCTAGAGAAATGGGGGTGGGTGGTGAGCCAGTGGTCTTCCTGCGTCTCCTCTTGGGTTTCTATGGGGAGAGAGACAAGCCTTCACCCACTTTTGCATGTTAAATAAGAATCTCAAAAGTTATGCTCTTGGAGTCATTGAGGTAATGTTTGGCTCCTGGCTGCTTCTCTTGTCTGCAGTTTGCCATAGCAAATGTACACCTACGTCCTCACACTTGCTGAGTGCCTGCTGCATGCAACAGGCGGGCTGCTAGATGCCATGCGTCTGTTCCAGGTTCGTCCGCATAACAACATGGTGTTATTAAGCAGTGTTATTTTATAATTAGTGATAAAGAAACTGAGATAAAGGTGGTTTAAGAAACACTATCCAATGAGTTAGTGATGAGCCAGGATTCACACCAGTTCAAATTTCAATGTCCACGCATTCCAGGAATTCAAAAGGAGATAGAAGGGATAGAAATGATCAGAACAACCCCGATAGAGAGGGCAATTGCCTCTGTGAGGTGATTTGAGGGATAAAAATAACATCCCTCACCTCCCCAAATAATCCCCTTGCAGCCCGAAACCCAACATTACAGAGTCATTCCTATGAGTTAAGCAAAACTCTGTTTCTGAAAGCAAATATTTCTGGTAAGGAAAGTCATTTAGCCATTAAAATGCCCTATTAAAAAAACACACAAAACCCTCATTTTCTTTTAAAATGTTTTACTTTAAATTGTGTTCTTTGTAAAGTAATCTTTAACCGAAAGTAGTTTATATCAGAATAAATGTCTGGGAGGGGACCTCTTAAGGGAGTTGAGAAGTGTTAATCTTTGACATTTACTATTATAAGCACATTTTAAGTAATTCCTAGAAACTGATAAAATCTCTTAGGAGAAAAGGATTTCTCTCTTTTTTTAAGTAATAGAATATTTCACCCTTCTGATCTGAAAAGAAGATAGACATGGGTGTTAACTTTCTGAGATATACCTACATAACCGTAATTGCTTAGGATTCTGCTTCAAAGAAGAAAAACGAAGGAATTTGAAAGATAGTTTGAAAGCTTCAAATATGATAAGATGAGATGATATTTGTTAAAGCACTCAGGAAAACCTTAGAGTTAAATGAATAGAAGCTATTATTATTCCTCTAGAAAGTCCATCCTCAGCAAAGGAAGGGAGTGAGGGGAATAAAGACCTAAGGCAGAGCTTCCTAAGAGTTTTCTGCAGACCTCTATGCCTTAGGTGGTCAGTAAAAGCTGCATGAATGCACTTTTCTGGTTAAACGCATTCGGAAAACACCGAGTTACATAGTTCAACATATTTCTTTAAGATAGGAGTTGTCAGAACTTTTAATACAGTATAGTTGAGTGTGGTAATTCTCCCAGAGGACCAATAGTATAGTACAGAGGGTTTGAACTCAGTTGACCAGCACAGAATTTTTTTTTTTTTGGTGTGTTTGTGTGTGTGTAGGGGTGGGGGTGGGGAGATGCGGGAGTTGGCATTTCAGGAGACCAGAGTTCTCTGGAATGCAGTTTGAGAAACACAGCTTCAAACAATAGGCAATATGCAAATATGATATGGCAATTCACATGCTCTGAATTTAAGTCCTAGTTTCACCACTTAAAAGAGACGCAAGCTTAGACAAGTTATTTAACTTCTCCATGCTTCCATTTCTTCCATCTGTAAAGGGGAGGAGTAACATTACCTATTTAAGTCAGTCATGAGGATTAAATGAAGAGTACCTGCCATAGAGTGAGAGCTCAATAAATATCAGCTACTGTTGTTATTGTTATTTACTTCTTGTCCTGGTCCCTTACGCGTATGCTGAGCCCAGCGGAATGAGAAAAAGTCACCATGCGTTTCTCCATCTTTCTTCATGTCTTTTCCTCTACTTAGAATGCCTCGCCCACCCACGTCTACGCCTGTCCAACAACAGCAAGATGTATCTCAACACCCCTTACCCTAGGAGAACATTCTGTGTTCTCCCAACTTTCCTTCTCTGACATCCCCAACATTCCTCTGTAGGTTTCTGAGACTTAGTGACATTTGGCTTTGCTTTTTTGTGTAATTTATCTCTGCCATGGGAAAATGTCTTCTTCATCTTTGATTTTATGGTACCTGGTATGGTACCTCATCTGCTGTACCTCCACTAAATGTTGGCTAAACTGTTGAATTTCACAGCCCTCCATTGAGAAGCCAACACCCCTTAGTGAGATCATCTTTTTAGTCCTTACCTGCATGGGCATTACCAAATTCTTTATAACGTGGCAAGTATTGGTGAACATGGGCCCTGGGATAGGCTGGGTATAGAGGTAGGCGGAGAACCCAGGAAGAAAGAAGAGAATTAAGTATGTACTATGACCACAGGTCATGGACATTTTTTCCCCTTGGGAAATTTCCAGCTAAAAATATCCTATTCCAGTTTCCTTAACCATGCCCACCATGTATCTGGATTTTTGTTTGGTTACTGCACAGTTAGGGGAAGCAGGAGAAAATCAGGGCAGCTGCTGCCTGTGATCACAGTTTTACCAGCACAGCTGTAAGTCTCCACAGCTGTGGCATCACTTCTGTCATTCATTTAATACATATTTACCGAGAACCTGTGTGTGCTGAGCACTGGGGTAGCCCGGGGGCATAAGAGCGAGCAAGGCAGACCTGACCTTTTGCCTGCATGCAGTTGCGCTCTGGTGGGGCTACCATCAAATAAATAAAATGAGCAGTTGCCAAACCTGGCACAGAATAGGCATTTAACCAGTGTTTATTTATTGACTGAATAAAGGAGGAAGACAATTATTGCTCCAAGCCAACCTGCCTCCTGCAGGCAGGGCTGCTGTGTTGGGTCCCAGAGGCCGTATGTCCCACACGGCTTCAGAGGCTGCTCACAGAGACAAGATGTGCAGCTTGACCCTCGGCAGGACCAGGTGGAGGACTGTTAGGAACCGTGTCCCACACGTGGGCTGGTTCTGCTTCCTTGTGGAAGGAAGTATTCCTTCCCAATGATTACGGCCTTAGCATGGCACACACCTCTGAACTGTTTCATAGCTGCTGTCACCTCTCTCAGAGCTCTCATGGCCTTTTGCACGTACCATGTACCACTGTTACAGTTCTGTCACATGCCTATGTCTGTCCCCTCGCTGTGGGCTTTGTAGGGCCTGGCCTGGTATCCTCTGGCTCTCGACCCAGAGCCCGGCACATGGTAGGTTCTCAGCACGTGATTGCTGGCGGAATGAGAAAATGTTCTGTGCGATGCCTTTAAAAAGAGGCCCAGAAATTGCCTCCCACCTCCTTCTGTGTCTGAAACCTGAACTCCATTAGCAACCCCCTTTCCCGGACCCTGGCTTGAACTTTAGTCCGCTAAGCTGAAAAGAGAGAAAGACGTAGAATGGGAAGAGGAGCAGACGTTTTCCTTCGTCCCTCGGGCCATCGCCCCCCTCTTGCCCGTGCATTCCAAGGCAGATCAGGAGCCAGGGAGAGCTGGCTAATGCACACCCCGATCCCTGACGGGGGTTAGGAAGGCCTGTCAGGGAACCTACACAGCCCACGCCGTGTGTGCGGGGTCTGCTGTGACCCGCGGCTGAACTGCTGATGTCCGGTCTTAATACCCACACAGCTGCTCCATGGGCGGGAGACCTAGTGGGAGGAAAGCACTGTGTGAAAGACACAACCCCCAAAGCGCCAGCATAGACCTTGCAGACAGGGATAATTTCTGAAGACCTGAGTTGTCTTTCTAACTGGGGAGGCCTGTGGAAAGCAGCCCCACAAGTCCCTGAGAATGTGGAGACTGGAATCAAACATGGAGGGAAGGCCAGGGTGGGAAGTCACCCCCTTTCCATGCTTCCTGGAGGAAAAGAGAGAGTGAGAGTGAGAGCGCGAGAGAGTGAGAGAGCTAGAGAGAGAGAGAACAGGAATATATTCGAACTATTCAAATATGAAAATGAAACATAAATGATTATGCTTCATTTTCCACATTCACTGGGTAGACGCTGGAGACAGGTAGAGTTCCACGGAACAATGAGCACACTGAGGCCAGGGAGAAGCTTCTTGGCTCGCATCTTAAATTCCAGGAGTCTCGTGAATTCCTTTCTAGAAGACGTTATTATCAAGAAGATGTGGTCTGAAGTAACTTCAATGATTCTCTGTTCCAACCTCCTTGTTTTTCAGATAAAGCATCTGAATGCTGTCATATCTTGTCCCAAGGGAATGGAAAAATATTTTGGGGACGGAGTCCTGGGGGTCAAAGCAAAGTGATTGCCTCCTGCATCCTTGGTGAAAAGGAGGAGGCTTGTGTGACCCTCTCAGGCTCCATCATGCGATTTTGTTGGATCTATTTCCTACACGGTTGCCTTCTGTGTTTACTGTTACCCAGAGACCCCTGGCTGAAGTGTTTAGTAATGGGAGAAGGAAGTCAGAGTTGATTTTAGTGCAATTTGGTGTGCTCCTCCCTCTTAAGGGAGTCCCATTCTTAGAACCTGGCCTAGTCTGTACCTGGCTGACGTTCTCAGGAAAAGAGCAGAAGTGACTTGCTTCATTCCAGTACCATCTTGGGCCCTGGGATGGAATACAACATGTTCTAAAGGCCAAAAGGACTGGCAGAGGCTACACAGTAAGGACTGAGCCCTCAGCCCATTTTGCAAGGTATTGCCAGGCAGTGGGCTAGAGGCAGAGGGGTGATGCACTTTTATCTTAGTGAAATTTCTTGTGTTTCAGAGGCTCTGGTCATCTGTACAGCAAAACCATACTTGTTCAGGTGGTGGCTCAAACACCAGTACTATCATCCCATCCCTTCCCTCCAAACCTGACCCCACTCTTGGTTGAGAAGGTCAGGGGAACAGAGAGAGGATGAATAGAAGAAAAATGGATGAGGTTTTAGAAATGGCCAATGGACTTGTTCGGTGGACTATGAAGGTCATCTGTACAAATATCATCAACCTTGTTTTACAAATGGAAACAGGTCTAGAGACTATGTTGGCCAAGCTCCTCTAAGGTTGTAAGAGGAGACACACTAGGTCAAATTTTATTTCCTGGGGTTTGTTTCAGAGATCCAAAGGAATGTGGAATAGCATGGAATGTGGTCTCTCCAGCATCATGACATGTGGGACCCTGTACTTCTAGGACTGTGAGGGATGGCCCTAGAGCAATCTGTCAACTCCATTTAGGCATTTAGGACACACCCTGTTTCAGAGATTTGTCTTCTTCTATGTGTGTTTCAGTTGACCTCTTTCATTGGTTAGGATGTTTCCAACTGTAAGAAACAGAAAGTCTTACTCGTTTAAGTGATAGAGACATTTACAATCTCACATAGAAAAAGTCTAGAGGCAAGATGGACTCTAGGCAAGATATGCTCATCTGCATCCATTTCTTTGTGATTTTCTCAGCTTCTTTCCCCTCTAAGGGTTGGTCTTGGCTCAGGCTGTCTTCCCTTGTGGTTTCAAGATGGCTGCCAGCAGCAGCTGGGGCAATATGCTTTCTTATTTCACATACAGGCAGATAGAAAAAACATGGAATAAAAATCCTCCCCCAGCATGGAATAAAAGTTCTTCCCTTCTACCTGATTAGCTAACTTAAGTCATGTGCCCATTTCTGGACAAATAGCGGTTGTTAAGGGAATCCTATGTGTTGATTGGCATAAACCAGAGTTCTTGAACTAAACAGTGGTCAGGGAGATGAGACTACCATGATTGGGTGACTGTTTTCAAACCCATATCTGAAGACAAACAGGCTAAGTGAGGGAGGGCAGAGACTTGAACAAAACTGGTCTCCTAGGAAGGAGAAAGGGATGAGAGATGTTGGAGACACCCAAGTGAGTTCACGCTGCCTAGCATTTAAGCATCTCAAAAGAGAGCTGCCAGTACCAGTATCCTTACTGGCTAGATTTCATACTGTCCCATCTCTGAGGTCATTGGTCTTTCCCATGCTCAGCTGATATGTGGTTACCTTTGACTTCTCCCCTCTCCCTGGTCCGGAAAGTTGTGACAAGGTGATAGGGTTGGTTTTGCTAAACAATTGAAGCATAAGCTATAGCAATTTTTGCCGGAAATGATTGCATGAAGCCATTTTCCTCTGAAGGGAGCCATATAACTGACAGACTCCTAAGAGCTTTGCGGGAGACCTAGTTCAGAAATGTTAAGCCCCTTGACCAAGGTCGTGCACTGTTGAGTGTCAGGCCCTACACTAGAAACAAGTCTTGTGGCTCATATTCTAGTGCTCTTTCCATAACCCCAGGGAGAATGTCAGTGAGGTGAAAATTACGTCAGCTTGTTGGTGGTAAAGGTATTTCTAAAGAAGCTGAATAATAATGAATGTCAACTATAATTTATATACACATATATATGTATATGTATATATATATATATATATATATATGTATAGTCACAAGAAGTGGAGCACAGCATAGTGGAATAGAGACGGTGGAAATGTAATGACTGTATGTGATGATTGAGGGGTAGAAGATTGGGGGAGGGAGGTTATCACTTTGTGAGGGGTATAAACGATAAATGTCTAACTATTACAGTGTTTTGTACGCATGAAACTCAAAAAAAAAAAGAATGCACAGTTTGACCTTGGGCAAGTTCCTTACCTTCTCTAAGCCCCAGATTACTCACTGCTGTAATAAAGGCATCTTATTAGAAGATATTGAAAGTACCTTCCAATTCTAGGAATCTATGAATAGCTTTAAATCACGGTTCTCTTCCAAGAACCTGACAACACTTGTTCTATTAGGTCATTTAACTGCAGATTATTTGTTTAAATAGTTTCCCAGGAGTGACCCAGAACATCCTACATAATAACCCAGTTGTTAAATCATAAACAATATGGACAGGATTCATCGTCATATGCTTCCCAACTGAACTCCCTGGGGCTTCTGGTTGCTCGGACACTCTGGCTAATGGAGTATTGTCAGGGGCTCTCTATGTGGGTGACCACTTTTCCAAGAATTAGAAAACAACAGACTGTAACAAAAACTAGAGCTCTGCTGGAAAAAGTGTGCGTTTTTTGAAAAATGAAACAGAACTGTGAAGAATCATAGAACTTTGTCTGTGTTCTTCTTTTACCTCCGTTCTTATCTTGGCGTTCTTGTTACCTTGTTACCATCAAGTTCTCAGCTTAGACCACTAATCCCCACTTAACTAGCCGAAGTTTAGAGTGTGATATTGCCTAGACTGTTGGTAGGAAATCTTAAAGCTTCCAGACCCAAACAAATATAGTCAACCCTCTGTATCTGCATGTTCTGCACCTGTGGATTCAACCAACAGTGATTAAAAATATTTGGAAAAAAAATTGTTGCTTTGTTGCTGACGTGTACTGTGTAGTTAGGCCTATGATGGTTGTGTCTGTACTGAAGATGTACAGACCTTTCTTCTTGTCATTATTCCCTAAACAATACAATAAAACAACTATTTACATAGCATGTACATTGTATTAGGTATTGTAAGTAATCTAGAGGTGATTTAAAGCATACGGAAGGACGTGTGTAAGTTATATCAAAACACTACGCCATTTATGAGACTGGTGTATGTGCAGATTTTGGCATCTATGGGGGTCCTAAGAACTAATCGCCTGTGCATATCAAGGGATGGCTGTATATAGCGAGAGGTAGCATTTTTAGTCCTGTGATGGTCCAGCACAAGAAATATTATGGAGACAAGGAAGTCTTCTTAGAGCATCTTAAAGCACAGAATCTATTCTGTTTCCAGGAGGGATAACAAAACCCCAAAGTTTCAGGCCTCCTTCAGAATATGAGTTGGTGCTATAGGGAGGGCAGGCAGGAGAGGAAGAGGAAAGGGTTTCTTGAGTTCCAGAGAATGTATGTTCAGTGCTCTCGTTTAATTTCCTCACAATGGTTCTTGTTATCCTGATGATGAGAAGATAAATGAGTTGCCTATATATACTGCTAAGAAGAAACAAAATGCAGAACAATAGGTAGAGTGTGATTTTATTTGTATTAGTCAGGATAGTCTAGCCTATTCTTCAGTAACATCAAATCTCAGAAACTCAGCATTACCAAGGTTTAGTTCTTGCTCATGTCACAGTCCAGTATGGGTCAGTTAGCTTTCTGGTGTGGGTTTTTTAAAGCAGGAGCCTGGAACACATACTGCCTTCATTTTATAATCTCATAATCTCAGAATTCTTTACTTTTAGCAATGGGATGCAAAAGAGACACTTTGGAGAAGGCATTCCCAGTTATAACTGTCTTGAACCAGAAGTGACAGGTGACTTTTGCTTGCACTCCCATTGGCCATAACTCAGTCACATGTTCCTAACCTAATTGCAAGGAAAGCTGGGAAATATTTTCTTGCTCTATGCCTAGAATTAAGTAATGATATGGTGAATAGATAGTATGACATGATTTTTGCTACATTGTTTATGTAAGAGAGAAAATAAAACTACCTGTGTATGTGTGTGTATGCATTTATACAAATACAAAGAAAAAAGTATGGAAGGATATACACTAAAGTTACCTATAGAGAAGGCAGTGGGATTGAGGTGGTCAGATAGCCAGGACTGAAGGGGGCTTTCAGGATTTTATCTCTTATTTTATTTTATTTTTGTATTACATTAAAAAAAATTAGAATGGCGTATTTATAAACTACCTGTATTATTAGACAGAAAACTTCCTCTCCCAATATACATAATGACTTGTCAATGGATTCACAGCAAGAGAAATCTGCCAGACTCCAAAATTCATGTTGTATTCATTCTTTAAATCTATTCACCACGTCCTGCTTTTTGAGAGGATTTTTCCCTAGTCTATTGAGGGCTGGTGTTGGTGACTCAGATTATTTAGTAATTCCCTCCTGACACTTTTCTACACTTAATGAAGGGGTACAGAGGTGCCAGGAAGGATGCTGGAATCAGAACCAGCCCTTTTTCCTTCCAGCCCAGAGGGAGAGCCGCTTAAGCTAAGGCTGGATCCAGACATTCAGTGACATTGAGAATCTGTCTCTCTCTCACTTTTCTTTCTTTTGCACTGGATTCATCCTCTGGGAATCTCCTCTTTAGGGTGACAAAATGGACCATGATCTCAGCTTAGGTAATGACAGCTGAACGTCCCCAGTGGCAACAGTCGTTTTGCAACAGTTTCACCCAGAAGCTCTTGTCCTGAGTTTCTTTGGCCTGTCTTGGGTCATGTGCCGTCACCATGACTGTGATTGGCTGGGTCTGAGTCATGGAGGGAGGGAGAACAGTGGAGTCAGGACCCAAACACAGGACTGAGCATGTGGAGAGAAAGAAGTGGTTCCCCAAACTGCATTTACAAGTTGAAGAGAGGATTGTTTATCCCACTGTGGCAGTTCCTACTAGGAAGGGCTCTCAGAACTTGTGGCACAATCACAGGAAGGCAGCCATGTGCTCATGTGGGACCAGCCTGCTGCTCCACCTTATAAAATGGAGCCTCAGAAAAGGTGAGGGTCCCTCAGTGTATGTGGCGAGGTGGGTTAGCAGTGGCTGGAAGGCCTGGGAAATTGAGCTGGGACAGTGATGTCTGTACGGAATTTAGTCTGCTTACATGGGAACACTGCTTTGGGCTGAATCATTTTTGCACTTAAAGCTCAGGAAGGTGGAGGAGGGCCCAGCAGGAGCCAGGATCTGCAAATAAAGCCGCCATCCAGTGAACCATGTCCTTGCGACATTTTGCTGAGCGAGCATGGCGCTGTGGTCATGCTGGCCTCCGGGTCTCTGTGGGGCTTTGGATTTGCCAGTCCCTGCTGTCCGCTTTACCATGGCATATGTTGACTCATGCAGGCTGGTAATACGCCCCAGCGGGTCTCCAAGATACCTATAGAGGCTGTTCTCCTTCTGAGCCCTCCCAGTAGCCTGCCGCCTGTCCCCTTTGCTCCGCGTTTCACAGTGCAGGGATCCTGGAATGTCACCCAAGACCCAGCTCTGCTCTGTAGATGCGTGGAGACCTTCTCAGAGAGATCTGGGACCACCCCTAACCCCCAGGCCTCACGTAGAGGGGATGGCAGAGATGGCATGACCCTTCATTTCCAGGGAGCAGCTCAGTGGCTCTCACCTCCTCCCACTGAGAAGGGAAGAGGGTCTATCAGACACCGTGATCCTGAGTCAAAACCCATGAATGGTCACTGGCCATGAGTCGAAGTGGCCAGAGGGGGGGGTGTTAACTTCATGAAGGTCACACTGTTTATTATTTAGCTCATTTATTATTTTTGGCAGACTGAGACGACTGGAACCCGGAACTTGGTCAGGGCTTTCCTCTATTACTTCACCTCCTTGATGACTTCTTCTGAGTGAAGTGAGAGGGCAAAACCCAGACAACGACAGGAAGGCAAGAAGAGCATGGGGTTGGCGGTTGGGTGCTGTGCCCATTTTTAAAATAAGTTTGTCTTTGTGTTTCTTTATCATTCATAGAATTAGAACGCCAGAGCCACCGGGCTCCTTGGGCTTCTCCTGGTTGTCATTTCTCATTGTACTTTTTTCCTGGAGAGCTGCTAAGTGGAGTTACAGAGAAGGGGTGTCCAAGGTCACAAGTCATGCCCCAGCCACAAAGGTGGCAAGAAGGAGGTAGCGGTCATGCAGACATTTTATTCTATAACACTCCAGAAGGCACTTCTCAGGCTCATTGGAGGCAATTTTGATCCAGTCCACGAGGGATATTTATCATCCAGAGCTGTCCCTACTTAAAACAGGCTGTCTTGTGACACAGTGAGCACCCTGTCAATGGAAGTAGTCAAGCAGAGGCCAGAGGACCAGCAGGCAGGGAATCTGTGGAGGATGTTCCCATGCGAGGGCTCAAGGAATTCTGTGAGTGTATGACTCAGCGGAATGAAATTTCCCCAGGCCCAAGATCTACTGGGCTCCATTGCTGTCCTTTCTCTGGTCCTGGTCTGGCTCGGCCACCTGGCTGACATCCAGGAAGCGTGGGCGCCAGGCCAGGCCAGGCAGTGGCTTGCCGAGTGCGTGAAACCCTGCTGGGGTTTCCTCTCAGGTCCTCATGGACAACTGCCTGGATTAATCTCCAGGAAGATGAGCGTTCCTTTGCTTTTTTCTACTGAGTGCTTTGTGTCAGCTCCCCCACCGCCCACTACCCCAAACCCACAGTGCCATTTCTTGTATTTTCACCTTTAGAGAAGACACATATGAGGACAGAGAGGCTTTGCCATTGTCCTGAGGGCCGTGCAGGGAGCATGCTTGCAAGTGGGAAAGTTGGAGAAAGGAATTTTTCATCTATCTTCTGAGTGAACACGGGGCAGGTAGAGCAGGAGAGTGAGCTGGGAGGGGTCAGGCCGGTGCTGGGCTTGTCTCGTGCCTGGATATCTCATCTCCAACCTAATGTGGAGCCAAGAACAGACAAAGACACGAGGCCCCCCCAGATAAGAGAGTGTGTAGAGCTGAGCCCGCTGCTGCATCTGTACCTGGGCTGTGCCGGCCCCACACTGGGGGGGCTGGTGCCTTTGAATCCTGGACTGTTGGGGCCAGCAGTGAACTTGGAGAGCCATCGACCTCATGACTGTTTGGTTAGAGGAAGGAACCGAGGCCTGGGGACTCCCACAGGAGCTGGTGCAGAGCCCAGCCATGCCTCTGGGTTTTCCACAATCTTGTGCTCCTTCTACTGTGGCAAGTTGGCAAAATACTTGCTTTTACCTGGGCTGTGTGAACAGGATCCCCAAAATGTCTGAGTTGCAAGAGACCCCCCAAATGATCTGTTACTCTCCCGTTGTACATGTGAGGAAATTGAGGCTTGGAGAAATACAGTGCTCATCAGATGCCCAGGAAGAGGAAGTGGCTCGCTGCACATAGTACCGCGTTAAAGGCAGACGTGGGTCGCCTGGCCCACCCTGAGTTGTCTCCCCTCTGCCAACTGGGAAGACAGCTTCCCTTGGCACCCCATAGCATCAGAGTCACGTAATGCTAAAGACAACTCACTTTGCACAGTACGTTTCTGTTTTTTGAAGTGTTTTCACAAACTCTCTCTCACTCCATCGTCCCCTCAGCCCTCTGAGTAAGGGAAGGCTCCCCACACAGCTGTCATGAAGGTGTTCCGATCTCAGAGAACTCCACCTATGCACAGGTCATGAGGACGGTGGGTGGCAGACACGGGGTGTGATTGCACAGCTGGTGAGCAGGTGAGCACCTTCCACAGTGATCCGGGCATCAGTGCTGTCCCAGCGCCCCTTCCTTTTAGAGAGAACATGGTCATTTGTCCATTTTCCATGTCCCTCAGCAAGTTGCTGGCAGAGTTTTTATTCAATCTGTGTCCCTGGCTGCTGGCTCTCCAGTCTTGGAGTGAGTGGGAGACCCGAGTGACATTGTAAATCAGTGGACACTTCTTGGAGCTGTCATCGAAGCCCAAGAGAGCGTTTTCTACCACAGCAGGAGGTTTGTGCTACCAGGTGATGTAGGCCCCTTAGAGTGTGTGCTGGGACCTGTGACAGATCCCAGGCCGGGTAGGATGGAGTGCATGAGTGAAACTGTCACTGCATTTTGCATTTATCACCCTATGTGATTGGAAAAGGACACTAGGTCTCCACATTCTCCCTCTTGTTCCTCCTTAAGGCCCAAGAGCCAGAGTCTCAGGGCTGGGAGCGCTCTGGCAGGACCGTGTGATTCCTTCCCAGCCCCTCGTGGCCCTGGCGCAGGGTCCTGCACAGCTAGGACTTTCACCGTGCTGTGTGGTCACACCTTTTCCTGCAGGCAACACTGCCCACTGTCCCCCTCTCCTGGGCTCCATCCACCATCTGCCGTCCTCCTGAGCCTAAGGTGTCTCCCCTCCCAGGTGTGCACTCAAGACCTTGTGCAAATCACCCCAGACAAAGGGGTATTGATCCCACACGCTTGGAAGGTGACTCCTTGACTTTTCCTGGACACCTGTTCCATCACCTCTCCCACACTCACTGTCTTTGTTGATGAAGGTATTTCCTTTTTCTAACCTCCCAGATGGGCAGCCGCATCCGGGGGCCAGTGGAGAGTGGGAGAGGCACCTCAAACCTGGCCGTGGGTCTCATGACCTGTGTCCACCTGTCCTTCCGTAAGGGTGCTCATGTTCGTTTCCACTTCCAGAGAGCTTTCCCACCCACCGATTTTGGTTTTTATTGCTGTGAAGAACATTGAGCTGGAATTCCTAAAGTGGAGATGGCAACTCAGTGAAAGAAATGTGGTCACAGAGGTTAAGGGATCAGGTCAAAGTCGCAAAGCCAGTGTGTAGCCGGGTTGGGTCCTGGTCATTTAAGCCCCGTCTGGTGGCGTTTGCTCTACAATCTCTTTTTCCTCACTTCCTTCTGCAGGCTTTTTACTTCTCACGGTCTTTTCCAGTCTTACACCTTCATGCCTGCCTTTAGTTTCCACCCACGTCCTGTCTCCTCCCCTTCCTGAGTCCCACATCCCTCAGTAATATTGACACACCAGCCTACCTCAGCTGCAGTGTAAACACACACACACATACACACACACCCCACACACAGATACATGTACCACACACACACACACACACCACACAACACCACAGTACACAAACCGTAAAGACTGAGCACATGAAAGGTAAACAACATGGTGAGGAATAGAGGGACAAGGAGAAAGACCCATAAGTAGAGAAACAAGGAGAAATGGGGAACTAAGCGAGGTGGGGGAGAGGAGTAGAAAAGAGCATAGATACTAGTAAGGGGAGGGATAAGAAAGATCAGAACTTTGGAATCAGAAAGCCAGGTTTCTAAATCTAGCTTCAACACTTACTAGCTGAGCCACCTGGGAAAGTCACTTAAGCTCTCTGAGTCTCGTTTTTCTATCTGTAAAATAGGCATTTTTTATTTAATGATTATTCATTAAATATCACCTTTTAGGTACCTGGGATACATCAGTGAACAGAATAGTTTAAAAAAATCCTGCCTTCTTGTGGGTATAGATGGAAAATAAAAGAAATAAAATAAGCAAAGGATTTTGCATGTTCATAGATAAATGCCGCAGAGTGTTGTTATTCTGGGTCTTCTGAGGAGCAAACACCAAGTCAAGATGGAACACGCGAGGAGTTCCTTAGAGGAAATGCCTGGGAGAGGGAAAATAGGAAGGCTGCTGGAGAAGGCCTAGGGGAGCCATTGGACCACCATGCAAGCCTGACGCTGAGTGAGGAGAGAGAGATAAGGTTGGGTGGAGGCGTTCTGATTTGGCAAGGTCCTCGGGAGTCCTCAAGCCAAAGCTGGACACCAGGAGTCTCATGTCTCCTTAATGTGCTCAATCACTGGCTGGGAACAGCCTGTGGAAGGTGTGGTCTCAGCTCAAACGTAGTGATGGATTTCAAGTCAGAACAGTGGAGGCCGTTGGCCAGCAATGCTCCCTGGAGATGGAGGTCTGCAGGGTGCATTCTCATGGCTGCTGCATGTGAGAAAAGAATATTTTAAAACAAGGAGCAGGGTAAGGAAGATGGGGAGTGCTGGGATGTAGACAGGTGATAGTTTTCAGGATGGTCAGGGTAGGCCTCCCTGAGAAGGTGATATGATAGTTGAGCAGAGATTTGGAGCTGAGGGTTAGGGTCCTTCACACGTCGTCTCCATCATCTTGTTGACATCATCATGCTGTTGGTCTTGTGTGGAAAGCACTTGGTGAATGGTACAGACTCAACTGACAGAGGAGAAACAAACAACAAAGCCATGTGTCCTGCCATGTCCCCAGAGAGGAGATGTTGGCCTCTATCCCACATCATGCTGGACCCCTTTGTTCAACAACAGCAGCAGCCTGGAGCACCCCACTCCCATCGGGAAAGCAAGGCATTCTGTTTCCAGGACATGCCACTCCCAGGGGTCCAAGACTCTCTGAAGGACCAAAACAAATAGCTCCCAGGATCCCCAAAGGACGGAATCTTATTTTCAGCCTAACAATAGGAAATAAAACAAAATCCTCTTTACTCAGACAACTAGACGAATATGTTATTATCCCTGACAACCGGAGTTAACAATAGCTCCTGATAAGAGATAATTTTTGTCTCTGTTGCATCCTGGCGGACCCAGCATCATTAATAAACTCCAAGGGCCAGAGGAAGGGGCTGCAGGTCACCAAGGATCTAGTCTGTGTCAGGCTCTGTGCCGGGTGCAATAATGTATTTGATTTTTCATGAGTCTCTGACTATTCAATCCATTTGACAAAAATAGGAAACTAAGGCCCACAGGAATCCGTTGTTGGGGATGGGATTCAAAAGGGTTGGGGTAAGGATTCAGACTTAGGTTGTGTGTTCCCAAAGGCCACACTCCTTCCTCTTGCTCCTTACTATATTGCTTTTGCCCTAATGGCCCAACATACCTAATCATTGCTCATTATATTTCTAACATTGAGTTGGATTTTAATGGCTCCCTCATTTCTTGTCTACATACATATTGCATGCCCTGAGAGGGACAAGTGGGCCATACTGGTTTCTGCGTGGCCCTTAGCCCCGTAGAAGGAGCCCTGCTGCGGGAGCTCTCAAGCTGGGTGATGGCTGGCCAAGCCACACTCAACTGGGGGTCTGTACCTTCCAGCTGAGACCAGGGTAGCCATATACTTTTGTATTCTTTGGAACTGCAGTTGTTAAACAGGACTCTGTATCAGAAATACCTAAGCAAAGTTGTGAAAATAGAGATTCCCAGGTCTTGCCATTAGAAATCCTAAGGTTCAAAGTAGGTGCAAGAATCTACATTTTAATAAGCATTGCTACTCTGAGAATATACAGCTAGGGTGGGCAACCATTGGGTTGGTGAGTGGTCCATTTGGTGGCATTTTTAGGAGAAATGGTTACTGTTCTTCTTCTTGTCCTCTGGAAAAGTGCCAAGGAGCAAGTGACTCTAATGGTACCTGGAAAACACCCAGGTGACCCCTCCCTAGCTCTAGTCACAGGACAAGGGCCTGGATCAAAGCAGAAGGGAATTTGGAGGTCTGGGTGGGCAGAGGAAGGGCTCATGCACTTCTTTTACGTGGTCAGTCTTCCTCGGCCTGCTCAGGAATGTACCTGCAGTCCCTCAGAGAAATACGGGTGAACTTGTTCAGAACTTGACACTGTCCCCGAGATGTCCTGTGTTAGGTGGCGAACACCTCAGAGATTTTGTCATCCCATTTCCTTCGTTGGCGTATAGGCAATTAGTGCTTGAAAATGGCAGTGATAGTTTATGGTCATGTGACCAATAGTTCCAAAGCCAGACATGCAGCCCAAGTCCCCTGATTCCAAGGTCAGCCCTCCTCCCTCCTTCTCTCGAAGCCGATAGATGTGTACATTCCACACACCCAGTGTCTGGCTGTCCAGCATGGACCAGCTGGCCTGCTCACTCTCTCTGAAGACATGCAGGGGTGCATGCTAGGCCTGGCCAGTGAACTCTGGGAGTTTAGATGCCCCCCTGGCCCCAAATCCTCAGTGCTCAGCAGGGGTAATGCCCACTGGTACATCACAAGTCATAGCTAGTCCCAACCTCTCTCAGCCTATTCCAGACTTACTGCTGTTTCCCTCCCTTCTCTCCTGTTAATGGATTAGAACTCACCCTCAAATCCATTGTTTTTAGAAGTTTGGTGGCATATGAGGTGATTTCAGATGGCAGCAGGCAGTTATTTTAATACTTAGCCTCTACTGCTTCCTATGGGGCTCTAGCTGTATTAACTCCTTAAGTTCTCACAGCTATCTCATGAGGTAGGTACTGTCTGTCACTGACCCCATTAATAGTGAGGAAACCCAGGCACCGTGATGTTAAAACTTTCCCATGGCCACATGGCGGAGCCAGGCAGGTTTCCAATCCAGCCTCTCTGCATCCAGAGCCTGTATACTTATCAACTCCTCACCCTCCAGTTCCACTTTTATTTCAACATGTATTAGAAAACAATAAAATAATTTAAAGGACAGTTGGGAGATATGGACTCTAACCCCACTGGCTGTTGGATCTTGGATAAGATGTGAAAATCTTTTAAAAGGAGAGGAGCTCGAAAATGCTTTAAAGCAGGTCCTGCACTTTCTAGATGAGGAAACTGAGGCCCCGAGAGCCAAAATGGCTTTCCCACGTAGGGTTGTGAGTTAGTGGCCAAGCTGGAGCTGGAATCCAGTTCTCCTGATGCCAGTTTCACGTCCACTGCTTTTCCTCTGAATGTTAATTTAATGCTCTTGATGGAAATCCAGTCTTTCATAATTTAAATCGTTTAAACTTTATACAAATAGTTTAGGTTTAGAGTCAGGCATACATCATGGTTTGTTTTTATGAGCAAATTTAAAAACAACTTCCCAAAGCTGTTTGGTTAATAACACAGTTCAGAATCTGATGAAATGCCATGGAAACCACCATGAAAATGTCCAGTCCTGACATAGGTGACTGATAAAGCACTGTGAGAAGTATTATTTTTATGTGTCATGCCAGCCTTTTCTTCTCCCACCTGTCACCTCTCCTTCCTAAGGCTCTTCTCCCCAAAGCTGCCTCTCTCATTTGCCTCTGTCCTTATATCCTCCCATCCAGTGACACTCACACTCTGGAATACAGGCTGCCAGGCTGCCACTAAGAGCTGCTTCTGTCCTGAAACCATCTCCTTGCCCCTGGACGGTTTATCTCATGTTCACATCAGGACCGTGATATTCCTACAGCCTCATCCTCTGCCCCGAATGGCAGGGAGCTGGGATTAATAATACCTTAGTTACTGTATTATTATTTATTTTTTTTAGTACTTTGTGCTCTAGAATAGCCCTCTCAGCCATGATTTCGCTTCCCTTTGTTGTACCTCAGTTTCCTCCTGTGTGAAATGATGTTTGGATTGGCTGGTCACTTGTAGCCTTTTATTGACCCAATTGTGTTAATACTGAAATATTGTTTATGCCCCTTGCCTCTCATTTGAGTTCCTATCCTCCCCAGACTCAGCTGTCATAAGCATGCAGAGCGATTTCCCATTCCCCAGGAAGTCCTCAAATAAAGCTTATTTTGTAATGGGGTTGGGAGGAGCTGCACATTAGTCTCTTTTCAAAATAATGACAGAAGAAAAAGAACCAAAAGAGAAAAAAAAAAAAAAAATGGAAGCAAATCAAAACAGGAAAATCTGCCCTTGCAGGAGGAGGTAGGGAGAGAGGTTGGCACCCACCACATTCGGAGGAACCTTCAGGCCCCTGCTTTGTGTTTTTATATATTATTAGAATTTTACAACAAAGAAATGAAGAAGAGAAGCTGGATGGTGCTGACAAGTGGGTTCTGGCGGGAAGTCACTCCTGCTCAACAAAGGCTCTGTCTAAAAATACCCGGCCAGGACCTCACCGTTTCGATAAACAGATGGACACCCTGGGCCTGGCGGAGGGGCAGAGGCAGTGGGAGGAAATTGTATCTGACAGTGATAACAATCTGGCATCTCCCAGAGCTTCACATCCGGACGAGTCCAGCCGGCTGTCCAGATCCCCCTGCGTGTGCAAATGAGGCCGCTGTAAATAGAATTCTCCTGGCTCCCACCATGGCCATCCCTCGTCCCTCGGGGGGGCCCAAAAAACATCTCTCCCGCTCATGCCCCATGCCATCCTCAAAGAGGAGGCAGATGAGGTGTGGAGGCTGGTGGGTAGGGGGTAGAGGAGACAAAGTGGGGGGCTCCATGGCCACCTGTAGTCCATGCTGTACCAGTGCCTTTCAGGAAGTCTCGCTTAACTTCTTTGGAGCTTACCTTCCAGATTTGTAATAAGGCAGGGGCGTGATTCCAGAATGAGTGTGTTCGGTTCTGAGAGACACATTTTAAAAGGAAAAAGAATCCCTTCTCCACCCTGCTTTCTGCCCCGGAGGCTAAGGGCCACATCAATGAGTCCTCATGTCCTCTGGTTTCCCATTGGCCTGGCTCCTGGGGACCCAGCAGAAGATCAGAAGGTGGAAAGTGAGCTCACGTATTTGTTCCCTCCACTCCTTCTCTGAGAGGCCACTGGGGATCGACTCTGTCCCTCACTGAAGGTCCCAGCTCCTGGTAGGTCGTTCTCTGCACACACTCTCTCCGGGGTGTTACAACTGCTAACTCGTCTTGACTCTTCAAGCCCAGAGGTAATAATGGAGCCCCATTGTTACTAGCCTTGGGTACCACACCAACCCTTGTTATTTCCCTCACTCTGCCCATCACAGCTTTGTCAGTAGTCTTTTTATTAAACTCATCTCAAATGATTCTCATTGGATTATATTTTGTTTCACATTGGGACCTGGATTGATATACACTATGACTCCCGTGTAACAAATATTCAATGTATTCATTTCACAAATATGAATTAAATGCCCAGTGTGTTCCTGGGATTGTTCTACCTACTGGAGTTTTGATGGAAAATACAACAAAATTCCTGCCCTCTCACTCAGTATTCATTCTAGCGGTCACTTTACTGATCTTGATTGAACACTTACTCTATGGCAGGTACTGTTCAAAGTGCTTCATGCACATTAACTCACACAGTCTTTACTACAACTCTATAATGTAGAGACTATTGCTATCACCATGTGAGAGATGGGAAAACTGAGGTTTAGAGAGATTAGATATAGTTACTTCCCATGCTCGCAAACGACAGAGCCAAGATTCAAAGAATAAATGTCAAAATAATTTATAGTAAGCATTAGTTAGTAATTAGATAATAGCAATGTTAGCTACTATTTATTTAATATTAATTCCGTGGTAGTCATTCTGTTTGGCCTTTTATATGGCTTAACTGGCCTAATTCTTGTAGCAATCCTATAAAGTTGATGCCATTATTATTTGCATTTGTAGACAGAGACACTGATGATGGTTCCCTGATCACCTTATTTAAAATTTGCAACCTCTGCACGCTGGCACTTACTTTCCCCTTCCTTTCTTTATTTTTCTCCATATCATTTGTCACCATGAAATATACCATGCATTTTTTTTTTTTTCCTAGTTACTTTTATTATCTGTCTTCTCCTTCTGGAGGAAGGCTTTCTAAGGATGAGGATTTTATGCTTCCTTCACCTGTGCATTCTTAGCCTAGAACAGTGTCTGGAAGATAGAGGGTACTTAATAATTATTTGTTGAATAAATCAATGAAATTCATAGAGGTCCCATAAAGCCTCCAAGGGCCCACAGCTCATTGAGAGCAGAGCAGGAGCTCACCTTAGATCCAGCAATTTTGAATCCCAAGCTGTTACTTGCCTTTTTGCCCAAGATCTCTTTGAAAGGGACACTGACAACTTAGAGGGGGCAGTGGAATTCAGAGACCTGAGTTCTGGTTCTTGGTCTGTCACTAAAACCTTGTGTCTCTGTGGATACATCACTCCCTCTCCTGGATTTTATTTCCCTCATCTTAAGAGAACAGCAGGAGACTAGGAAGTCTTCGATGCGGAAGTTGCTGGAAACACCACTGGGGATGCAGACGCTGGGAGGCTTCGTCCTCTAGTCAATAAAGATGGGTCTCCAAGGAGCTCAGCTGTATGAGAACAAGACGGGAGAACCTCCCTTTGTCCTTCCAGCCTTAGTGGCTCCCCGCTTTTGCTAAACATCTCCTGTTTAGCTTTTCAGCAATTTTATCACCTGCCAACCAATCCTCCTTATTAAATTCTCTTTGCTGTAAATATTCAAAGTGGCTTCTATTTCCCAGGTTGGACCCTGGCTGATACAGTTCCCTGCCTCCCTGTCAGGAAAGTTGTCCCTCAGCTCCAAACTCCCGTGGCTCCCCACTCTCTAAGTCCCCTCCACCTTCACCCCTCACTGCTTTGGAAAACCAAATCTCCTTTCTCCACCTGACTCAGAACGCTGTTTGCTCTTTTCAGTAGAATGGAACAGTCATGAACAACTCTGATCTCTTCTGGTTCTTCTGCAATGGCAAGAACAATACAAATTAATATCTCAATAAAGTTTAACAGCCTAGAAAAATCCACGGAGCCTCTGAGGGTCACTGCTCTCTCTGTTGGGGTCCATGTTGTGGCAGCACGGTTTGTGCAGGTGAGTCAGAGGAAGGAAGACAGCCCTGCGGAGGACCTCTCAGACCGTGCTGAAACCATTGCTTGGATGTTCTCCCTCAACCTTCTCAGCTTTGGGGGTGGCAAACAAAGAAGGAACATGCAGGGTCTTCCTCAGTTCCCACTAGACAGGCTCCTGCCCCTGGACAAACCAACCCCTTTGCCAGCCTGAGAGGGTGACCACTTGTTAGACTTGTGGGGGCTAGAAGGGTATGAGAAACCACCTAGTCTTCTGCTGTTCTCTTAAGATGATGGAAATGAAATCCAAGAGAGGGAGTGATGTACCCACATAGACATAAGGGGTGAGTGGCAGACCAATCGAACGCAGGTCTCTGAATTCCACTCCCTCTTCCAATTGGTTAATGTCCCTTTCAAAGAGACCTTGGGCAAAAAGGCCAAGTAACAGCTTGGGATTTGAATTTGCTGGATCTAAGGTCAGCTCCTGCTCTGCCCTCAACAAGCTGTGGGCCCTTGGGGGCTTTACATGACCGCTCCAATTTTCATTCATTCATTCGTTTGTTCGTTGATTCATTCATTCATTCACCATGTGGTTCTAGACAAAGCAGCAACAGTAGCAAGAGAAGAGGCAGAGAGAGTCCAAAGGAGGTGAGTGAAGTACGCCATTCTCTTCGTTCTTCTGCACACTCCTCCCCATCACATGCATTCTATCCCCTCTGAGGACATTTCCACAGACCTGGAAGTTGAGCACCTGTCTGCTGAGAGAGAAGGTGCTGTGTATAGTAGTCAGAGCATCGCTGGGTGCCCAGGTGTGCCAAGGACCTGGTAAGAAGGGCGACCACAGTTTGAGTGAGGTCACCTGATGGTAGTCAGTCAGGATCCAAGAGGTTTGCCAAGGGCTGTGGGATCTTATGTCTCTTCTATAAGCATCTCTGGTCACACTGGCTCCCAGAGCTCATTTGGCTTTGCCCTCAACCCTTCTTTTAACTGTTCATTTAAACTGTTATAAGACATAGATGTAAGATATCCCTTAAGTCATTTAATTGCTCATTATGACTTGCTTCGTATCCCACCTTTGCCACCTACTTATAAGTTGAGTGACTTTGGGGTCACTTAACCTCTTTGAGCTTCAGTTTTATTACTTGTAAGATACAGTTATCAATAGTACCTTCAGAACATACTCTTCATGAGGAATAATAAGAAAACATATGTGGCGTGCCCAACGCATTGGTGTCATGTAGTAGTTATTTTTTAAAAAAATATTACATCGTGTATCAGTCAGGCTTCCAGCAGGAAAAATATTGTGTCTTAGGTTGGGCCCCTCTGGAAGTAGACCCTGACACCCAGTTTTGAGTGCAAGTAGTTTATATGGGAGTTTCCCAGGGAGCCCGGGTCAGGGAGTTGGGGAGTGAGACGGAAGGGAAGGAAGTCAATATAGTGTGAGTTAATGAGCAGGTTACCATTATGTGCCAGTGGGGCTCAGACCTACTGCGGACCTCTGGGACGTGGTCTAGAACACATTTCAGAGCTGTCCTGAAGGCCTCGGAAGCCAGGGTGTTTACTTATCCCCCGGCTGCCATGTGTCACTTGATGAGGACTGTTCCTGTGTGTGGAAGGCATATGTGGCCATGTGGCCAAGAGGGCACACAGGTACTTCCTGCAAGAAGATGCCAGTGGGAATGGTGTCTACCTAGGGTATGTGAGCAGGGCCCCCGCCGTGTCTGCTACAGCTGCCATGCTCAAAAAGGGTGACCCAAGAGAGTAGAATGAAGGGTCTGTTTACATTGCTTTGGATAGGTTTAGGTAAGCCAGTGAGCGATGGTAAAGCATTGGGGTGACAACATACGAAGCCACCAGTCCATAAGGTACCAGGGGGGAGTATAATTGCTGGGACTCAGTGAGATGGTAGCTATAGGAGAAGGCCTCCAAAGGGCAGCTCTGTCCTCAGGTAGTGAAATGCAGCCACTGCCGAGCCTTGGACAGGAAGGGAAGACGGGGGGATACATATCTAGACCTCTTGTTCTTCCTGCCCTCCAGTTTCCCACGATCAGTTGCCAAGAATTGAGCCCAAGGAAGCCAGAGGGGATGGGGGCGTGGCTCCTGCATTCCTGAGACATCATCCTCTAGGGGCACAGAGCAGGATGCAAGTGGAGACTGCACCTGGGGGAGCAAGAAAGGAAGGCCTAGCACAGGTCCCTTGTCCTCTCCCTCATCTCGTTTCAGTAGTTATGTCTTCACTCTCATCTCCACAGAGACGTTGTAGGTCTGAGGAGGGTACAGCTGCGTCCCTTGCTGTGACCTTCCTGTTTCTAGCACCGTGCTTTGCACATATTGGAAACCTAAATGTTGGTTGACTGATTGGGAGTAATGGGAGCTGAGGGCGGTTGGAGAGGAGTGGGTGACTTGTGGGGTGGGGTGTGGTCTTTGATGCCTGAGTGAAGGAGTGTGGTTTGAAGTGGTCCCCAGGAACACCAGTCTTGTTTGGGCTCAGTGAGGTCACCCAAGGAGTCATAAAGACCATGTGGGGACGATTCTGTATGGGACTCTTGCCTGTGCATTAGCATCAAGAGGCCTGCTTGCTCTCTGCCCTGTGGTCGGCCAGGCGATGGGGCCAGCGGGGCCTCCGTAATGAGAGCCAGGACTCCCTCCCCCACGTCGTTCTACTGCTGCACATTCCAGCTGTGGCTCCACTTTGCCTGGGTGTAATCCCAGGCCACTTATTCCAGTTATTACTATCATGGCGACTGTTATTTATGGAGAGCTGACAGAGGGCTTGGCAACACGGCAGATAAAGAGATGCTGCGATACGTGCCTTCCAGCTGTTGTGACTGCTGCCACCTCCTCCTTTTGTCCTGGAAGGTTCTAAAAAACTTCTCCTTCCCGTGGAAAGTCTTGAATGGGAGTTAATAGGGCAATAGAAGAGCATGTAGCACTTATATTAGAATCAGTTTGGAGACTGTAAAAATCCAGATTCTGGGGTCCCACTCCAGGTCTACTGAATTCGAATCTGAGTGTACCCTGGGCCCTGTAGTTTAGCATGTTCCTCAGGAGGTTTTTAGGTCCAAGGAGAGATTCTGCTCTGGGAAAGCCATTGAATGGAAAGGAAAAATGAGGAAACAGGCAGGGTATAAACATGGCGTCTGCTCTCCTGGAGCTGACAGGCAAGTCACAGAGAGAAGCTAACAAGACAGGTTTGTGAAGAAATACTGCCTACTTTTGTTTTGAAACACTGATAAAGGAATATTATATGAGTTAGAAAGCTGTGGTTGGTATTGCCTGGTTTTAGACTCCATTTAAAAGGAAGGGATATATGCGAAAGAGGTCTTAGTAATACTATCTTGTAAGTAACCTTTAGAAAGCTGATAATAGTAACTGTAGTTTACTGAGTATGCATTATTTGCTGGACATTCTTCTAAATGTCTTCCATGCATAAAACTCATTTAATGCTCACCACAACCCCTGGAAGTCTATTTTTGCAGTATCCCATTTTGCAGATGAGGAAACTAAGGCATAGTGAGGTTAAGTGAATTGCTCAAGATAAGAAAGATGGCATAGTGGAGCCAGGATTCAACAGCAGGTATTCTGTTCTCCTGAACATACTCTATACTGAGTTCTCTGTGTGATGAAATGAGGCTACATTTGATAAAATGTTTCATATTGTTACATTCACCATTCAGTGAAGAAATTCTGAGTTGCTTCCAGTGGGCTTGGCACTCTTAGTTACTAAGAATATGTGGGAACTCAGTCTGGGGTCAGAAGACACCTAACTCAGTTGTATTTATTTCTTTATGTTTGAATGCAGCTTTGGGATTTTACACAAGATGCTAAACTTGCTTAGGCAAGTGGGGGAGGTGCCATCACATAGGTGACATTGCAGCTGATTCTTGAGTGCAGAGAAACGGGAGAAGTGAATTCTAGGGAAAGGAAACTGCACATGTAAAAACAGAACAGGGAAAGGAATGGGGTATTTTATATGAATTGTGGCTGCCTGGTGGGTTGTGGTGTTCAGAGGATGGGAAGTGAAATTGGTGAGGTGGGCTTGGGGCCAAATTGTGCCCACCTTGAGAGCCAATGAGGGCACTGGAATTTATTCTGTAGGTATTGGGGGACCGTGGGAGGGACAGCATCGTCATAAGATGATTGTTGACAGTGGGAAAGACGAGCTTAGAGGAAGAAGAGAAAAGAGGCCGGGAAACCAGCTTTAGGTTGTGGGGGAAAATGAGGTAAGAATAATGGACACCTAAACTCATTACAGTAGAACTGAGAATGGAGAAGGAATGAAACTGGGAGATATTTAGAAAAAAAAAGGGTCCATGGTTCTTGGAGACCGATTTGGTACTAGAGGCTGATGGAGAGAGAGAAAATACAAGCTGACTCTTGGGTTTCAGGCTCAGAAGACAGAAAAGATGGTAATGCTGACATTCAAGTGCAGAATATCGGAGTGAGGGTAGTTTCAGGGGATGAATGAAGGATTTGGGTTGTGCCATATTGCCTTCAAGGGGTCAAGAAACTGAGGCAGGGGACATAAAAGGTCCATCAGGGATGGTGATATAGAAACAAGTTTGCTTTCTATTGTAGAAAATATGTTGTATATGATAGTTCTACTTGAAATTTTGGTGGACCACCACCCCACCTCCAACTGGAGACTTTCTTTCATTCATTCATTCATTCATTCATTCATTCATTCAAACACATTTGTACTTTACTAACCAATAGAGAACATATGCACCAGGTTAAAAAATATCACTCCAGTCAGATATTTAGAAACACAACTTTTTTTTCAAAATTGAACTCAACCACCATTTTTGCTGATAGTTTAAACTTTTAACCTTGTTCCTAAAAGTAAATTAGTTGCTTCTGGTTCAACATTTGGTCTATTCCAGGTTAATCTTTTTGAAGCAGAACTCAGTTTTCCATTTGTTTTGGGGTCTTGTCCTTTTTCTTTGCTGGAGGCATTTGAGCAGAGATAATTTATACAGTGTCCTGGTGGCATTGGGAGAGTATCTAGTGATATCTGGAAACTTATTCACATATCTTCTCCAGTGGGAAAATATATCTGGAATATTAATTTGTGTGTGTGTTTTAATCTGTGTTTCTCCCTCCTCTAGTTTCAGAAAGGAAGTACTTTGTGAGAAGTAGAGTTTATATCTTGGGTCACAGACTCTAGAGACAGGCTGCCTGAGTTCAGATCCCTGTTCTGCCACTGCCCAGGGTTGGGACTTCAGCTAAATTCCTTAGGCTCTTTGTGCCTCACTTTTCTCGTCTATGAAATGAGATGACATAGGACCTACCTCTTAACATTTCTGTGAGAATTAATGAGCTAACTAACCTACATACAATACTTAGAACAGGGGTTAGCACATAAAAATGCTACCTACGTTTCGCATTTTATTAATTCCTTTTCTTGCAGCGTGGAATGTAAAAGCTACATTGAAATCGAAGGCTCTCTCTGTCTTTTGTAAATACCTAAAGCCATCAGATTTTCTCAGTGTCCTAGAGTAGGAGGGCACATGTTGGAGGTGTATGTCTTAGAGAGTTGACACGGCAGAGTGGAGATGTTCCCAGGGTGGGTTGGAGGTGTCCTGCTGCTGCCTTGGAGAGGAGGCCGGTCTCGGAGGGCACGGTGGTGTGGGGGCCTAAGGAGGCTGGACTCAAGGTGCAGTGGACACTGGACCCAAAGGGACTGCTCAGGCTGGTACAAGGGACATTCCAGCAGGTACCAGGTGGACCCATTACCCAGGATCAGAGGGGCCTCTCCTATGTTGGCACCATTCTGGGGAGAAAGCTCTTATGAGAATGGAAGCTGGGTTAGGGACTTGGAATAAGACACAAACGGATTTAAAGAAAATGAATACGGAGGCCACTTGTACACGTGAGAACCAGGCTGTCCGAAGTCCATAGGCAGTTCAGGTTGGGCATGGAATGGAGGAGCACACAAATGGTGCCTGGGTGACCCTTTTTGTTTTTAATGCAAGAAAAACGCTCTTTCCCCTTCCTCCCTTCCCTTCCCCTAGGAGAACTAGATGCAGGGAGTCCTCAGTCTCGGAGTGTAACCAGGCCCTCCCCAGAGCAGCCTGAGGCAGGAAGACAGCCCCGTTCCCCTCCAGTTCCCTCGGACCCCTCCCCCAAGCTGACTGCCCTTCTGTGTTTCACTTCCTGTCCTCGTCTTAAATGCTCCCCTGTGCAGCTGTTCCACAGCTGGTGGCCCTCCAGTCACCTCTCACCCCCCATCACTTCCTTGCTGAAGGGGGCTTGGGGAGAGTTGAAAGGTGCTACATCAATGTAAGACATTTCCTCCCCTGTCCCCTCAGCTGTGCAGCTCAGCTGTGTGTCCTCTGGCACCTACAAAATCAAACACCTGCCTTCCAGATGTTTGCACCTCCAGGCCAGCAAAGCTGACTGCACTACGTCCCAGAGAATGGAGACAGGTATTGAGTTGAGGGCAACATTTAATGGAATTCTTGGCCTGAAAACGACTTGGAGGGGTCATCTTTTCCATTTCTCTGCCTTCAGGAAGGATGAAGCTAAATAACTGAGTTCTCTATGCTCTAAAGACATTTCGTGGAAGAGTCCACCGTTTCCCATGGGCTCATTGTCAAGGGTTTTTCTTTACGACCGACCATATTTCTTTCTAATTTTCAGGGAGATAGGCTAATACCATGCAGAGCTTATATATAATACTCATTCTTCCTTTTCCCCCAAAGTAATTACTAGGAAGGGAGGAAGTGTGGTGGTGTGGAATAAGCACTGTATTTGGGGTCACACAAGCCTGTGTTCAAATCCAGGCTGAGTCACATACTATTTATGGCTGGACTCAGCCCCCACATTTCAATTTTGTCCTTTTTAAAATTTGGATAGTAGCACCTGTCTAGATGAGTTTTGAGGATTAAGTGAATAATGTGTGTATATACCCAACACTACTACTGGCTCAAAATAAGCCCCTAGCAAGTCATAGCTATTGTTGTTATTATTATGCATAGTCTGTTTCCTAATTCAGGCAAAAAAATTGATGTCCAGAATTAATTACCATCAGCTATGCTGAGTGCCTGTTGATCTAAGCGTTATACAAAACAAGGTAACCTGCTAATACGGTTTCTTTACTCCAAGGTTTCTTAAAGTGTGCTGTGGGCCCTCTGCGTCAGATCTGATTGGGAGCTCTTGCTAAAACCAAAAAGTCCTGTTCCCCAGCACACCTATCGATTCAGAATTTGTTAGCTGGGCCAAGGAATCAGCATTTTGTCAAGCACCCCAAATACTTCTTATCACCTTAGAGTTTGAGAGCTACTTCTTAGGGTTTGTTAGTAAGGTCAGCTGGCTCATAGGTTAAAGAAGGTACATCACCTGGTGTTCCCGGGGACACAGAGCAGGGCCTTTGTCTTGTGCCCTTTGTTCTTCTCAAGAGCTGGCAGCCAGCTGGTGCTACCTTTCTGGAATCACAAGGTCACGTCATCCAATCACTCACCAGGTATAAGAGTTTCTTTTACAGAAACTTAGAGAATGGGCTGTGGGTTCTCCAGTGGGCTAGGGAAGGTAGGATAACAGAGCAGGTGCCCAGGACAAGGAAACAGGCAGAGGGATGTTTGGCCATAGACTGCAACAGCTGCCAGTGTTTACGGGAGGCTGGTTGTGAGCAGAGCCCAGCACTGGGGATGGTGGGAGGACACCGGGGAGAAAGACAGGCTTGCCGTGTCTCAACCATGCTCAACATCCAGATGGACTCTGGGAAATCTAGTCAATCATTCCAATGTTTCTGAATAACCAGATGTTATAACAGGGTGGAGAACAAGAAAAAAGAAAAAAAAAAGAAAAAAGGAAATGAACAGGAAGAAAAGGGGGAACAAAAAACCCTCAACAATATATAGGCCAGTATCGACTATTAAATTAAAGAATCTATTTATAGAGTCCTCCTGGGTGAAAAACCCTGGATATACAAGAAGTAATCAAACATAAATAACTCCCTGCAAGGGGCAGAATAATGTGTGGAAAGAATAAAGGAACAAAATTCAAATTGTATCTTACCACTTAGTAGCTCTGGGAACCTGGGAAGAGCCTTCATCTTGCTGAGCCTCAGATTTCTCAACTGTAAATGGTGCAACTAATACTACCCTTCTGGCTGTGGCGAGGACAAATGAAATAATGTATGAAAGTATCTAGAAGAGTGCTTGCACATGTAAGTACTCAGCAATTGTTACAATTTCCTTCTGGAAGAGGAAGCATAACTTCTACCTATCTACTCAGATTCAGTGGCTCTATTAGTATTCAGTTAAGGTTGATTTTGGTGTTCCAAGGGCAGAGTGGCCTTGAACCTTAAAGATCTGAGCCAGAGGCATGATTGCCACACTTTATGCAACTAATCAAAGCTCACACTGTCTGGAAGGGAGTGCATTGTTTGTTAGATCCTTGACGTTCTCCTGAAAGCCACGTCTAGAATTCTTACCTATCCTCTCGAGGCATGCCACATGGAGATAGAAACAGTAAAACCACCTGTGCCTCTGAAGGGCAAATTCAGATTAGGCAACTGTTTTGTATTATTATTATGACTTTTAAATAGAAAAAACATGGGAAAATAAAAAGTTGCATGTAGCTCTTCCACTGAAAGACGTTGCGGTCGAAGGCTCTGGTTTTCAGTAAGATGAAGTAGGCACGCTCTAGCCCTTCTCTCCCAGTGTCGTCTAAGTGCCTGATACTGACTTCTGATTGCCTCGGCATCCATTTCAAAGACATCAGTAGAACAAATTCATGGCCAGGCGTGTGACCCAGCTACTAGCAAAATAAGTAGATAAGAAACTAGGCAGTCCCTGCCGGTGAAGTTCCCCTTTCAGAAAGCCCCAGGTAACCTAGATCACTGACCGCTGGAGTGACCCCGCTTATCCCTTCTCATACCCTAATTCCTGCTCTTATGTTTTAACTTCACCCATAAAGAGTGAACCCACAAAACCCTAGGCACCCCTGCTGGACCCTGATAAAGTCAGAGCCCCAGGTCCTCTCTCTCTACCTGTGACTTTGCTGTGTGGCCCTTGTACATGCTGTGTACCCTCCAGGACCTGTGAGTACAAGTCTTCTTTTTCAAAGTTCTCTGATGGCTGTTTCTGAGGTGTGACCTGCGATCATAGTAAGAACCACAAGGGCTGGTCCGACCACAACACGGGTGCTGGTCAGGGAAAGGTGTGTGGGGGCTGCCACAGTACTATGGGCCCAGGTGAGCGCATAGACGTTTCTAGTCAACAGGATCGCTGCCAATAGGCTGAGACCCACACACAGTATACCCAGCGACTACAAAGCCTGGACAAACGTGTGGGGCAGCTATTCGAGGACTTTGAAAAGTCAATGACAGCAGGTGTAGTGGGAGAAAAGTTAAAATGTGTACCACCACTGAACTGGGGGTGATTTTATCATTTCTTTCCCCTCGGGTATTTCCCTGAATCCAATCAGTCCCAAACCTGGAGAAGGGCAGTAAGATGTACACAGCGAGCAATTCAGGAGAAGCCCTTTAGTTCTGGCTTGAGAAGGAAAGAAAACTCTTAATACTTAGAGAGAGTGTAGAAATGCATCATTTTTGTTTTCTCCGTTCTTAGTCTTCAGGGGAGGAGTGGCAGAGCATATACAGGGGGAGGGGTGTGGGTGTGGGCCCAAGATTCCAGGTTCACAATCTCTGACTTATTCCGTAGAGTTTGCTAAAGGTGGACCAAATGCTGATTCTTCCGCTCTTACATTTCTCCCATCATTTGAGATGCCACTTTCTTCTCTTAGATGTTCCTTAGACCTTGGAGAAGGAGGAGGTAAAGGCCCCACCCACTGCTCCTGCTTCAGAAGATGAAGGGTTTTCTGTAGGGTGTCGCCTCTGTAGCAAGAGGGAAGTTGGCAGTTTTCATAAAGAGGAAAGCTAATGGAAAAGATATGGGGCTTTGCGTTTTCTTCTCCCTTCTCCAAGGACAATAGCTTTGGCCACACCACACAGGTCCGCCTAATCACTCGCCCTTTCCTACTTCTTTCCTTCCAGCCCAGTCCCACCCAGCCCTGGTTTGCCTTGCAAAGGCATCCATTCCTAGTTTGGCTGAATAGTCCCACGCCTGTACCTCACTCTAAGTCCTGGAGGCTTACTTCTAGATGCCAAATCCTGGTGGTAGTTGGCATTTGGGGATGATTTTCCTTTTCTGCCTTGATTTCTCTTTGTGCTGCATCCAGTGTCTCGGAGGACAATTCCAAGCACCTTTGAGTATTCTGGTAATTATTCCCTAAGATGATGTATAGGGAGTTACGGGCATAAGCTGCATGCAGACGTCATGGCCTAAAGTTACGAAGGAAAGCATCAAGCAGTGTCTACACAATGCATTTGTTCATTCAGGAAATATTGTTGGAATGCCTGCTGTATTCCTGGCACTGTTTAAGTTTAGCAATGAACTGTAGGGGAGGTTCCATTCTAGTTGGGGAAGAGAGACAAGAAAGAAAACCCCAATAACTATATAGTATGTCAAATGATAAAAAGCACTATAAAGACAATCAGAGGAGGGTAAGGGAGGCTGAGTGGGACAGGTGAAAGGGGAGGCTGCCATTTGACAGAGGGGGTCAGGAAATGTATGTCTGATTGGGTGACATTTGAACAGAGACCTAAAGGAGGTGAGGGAGTGAGCTACGCAGAAATTTGGGAGACAAGTGTCACAGGGAGATGGAAAAGTAGATGGAAGGATGCTGAGGCAGGGTCCTGCCTAGAGTATTTGAATCACAGCAAGGAACTGCATATGACTGGAGCAGGCAGCGTCCCAGGCAGGAAGCAGAACTCAGGTGGCTCAAATACAGAGACTCTCATGAGAGCCGTGCTTCAGAAAGGGGGGATAGGATGGTCAAGGAAGGAACAAGGAATGGGGAGGCCCCAGAAAGGAGCATCAGTGGGGAGCTGCCACCATCCCTAGGGCTGAGGACAAAGCCTGGGGGATGTGTCATCGGAACCCTATGGGAGACGGGTCAGGAAGGAGGGCTTCTTGGTGGCAGCTGTGGGAGAGGAGGGGTGCAGTCAAAACCCCAGAACCAGGATAAAGCAGAGAGGTGATGGGGAAGACTATCTGGCCTTTCTTCCTGCTGGCTTCTGATCTCCTCCTGGTGCTTTCCACGGGCCAAGCCAACAACACACCACCTGGAAATGCCATCTTCAAGGCCCAGCCTCCTGTGGCACGGAGCAGGGCGGAAGGGCCGCGAATGGATCTGGGGTTGGGGCAGAGGCTATCTAGCCCTGAGAACACAAGGAAAAACAGCTACTTGATGTAAAGAGAAGGAACAAATAACTTCTAGCATTGACTTAAACTGCCAAACCAGATCATGGCACTGAAACAAATCTACTTTGCTATTTCAGGGAACATTCTGGGCAGGTGATCTCTGCACGGGAAGCAGAGTGGCCTGGTTTACAGAGGTGAAGTGACCACTTATATGGTCAACAGAACCAGGTTCCTGGGCCATTTGGGTCTGTCCATTGAGTGTGGCATTAAGTTATGTCACACCACTTTCTATCTTCTCTTAATTCTCATTTTCTCACTTAAGAAAGAGACATACTTTTTCTTCTGCCCAGATTGTTTTCCTATACAAAGCTCTTTGAGAAGAATATCATTCAGTTTAGTGCAAGGGAATAGCTTGGGATTTATTCTTAAATTTAGACAAGTTTATCATGAGGATGGGAGCTTTTACAAAGAATGAGATGTTAGAGATAATAGGCAGCTCTGCTCCACGCCCGAGCATGGGAGGGGTGACTTGCTGAAGTCCCCGTCCACCCACAGAGCCAGTGGCTCTGATTCTCCTCCAAGATCTTGCCCGACATTCCCTCCAAATGCATCATCTCTTCAAAAGGTGGTGCTGCAGATTAAGGCGAGACGTCCTTGGCAGCTGGCTCTCAGCTGTCTGGAGAGTCACTCTGGCAGGTCTCCAGGGATCGTCTGACTCCAAAGCTCACCCTGGGAGTCCCAGCACATCCTGCAGCCCTCAGGCAGCCCTCCACCCTCTTGGTCTGAGGCCCAGCAGGCTGCAGTGGTTTTGGAGCAAAGAGACTCCTGGGGGCCCGTCAGGTTTGCACTGTTTGGTTGGAAGGGAAGGACAGAAGTGACAACAGGAGAGCAGAGGGCAGAAAGACCACAGATGGAATGGAACAGTCTCTAGACTTCTCCTACCTAAAAAAAAAAAAAAGTGGATTTGGTGGTCATGGATAACCAATTGAGAATTCGGGGTCCTGTTTGGCTGTCAACACAATACTCGTGGAGACAGCTATCGGTCTTTTAATTTTTAAACCCTATTTTTATCCAAACACTAAAAAATATTTTAAACCTTTTAATATTAGTTTCATTTGGAAAACCTCCCTTTGTAACCATCCTTTGGGAATGGTTTAGGCTATTCTAGAATGGCGATTATTTACTGGGGTTTGGTGAATTGGGCTGGTGTGGTTAAGAGTGAGTGGAAAGATTTCTTCTTCATTTATTCTTGCAACTGACTATGAGAGAGGACAACGTGTGTGGAGATGAGATGCTGCTGGCCCGTTGGTAAGAAACCCCACATTCAACCACGGGTTTCTTACATGGTGCTCCAGGGCTCTTAAAATGAATTTTAAAGTGATCAGATAAGGCAAACTGAGTTCCTAGTCAGCTTGTTCTTTAACAAGACATTTCTCTTTCACTTTTATTTAGGACCAGCTTTGCAGTCTTCAGTGGAAATCTCTCATTTTCAGATTGCTCACTTGGAAAGTGGGACCAATTTTATTACCACACTGGGTGGCTGTGAGGAATAAATAAGAAAATGGTAACAGAGGGTCCTTAATGTTTTTTTTTTTTTTTAAAGATTTTATTGGGGAAGGGGAACAGGACTTTATTGGGGAACAATGGTCAAATTGTTGTCCTTTGAATCTTAGTTGTGGAGGGTTCTGAACGTTCAGCTTCAAGTTGTTGTTCTTTCAGTCTTAGTTGCGGAGGGCGCAGCTCAGCTCCAGGTCCAGTTGCCGTTGCTAGTTGCAGGGGGCGCAGCCCACCATCCCTTGCGGGAGTCAAACCGGCAACCTTGTGATTCAGAGGACAGGCTCCAACCAACTGAGCCATCCCGGAGCTCAGTGGCAGCTCAGCTCAAGGTGCTGTGTTCAATTTTAGTTGCAGGGGGCGCTGCCCACCATCCCTTGGGGGAGTCGAGGAATTGAACTGGCAACCTTGTGGTTGAGAGCCCGCGCTCCAAACAACAACTGAGCCATCTGGGAGGCAGCTCAGCTCAAGGTGCCGTGTTCAACCTTAGTTGCAGGGGGCAGAGCCCACCATCCCTTGCGGGACTCGAGGAATTGAACTGGCAACCTTGTGGTTGAGAGCCCACTGGCCCATGTGGGAATCGAACCGGCAGCCTTCAGAGTTAGGAGCATGGAGCTCTAACCGCCTGAGCCACCGGGCCAGCCCCTTAATGTTTTTAAAATAAGGATATGTGGTTATCAGGTCCCATGTCAGCATGTCTCTAGGGAGATGAGCATGGAAAAATGTAAGGAAGGAAGTAAGCAAGCTTCTTGGAACAAGCACATACTCGATTCCAATTTTCTTCTTCAAAACAGTGAATTAGAGGTCAAGGCTAAAGTGAAAGGAAATAAAAATGACCGGAAAGCTTGATGAAAGAAAATCTATTAGAGAAAATGAGGCAACAAATTCACTGATGCTAGGGAGGAGGAGTGACAAGCGAGTTAGCTTTTATAGCTTGAAAAACATCAGAAAAGAAACTCTATTTCAAAATTTTATCTGCTTTATGCGTTTGTCTTTCGGACTACTTCTTTCATGATCAGTGAAGCTGCTTAGATTTGCCCAAATGTGATACAGAAATAGTGGATGTGTACGTGTGTGAGATTTCGTTTTAGGAACCTGCTAGTAAGAAACAAGAGGGGCGGCTGATAAGAGCTCTCAAGTGGAGTTGTCTGTGTGTGAGCTTTTATTAGTTTTAAATTCTTTACTCTAGAATTTTAGAAACATATACAAAAGTAGAAAGAATAGGACAAAACGCCCTATTATACCTAGCTCCAACGATTACCAATTCAAAACCATTCTAGTTTCTCCTATGTCATTTTGCCTTCCTCCCCATTTTATTTGAAGCAGTCTCAGATAATTTTATATGTATCTAAAAAAGACAGTGATTCTTAAAAAGCTCTCAGTACCATTATTATATAAAAATTACAATTAAGGCCTTAATATCATCAAAGACAGACTCAGTATACAAATTTTCAGTTGTCTCACAAGTACATTGTTCTTGTTTAACCAGGATTCCAATTAGGTCTACACACGGCAATTGGTTGTGGACATAATTTTTCCCTCCAACTGTTTCATTTGAAATAATTACACACTCACAAACAGTGGCAAAAATAGTACAGAGATGTGTACCGTCACCCAGCTTCCCCCGATGGTGACATTGTAAGTTAACTAGAGTACACTATCAAAACCAAGAAACTGATAACACAATAGAGTTAAGTGGACACCTGTCTTGCATGCACTCATTTTTCTTGTATGTCTTTGTGTATAATTTTATGACATTGTATCCTATGTGTCGTGCATATAACCACCACCACAGTCAAGATACAGAACTGCTGTCACCACGAAGGAATTCTCTCATGCTGGTCACACCTCTTGAAAGTCACACCCTCCCACTCTTTTCCTAACTCCTGGAAACCACTCATCTGTCCCACATTTCCACAATTTTTTTTTGTGGGGGTGGGGAATGTTATATAAATAGAATGTACAATATGTAGCTTTTTACATTTCTCTGTATTTTTAAGGGCTTTAAAAATTTTTTTCATGTGAGCGCAAAACATGGAAATAACCATCTAAGAAAATAAAATGCCTACCTGCCAATTTTAAACAAATCGATGTTTATTCAGTCAACACGTATGTATCGAGGATCTGTGATGTGCTCGTAGATGAAAACAAATTGTGTTTTTTTTGGCAATAGTGGCTGTGTCACGTGTGCTGTTTGGTATGCCTGTCGAAGTAGTGCCTACAGATCGTAAAATCATTCATTCTTTTGGAAAGAAAGGTTTGCCTGAGTCTCTGTCTGCTCTCCCTTCTCTCCCCCATCTGGGATCCCCTGGCTCCACCCAGAGGATCAGTCCTCCCCCGCCTTTAGAACTAATTCTCCCTGAAACAGAAACGATTTCAAGAGCTCTGGCCCTGAACCCTGGAATTGGTAAGGCCGTCCCTGTTCGGCTCACTTCGCTTGGACTTCGTGCCTGGTTCCGATCGCTGAGTCTCCGTCTTGAGTCCAAGCCAGTTCCCACCCTATACTCCATTCTTGATAAGTAGATTTCTAGGATCCAGTCACAGTTTTAGCGGTTTGCTTTATCTCCAAGTGCCTCTGGGACTATGCTTAGGCTTTTCTTTGCCAGTCTAGAGTCCTGATTCTAACCCCAGCCTGCAGGGATGCTGAGACCACCCTGGTCCCCGCCAGCCTGCCTGCAATCTAGAGGTGTTATTCTCCCCTGCTCCCAAATTCCTGGTCCCCATTACCCAGCCCCAGACTGGCCCTCAGTCCTCACCCCTCATGCCACCTTGAACTGACATCTCTCTTGGAGCTGTGTCCTGTGCATATTAAATTGTTCCTGCCAGATTGGACATATTTATACACTTCTGGCTGGCTGTCTCTCTATCTATATAAGGATCTGGTTTCCAGGCCTCGGCTCTCTGGCCTGCCCCGTGTCACATATGTAGGTCATAATCTGCTATGTTCCAATATGACAGGGTTCTTTTCTGCTTCATAAATGTCTATCAATGAACTGAAATGACAACAGAAGGGAACCAATTCCTTCCTGAGGAGTCCTGGTGTGATGCAGAAAAAGGGGGGAAAATATGGCTTGGTGAACTGAAAACTGTATTGGGTTTCAAAAAACCCAGATTCTAGTCTTCACTCTGTCACCAACTAGCTAGTGACAGAAAGATACCCCCTCTCTGGAGCTTCAATATTTTTATCTGTAGGATTAGGGAACTGGTCTCTAGATCCCTAGAAACCCCTAATTTCTCCTCTGGCGTTGGTACTCCAGGGTGCTCTGACCTTAACTGAACCACCTAGGTGTTTTTTTTTTCTTTAAATTAAAGTTTATTGGGGCAACAATTGTTAGTAAAGTTACATAGATTTCAGGTGTACAATTCTGTATTACATCATCTATATATCACATTGTGTGTTCACCACCCAGAGTCAGTTCGCCTTCCATCACCATATATTAGACCCTGTTTACCCTCTTCTAGAGCCCTGCACCCCCTCCCCCTGACCCTCTGGTAACCCCTAAACTATTGTCTATGTCTATGAGTTTTTGTTCTTTTAGTTGTTTGTCTTGTTCTTTTGTTGTTTTTGGTTTATATACCACATATCAGTGAAATCATATGGTTCTCTGCTTTTTCTTTTTTTTTTTTTTTTGGTTCTCTGCTTTTTCTATCTGACTTATTTTGCTTAGAATTATAATCTCAAGATCCATCCATGTTGTCACAAATGGTACTATTTCATCTTTTCTTACCGCCGAATAGTATTCCATTGTGTATATATACTACAACTTCTTTATCCATTCATCTATCGAAGGACATTTTGGTTGTTTCCATGTCTTGGCCACCATAAACAAAGCTGCAGTGAACGTTGGAGCACACTTGTCTTTATGGATAAATGTTTTCAGATTTTTTGGGTAGATACCCAGGAGAGGGATTGCTGGGTCATATGGTAATTCTATTCGTAATTTTTTGAGGAATCACCACACTGCCTTCTGGAGCGGCTGCACTAACCTTAGTCCAGGCCACTACTATTTCTTTTTTTTTTTTTTTACTGGACTACTGAGACCTTGCATCGTCCCCAATGCTGACAGAATTGTTTAAACCACAGATATGAACATGTTGCCCCACTTAAAACCTTTCCATGCCTAAACCTCTCCCTGACCTCCACCCCTGCCATTTACCTCAGGGTAAAATCTAAGTTTCTAACATGGCCTTCCACACTCTGCGTGCCCTGGCCGCTGTGTCGCTCCCGGGCCTCCTCTTAGACCCTCCACACTGCACGCTCCACCCTGCACTCAGCCACTTGGAGCTTGTTTCCATTTCTGATGGACCCTGCTGGCTCATTGTAATTCATTGTTTAAATGCCTGCCTTCCCCACAGAGACAGGGTCTTTGGGCCCACTGCTATAGCTCCCGCCCTTGTCATAGCACAATTGGTACTTATTTAAGGAATGAATGAGTTGTATTAATCAGGGCTATTCATTCATTTATTTTTCATTAATTTATCCATTTCCTAACAGAAGAATGGTGGTTTTATTTGAAAGTATTATAAACCCGACTCTATTAGCTTACATTTGTTTAAGTGGAGAACATGTTGGGAGGTGGAGCAGAAAGTCCATGGATGGGAGGGGTTTCAGTCACACCTAGATCCAGGGGTTTCAAGCAAGGTGCCATCTCTCCCTTCAGTTCTGCTCCCCTCCTAACATCACTTCTTACCTTGTGTTGGGCTTTATTCTTGCCCCCAACAAATAGGTTTCTCCTCCTTCAGTTCTTCCAGGATTCACATCCCTCCTGTCCATTCCTCCGAAGGTAAAGGCCTTCTCCAGCTTCAAATACAAAACCCAGTGGGGGATTCTGTCTGACCTGGTTGAGTCAGGTACTCACATCTGGAACCATCACTTTGGCCAGAGAGATGTGTCCCATGATTGACCCCATCCGAGCCAATGCCCACCCCTGTCCTAGGAGGAGGGTGGACTAATACAAGGTCGGTGTAGCACAGGGTGAGGGGCATACACTCTAGACCTAAGTCTCCTGGGTAAAATCCCAGCTTTGCCTCTTAGAGAGTGACTTTCAGCAAGTTCCTTTCTGTGCTCAGTTTCCTCATCTGTAAAGTGGAGATAATAATACTTGTCTCACAGGATTATCATGAGGATGAAATGAATTAATGTAGGTACAGCACATGGAACAGTGGTAAGCACCATGCAAGTATTTGTGAAATAAAAACAAATCATCAAATAATGCAACGGGGGAGTTTCTCTCAAAGAAGTAACAACTTTACTCATGTTGATTTAGCATCTGCTATGCAGTAGACACTGTTCATTGCTAATGGGATATAGAGAGACAAACTTCTTTTATCATATTCCAAAGTGCTATATGCGGGATACAGAAGCGATAGTCTGCATCCTTAAAGAGCTTGCCTTCCAAAGAAATAAACTAGATGTTACAAGACTGGAAGAAAACTAAGTTGCTCATCCAAGGACTCAGATCTTTAAACGTGGCATCATGGTCCCTGGACCCTCATCTGTTGATCAGGAAAGAGCCTCAGACTCAGAAGATGACCCCATGCTCTTACATGTGGCTGTGACAAGTGTAAGAAGCTGGGACCCTTCAGAACACCCTCACTGGTCCATGGTCCTGCAAGGAAGTGCCTGTGTTGATCTAGAATCTGGGGTAAGGGACAACTGATACCGCCATATGCCCTACAGACAACATCTCATTCATTCTGAAATGGACTCAGAGACAGAGATGATGAAGAAACTTTTTGATTGACTGTAGAAGTTGGAGTATGGGGCCTCAACAGAGGAAGTCAACTTCACACTTGTCCTTTTTTAATGGAATGCTCTGCTTGAACTAGCAGAGCACTTGCTTTGTATCACTCACATAAATATATATACTTTTAAAATCTTCCTTTGCCTTGTATGCTTCTCTTTGGGGGTATCTTATTTTTCCCACTGGAGTGTCCTTTTTGAAACCAGTCATGGTCTCTGGCTTATATGAGATGCCAAAGAAATAAAATCGATGTATGTATGTATGCATGATATGTATTTAAAATTTTTCCATTTTTATTTTTCAATTATAGTTGACATGCAATAGACATCATATATATTTTTAAATAAACTTTTTATTTTAGGTGTAGTTGTAGATGTTCAGAAAAGTAGCAAAGCTACTACAGAGAGTTTCTATACACTCCACAATTTTCCCTATTGTTGACAACTTACATTAATACTGTGGTACATTTGTCACAACTAATGAATCAATATTGATACATTATTATTAATTAAACTCCACACTTTATTCATATTTTGTTAGTTTTTTTTTCCCCATAATGTCATTTTTCTGTTCCAGGATCCCATTCAGAACAGCAACGTAACATTTAGTCATTACATCTTCTTAGGCATTTCTTGGCTGTGACAATTTCTCATACTTTCCTTGTTTTTGATGACCTTGACAATGTTGAGGCATATTGGTCATATATTTCATAGAATGTCCCTCCGTTTGAGTTTGGTTCGTATTTTTGTAATGAATTTTTGAGAGAAAGACCATAGAGGTGAAGAGTCATTCTCAACACTTTGTATCAAGAGGGCAGTGACTTATCACCGAAGATGTCGACCTTGATCCCCTGATTAGATAGTATTTGCCAGCTTTTTCCACTGTCAAGTTGTTTTCCAATTTCCCCCTTTTCTATGCTGTAACCTTTGTAAGCAAGTCACTAAGCGTACCCCACACTTAAGGGGTAGGGGGTGATACTCCACTCCTTGACAGGGTAGTATTTACATAAATTATTTGCCATTTTTCTGCATGGGAAATTTATCTACTCTCTCCCACTTATTTATTTATTTAACAGTTATTGATTTGTGTCAGTCTGGATTCATGACTATTTATTTTATACTTTGGGTTATATAGTGCAATACTATGTTATTTATTTTTTGCTCAAATTGTTCCAGCTTTGTCCATTGGAAGTTCTTTCAGTTGACTCATACCTTTGTGACATACCTCTATTTTTTTTTTTTTTTTTGAGTAGTCCCTTCCTTTCTGGCCCTACAAGATGTTCCAGGTTCATCTTGTGTTTTCCCGGCCCCAGCGCTAGAATCAGCCATTTCTCCAAAGAGCCCTGGTTCCTTTTGTCGTAGAACGGTATCAGAACGAAGATCAGGGTACTGGCTGTGCCTGTTGCTACTAGAGTGTCTTTGCTTCCAGGCCCCCTTAACCATCAGAGCAAGGAGATCTTTATGTGATACTAACCCATGTCTATGTGCATGTCTATAATTATTTTCATATCCATCTGTTCATATCTATATTAAGCTAAACATAAGTTCGTACGGATATATCTGACTAATCCAGGACCGCATGGTTCACTCTAGCCTCTCCTCTTCCTTATCTGTAACCTCCCACTCCAACAGTGGGAAACCTGGCTTCCACTAAATGAGATCCATTTATTTGTTCGGTCCTGGAAAACATATACAGCAGTTTCAGAATTTTTAACTCGTACCACCAGGAGAAACGACTTCACCAACTAGAGCACAGTACAGAGCTTATGCATTGTTCTCTCATCTGTACTTTAATATCAACAGATTTTTTTTTCCCATTCGGGTGGAATTATTCCACCCAATGCTAAATAGCTAATGGTCTTTATTAAAAATATGATTTCAAAATGAATATACTTAATACCTCTGAACTGTATACTGAAAAATGGTTAAAATGTTAAATTTTATGCTATAAAAAAAGATGTTTCACTTTTCTCTATATATCCCAATGAATTCATTTCCAAACCTGGATGATTATCAAAATCAAGGTCTTTGTAGTATGAACCAAGAGTCTGTATTTTTAACACGTTTCCCAGGTGACTGGCAGCTGCTATACTAATGGGCTTCATTTTATTTTTAAAAAAGAAAATATGCCGCTGGGAGATCCTGGGATCTGGGATCTCCAGCTGCATTTCCAGCATTGTGGCAGATGCAGGGGTCACCTGGGACCTGCCAGGTGTCCCCTCTGGAAGATGAGGAGCGGCATGGCCTTCTCCACGGACTGGCGAGGACCTCAACCAAGCCTTGCTCCAAATGACCAGCCCAGCCCTCCTGCAGGCCTGGCTCGGCAGCTCCAAGCTCTGAGCTGCCTGGGCATCTCCCTCAAAGGCTGTGCTGAGTTGCAAAAAATTCAGAGCTCTACCTCCCCCACCTGCGGTATGATCTAAGCATGTCAGAGTTGCCACATGAAAGAAAGCTGCTTGTTTCTCAGAGCAGGTTGCCAATTGGATAACCAAGTGTCACCTCCCAGCCCATAATAAAACCTCCATTAAACCTTTTACTACGTTTCCCAGTCTGTAAACCAGGCTTGCCGTGGACCAAGGACTGCTGAAGCCGTTTCCAAGATGGACGGGTCCCCAGCCCCTTGCCTGTGGCGGTCTTCTCTGACACCTTGGAGGGCAGTAGCCTGGCAGTCAGTGGAGCTCTGGGTTCTAGAGCCTTAACTGGCCTGTGTAATTAGATGCTCTGGCCAGACCCTATCTCATATTTGAGTCACCCAGGGGAGGGTGCAGTCACCAGGTGCTGAGAAAACTTGAAACTGTGTGCCAATCCATTCCCTTGAGTGAGAGCTGATGTCTATAAGGAAAAGCATCTGGAAACCCAGGCAACTCTCTGAGTAATTCCAGGTCCTCTCCCAATCACTCGCACCTGTGCAACCCAAATATAAATTAAGGGGACTTCATTTTTGCCTGTATGAATGATGAATTATTCTTCCTTTATATGCTACTTTGTGTGTTTGAGGTAAAGAAAAGACTATAAACAACTGACACTTCATGGATGTAGAGTGTGATGGCAAATGGGGACAAACTTGTGTGCTCTCACCTGTCAAAGTTCATGATAGATAGCTATTAGATTGGTGCAAAAGTAATTGCAGTTATTTTTAACCTTTTAAACTTCAATTACTTTTACACTAACCAACCTAATACTATAGGACACTTGGGAGAGAACTTGGGGTCAGTCAGAGACAGGTTAGCCACTCACTGGCTCAAGGATCTTGGGAAAGTCATGTGTCCTCTTTGATTTTCACTTTCTTTGAAAAACTGGAGTTAAAAAGACTGATGCAGAAATCAAATAAGGAAATGACTATGCAAGTATTTTATGAGGTTCATGTATTATTAGTTAGCATTAGACTGTATCACCCGACTTTCTCTGATGCGCTCTGAGTGCTTCTGATCGTTCCCTGTCCCATGTAGTAATTGCTGTGAATAGTCTCCCTTGTTCACTGCTTGTGGCACAAAACACCCTCACACTCCTCCCCTTCCACAGTCTTTAGAATCAGCTCTCATTCTAAAGCTATGCCCCTAACTTCATCTCCTTCTTAATTCCACCTTATTAGCTACGTCTCCCAGAATTCATTCATATGCCACTCTAGTGAAGCTGTCTTCTTATCAACTCCATTGGATGTTCCTGCACCACACTTCTTACGCGCCCCGAGTGTCTGACACCTCAGCTTTCCCCCAGAACAACTTGTTTCCGAGCCCATGTCCAACCTTGACCTTGACCATGACCACGTCAGTCTTCAATGTGTCCCTCTCCTCTGAAGTGTAGCCCTTACACCACACGAATGTTTTCTAGTTCACGTGTCTTAGCACTGTCTCTCCAACAGAATGGAATGGTCCAGCTGTCTAGCACCCTGTGAGACCTATAGACTTGCTCAATAAAATATGTGGTGATTGGTTCGCAATGCCACTAGCTATAGGGCTGTAACTTCACCCACAGTCTTTGGCACAGGTTCTTTATCCAATGCCACCGTTCTCAGTTCTGGTTGGCAATTTCACACAACGCTGTCGTCCAGGGAAGTTCTTCAGGTAGGTACCCCTGACTGTCCCCCTTGCTTGCTCCGCCCCTCACTCAGCTCACTTCTGGCATACACGAGGGGAGTTTTTATCAGCTCTTTCCTTTTACTTCTTGGCCCGAGGGCAGGTACCTGGGAGTTGACTCTCCATGAAGTTCCTAGTATCCAGTGTGGTAGGGAGAAGTCAGGACATAGAAGCTTGGGTGTCCTGGAAGACTCGCAATGGTGTCCGAGCAGCAGGACTGGGGGATACTGATCCAGGAGGCATTTACATGGATCATCACTATAATTCTACATCCATGCAATGTGTGAAATCCTAGGGATGAGTGAAAGCAATGAAGCCCTGGCAATGAATGGGGCAGGATGGAGGAAGGCTCTGAACCAAGACCAATACTTTGCCTCTTCTCTGAGATGTGACATCTGAAATCTTCCTCTACACAGGAGAGTGAGTGGGGCTCTGTTGCCAGATTGATTATTTCCAAATATATCTCTGCCACTTCACAGCTGTGGGATTTGGGGATATTTATGTGACCCCTCTCGTATCATCCTCTCAGTTTCTTCTGATGGATGATAGTAGCATGTATCTCAAGGGGTTAACTAAGCTTAACTATGTCAGTGTACACAGTAAGTGCTTAATAAGTGTTAGCTATTACGGTATGACTATCACTGAATAACTGGGGCCTTTTCTTACTTGACAAACAAGCCCATGCTCTTAAAAGTATTTCCTTATCCTTGCTTCTGCCTCAGGATATTCCTCCATTTTTCTCCCTCCCTCCATGGCCAAATTTTTGGAATAGTGTACCTCAAAGCCTCCGTTTTCTTGTACCCCAAGTCCTTACCCTTATAACTTGGTTTCCATTTTCATCATCCGTGGAGGCTTCATGGTTTAACATATTTGATAACCCTCCAGTCTCAAAGTCATGGGAGGCCTTTGAGGCCTCCTCTTTCTCTTTATGGAATTTGTCATTGTCCTAGGCCCTCTCTCTCTTGAAGTTGTCCTCCTTCTCGTCATTCCTTGACTTATGTAACTCTTAATATCCCCCAGCTTTCTTACCTTGAGTCTTCTTTGGCTCCTCCTTTTTGATCAAATTCTTTCGGTCAGTTATTGGCACCCCCGGGTGCTGTCTCCAGCTCTCTGGAGTCTTTCTTGACCCAGCACTTCTTCATCCCTCTCTCTCCATGGATGTTTCACACCCATGGAGTCAGTTCACTGTACAGATAGGTCCATGTTGTCCAACTCTACACAACATCAACTTTATATCGAACACAGGAAACACAATTTAGTTCATGCAGGTGGTTATGGCCAATATTCTACTCAGTGAATATCCTGTCGGTAATAGGAAATAAGATTCTAGTGTATCTCATTTCGCAGAGCCCAAAACACAAGTCTACTACAATTTTGCTGCCCAGATGACCCCTCAACCTCTGAAAGAAGCACTGGCATAGACTTATGGCACAACTTGATCTCAGGTTCCAATATGGTGTCTCCCTAAGGGATTTGCAAGGGTCATTTTGCCTCTGCTCAACATTGACCTTAAGTGCTGTCTTCAGAATCTAACCTCTGTATAAGCTGCATTGTGGTATCTCCAATACAGATTCCTAATTCTTCTCTTTGTGACTCTTTTCTCCTGGGCTCCAGACCCTCATATCTAACTATGACAGATTCAACCTGTCTAAAAATAATTTTATCTCATTTTACTCTCTCAGTCCTGTGCCTCCTGTGTTCTTTACTGGCACATTCTGGAAACAATATGATCTTATCAATCTCAATGCTGCTGCTTCTTTTTTTCCCTTACTTTTTATAAAAATTTTATTAAATGTATTGGGTGACATTAGTTAATAAAATTATATAGACTTTAAGGGTAGAATTCTATAATACGTCATCTGTATATTGCATTATGTGTTTACCACCCAAAGTCAAATCTCATTCCATCACCATATATTTGATCCCCTTTACCCTTTTCTACTTCCCCCACACCCCTTTTTCCTTCAGGTAACTACCACACTGTTGTCTGTGTCTATGAGTTGTTGCTTGTTTGTTTTTTTCAGTTTTATATCTCACATACGAGAGATGATTGGATAAAGAGTATGTGGTACATACATACAGTAGAATACTACTCAGCGATAAGAAAAGAAGAAATACCGCCATTTACGACAACATGAATGGATCTTGAGAATATCGTGCTAAGTGAAATAAGTCAGACGGAAAAAGTCAATTCTTCTTTACTGTGTAGGATACGCGTGATTTCTCTTGGTATAGTTTTCCAAGAGGTCTCCTCCCTCAGTCCCTCCACCTTCCATCCTCTTTCCTTACCCGGGCCAGAATGTCTAAAGAGCAGATCCACTTCTACCACATCCTTGCTCAAAAACATTTCTTGAGGACATTGATTACAGACAGAAGTCCTGAACCATCAACTTCTTCCTTGAACAGAATGCCAACTTCCTATTGCCAAAGCTTTGCTCACGATGGTCATTTAATTTAGAACACGAGTACATTTTTCTCTTCTCTAGATGTTACCATCCTTATTAGTGCAGAATGAATGTCTTCTAACTGGGTTTCTATTGCATTTTGTTTATATTTGTGTGATGATACTTAACACAGTTTGGTTAATGGCCACTGTGTGAAAGTCCATCTATACTAGTGGTGGAGGTTCAGTGCCTTAGTCATCTGTCAATTTCTGTCTTCTACCTCCCCCACAGTCCAACCCAGTAGCTTGCACAGATAGATTTTTCACAAATATTTGCTGTTGAAAGGAATTTGTTTTGGGTGTTGTTGGACAAAAAGATTTTCAAGTGGCAGGTGTGGTTCCTTTGAAAAGAACTTTGAGATGCTTTATCCTATTCTAAGGCAGGCCAGGCTTTGAGGAGAGGGGATCCTGACTCTATGTGACTGTGGTGTGTGCCACCCCCATTTCAGGCTCACATTTCCCTTTGGAGTCAGTCACCCAGGAGTAACTGGATCCACAGCCTGCAGCCTCTGAACCAAAGTCATTAAGGACTTGGATAAATACTAACGGCCAGCACAGAGAAGTTGTGTAAGATGTCCAGTGTTACACAGCAAATTATCAGGCAGTAATAGACTAGCTGTACAGTTCTCTCAGGCTTACAACAAATGTAATGAATGTTTCCAGATTACATGTATTCTCTCCTCTAATGGTCATTTTCTCTGCTCTGCCTGACCCTCACTGTGCTTCTGGGGATACAGGGGAAGTAAAAAGAATAAAACCTAACATCTTAAGAAAGCTAATTGACACAAATGATTATTTTCTCAGATTACCTTTGTTCAGCTTTTTATGGCTCTGCTACTTTTCAGTTCTTCCTCTTGGGCTTTGTTTCTGGCTCCTCTTCTCCTACCCACTACTGAACCATTGGTGTTCCCAGAGTTACTCTTCTTGCTTCTCGTCCACTTCTATGGCTTGAGTTTGCATCTCCATGCTGCGAGTTCCCACACCTCTGACCCTGGTTCAGAGCTAATTCCTGGCTTCCCAGATACACAATACCCCCTCAATTCTATCATCTATTATTTCCTGAATCCTAGCTCTACTAAGGCGAGCTGGGCCAAAGAATTCTTATATCCGTTTTACAGATGAAAATGTTGAGATTCAGACTCAAAGGGCAGAGACTCAAAGTGCCCCCATGGGATGGCCATCTGGCAGGACCAGGACCTGGGCTCTTTGCTTCATTTGCAGAGCTGTGGGTTCATGGCCATGGCGTGGGAGTTTCATACCCTCAGGGCCAGACACAGAGCTTCAGTTCAGACCCAGCACACCGCATCTTGAGATGGCTGTCCCCTCTGATAAGATGAAAGGCTCTTCATACCTATCCCCGGTTTTTTTTTTTTTCTTGTCCTCATAAAAGTCACTTTCTCCTTGACCTTTCTCTTATCATGTGAAACCTATTTACTCATGAGAAACTCAGCTTGAATGCCAGATCTGTTTTCTTGCTTTCTACTTCAAGATTCCATAGCTGAGTTTGCAGGCAGGACAAAGTTTAAGGATTTGTAGAGTTAGTGGTGGTACTGGTGAAAGACGAGAGAGAGAGAGAGAGAGAGAGAGAGAGAGAGAGAGAGAGAGAGAGACCTTGATCACTTTCAGGCTTTGCTAGACTTAGGAGTCAGTGTGGTGGAGGTATCAGCTTCTGGGCATCTCAAGACTCATTCCAGAAGTCAGTTTGTTTCCCCACCCTGTCCTGCATTCATTCTCTCTCCTGCCAGGAGGAAATCTGAATGGCTGGCTCTCTTGCTCAGTTTCCCTGAGGGGGAAGCACTTCATCCTCCCATCTCCTACTGGGCAAGCCTTTGTAGCCAGACCCAAATAGGGGGCTCTCTGTCTTTTCCATGCCTCTTCCCCACTGCTCAGAGCGCTCAGAGTGCATGGACTCTGTTCCAGCACTGCCTCAGCTCTCTGGAATGCTTTTCATCCTCAGCCTGGGAGAACTGACAGTGTCTTCCTGTTGGGATCTCAGTTGAGCATCCTGCTTGTTTCCTTTGGCTTCTTCTCTCCCATCTCCCAGGACCTGGGGACGGCTGTGCTAATACTGATGTTGGTTTGTCCTCATTGCACATGGGAGAGGGACTCATAGATCACAGAGAAGGTAGATGATGTGTGGGTAGCTCGAGTCCAGTGTCCTCAGTTTACAGGTGAGGAAATGGCTGGTGAAAAGACCTGCTCAAGCCACACGTCCATTTGATTGGCAGTTGACTGAAGAGTTAGAACTCAGGCGTTCTGACCCTGACGTGGTGCATGATGATTTTTTTTTCTCAGGGGGGTAACCAGACTGGATGAAATAATAGGAAGTAAGTGTAAGAGAACCATAGGTGGGATAGAATTTTGGCACTTTGGTCGTTTTGCAGAAAATTGAAACCAGTGGTTCCCATCTAGAGATCTGAGACCTTTCATGGATTTGCTAGTAACCCTTGTGGTCATTAGACATGGAAGCTTCTGGAAAAAAGAAAGACTGTGAGGAAAGGTGTTCCTCACTTGGGTTATGGTCACTTATCCCTGGTTGTTGCCTGTGTGGGTCAGTGAGCATTACCTATTTAAACTACTGGAGCAGGTGATCAAGCAGAAAGTATAGCCCCCACTCCTGGAGAACTCATGGTTTTGTTGAAGAGACTGGGATCATAAAAATATAAGTGGCAGACAGAAAAAGCAGAGAACCATGTGATTTCACTGATATGTGGTACATAAACCAAAAACAACAAAAGAACAAGACAAACAAATGAGAAACAGAAACTCATAGACACAGATAATAGTTTAGTGGTTACCAGAGGGTAAGGGGGGTGGGGGGTGGGAGATGAGGGTAAGGGGATCAAATATATGGTGATGGAAGGAAAACTGACTCAGGGTGGTGAACACACAATGGGATTTATAGATGATGTAATACAGAATTGTACACCTGAAATCTATGAAATTTTACTAACAATTGTCACCCCAATAAATTAAAAAAAAAAAAAAATATATATATATATAAAATTATATATATATATAGCTGAAGTGTCTGACCCAGCCTTACCAATCAGCTGAGGAGCCAGCTGTCATTATAACGTGGCCCTATGAGGATGGGGTAGCCTTTAGAGGATAAGCTGCCCTTGAAAATAACCTACTCACCTCGATGCTACGCAGCACTGACGCTGACGACCACCATTGATACACCACTTCTCTGTCCAGTGGTGTCATTTGTCGGGAAGCAAAATGTTTGGGGGAAAGCAAGGCCAGGCAGAGAATGAACAGATGCCTGGTGGGAGGAAGGCTGAGCCGAAAGGAAAAGGGAGTGAACTTGGGGAGGAGGGGGTGCCAGAGACAGCCAACGCTGGGGCAATGGGGTGAATAGCTCTACCACACTTGATGTCTACGACAGTCTGGGCTGCTATAACAAAATACCACAGACTGGGTTGCTTCTGAGCAACAGAAATGGATTTCTCATAGTTCTAGAGGCTGGAAGTCTGAGATAAGCAAACCGGCATGATTGGGCGAAGGCCCTCTTCTGGCTCACAGACTGTTTTATCCTCATGTGGCGGAAGGGCTGAGGGATCTGCCTGCGTCTCTTTCATAAGGACGCTAATCACATTCATGGGGACTCCACCCTCATGACCAAAGCATTTCCCAAAGCCCCCCCTCCTAATACCGTCATTAGGCTTTCAACGTGTGAATTTTGAAGGAGACACAAACATTCAGACCATAGTAAATGGGACTTGTCTTAATTATTGTAATAAATTTATTCTTGTAATAAAATTCATATACATCCAACAAAATCCATAAGCCCAGCCTCCAGAGTGGGTAAAAACTCCCTTTTTTTTTCTTTTGTCTCCCTTCTTTTTTCTTTTTAGGTTACATTTTTTCTTTTATGTTATGCCAAGAAGTAACGAAAAGGCCTCTGGGCAGCAGTCTTTCAGGACTTATTCTAAAGATGCCCACTGAACAGGTCTGCATGGCCAATTAAAACTTAATTTTCCAGGTGCCAAGTTTGGCCAATGGACCTGTCCCAACTCCCAGAGTCTCAGCATCCAATACGTTAGTCACAGGCCAACCACATGAGCTCTAGCAGAGGCTCACTTGGAATACAGCCTTTAGGTAAAGGCACAGCTTCGTGCTCTCCTGGAACTTGTCACTCCTTCATGCTCCCAGTTATGAAAAATACTGTTCCTTCCTCTCAGTAACTCCATGTCCTTAGCCTCTTGGACACAAAGTCTGGAAGTGTTTCAGTTGTATCAGTTGACCTAGACCATAACCTAACTAACCTAAGTTCTTGAACTGGTGAGTCTCATTTTCCCCACGCAAGGTCCTCGAAAGCATTGACTTAAAGGGAACTTGGCAGTTACATCGGTAATAATAATAACAGAGTGTCCACCATACTGTGCCTCAGGTTTGTGGTCACTGAGCTCCAAATCACTGGTGGCAAATTTTTGTATTCATCAGATGAACCTCATTGTTCTTACTGAGGAACTTGATACTGAGTAAATGTTAAAAATCTGAATGTACTGTAGGATTGCTCTTCGGTTTTAGCTCTTGGGATTGCATATAGAATTGTATTTTAGAATAAAATCCAAACATGTATGGAAACCACTGGAGAAGACGGCCAGCTAGCTCCCTGCTGAGGATGCCAAGCAGCGGTCCATATGCAGAGTCTACAAACACCTGAGAGACCCTCCATCTCTTCTTACCACGGGCCTGCCTTCCCTCAGCCTCCTCGCATCCCTGCAAGGCAGAAAGAAAGGGAGAATGAGGCCTGCAGTGGGGCTGCTCCTCTCCCAGGAATTCAGGGTCAGTGAGATAATGTCTGTGGAAAGGCCTCTGCAGGGAAATCCACTCTGCAAATACAAGGGGCACTCTTGTTATTGCTGGGCCTCCTGGAGCAGCACAGGTAACTCAGCCCTTTCATCTTAATGGGCAGTTGATGCCTCTTCTAACTCTTTTCTCCCAGAGTTAGGGTTTTTCTTTAAAGAAATAATTAGCAGGTACTTTTAAACCTCTCCAGTGACTCATACTTCTTTGAAATACTAACCTGAGGTTGTCTCTTTCAGAGAATAAAATAATGATGATAGCAATTTATTTCATAGTCAGAGCCAGGCCAATTAGCACATGCCCTATGCCTAGAACTTAAAAAAGGATCTCCAGTCTCTTTCAGCTCCAATGTGTCCTGAAAGTCCATCATCAGGGCTTTTCTTTCAAATGCCCTTTGCTTGGGGGGAAAAGGCTGAGTGAGAGGGATCAGAGGGGGAAGCCTCATGGGCAGGTAGAAGCTTGGGGGTCTGGTGTACTTGGAACTCTTGCCCATCTAGCAGACAGAAGGAAATCTTTACAGGCCTCAAGAATCAAGGCTCCATCTTAAAAGAGGATGGAAGAGGTTTTCTTCTCCAGATATTTCACAGAGTGTTTCGTGTGTCTTTATGATGTCTCAAGGGTGGTAGAAAGGATATGCGGCTGACTGAAGACACGCTGTCCTTTGGGCTTGTGTGAAACAAAACCTTACTTTCTTTTTAAGAGCTTATTTCCACCCCCTCCTTTCACCAAGTTTGATTCTCACTGCAGCCTCTGCGGTACATAAGGCAAGGATCGTCTTCCAGGACTCAGAGTGAGAGTGATAGAAGACACCTTAAAGATCAGCTGTGTCTAATTTGCTCATTTACAGATGGCAAACTAGAGGACCAGAGGGAAGGTAGAGTACCTTGAAAAGGTCTCTAGATGGGTATTGGTGAAACTGTGATTAAACCTAAAGTCTCCTGACTTATTTGCTTTTCCGATTCAATAGTTTCAGATATTAACATTTTACTGTCTTTATAGGAACATGGGCCAGGTTTGGGAGTTAGAAAGCTTATGATCTGGACCAAGTACTCCAATGTAAGGTTAAGTTAAATTTGACTGTAATTTGGGTCTGCAATTCCTATTTCCATCTTCGATGGGAATGAAGAGTGATAGTCAACAACTTTTCAGTTAGACTACAACCGAGGCAGCCCTTTCTTGGGGCGTATTTATCATTGTGGTTTCTTCTCTCCAAGTTTCCTCTTTGATTTCAAATGTAGGACAATACAGGACATAGGAGTCTGAGGAAAGCTGACTCTTAAGTCTTTGGCAAAGTGTTCCCGTGTCCAAAATTCTGAACTATTGGGAGAGTGGAAGATTAGACCAATTTGTTCAGTTGTTCAGCCAAGAAAACTGAGTGCTGATAATACGGGAGGGGAGTTTTACTCCACGAGGTTTGTAACCAATAGTAACCTCATATCTTAACATTTATCCAACAATTTTATCTTATCTGTGAGGTACTAAGCTTGAACAAGTTGTTTAAACTTGTTCATACATAAATGAGCCTCAATTTTCTCAAATAGGGCATGGAAATAAAAAGAATGCCTACCTCTTAGATGGTTACGAGGAACGAAGGAGGTATTGCATGTACAGCGTCTGACACATAGTAAACAATCCATCATTTTTATTGCTATCATTTTTTTGTGTTGCTGTTGGTTTCTTAATTCTTTTTAAAGGATTGACCCATGATCCATCCAGGGTGAGTGAGTTGGGGGTGGTTTGTGGGGGCTGTGATTCTATGCTCTGTGCCTTTAATCCTAATCTCTGTTAACCAGCATTCTAGAGCCTTTCCCTGGGCCATTTATCTGAGCTTTGTTGTGTGAAGGACTGCCAGATTTATCTTCTCTCAGCGAGACAAGGACACCAGGCCAATCTCTCTCTCTTCATGGCCAAGCCAGAAGAAATCCAATTGGAGGAGGACAGCTCACCACCTTCCACGCTCATAAATGAGAACAGCTCTCTTCCCTCACCCGGAGCTAAGTTATTCTGAGGCTATAAAAAAATCCCTGTCCACTTCAAAGGACTTTTTATCAACTCATCCATACAGATCCTGTTCAACTCTTCTCATTTTCAAAGGCAGAATGCAACCCCTTGGCTGAAACCCCAGCTAAGCTCTTACCTTCCTTAAAATATCTTTAACTTCAATTAAACTGATCCCTCTTGGCTCCTTTCAGCAAATAGGTTGTCTTCACAAAGAGTTCCCTGCCATTCCCTCCTCCCTCCACCTCCACCCCCATCCAGTCTCTGATATGTCATTCTGATCTGCGGACGAATTTGTGTGGAGTCCGGTGAGGTGGCTCAGCGAGGCCACTGGACCTTTTAAATCTAATCTTGTTTCAGAACAGAGCCTGCTCTAAACTACTTTCATGCCTTCGAGAGAGGGGCCGTAAATGAAGCATTGATTTGGAAAGAACCAGGCTGGGTTTTAGGCCTTGCTCTGCCACAGACAACCTGTATAAACTTGGTCAAGTCTAGGCTTCATTTTCCTATAAGTAACATGAGGGTGATAAACGTAATCACTTTCAGTGATCTGCTATTGTACTGACATCGCCTGTTTCTGTCTCCCCATTAGAGTGTGTATTGCTTGAGGGCAGGCAAAGTTTTCCCATCTCTGTATTCAGAGTTCTTGGAAATCATGTGTTGAATAAAAGTACCTGAGCTCTCTTTTCGTACACCTTTCCATTCTGTCCGTTTCTACCCATCTGTACCACATATGGCTCTGTGCCTTCTTAGCTTTGTGGTCTTCCACACGCTTAGCTACCTGCCTCTGCCAGGTGACAGGCTCCAGGTCATCCTGCACAGTTCCACCGTAGGAGGAAGATAAACCGATTGCTGAACACGCTGGCTCCTCACCTCTCCCAGGTTAGGTGCAGCTCCACCCTTCGGGTTGCAAGATCTGCTGCCCCAGGGACGTTTGAAGGCTGTGGAAGGTGCGACTTAGAAAAGTAGAAGAAATAACTCTTCAGTGAGAAAACTTTGGCCAATGGGAGGCAGGAAAGAAGAGGATGTCTGTAGATAAATCCCTGCTTTTTCCTTCTCGCCAAGGCTCTATTTTTTTCTACACAATATGTGCAGAGATGTCCAATGTGATTGAGTGACCCTTTGGGCCTCTCTGAAGAATGTAAAGCTGTGGCTAGGTTGGTAATTGCTATGGTCTAAATACTCCCCCTCCAACTCCGTGTGTTGAAATCCTACCCCCTAAAGATGATGGCATTAAGAGGCAGGGCCTTTGGGAGGTGCTTCAATCATGAGGGTGGGGAACTTATGTATCTGATTAGTGCCTTATAAAAAGGCTCTAGAGAAATTCCTAGCCTCTTGCACCATGAGAGAACACAACAAGACGGCACTGGCCATGAGTCAGGAAGAGTGCCCTCTTGAGAAGGCCACCATGCTGGCACCTTGATCTTGACCTGCCTGCTTCCAGAAGTGCAAGAAATAAATTTCTGTTGTTTATAAGCTGTCCAGCCTGTGCTGTTTTGTTATAACAGCCTGAGTACACTAAGAACAACTCACCACCTTTGCGTCTCATTCTTCCTTGTCTCAAGTCCCTTTTCTCTGACTCTTGTTGCCTGGTATTACATCTCCCATTAAACTGTAAACACCTAATCTCTCCTCAGATCTTGTTTTCTGGGGGAACCCAAGTTAAGATGCCATGTGTCCAAAGCAATCTACCAAAATCCTATTCATCCTTACAGGTTCATGGAAAGTTAGAACTAGGAAGGATAATGCTGTCCATTGATTTATTTTAATGGATAATGAAATCATGTCTAGAGAAAGGAAGTGACTTGCTTTTTGTTAGTGGTTGGTCTAGCACCAGAATCCAGGTTCCCTAATTCCTACCCCCAAATCTAGGAATAGGAACAGGAAAAGGGAGGAACAAGCATTGTCTTCTCTCTGTCTTGTGGCTGGTGCTTCATTAAGTGAAATATCTCCGCAGTGGTGTTAACCTCACAGTGGAACTTGACATTCTGACCTGTTGCCCGAGCTGGAAGATTTGTCAATAATGTAGGGTAATGTAGGCACAATGGGACAAAAGATATTCTGTACAAGGAGGATCAATCTGCTTTTGATCAGGAAAATAGAGACACCACCCCAGATGGGAGTGAGAGTCTAGGAATAGCCATATGCAGGGGCTTTGGGAGCAAAGCAAAATGAAACGGTATCTTCACTTTATCATTTGGGCTTTGCTGCTCTCCTGGTTAAAAGCAAGGGTCTGGACAAGACCTTTCGGAGGGCCCTTTAGAGCTAACAAGTGAATCTTTGTGCCCAGCTCCATCTGAGCTCCTTCCTCTTTTTCCCAGGGATGAGACTAACAATTGTCAGTATGAGTGTTTATCCACATGACCATTGTCTGTTTCTAGAATAAGAGAAGCAAAGAGAACAAGGAGCTCATAGAAACACAGAATGGAAGGGAGCTTGGCACTCAGATAGTTAACCATCTTACTTTATGCAGATGAAGAAACCAAAGACCCAAAGGTCATGAGACCTGACCAGGGTCAAGCAGCTGATTGGGGCAGATCCGGACTGAAATGGCTTAATTTTCTAACTGAGGAAGGTAATTTATAAAAGAGACTTAAGTTTTCCAGAAGACTGGATAGGGCAAGAATTATAAAGTGGACTGTCTCCCTTCCTTCTTCATCAATCCCAGGACTGACATGAAAGATACACTCTTCTGTTTCTCCTTCATGTACCCCCTTTCATCCTCATGCTGACTTTTAGAATGTCCTATGGTCTTCAATGCCATGGCCGTTCCTCTTTCTCCTGTTTTCTTTTCCTGAGCTGTGGTGGGAAAAGAGAATAATCTGAGGGAAGCACTAGTGTTTTAGTGGTGTAGACAGTGAATCCGAGTCAACAGACATGGCCATCGTACTAACCTGAGAGCTTGGGTGCGTCATGTCACTCACTCTGAGTCTCTGCTTTCTTATCTCTGAAGTGGGGATAAGTATTTCTGATTCATAGGATGGTAGAGAGGAAGAGGTGAGATAATGCATGCCAAAAAGCATCAGTTAGGATCCTAGGAGAAACCAAATTAAGGTAATTTGAGGAAATACACTTAAGATAATTCAACAAGGGTCTACTAAAGAAAGGACTCTTTACAAAGGTGTGGGCAGAATTTAGAGAAGTCAAACAGATAGAGCTATCCCAGTATTAGTACCATGGGGGGGTAGGGGTGAAGGAGTCCAACTACAGCACCAAGGTAAAAGGGTGAGGGGAGAGAGTGGTTGCCAGAACTTGGAAGGAGAGAATGGTCTGTGAAAGGGCCTTGGCTAGGAGCCACTGACCTTCAAGTGGAGGAGGCGTCCAACCCAAAGTGACCTTGCAGAGATGGAGCCAGGGAAACAAGCACCCTGACCTCACCCTCCTCCCTTCCTCTGACCTTCTGCCAGGGCTCTATTGGCTGAACCCAAGTGGGAATCGGAGGGCATGAGAGCCTGCTGAAGTAATCCATACAGGTCAGCCTCCCGGAGCAGAGAGCAGGGTGGAGAAAGAGAGTGAATCTGGAAGGGCAAATGGAAGATATCTGGCACAGAACATGCTTCTTAAACTATGAAGTACTCAGCAAAAGGTGGTAGATTCTGTGCTGTGCCATCCAGAACCACCACAACTGAAGCTTGCATTCCTCCAGAAGCTGCCATCGTTGCTTGCTGATTGCTTGCAGCTGAGGCCCTGTCTAAGACTTACCCTTGTATTTTAGGCCTGTTGTCCCCAAGGTCATACCCCTTCCTAAGGACAACCCATGTCTATGACTGATCTATACAGGGTATATAAAGGTCCAGCCAATTTGCCCAAATTCTAGATAATTCAGAAGGACCATCCTAGTTGCAAAGTTCCCTACAGGATGGCTGAGGCCCTTTGTTGCAATTGCACTATGGTTCAATTTCTCCCTTTGCCCAGTATAGCTTCCTTCCCTCCCCCATAGTTGTTGATCCTGAGAGTATATCCCCAAATGCAGATCTTCAGCTCTGAGCCTGCTTCCTGGGGAAACTGACCTGTGATCCATAGTAATGTACCATTATCTTTGATATATAGATTTTGAGCAACTGCTGCAAGCCCAGCCTGGAACTTCAGCTATAGTTGTGGAGGTTGTTTGAGGTTGCATGGGAGCATCAGGCAAGTATGTCGAATGAGGGCTAAAACGCTTAGCACATTTACTTAGCACAACACGGCCCAAGTTGTTTGCCCTGGCATGGGGTTGCATTTTTCTAATTTACACAGTTTCTGTATGGGCTCTTATAGCTTGGGCTTTAAGCACTTTATTTTCAATGAAGTGTCTACAAAGATGGGAGAGAAAGGGAGAAAAAAATGCCTGGGACAAAGCTGCAACATCCTCTAGAAAATTAAGAATAGGTTGTCTCTTATAGACTCTAAGATGATGGGAAAGAGGATGAGACAAATTTCCTCAATCAACGCTAAGGAATTAAGTTTGTGTTTCCCATTGCCTCCCAGATGGTCCCAGTCGTCAGAGTGTGGCCAGGCAGAGGTGACTTATAGAAGGGGTGGGATTCATATCTAATTCTAAATGGAATTCTCTTGCACAATAGATTTCCCCCCGTGAAATGTAAAAGCCAATCCTACTGTGAATAATGCTGCAATAAGCATAGGGGTATATATATCTTACACATATTTTTTTTGGGTAGATACCCAGAAGAGGGATTGCTGGGTCTTATGGTAGACATGAAAGTAACCCAAGTGTCCTTCAATGGATGATTGGATAAAGAAGTGGCACATATATACAATGGTATACTACTCAGCCATAAAAAAGGATGAAATATTACCATTTGTGACAATATGGATGGATCTTGAGAGTATCATGCTAGGTGAAATAAGTCATATGAAAAAGGACAAAAGCTATATGATTTCACTCATGTGTGGGATATAAAACAGAAAGCAACAGATGAACAAACAAAATAAACAAGCACACTCGTAGACACAGACAACAGAATGGGGATTATCAGAGGAAAAAGGGTTTGGGGGCACATGAAGAAGGTAAAGGGGGTCAAATATATGGTGATGGAAGGAGGCTTGACTTTGGGTGGTGAGCACACAATGCAGTATACAGATGATGTATGATAGAATTGTACACCTGAATCTTATACAATATTATTAACCAACGTTATCCCAGTAAATTTAATTTGAACAAGCCAATTCAGCTTTTCCAAGGTCACTAAGAGATCATGGAGAGGGTCATTAAGAATGCTATTGAATCCTCTTTGCTCCTCTAATTTTCTAAGAAAGTGAACTTGGGGAGGGAAGTGATATTTTCCAGGCCCAGTAGTTCTTTAGTTGCAGACTACAAGTTCAATTTCCTGACTTCTAGTACAGTGCTCCTACTATGGACTCCATCAGGCTTCAGCCCCATTGAAGCACTTGCTTCTTATCTGGATGGTGAACAAGTATCCAGGAAAGAGAACTAGGGAGGGGACAATGGCCGTTTCCCAAGCAGTTCTAGCTTATCCTGCTTTTGACAATCCCAAGAGAACACCGACAGTGCGTGACCTTCCTTTCCTCCTTGGCTCCAAATAAACTGCTGACCTCCCAGGGCAGGATCCACAGAAGACCCAGGGAGCAGACAGAGATAAGCCTTTGATGTAGCTCCAGAGATAGATAGGCTACTTTCCTTGACCAGTGGCTGGGGTTCTACTTTATGTGGACATTTCCCGTCTTTCCTTTTCTTAAAACACCCCTGCAGGAGGTAAAGTATCGCACATTTATAGCTTTGGCTCGCCAAGGACCTCCCACTAGTTCATTTCATAAATCCCACCAAACCTCCCACCGGTAGCGAGTCATGGCCAGTCTAGCCAGGCCTGGGGCAGAGCAGGAGTCACTGATGGGTCAGCCCAGGGCCATTGGCTAAGCCACTCTGTACCCTTTGGGAGTGTGCGTCTCCTTGTCTTTGCTGCCCTCTGAACTTTGGGTCACAACGTTCCCACAGGCCGTCAGCTATCACCTCCAGAGATCATTTATATTCATTCTTCTCTCCCTCCCCAACCTCCCCACCATTCCACCCCACTTTGTCATTCTAAATTTACATTAGGTGCAAGCTCTTTCTAGTCACTGGTTCAGAAGTCTCAGGCCTGGCTCATGCCTCCTCCCTCAAATCATGGTACTTAGCATTTATAGAGGAAAGCTTGTCCTAGTGAGCCACAAGATTTGGACAGATATTTCCTCTCTGCTCACTGGGTGTCTCTGCCTGCTTTGAAGAGAGACAGGAGTTCTAGGGCCCAGAGCGGGTGGGAGGACAGGAAGGCAGCTCTGTCTTCTCTTCCTACTCTCTTCTCTGCCAGCACGGGGCTTCCTTAGCGGTGAGCTCTGGTCTTGTCTAGCGGGTGGTTCAACCAACACAATCTGCTCCTCTGATTCCAAAATATGTCTTTTATTGGATGTTCTTCCTGGCCTCTCTTTTCCAGGTGTTCTTTCTTGTGTTGTCTATCACACTTATTGCTCCTGTTACTCTCTATTTATTCTGAAGCTCCACCGGACGCCCTGTGCTCTGTTTCCTTCTGCCCCTTTCTCTTCCCTTCCAATTTCTACAGCTCATACCATATTTCCCCAAAATAAGACCTAGCCAAACAATCAGATCTAATGTGTCTTTTGTAGCAAAAATTAATGTAAGACCCAGTCTTATTTTTACTATAAGACCTGGTCTATAATATAATATAATATAATATAATATAATATAATATAATATAATATAATATAATATATAATACCGGGTCTTATATTAATTTTTGCTCCAAAAGACACATTAGAGCTGATTGTCTGGCTAGGTCTTTGTTTCCAGGAAACAGGGTAGGACAACAGGTATAGCAAAATGTCATTAGCAGAGCTATTTTAAAGGTCATGCTCTCATGTCATAGGAGAAGAGTCTGAGAGAAGGAGGGGTGAAGTGTCTTGCCTACTGTCATTCAGATAGTAGATGCCGAAGTTACAAACAAATCTCACAATGCCTTACTCTCCAACCAATGCTCTTTCTATGACACCACATTGTTTCTCTTTTTCTTTTGCTTTCAGGAATTCATCCCTAATCATTGCTTTTTTGCTCAAACTTCTATCTTGGTCCTTTTTGGCTTCTACCTGTATTCCAACCCTTGTGTACCCTAAAGTGGGAGGACATGGAGAAATCAAAGGACTCTAGTAGGAAGGCTTTGGTTGACTACTAAGTTGGTCAGGTTTCGTGTTTAGTTCCAGAGCCAAACTACATTTCTTGTGTAAGATACCACAGGTGTGAGTCCTGGGCTGCTTTAAACAACTGGGAAGGTGAACAGTAATAAAATAACCTTCTCTGCCTGATGCTTGAATGGAACAAATGTTGAGAAATATTCTCTGAGTAAAGGAGAAAACAGACATTTTGTTCCTTTCTGAGACACCTAATGAACAGAGCTGGAACCTTTTCTTTTGGAAAAGGTGGGGAAATGGGGTGGGGGAACGAATTAAAGATTTCCAAGTAAACAGAAAAACATGAATCATCTTCTCTCTGGATGACACATGCCTCTTCCCTCCCTCTTTCTTCTCAAGAAATATTTTCTCAGTTCAGGGCACTGCTGTGTAGCGTGATCTGTGCTCCTTCCAGGGAAGTTGAAGATGGCAGAGCTGAGAAAGAGAGATCTCATGGCCTGAGGACACAGGAGGCCAGCTGAGTGCTGCAGGGGCTTCACTTTTAGTGGCTCTGTGGGCAGGGAAGACACAAGCTCCCAGCAAGATCAGAAGGATCCAGTGAGATAAGAACCAGCCTCCCCTGAGGGAAAGGCTGGTTTGGGGACTTCCTGTGACTTTGTCACATCTCAGTTTGGGCCTAACACACTGCAGGCCATTTCACTCCAAGTGCTAAATGCCATATTTCCTAGTGACGAGAGTCCCCAGAATCCCTTTAGAGATCAGCATCTTCTGGGAATGCAGCAAGCTTTTGAGGGTCCTGCATTTTAGAGCAACCCTATCTAGCAGGCAAGTTCCCCAAAAGGTAATGGTAATTGCATCAGTGTGTGAAGACCCAACCTGGTCATTTTGGACTTGGCACAAGATACCAGGGAAAACATTGCTTTGGAGTCACACTGACCTGCGACCTGCATTGGAATTCCAGATTTATTTCTCAATTTACTTCCTACCTTCTTGGTCTTGTACAAGTTGCTATAAGGCTCGGTTTCCTCATCTGTAACATGGGGCTAATAATACTGATCTCACGGCGCTGTTGAGAGGAACAGTGGGGTAGTGCATGTCTGGGCTTGTACCTGACCCTCAGCAGCTGCTCAGTAAATTTCAGTTTCTACCCCCTTAGTGCTCCTCCTTCTCCCAATTCCACTTTAACTCTTCCACCTAAACCACCTCTTACACCAACCGAAATTAGCTAAAATCCAACACACTTGAATACTCTAGTAACTTTGTTTTCTGCCTTTGAAGAGTCATAAACAAAAATAAAGCAAAACCAGATCACAGCCTTTAAGGAGCATTCTAGAGTCCTGAGAATTTGCGTAAGAGTCTGAGAGCCCTGGTCTCTGCCCTGGCTCTTTTCTCCACTCTGCAGGACCCTGGGCAAGCCCCTTCTGATGTGTGGGCCTGGATGGGCTCTCCACTCCTCTCTTGCTCCAGGACTCACTCTCTCTCATTTCTAGACAGTAAGTGACTTGGGTTTTTCCTGCAAGCTACTTAATCAGCAAAAAGGACTTACTAAGCTTTGATCTACTATACTGAACAAAATTGTGAAGTCAGGCATTGTAGAGAAGATTTTTAAGTGGTGATCCCCAGGTAAGTATCCTAGAGGACCCTGCACAAAGGTTTACAGTGATTGCTTGCAGGTGGAATTTTCTGGTGGCTAGTGTATTTTGTGTTAATTTGATATAAATCCTGCATTTTAGGGGGTTTACAATGTAATAAAGATGGTGAAATATCAACCTTTCTGTGGCTTTCTGTTCTCCCCAAATACTTCACACAGCCCACAAGACTCTTGTTAGCTTTCACCTCCTTCCCTCTCTTTGCTTCAGCTCTGTGGGTTTCCTTCAAGTCATGTTCCCCCTTTCTCTCCCACAGCCTGGAAGGCCCTCCTCTGATTTCCCCACGTTCCTCTTGTTCATCCCCCAGACCTCAGCTCTGATGTCCCTGTCCCCAGAAGGTATCCTGTGACCTTTCAGAGCCCTCAGCTCCCTCCGTACCAGGTCTCCCTGCCAGCCGTACCTTTTGCTCTTGCCACGATTAGGATTAGATCACTGACCATGTCATGTTATTTAATGTCTGTCTCCCATTTTGGACCCTCACCTCCGTGAGGATTGTGCTTGTCTTTGTCACCCTGGGAACTCCAGGACACCACAGAGGGCTCTGCCACAGTAGGAACTTAATGGTCGCTTATCGTATGAATGAATAAATCTGAAAGGTTGGATTTCACTGCAAGAGCCAAGTTATCACATTAGACAACAATGGCAGGCACCAGGCAATGCCTGATATATGGTCTGACCAGTGGACTAGTGGGATAGATGGAGAACGCTCCGAGTTCAGAGATGTGGTGGTTACTATAAATTGGGGAGGCTTCCTGGCTGCAGATCATAAGCAGGTGTGGCCCCTCCATTCCTCTCACATTCCAATTCATCAGGGTTTAAATCTACAGACAACTCTGCCCAGATTCTTAGGATGTTTCCGTGGGCCAGAATACCAACATGAGTAAGCACTGCCACTGTCGTGCTAAGTTTACCCAACAGCAGATGCTGTGGCATATTGGCCGGAACTTGTTGATCTCTTATCATGGTGAGGGCCCAGGACATGTTCCAGCAGCTGTTTTCCAGTCCATTCTTAGAGTCTTAGGGACAGTGTTAATCCTCCTACTAATTTACAGTGGACAGCTACCATAGCAGTTGGTGTTCCATCTTAACAGCATTATTGCTCTGGGAAAATTCATAATGCCCAGGGGAACATAGCCTTCAATACTTTCCGTCTCACTATAGATACCTCACATTAGGGCAGGCCCCAGGTGGATTCCTGAGTGCTGCTGCCTACTGTGGGTCAACAGGGATCAGGGAAATATAAATGGTAGAGCGTAAATGACCCCTGTCTGCAAAATGGACAATCCAAAATAGGAGTCAGAACATCTGAGAAATCCTAGAACGTCTCTGCGCCATCATCATCTGCTTATAGTAGAGTGCTATTTCACGTACAGCTATGAATAATAAATCTTTTTGTTGCTAGTTACTCTTTCCTAGCTCTAGGAAAGTTGACATATGGATTATTCTGCATATTCTGTTCTTCTTTTTTTTAATTGAGGTATAATCGACATGCAACAAATTACATGTGTTTAAAGTTATAAATTGATAAGTTTTGATATATGTATGTACCCACAATCAAGATAATCAATGCGTCTGCATCCTTCACCCTCAAAAATTGCCCCTGTGGCTTTGTATTCTTACCCCCTACCTCTGGCACCTTATCCTCAAGCAGCTACTAAGTTGCTTTCTGTCACGATAGATGTTTACATTTTCTGGAATTTTATATTAATGGGATCTTACAGTATGTACTCTTTGTTGTTTGGCTTCTTTTACTCAGCATTTTTCTTTTGTTAGAATCATTCATGATGATGTATATATTAATAGTTTATTCCTTTTTATGCTGAGTAGTAGTCTGTCATATGGATGTAACACGATTTGTTTATTCATTTACTGATGGACATTTGGGTTTCTGGTGTTTTGGTTATTACTAATAAAGCTGCTATGAACGTTTGTGTACAAAGCTTTATACAGATACATGCTTTAATTTATCTTTGGTAACTATCTAAGTGTGGAATGACTGAATATTATGTTTATTTTGGTAAGAAACTGTCAAACTGCTATCCAAAGTGACTCTGCCACTTTACATTTCCACTAACAGTGTATGAGAGTCCTAGTTGCTCTGCGTGCTTGTCAACACTTGATAAGTCTTTCATTTTTGCCGTTCCAGTTGGTATGTAACAGTACCTCATTGTGGTTTTAATTTGCATTCATTTGTCTAATGATATTGGACATCTTTTGATGCACCTAGTTGTCATTTATATATCTTCTTTGGTGAAATATCTTTAAAATCTTTTGCCCATTTAAAAGTTTTGTTCCTTATTACTGTTTTGAGAGTTCTCCATATAGTGTGGTTATAATTCCTGTATCAGATATGTGATTTGAAAATATTATCTTCCTGTCTATGCCTTGTCTGTGGCTTCTCTCTTTTTAAATATTTTATTAAAATTAAAATTAAAACATACAATATTATATTAGTTTCAGGTGTCCACCATGATTACTCAACTTTTATATACCTAAAGAAGTGATCACCATGAGAAGTTTAGCCACCATTTGACATGGTACCACACTACCACAATGTTATTGACTATATTCCCCATGCTGTACGTTACATCCCCATGACCTATTTGTTTTAACCTGGAAATTTGACCTCTTATTCCCCTTCACCTTCTCCCCCCGTTTTAAAATTTTCAACTATAGTTGACATTCAATATTATTTTATATTAATTTCAGGTGTACAGTGTAGTGGTTAGACATTTATTTAATTTAAGAAGTGATAACCCTGATTAGTCTAGTACCCACCTGGAACTATATATAGTTATTACCATATTATTGACTATATTTCCTATGCTTTACTTTACATCCCCATCACTATTTTGTAACTACCCATTTGTACTTCTTCCCTTCACCTTTTTCACCCTGCCCCCCCACTTTCCTCACCTATCACCCCAATAAATCTAGTATCCAATGACACCATACATAGTTATTATAATATTATTGACTATATTCCTTATGCTACACACTACGTCCCCATGACTACTGTGTAACAACCAGTTTGTACTTCTTCCTCTCTTCCCCTTTTTTACCCACCCCCAACCACCCTCTCTCTCATTGGCAATACAAAACGTTCTCTGCATCTATGAGTTTTCTTCTGTTTTGTTTGTGTGTTTATTTTGTTCTTTAGATTCCACAAATAAGCAAAATCATATTGCACCTGTCTTTTGCTGTCTGACATACTTCACTCAGCACAATACCCTCCAAGTCTATCCATGCTGCTGCAGATGGTGAGAATCCATTCCCTTCCCTGGCCAACCAACATTGTGTGTGTGTATGTATATGTGTGTGTGTGTGTGTGTGTGTGTGTGTGTGTGTGTGTGTGTGTATATATATATATGTATATATATATATATATATATATATGTATATATATATATATATATATAATGTATATATCAACTCTTCTTTATCCATTCATTCATTGATGGACACTCAGGCTGCCTCCATTTCTTGGCCATTGTAAACAATGTTGCAATGAACATATGGATGCATACATACACTTGAAGGAGGCTTTTGGGTTTCTTTGGATAAATACCTAGAAGTGGGATTACTGGGTCCTTCTTTGTCACTTGTTATAGCCCTTGTTTTAGTCTATTTTCTCTGGTATAAGTATTGCTACCCCACCTTTTGTTGTTGTTATTGTTGTTTCCATTTTCATGAGATATCTTTTCCCTTCCCTTTAGTTTCAGCCTGTGTGTGTTTTTTGATCTGAAGTGAGTCTGTTGTAAGCAGCATACATATGTAAGGGTTTATTTTCTTATCCATTCAGCCATCCTATCTTTTGATTGGGGCATTTAATTCATTTACATTAAAGTAATTGTTGATAGGTATTTGTTATGGCCATTTTATTATTCATATTTTTTATTTTTTTCATCTTAAAGAAGTTCCTCTAAGATTCCTTTTAATACTGGTTTGGTGGTAAGAAACTCCTTTAGCTTTTTCTTGTCTGGTAAGCTCTTCAGCTCTCCTTTGATGCTAAATGATAGTTTCACTGGGTAGAGTAATCTTGGTTGTACTTCTTTGCTTTTCAACACTTTGGATATTTCTTGTCAAACTCTTTTGGCCTGCAAAGTTTCTGTTGAGAAATCAGCTGACAGTCTTATGGTTGCACCCTTGTAGGTAACTAACTGCTTTTCTCTTGCTGCTTTTAAGATTCTTTCTTTATCTTTAACCTTTGGCATTTTGATTATGATGTGTCTTGGTGTGGGCCTTTTTGGGTCATCTTGTTTGGGACTTTGCGCCTCCTTGGCTTATATATTTATTTTCTTTGCCAGGTTAGGAAAGTTTTCCATCAAAATTTCTTCAAATAGGTTTTTAATTTCTTGCGCTCTCTCTTCTCCTTCTGGTACACCTATGATGCAAATGTTGGTACACTTGATGTTGTCCCAGAGGCCCTTTAAACCATCCTCACTTTTTTGGATTTGTTTATCCTTTTACTGTTTGGGTGTTTTCTGCTGCCTTCTCTTCTCAGTCACTGATTTGATCCTCTGCTTCATCTAATCTGTTGATTCCTTCTAATGTATTCTTCATTTCAGGTATTATATTATTTATTTCTGACTGGTTCTTTTTATATTTTCTATCTCCATTTTTATGTTTTCTATTTCTTTGTTAAAGTTTTCCCTGAGATCATTGAGCATCCTTATAACCAGGTTTTGGAACTCTGTGTATGGTAGATAGCTTGTCTCCACTATGTTTAGTTCTTTTTCTAGAGCTTTGTTCTGTTCTTTTATTTGGGATGTGTTTTTGTTTCCCCATTTTGACAGCCCCCTATGTTTGTTTCTATGTATTAAGTAGCACTGCTATGTTTCCTGGTCTTAGTAGAGTGACCTTATATAGTAGGTGTACTGTGGAGCCCAGTAGCACAGTCTCCATGGTCACCTGAGCCGCGTATTCCAGGTGTGGCCCTTGTGTGGGTTGTGTGTGCCTTCCTGTTTTAGTTGAGCCTTGGTTGCTGTTTGCACATCAATGGGAGGTATTGATGCTTGAGCTGATTGGTGGTTGTAAGGAGTGGCCATAACTACAGTGGAGGAGCTGTTGTGCAGGGGCTGATGCTACAGAGCAGGATTCTCTTTAGCTCAGATTCCTGCCCAGTGTGCCCTTTGGGTGTGTCATCCCCAGAGGTAACAGGTATTGCTCTGACCGGGTCTGAAACTGGCAAGTGGGTGTGCCAGTTCTGGGACCTCCTAGGAGGGGCCCCACTGCAGGCCAGGTTCAGCCATAGCCTCTGCCCTGCACAGGGCCACCTGGCATGAGCCACAAAGCAATCCGCAGATGGCCACCGTCTGTGCTATGCTTGGAGGTGCCTTGAGAGAACAAGCCATGAACGAAGGCTGGCTGTCGTTTGTGCCTGGCTTGTGGTTGCTCAGCCAGAGGTATGGGACATGCAGAAGCCAGATGCTGCTTATTTGGATTTTGTAAACCTTTGAGAGATTTTAGGAAAGTCTGCAGCATGAGCCAAGGCTGGATGTTTATATGGAAAAGCCACTGGAAGTTGTTTGCGTAGGCCAGAAAGTTGGGTGGGGCAGGGTCTCAGGAAACCAGAGCCAATGAATGGTGTTAGCCAGACTTAGGGAGACTCAAATATGGCGGCTGCCTGCAGCTACATGCCAGGATAGAGCAGGACTCAACCGAGAAACAATGGCTTCTTCCAGCTCTGGGAGAAAGCTGCCCCTCCAGCCCTTACCCTGCAGCCAGACAGCTCAGTTCCTCCCCATATGTCCCTGGTGCCTTTTGAGCTGCTGCCCCAGTACTGGAGCTCAGAACAAGTAAGTCCATCAGCAGTAAGTCCGTGTGCAGGCCCTTTAAGAGGAGTTTCTGGGACTACAGCTGCCCTCATTTTACTCAGTCACAATCTTTGCTGGTTTTCACAGCCAAAAATTATGGGGACTTTTCTTTCTGGCAATGGAACCCTGGGCAATGGAGCCTGGTGGGCTGCAACCCTTTGCTCCTCCCGGGGGTGGGACTCTCAGCAGCCTAGATATTCCTCCTGACTTTTAATTGTCCTACTGGGGTGTAGTATCAGCCTGTTCCATGTCTCCACCCCTCCTACCAGTCCTGAGGTGGCTTCTTCTGTATGTCTTTAGTTGTAGGGCTTTGGTTCAGCTAGACTTCAGGTGATTCTCAATGGTGGTTATTCTGTAGTTAAGTTGTAATTTTGATATGGTCGTGAGAGGAGGTAAGCATAATATTTACTTATTCCACCATCTTGACTACATCTCTGTCTGTGCATTCTCTTAACAGTGTCTTTCAATGTGTAGAAGTTTTAAATTTTGATAAAGTCTAACTCATCAATATTTTTTTTATGGATTATTAAGAAATCTATCTAAGGAATCTTTGTATCTAAGAAATCTTTGTCACAAAGACTTTTACCTGTATTTTCTTCTAAAAGTTTTATCATTCTACATTTAGGTCTATGATTCATTTTAAGTTACTTTTTTGTAAACGGCATATGGTATGAATTGAAGCTCATTTTTTTGTTGTTTTGTTTTTGAGTATCTAATTGTTTCAGAACTATTTATTGAAAATATTATATTTTCTTTTATCTGGCAAATTGTCTTTGCACCTTGTCAAAAGTCAGTTGTTCATATATGTATGGGTCTATTTCTAGGCTTTCTCTTCTGTTTCATTGATCTATGTGTCTATCTTCATGCCAACAATACTCTATTGATTGCTTTAGCTTTATACTAAGATTTGAAATCAGGTAGTATTAGACTTCTAGCTTTGTTTTCTTTTTAAGTTGTTTTGGCTATTTTAGCTAAACCACATTTTTAAAAAATTTCCATATGAATTTTATAATAAACTTGCCAATTTCTACAAAACAGTCTCCTGGGATTTTGATTTGGAATGCATTGAATCAATACGCTAATTCAGGAGAGAATTGATATCTTAACAATATTCAGTTTTCTGACCCATGGACGAGGTATATAGCTCCCTTTATTTCGGTTTCCTTTAATTTCTCTCAGCAATGTTTTGTAGTATAGGTATTGAACATATTTTGCCAGATTAATTCCCAAGTATTTTCTGTTTTTGATGCTATTGTAAATGGTATTATTTCTTAATTTCACTTTTGATTGTACATTACTGATAGATAAGTATACAGTTTTGTATATTGATCTTTTTTTTTTTCAGTCTTGCTATACTCACTTATTAGTTCTATTGTTTTCTTTTCTTTTTTCTTTCTTTCTCTTTTTTTTTGGTAGATTCCAGAGGATGTTTTACACAAACAATTATGTCATTTGCAAATAAAGATTTTTTTTTAACTTCATTTATGACACAGATATGATCTAAATGCTTCACATTTCTTTTTCTTGCCTTATTGTACTGGCTAGAACCTCCTGTAAAATGTTGAATAGAAATATGGAGAGCAGAAATCTTGCCTTGTTCTTGATATTAGGGACAAAGCTTTAATATTTTACCATTAAGTGATGTCTTAGTCTGGTTTCATTATCTGGGTAATGCTAACCTAATTAAATGAATTGAAAAATATTCCCTCTTCTTCAAGTTCCTGCAAGAAATTGAGTGAATTGGTATTATTTCTTTCTTACATATTTGGTAGATTTCACCAGGGATGACTATGTTTGGAGGGTTTTTGGTTTTTTTTTGGCAAAATTTTTGACCATAGATACATTTAAAAAATAAATATAGAGCTATTCAGTTTGTCTATTTCTTCTTGGGTGAGTTTTGAAAGTTTTTGTCTTTCAAGGAATGTTTCCATTTCATCAAATACATGAAAATCATTGGAAAAAATTTGTTCATATTATCCCCTTATTATCTTCTCAATATCCATAGAATTTGAAATGATGTCCTCTCCCTCATTCTTGATATACATAATTGTGTTTTACGATTTTTTTTTCTGGATCAGTCTGGCTAGAGGTTTATGTTTTTTTGACTCTCAAAAAACAGCTTTTGGTTTCATTGTTTTTCTCTGTAATTTTCCTGTTTTGTATATCATTGAGTTGTGTTATGTTCTTTGTTATTTCCTTTCTTCTACTCACTTTAGGTTTAATTTTCTCTTCTTTTTCTTGATTTTTAGCATGAAAGCTGAAGAGTACTGGTCAAGTATCTTGTAGAATGTCACTCAACTTGAGTTTGTCTGATGTTTTCTTGTAATTGGGGATTATTAATTTTTGCTTCTTCACATCATATTAGCTCACATCATTTTGCTCTTCATCACGTCATATTAGCATCTAGATGATGTCAACATGATTTATTGGTGAAACTAAGCTGATCACTTGGTAATGAAGTATCTGCCAAGTTACTATTTTTATTTTCCCATATTCTACTTGTTTTAAATGAGTCACTAAGCCCAACTAACACTCAAAAAGAACGGAATTAAATTCTACCTGGAGAGAGGAATATCAAAGAATTTGTGGATTTATATTAACACTGCAACAATAAATATTCCAGAGGCTGTATTTCAAAGCTATGTAAATATCCTGATTCTCTTTAGAATCTTCCCACTCATCTATGGATTTTCCTTGCAGCAACCATTACTGTGGTGTTTTACTGGTGATTTTCTATTTCTGTAATTCTTTCTGTATTTATTATTTGGAATTTTTCTGTTAGAAAGATGTGTCTCTTCTCCCTCACTTATTTATTTACTCAATCATTTATTTAAGTCTGTATTAACTCATGGATATTTATTTTATTCTTTGGGCTTTAATCCAATGTTATAATTATCTATTTTATTCCAGCTTTGGTCTTTAGGAACATTGTCACATTGTCCTTTTTATATGTCCACCACTGGTTGATTTGAGTGCATTGTGCAACAATCTGGACAGAGCTTATACATATTTCTTTTAGAATATGAATATTTCAGAGAATTTATTCACCAAATAATGTGACTCACTCACTCAACATTTTATATATCTCTAAAACAGGTTGTTATGAGATACAGGGTCTTCAAAATAAAAAAATTCTCTGGAAACGATTTGGCTGTCAAAACTTTACTTATATGCGTTAGTGGACACAAACCCATTTTTTCTTTTTTCTTTTTACTACTACTTTTATTCCAAATTCCCAAAGTCAACTCTCATGCTCCCATCTCAACAACTTCCATAAGATTGCTGTATTCCTGTCTCTGTTGCATATTGACACACAATTCTGAAGTTGACTGGTCTTCATTTTCCTGTTTGGGAAAGGTGGATGGTAGTATACTTTGAAGGCATGAGGTAGAAAAAGACAGTTTATCCTGACCTGTGTAATCGATACCCACTCTCTAATCTATGCACACATAATTAAAAATAGTAAATAGTTTTTTGATTGGATCAGAATTCTCAGTGTTTTTCCCAGAGAAAAATATAAAATAAGGGCTTCAGAGAAGAAATAACGGAAGGGAGGATTACACTTGACATATAAGCTTTCTACCATTTGACACCTCTCTGTCTCGCTACTTTATATCAAGAGTTTTCTTGGCTGGGCTTTCTCTTTACTGGGCTAAGTTCTCTGAGCTAACTAGCGCCTGAACATCTCTCTCCAACTAAGGCTGCCAGATCTTGGAAACTCTATGAGAAAGTAAGAACTGTAGTCCATCCCTTGGTGGCATTGCCTACCTAAATTCATATAACTTCTTTGGCTGACATTCTTTATTGAGTTATTTAACTTTTTCTCTAGCCTGTTGGACCAGCACAGTGCTTTTGGCACCAAGTAGACCCTATTGGACATCCTTACAGCCATACATTTGCGAAGCAAGAGGGAACCAAGCAGGGCAAGCTGGGCTTCTGAATGATCCCACTCGTTCCACAGAGGGATTACCTCTTGCCTCACAGCCTTCCCATGGCCTTTCCCATTTCCTCCCTGGTTCTCCAGGGCTCTGCAACTTCAGCCTTCCATCCCCCTGCCAGGTGGATTATTTTCAGTCCAAGTTTATTTAGGCACAGTCTCTTTCTTCATATGCATATATATATTGGGTTTTTCAATGCATCCAGCATCCTTCCCTTACCAGCTTCCTTTTTCTACAAACGACAGCATTTGGACTTAAACAGAAAAGAAAAAAGTCCTTTTTTGTTTCTGGAGCAGCCACCTGCCTTCAGCCTCCAGCGCTCTCCTATTCAATTCTGTTGATCTTGGGTAAACTGTGGAACTGGATATGGTGGAACAGAATTTCAGAGTCATTTACCTGAACAGTTTATATCCTTTGGACCTCTCCCAGCCAACCCCCTATATTTCAAATAAGGTTCAAATTCTTTATTCTGACCTCCTGTGGCTCGTAAATTTCAACTTGTGTGTGAGCTTTGTGTCCACATTTCTTGATTTGCTTTGACTCACACCAGAGGGGTAGTTAGAGCTTATGAGTGACCCGTTAAAGCAACATTATGAGCGTTTAAAGCAATCATTATGAGTATACATATGTATTTCTATGCGTACACACATTCATTTTACCTTTCTTTTTTGGCATTGACAAAGCAGAGAAGAAGCACATGTCATGCAGAGATAATCCTAATACATTCACTTATTCAAAAGCCATTTCCAGGGCAACTAGCATCTTCAGGTAGCTAAATTGTGGCCACAAGGTGACTACAATGAACTCAGTCATGAATTCCATGCAACAAACATTGACTGAGAACCAATTATGTGCCAATCTACTCAAAGTTCCACGATGGCAAGGATGAACAAGACAAAAAAAAGTCCCTGTCCTTAAGAACTAACAGTTTAGTATATTCATGGAAAGTAAATGAATGCAGGGGAAGAGAGCTAACACTTGTGTTGGGCGCTTTGTATAATATATTAAACTCATTAAATTCTTACAAACATCCTATGAGGTATTCGGGATGCTTTTATATCCCCTACTCACACCCCTCCAGTTCTCTTGCCCGGTCCCTTTTCCACCTTCTTGATCCATAATAAAGTTCCCATGGATAACACAGATATACAATTAATGATAATGCAGCAAAATATGTCCTCAATAGAGATATGATCCATATGCTGAGGGTCAGGAAAAAGACAGCATGCCTGGCAGGTAAGCGTGCTCAAAGTGTATTGTGCATAAGGATTACTTGGGAAGCTTGTTTAAAATGTTGATTCATGGGTTCCAGCCTTCCAGACTCTGATTCCGAACATCTAGGGTGGGAAGCAGGGAATCTGCATTTTATTTTATTTATTTATTTATTTTTAAATTTGTTGGGGTGACAATTGTTAGTAAAATTGTTCTGATGGAGAGGATCTTCAGATCACTTTGACAAACAGTGGTCTAGGCGTAGTAAGACTCCAGGGTCACATAGGTGAGTCCTTCTGGAGTCCGCTGTGGCCAGAATTGTTCTTTCTGACTTTCTAATGCATGAACTACCATTGCCAGATAAGTTCATTTATCCATTTCTTGATTCTTCAAACATCACTATCATTTAACATCCTCCTGTGAATTACATCATCATCTGCACAGATTCTTGACAAGAAGTGGCGACAGCATAACACACAAAGTGAATGTTGTGAATAGAGGGGAAAGGAAAGACCCCGTATCTATGGCTCAGCTGAGAGACAGTGGCAGGCTCTGTTTGAGACTTTGTCACAAGTTGTTGCTTCACAGTTACATCTAAAGAGTTCAAGTACATGGAGACTAGGTCCGTGCCCCTTGCCTATCTTCTGCCTGAGACCTGCCACATGCACCATTCCATCTGTGTTTTGTTCTGAACGTTTTCCTCTCTGATCAGACACCTCTCAGAATTCTGACTCTCTGGAGCCTTCCCAGACGTCCAGACATAACTTTATCTCTTCACATCATCTCAGGAAATTCCCATGCCTTTTGAGTGTAGGGCTGACCATGTACTCCTGGATATGCTATTGATTACAGATATGGCTCTTAGCCCATAAACTCAGGTGTGCAAAAAGTATTGCATTCATTTTCTTTAAAGCAGCATAAATACAACTATGATTCCCCATTCCTTCATGTTATTGGGAAATTCAATCTGACATCCTGGGGCTCCCCAGGCCCCAGGGTCTCAGGGTCTTATGAGCACCAGAACTTTGGGGAGGCCATCTGGTCATGGGAAATTATTCACACTGATTAAGGCTGCCTGTTATCCCTTTCTGGCATTACTTCAAGCCTCGTGTCTCTGCTTGTTTGCGTCACATTGAGAACATGGCGACTTTTGTGGAGGCTGGACACTCATTGCACATGGACTAGACCCTTTGGTGCACACATGGCTATCCTCTCTGAGTTTTTGTATACTATCCCCAAATAATGCTACCAGGAAGCAGGGCATGGACCCTCACTCATGATGAACAATCTGTTTGAATCTAGAACAATCTTTGCATAGTTAAAATTTGTTGGAGGTAAATTGAAACTGAAAGACAATTTCTTTTGTCTTTCATATATAAGTCACTGAAGAAAGAAATATTAAGAACTTGAGTACTTGTTTGCAGTTAGAGAGGAGGAAAATGATTTCTTTATTTTTTGACTGCTACCTTGGGAAAATAATATTGATACTGAAAACTTACTGTGTACCAGGACGTTGACTATATTATCCTGTCTAATTCTTACAACACGTCTAGAGGGAGATAGCAATCTCCAGATTTTGCAATTATAGAGGAAGAAACAGTGACTGAAAGAGGATAAGGGATTTGTCTAATGTAAAAAAATTCAGGTACAGAAAAGTAAAGTGATTTGTCAATGCTAAGAGTCAACATTAGTCTTTTAACTCTAAGACCAATATTTGTTTTCTCACATTATGGCTCTGTCTGTCATTACTACAAATTTGCCTAAAGGATTATTCCTCTAAAACCCTCTTTCTTTAGAGAGTAGTGGCCATTAAGGTTGCTAAATTATTTACCCATTTATGAAGACAGCTGTAAAATACTTATATTTGGAAAATAAAATTTTAACAGAGGTCTAAGACTTTTAATTTAAGAATTTCTTTTGTGATTTGCTTATAGTTATGATTAGTATAAGAAAAATCAGCTTTTTAATGTTACGTTCTAAATTGCCCTAACCATTAAATTTCAACCTCTATCTATTGACTCCCTCTTCTTGAAGTAAAATGTAAAATTTATTATTTAAAAGACACAAAATTTATCTTTATGTGTAAAGGAATATTTATGTTTTTATGGAAATCCTCCAGTGTCCAAAGTTACTTTGGGAGCGTTAGGTCAGCTTCTGGTATATATTCTGTCCTCCAAGTGGCATACAGCTCAACCAACCCAGACTGACGCATGGCTTCATTCAACTTCACATTCTCCAGAGGAAGAAATCCTTCAATGTTTCTTCTTGCATTACTTCACAATTCTTTATCTTAAGCATGCCTTTTTACCTGCGCAACTTACATCTTGCCTGCTGTGATTTCAGTGGTTTTTTTCCTCTTGATGTATCTTCAGAAGAGATGGAGAACAGCTGGCCTCCACTCTACATATAACAACCCCTCTGAGACTTGAATACTGTTATTCATTTCCTTACCTTTAGTGGAAGAAATTTTTGCTGGACATTTTGGAAGGCCTACCGGATGCAGCTTTTAATAAAATATCCATAAACTGGAAAAAAGCCACCAGATAGGAGATGACCTTTCTTGGAACCAAAGCATTTTTAGGTCCATAAAATTAAAAGGCAGAACTCATCTGGAGAACTGTACCTGCTGAGACAGCCACTGTTGTTTTGTTTGCTTGTTTTTTGTTTTTTTTTTAACAAGGCAGTATTTTATTCTAATCAATATGGTTAAAACCATTAGGCAATGGCAAGATAATAGCACTGTTTATGTTTACTCTCAAATAATTAACTTAAAATCAAAGAAAATGGGTTTAGAAATAAAGAAATCACAGCAAAGTGAACAGAAGAAGATGTAGGAGCTGTGATTTGTATTTTTGTTCTTGTAACATCTAATAATCGATCATCTCACAATGATTTATTGAGTCTCACAATGTCCCGGGCACAGCCCTAGGTACCAGAGCTACATAGATGGCAAGAAAGAAGTCATTGTCATTATTATCCCCTTAAACTAAACATCAAATTCCTCAAACAAATCTTATTAATTACAGTCCCTGCCATTGAAGAATTTTTAACCCAGATAGAAACACTGACATAAATCAATTCACACACACACACACACACACACACACACACCAGGCTGCATAATCTTTAAAGAATCTTAGAATGAAATAACAGACTTCTACAATTCAGACTTCTGAAGCCACTGCAAGTGCAAAGGCCCTGAGGTTTTGGTGTATTCAAGGAAAAACAAGGAGGACAATGAGAGCATTGTCAGAGAGACAGAAATGGCAGCAGACAGGTCAGTAGGTCAGGAAAAGCCAGAGGCTGGGCTGCTAGGGCTTGGCAGACAAATGTGCAAACTTGGGAGGCTGTTGGAAGTCATACATGTGAAGGGGGTGTTTAGAGTCTCTGAGAGGGCAGGGATTTGACTGTATCGTCAGCTTATAGAACACTGTCTGACTTGTAAAGGGCTCAATAAATATTTCTTAAATAGATGGGTGGATTTGCTCTCATCATCCTGACCACACCCTCTCAGATGCCCTCCTCTTAGTAATTGAAGATGACACAAATAAATGGATATACCATGCTCATGGATTGGAAGAATTGACATGTCCATACTACTATACCCAGAGCAATCTACAGATGCAATGCAATCCCTATCAAAATACCAATAGCATTTTTCACAGAGCTAGAAAAAAAATGATCCTAAAATGTATATGGAACCACAAAAGGTCTCAAATTGCCAAAACAATCTTGAGAAAGAAGAACAAAATTAAAGGTATCACACTCCCTGGTTTCAAAACTATACCACAAAGCCATAGTAATCAAAATAGTATTGTACTGTCAGTAGCCTTCTCAAAAGAGGCAGGGGATTGAAAACACCCCCTTTAAGTGGTCAGGCCATTGGACAAGACTAGCACCCGCTTCAAGGCAGATTTTCCATGTATCCCTATAGCCCTAAGACATTTGCTTCTAAAAGAGCTTCATGTCGTTGCTCACATGGAATTGTGTCGCATTAAATAGTAAAGCCAAGTGCCATACTCCTCATGTGGTGCTCAAGATTGAGCCTAAATCGCAACTATCTCCTTTACAAACCCCTTCCCTTGACCAGCCCGAGCCAAGTGGCCCTAAAACCTATTCATATAATTTTTGATTTGAATGGAAATGTACAACTTTACGTTTTCTCCTCCTGGCTTCTGTTCTTTGCCTCCTGAGGAAGGCTGAACACAGTTGCTCTTTAGAACATTGGTGAGAAGCCATGTAATCTCCCCAGCAGAGGGTTTGAGATGTTTTCTTAGGAAATGACTGTGGGAAGAAGAGTACTTGGTCTGCAGACTAGAGCAGTGGGGCAAATTCGGAAAGGCATGGAGTTGGAGAAAGAGCAGACTTTGAAGTCGGGCTGGTTTGTGTTTAAATCAAAGATCTGCCACTTACCATGCATTGGGCGAGTTCATCTGTCTGAATCCTGACATTAGTAAATGGGAAATGATAAACTTCAGAGTGTTTTTTTTGTGTTTTTGACCATAAAAAGGCAAAGATGAGAACTGGTTTGTAGTGGAACACACAGCAGGCCCAGTAAATGTGGTAGTTACTGCTCTCCGTTGTTAGGCAGTGTTTAACAGGCTTAACGCCCACAGTATCTAATATCTAATGCACAAGACATTGTTTTCATTACACCGCTGTGGAAACTCCGTAGTTAAGGATTAGTGGCGAGTAATCCCTAATGAGTGATTGAATCAGGATTCAAATCCAGTCTTGTGGGACTCCCAACCCCTCTCTTTTCTCTCTGCCATACTTGCTCATTCTGGCTGAAGTTTTCAGGGGCTGGTTGTCCTCAGTCCTAAAAGCAATTTGGTAGTGGTGGGCTGTTCAGAATGGAAACAAAAACTGAAAACTAAAATCTCACACTGCTATTATTGGATTTATGCAGTGGTCAAGTTCCCCGCGCCAGTATCAGGGAGGAAATATCAGGGTGGGAGGAGAGGGGAGAGATGGAGTCTTACAGGATATCTAATGGGAAGACATACGGCCATATATTCTGGTTGTTTAAGACACTCAAATAACCAAAGCAGGAGACTGGATGGCCTGGTATCTCAACCCCAGCAAGCTCTTCCATGGCTCTAGGAAAATTAGCTTATTGGGCTAGATAGAGCAGATATGACTGCTAGTATTTTATTGGTGAGTGCTTGCTCAAAATCCATGAATCTTCAACTTGGCTGTCTCAGCCTCATAAAAATCCCCAGCTGCCTGAGTGTCCATGTCTCAGCTCCCTACTGGTGAGATGTGGGGAGAGGAGGACTCCGAGATGACCTTCAGGATGGCCACTGGGGAGACAGAGGGAGGGGGAGCCAATAATATGTAGGTTTTGTGGAAACAGTTGTGGGTTCTGGCCAGGATCCCTCTAGGATCCCTGAGACCCACAGGGAAAATCCTGAGGCTAAGTCCAACAGAGTCCCATGGGACGGGGCTCAGGAAGGATTATACACTGGTAACTCTGTTTCCCAGAAATCTGTGGGCTTGGCTTCTGTGATGCTATAAAAAAGCAAACATGGTGTCTGCCCAAAGTTAAGAAGCTCTTGATCCATTTTTGGGTTGGGGATGCTACAAGAGATATTTACAGAGGGATTGTGGCCAAGTCTGAGAGGACAGACTGTGAACTGTGTGGCAGCCAGAGTCATGGAGCTCCTATAAACAGCAGAGTTTTGGGTATGTTTAGATAAGACCATGGGAGCAAAGAGTTAGCACAGGACTGGCCATATATAAATTCTCAATAAATGTAGAGATGGAGGATGGGAAAATACTTAGGAAGTGAGAGCACCAATGTGAGCTTGCAGTGACCTCAGGCTGTTATATTCCTTTCTGCCCTATTCACATCTTTAGAAAAGTTTAATTAGCCCAGTTTTTCCCTTAGGATACCTGGAAATGGCTGAGGTCCCTTTGTGGCAGACTGGGTCTGTTCACGGGAAGTAAAGAAAGAGTGGGAGAAGATATTAATAATAACTGCAATTTTGCGATGCTATTCTTTGATATATTATTTATTGAATATGTAGTGTGCATTAAGCACATTATATATGACTGTATTTAACCCTCACAGTCTCCTTGTATTGAACACACAGGTTACATGACCTGTCTGCGATGGGTCCTGGAAGTTGGACTCTAGACTAGCTGATTCAGAAGCCCGGGTGAGAAGGGTGAAAGACAGGGATATGGGGAGGGGTGTGGCCCAGTGCTTTGGTCATTCCTATAACCGTTGGCATGCAAAGAGCTCTTGCAAAGCAGGGCTAGAGATCACCTTTACAGAGGGCTAGCCATTTGTATGGTCCCGTGGGGACTTTCAGAAGAATCACCCCACTTCCTTTTCCAATCCACGTTCTCAGGCATTTTGGGTGGATTGTTCAAATCGCACTCAGATTAGGTTGTTTGGACAGGACAGGACAAGACAGGAGAGCATTAAAAAGGCTGTAGAGAAAATTAATGGTTTGGGCTCTTTTTCAGAGAGAAGATAAGAGATGAACTGTTTTAGATAACCTAACACATGCTTTCTTTCATATGCCCGGGGGCTTGTGTTTTATTTTAACTACAGCACGTTTCACAGGGCTCTCACAGCTGATGTAGTAGCAGGGAATAATTTAGCAGCCCTTGAATAAAGTTATGCAGTGTGGTGGGGAGAGTTTCTCTGTTTCCTTGTTTTCAGTTCCAGAAGAATCAAACCTTCTGTGGAGGCTGCCTGACATAGGCCATGGCCTTGTCGGTGGCTCCTTAATTAACAAAGAGGTTTTTATTTATCCAGTGCAA